>NC_138769.1:137334068-138805988 GCF_965119305.1 Pelophylax lessonae | reverse complement strand
CCTCTAGCACAAAGGGCAAACCAGGATTGGGATGAGACAGAATGGGAGTCGAAGCAAAAGCAGACTTGAGGGCCTCAAAAGCTTGGATAGCAGCAGGCGTCCTACCGTGGGGATGATATAACCTGGAAATAGGCTGACTCCCTGTGAACAGCCCCTATAGCCATGTCAATTGGAACAGTCTCTTGAGTAACCTGTGCCGGTTGCAAGGGTCTGCCATCAATCACCTTGATGACCAGTGGAGCAACACCGGGCTGCAAGGGTATAGAATTCAAAGCAGCAAACGTACTGTCAATAAAGTAACCGCCAGTAGCGGACTCTACCAACGCTTGGGTAACTACTACAGTTTATCTTTACGGCAAGCCAGGGACGAGGAAATTCCACCTAAGATCTGCCCCCGACAGGATCTTAGACACGAGCGTTTCCCAGACGGGTAGGACAAGATTTCAGAAAATGTCCACCAAGGCCACAATACAGACACCCACCCTCCCTCCTCCTAAAGGCCCGCTCAGCCCCAGAAAGGCAAGTGAACCCTAGCTGCATGGGTTCACAGCCAGATGCACTATCCCCAGGAGGCGTGGGAGGTGAGGGAAAAATGGGAGGGAAGAAAACGTAGGTGCCAATCTGGTGTGAGGCCTCCGCAGTCGCTCCTTAAATGATGGTCTCTCCCTGAGCCTGGTATCGATCAAAATCGGGACGGAAATGAGAGCCTTGAGCTCATCAGAAACATAACATAAATATAAAATGTGTCGGCAGATAAGAACCATTTGGCCCATCTAGTCTGCCCAATATATCTGAATCCTATGAATAGTCCCTGGCCCTATCTTATATGAAGGATAGCCTTATGCCTATCCCATGCATGCTTAAACTCCTTCACTGTATTTGCAGCTACCACTTCTGCAGGAAGGTTATTCCATGCATCCACTACTCTCTCAGTAAAGTAATACTTCCTCATATTACTTTTAAACCTTTGCCCCTCTAATTTAAAACTGTGTCCTCTTGTGGTAGTTTTTCTTCTTTTAAATATGCTCTCCTCCTTTACCGAGTTGATTCCCTTTATGTATTTAAAAGTTTCTATCATATCCCCTCTGTCTCTTCTTTCTTCCAAGCTATACATGTTAAGGTCCTTTAACCTTTCCTGGTAAGTTTTTTCCTGCAATCCATGTACTAGTTTAGTAGCTCTTCTCTGAACTCTCTCTAGAGTATCTATATCCTTCTGGAGATATGGCCTCCAGTACTGCGCACAATACTCCAAGTGAGGTCTCACCAGTGTTCTGTACAGCGGCATAAGCACTTCTCTCTTTCTACTGCTTATACCTCTCCCTATACATCCAAGCATTCTGCTGGCATTTCGTGCTGCTCTATTACATTGTCTTCCCACCTTTAAGTCTTCTGAAATAATTACTCCTAAATCCCTTTCCTCAGATACTGAGGTCAGGATTGTGTCAAATATTCTATATTCTGCCCTTGGGTTTTTACGTCCCAGGTGCATTATCTTGCACTTATCCACATTAAATTTCAGTTGCCAGAGTTCTGACCATTCTTCTAGTTTTCCTAAATTCTTTTCCATTTGGCGTTTCTCTCCAGGAACATCAACCCTGTTACATATCTTTGTGTCATCAGCAAAAAGACAAACCTTACCATCGAGGCCTTTTGCAATATCACTTATGAAGATGTTAAACAAAATTGGTCCCAGTACAGATCCCTGAGGTACCCCACTGGTAACATGACCTTGTTCTGAATGTTCTCCATTGACTACAACCCTCTGTTGTCTGTCACTCAGCCACTGCCTAATCCACTCAACAATATGGGAGTCCATGCTCAATGACTGCAGTTTATTGATAAGTCTTCTATGTGGGACAGTGTCAAAAGCCTTACTAAAATCTAGATATGCAATGTCTACTGCACCTCCACCGTCTATTATTTTAGTCACCCAGTCAAAAAAATCTATAAGATTTGTTTGACATGATCTCCCTGAAGTAAACCCATGTTGTTTTTCATCTTGCAATCCATGGGATTTAAGATGTTCCACAATCCTATCCTTTAATAGGGTTTCCATTAATTTGCCTACTATTGATGTCAGACTCACTGGTCTATAGTTGCTCGATTCCTCCCTACTACCTTTCTTGTGAATGGGCACGACATTTGCCAATTTCCAATCTTCCGGGACGACTCCTGTTACTAATGATTGGTTAAATAAATCTGTTAATGGTTTTGCCAGCTCACCACTAAGCTCTTTTAATAATTTTAGGTGTATCTCATCAGGACCCTGTGACTTATTTGTCTTCACTTTAGACAGCAATCTTAGAACTTCTTCCTCTGTAAAGACACATGCATCAAACGATTCATTAGTCATCCTTTCAAGTGGAGGTCCTTCTCCTTTTTCTTCTGTAAAAACTGAACAGAAGTATTCATTAAGGCAGTCGGCTAGCCCTTTATTCTCTTCTACATACCTTGCGTCCTTTGTTTTTAATTTAGTTATTCCTTGTTTTAATTTCCTTTTTTCATTTATATATCTGAAGAATGTCTTATCCCCCTTTTTCATAGACTGAGCTTGTTTTTCTTCTGCCTGCGCTTTAGAAGTTCTTATAACTTGCTTGGCCTCTTTCTGCCTAATCTTGTAGATTTCCTTATCTTCATTGCTCTGGGTTTTTTTTATAATTACAAAATGCTAGCTTTTTATTTTTAATGATTTGGGCCACTTCTGCTGAGTACCACAGTGGTCTCTTCCTTTTTTTGCTTTTACTGACAAGTCTAATGCAATTTTCTGTTGCCTTCAATAATGCACCTTTTAAGTAGTCCCATTTCTCCTGGACTCCATGTAATCCGTACCAGTCTGATAAGGACTCATTTATGACTAATTTCATTTTTGAAAAGTCTGTTTTTCTAAAATCTACAACTTTTGTTTTTGTGTGGTGTGACTCTTTCACAGTTCTTATATTAAACCACACTGACTGGTGATCACTGGATCCCAAGGTTTCGCCTACAATGACATCATATACCGAATACCAGGGAGATCCTTGGCTGTGATCTCGTCCTTTAATGCATCGGAGAGACCATGAGAAGACAGCCACCAGAGCCTCATTATTCCTGCCCACCTCTGCTGCCAGGGTACAAAATTTGATGGCATACCCGGCAACGGTTCGAATATCCTGTTGAATGGACAGGAGAAGCTTAGCAGCAGAAGCAGAGCGAGCAGGCACATTGAATACCCTACAAAAGGAAGCAATAAAACTCGGGTAATCGAGAATCATGGAATTATCGTTCTCCCATAAGCCTTGTCCAAGAGCAACGAGATTAGGAAGCCCACCTTGGACCTGTCAGAGGAAAAGGCCTGAGGAACCATCTCAATATAAATGCCCACTTGGTTTAGGAAGCAACAATACTGACTCGGTTCACCCCCGTAGTGTCTGCGAGAGGGGGGCTGAACAAGTCATCCCTCTGGTAACAGCAACTTCAGCTGCAAGAGCTGCAACAGGAGCAGCAGCAGATGCAACAACAGGAGGAACCACCAGCCTAGCAGCACCAGGAGCAAGGTGTGCTATGCATGCAAGCAACGTCTGTAACGCCTGAGCAAACTGACCCAAAAGGTGATCTTGATGATCGAGCCTGGTAACCAGCATGGGAAGCGCAGGAGCATTCGCATCGTCAAGATTCATGGCCCTTGCATACTGTCAGGGTTCCAGGAAGCCAGACCACATGAAGATAAAGTAAAATAAAGCAATTTATTTATGCAAAAATAACAATTGCATAGCAAGAGAGAGGAGCAAAATCAAGAACAGTCGGGGTCAAGTTCAGGAGGGGGTAGTCATCCAAGCCGGGATTGAGTCCAGGAACAGGTAGTCATCCAAGCCGAGATAGAGTCCAGAAGCGGGTAGTCTGCCGAAGCCGGGTTGTCGTCTGACGCGGGGTCATCTGGTGAATGTGATGTGGAATCCAGAGCCAGGAAGGTCGTCAGCCAAGCCAAGTCATGCGCGGAGAAACCACAGAGACCAGAGGACTGCCAGCAGTGATGCACCTTGGAGCACAAAGGCAAGGTCTGAAAGCCATCAGGTGATATATATAGTCAGGTGTGCAACATCATCACTGAGCGACACCCAGGCAGCAGACAAGTGATGATGCAAACAGAGTTTATAAGAGACAGCAGTCTGCACATGTCCAAGATAGCTGCCAACAGGAAGTCAAGGTAAGACCTTGATAGGATCCCATGCCGCTTTTTTTTAAAAAAGCTTCCCGGCCCACTCCTTAGCAGCCAGCTATTTGTCAAAAGGCAGCTTTGGGGTACCTAACTCACCCTTTGGCACATCTATAGTAGCTGGGCAATCCCAATAAAGGTGGCCTGTAGACAGTACAACCTCCACTATTTTGTCAATTGGTGGAAGGTTCCTCTGTCATCTCTGTGTAATGAAATTAGCTGTTTGAGTCTGAGCTTTCTTTCCTGTAAATGTTAATTATTTGCTCTCCTCTGTGCATTTACCTGTTTTTTCAAGGTTTACCCTGAAAGCATGTAAAGGTTCAAGATTTTGCCACCTTTGGAGGACCAAAGGTTCTTTGGTGGGGGGGGGGGGTGTGTAGCAGGTGCTGCTCAGCCTGCCCGTGTCCCACACCTCTTGCTGGCCATGCAAAAAAATACACAGACAGACTGGCAGGGACACATAGCCTGCTAGCAGCTGTGGGGCATTTCCCCCCTCCCTCTCCTCTGAACTCTCAGTATGCCTTGCACAGACAGCTGTCCATCCTACTCCCTCTCCTGCTTCCTCATTGGTAGGGGGAGCTGGCCAATCCAGGGGGACAAAAGGATTGTTGAATATGTAGTCCCCAGCGCAGGCAGGCCCAATAGCAGTTCCTGGGGACAAAAACTACACAGACCAGCTGCCCTCAGGAGAGAGGAGAAACAGGAACACCAGGAGGCTACCTGAGGGAAGGGGAGAGCTACCATGAGGGGGAGGAAGATGGATAGGATCAGAGGGGCTGCCACTATCCATCGGGTGACCATTCTGTTACAGCTCCAGGCGTCGGTGTGTTGATCCTGCCACAGTGTCACAGTCGGACGGTTGTGAACATCTTGCCAGAGGGGACCCCGGGAGTATCTCCAGATGCCTATCTACAGACATTGTTTTATCTTTCTGCTGCCATGTTGCCAGTCGGGCATTTGCACAGAGATTGTCCTGTATGCCTATTCAATTCCTAGTGTTGCTAGATTTGTGAACTAGTGATAACCCATCTTGTGCAAATTACCCCTACAGACACTGCATGCAGACATCTTGTCCCCTAATCAGAGCCTGCAACAGGAGACACCTTATGTCAATTGATCCTTATTATTGAGCCCCCTTGCATAGAGATCTAGGGCCTAAGTTAGCTAAAGATACCAGACATTGCCACAGCGAGGACTTCCACGTTTTCTTCTTTACTTAGCCAAGGACTCAGTGTTAACACTCACGTTAAGTGGGAAGTACAAGTTGACATTGTTTGAATCTTGTACAACATTTATGCTGGCAGCACCTGTGGGCTCAAGATCTTAGGGAGACATGCTGGCCGGTGACAAGCTTTCTCTGTTCCTCCTTTATGTCTGAGCACATAGGCCGCGCCTAAGCCTGTTGAGTTAGGTAAATTGTGCCATTTATCATCTGCTTGTGATTTTGTGATGTACTGTTACATATCAGAGTTACCTACTTCCAGTTACTGGGTTATACTAATACTATTTGTTGAGGACAAAACGCCTTTCAGTAAACATACTTTCTGGTTTACTACAGTTGTGTTCAGTTACTGTTGTGTTCACACTAAAGGAATTTGCTAGGTGTGCCACAGTGGCAAGACTGTTTCTTTGGGGTCGAGAGGGATGGTATAACATCAAACATACTCAAGTGGCTCCTTCAGGAGTGGCGCTACATTACTAAAGGGAAAAAAGACTGTGCACTTTTCAAAGTGCGGTTGAACTGTGCAAATGCAGTTGCTCCAGAGCTTAGTAAACAGCAAAAGCTCTGCTGACTTCCAGTCATGTGCAACCAAAAATGCTGTGTTTTTAATTTTCCTTTCAGGTGATTGGGTACTCTTTGCAAAGTGAAGCTTTACCCCATTTACTAAGCTCTTAAATAATTAAGTATTATGATGCTTTTCCATTCAAATGCAAATGTCTAAGATGGAATATCATATTATTTGAAGAAAGACTGAAAGGGAAGTTATAATCCCATAATATACTTAGTGTGTTGCATTTTTTTATCATTATTCTTAGAAATCTAGGTGTATGATACTATAGCCATACTCAAATGAGTAGCTTAAGTATGCAGATAATTATGTCTATATATACTGTATATACTGTATACTGTATATAGTTATTTAACTTTCCTTCTGTGTTCCGTATGTATACAATTACTATTCTAATCATGATATATGACATTTTATCTTAAAATTTCCCATTTGATGCTGCTGCCCCAGATTCTCAAAGGTGTTCCACATATTTCAGGGAAACTGACATAGTTATAGCTGTACATGAATTTATCATATCAGGATTAATCACCGTAAAGTTTCCAATCAAACTTAATAAAGTAAATTCTTAACTGAAGATGGCACCCAGTGGCCAAGGGTGGTAATGCTTGAATAAACACGAGTTTGGTTATTAAAGGAACCCACCAATAAGGAGAAGGTTACACCTTCTGGGCAAGGTTTATTCACATTTCATGAATGTATTGTGCATCGCTAGATAAAAGAAAAAGAGGAATCATCATCTGAACACAAGGGAGGACCATCTACACACATCATAATAATATCATCTGACACCTCATTGAAGCCAGAACACACAGTTCCAGCATAGCTAGATGCCATTTTGGGAAGGTAAACAACAATCAGTAATCGACAGCCATCTTAGGAGAGTCTGGTGACCATTTTAAGCAGACAGCCATTTTAAAAGGGTAATTATATTTTGCAAACTTAATATGTGCAAGTATTTCATGATAGTTGATTTGCTACCACATTAGGTCTCCTAACCCCCTACAATTTGGTAATTTTAAGTTGCCTGATTGACATAACTCTAGTTGAATTTCACCCAGTAATTCGACTGCAGCGGCCAGGTTCACGGGTCAAGTTAGTCCAACACAGATTATTATCTGCCAAATTTTATACAATCGGTTAAGATATCTAAAGGAGGGGAAAATCATTATTGTCTAATCGGTATATACCTTACAGTAAACAGTTAATGTTCTGACCACGTTGCAAAATTGTAGTGTCTGTGTTAACCTATTATTCAAACTGTTAATGGTGTTTATAAAGTGACTTTTTATAAATATATATATTACATTTATTTTCATCTCCAGTCTATACACCAATCTTTTGTGTTATTTCAAAGAAATGGCTAAAAATTAACTCAAAATAATGAATTAGGTCAGTTAAATTACTTTTTATAAAATCTAAATATAATATTAATAATAATTTGAGGTATTGTAATTTGGTCTATTTAGCTGACTAAATGTATCGTTCAGGCATTCCCTGACACAACAACGGTATACAGTACATATACATATGCAGCAACCCTTCCCTAGACTGACTGAGCTGTAGCAATCTGAGCTGAAGTCTTTGTTAGGGTTCTGCAGGTTCTCCCTAAACATGGTGGTTGATTACCCCTACAGTTTGTTGCAGATAATAGAGTGTAGGGGGTTCTGTGGAGTTGTGAATATTTATCCAACCCAGTTATCACCTAGGAGGTTAGCTCAGAAGGTATGGCTGGGAAGAGGATAATATTTGGGAGGATCTGGCAGAAGCTCTCTCTTCCCTGGGGCTTGCCCCAGGACAAGACCTGTGTGCACCATCCCTGCATTTTGTTTGAGAACTGCAATAAACAGCAAAACGATGACTCTACAGAAGCCTGAAATTGTAAATGAGCTATGGGACTGGAAACAAGGTGGGTAATATACTGTATACTGTATATATATTTACATATTGGTAAAAACAAAACAGCTTTTTATTACTCAAAAGGAAAACAAAACAGCCCAATTGCAGTACAGAACAAAACAAAAAAAGCCCACACTCCTGGTAAGAAAATAAAAATTTGTCTCACTGTCCGCAAAGTTGTCCTTTAACCACTTAAGCCCCGGAGGATTTTCCTTCTCAACGACCAGGGGGTATTTTGCGATTCGGCACTGCGTGACTTTAACGGACAATTGCGCGGTCGTGCAACGCTGTACCTAAACGAATTTGACGTCCTTTTTTTCCCACAAACAGAGCTTTCTTTTGGTGGTATTTGATCACCTGTGCGATTTTTACTTTTTGCGCTATAAACAAAAAAAGAGCGTAAATTTTGCAAAAATAACAATATTTTTCACATTTTTTTATATGAAATTCCCCCCAAAAAAAATGTAAAAATCAAAATTTTTTAACATTTTAGGCCAATTTGTTTTATCCTACCTATGTTTGGTAAAAAAAATCGCAAAAAGCATATTTTTATTGGTTTGCGCAAAAGTTATCGCGTTTACTAACAAAGGGAAAGATTTTTGTCATTTTTGTTGTTTTTTTTTTTAACGCGTAATGGCGGCGATCTGCGATTTTTTTTGCGGTACTGCGACATTGCGGCGGACAGATCGGACCCTTGACTGAAATTTTTGACACTTTTGGGGTTACCAGTGACATTTCTACAGTAATCAGTGCTATATATATGCACTGTTACTGTAAAAATACATTGGTAGTGAAGGGGTTAACTTTATTTGGGAGGGAGGGGCTGTGTGTGTCCCTAGGGGCGTGCTTTCTACTGTGATTGGCTGTGGCTTGAGGTGAAAGGACACTGATCAACAGATCTACATAGTAGATCTGTCTGATCAGTGTTTTAACACCGAGGAGAATGACAGGCAGCTTGTTTACACTAGCTGCCTGACTTTCTCCCTCTCCCCCGACGATCGCCGAGTGAGCGGCGGACATCGGGTCCGCCGGTCACACGCGCGGGGGGGTCCGTGACCGCGCGGGAGCGGGAGCGCGCCTCCGGCGGGAGCGGGAGCGCGCCTCCGGCGGCGCGCGCTCGCTCCCCAGACCCTCCCAGGCTAGTGACGTTAATTAACGTCACTCTGCCTGGCAGGGGCTGACCGCCGCAGTTAATTTACTTGCGGCGGTCGGCAAGTGGTTAATAGGGTTATATCACCGCCTGCCTCAGGTGTCCCAAAGAAGACATTTTCAACCACTTAACAGAGTCTCAGTCATAAGAGATCACCACTTTGACTTTCTCCACACACTCCACTTCACAGACACCTGTTGATGGCCTCCTGCTCCTCTTTAGGCCTCTCCTGCAAGTGGGTTAACCCCTTCAGGAGCAAAGTACCTGTAATCAAGGTTGGGAGGTTCTTTCCCACCTTAAATCTTTCAAAGCCTCCGAACTCCGTTTCCAAAATGAGAACTTACTAATCCTGAGAGCACTGTAGAAGTCCATTTGGACTATGCCAGAACCCCCCACCCTACCACCAACTGAACTGACCAAAACCATAAAAACAAAGAAATGTATCTACTGTCTAGAACCCATCCTATGGTTCTGTCTGTCTGTCTATCCATCTATATATAGATATATATTTATATAAATACACACACATTCCAAAAAAGTTGGGACACTGTACAAATTTTGAACACAAACAGAGTGCAGTGATGTGGAAGTTTCAAATTTCAATATTTTATTCAGAATACAACATTGAGGACATATCAAATGTTTAAACTGAGAAAATGTATCATTTTAAGGGAAAAATAAATTGATTTTAAATGTCATGGCATCAACACATTTCAAAAAAGTTGGGACAAGGCCATGTTTACCGCTGTGTGGCATCCCCTCTTCTTTTAGAACAGTCTGCAAATGTCTGGGGACTGAGGGGACAAGTTGCTCAAGTTTAGGAATAGGAATGTTGTCCCATTCTTGTCTAATACAGGCTTCTAGTTGCTCAACTGTCTTAGGTCTTCTTTGTCGCATCTTCCTCTTTATGATGCGCCAAATGTTTTCTATGGGTGAAAGATCTGGACTGCAGGCTGGCCATTTCAGTACCCAGATCCTTCTTCTACGCAGCCATGATGTTGTAATTGATACAGTATGTGGTCTGGCATTGTCATATTGGAAAATGCAAGATCTTCCCTGAAAGAGACGACGTCTGGATGGGAGCATATGTTATTCTAGAAGTTGGATATACCTTTCAGCATTGATGGTGCCTTTCCATATGTGTAAGCTGCCTATGCCACACAAACTCATGCAACCCCATACCATCAGAGATGCAGGCTTCTGAACTGAGCGCTGATAACAAGTTGGGTTGTCCTTGTCCTCTTTAGTCTGGATGACATGGCGTCCCAGTTTTCCAAAAAGAACTTCAAATTTTGATTCGTCTGACCACTGAACAGTTTTACACTTTGCCACAGTCCATTTTAAATGAGCCTTGGCCCAGAGAAAACGCCTGCGCTTCTGGATCATTTTTACAGTAGATATGGCTTCTTTTTTGGCCTATAGAGTTTTAGCCGGCAACAGCGAATAGCATGGTGGATTGTGTTCACCGACAATGTTTTCTGGAAGTATTCCTGAGCCCATGTTGTGATTTCCATTACAGTAGCATTCCTCTATGTGATGCAGTGAAGTCTAAGGGCCCGAAGATCACGGGCATCCAGTATGGTTTTCCGGCCTTGACCCTTAAGCAGAGATTGTTCCAGATTCTTTAAAAGTTTGCATGATATTATGCACTGTAGATTATGATAACATCAAACTCTTTGCAAATTTTCTCTGAGAAACTCCTTTCTGATATTGCTCCACTATTTTTTGCCACAGCATTTGGGGAATTGGTGATCCTCTGCCCATCTTGACTTCTGAGAGACACTGGCACTCTGAGAGGCTCTTTTTATACCCAGTCATGTTGCCAATTGACCTAATAAGTTGCAAATGGGTCCTCCAGCTGTTCCTTATATGTACATTTAACTTTTCCGGGCTCTTATTGCTACCTGTCCCAACTTTTTTAGAATGTGTAGCTCTCATGAAATCCAAAATGAGGCAATATTTGGCATGACATTTCAAAATGTCTCACTTTCCACATTTGATATGTTATCTATATTATATTGTGAATAAAAAATAAGTTGCTGAGATTTTTAAATTAGTCCATTCCTTTTTTACTCACAATTTGTACAGTGTCCCAACTTTTTTGGAATTGGGTTGTATATTATTTTAAAATATTTGTTTATACTTACTGATTTCTTGTGCTTAACAAAGGCACTGCTTTGTAATAAGGAGAAAAACACGGCGGGGTTCATCTGTTTGCCCCAGGCCCCTCTTCAAATGTAAATGGCGAAGTAAACAGCCTTTAATGTCAATGGAATAGACAGGTAAGCAGAAGCTTGCAAATTTAATGATGTCCAGAAACTACAATAATCAAACACTGGAGCAACTGACAACAGAAAACAATTACATTCAAGCAAATAAAAGTTCTTTCTTTCTTTGCAGATGCTAATAAAACTTACTAAGTCACAAAGTTGAATCATTAGACAGTCAAGTGTTAAAAGTCACACAAAGTTTTCACTTTCAAATCGAAGTTAATTTGTTTCTGCATTGTATGAGCATAAGGGACAGAGCATATTCACCACTCTCTCTGAATACATATGTTCCATTAAATGCCAGGGGGAAAATGTATTCAATCTGCCACAATGTTGTTAGAAGTTGTAAAAAAAAGGGAAAGAACATAAACCTCTGCTGTGTTAGCTAGATCTATAAACATAAAGCTAAAAGTTATATGCCGAAGGAGAAACAACTACAAGTCTGGTAAAACTCAGAACAAATATTCGCTAGATTTGCAAAAGAAGAAAAAAAAATTCTGGGAGACCAAGATTACAGGTTAAAACAAACAAAGAAAAAAAAGTATAAAAAGAGGAAAGAAATGGACAGTACAGAAAAAATTGTAAGTATGTGACAAAAATAAAACAAACCATCTAACTACTAGAATCCAGTTTAAAGAATATTTTCCTTCTATATTTTTTATATATATGTATGTACAATAAAGAGAGTAATTTTATCATAATTGTGTGATATTTGTGACTTTCCTCTTCCCATTTGCCCATACAAAGCCCCATCTTTTTCTTAGTTTTTAGTTACAATTATCCCAGGGGTATGGGCTAACTATCACGGTAATTTATACTTGTAATATTTTCCTTCTCTGGCCTCTGAAAGAACCTAGCTATAAAAACATAAGATCACTGACTGCAGGGGCCTGCAAGGTCACACAATTATCGGCAAAGGGCTGCGTGCAACCCCCAGGCCACAGGTAGGGCACAGGTTAAAGTCTCATCTGAAGTTTATTGCAATCTGTGTCCCTATTTTTTTTTTTAAACATTTTATTGCAAATTGTGAACATACACGCGAAAAAGATACAGTCGTTAATAACAACGTAACATGGAAGAGGCGACAATAGCCCTATGCTCATGGAACATATGAAAAGGGCATGTAAGCATTACAGATTTACGTTCAGATAGAAATAGGACATCCATGTGAAACAATTAAAAAAGGCAGTCCACTAATGAGACCAAAGTAAGTCACTCCCAGCCTAGACTCAGTTTAGAAATATTTTGAGGGGTCAAGGCAAATAACGTAACACGATGATCCACTGTGGGGACCAGACACCCCCAAGAGGGTCAAACTGTGTCCAAGTCTCTGGAGAGGTCACAACAGGAGAGCCTCAAGTACCCTCAATAATAGCAGAGGGGCGTGGGAGTGTAGAAGAGTCTCAGGTGGGTGTAATGCGCTATCCAGGAGCAGTGTTAAATCAAAAACTGTGTCCCTAATATAGAGATTAGCCTTTGTTGGAATAAGAAGTGATGAGACATTTCCCTAATGGGGATGCAGATAAAAACAAAACACATTTTAGCAGAGGTTTTCTTAAGGCTGGGTATATGCAAATTAGATGTGTTCTGAACTGCATCCAAATCCCATGACATATGAATCAGCAGCCTTCTCTATGGAGTCGGTTGATATTTCTGCAGCCTGGCTGCGATGTGTTTTCAAAATAAGTCCTGTGCTTTTTTCTGTCCAGTTCAGGTGCGATTTAAAGTCAAAATTTGCACCTGAATCGCACCTAAACGGGTGAACAAAACCGCACAGGACTCCTTTTAAAAATCAGCCAGGCGTGTGTGAACCGAGCCTTAATGTTGGTGTTTTTTTGTGTCAGTGAAGCCCCTACCTACCATTTCTACTGTGAGCATCAAAGGGGCAGGAAGTGAGGGAAAAATAATTGTAACCACATTATGGACAAATAAAAGAGTGAAAGTCAACTCTATCCAAACCCAAAAAGTAATAATAATAATAATGTAGCACCCTCCTAGGTAGGTGCTAGGAAAAGTACATGGGTGGCCCTGTCTGCTTATCAGGGGGGGGGGGCCTTGATTGTTCAGCTAGGCTGTCATGTATTCTCAGGTGTGCCTGTTGAGCTTGGGTAGTCTCCCCACTGTGTCCAATGAGGGCTCTCATTGGACAGTGGAGGAAACCTGGCCAATAGCACACCAGGGCTTGCATCTACCCCAGAGGGCAGAATCTGTTGCAGTGCATCCTGAGAGGGCATATAAGTCTGAGGAGAGCACAGGACAGAGCATCTTTGGCTGGAAGAGGAGTCCCAGGAGTAACGGCTGTCTCTCCTCCTGTCAGCGTCAGGAAAGGTGTCATTGGTGGTCGGCCTAGAAGACAGAAGGTTGAGCTGAGCTGCAGATAGGGATCCAGTGTGCTGTGGACCGAGTGGAGCTGCTGGGGCAGAAGTTTCCAGGAAAGCAGTGTAAACTGCCCAGGGGTCTGCCTAGGATAGGCGACCACTCCAGAAGGTCAGAGGGATCCAGGAGCCAGCTAACCAGGAGGAGGCTTAGAAAGGGGGTGCCAGAGTCTAAGCCTTGAAGAGAAGTGTTTGTGTAAAGAGGGCGCCGGTGCAGGCCCTGAAGTGTTAAAGCGGAGTTCCACCCAAAAGTGGAACTTCCGCTTTAGGGAGTCCTGACCCCCTGACATGCCACATTTGGCATGTCATTTTTTTTGGGGGGGAGCGGGTACCTAGTTTTGACAGGTACCCGCTCCCACTTCCGCTCGGAGCGCTGCGGCGCCCTGAACGGAAGTTCTCCTCTCCCCCTCCCTCCCTGCAATCTTCTGGGACACGTCAGAGGTCCCAGAAGATTGCCGGCCAATCAAGATGCGCAGCGCGACTCGCGCATGCGCAGTGGGTACCCGGCTGTGAAGCCGCAAACTGTCACAGCCGGGTGCCCACAGCAGTGATGCCGGCGCCGAGGGAGAGGATCAAGGCTTCGGGCGGCCGCATTGCTGGACCGTTGGACAGGTGAGTGAATGGCTGGAACTCCGCTTTAAGTAGAGATGGCCTTGCTGTTCGCCTGGCGGTCGGTTCACGGCAAATTTTGCTTGTTCACTACCCGCCAATTTTGCGAACACATGGCGTTGTTCGCGGCGGCCATATTCGTTTACATTGGGGAGAACTTTGACCCATGACACAGCCGTCAGGTGGAACGGGACAGCCAATTTAAACATTTCAGCACATGGACATGCCTCCTACCCTATAAATAGACCCGAGCTGTCGGTCATTTCACATTCTGCTTTTTGTCAGCATAGGGAAAGGTCTGCTGTGTTCATGAGGGAGAGATTGCCAGACACAAATAGCTCTGTTAAGAGCCACAAAAGTACTTTTCAGAGCTGGTATTTCGGTATAGGTCTACTACAGTCTCTTTTGAGTTTAGGGACAGGTATCCAGTCTGTGCTTTAGGGGCAGTTAGAGATTGGCAGCAGTGACACAAATCGCTCTGTTAATGTCCACAAAAGTAATTTAAAGGGCTGCAATTTTTTTGGTATTGGTGTACAGAGCACTATATGGGGGGGTAATCCACGGTACCATATACTTTGTAGAAAGCATATTATAGTGGATTAGTGTTGTGCACTGTGCAGCATTGTGACAGGTGTGGTGACTGAGCGTTGCTGCAGCAATACTACAAACAGTGACAAAAGCACTTTTAATGTATTGTAACTGGTGTGATAGACCAGTGGGCCCCCAATATCACATATTGAAGTGGGGTGTTATCTGAATATACCTTACAAGTGTATTTGTGTCCTGCAACAATATTGCCTCTTTTGCTGTGTTAAGTCTGATACACACAGTGCCAAACTCACTGGCCAATTTTTTGAACAACTGGTGTGATAGACCAGTGGCCCCCCAATACCACACATTGAAGTGGGGTATTATTTAACAGTATACTTTTCTAAGAGTGTATTTTAGTCCTGCAAAAATGTGGCCTCTTTTGCTGTGTTAAATGTGCTACACACAGTGACAACAGTTACTGGCCACTTATTTGTAGAACTGGTGTAATAAACCTGTGGCCCCCGAATACCACAGATTGAAGTGGGGTGTTATCTGAGTATACTTTCATAAGTGTATTTGTGTCCTGTAACAATATTGCCTCTTTTGTTGAGTTAACTCTGATACACACAGTGCCAAACTCCCTGGCCAATTTTTTGAACAACTGGTGTGATAGACCAGTGACCCCCCAATACCACATATTGAAGTGGGGAGATATTTAACAGTATACTTTTCTAAGAGTGTATTTTAGTCCTGCAAAAATGTGGCCTCTTTTGCTGTGTTACACACAGTGACAACAGTTACTGGCCAATTATTTGTAGAACTGGTGTAATAAACATGTGGCCCCCGAATACCACAGATTGAAGTGGGGTGTTATCTGAGTATACTTTCATAAGTGTATTTGTGTCCTGCAACAATATTGCCTCATTTGCTGAGTTAACTCTGATACACACAGTGCCAAACTCACTGGCCAATTTTTTTAAAAACTGGTGTGATAGACCAGTGGCCCCACAATACCACATATTGAAGTGAGGTGTTATTTAACAGTATACTTTTCTAAGATTGTATTTTAGTCCTGCAAAAATTTGGCCTCTTTTGCTGTGTTACACACAGTGACAACAGTTACTGGCCAATTATTTGTAGAACTGGTGTGATAAACCTGTGGCCCCCAATACCACCGATTGAAGTGGGGTGTTATATACCTTTTTCCAGATATACTGTGATTCTCTATAGACTTCTGTCACAGGCTAATTTAAAAACATGACAGGCAGAGGAAGAGGCAGACACTTACGCAGGGGTGGTAGGGGTAGGGCAGGAGCCGTAGGCCGGAGCCAAAGTGTGAAGTTTCAGAAGGCGCGTTCGATTACGTCAAAGGACGCACCAGACTTGGTTGAGTGGCTCACTCTGCCTTCCTCTTCTGCACCTTCCTCATTCTCTCTATCTGCACCCTCTTCACTTTCTGCTGTGTGCACCCCCAAAGACACCACCCCAAACACCATCATTAGCACATACCCTCCGCTTGAGTCTCTGGAATTATTTTCCGATCCATCACAAGACATTTCCGATGCGCAGCCATTGTTGGCATTGGATCAGGATGAGGAGGTAGCAACAGCCGCCACTCAGCAGTCTGACGACAGTACCCAGATAAGCCCAAGGAGGTTGGTCCCTGTTGTTGCTGCCTACTCCGAGATCTCGATTGTTAGTGGTGGGGAAGGTGACGTGGATGATGACGTGTCTATGGAAGTCACGTGGGTGCCCACAAGAGAGGAAGAGGAGGGGAGTTCAGAGGGAGAGACGGACTGGCAGATAGGGAGGAGAGACAGGCAGAACTTGCATTGCACAAGAGGTACAAAGCAGACTGCAAATGTATCAGGAGCGAGCCATCAACCATGTATAGTCACATCTGGCGCTCCCAGAACGCCGCCACATGGCTCCGCACTGTGGGCTTTTTTTAATGTGTCCGTTGCTGACAACAGTATTGCCATCTGCAGCCTTTGCAGTCAACACACAAGTCATGGTAAGCCCAACACTTACCTAGGGACGACCGCCTTAAGAAGGCACCTGAACTCCCATCAACAAGCCCAGTGGGGGCAACACCGTCAGAACCCACAAAGCCACACTCCAGGCTCTTACCGTCCAGCCTCTTCTCCTTCTCCTCTCTCCTCACATTTGTCCTGCACTCTACCTTCCATGATGCCGTTGTCACGTTGTTCTGGAAAAAGGCAGGCTTCTGTGGCCCAAATGTTGGAGCGTAAAAAAAAATTATGACGCCAGGTAACCCTCTTGCCCAACGTTTGACTGCTGGCTTGTCAGAACTGATAGCCGACCAACTACTGCCATATCAACTGGTGGACTCGGAGGCCTTTTGTAAATTTGTGGCCATTGGAACACCACAATGGAAGGTTCCAGGCAGGAAATATTTCTTGCAGAAGGGCATTCCAGAGTTGTATGGCCATGTTCAGCGGCAAGTGAATATATCTCTGGCACACAGTGTTGGTGCCAAGATACATCTGACCACAGACACATGGTCTAGCAAACACGGGCAGGGAAGGTATATCACTTTTACTGCCCACTGGGTGAATCTTCTGACGGCCGTCAAGCATGTAAACCGTGGTACCCGTGTAGATTTGGTTGTACCGCCACGGATTGCATGCAGGCCTGCCTCTTCTTCTCCTCCTCCTCCATCCTCCCTCTCCTCCTCAGCTGAATCCTCCTTTTCCGCTGCTACCGTCTCTTCCGCTGCGCCACCCAAGATCCCCAGAACCTATTCTACATGCCAGGTGAGACGTTGCCATGCTGTGCTGCATCTGTTGTGCCTGGAAGCCAAGAGCCACACTGGTTCTGCACTCCTTTCAGCTTTGCGTTCACAGGCAGATCACTGGCTGACACCGCTGAATTTGACAGTTGGTAAAGTGGTGTGCCACAATGGTGCCAATCTGCTGAGCGCGCTGAAACAGGGCACAATAACACACGTGCCATGCATGGCACACGTCCTGTACTTGGTGGTGCAGCAATTTGTTGCCAAATACCCTGGGGTCCAGGACGTCTTGCGGCAGGCCAGGAAAATCTCGGGCCATTTCAGAAGATCTTACACAGCCATGGCTCGCCTTGCTGACATTCAGCGGCGACACAACCTCCTACACGTCAGGCGTCTTATTTGTGACTGCCCGACGCGATGGAACTCAATGTTGCATATGCTTGATAGGCTGCTCCAGCAGAAACGTGCAGTTAACGACTACCTGTACAAACTCTGCGGCAGGACAGGTTCTGGGGAGCTTGGGTTTTTTTAACCTTCGCCAGTGGCTGCTCATGCGGGACGCATGCAGACTTCTGCGGCCATTCGAAGAGATCACCAAACTGGCCAGTCACGGCCAGGGCGCCATAAGTGACATTGTACCTTACGCCTTTTTTTTTGGAGCGTGCATTGCGTTGTGTCATTGATCAAGCTGTCGAGGAGCAGGATCAGGAAGATGAGGAAGTCGCAATGTTGGATGAATTCCCAGTGGGTGCTACTACATTTGAGACAAGTCAACAGCAGGAGTCTGAAGAGGAGTCAGAGGAGGATGGTGCTGGGGGGGATGAGGAGGAGCAAGAAGAGCATGCTTTAAACCTTTCTGGGATCCCTGGTGTTATCCGTGGATGGGGGGAGGAGAACGAGGACGACATTATCCTGGATGATGAGCTAGAAGCAGGCCACTACACCGCTTCCAGTTTAGTGCGAATGGGGGCCTTCATGCTCCAGTGTTTTAAGGGGGACCCCCGTATAAAATGCATAAAGGCTAAGGACCAGTTCTGGGTGGCAACATACTTAGACCCCCGGTACAAACAAAAAATGGCGGAAATGTTACCACAATCACAGAGGGTGGTCAGAATGCAGCACTTCCAGGCCTTGCTGCAGGAAATGCTGCATTCTGCTTTTGCGTGCGCTGGCAGAGGAATTTCCAGTCACAGAGAGACAGTTGCGGGTAGCAATCCAAGACGCCTGCAAGAAGAGGGCGGTTTGAAGATGTCTTGGTCACTTCAGATATGAGATCCTTCTTTCAGCCGAACCATTAACAGCTTTACTCCAAATCCAGCATCAGGGAACGCCTAGACCGACAGGTGTCTGACTACATCGGGTTAATGGCCGAAATGGACGCTCTGAGGAGTGATGAACCCCTGGACTACTGGGTGGGCAGGCTTGACCTCTGGCCAGAGCTTGCACAATTTGCAATGGAAATGTTGGCTTGCCCCCCATCCAGTCTCCTGTCTGAAAGGACGTTCAGCGGAGCAGGGGGGATCATGACCGATAAGCGCACTCGCCTAGCTCATGACAGTGTAGACTACCTCACATTTATAAAAATGAATGAGGCATGGATCTCTAAGGAATTCAACACATGTGACCAGTAGACCATGTTTCATTGAAATTCCTCATGCCAGGCCACAAATATCTGCCAGACCGCCATCCACCCACAGCAATTCCTGGTCCTTGGCTTCGCTACATACATCGGCATAAAAGGTATTTCATATCCATTGAATGGCAAATTTTTGGGGCTTTTCAGGGCTGACAATTATTTTTTCTGTGAATGCCTAATGTACCTCCAGCCACAGAATACAACTTTCTTAGCTGTCAGTTAAACCCATGTGGGCTAATTTTTGGGGCCTATACAGGTCGACACTTACTTCTGTATCCTGTGAATGCCTAATGTACCTTCAGCCACAGAATACAACGTTCTTAGCTGTCAGGTAAACCCATGTGGGCTAATTTTTGGGGCCTGGAATGGCCGACACTTACTTCTGTATCCTGTGAATGCCTAATGTACCTCCAGCCACCAAATATTACATTCTTAGCTGTCAGGTAAACCCATGTGGGCTAATTTTTGGGGCCTATACTGGCCGACGCTTACTTCTGTATCCTCTGAAAGTCTAATGTACCTTCAGCCACAGAATACAACATTCTTAGCTGTCAGGTAAACCCATGTGGGCTAATTTTTGGGGCCAATACTGGCCGACACTTACTTTTGTATCCTGTGAATGCCTAATGTACCTTCAGCCACAGAAAACTACATTCTTAGCTGTCAGGTAAACGCATGTTGGCTAATTTTTGGGGCCTGGAATGGCCGACACTTACTTTTTTATCCTGTGAATGCCTAATTTTTCAGACTGGAATTGAAAATCAATGGGTCTGTAAAGGTTCTGCCAAATTGTGGAATGGATGCGGACCCATTTTACAGATGTGTGAATGGACCCTATGTGTATTATTACCGGCTGCTGTCAGTTCTGGCTGATTTATGAAAAAAAATATATATATTTTTTGCTGTTAAAAAAAAATAAAAATTTATTGCAAATTTTCCAATTGCAATACTTATGTTATGACATTGTCCATGTGCTGGGACTATTTGTGCACAGCTAGTGCGTCTTTTGTGGCTGCAAATATGACCTAAAAGTTTTTAAATTTCGCCTCCCATTAAAGTCAATGGGGCCCGCCGCGAACTTGCGGTTCACTGACTTTTGAGAAAATTTGTGGCTGACATTCGCGAACCACCCCAGGCGATGTTCGTCCATCTCTATTGACCACTACATCCTTCAGGTTGCCATCTTTCCTTGGGGGTCCTAAAGCTCTGTGGGCCCTGTGATTATATAGTTGCAGTGGTTTTTGTAGAGCTCAAGTGCAGAACGTGATAGAAAGGCCTATAGGATAGTGAAGCAATTATCATCTAAATTGTTTCTTTAGGTAAAACCCTAAACACATGCATTCCACTCGAGTGGACATGCAAAGAGTTCCTAGGAAAATTAATGTTCAAAAAAATAAATAAATAAAGTTACATTTTTTTTTTTATGCCCAAAGAGTAATAAAAACACAGAAGAAAAAATCCTGACTGTGACTTTCATAATTCATTCATGAAAGGGTTAAGCTGGTAAAGGGGGTCACTGGGAGGGATCAAATCCTGCTTGTCTGTCCGTTCTGTCACTGGGAAGGTCCACCCTTGCCTGTCCCCGCCTGTTCTGTCACTGGTAGGGTCTGCCCCCGCCTTTCCATTCTGTCACTGGCTCAGAGCCTGTACTGACAGTCCCTCCTCCTTCGCACGGATAGGAGACATCTGATCTGCTCCTTCTCTTCCCGCCCCTCTCCTGTGTGCATTGTGGAAAGTGTGAAGCTAAGCAGTTGAATTTGATAATTCACACTTCCCACGGTGCACCGGAGGGAGGGGGACCTTTCAGTGCAGGCTTTGAGTCTGAGCTGTATGAGAGGGACACTCTCAGCTCAGAGTACTGCTGATAGGCAGTGATAGGCGGCATTGATGAGCACTAAGTGGCACTTACAGTGCTTTGCGAAAGTATTCGGCCCCCTTGAACTTTGCGACCTTTTGCCACATTTCAGGCTTCAAACATAAAGATATAAAACTGTAATTTTTTGTTCAGAATCAACAACAAGTGGGACACAATCATGAAGTGGAACGAAATTTATTGGATATTTCAAACTTTTTTAACAAATAAAAAACTGAAAAATTGGGGGTGCAAAATTATTCAGCCCCTTTACTTTCAGTGCAGCAAACTCTCTCCAGAAGTTCAGTGAGGATCTCTGAATGATCCAATGTTGACCTAAATGACTAATGATGATAAATAGAATCCACCTGTGTGTAATCAAGTCTCCGTATAAATGCACCTGCACTGTGATAGTCTCAGAGGTCCGTTTAAAGTGCAGAGAGCATCATGAAGAACAAGGAACACACCAGGCAGGTCTGAGATACTGTTGTGGAGAAGTTTAAAGCCGGATTTGGATACAAAAAGATTTCACAAGCTTTAAACATCCCAAGGAGCACTGTGCAAGCGATAATATTGAAATGGAAGGAGTATCAGACCACTGCAAATCTAGGAAGACCTGGCCGTCCCTCTAAACTTTCAGCTCATACAAGGAGAAGACTGATCAGAGATGCAGCCAAGAGGCCCATGATCACTCTGGATGAACTGCAGAGATCTACAGCTGAGGTGGGAGACTCTGTCCATAGGACAACAATCAGTCGTATACTGCCCAAATCTGGCCTTTATGGAAGAGTGGCAAGAAGAAAGCCATTTCTTAAAGGTATCCATAAAAAGTGTAGTTTAAAGTTTGCCACAAGCCACCTGGGAGACACACCAAACATGTGGAAGAAGTTGCTCTGGTCAGATGAAACCAAAATCAAACTTTTTGGCAACAATGCAAAACGTTATGTTTGGTGTAAAAGCAACACAGCTCATCACCCTGAACACACCATCCCCACTGTCAAACATGGTGGTGGCAGCATCATGGTTTGGGCCTGTTTTTCTTCAGCAGGGACAGGGAAGAGGGTTAAAATTGATGGGAAGATGGATGGAGCCAAATACAGGACCATTCTGGAAGAAAACCTGATGGAGTCTGCAAAAGACCTGAGACTGGGACGGAGATTTGTCTTCCAACAAGACAATGATCCAAAAAATAAAGCAAAATCTACAATGGAATGGTTCACAAATAAACATATCCAGGTGTTAGAATGGCCAAGTCAAAGCCTAGACCTGAATCCAATCGAGAATCTGTCGAAAGAACTGAAAACTGCTGTTCACAAACGCTCTCCATCCAACCTCACTGAGCTCGAGCTGTTTTGCAAGGAGGAATGGGCAAAAATTTCAGTCTCTCGATGTGCAAAACTGATAGAGACATACCCCAAGCGACTTACAGCTGTAATCGCAGCAAAAGGTGGCTCTACAAAGTATTAACTTAAAGGGGCTGAATAATTTTGCATGCCCAATTTTTCAGTTTTTTATTTGTTAACAAAGTTTTAAATATCCAATAAATTTTGTTCCACTTCATGATTGTGTCTTCACAAAAAATTACAGTTTTATATCTTTATGTTTGAAGCCTGAAATGTGGCAAAAGATTGCAAAGTTCAAGGGGGGGGGGCCGAATACTTTCGCAAGGCACTGTATAGGCAGCACTGATAGGTGGCATTGACACGCACTGATAAGTGGCACTGATGGGTACTGATAGGCGGAATTGATGAGCACTGATAGGCAGCATTAATCAGCACTGATAGGGGGCACTGATAGGGGCATTGATGAGTACTGAGAAGGGGCACTGATATGCAGCATTGATGAACACTAATAGGCAGCATTGATGAGCACTAATACGTGGAAATGCTCTGCAGCATTGAGGAGCACTGATAAATGGCATTGATGAGCACTGATAGGTGGCATTGATGAGCACTGATAGGCAGCATTGATGAGCACTGATAGGTGACACTGATAGGCACAACTGATGGGCACTGATAGGCGGCATTGATGAGCACTAATAGTCAGCAATGATGGACATTGATGAGCACTGATAGGCTGCATTGATGGGCACTGAAAGGCGGTATTGATGAGCATTGATTGGTGTCACTGATAGGCAACACTATTGGGCACTGATAGGTGGCACTGATGAGCACTGATAGGTGGCACTGATAAGCACTGATAGGCAGCATTCATGAGCACTGATAGGTGACACTGATGGGCAGCACTGATAGGCAGCACTAATGGGCACTGATAGGCGGCATTGATGAGCACTGATAGGTGGCATTCATGAGCACTGATAGGCAGCACTGGTGGGACTGCACTGATAATCAGGACACTGTCAATGGGCACCCTCCCAGAACTGGAAGCCCAGAGCTCTGATGGAAGGGGGGTCAGGGGGGCCCTTTATTGTTTCTTGCACCCAGGCCCTGAAGTTTCTAGGTATGCCTCTGGGGTGAACCTTATTTAAGTAGTACATTTTGAAAAGGAGTGAATATTGGTTCAAACTGTCCAGGTAAAGCCCAACTCCCGACATGTTTTTAAATAGTTCACTAGCAGCGGTTTAAAATATAAAAGCAGCTCTGTCTGCAATATTTTTCTCCAGATGTCCCCAATCATTTAACCAGCCTCTAGAGACATTTGACCCAAAATACATGGGACATCCTCTGAGTGCAGTGTATCATAGACCCATGGTAAAAAGGGGAAGAGGAATGTGGGACTTTAAATGAGTACGGCTAGACATGTATGTATGATACATTATGTAATAAGCATGTCCTATTAAGACTCCAGAATGGGGACCCATAAAGGACTGACATTGTATATCTGATTCATTTCTGACAATATGGCATAAATAAATTTAAATCATGGATCATCCATACAATAAGAATAAATTAAAAAATACCATATCTAAAATCATTGTTAAAAAATAACAGATTTATTGTGACAACAAATTCTCTATAGGTACACAACTTTATAATATAAAAAACTTAGTATAACCCAGAAAATTGGGCCTATAGAGAGCTGATACTTAGTCAAATATCTAATTTGTTCTTTCTGACATAATATATTTAGATAATGGTAAAAAAATATACAAATACATGTCATATAAATTAGAAAACATGCATAGATAACATAACCAAAGTCATACACTGGGAAACAGAAACCAACTTATAATAAGACTATTATTCTTTGGAGATACATAATTTTTAAATTAAGAGGGGCTTGGATAAAATTGTCTGAATGAATATCGGTTCATTATAAGAGGTTTGGATACAATTGTCTGAGTGATTGTCGGCTCGACGCGTTTCGTGGATCTCCGTCCACTCATCAGGAGCATTACAATGTTAGTCTAAAAATGAAAGTATGGGTTAAATATTGTAATAATGTAAAATACAAACTAGAATGGGGAATATGATGGAATGGACACTACCTTGAACAGTGGCATAAATCCAAAAGGGGTCCAGCCTGATGCAGAAAGACCAAAGCTGATCCAGGAGGTGCCTGACACGGGGCTGAGGCATGGATCACAACCCACACATAAGGGCAATAGGGAGGAGAGGACCCAAGATGGAATCATAATGAATAAACGAATAAGAAAACTTGAGGGATGTTACTCCAAGAAGTATTGGTCAAGACACATTGGGAACAAAGGTAGTCTGCAAGTATATATATAAATTGAATAAATATCTGAAATAAATACACTAAGAGAAAACCATCTCAAAAATATCTATAATTTATGAAACATATAGGGTCAGACAGTTGAGCCCAGAAAGTGTGCCTATGAGTAACCGATCAAAAAGCAAGATCAACCAAGGAGAAAACTATAGAGTGCATGTAGTCAGAGCAGTGACTCAAAAAGGAGTGTTGAAAAAATAAAATGTTAGACATTTAAAATGTGGATATTATAATTAAATATATGTTGGAGATAGATGCCAACAAACATATCCTACAGAGACGCATACAATAAGAGTCAGTAGAGCAGAGATAGTATGTTGGAAAGTAAGTCACCAAGGTCAATAGTGCATAGAATGAGGGAGTGATTGCCCTACTACATTTTTGGGTGGAAGACACCCGTTTTATAGGTCTGCCACTTCTGTCTTTTACATATATATAGAGATGTCGTGAACATAAAATTTTATGTTGACGAACGCGAACTTCCGCAAATGTTCTCGAACGGGCGAACCGGGCGATCCGCCATAGACTTCAATAGGCAGGCGAATTTTAAAACCCACAGGGACTCTTTCTGGCCACAATAGTGATGGAAAAGTTGTTTCAAGGGGACTAACACCTGGACTGTGGCATGCCGGAGGGGGATCCATGGCAAAACTCCCATGGAAAATTACGTAGTTGACGCAGAGTCGGGTTTTAATTCATAAAGGGCATAAATCACCTAACATTCCTAAATTGTTTTGAATAACGTGCTTTAAATCATCCAGTGTGTGAATATGATCAGGTATGATGTTGTATCGATCAGGTAGTTACGCCCGCTTCACAGTGACAGACCAAACTCTGACAGACCAAACTATAGTTTTCTCCTTGGTTGATCTTGCTTTTTGATCAGTTACTCATAGGTACACTTTCTGGGCTCAACTGTCTGACCCTATATGTTTCATAAATTATAGATATTTTTGAGATGGTTTTCTCTTAGTGTATTTATTTCAGATATTTATTCAATTTATATATATACTTGCAGACTACCTTTGTTCCCAATGTGTCTTGACCAATACTTCTTGGAGTAACACCCCTCGAGTTTTCTTATTCGTTTATTCATTATGATTTCATCTTGGGTCCTCTCCTCCCTATTGCCCTTATGTGTGGGTTGTGATCCATGCCTCAGCCCCGTGTCAGGCACCTCCTGGATCAGCTTTGGTCTTTCTGCATCAGGCTGGACCACTTTTGGATTTATGCCACTGTTCAAGGTAGTGTCCATTCCATCATATTCCCCATTCTAGTTTGTATTTTACATTATTACAATTATTTAACCCATACTTTCATTTTTAGACTAACATTGTAATGCTCCTGATGAGTGGACGGAGGTCCACGAAACGCGTCGAGCCAACAATCACTAAGACAATTGTATCCAAACCTCTTATAATGAACCAATATTCTTTCAGACAATTTTATCCAAGCCCCTCTTAATTTAAAAATGACTTTGGTTATGTTATCTATACATGTATTCTCATTTATATGACATGTATTTGTATATTTTTTACCATTATCTAGATATATTATGTCAGAAAGAACAAATTAGATGTTTGACTAAGTGTCAGCTCTCTATAGGTCACCATTTTCTGGGTTATACTATGTTTTTTATATTATAAAGTTGTGTACCTATAGAGAATTTGTTGTCACAATAAATCTGTTATTTATTAACAATGATTTTAGATATGGTATTTTCCATTTATTCTTATTGTATGGATGACTCATGATTTATATTTATGTATGCCATATTGTCAGAAATGAATCAGATATACAATGTCAGTCCTTTATGGGTCCCCATTCTGGAGTCTTAATAGGACATGTTTATTACATAATGTATCATACATACATGTCTAGCCGTACTCATTTAAAGTCCCACATTCCTCTTCCCCTTTTTACCATACACAACCAGGGATGGAGACAGCTAGACATCTTACTGGATATAATATTGTGGCAGATCTATTCCCCTTTTTTGCCCTACTGTATCATAAACCACTGATTGAGGAGGCGTGTCACCACGGTGCTCTGCGCACACAGTGTAATGTTGGATGTGTCGGCACCATTTTCTGCATCATTACCAGCTTCTCACCACCATTAACAATATCTGAGTAAATATATAATAGAAAATCTAAAATTACCGTGGGGGACCTCAACTGGAGCTAAGAAGAACTGCAGAATTGGATAGTTTACTTGCTTAAACCATAGCAGATTTGTTTAATTTCATTCTGTGGGGCAGATTTACTAAAACTGGAGCAGACAAAATCTGGAGCAGCTGTGCATAGTTACCAATCAGCTTCTATCTTCAGCTTGTACAGTTGGGCCTCTTTTCACACTGATGGACCGATCGGGTCGGCCTGTCAGTTTTTCAGGCGGACCCGATCAGACCATCCATTCCTCTCTATGGAGCGGCAAGTGTCAGCAGACATTTGTCTGCTGACACCTGCCATCACACCTCAACATCCAATCCAATCCTGTCTGCTAAAAACAGACTGATGGGGAACAATTCCCCATCCATCTGGCGGATCAGATAGGTTGACAGTCAGATGGAAATAGACAGGAAGTCTGTTTCCATCCAACAGTCCAGAGGACAGCAGGCTGTGTCTGTGTCTTCTCTGCATCAGCAGAGTGGACACGGACCTGTCATCCACCTGCTCAGTGGGCATCAGCGGAGAGATCCCCTGCTGAGCGAGCAGATCCACTCCGCCAGTGAGAAAGGGGCCTTAAAGTCTTACCAAGCCCAGGACCCTGCATTCACTATATCTGGTCCCCCACAGTACAGAGAACATGGAAATACAATTATTTTTGTAAATTTAAACTGCTAAATACCTTTTCTCATCAGAGGTATATAACAGTCTTTTGACTTCTATCAGTGTCTGGTTAAAGCTTGTAGGAGGAGTTTTTATTCTACTATCCTAGGAAGCTGCAGGACCCCTGACCCTCTGTCTGGACCCAAACAGTGCTGATTGGCCCCGTGCTGATCACATGCACCCTCCCAAGAAAAAAACACTCTCTAGCAATACACAAATTGGACATCATCGACATCATGCATCACTGGTTATATTTCAGCTGCAATTCATACTAATAAAGAGACTTTGTTTTTTTTCCCTAAATTAAAACAGCTCCAGTATCTCTTTTGGCTGTAAATCTAATTATTTTTGCAACAAAAACCTAATTTTGTGCAGATAAGTTCCAGATAAGTTTCATTATGTGAGTAAAGTCTCACATAATGGAATTTATCTGTACGTTTCATGCACACTGGGCTTTTGCTAGCTCTCGAAGACTCCTTTCTTACTGGCAGCATCATTTAGGCTTAAAAATGCTTCACATTTGTAAACATGTACATATCATACCTGGTACATATTGGGAAGGGAAAAGGAGGACACAGATGATACATCAAACTAACTGTAATCAAACAAGTAGTGTAATTATTAATGATTCATCCTAAAAAATACCTCCATTTTACCCTAATAATACCGGGGGACAGCGGGTATAGGAAGAAGAGTGGAAAGAACATCATTAGTATTTTATTAGTGTTTTAATCCAATAAGGTGTCATTCACAAAAATGGTTCATAGGTTACCATCTCATTGATCCCAGGTGGGATTGTTGCATTCAATCATTCATTCCATAAAGTCTCTCATTGCAAAATATGCCTATCCCGGTACCCCCCCCCCCCCCCGGGGGAATGACTTCCAAAACAAAAAAGTAATTGCTGAGTTTTCAAATCTATGACATAAACCAATATGTCTGGTAACTGTGGTCAAGATCTTCCCATTGCCCGAATAGTATATATGGTCGCCTATTCTTTGGGTAAGTTGTCGTATAATTTTGCCAATGTAAAAAACTCCACACTGGCAAAGCAAGATTCTGTGATCTATGCCATTTGCCATTGGGTTGTTAAATACCTGTACTTTCCGTGACCCAGGGGCACCGTCCATTTACAGAAAAAACGCAATCGGTTCTGTCACCCAAGGACCATGCTTCCGAAGCACATAATCTAAGGCAGTAGTTTTAATAACTTCTTTGGATGCAGACCCCTGGTCTGTCTTATTCCCTCCTTTGGTAACCCAGTTACCCAGAACCTTCCTATTACCCTGTAATAGAAACTGCCTTAGATCTCCCAAGCCACCAGACCTGGGCCTCTTGTCCTTGGTTTGTATTTGGACAGCAAACACAATTACCAGCTGCTACTTCACAAATACTGAACAATTAATAAGACAGATTATTTCTCACTTAAAAACAAACTATCACAAAATCTATATATTAGAGCATGGAGGCAGAAAACTTTAGGAGTATATGGAATGAAAGGTTAATCAGTCATATGGTTGTAATGCTTGCTGCATCTCAAATTGACACTCCAAAATGAGACCGCTTACCAAAACACAACCTTGGGTCACAATTCAAGTCCAAGACACCCACAGTGGTGATATCACGTACCTGGAGATGAGCCTGACACTGTGAGGAAGGCCTCCCTTGCGCCTCCGACTCGGGACCCCTGATAGTGCAAACAGGGGACACCAGAGTGTAGAGTAGCACGAGCGCCTGGAGTCTTGCTTGAAGCGGACGATGGCTACTGGTGAAGGTTGCCAGAGAAGTCCGATGAGCAGGGTGTTGTGCAGGCAGCAGGTGCTGGAAGCAGGTTTCCTGGATAACAGGAGGAGCTTCCCAGGCAGGATGAATGGATCTGGGAATGACAGAAGCGTAGTAAGACAAGCCGGGTCAGGAGCCAAATCGGTAACGTATAAGCCAGTAGGAGCAGACAGGAAGAGTGGTCACGGGACAAGCCAAGGTCGGTGCAGGTGGAGATCAGAGAATCGTCAGGACAAGCCGGGTCTGGAACTAGGAACAAGTGCAGGTAAACAGGTAACAGGTATCCAAGGCTGAAGACAAAGCAGCACTGAACCTGTGTGCTGATCCAGCTTAAATAGTGCTCTTCCTTGATGAAAAGGGTGGAGCCAGGATTAGGCTGTGAGTTTAACTCATCCTCTGCCAGAGCCTTCCTGACATGCCCCCCCCCCCAATGGGCAGCCTCCGGATGCCCAACTGGGCCATTCTTGCTGGGTGGGCCCGGTTGAAAGCCTGTATGAGTCTTTTGGCATGGATGTTTTCTTCAGGTTCCCAGGAATTGTCTTCAGGACCATACCCCTTCCATTTAATCAGGTACTGTACCTGATTCCTCATTTTCCTGCAACCCACAATTGCTTCGACCTCAAATTCCTCTTTACTGTCCACAATTACTGGCTCGGGGGGACCTGTATTTCGCTCCGGAAAAGGATCAGGGATGGCAGGTTTTAGCAGGGTAACATGGAAAACCGGGTGGATTTTAAAGGAAGCTGGTAGTTCCAATTCATAAGAAACGTCATTGATTCTTCTTTTAATAGGAAAGGGACCCAAAAATTTAGGTCCAAGTTTTCTTGAGGGACAGGTAAGCTTCAAATTGGTTGTGGCCAACCATACCTGTTTACCAGGTTCCAATATCAGCTCTCCCCTTCTTTTCCTGTCAAAGAATCTTTTATTATTTTCCTGAGCCTTAGCCATGGTTTCCTGAAGTAACTCAGTGTTGGATGCAAAAAAGTTTACTGTGTCCTGGACAGCAGGGACAGGACATTCAGGTACTGTGGTGATCAGAAAAGAAGGATGGTAACCATAATTGGCAAAGAATGGAGTCTGCTTGGTAGCCGAATGTTCAGAGTTGTTGTATGCGAACTCCGCTAGTGGCAATAGCGTCACCCAATCATCCTGGGAAAAGGACGAAAAACAGCGTAGATACTGTTCCAGTGTCTGATTGGTCCTTTCCGTTTGACCGTTGGTCTGTGGGTGATATGCTGAAGAAAAGGACAGTTCAATATCCAATTTCTCACAAAGGGATTTCCAAAATCTGGAGGTGAACTGGACTCCGCGGTCGGATACTATGTTGGCAGGAACTCCATGCAGTCTCACAATTTCTTTGATGAACAACTTGGCTGTATCCATGGCCGAGGGAGTGCCCTTCATTGGTAAGAAATGAGCCATCTTGGATAGCCGGTCTACCACCACGAAGATGGTAGTGTAGCCTTCAGATGGCGGGAGTTCAACGATAAAGTCCATTGAAATCATTTTCCATGCTCTGTCAGGGACTGGTAAGGGTTTGAGCAAGCCCCAAGATTTAGACCTGGGGGTCTTGTTCCGGATACATGTAACACAGGTTTCAATGTACCTTTTACAATCCTTCTGTAGATCAGGCCACCAAAAGGTGCGTTGAAGTAGCTCAGAGGACTTATGGACTCCAAAATGTCCTGCAAGGGAATGGTCATGGCAGAGACCCAAGACAGGGACCCGCAATCTCTCAGGTACAAATATTTTGTTATTATGCCATAAAAGTCTGTCCTTAACCTGTAAGGAAACTCCGGGAAGTAGGGAAATATCCTTAGAGGCCTGTTTGAGCTGTAGCAGTAAGTCGTCTTGCAGTAACAGGAAGTTTCCTGACGACAGAATTGTATCTGGAACTGCAGATCTCTCAGCATCAGAAAACATACGGGATAATGCATCCGGTTTTGTGTTCTTTGATCCCGGCCTGTAAGTGACATGAAAGGAAAATCTGGAGAAAAAGAGAGCCCACCTGGCCTGGCGGGGTTTTAAGCGTCTAGCTGCTTGCAAATATTCTAGATTCTTGTAGTCTGTGTACACTAGAATTGGATGGGCTGCCCCTTCTAAGAGATATCTCCACTCTTCCAAGGCAGCCTTAATTGCCAAGAGCTCTCGATCACCGACGTCATAATTTCTCTCTGCCGAAGATAACTTGCGTGAGAAGAAGGCAACGGGGTGTAACAGAGCCTTGGCTCCTGCCCGCTGCGACAATACTGCTCCTACAGCCGACTCAGATGCATCTACTTCTAGGACGTAAGGCAGGCCAGGATCTGGGTGTCGAAGGACTGGTGCAGAGGTGAAGAAATCCTTTAGGGTTTCAAATGCGGTCTGCACCTCAGGAGTCCACAGGAAACGGATACCTTGTGTTTTTAACTGAGTGATGGGGGAGGTGATTGCGGAGAAATTCTTGATAAACTTCCGATAAAAGTTTGAGAACCCTACGAACCGTTGCACCCCTTTTTTATCAGAGGGAACCGGCCAGTGTAAAATGGCAGAAACCTTTTGAGGATCCATTTTAATACCTTCTGTGGAAAGAATCAGACCCAGGAATTGGATACTCTGTCGACTGAACTCACACTTTTCAGGTTTTGCGTATAAGCCATGCTGTCTGAGACGGGCAAGGACATTTCTTACGTGTTCATGATGGTCTTCTATGGTGGAGGAAAATATCAAAATATCATCAAGACAAACAATAACAAACAAGTCCAGAAAATCTCGGAAAATGTCATTAACAAAGTGCTGGAAGGTGGCTGGGGCGTTGCAAAGCCCAAAGGGCACCACTAGGTACTCATAGTGCCCGAAACGGGTGCGAAATGCTGTTTTCCACTCGTCACCTTCCCTGATTCGCACCAGATTATATGCCCCCCGTAAGTCCAATTTAGTAAAAATGGTGGCATAGCGGAGTCTCTGGAATAATTCCGGCACTAATGGTAACGGGTAACGATTCTTAATCGTAATTTTATTTAGATCACGATAGTCCACGCAGGGGCGGAGCGAGTGGTCTTTTTTTTCTACAAAGAAAATCCCAGCTCCTGCCGGGGATGTGGAAGGGCGGATAAACCCCTTTCTCAGGCTATCATCAAGGTATTCCTTTAGTGCGGAAAGTTCAAGTTCAGTGAGTGGGAAAATCCGTCCGAAGGGTATTTCGGCTCTGTGAAGAAGCTCGATAGGGCAATCGTATGGTCTGTGAGGGGGAAGAGTCTCTGCTCCCTTCTTGCTGAAGACGTCTAAGAAATCGTGGTAGATTGCAGGCACAGAAGAGCACGATTCAGTATCAGAGTCCATACACAGTAATGGAGACAGGGGGTCTTTTGGTTGGAAGAGGCAGAGTTGTTGACAGTAAGAGGACTGGAATTTAATCTCTCCCGTTTTACAATTAATGCAGGGATTGTGTGCCTGCAGCCAAGGTATGCCCAGAATAATGGGGAACAGTGGTGATGTGATAGCATCTAGGCGTAGTAACTCTTTGTGGTTACCCAATATGGTAGCATGCAAGGGAAGAGTCTCTTGTGTGACAGGTCCAGATCTGATACGAGATCCGTCAGCCAAATGGATAGTCAGTCCCTGTGATCTGGGCCTTAGCGGAACCTTTAGCTGAGTCGCAAATTTCAGGTCAATAAAACAGCTACAGGCTCCTGAATCAATAATGGCGGGTGCCTGGATAGCCCCTTCTGGAAGCTGTAATGAAATAAGCACAGTCAGGTGAGATGAATTGTGGAGGCTCAACCCTTGGTTGGTAGAAGAAAGGGTTAGACACTTACGGCTTTTAGCTGGACAAGACCTCACATAGTGTCCATCTTCTCCACAGTACAGGCACAAGTTATTCAGACACCGGCGTTGACGTTCTTCTGGGGTGAGGGAAGGATGGATTACGCCAAGCTGCATTGGTTCAGAAGAGTCAGTGGTGGGAGGAGCGGATGCTGGGAATGTCGGACCAGAAGGTCTGAAGACTCGAGGCATCATCCATACGGGTCGGGATTGACCAGATGATCTTTCTGCACGACGCTCTCTTAGGCGTCTATCGATCTGGATCGCCAGGTGTATCAGGGCTTCCAGAGTATCTGGCACCCCTACAACGGGCCAATTCGTCTTTCAGAGAGTCAGATAGTCCTATACGAAATTGGTGGCGGAGGGCAGCATCATTCCAGTTAGTATCAGCACTCCACCTTCTAAAGTCAGTTACATAGTCCTCTGCTGCTCTGCGGCCTTGCTGAAGGGTGTAGAGGGCCGCCTCAGCAGTAGTGGTTTTCTGGGGGTCCTCATATAACTGGGCCATAGCTCCAAAGAACAAGTTTAAACTGGATAAGCAGGGATCCTTTTGCTCAAGTAAACGGTGGGCCCAGGACTGGGGTTCGCCTTGTAGAAGGGAAATGACGAAGCCTACTTTAGTGGCCTCGAGTGAAAAAGTCCGGGGTTGTAATGCAAAATAAAGTTATGGAAGGACCTAAACTTGCTGCGATCTCCAGAGAACTTTTCCGGAGTAGGTACACGAGGTTCTGGAGGCAAAACCATGACTGTAGGTGTAGCAGGAGATCCCCCCTGGGCGTTTGGAGAGGAGGCTGGCGGGGTAAGTAACTGGACCCGTTCCTCAAGTCGGTTATAGCCTTCTTGTAAGTCTTTGACTGATCGGGTCAGTGCCGCCAGGTGATGACATAACTCGTCCATAGGGGAGGTTCCTCGGTCAGGCTCAGACATCTGGCTGCTTTGTACTATCACGTACCTGGAGATGAGCCTGACACTGTGAGGAAGGCCTCCCTTGCGCCTCCGACTCGGGACCCCTGATAGTGCAAACAGGGGACACCAGAGTGTAGAGTAGCATGAGCGCCTGGAGTCTTGCTTGAAGCGGACGATGGCTACTGGTGAAGGTTGCCAGAGAAGTCCGATGAGCAGGGTGTTGTGCAGGCAGCAGGTGCTGGAAGCAGGTTTCCTGGATAACAGGAGGAGCTTCCCAGGCAGGATGAATGGATCTGGGAATGACAGAAGCGTAGTAAGACAAGCCGGGTCAGGAGCCAAATTGGTAACGTATAAGCCAGTAGGAGCAGACAGGAAGAGTGGTCACGGGACAAGCCAAGGTCGGTGCAGGTGGAGATCAGAGAATCGTCAGGACAAGCCGGGTCTGGAACTAGGAACAAGTGCAGGTAAACAGGTAACAGGTATCCAAGGCTGAAGACAAAGCAGCACTGAACCTGTGTGCTGATCCAGCTTAAATAGTGCTCTTCCTTGATGAAAAGGGTGGAGCCAGGATTAGGCTGTGAGTTTAACTCATCCTCTGCCAGAGCCTTCCTGACAGGTGAGGATTGACCCAACCCTGCCTTTTGAGAAGACTGAAAACATAAGCAGACAAACAGGCTTACCTGGCCAGTTAATTTCAGTGTTCCCAGTGCAGTCCCAGTGCAGTCCAGATGTCTCACTCTGTCGCAGATGATGTCACCTCTCCTGGCTGGCTCGCCAAAACTGTTGTGGAAACTTTTCCTCTCAGGTACAGATACCTGACACCTATTAGTTGGTGATACCAAATCAGATGTGTAGCTACATAGAGATCACTTTGATTCAAACTGCTGACGCTGGTTGATCTCTATGTAGCTACATATCTGATTTGGTATCACTGACTATTAGGTGTCAGGTATCTGTGCCTGAGAAGAAAAGATTCCACAACAGGCATTTACTGCATCAGTATGTGCCCCTAGGTAGCGGGGCTATCTGTTTTTTTCAGTGCTAAGCACGAGTAACCACAATCGAGCAGCCGTGGCTTGCTTTGATTTTAAAAACGGATTCTTAAGTACAATTTCTGTGTATTCTCAAATATTGTGCGTAAGGTATACTTCTAACCAGTGGGAATGGGTGAGCACTGGTAGCATACAACAGGGTATTGCCCGCACTCGATTTGTGATGCAGACTGGTCACCACATATCTATTAGGTTGTATAAATACTTTCAATTCCAGAAAGGATCTTTCTCTTTGCTAAATTAAGGTTATTGGCTTCAAATGCCTTCAAGAAGAGAAGTAATTCCTCTTCAGTTCCCGTCCAAATCATCAGAAGGTCATCTATAAAGTGATACCAGCAGAGGGCATGTGGCAACCAGTCTGCAAGTGCGTAATTGGAAAACACCTGCCGCTCCCACCCGCCAATTTAGAGGTTGGCGTAGGAGGGTACGCAGCAGTTGTCCATGGCAACACTTTGTGTCTGCAGATAAATCAGATCCAAAAAGGTAAAGTGGTTTTTAGTCAAGATAAATTGTAATAGTTCCAAAACAAATTCCATGAGGGGCCAGATAGAGCTAACTTGTTTCTTCAGAAAGCATTTAATCATCCGGATGCCCTGCTCATGCGGGATACTCGAGTGAAGATCCTCCATATCAACAGCAATGAGTAAGGCATCTGGAGGAACATAACTCCCTTCTATGTGTCTCAGAAGGTCCGTCATATCATGTACAGTATCTCACAAAAGTGAGGACACCCCTCACATTTTTGTAAATATTTTATTATATCTTTTCATGTGACAACACTGAAGAAATTACACTTTGCTACCATGTAAAGTAGTGAGTGTACAGCTTGTATAAAAGTGTAAATTTGTTGTCCCCTCAAAATAACTCAACACACAGCTATTAATGTCTAAACCGCTGGCAACAAAAGTGATTGCACCCCTAAGTGAAAATTTTCAAATTGGGCCCAAAGTGTCAATTTTTTGTGTGGCCACCATTATTTTCCAGCACTGCCTTAACCCTCTAGGGCATGGAGTTCACCAGAGCTTCACAGGTTGCCACTGGAGTCCTCTCCTCTTCCACTCCTCCACGATGACATCACAGAGCTGGTGGCTTTTAGAGACCTTGCACTCCTCCACCTTCCATTTGAGGATGCCCCACAGATGCTCAATAGGGTTTAGGTCTGGAGACATGCTGGCCAGTCAATCACCTTTACCCTCAGCTTCTTTAGCATGGCAGTGGTCATCTTGGAGGTGTGTTTGGAGTGGTTCTTATGTTGGAATACTGCCCTAAGGCCCAGTCTCTGAAAGGAGGAGACTGCTAAAGACTGCTCAGTCAGATAGCTGCTTCACAAGAACTTTGCCTATTGTCCAGTAGTAAAGATGGGTACCTGTTTAGGGAGTTTTACATTGCTATGCTGCCATTCAAATAGAGTGCATTCTAAAGTGGCTATAGCCTACTGTTTTCTAATGCTTTTACCCATTGCTGATTTTGTAGATTTAAATAAATAAAGGACTCTCGCGCTGTCACTATATGTAAGGCCAATCACATGGAATGCCATGTTAACAATGTGTCGAACAATTTTTGTATTTTTCTCGATGGACTACTGTTATATGTGATATTGAAGATCACAGTCATTTTGTATTTATCTTTTTTGAATGTAGCACTTTACTTTAAACATCGAGTGACACCCCGCTTGCTGTTTACTAACATTGGAAAATAATTTTCATTGTTGTATCACCCCTTTGTTGCACATCCCATCCCCATCCTCATTTGCACTATTGCACTGGACACTTTATGCATATGTTTGCACTATTTGTCAATTATGTATAGGTTTTACATTAATTGCTCACTGCCTAATTTTGTTTCAAGGTTATATATTTGAACGCGGCACTTTATTTTAAACATTGAGTGACACCCTGCCTACTTTTTACTATCATTGGAAGTCATTTTCACTGTATATCAATTATGCAAAAGTTTAACATTAATGGATCACTGCCCACATTTTGTTTGATGGTTACACATTTCAGCTACTTTTTAGGGTACTGCTACACTCCTCTATTTTCAATTATGATTTTGCGGATTATCATGTTTACTTTAACTTCGTTCTATAGAAAAAAGCTGTTTACAGCTGAGCTGGCAAGGCTGTAATCCAAGAAGTGTGATACGTAGGGTGGGGTGAATACCCTGTCTCTGCTGCAGAGATCAGGCATGGATGAGAAAATCAGATGGCTGCACACCCACCCTATGCAATACAGCTTTATTCAAACATCCTTAAAGCAACAAGATGAGCAAACAGGCAGGTGAGGAACAGAACAGGTGAGAAACAGATTGGTTGATGCGTTTTGCACGATAAACATGCTTTGTCAAAACCACATGACACATGAAGTGCAGTCACAACACATACTAATATATAAATAAGATCACATGATAATATAGGTGTGTTTGATCAAGTGATTGAAAACATTGTTCCGAAATCTGTTCCCACTTAAAAACAATAAAAAGATATACATGAACAAACATACTAAATATAAATAAGACTAAGAACAGAAAAACATGAGATATACTATAGCTGCTTGCTATAGGGGCACTTGGCAGGAGGGAGGAGCCTGGAGAGCTGGTAGGGGACCTGAGAAGAGGAAAAGCACAACAGGTAAGTATGACATGCTTGTCAAAAAAAAACCAAAAAAACAACTTTAACCACCTGCTCTCAGCAAGATTTACTAGGGGTTGGTGGGGAAGTGGTTAATATCAATATCAATAATAATATCAATTAAGCTAGCCATAAACTGTTATTTTTTTTCATTGGGCTGAACAAAAAATACTTTACAGATTCCTCCATCAACACAAACAAGGTGAATAAGAAATCTGCCCTCTGGGATATTGTATTCTGAAAGCAGGACCCGCCACTGTCAGAATACACTAATCAGCAGCTGCAGGCACTGATCAAGATACATTTTACAACATGTCCCTTCAATAGAAGTTGATCATGATGGACAGCCATACACTGATTGAAACTTTTATATTTTGATCAGTGTATAGACAGCTTTGTACTGCCTGTCAAATTTCTATTGTTGTTTATATTGTCCTCTGTAGGTATCCATTCTCCTTTCCTAGTTATACTGTAGGGGCAGCATGTGAATGGAAATATGTCTAGTGAGGTCACAGAGAGCAATAAACTCTGTCAGACTTTCTAACTCTCGCCTACTCTATCCAAAATGTCAAAAAAGGCTTTGACTATAACTAGTCTTTAAAGATGGAACCACCTGGGTTGGGTGGCCTTCACAAGGATGGGAAGCCTAAGATATAACCTGACAGTTTCCAGTGTGCACTTTTTCTTAACAGGCCTTGAAGTAACTTTAAAAGAAGTAAAGTTAGTAGCCTTTTGCGCAAAGGTCATCACTTCATGTACAGTATCAAGCATCAGATTTTAAATGACTCATCTGTGAAAAATCTATAATCCTTTATCACTGTCCACAGACTCCTGAGGTCATCCAAAATGAGCACGTAAAAAAGAATCTAAATCATGTCCAGTTGATTATTTTCTCATGTAATTTCTATTCTACCATCAAACCACGAAAAGATAAATCTAATTAGCGGCTAATTTAAAAACAGCCTACAGGATAATATTTATGAGATGGATGAGATGGAGATGGATTGTGTGATACATATGATTAACCAGGACTGTTTTCAGGAAAGAGGACTCAAATCAAAGCAGCACATTGCAAAATAACTGGGTTAATCTATTATTCATTGATATCCCACCAGTGATAACTTCCTGCATTTGTTTCTATTTATGTTAATAAAGTTCAGCAGTGGCAACAACTGTATAATTTCTGACTATGGTCTCCTGGAATAGCTCCTGGAGAAAAAAGTAATTAAATAGCTGCAGTTGATGAATCATTCCTGGATATTATGGTGAACAAAATATATTCCTTTTACGTCCAACAGAAATGATCCTCTGACAAGTCTGTGCCCTCACTGCAAAACCAACCGTCCAAACCTTCACCACAGATTTTGGTCATGTTCTTTTATATCAACTTTTTGGGACCAGGTGTTGGTACTAATTCGACGAGTCACGCTCCTACAGCTGCCTAAGGACCCCCTATTGCTTATCTTTGGATATTGGGACAAGCATCTACAGACATTGACTAGCCGTCCCCCACCGCACCCACGCAATTGGATCCTCACTTGCCTATTAATAGCTCACAGAGTTATACTCGCTAACTGGATTACAACTTTGGGCCCCTCCATATCGCAAGTTCACCGTGAACTTTTAAGCCTTATGACTAAAGACCGGCTAAATACGGACTCCAACCTTCCATCGTCCGCTGATCACTTCTCATGCAAATGGCAGGACTTTCTAGATTCGCTACCCAAAAATGTTAGTTCCGCCCTGGTAGCGGACACTTTCTTCTTGTTGCAGAGTGCGATCACTGGGTGCAGCGGAGTCCATTCAGATCAGACATTGTGGAGTAAACAGGAACTGGCTTCTTTATTGGAACATAACACAGATATCAAAGGATATCACCTTCTCATTTGTAAGAAGAACACAGACAGGAAGAGATAACCAACAAGTACAGTGCAGTGCAGTGTACAGGAAATACACATCATAGAAAATGCATAGCATATCACTTAGCATTAGCGACATCTACTGCCCTATTTGTGAACTGCAGTTTATCGGATAAGCTAAAAGGTGTTGTATCTCCAACACTTCTACACTGCTCCTGGGTAGGGAAATCCTTGCTGTAGCACAGGTGTCTTCTCCTACATCCATCCAACTCACCTCCTCCCCTATCCCCACTCCCCTCCTTCACCCGTCTTTCCCGTCTATTATTGTTTATCCCCCCATGGCATTACAGCCATTCAAGTACCTAAGATCCATCCAACTAGGGTTCTAGTGTGATTGTTTTGTTTGATTCTGGATTATTTTACATATACATATACATACATATACATATATACATGCTCTCCCCCCCCCCCCCCCTTGGGTCAGTTATGAGCTCTTTTCCTTGCTTGGCTTCTGACCCTGCATAATGTAAAATGTATTGTTCATTGTTATTTTGTATTTTGCCTGTAACGTACATTGGTTTCAAATACAGTTTCTAAAAAAAAAAACATATACTGTAAATAAGACATATACATAGGATAACATGTAGAAATATGCAGTTGTTGGATGCATTTCATGGTTTCAATCCACAGATGAGTTTATGAAGGAGGTTGTGTGATAAAAATCTTCTCATATGCAGTGCAGATGCCAGTGTTTCTATAACCTTGCTCAACAAGTCCCCCCAACAGTGTACATTTTAAAGATTACCTCACCCATGCACAGATGATGTAATTTGTTTCAATATAATGGAATTCAGATCATTATGTGGATATCCAAAAAAACTTAAAAACTGTTGGTGGAACCTAAAGGGTAAAGGCACATGGGTTTACACAGGCATTTTAGATGTCTGGTGTACTTACCAGGTGCTTTCCCTTTCCCGGCCTGTGTAAGCCTACTGTGTGTGAACCCTGTCAATATCCCATGGTCTTTGCTGCACTCAGTGGCTCCTCCCAATGACCCCCACATCACCACAGGGCACAGCAGTTATGTAGGGGTCAACAGGAGGTACAGTACCAATGAGTGCAACAGGGGGGACACAGATATGACATTCCTAAAAGTGTTGGTTTCTGAGCAGACTTTGAGGGTGATTTCTCAGTATAAGAGCTTTAATTGTCAGCACAGGTTGCAGGAGAGGTAAGTTGCATAGGTACATAGATAGTAGGGCTGAATAAAGACGCTGGTACATCCAGTTCAACATCCATCTGTGTGTGTATGTGTGTGTTTGTTTGTGTGTTTATGCCACAACCATTTTCCATATCTCTGTATGATGTTTTCACTAAGAAATACAGTACATCTAAAAGTTTTTTAAATGTATCCAAACTCCTCACTGAAACCACCAAATGTGGAAGGGAGATTAACATCTCTACAGTTCTAATAGTAAAGAACCCCCTAAGCAGTTTAGGATTGAACTGCCTCTCATCAAACTTCATTGTGTGGTGGCATATCTTCTTTATAAATCTTAGGTAAATAGTTTTTTCCAAATATGTAGTCCCCATTTAAGAATTAGTATATTGTGATCATATCCCCTCGTGTCTCTTCTCCAGAGAGAGTCAGTTTAATGTTTGCAGTTGTTCCTCATAACTGAGGTCCTCCAGCACCCTTATTAGCTTTGTTTCCCCTCTCTGTACTCTCTCCAAATTTAGTTCAGGTAAATATTCTCTTTTACAGGGGATTTTTTGGGGTAATTTAATTTTAATGACAGGGTCCCTTCAATATGCTGAATATAAAGCTAGTATGTGGCAGTTGAAGCACATCTGGGGAAGTGGAGTTGGGCTTTAAGTGCAGAACCTGGCTGTGCTGTCTGGTAATGTTGCCTGGTTCATAAGACTGGCTGTACAGAATTACGAGGTGTGTCTAAAAAGTTTGGTGAATGGTCCGATGACTCCACAGCAACATGGTCCAGGTGCACACGCATGCACATGGCCTATCCAGAGACACATTGAAAAGCACCATCTAGTGTAGAGTACACATGACCTTCATGGTAAACCTGTTGCTTGCAGTTGAATGTAGTCAGTGTGAGAGGTAGGGTCACAGTGCAATGGAGCAAGGAGTAAACATTCATTTTTGCTACAAATTGGAGAAAATAATGACGGAGATGCATGAAATGTTGGTGCAACTGTACGGGACAGAAGCTGTGAGCAGAAAATGTGTTTATGACTGGTTCAAATGCTTTCGCAAAGGGAAGGAAATGACTATGGATGAGCCACATTTGGGTCAGCCGTCGACAAGCCGAATCCCAGACATGATCGAGTGAGTGAGACAAATGCTGGCACGAGATCGGCGACTGACTCTACGATTGATGTCGGAGAAATTAGGCATTAGCAGTGCCATCATTCGCAAAGATTTGGGTAAGTGGAAGATCTGTTCCCGGTTTGTGCCGCACAAGCTGACAGACAAACAGAAAGTAAGACAGATAAAAAACTTCTGGAGATTTAATTACCATGTGTGACCAGGATCTATCCTTTCTGCCAACCACCATCACAGGCGATGAGACCTATGTGCCAATTCTTGGCTTAGCGTGGCATATCTGTTCTCGATCATTCACCATACTTCCGTGATCTGGAGCCTGCAGGCTTCTGTTTCCACCCCTGAAGAGCGTAAAAAAAGGCACATTTTGCCGATGTGGTGACAATTCAGGAATGTGTGACAGCGATCAATTCCTAAAGAGGCCTTTCTGACAGTTTCCAGAAGCTTTATAAATGTTGCCAAAAATGTGTTGTGAAGGATAGTGATTATTTTGAAGGCCAATAAAGGTAATTTGTTTGTATCTTCTGTTTTGTTTGTTTTCTGATACCAATCACCAAATTTTTAAACACACCTTGTACAGATCTTTTAAAAGGCAACAAAAAAAAAAAAAAATCATATAGTTTTGCTGGAGTGCAGCTATAAGCTGTCTAAAGCAGATAACAGGTATGACTGTTAACTTTTTTGGCATAATATAATCATACTGTTTGTAAAAAGCAGAATGTTAGTGTACATTTACAAGAAAGGTGTCATTTTTACTAAAATTATAGCTTGCACTCTCATACTTTTCCATTTATTGGGGAACTTTTATGTAAGTTTTATTGCAATTTGTTTTGGGATGCACATATAACTGCTATGAACTATCATTTATCACAGTCAAGTTTTCTTCTCTCTTCCAACAGTACTGAAGTCGCAAGGGTTGCAGTTAAGGCGCTGGAACAATAGAAATGTCACAAACATCCATTTCTCTTTATAATGTTCTGGAAATTTACATAAACAGCTGGTGGTAATCCTAACTCACACCTGCTATTTTGTTATATATATAATCCTTTTACTTATTATTATCTCTCTGCCAAAAACACCACATGTCATAAAACATGTTGAAATCAACTTTGTAATATTTACAATGTTAAAACAAGGTGTTATACAAATAAAGACATAAAGGGGTTTTCTTTATGTATGCACTTTTTTCTTTTTATTACCTTCCAATTTTTGTACAATTAAAAAAATAGATCAGCTTTACAGGGAGGCTATAATTTTTATTACGGTACATTTTTTTTATTAGCTCAAAACTTTCAAGGAATTTGATTGTTCACTACAATGCAAGGATTGACAGATAACTATAACAGTTAAGCTGATTTAATCGATGAGCTGATAAAGAGGTCTAAATGTAGAATACTATAGGGATCCTGCTTTTAATGCTTTGGGGTGTTATTGGGCAAACATTTCTATACCCTATAACATGAGTGATCTAATAGGAAAGTGTTACCCAAATATAGAATGGTAATACCGTATTTGCCGGTGTATAAGACGTCTGGGTGTATAAAACGGCCCCCTAATTTTCAAGGTAAAACATAGGTTTAAGGCTATACTCACCATATAAGACTACCCCCTTCTGTATCGTAGCGGAGTAGCCAAAAATGAACGTACCTAATATTCTTTCAACCCGCTGGATGTGCAATAATAATGCATGTACCGTAGCGGAGTAAAAAATGTGAGGACTACGGTACTTTAACAAAACAAACGTACCTATTAATCTCCAAGCAAGGTAAGTACACAGGGTGTAAACTCTCAACATGCTGGATATGCAGTAATACTGTACTGGTATGTACCGTAGCTTCAGCTATATACAGTATACCATGCTAAACCAATCACGGTGAGCGATGTATTCTATAATTGAATACAAAGCTGGCCCTGATTGGCGGAGTCAGAGGGGGCGGGCTAATGATGTAACTCTCTGACTCAGCCAGTCTGAGCTGGCTTTGTATTTATTTATAGAATACATCGCTCACCATGATTGGCTCAGGGCGGTATACTGTGTGTAGCCGAAGATACGGTACATACCGGTACAGTATTACTGCACATCCAGCGCGTTGAGAGATTACACCCTGTGTACTTACCCTGCTTGGAGATTAATAGGGACATTTGTTTTGGGCCATGTAATGTACCGTAGTCCTCACATTTTTTACTCCGCTATGGTACATACACTATTACCGCACATCCAGCGAGTTAAAAGATTATTAGGGACGTTTGTTTTGGGCCTCACATTTTATACTCCACATATAAGATGACCCCCTATTATTGGGGGCTGTTTTTAAGGTTAAAAAGTTGTGTTATACGCCAGCAAAACGGTAATACTGCGTAACTTTCAGGTGTATAGGGAAAGGATACAACTCTGTCACACACCCAGGTAGGCAGATCATGACAAGGTCATAAACAAAAAATAATTGATAAAGCCCATAAGTGCTTTTTTTACACCACTACCTTCCCATCATACAGACTTTTCAGAATAATAAATACAACCAAGGCTGAATGAAAGGTTTAGTGTAGGAAAACACGCTAATTAATTGTGGAGTGGAGGTTATTACTGTAGCTTAATGATGGACACATTGAAACAAGCCACGAGGCAGTGGGGCCCATGGTTACTAAGAAGCTCATGGCCACTTGCATGGCCAGTTTAGACTCCTAGCATCCTTGATAAAATAGAGGATGGGCAGTTATATGGCAGACAAGGTTCAATACTGAGAAATGAGGTGCTAACAAAAAAAAAAAATACACATGCAAAATACACATTAGAAGAGGTTCCCCTGGAGGAATCAGTGATGGGGTACTTGTGGATCATAGACTTGGCATTAGCATGCAATGCCAAGCCACAGCTAACAAAGCTAGAAAAATACAGTCATGCATTAAAAAGGGACACATTCAAGAAATTTCTACCTCCTACAAAACACTGGCATCATCTTAAATATGCAATTCGGCTTTGGCCAGCAATGCTTAGGAAAGAATTCAACAAAGGACAATAAAAGTAATAGGGGGATGGAGGACCCAAGCTATGAGGGCTGTTTACATTACATATATTACATAGATTAGAGTTATACACTCTGGAGAAGAGGTGCCTAAATATAACTAAAGGCCATTTTTTTTTTGTTTTTGTTTTGGATAGAGTGTAGAGAACTTAGAACGCTTGTCATTTTTTTATTGCTGTCTATGCCCCCATTAAGGAGATTTACCCTCTCTATTTGTCCTGTTTATCATTATTATTGAAAGTGAAAGTAAATGAAAATCCCAAATTTTGGGTTGTCCCCAAAAATGAAATAGAGGGCATATCTTCCAATAGGTATACTAGGTCTGGTGATCTGGGGGTCCCCAAGGAATTCTGAAGTTTGCAGGGATTTCCTCTAATTTCCTGTTTGGCTTTGGGACAGGAAACAAAGGGAAATCTCTGCCACGGAATAATGGGGCAGTGAAAAGTCATGACACACATTTAAAACGCACAGAGGTTGAACTTGATGGACCTGTGTCCCTTTTTAACCTTTTAAACGTTGTAACTATGTAACCAGTAATGTTTGCAAGCCCACACAGCAGGAAGCTTTCATTTAGTTACAGTAGTAATATTGCTACTAAATGAATAACTCCCTCCTGCAATAGTAGCAGAAGATTTGGGCAGGAGAACATGGCCAAATCTGGCCATTTAGATCGCCCATTCTGTGAACAATGAACATCAGGAGTTCAGGGAAAACCGTGCATCACCCCAAACTTGAATTTCATCTCTAATTTTAGCAAACAAAATGGCCTCTAGATCTAATGTACTTTGTTATTGAAATAGTCTTCACAAACAATGTTTCCTTGCTGTGAAAGTTAGAGGAGCTTTACTCAGTTTGTTATGTGGGGGATTAGCTCAGTGGCAGGGTGTGCAGGACCCCCTGGATGGGTCAAAGCACAGTGAAATAGGCACAGCCAGACAGCTGGATCTTTGTGAAACAAAACTGTGATTTATTTACAAAATCTGTGGTTACAAGGTGTAGGTATCAAAAACAGCAAAAAAACAAAAAAACTAAATATAAAATAAACCCTTGCCACCTTGGGTGTCTAACTACAAAACACTGGGACCTGTCTACCTGTTCTGGAACAGACTACCACTGCACAGACACCTGACAGTCACACAGAATGAACAAAGTCTTTAGTCACACAGACCTAATCTCACCGCTCAGAGAAGTTGCCGCTCCCCAGTCCAACACAGCAATCGGGTTCCAGGGTGGAGCATTTTCCCCAAGCAACCGGGGGGTTTTATAGGTCCCAGAGTACTCAACTTGCTAAAGCTGAGCTTGTTAGCCCCTCATTGTACCCAAACAGGCTCACTACACAGCACATAAAGAAAAGCAATTAGTGTACATCATGAACCTGGGACAAATATATCTCCCATCCTGGATACAACTCATAGTTTTTTCTGGCTTCCTGGTACAGTAAAAAATGAAAAGTCAGCAGCTACAAAGACTGTAGCTGCTAAGTTTTAATAAAAGGGCACTTACCTGTCCAAGGATCCAGCAATGTTCTCACCCGCACTGGCTCTTCTCCAGTCCTCAGGTCCCTAGTGCTGGCATGTTTACTGCGGGAAGCCGGCTGTGACTTACAGCTTCCCAGCCGATTCCCTACTGCACACATGTGTGAGCCATGCTGTGGCCAGAGTACAGGGGGGGCACTAGTACAGCCCATTGTTCCTTAGGACAACTTTCTTTTTCAGCTATCCCTTCAAGTGTGACCAGAAACATCTCAGGGTCATTATCTACAGTCATATTTGGCAGATGGCTTACCCGAAAAGATGGTATGTTGCCAGATTCACTCCCAGTGTCAGTCTGCCGCCTTTGCTAAAACTGTTTTATGATGGCCTCAATTTGATGTTGGTGTTTCTGTTCTTGCAGTTACAGCAATTCTCTATGGCAGGCCTGTTCCAGGGCTTGCTGCTGAGTTGCAAGGCTCTGTTGCAAAGTCAAATATTTTGAGAAAAGACCAAACCAAACATTTTGAGAAATAATGACATTTTCTACATTTTCTTGTAAAAAATATCCAATAAACTCAATTTTTGTCATACATTTAGGCCAACGTGTATTTAGCTACATGTCTTTGTTAAAAAAAAGCTCACTAAGTGTATATTTATTGGTTTGCACAAAGGTTATAGCGTCTACAAACTATTATGTATATACTGGAATTTACACAGCTTTTACTTTTTGACTGCCTATCTCATTTCTTGAAGTGCTAAAAAGGCAGGGTAGTACAATCCCCCCCCCCCCCCAATTTACCGCTTTTTGGAAAGTAGACACCCCAAGAAATTTTCTGAGAGGCATGTTGAGCCCATTAAATATTAAATTTTTTTGTCACAGGTGTTTAAAAGATGACAAAAAAAAGTTGTCAATGAAACGATATATTGCTCACACATGCCATGGGTATATGTGGAATAACGCCCCAAAATACATTCCGCTGCTTCTCCTGAGTATGGGGATATCACATGTCTGAGACTTTTTTGGAGCCTAGCCATATACAGGACCCTGAAAACCAATCAAAGGGTGTAAATTGTTTGTTTCACCTATCACACAGTTTCGAAGGCCATGAAATGCCAAGATCTCGCAAACCCCCCCCCCCCCCCCCCCAAAGTAACCCCTTTTGCCATAAGTTTAGGGGAAATATAAATAATTGTCATGGAATGTGTGAGAAATATAACATTTAGGTGACAACATTGTGTAAAAAAAAAAAAAGTGTTGTAATTTTTCCAAAACTTGTGGCAAAATATAAAATATTTCATGGACTTCTCAGCAAAAAGCTTAGGGTGTCTACTTTTTTTTAAAAGGGATCACTTGGGGGGTGTTTGAATTGTCCTGGCATTTTATGCTCAATATTAGAAGCTTATGCCACACATCATCTTTTAACCACTTTTTTTGCTAGAAAATTACTTTGAACCCCCAAACATTATATATTTTTTTAAAGCAGATGCCCTACAGAACAAAATGGTGGGTTTTGCAATTTTTTTTTGTCACACTGTATTTGCGCAGAGATTTTCCAAACGTAATTTTTTGGGGAAAAAATACTTTTTTAAAATTGAATGCACAAATACACTATATATTGCCCAATTTTTGGTAAAATATAAAAGATGATCTTTTGCCGAGTACATAGATACCAAACATGACATGCTTTAAAATTACGCACTCCCGTGCAGCAGCAACAAACTACATACATTTTTAAAAGCCTTTACTGGTTACCACTTTAGATTTACAGTGGAGGTCTACCTCACATGCAATTGCTGTTTACAGATGACACCAGACCAATGCTTGCATTCGCCTTTGTGCACAAACGTGCGGGAGGGGTGCTTATGTTTTTTCTTTATTATTTATTTTAAATTTTTATTTTATTTTTGACACCTTCCCTTTCCTTTTTTTTAAATCATTTTTATTTTTATCACAGGGAATTTAAATATCCCCTATGATAGCAATAAGTAGTGACAGGTACTCTTTTTTCACAAAATTGGGGTCTATTGGACTCCAGATCTCTCCTTAGCCCTTAAAGCATCTGACCACACCAATATTGGTGTGATAAGATGCTTTCCCAATTTCCCAATGGCGCTGTTTATATCTGGCGAAACTGAATTCATGAAATGCTCGTAGCTTCCAGTATCTTAGGCCATAGAGAGGATTGGAGCCATTCAGGTCTCCAATCAGCTCTATGGTTAGCTGACGGAACCACTGGCTGCAGTCCCAGGTTATTTGGTGGGACAGGAGAGCCAGAGAAAACCGTGGAAGGCGGCGGGAGGGGGGGGGGAGTCCCCTACTACTGCTTGTAAAAGCAGTCCAAAAGGTAGTTATCTGCTAGGATTGCTTTTGCATGAAAGTCGACCGCCGGCTGTAAAAAACAATACTAGAAAGTGTGTGGTATGCCCATCATTAGACCTCCCAGCATCCACCCACTTCTAATGATGGGCATACATAGCAGATTCCCCCATTCGAATTGATCGATGTGGATGAAGAAATCTCTACCAAGAAAGGTGTTAAAAAATAATTGATATTATTTATTTATTATACTACTACCTCATTGCACATTGCACTTACGTGCCCTCTGTCACTATTTATTCAGTTATTTATTGTACCTGTCTCATATATTTTTATCGGTACACTGCACCCCCATATTCCGTTATTCTTGCATTATATCAATATTTGCACTAGTATGCCACTTTCACGTGTTTATTTATTGAATATTTTATCCCTTGTTATGAAATAGTGTGATATTTATATCTTTTTTCATATATATATTTTTTCTTAAGTGCTTTGCTATACCCGATTGTGCTCAGATACACTATATATTATTTATAATTTTAGGCAGCGCCATCTACCTCACCCCCCTCCCTTTTTCTGTTCCATATACCTCTTTGAGGTATACTTTGGAGGTAGGCAGCAGCCTGTTAATTCTATCCTCAGCGTGGATTTACCCCCTTTTTATAGGATGCACCTCAGCTCAATTTTAAGTGTCATGACAAAGGCTGTGAATACTTATGTACATGTGATTGTTTCATTTGTTATTTTGAATAAATTTGCAGATTTCAAACAAACTTCTTTCATATTGTCATTATGGGGTATTGTTTGTTACATTTTGAGGAAAATAATAAAATGTAAACCATTTTGGAATAAGGACATAACAAAATGTGGAAAAAGGGAAGTGCTGTGAATCCTTTCTGGATGCACTGTATCCTACTTAGGAATTATTTTGACTAGAACTACTAAAGGTCTATTTAAAGTGAACTACATCTCTTTCCATCAGCAATTCTAAGATGTTTTAAACTGTCTGGCATGAGTTCTCATGGGCAGGGTGTCTTGCTGTTTTTAAAATGAATTGCTTCCTACAATTATTGTACCTTTTCCGTACTCTTCCTATTCCTCAAATCTTTCCTTCTCTCTCTTTAAAAACGAATAGCACATAATATATGGAAGAGAAAACTTGCTGTGCACATAAACACCTCATAAAACATATGTCTGTGGGGGGGCTCTGGTTTAGTAGACATAACTGATTACTTCTATGCTACAATTCTAGCTCAGCTAAAGGAATGGATTTATCCAACCAGCAATACACTATGGGGAGAACTTGAGGTCTCTTTAGTCCCAAGTCAAAACCTATCATTATTATGATTATATAGCACCAAACTGGACAATAAAGTTCCTTCCCACTTTCCTACCACAATTATAATTTCAGTACAACTGTGGTGGCGATTTGTAACCTCATCTTGGAAGGAGACACCCGTTAAGTTGAGTTATATGTCCAGGGGGCTACTTAATTTTTTACCCAACTAACATGATTTGAAAATTTTCATTTTATCATTACCTCCAAATAGCCCACTACCTCCTACATAACCAACAATTACAACTGTCAATTCCAAAGCTTGGCACTACTTATCACCTGATTTAGATGATGGGAAAATGCTGTAGACCAACAATTCTCCCCGCAACAATGGTCATTGGCATTTCGCTATGTCTACCGATCTATACATCGCACCTCATTGTGGGAGACTTCCTATAACGTTCTTATAGGATGTCTCTAATTTACAAGCCAACCTCAATGCACTGTTTAATTGGGAAACTATATGGCAGATGAGGTTTATTATTGATAAATGCAAGTTAGGCACTTAGAGGAAGTATATGCATGCATCATACATATTAGGGGGAATACAACTGGGAGAATCAATGGTGGAGAAGGATCTGGGTGTTTTGGTAGATCAATAGCATGAAATGCAAAGCTGCGGTTTCCAAAACAAGCAAAATCCTTTCTTGTATTAACAGAGGCATAGACTCCAGTGAGAGAGATATAATTTTGCCCCTGTATAAATCATTATTAAGACCTCATCTGAAATATGCAGTTCAGTTTTGGGTACCAGGTCATAAAAAAGGATATTGGGGAACTGGAGAAAGTGCAGAGAAGGACAACCAAACTGATAAGAATCATGGAGGAGCTCAGCTATGAGGAAAGATTAGAGGAGCTGAAATTATTCCCCTTTAAGAAGAGGTTAAGGGGGATATGACCAACATGTATAAATACATAAGCACTCTATATAGTAAACTTGGTGTTGAGTTTTTTACTTTAAGGTCATCACAGAGGACAAGGAGGCAGTCTTAAATCTCCAAATACAGAAAGGTTTCTTCATAGTAAGAGCTGTGAAAATGTGGAATATACTCCCTCAAGAGCTGGCCCTGTCCAGTTCAGTAGATTGCTTTAAAAAAGACCTGGCTTTTATAACTGGATGCTAACATATATAGGTAAAGTTGATCCAGGGATAATCTGATTGCTTCTCTGGGGATCAGGAAGGATATTTCTTTTTGGTGGAGCAAATTGGATCATGCTTTGCTGGGGGTTTTTTTGCCTTCCTCTGGATCGTCTGTGGATATAGGATTGTGTATAAAGGATTGTATGATTTTTTTTTTCTCTTTTATTGGTTGAATTGGATGGACTTGTGTCTTTTGTCAACCAGACTATTGAAAGCGGAGTTCCACTTAAAAGTGGAACTCCACTGATCTGCTTCCTCCCCCCTCCAGTGCCCCATTTGGCACCTTTCAGGGGGGAGGGGGGAACGGGTACCTGTTTTTGACCAGTACCATTCCCCACTTCCTGGGAGACAGTGCTGCGGCGCTGTCCCTCGGAAGTTTGGCCCCCTCCTTTTTCCTCCACCGCTGGGCCAATTACAAAGCACAGCTTCACTGCCAGGTACCCTTACCCTGGATGGCAGTGGTGGCCCCTCAGGAGCCGATACGTAAATCAGCTTCGGGTGCCAACATTGCGGGCCCCCTGGATAGGAAAGTTCTACTATTTAAAAGTAAGCAGCTACAGTATTTGTAGCTGCTGACTTTTAATTTTTTTTAAGGGGGGCAGAATTCCGCTTTAACTATGTAACTGAGATTATTTTCCTCTTACTTCCTAAGTATCATAATATCACTGTATCATATCAGTTGTTCTTCGCTGGATAAACTTAAACTAAAGCTAGGATCATTGTTCCAACTAGCAAAAACCCGTACTCAACCAAAAACATTCTCATGTGTGTGATGACGTAATTGATGTAGTGCTCACAACGGTTTGTAATGATGTCACTATTATGCACCAGAAATAGAGTTTTATAAAAGGAAGGCATTCCCCAATGCCAGATGCCATTATTATTTGCCTGCAAATGCACTAGAAGCACCTTGTTACTACATGTTGTACCCCTGAAAAAGCAGCTAATTGTGGCAAAACAGGCTGGGTTGTTTTTCTTAATGATTTTGGGTTTATGCTGGTTGAAACAGCGATGCCAGCTTTAGTAAAATGTATCCAGTACAGAACAACTGATATAATATAGGTCTTAGATACTTAGAACATAGGAGGAACACTTATTCTGGTAAACTTACTCAGTATATCTGTCTGATAGGAAACAATACACCTTTAATAGTTTTTAAATGGGGGCTATTCACAAAAAAATCCCCAAGCAGCAACAATAGGGAATAAACAATGTGGAGTAGACAATGTACAGCATGGTATACAGAATCAGTCCATGTGTAATGAGGAATGTACAGCATGGCATATGCAATGAGGCATTGTGGAATATAATTATACAGCGTGACTAGGGTATGTACAGAATAACATAGGGAATAAGGTAGGGAATGAGGTAGTGCAGAACACGGAATGTACAGCACGGCATATAGAATGCGGTGGTCTAAACAAGCGCTATTGCTAGGGACGTTTAGAGATTGAGCATTGATTAACTTCAATGGCATGAATAAATTATTATTATTATGGCCAATTACATGAATTAACATCTGAGCGCTTGATGTCCTTAACCACTTAAGCCCCGGAAGATTTTACTCCCTTCCTGACCAGGGCCTATTTTGGGATTCGCCACTGCGTGAATTTAACGGACAATTACGCGGTCGTGCGATGCTGTACCTAAACGAATTTGACATCCTTTTTTTTCCCACAAACAGAGCTTTCTTTTGGTGGTATTTGATCACCTGTGCGATTTTTTGATCATGCGCTATAAACAAAAAAAGACCGTCAATTTTGCAAAAATAACAATATTTTTCACATTTTTTTACATGAAATTCCCCAAAAAAATGTGAAAATCAAATTTTTTTTACTTTTTAGGCTAATTTGTTTTATGCTACATATGTTTGGTAAAAAAATCGCAAAAAGCGTATTTTGATTGGTTTGCGCAAAAGTTATTGCGTTTACTAACTAAGGGAAAGATTTTTGTCATTTTTGTTATTGTTTTTTTTTATTTATAGTAATGGCGGCGATCTGCGATTTTTTTTGCTGGACTGCGACATTGCGGCGAACAGATCGGACCCTTGACTGACATTTTTGACACTTTTGGGGTTACCAGTGACATTACTACAGTAATCAGTGCTATGCATGTGCACTGTTACTGTAAAAATGACACTGGCAGTGAAGGGGTTAACTTTTTTGAGAGGGAGGGGTTAAGTGTGTCCCTAGGGGCGTGATTCTAACTGTGATTGGATGTGGCTACTGGTGTAAGAACAAAGATCAACGGTCCTACATAGCAGAACCGTATGATCTCCATTCTTACACAGGGAAGAATGACAGGTGGCTTTGTTTACATTAGCCGCCTGCCTTTCTCCCGGTGTAACGGACGATCGCGAGTGCCCGGCGGACATCGGGTCCGCCGGGCACACGCGCGGGAGAGTCCGTGACAGAGCGGGAGCGCGCCTCCGGCGGCGCGCGCTTGCTCCCTAGAGCCTCACAGGCTAGCCCTACGTCGCTTTGCCTGTGAGGGGCTGACCGCCGCCATAAATAGTCGTGCAGCGGTTGGCAAGTGGTTAAACTCTCCTATACGTGTTACACACAGTTACAAGCATCAACCATTTTTTCTGCCAAAATGCTGCTGCCAGGAGGAAAGGCATCTAAGGGAGGCTTCAGTGTGCATGAGGCCAAAAGAGTCATTATCATTCCTACAAGAATTTAAAATACAATTTTTTATACTTACCACTGGCTTATATTTTATTCTTTGCTGTCCTAGAGAGCTAAAGCCATTGCTTGGATCTTTAGCACCTCTGGTTGTATTGGATGTCTTGGTCTCCCGCTGCCCACCATGGTTCCTCCCAGCCTTTATATAATCAGTGTGTCTCTGCAGCTCTGTAAGGTGGCAGCCAGGGGGAGAAGAAGCTGCAATATATAGCAGGGAGACAAGATCTAAGATGTAGGTCTAGCTCTGCAAGAGAATAAAAACTGCAGTCAGCCTACATATTAATAGTATGTTTTATAAGTGTATCTTACAATACTGTATATGAATAACTGAATAAACAATGAGGTTGATTTACTAAAACTGGAGAGTGCAAAATCTGGTGCAGCTGTGCATAAAAACTGATCACCTTCCAGGTTTTTTTTTGTCAAAGCTTGTATGAACAAGCTGAAGTTAGAAGCTGATTGGCTACCATGCACAGTGGTATCACATTTTGCACTCTCCAGTTTTAGTAAATCAACCCCAATGTCTCCTTAACCACTTTACCACTAGAGGATTTTGCTGTCACGTCTGGGCCACTTTTTGCGATTCGGCACTGTGCAACTTTAACTAACAATTGCGCGATCGTGCGACGCCGTACCCAAAATTTACGTCCTTTTTTTCCCACAAACAGAGCTTTCTTTTGGCGGTATTTGATCACCTGTGAGATTTTTACTTTTTGCGCTATAAACAAAAAAACAGCATAAATTTTGAAAAAATAACAATATTTTTAATTTTTTTTTATATGAAATTCCCCCCCCCAAAAAAATGTAAAAATCAAATTTTTTTAAAATTTTTGGCCAATTTGTTTTATGCTACCTATGTTTGGTAAAAAAAAATCACAATAAGCGTATTTTGATTGGTTTGCGCAAAAGTTATTGCGTTTACTAACAAAGGGAAAGATTTCTGTCATTTTTGGTGTTTTTTTTTTTAACGCGTAATGGCGGCGATCTGCGATTTTTTTTTTTTTTTGCGGGACTGCGACATTGCGGCGGACAGATCGGACCCTTGACTGACATTTTTGACACTTTTGGGGGTACCAGTGACATTACTGCAGTAATCAGTGCTATATATATATGCACTGTTACTGTAAAAATTACACTGGCAGGGAAGGGGTTCATTTTATTGGAGAGGGAGGGGTTAATGTATGCCTGGTGCTTACTGACGTGTGTGGGGGAAGGTGACCGTGTGACACAAGGACAGATCGAGGGTTCAACTATGCTGAACCCTGCAATCTGACCCTGTCTGTCACTTAGGAGATCCGCCCGCTTGTGTTTACACAAGCAGGCGGATCTCCACACTCGATTCCCCGACGATCGGGGAAGAGCAGCGGCGAACGCCGCTGCTCCTCCCCTGGCCCGACTCCCGCTGTGACTGAATACAGCGGGAGCGAGCCTCCGGCGGCGCGCGCGTGCGCCGCCGAGAAAGGGGAGTGTCTGGCGACGTAGGTCTACGTCGCCAGACGATAACAAACCACTTTGCCGCAGTAGGCTCAACGTGAGCAGACGGCAAGTGGTTAAAATGCATTTTTTGTTCCTAAATCTCTTGTAAGTGTCACAGACTGGTGGCAGAGAGTGTGCCTTATGTTACAATGCAAAGACACAGGTAAATACTCATGAAATTGAACTGTGAACACTTGCAGGTTGTGCAGAATGACCTCAGCCGCTTTTACACACAATGTTTTCCCCTATGTTAAGAAATAAAATTTGTAATGTATCAGAACCTCATGACAGACTGACAAGCCGAAGACATGTCATCCTGTGACAGCATGCAGACATTTCAAAAAGACATCACTTCTGCCTGCCGGCAAAGTACCTGCTCCTTTCAACTTTTGACTTATTTCTATATTTAGCTGTCCCTTAGGTTCTTGCCCTTTCCTATAAATCATTGCCAGTGTCTTCAAACATTCTTGATAAGAGCATGAGTTGTGTGCACCAAGTTTACTGTTACGTTTGTCAGTGTATACCCTTAAGCATTGCAAATTCCTAAAAAAAAAAACACATATCAGTATTTTGAAATATGATAATGAATATAATTAAGGCAGTGATAATAATAATAATAATGATAACAACAAAAGTGCGTACTAAAATCAAGTGATCTCCAACAGTAAAAACAACCCACCTTAACATACAATTATTGTCAAAGTTATTTATTGTAGCACTATTTTTTTTTAACCGCTTAGGCTCTGGTAGATTTTACCCTGTTCATGACCAGACCATTCTTTGCTATTCGGCATTACGCTACTTTAACTGGTAACTGTGTGGTCATGCAACACTGTACCAAATGAAATTCATGTTATTTTTTTTTAACACAAATAGAGCTTTCTGTTGGTGGTATTTGATCACCACTGTATTTTAATTTTTTTTATTTTATAAACAAAAAAAGACTGAAAATTTTGAAAAAAAATATTTTTTTACTTTCTGCTATAAAACAAATCCAAAAATAATATAAAAATCAACTTTCATCATAAGTTTAGGTGAAAATATATTCTGCTACATCTTTTTAATAAAAAATAAAAATCCAGGGGGAGAAGTCCTGATGTGATGACACTTGCGCCTATGCTGGAGTAGGCGACCTGGCAACCCGGCGACCAAATCCTCACTGCCACCACCGCTGGTCCTTTGCAGCGTTTGGGAAGGTCACTGCTCGGCCGGATGAATGTTTCGCCGGAGGCTCTACACAGCTGATCCCTGCACCTCCTGACTCCCTCACGCTCCTGGGACTGTCTTGATTCCTCCACTGCTGCAGCGATACTGACTCGCTGGCTCCCCACGTACCCTGAATGGTATAAAGGCTGTGATGCCCTGTCTTCCCTGAACCACCTGAAGGAGAATGGTAAGCCTGCTTTAAGGGGGATTCCAATGGAAGAGGTCTGAGAGAGGGAGAGTTACAGTGAAGCCCCCTGAACTAGCCCAGTACATCATTCCCTTGTCGGTCTTTGTCTTGCTGGGGACCCTCTTATAAGAAGAGATAAGTGACAGAGTCTATGTCTGGACTATTTTTGAGAAAACCCCAACAGAGACTAAGGATTCTTTATAAACATAGCTATTAAAGTGCCTTCACTGCGGTGTCCTCCAGCTGCTTGGTGTATATCCGGAGGGCTCTCCTTCTAGAGTTTCAGTTAATATAATTTCTGATTCAACCAGTCTGAGCTCCCCTGGCCTTTTGGACTATGCTTACACTGCTTTTAGCAGTAAATCACTAAATGCTGCTATTCGTCCCAGCGATAAGTACCCTTGGACATTCAGGCACCTCTCTTTGCTTTGCCCCCTCATTCATAGGCATGCGCACAGGGTGTGCCGGGTGTGCCTGGGCACACCCTAATCACCTAGGGCACATTAGCATTATCGCTCTGTTTGCCAGTGAGGAGATGGGAAAGATCTCCCTCGGACCTGCTCTGCCATAAGAGAAGTGCCAAACACTTCTATTTCACTTTGCCAGCAGGGAGAGTAATGTATCGGGGCCATGTACATGTAGGCAAACACATGCATGTGTATTTAAACTTTGGGGTGCACACCCTAATGCAATAGGCTGCGGACACCTATGCCCTCATCTCACAATGGAGACTTTCCAGGATTAAAGATGAGAGGTAAATCTAAAGCCAGCCAAGTAAACCAACCCACCCCTAGCCCAGGAGGCATCCAGCGATACATGTCAACAGAATCTAGCTTAGTAGAGGAAGGGTTTGATAGCCCTAGACAAGAATCCTCAAGGTGGACTGAGACTGAAAAATGGAAACCTACAATGGAGGAACTCCCAGCGGGGAAGACTAGTGCCCTAGGAGAAACCAGATCAAGAAGTTCTGGAGGGATCCCTCAGGTGGGACCTAAAGTGCAAAGTGGGGGCCCCAAAGGGGAAAGCTCAGCCCTGATAGCAGAAAGGGTTTGATCTTGGAGGAACCTCAAGTAAGTCCACTGCTTATTAACTAGTTCTGTATCAAAAGGATTTGCACCCTTAACCTCCCTGGCGGTATGATTCTTTTGGATTTTAGGTGCTGAAAGCGGTACCATTATTTTAGGTGCTGAAAGCATGTAATTCTTGTGAATGAGCAGCCCAAACCAACTGTATACATTTATTATACATATTATATATATATATATATATATATATATATATATATATATATATATATATATATATATATATATATAATGTATACAGTTGGTTTGGGCTGCTCATTCACAAGAATTACGTGTATATATATATATATACGTGTATATATATATATATATATATATATATATATATATATATATATACATATATATATATATATATATATATATATATATATATATATATATATATATATATATATATATATATATATATATATATATATAATATGTGTGTGTGTGTGTATATATATATATATATATGTATATGTGTATATATATACGTATATATATATATATATATATATATATATATACTGTATATATATATGTATATATATATATATACATATATTTACATAAAAAGTACAGTAAAACTGCAGGAAAGGGCACTGGGGGGTAATGTAATGTGATTTTATTTTATTTTGAACGATATCAGTGTGTTTGGTGCATTTTACATTCGAATTTGCCGCCGGTTCCACCCCCCCGGCGGACGTCACGTCGCCGGAGACGGAAGCCGGGGCTCGCAGACGATCGGGAGAGAGCTCCGCCGCCGCACACCGCTCGCAGTCTTCGCTGGATCCCGGAGAAAAGGTAAGTAAAACCTCCTCCAGCATCCAGCGATCTTCTTAGCGCTACCCCGAGTGTGACTCGGGGTTACCGCTTTTGGCACTAAAATCTAACCCCGAGTCACACTCGGGAATACCGCTAGGAAGGTTAATGACCAGGCCATTTTTTGCGATTCAAGAATTGCCTTATTTTAACGGACAATTGTGTGGTCATGCAACACTGTACCTAAATAAAATTGATGTCCTTTTTTTTCAACAAATAGAGCTTTCTTTTGGTGTTATTTGATCACCTGTACTATTTTTATTTTTTGTGCTATAAACAAAAAAAAAAGTGACAATTCTCAAAATTCACTTTTCACTTTCTGCAATATAACATTCCCAAAAAAAAAATAAAAATCTATTTTTTTTATCCTTTTAGGCCAATATGTATCCTGCTACATATTTTTGGTTAAAAAAAAAAACCCCAATAAGCGTATTTTGATTGGTTTGTGCAAAAGTTATCGCGTCTACAAATTAGGGAAAAGATTTATGTCATTTTTATTTATTATTATTATTTTTTTTTACTAGTAATGGAAGCGATCTGCAATTTTTAAAGGGGCTGTGACATTGTGGCGGACAGATTGGACCCCTAACTGACATTTTTGACACTTTTGGAGGGACCAGTATCATTACTACAGTAATCAGTGCTAAAAATCTGCACTGTTACTGTAATAATGACACTGGCAGGGAAGGGGTTACCTTAGGTATGTTTAGAGGGTTAATTGTGAGCCTAGGGGAGTGTTTTCTAACTGTGGAGGGAGGGACTTGTGAAATGATCACAGAGACCTGTGTTCCTATATAGAATGGTCAGCTGTGTTTACAACTGCTGACCAGTGTTCTCTCTCAGCGGGGATTGATTGCGGGTGCCCGCCGGCAATCGATTGCCGCTGGTCCCATAGATCAGCATCCCCACTGCTTAGTGGGGGTGGGAGCGCTCCTGTGGATGGCCATACAGGTACGGCGATTCGCCCAGCGGACCCAGCCTGCCGCAGTATATCTGTGGCGGGCGGTCGGCAAGTGGTTAAAGAAGCTCTCCCGGGGCTCTTGTCCAAATTGGAAACATCTTTGAAATAGGACATAGTTTGGACACGTTTTTGGGTGGGTGAAGGAAACTGAGAGGAGACTCGATGGTCATGACCTACTAATGGAAGATTTATGCAAACAGATAAAATTGTTGCGAAAGCTAACCAGACCTTATTGTATAAGCTATAAGACCAGGAGAATCGAAGCCTTAAGAAAAATGTGCGAATAAAGGGCATGCCAGAGCAACAGGGGAAGGAAGATCTGATAACAGTAATGCAGTCCATTTTTAACCCCCTGTGGAGAAAGGAGCCCACTGAAAATTTAAAAATCGATAGAGTGCACAGGGTGGGAGGATATTGAAATCACGCTGGAGGCATCCCAAGAGATGTGATTGTGAGGTTTCATTATGTAGAACAAAAGTCAATAGTCATAGAAAAGACCCAGAATGCCTCTGGGATTACTTTTGAAGGAGCAAACTTACAGCTATATGTTGATTTGTCAGTGGAGACTCTGGCAAGAAGGCGACTCCTTAAACCCCTGACAGATCAAATGGGGGCCCCCAATATCTTAAACCATTGGGGCTTCCCGGGCTGTCTTATGGGAAGAAAAGATGGCCGCTCAGCGGGTCTTGAGATTCCCAGAAGACTTGAGTGAATTCTGTAGCAAATTGAATATACCGGCCCCACCCCTGCCAGGGTGGGAAGAGACTGCAGGTTTACCAATGGTGTTGAGGGAGGAGCGGTGGTCCTTGGTGGGGGAGGGAGCTTTTTTTTTTTCACTGCTGTTTGTCTAGCTGTTTTAATTATTTATTTATTCCTGTTTCTGCTGGTTAAACGTAAGGCCCCTTTCACACAGGCAGACCGTTTTTTTTTTTGGCGGATCTGAACGGACGCCCCATGTATCTCTATGGGGCATCGGATATCAACGGAGACATGTCCACTGACATCCGATCTGTCAAATCTGGACGGATGGAAACCCTATTTTCCATCCGTCCAGTGGATCGGATGGGATCTGATGAGAACGGACAGACGGTCCGTTCCCATCCGATTCCCCCATAGAGAACAGCGGGACCTGACAGCTGTGTCTCCAAACACAGCGCGGAGACACAGCTGCCATCCGTCTGCTCAACGGGGGATCGGCGGATCGATCCCCCGCTGAGAAAAATGGACTCCGCCTGATGGACTCCCTGTGTGAAAGGGGCCTAATGCACTTTTTTCAACCTGACTAATTATGTAACTGAAACTTTACCTTGTAGTAAACAAATTCTACTGAAAAAGCTCGGAAAGACGAAACCCAGTTTGAGACTTGTGATCATGACCTGTGAATTTTTTGCTCTAGAGTTAATAAAAAAGTATAATAAAGTACTAGTTTTATAATGTCACCATTATTCTTTTCACCATTACCACTTAGAGAGTACCATAGAAGTAAGAGCAGATAAAACAGGTTCCCTAAGAGGGGGTCACATGGAAGCTGGGATCCTTCCCCTGGAGAACACTGTAAAACCTCTGCAGGAGGCTGGACAGATCAACTTTTCTAATCTTTTTGCTTTATTAAAGGAAGCAGGGCCAGACTGGCCTACCGGGATAGCAGGAAAATTCCTGGTAGGCCGCCTGCCCTGGGGCCGCTTTAAGCTGTGGTTGTGACCGCCGCTGCCCTCCTCTCCTCCCGAGCAGCCAGGAGACACTAACATGCTGCCGATAGAAAGGTGAATCCTGCCTGTGCAGTTTGTAGTATGAAGAGGAAGAGGAAGATGATTGGCCAGCTGTCATGTCTCTTCATTGTGCTACATCCTCTGATTGGCAAAGGCGAGTTCAGCGTCTTCCTCCTGGTAACAATCACTAGGATGGCATCTGGCTTATTTCCTGCTTCCTTCTCCCCCCAGGCTGAGTGCTGAGTTTCCGGCCACTGCACATCCAGACGCCTGTACTATCTCCTCTCTGTAGGACTTTCCTATCTGTGCTATTTGAGTGTGTGGTCCTGGAAGGGGGAGGGGAGGCACTGAACTGCACTGACAATGGTGTCCTGATCACACCATACATGTGCAGAGGAACCAAGCTCAGCAAGCTGCACATGCTTTCTATATGCAAGGTGCTTCATGCACATTAAGGAAAAGTTCACACTTGTAGGTTGTGGGAGGGCAAGCAAACATGCACCCCTTTTACAATTGTGCAGCAGTGCAAGTGGAACTAAAGGGGTTAATACTCTAGATCTTCACCCTCTATACCACAGGTTTTAAACATCTGCTGGCCCCCAGCTGTTGTGGAACTACAAGTCCCATAAGGCATTGCAAGGTCGACAGTTACAAGCATGACTCAGGCATGTTATAGTTCTACAACAGCTGGAGGGCCACCAGTCTAAACCATGATCCTTCTTCTCCAGCCCTCTGCATGGATTATGTTTTTTTTTTTAACACATTGTCCTGCCCCACCAACCTTGCATGTTAATTGCCTAGGAGAATGACGTGCACTGTCCTCCCTTAACCTCTTGGAATAAACATGTCACACAGGGCCGATTCTGGGCCGGTGTACAGGGTGGACCACGCACAGGCACCGCAAGCTCAGGCGGGGGGGGGGTTGCCAAAGCCAGTGGCGTACCAACAAGGGGGCAGTCCGCACCGGGGGCCACACATTGGGGGGGGTGTCAGGCTGGCGTCACCTGCTGTGAAAGTTTTGATTTGAATCACCGTGCTCCCGCAGACGGTCACACAAAGTTCCACTTCCTGGATCAGCTCTTTTGATAGACTGCACACTGGTCCAATGTCGGGAAATGTGACGCCTATCATAGGAGCCAGGAGGCGGGACTTTATGTGACTGCTAGCGTTGGGAACATTGGGCAATTCAAACAAATCTGTCACAGTGGGCAATCTCCGCTCTGTGTGATGATCTGGCCAGCTCTCCTCTTCCTCTCCCCTCTCTGATTCCCTACACTGGTTAGGCTGCGCTGATGGGCACTGGTGAGGTGAGGCTGCATTGATGGGCACTGGTGAGGATGCATTGATGGGCACTTTTGAGGCTGCATTGATTGGCACTGGTGAGGCTGCATTGATTGGCACTGGTGAGGCTGTATTGATGGGCCCTGGTGAGGCTGCATTGATGGGCCCTGGTGAGGCTGCATTGATGGGCCCTGGTGAGGCTGTACTGATGGGCACTGGTGAGGCTGCATTGATGGGCACCAATCAGGCTGCATTGATGGGCACTGGTGAGGCTGCATTGATAAGCAATGGTGAGGCTGCATTGATGAGCATTGGTTAGTATAATACACTCTTCAAATGTGTTCTAAAATGCATTTCCCTTTTATGAACAATCAAATAATGACATTATGCTGTTGGGCTGCTATAATAATGTTATGGGGCTGGTATGAATTTATTTCCAGGGCTGTTTTTTATTCCCAGTCCGGCCCTGAAAGGAAGTAAGACTGTTTAACAGTGGATTGAGCACAAATGTATGGCATCATCATAAAAGGAACTTGAAGTCCGCTGTAAGATTAATATTGACATTGAGAATGGGGCACTATACCTTTTTAGAAACAAGAGTACTTGGGGAAAAAAACATAGCTTACCCATTAGGAGAACCGCTCTTTCACCAACACTGGATTGTTGGAGTGATTGCAAGAAATAAGACTGTGAGGCCTGGTATAAAATAATTTTATCAATGCGATATAATAAGGGTTACACCACTGGCTATTAGGTAGGTCCTTTGTTTTAAACTACAACATGTGTAGCATCCTCCTAGGTAGGTGCTAGGTAAACCATAGTTATGGCCCTGTTCTGCTTATCAGGAGGGTCTGATCTGTTAGTTAGCCTGTCACATGTTTCCAGGTGTGATTCACTGGGTCTGAGGGAGTGTTCCCACTGCAGCCAATGAGGGAGCTCATTGGACAGTGGAGGAAACCTAGCCAGTGACAAACTCTGTTTTATGTCAGTTCCAGTGGGAGGGCATTCCTGCAATGCATCCTGGGATTGGACATAAATAGGAGGGGAGCATGTGATAGGGTGTCTTTGGGCGGGACGCCAGGTCTCAGGAGGAGGGTGATGGGTGTCTCTCCTCCTGTTGCTAAGGAAGGTGGTCCAGGCAGTCGACCTAGGGACCAGAGGATGAGCTGTGCTGTGGAGCATCCAGTGTGTACTGATCAAGTGGAGCTGTGGGTCAGGATTCTTCTGGAAATCCAGTGTGAGTACTCAAGATCTGCCCAGGCGTCTGCCTAAGAGAGGGGACCACTCCAGAGAGGTCAAGGGGATCAGAGAGCCAGCTAACCCAGGATGTTACAGTAAAGGGGTATTGTGTAGAAAAGAAAGCGGCACTTCCAGTCCCAGGAAAGTAGAAACTTGAGTTTGTTTCTTCAAATCAAAGGTCCAACATCAAACATGTAACAAGACAGGATAGCAGACGCGTTTCACACCATGTGCTTATTCATTGCATTAGTCCCCTCTCTTAGGCAGACCCCTTAGCAGATCTTGAGTTGGACCTTTGATTTGAAGAAATAAACTCAAGTTTCTACTTTCCTGGGACTGGAAGTGCCGCTTTCTTTTCTACACAATACATGGATTTCTCAGGTTGCGGACCTTGGTGAGCACCCAGCCTTGCAGGATTGCCACAGTTGCTCGCGATTCCTTTTGGTTCAGCTCACAGCCCTTTAAACGGTGATTTGTTTTCCTTGCTTCTTTTTACAGTAAAGGGGTGCCAAGTTGTGAAGTCCTGAAGAATGGGAAGTAAAGAGGGTGCCAGGAAGTACAGTCTGCACTACAAGTCAGCTACCTCAGGAAAGAGTACCTTAGGGAGCTTAACCGTGACCAACGTCAGTCAGCGCTAACCAGCGTCAATTAGCAATTCTGTATAGTCCCTGCCTATTTGTGCATAGTTCAGTTGTTGGAGTATCCCACTCCTCCCTTTTCCTATCCAAGTTCTCAATAAACCCTAAAAACCAAAGAAACTGGATTGGTTCTTGTCTGAGGTAATCACACTTGGAAACATGCTTAAATGTCCTACTGTTGCTAATAGTAACCCAGGGGAACCCACATTCAGCAGCTCCCATGGGAGTACTTCTACACATGTAATTTATTTTTCCTCTATTTCCCTGTTTTGGTTTACATTCCAAGTAAACATGGAAAAGCCTATTAAATGCAAACAGTCCTTCTAGGCACAGTGAATTACACAACAGACGTTTGGCATCACTTTGAAAACGTCCTTTGTAGATATTCTTATTTTCTAGCAGTTTGTGAACGACTTTTTGTCTTCTTCAAAAATCTTCAGACATTAACATTTTAATGAATTTTTCCAGCTTGCTGAATTGAGTTTTGTAATCAATGGCGCCAATGGACTTTGTGATAGGAAATTGCAAGAGGACAATTAGAATGACTTTTACAGAAACAAAACCCTCTATTATTAATTAGAGTAATGATTAACTGCCAGTCATGTTTACCAGCAACAAAGCCTGAATTTAGCTGATAAGGTCTTAAAGGGAAATTATACTGTATGTCACTAAGAATTCATATTGTGGTGCAAGAATATTTATCTGAAAAGGTATTTTTTTTTTGTGTATATCTCTTTGCTGTACAAGTTTGCATCTGTATGTTTCAGTTTTTCTCTGTATCAAACATGTGCATTCTTGCTAAACAGCTAAAAAATCCAGTTAGGTGTCAATCCACCCAAGAGTGAATAATTTCCATTTGATTTGAATAAAGAATAAAGTACTAGTGCAGTACCTCATGGCAACCAAATCCGATTTTGTTTTCAGATGTATGAATGCTGTAAAGGAAATTTGATTGGTTGATAAGGGTCACTGCATTTAAAGCCCATCTACAGTTTTTATACCCCCCCCCCCATATATTCTAGGTCAGTGGCAAGATAAATTAATTTAAAATCATATAATAAAAAAAGGTGGAACGAAATGAGCAAATTTCAAAGGCACAGTTTGTATTCTGAATAATTTTATACTATTCAAATATGGGGAGAAAAAACATGTTTGCCAATTAGGAACATTTTCAGATCCTTCCCAAGGAATGCTTGCAGTGGTGTTAATGTGTACATAAAACCTAACAATTAATTTTTCTTATTTGCTCCTTTTTCATATGTTAAATAGACCATAAAAAAGTGACTTGTAACATTTGCTCGATAAGTGCAAAAATACTTGTTGATACTGCCAGAAGTCCAATAAGCTGATAACTTCCTTTGCCTTTGCTGCACTGAAAACCCAAGCAATGTTATCAACCCTGCACAGATCACCTTTGTGGAATATAGAAAACCTCCCATCCATGTTATTGAGATGAGGAGGGGGAGATGTTTTGTACTCCAAATGTACAGATACAGAATGGTGAATAAGGAACCAATCAAACTATGTGCAGTGACTGGTGTTGTTGTGCATTTGATCAATGCCAGTCCTCTTATAGGCACATAGAAAACAGTTGTATTCTATGTGTGCTGTTCCCACTGTAACAATGCCTTCATGTGATAGGCCAGCCTTTCTCAACTTTTTCAACACAGAGGAAACCTTGAAGTAAATTTCTGGTCTCAGGGAACCCCTGCTACAAATTACTATTTCTACAACTCATGATACGTTAGTGTGATGGTCAGTGGGAAAAATGCTCCTTACACTTGTGGACTTTGCAAAGAATTCCCCATTAGAGATAACTTAAAAGATTAATGGTGTCAGTGGGAACTTATAAGAGACGCAGAAATTGCTCATTGCTCAAGGAACACCTCGCAACCTCTGGAGGAACCCTAAGGTTCCATGGAACCCTGGTTGAGAATCCATGTGATAGACAGACGGGCAGACAGGCAGACAGACAGACAGGCAGACAGACGGGCAGACGGGCAGATAGATAGATAGATAGATAGATAGATAGATAGATAGATAGATAGATAGATAGATAGATAGATAGATAGATAGATAGATAGATAGATAGATAGATAGATAGATAGATAGATAGATAGATAGATAGATAGATAGATAGATAGATAGATAGATAGATAGATAGATAGATAGATAGATAGACTTAGTTTAATACAAACCCCCTTCCTTAGTTACATTATGAGGAGGCCACATGGGGTTAAACCAAGAAGAGATATGCATTATTCATTAAAACTATGTTTATAATAAATACAACCAGTCAGCAGAAGGAAAATTGATACAGAAAAAGAATGTGCTCATTCTAGCTACATGATGCATGGGAAATAGTTAGTCCTCCTCATTAAAAGTGATATAAATATAAGAGACATGTCCAGCCAAAAAGAGACATGCATTTCACAACTAATTAGAAAGGTTCACAACATTTCAGGAATAAACTGCATTGAAAATACAAATCTGAGTTGTTCTCAAAGCTTAAGTATGCTAATGTGTGACTTTCGTGAATCACAAAAAAATAGCCTGTTTTCTCCAAAGTCCTTAAATCATGCATTACCTCTCTGAAGACAGCTTTGTGTTGTTTTAAAATGCTTACAATACTGAACATAGTCACTTGTATCATTACTATTCCTAATGGCAGTATTTGTAGAATATGCACATTGTTCAGATAACACATTCCAGAAGATGCTCTTGGAAAGTGCATGTGGTTATCTAGGGGCTGAAATACATTTAAAAATGGATTTGTTTTGTAGGGCAAAGGCAGATGTACAAAGGTAAGATAGATATAGTATAGATTACTATACTTAACAGATCATTTCTGTTTGACAGGCCATATAGAATAAACCCAAATGTGTTTTAATTCAAAAAATATATAAACGATGTGGCCAACCGAAATTGTACTTTTTCTGTGAAGTCATGTAAATTGTGACAACTTCACCAGTAATGCCATCTGCTCGGGTAATTGGCTCTCTTTGTGCCCAACAAATAATTTCTTATTACGTAAAGTTAAAGGTTGCTAAACTCTGTGCGCAATGTATGCAAGAGACCAGTTTAAAAAAAAAAAAAAGAGTTACACTTTGAATGTGGCATTATTATAATATAATAAACAAAGTATTACCGTAATTATATTTATTACTGGCATTTACATTGTATATTGCACCAACAATTTACACAGCTCTTTACATACTGTATATACATTGTACATTTAAATCATTCCCGCCCCCAGGGAGCTTACAATCTAATCTCCCTATCTCACAGTATTTATACCTGGACCAATTTAGACAGGAGTCAGTTAACCTACCAGCATGTCTTTAGTGTGTGGGAGGAAACCCATGCAGGCACAGAGAGAACATGCAACCTCCATATCATGGCTGGGATTCAATCCAAAACAACCCTAGGGCTGCTAGACGGTGCTAAACACTTTGCTGCACACTTAGCAAATGTGCTTGTTTTACCTTTCAATAATCTTTACGGAGTTACATTTTTAAAAGTTTACAAACAGAATAGATTGGCTTATGAATCACAGTTGTTCGAAATACAAATCAATAAGACACAAGCAACAGTAATATCAGATACATACAAATAGTACCACTTCTAGTTGGGGGATCGATGAATTACTGAAGGCAGTAAACATATCAAAACAAAACAACAACATATTGTGGGTAGGCCGTCATAAAGACAGCCCTATCTAAAAATGAAAAGAAATATAACTCAGAACAACAATATACTGAACATAGTTACCTCTGAGAAGATGGTACTTTCTGAATCAAATGTGAATCAAATGTGAGCATTGTAAAAAGGCCTAGGGAGTAGAGCCTAAACAGAGGGTTAAGTGATGAAGAAAAAGGGAAAAGGGGGGGGGGGTTTAGAATTCATTCTGTGCACCTAGAGGTTAGCAATTTGATAAACAATTTATATGAGAGTCCTGCCATAAGGACCAAGGTTCCCAAGCCTGAGACAACTTATGGAAGGCATGTCTATCGGCCGCAAGGATTGATTAAAAAATGTAGTGGTCTTGGACCTGTTTTATTACACACAAGGCCGAAGGTGGAGTGGGCGATTTCCAGCATTTGGTGATGTTCTGCCAGTAGGATTTGTGTTACCTTTTTATGAAATCGGTAGGGGATAGTGTCTATATTTAGGTTTAAAAGTGCTAAATCAAATGTTGGTGGATTGGTTATATCAGTAATCTGTGTGATCAGGGAGTACTCATCGGACTAAAAAGGAGGTTAAGAGTGGGCAGTTTCACAAAACATGGAGAAGTGAGCCTTTGGCTCCACAGTTTCTCCAGCAATCTGGGAAGGCGTTGTGAACAAAAGTAGCAATTTTAGGTGGAGTTAAAAATCTTTGCTGGGTTATACTTTGTGTAAGCTCCCATAGTGATGAGCAGCTACGTGCTTTGTAAATAGAATGTAGTGCCTTTTCCGACTGGTAAATAGAGTTAGTTTGTTCTAAGCCCTAATCCAATGGCAAAACAGGTTGGAGTGTTAAAAAATGTTTTTTTTCATGGAGCAAGTTATAGAATTACAAAATTCCCTTTGAGAATTTAGAACCCGGTGAGTAGAAGGGGAGAGCTCGGTCTGGGATGGGAGTTAGGAGGTGGGGATTTTGATTTAAGCAATGAGCAAATTTATTTTCACCAAACTTTAAGGGATGCTATAATGGTAGGAGGAATGTGTGGGCAGCATAGATTTGGGGGGGGGGGGGGGATGTCTGCAGAGCCACATTTTCAGGTTCCTATTAGGAATGAAGTGTCATTCTAGATTGCCCCATAGTGAATGTGCTTCCAGGTAGAACCATTCTTTTAGCTGGGCAAGAAGAGTGGAATGATAGCAATCTGTAATGTCTACTAATCCTGAGCCACTAACTGACCTATGTTTAATTAGCCAAGCCCGGGCAACACAGGGGTTTTTGCCTTTTCAGATAAAGTTAGCTATTAGAGATTGCAGAGATTTAGGTAGGAACATGGAATGGCAATGGGGAGTGATCGGAACATAAACAAGAGTTGGGGAGAGTTGTTATTTTAAACCCCGCTAACCTGTCAGCCCATGAAAATTCATGCTTAGAGATATGCGATAGGGACTGGATGAATTACTGTTTAAAGTTTTCTCTGAAAAGGTTATCTGGGTTCTTGGTCAGGGTAATTCTAAGTATGCTAGATCCAACTCTGACCACTGAAAAAGAAATTGCATGGCTAGGAGGTTCTTAGTAACACTGTCTATGCCTAGGTTAAATATTTGAGGTTTTGAGGCATTCAGTCTGTAGTAGGACACTTCACTGAACTTGTTTAAAAGAAACTGAACTGTTTCCAATGAGGATTGGGGGTTTATCAACATCAAGATAACACCGTCAGCGATTAGCCTGATTTTATATTCCATCTTATCTACACGAAATCCTGAGATCAAATTGAAGGCTTGGATATACTCTGCTAGGGACTCCATAGCCATGTCAAAGCTAAGTGAGGGCAGAGGGCATCCCTGATGTGTGACATTAGTTATGCGAAATGGGGACGATAACACTTCTGTCACATAAACATTCTGAGGGAACCGAATAAAGGGCCATAATGGCTGATAGGCTCCTGTCAGATAAACCAAATTTGGCAAGTATAACCCTTAGGTAGCCCCAATGGACTCTGTCAAATGCCTTCTCTGCATCTAGGGAGAGGAGCAGAGAAGGCGTTCCAGAGCTCCATGCCAGGTGGGTCATGTTGATCAAGCACATGGTGGTGTCAGAGGACTGACATCCCCTAACGGCTCCTGACGTGTCTCTATCTATGAGAGAAGGGATAATGGCCAATAACCAGGAGGGTAGGATTTTATCATACAATTTTAGGTCTGCATTGACCAAAGAAATAAGTTTAAAGTTCTGTGGCATTATTGGGTCTTTCCCAGGCTTAGGTAGAGCTAGGGCCTTTAACATTTCCTGTGGGAACGAGGAAGAGGAGGCAGCTTCATTGAAGAGACCACAGAGGTAGGGAGCTAGAGTGTTTTTGAACTGTTTATAGTACTCCCCTGAAAATCCATCAGGTCCAGGTGATTTACAATTTGGAAGGGAATCAAAGTTTTGAGTTATTTCTTGGGCAGTAACAGGGAGTTAAGATCACGTAGTTGGTTGGTGGAAAGGGTCGGAAAATATATCTGGGGGAGGAAGTCCTGGATAGTAGCAGATGAGAGTTGGGGGGAGGGGGGGGGACGTATCCTTTTTAAGGTTGTTTAAAGAATCATAGTAAGTAATCATAGTAAGGTCCTCTCTAGCGGTGTAGTGGTGAACGGCGTGCATTCCACTGACCGGATCTGCGTTCCAAGCGTTTTCGTTGTACTGATGACGTCAGTACGACGAAACATGTAGAGTGCGCACCGCATCACTTCCGCTTTTGTTGTTTGGTCGGCTTGGAACGCACGCCGTTCACCACTACACCGCTAGAGAGGACCTTGCGGCTCCTAAGCAATACGAATGAATGTTACAGCTGCTATTTATGTGAGTACCTGTTTTTACCTTTGATGCAATAAAGACTGTTAAGCGTTATTTCACTATTGAAGGCATTTTTTATATATACATGTCCTGGGATGGCTTCTATGGAGTACTAAAGCTGGGATATCCTTACCAATACGCCAAAGAATTGTGACCCGGGGAATTGGAGCAATTAAAGTGGACCAGGTGACCGGACCCCTCTTCCTTGGGAGCGATCCCTAAAATATCGACCTGCGCTCTGCCCCTATGCGGGGAGTTTTTTCTGGTAAGCTCGGTATTTTACTAAAAAGGGGAGCACCGGACCCACTGAACAGGGGAGCACCGTATTTTCTCACCCTATAATTATCCACCCCGCGGCACCAGGGATATTGACACCTCATTATAACTGTGGACTGCTAAATCTGTATGCGCTTTTGAGGACTCTTTGATGCAACTTTTTGTGCATTTTTTGACCACATACTCCTGCGCATTTCTTCCATTGGCACGCCATTGCTTTGGAGGCATCTTATATAAGGACACATATCCACATTTAAGTCTTTTGTATTTTATATTTTTTTCTCTTTTCACCACCATTTTTATTGGTACACCCCACTGTTTTTCGGGGTACCCCACTGGGTACTCTGCCCCCCTTTTTGGGATTGAGACCACTGTAGATCACTTTTTGAGCACTTCACACTTCGGCCACCTAGGCTACTTTAACCAATATTTTTGAACCATCTTTTTTACTTTTTTATTACTATTTTATTGGTTCGGCTTTGCACTATATAGAGTATTTACTGTACTATAATTTATGCGGCTCATTTTCTTCACATTTTCTCCAATTGGCACACCTACACACCCAATATCTTGCTGGCACAAGCATTTTCTCCTTCTCTCTATAGTGGTGCTTACCACCTGCGTTGCACTATTTATTAACGTCACCACCTCACCCACACTCGAAGGACACTATTTATATAATTTTATAAAAGGTGTATTTATTATGTTTTACATTTATGCCACAGTATAGATTTTATGCACACATATTGCTGTCCTTTATAACAAAAGTTTTTATACCATACCATCGAATTTTACCTTCCTTTTAACCATCTGAGAATCAGTATACCACGTATTTATTTGTATATCTATTGCTTTGTATTTCCTGTTTTTTCCTATTTATTGTAAATCATATTTGTGATATTTACACATAATATCTCCCAGTATTGAGACAAGCACTTTTTCCACTTTACACATATATTGGCAGCGCCAAGCACTTCCCTTTTCTTTCACAAAGCCAGCTTTTATTCACATGCCCCACTGCCCGATCCGAGGGTGACCACAGCAGTTCACCATTTAGCCGGCTCCACAACTGCACATGCACAGTTCAGAGGCAGCAACAGGTGGATTTTTTTTAAAAGCCTTTTCCAGGCAGCCGCCTGCCACACCAAGGACAAAGGTGAAAAGGTGTGTGTGAGGGGACATTGATATAAGGTGGCACTCCGAACAGAATAACTTTGGAAAGTTGGAAAAAGGATCACCCCTTGTGTCAGTATTTTGTTGAACCACCTTTTGCTTTAAAGTGCTTGTAAACCCACCTTAATAACTTTTATCTATAGGTAAGCCTATGATAAGGCTTACCTATAGGTACTGTAAATATCTCCTAAACTTGCACAGTTTAGGAGATATTTACATTGCATGCAGCCAATGACATCATCGGCACATGCACTGTGAAGTAATGGTCGCCCGTGCTGTTCCTTTAGAGCCCTGTGCCATGAAAGGCGGCTCGCACACGCATGCGCAGGAGTGATGTTATCGCGCCTCCGGCCAATCAGATAACCGGAGGACGCGAACCAGGAAGCAGGATGGCTGAACATGTCTGCCGTGTTACCGGTGAGTGGGCGGCACTGCAGGGGCTTTGTTATAAGGTAAATATTTCATAATGAGCTAGTATGCGATGCACACTAGCTCATTATGCCTTTGTCTTTCAGGTTTTTGATTTTTTATTTTTTTCTGAGGTTTACATCTCTTTCATTCCAGCCTTTAGTCTGTTGGGATATGTCCTTTGCACAGCTGGACTTTGCAATATTTGCCCACTCTTCTTTGCAGAACTGCTCAAGTTCAGTTAAATTTGACCGTTTGTGGACTGCAGTCTTCAGTTCATTCCACAGATTATCAATAGGGTTTAAAGCGGTAGTAAACCACTGGATGTTTTTTTTTTTTTCTAACTTGCAAGGTAATATCATAATGTGCTAGCATCGCATACTAGCACATTGTTAAACTTACCTGAAAACAAAGCATTCCAACACTGCACTGTCACTGGTGCAGGTGCTACCATCTTCACCCGGTCTTCCTTCTGGGTTTGTGGACTCCAGGCCAGTCACACAGCGGGATCTGCCATTTACGGTACATGACTCTGAAAGAATGGCCATGCCGACGGTTCAATGTGGTGCGCTATGCGCATGGCAGGTCACCATCTCCTTGATAGGGACCCAGTGCATTATTTTGCCCAGGGGCCCATGATTATTATTTTTATTAGTATTATACAGGATTTATAGTGTGCCAACAGTTTGCGCAGTGCATTGCAAAATGAGGGCAGACAGTACAGTTACAATACAATTCAATACAGAAAAAATCAGAGAGTCCTGCTCGTTAGATGCTGTTAAGGTGGCACTGCCCATGAGAGGCTCCTGGTGCCTTTACTGGGTTACCAGCTTCAAGTCTCCTGCCACTTTGCGTGTCGCCAAGCTCAGTGCCCCTCTACGTGGGCCTGTGCGCATTAATGTTGTGTCATGAAGATGGCTGCCACATGGCAGCCATCTCTAAGCCTGGGGACCTCATAATCTTCTAATGCCCGGGGACCGCATGAGTTGTCAGTCTGCCCCTGGGAACGCCGGTGGACTGACGGAGGGTTCAGGTGTAAACATTGCAATGACGGAACTGCACAGTGCCGGCATAGCAAAATACAAACTGGGGGGAAGGAGAGAAGAAGAATAAACTGCAAAACAAACGAAGAGAAAAATTAGCATCTATAGTTACTGACATAGAGATGCATCACATGAGATGGGGGTATGAATCAAAACAGGTTTAGTGCTGCAGCTGCAGAGCAACTGGAGTGGGAAACATGTTGCTGGATTTGTTGGAGTTAGGGGTAACTTTAGAATTTGGGAAGAAATTTGTGGTTGGATTTATGCCACAGAGGTGGGACTGGATCCAGTGCTTTCCAAGGCCTGAGGGAGGTGGAGGGTCTGGGATGATTCCCCATTTGTTTAGTAGAGTAGGGCCAGATTCAAGTGATGCGATGATATATGATCTTCTGTTACTGTCAACCATCAGCTTAGTAGGGTGATCCCATTTGTAGCCAATATTGTGGTTGCGTAAGGTCTTTGTTATGGTATTTAGCTGTCTTCTAAGATCCAATGTGAATTTGTCCCCCCCCCCCCCCCCATGCTTGTTTTAAAAAAAGAAGAATCACAGTTTTCAAAGCATAGTCCAAATTTTGGAAAAAGTCAATAACTGCACCCCATATTCATTAGTTAATTTTTTATTGTTCTGCATTTAGGCCAGAACAGCATTTCAACCAAGATCAGTTCACCAGGATGCAATAAACAGACTCCTGCAGACACTTTCGCTAGCCCCAGGTCTGTGCAGAGGTACAGATATACTGTTGTGGGTTAGGAAGAGGTAATCGATGGACTACACCACCGTGTCCCAGCTTTTGTGCTCCATTAGGATTTTGAAATTGCTCCCTGTGATTATGATCAATGAGTAAAGAACACGAAAATTCTGATAAATGTCAGGGTGTTTTGAGAGTAGGGGACGGGGAATTTTGCAACTTTTTATGTTATACTCTAAGTGTTTTTTCACACTTGCAGCTGGATGGCAGTTAAAACAGGTGGATGAGCCATGGTTTTACTACCCCCGTCTGCCCACTGCTGCAATTCTGACATTGCAGCCTGACAGGGCTGTACACATGCTGTGGCCACAATGTTTTTCTTTTTGGCCACAACATTTTTAACTTGGGCTGCAGTTTGACAGACAACAATGTACAATTGCCTTTGAACATTTAGGAAAAAAAAACAACAACAAAAAAACAGGCATCAGGAGTAGGGATAGACCAATATGTTTTTTTCAGGGCCGATACCGATACTGATTTTTTGGTCACAACATATCGGTATCGGCCGATATGGGCTGATATTTTGTACATTTAAAGTTTTGAAAAATAAAGAAAATTTTTGACACAAATCTGGTACTGAACATGTTAATTTTTATTTAATGCTTAATGGCTGGCTTGCTGGCACCCTGTGTTGGGTGGCTGGCTGGCACCCTGTGGTGGGTGGCTGGCTTGCTGGCACCCTGATGTGGGTGGCTGGCACCCCGTGGTCGATGGCTGGCTGGCTGGCACCCTGTGGTGGGTGGCTGGCTGGCTGGCACCCTGTGGTAGGTGGCTGATGTGCTGGCACCCTGTGGTGGGTGTCTGGCACCCTGTGGTGGATGGCTGGCTAGCTGGCACCCTGTGGTGGGTGGTTGGTTGGCTGGCACCGTGTGGTGAGTGGGTGGCTGGCACAAGGGCTGTGGGTGGCTGGCTGGTACAGGGCCTGTGGGTGGCTGGTTGGCTGGTACAGTGTCTGTGGCTGGCAGGTACAGGGCTTGTGGGTGGCTGGCTGGCACTGGGCTGCTGTGGGTGGGTGTATGGCTGTGATATACTCCTGCGAGACTAGTCCTGACTCCAGATGAGGCTGTCCAAGGTGAGGGAGGCGGCCTAAGAAGGCAGAATGACATCACAAAAATATCGGCAATATCGGCCAGTTCCGGGGGCCGATACCAATATATTGGGGAAAGTGCATATCGGCCACCGATATATCGGCCTTGCCGATAATCGGTCTATCCCTAATCAGGAGGTGGCAGTAGCTTCTCCTGATAACCTATGTTAACCGTGTGTTCCGCCCAGTGGGAGGAGTGTGACGGGAGCAGAGTGTACGAGGAAGTTGCTGCGGAGGTCTGGTGTCAGTGTTGTGAAGAAGTAGAGGAGGTGTCCGCGATGTGCGCTGCTAATTTCCTGTACAACTTGGTCTGCACATGGAAAGCCTCTTGTGAATCTCTCCTCTGTAACTCAGCAACCCAAAGGAGATGGGTTGCAACCAAAGGAGATATTTGTCTGTTACAGTTATTACAAGATCCATTCAAACACCCTACTAAACAACATCCAAGAAAGAGTCTTTTTTTCTTGTGGATTATGCTATATCCAGTCCTGTTGGTTCTACATTGATGATCATAGAGTAATCTTTACAGCTCAAACCTGTCCCTAAAGACTAAAGCCGGTGTGCAGCGGTAGTGTGGTGGTATCTAGCAAGTGAATTGGCTTCCATCTCACCAGCCATAAGCCTTTTTGACCCCAGACTGAAATAGCTGTAGGTCCATTATTTCTGGTGAGTAGGGGATACAGGAGGGGAGTGAGGCACCCTGCACCGCATGATCTGTCTTGAAGCACCTCAGCACTTTTTTACTTGAAGAACCTTAGCATATTTTTTGTATCCTTTGGAGCACCTTTAGCACTTTGATCATTAACTTTATGAGATTTTTTGTAACACTTGAGCACTTTATTGATGTCATTGGATTTTTTTGACTTGTATAAAGAAACAAAAATAATGAATAAATTAAAAAAAGACAAATTTAACAATTCAACCACTGCAAGTTCCTTCAAAAGTTCTTCACAAATACAATGCCAGTTACATTTCCGCAGAAGACAACCCAACCCTAATAACCCAATTCCATCATTAAAAAAATGCAAACAGGTGTTAAATATCATACTTGTAGATCCAACAAACAGAAAAAAAATACATAGCTGCCTCAAAGGCATAAATTGAAGGAAACATGCTTGTATCTGCATACCCATATGATAAAGCCCAATCAGCACCAAACCAGCTTGGGAAATTTGTGCCAACAAGTAACTGTAGAGCCTGTAGCACCAAATGCACTAGGTTACTGCTGTAACATCAAATACACTAGGTTACTGCAGCATGGACCCCTAAAAAAGGGAAGTCATACCTAAAACGAGTCAACTCTTCAGCCCTTTGATTAGGAACATTTTGGTTGATTTACTAAAGAAAATAGACTGTTCACTTTGCAAAGTTCAGTTGCACTCTGCAAGTGCAGTTGCTCCAGACCTTGGTAAATGAACAGAAGCTCTGCTAACTTCTTTCATCCAATCATGTGCAAGCACAAATGCTGTTTTTTATTTTCCTAGCATGTGATTGGGTATTCATTGCAAAGTGGAGCTTTACTGCATTTACTAAATTTTGGAGCAACTGCACTTACAGAGTGCAATTGCACTTAGCAAAGTGCACAGTCTATTTGGCTTTAGTAAATTAGCTTGCACTTTTAAATACCCTATGACTTCCCAAAGCTTATATGGTATGAACTGGACAAAACAATAGTGACCTACAAATATAAAAAATGGTTTGGGCAGGAAAGTTCAACCCATGTTAAACTGACTGACTGCAGACCTTACCCCACCCCTTACTTGTCTTGAAGACACTCTCTAGCCAGCTTATTCCAAATTCCACTCTCATGGTAAATATTGCAGTTTGAAATAAAACACACAATTCTGCAATCCAAGTCATGTAGGCCTTCTGCATACTCTTTCTATATTTCCTTCTCTAACTTAAAATGCTCATGTACAATGACATAACAAAAATAACAAAAATAAGTAGTCGATACCTCTGCAACCTATAGATGCAGACTTACTGTGCCTAATGGTAAATTATGCTCAATATAAGATAGTGAGTCCTCGTAGCCTTAACAATGTGACTAATGAAATATGACATATAGCCCTTAGCTAAACACCCAGCATGCTCACAAAACTCTCTGGGGTGACATATTAACTCACAGAGTCAGTCACGAACCAACCTTGTAATCTTACATTCTTGACTATTTCAAAATGTTAGAAAGTTACATTTAGCTGGGTAATACAATACTGTCCAAAAAAGGTGTAAAAGCAGATATTTATTAAATAAAAAATGTTTTTTTTTAGTAATTACAAATTAAATGTTTTTATGGCTGCAACTGGCCACTTCGCCAGGAAAGGTGCACATGCAGTGGAACATAAAGCTCTGTACAAATTATTCCTGGATTATTCTAAAAATAAATCTTAAGGATACATTCACATTTGTAAAACAAAGTAAATTGCAGATGAAAAAATGTGGATTTATATATATATATATATATATATATATATATATATATATATATATTTTTTTTTTTTTTTTTTTTTTTTCACTAGGAGCCTGCAAAGCATTGCACCCACGATCAGCAGATCACAGGTACAACCCAGGGCTCTTGCAGACTGTCAGCGTAAGCTGTCTGCTCATACCTTTTATGAGCAGGTTGTTACACAATGGCAGGGAGAAACAAAGAACCACCTAGAGTGCTCAACAGTGTCCTGGTAGTTAATTTAGAACTACAAGCCAACAGCCGCAAAGGCTGTCCGTACTTGTAGTTCTCCCATTCACCAAACTCTGTGAATGAATGACGCAATCGGGTGGGCGGATCGTTTTAAAAAAAATTGTGACAGCAAATTGGGGAGAAGATCCCCATCTCACTTTCTCTGGAGGCAGCAGGTAGGGGAGAGGCTGCAGCGGTGGCATTGTAAATAGAAAACAAAGAAAGGGGCGCACCAGCCTAGCGCATTATCCTCAGCAAGTTTTATTGATAAAAAAGTTTAAAATCAGCTACTCACAAACATGTGTAAAGGTCAAGCATTTCAATTCCATAAAGCAGCATTTTATAGGAGTCCAATACCTCGTAAAGACGGAGGGCTGACGCGTTTCGAGGCCGTGCCTCTTCCTCAGAGCCTGGAGGCCATGTCCGAGTCCATTGCTTAAATATAGTGGACAGGCCTCCACATGACCCTCAGAGATGTGGGAGGAGATACCACCCATATGGGCGTGGCTACACAGCTAGTTACCAAAACCATAACAAACTTCAATTGGTATACCTTATAGATCTACTAGCTGAGCTTGTACATTTACCATTCAACATAACCTTTGTGGCAGATAATAAATTATAAATTATAAATGATAAACACACATGATACTCAGCATTTACAGTGCAAGGCAAAACGTCCTCCTCTCACGGGAGATGCACAGCACAGAGGGGCAGAGATCTATATAACTCACAGTAATTCACAGCTCTTGCTGATTCTAGCAGGGCTAACACCAAATAGCGCCATAGACCCATGCCTGGATGTACGTATGTGCCTATACAGTTTACAGGACAAGTATAATAATATAATAATACATTGCCATGGGGATTAGCATGGCGATCTATAGACAAACGAATCCACTGGTGGTACTAAGAAAGGCAATGATGGTGTTTACCTGGAGTTGTTGCTGGGTTAGCCCCGCTGCACTACCATATTGGTAGTGCATTGCATATTGTATTACATTGTACTATAAGGTATACCAATTGAAGTTTGTTATGGTTTCGGTAACTAGCTGTGTAGCCACGCCCATATGGGTGGTATCTCCTCCCACATCCCTGAGGGTCATGTGGAGGCCTGTCCACTATATTTAAGCAATGGACTCGGACATGGCCTCCAGGCTCTGAGGAAGAGGCACGGCCTCGAAACGCGTCAGCCCTCCGTCTTTACGAGATATTGGACTCCTATAAAGATGCTGCTTAATGAAATTGAAATGCTTGACCTTTACGCATGTTTGTGAGTAGCTGATTTTAAACTTTTTTATCAATAAAACTCGCTGAGGATAATGCGCTAGGCTGGTGCGCCCCTTTCTTTGTTTTCTATTTACAGTGTCTGGTTGACCACCCCGGTCGTAGAGGGCAGCAAAGCTTAGCCAGAGTGGATGCCAGGTATAAGTTCCGTGATAGAGACAGCCTGAGGACCAGGTTCTGAGCGCAGCAGCAGGGTGCTGAGCATCACTATTTTTTCTGCAGCGGTGGCATGTAGCATGTTCCAAAAGGTGAATTTATCCTTTAAACTTTAAATAAAATACAGTAGTCTAGATTTCACAAAAGTCCTTTTAGTTAATATTGCTTAACCTGTATCTAGAGCCAAAACGTTTTAATTGTTTGTGTTAGGTTATAGTATGAGGGAATTGAAACCCCCATTGGGTTATATTTTTTTGCTGTCTGTGTTCCATTAGGAAAATTACCTTCACCCCCTGTCCCAGAGATGCAACAGAAAGTTAGAGGAAATCTAACGGAGAGGTGAGGGGAATTTCCCTCTTATACAGTTTTCCTCAGAAGAAATGTCCTCACTAGAAGATTTCCTCTGATCTCTTGTATCAGGAACAATTCTAAAGTTTTGGATTTCTTATCATTTTTTACTTCAATGGGAGAAATAGAAGGGTGAATCTCCTCAATGGTGACACAGACAGAAACAAAAACTAGGTCTAACCTTTCTGCACTCTATGCATGGCAAAAAATGGGTTTTATCTAGAGTTGCACTTTATCAGCAATGCTCTTATCCGTTTATTGTTTGCAGTGTTTCTAGACTATAGTCCAATCATTCAGATGCATTGGGGTTCCAAATGGGCAAGGTATTGATATCAGACTACACTTAGAAATAGCAGATATTGGGGCTGATTTACTAAAACTGGAGCGTTCAAACTCTGGTGCAGCTGTGCATAGAAACCAATCAGCTTCCAAATTTTTGTCAATGCCTAATTGAACAAGCTGAAGTTAAAAGCTGATTGGCTACAATGCAGAGCTGCATCAGATTTTGCACTCTTCAGTTTAAGTAAATTAACCCAATTATATTGTCTCTGTAGAACCTGGGAGCAACAGGCGGGGATAGAAATATGTAATCTAACCTCTTCCAGACTGCCCCACATACTTTTACTGAGGTCCGTTAGCGCAAAATCATGTACAGGTATGTCCTGGTACGTGCGCCGCTGGAGACCCGCTCCCGATCTGATTGGACACAGCGGCCCAATGTTCACCATAACACGCCAATCTCTCCCGATTGCCAGTCAAAGTATCCCCCACTAGGGATGGGCTTTATGTTTGAGTCAAACGTACGTTTCACTCTAACATCGGGTGTTCATGTGCTCACTGAACACACACAACTGTGACGCTTGGCGGGAATTTCACCCACCAATGAGCGCCCCATAATGCACTGTGTGATTGCAGTGCATTAGGTGCTTGTGATTGGCCAAAGCATGCACCTGACCTGTATGCTTTGGCCAATCACAGCACAATGTCCTGTCAGAGCCATGATTGGCCAAAGGCAGGGTGCCTTTAGCCAATCATGACTCAGGGGCTCAGTCCACATCCCACACTATATAAGGCTGCTGCTTACACAGCAGCCCTGTGTTGTGTGTTAGAAGTGGAGATTAGGAGTGGAGATTAGGCAGAGTGGTTAGTGGATTGTGCTTTCAGTCAGTTTAGTGCAGTCAGTGTAGTGTAGTGCTGATTCTTGTGTAGCAAAAGTGTAGTGGTGCCACTGTATACAACACATCTGTGTCACCCCACTAATCAAATGTTTTTTTTTTCCATTTTTTTTTTCATTGATATATATTTTATTCTTTTCATTTTTTTTCATCAGGTTCTGTTGCTGCATTATTCGTACTCCCCCTTCTGTGTCACAGGCGTCACAGGTGCTATTCATTCTGCATCAGCAGGGATTTTTAAAACATTTTAAATTTTTTTGGGACGCAGTAGCACTAATAATATTTAGGGCATAATTGCTGTTTCCCCTTCTGCTTCTCAGGTGCTATTCCTTCTGCGTCAGCAGTTTTTATATGTTTTTGTGGCACAGCAGCACAAATAATATTTAGGGCATAATTGCTTTCCCCCCCTTTCGCATTGCAGGTGCTATTCCTTCTATGTAAGCAGTGTGTTTTTTTTTTTCTTGGCACAGCAGCACTAATAATATTTAGGGCATATTTGCTGTTCCCCCCTTCTGCATCACAGGTGCTATTCCTTCTATGTAAGCAGTGTGTTTTTTTTTTTTTTTTTCTTGGCACAGCAGCACTAATAATATTTAGGGCATAATTGCTGTCCCCCCTTCTGCGTCTCAGTTGCTATTCCTTCTATGTAAGCAGTGTGTTTTTTTTTTTTTTTTTTTTTCTTGGCACAGCAGCACTAATAATATTTAGGGCATAATTGCTGTCCCCCCTTCTGCGTCTCAGTTGCTATTCCTTCTATGTAAGCAGTGTGTTTTTTGTTTTTTTTCTTGGCACAGCAGCACTAATAATATTTAGGGCATATTTGATGTCCCCCCTTCTGCAGCGCAGGTGCTATTCCTTCTGTATAAGCAGTGATTTTTTTTTTGTGACACAGCAGCACTAATAATATTTGGGGGATAATTACTGCCCCCCTTCTGCGTCGCAGGTGCCATTCCTTCTGCATCAGCAGGGTTTTTCTTTTATTTGTGGCGTAGCAGCACTAATATTATTTAGTGCATAATTGCTGTCCCCCTTCAGCATTGCAGGTGCCATTCCTTCTGCATCAGCAGGGGTTTTAATTTTTTTTTGGCTTTATTCATTTTCTCTTTATTAGAAAAAAAAACTATAATACAATGGTTTATATTGCACAAAGCACAAAAGTTTTGCACCCAAGCACCATATTCCCTTCCCACACTCTATAAAAAAAGCTACCCCCCCCCCCCCAAAAAAAAAACAATATTAACCACTTCAGCTCTGTGATTCAACTTCAGTGATTCAGCACTGCTTTACTTTAACAAAAAATTGCGCGGTCGTACGAAGCTGTACCCAAATACAATTGATGTCCTTTTTTTCCCACAAATAGAGCTTTATTTTGGTGGTATTTGATCACCTCTCTGTGGTTTTTAGATTTTGCGCTATAAACAAAAATAGAGCGACAATTTTGAAAAAAAGACATATTTTTTACTTCCTGCTATATAACATTCCTAATAAAATTTTGACGTGATATCTTTTGCACAAACCAATCAATATACGCTTCTTGTGATTTTTTTTTACCAAAAACATGTAGCAGAATACATATTGGCCTAAATTAATAAAGACATTCAATTTTTTACATTTTTTTATTGGATATGTTTTATAGTAGAAAGTTAAAAATATATATATATATTTTTTTAGGCATTTTGTTGTTTATAGCGCAAATAATAAAAACCGCAGAGGTGATCCAAAACCATCAAAAGAAAGCTCTAATTATGAGGAAAAAAAAACAATACATTTTGTTTGAGTGAATGAACACGCAATTACCAGTTAAAATAGCGCAGTGCCGAATTTCAAAAAATGCTCTGGTCAGGAAGGGGGTGAAACCTTCCGGGTTGAATTGGGTAAACTGGAAGTCAGACACATAAAAAACAGAAGCTAGCTCTGAACACATTTTTTAAGTTAAAATACAAGTAAAGGCTACACAGGCTAGCCCTCATTTTAAGTGCTGTCTTCCTATTGATCTAATACTCCCTGCATACATTTTCCAATGAATCCCAATGTTAATACCTTGTTTTTAAAGTTTTATTATGTGGTTATGTGACTGCAAACCTTCAACTAGTTTGTGTGTCTTTGGAGGGCCTACAATGCTGGTGAATTCCTTCTAATCCCATATAGCATTGAAGTCACCCTGCCAGCATTCATAGCTCTAAACCGTTGTCAGCCGGCTTACGGTTTTACGGAGAGATTAGCCCACCAGCCACACTAACCACACCAACCACAAGGAAAAATGATCAAGCTTTGCGGTCATGATAGCAAAGAAAAACTTTTAAAAAAGGTATTAAAATTGTGATTTCTTACCAAATGTTAGCAGGGAATACTTGATAAATTTTGAGGCAACATTTAAAACAGTAGTAAAGTAAATAAAAAAAAAAAAAAACAACAAACCCCCCCCCCTGCTAGTTAACCTCATAATGTGCTAGCATGCATTGCATATTAGCACATTATGAGCGACTTACCTTAAAACGAAGCCCTCCAGCAGGCAACTTGTCACCACTGACATGGCTTCCATCCTCACCTGGTCTTCCTTCTGGTTTCGCGGGCTCCGGCCATTTGAATAGGCAAATGGTGATAATGTCACACTGCTCTGGGTTGGTATGCCGTCCCGTCAGAGCGCAGTGCACATGTGTAGGTGATGTCACTGGCTGTAGAAGTAGTGAATATCTCCTTAACGGTGCACATTTTGGCAATATTCCTTGTACTCACAGGTAAGCTTTATTATAAGATACAAGTGATACAAGAAAACTCTGGTCCGGACACCCCTTCGAGTACTCTGTCCAGTTCTGGTCACCGATCCTCAGAAAGGATGTGCTGGAATGGAAAGAGTCTAAAGAAGGACAACTAAGCTAGTTAGGGGATTGGAGGACCTAAATTATGAGGAGTATTTACAAGCGCTTGATTTATTCTCCCTAGAGAAGAGACGCCTGAGAGGGGACATAGCGATTTACAAATACCTCAACGGTGATCTCAGCATAGAAAAAAAAATATTTTGTCACAAGGAATGTAAGAGGACACAAGGCCATACAATGCGACTAGTGTAGAAGCGGTTTAACCTCAGGCTACGCAAGGGGTTTTTTACAGTAAGGTCAATAAGATTGTGGAACTCTCTTCCACAAATGGTGGTAACTGCGGGGAGTATGGCTACTTTTAAAAGACTCTTGGACAAGCATCTCCAAGATCAAAACATTCAGGGATATGGGAAATGAATTCGTCCACACACACTTACACAGGTTGAACTGGATGGACTATTGTCTTTATTCAACCTCAACTACTATGTAACTATGTAAGTGAGCAAGCGGTGTTTACTACGGCTTTAAAAGTTGGGTTATTGTGTAGCTTTCCCCTTTACCTTAATGTCAATGTTAAATGTCAGTAGACATCATGTTTTACAACTTTCATGACATTCTTAGACTTTTCTCGTTACTTCTAAGAGTTTGCAAATGGCTCGGAGTGTTTGTTATAACAGGCTACACAGATCTTGATTTTCCGTCTGGCCTTGGTTACTTAAGCAGTTCTTTTTAGAACATTCGCCAGCAGACAGATGTGAAGGCTGCTATGCTAGGTATCAAATATGCTCCAAGCAACCTTTGGGGAGTAGTTTAAATTTAAAAATGCATTACAAAAAGTATATAGATAAATAAAATAACAGGTGCATAAGCTATTAATAAATCTGTCCCATCTTGTGGTGTACATGCTTATTCATTGATATGCATGTTAATTGGTAAACAAATCATCTAGCATCTGTCTGTTCATTTTCTTGCCTAACGTGGCTTGAATTTCATTGCTGCGATATTGGCCTCATACACAGTACAGTAGCTAAAGCTTTCTTTCAAGCACAGAACAGTGAACACCAATTAGGATTCAATCTCCCAGTGAACTTCAGAGGCTAGGAAAAAGTAATTTGTGCTGTCAGAAAGTTCATTTTACACTATTCTGAATTTATTTTATAAGTTTCCTTTGATCCCTTGCAGCCAGACTGAGCAAGGCTTTCACAGTGCCTCTAGTGAGGTTTTTTATTTATTTATTTATTTTTTATAAAGAGTTTTTATTGCCATATGCACAAAACAAGGAAAATTACAGAACTCTGGTGAGGTTTTAAGTGATTCTAAAGCCTAAACATTATTTACCATAATGCATCCCCATGCATTATTGCCCCCTCATCCCCCCATTATGTACCTGAGCCCTAACTCAATCTAGCCCCCCCCCCCCCCCGCAGAAACTCTCTCCTTTCACTTTCTGGTCCTACCGCCTTTGCTGAGGCAGTGAGAGCCATTGGCTCTGGCTGCTGTCAGTCAAATCCTGTAACAAGGGAGTGGGCAGTAGGCCCAAGCCGTGCTGTCTGTGTCTATGGACACAGGCAGTGCAGCTTTGGTTGGTGTCCACAAGAGAGCCACTATAAGAAGTTGTTTTTTTTTTTTTTTTTAGTTTACAATGACTTTCAGTCTCTTTGGCCATCATTCATTATTCTTGCAGCACTAACTCTAGATTGCAGTAATGAGAATGGAACATAAATAAATTCTGTATTAATTATCTGGGAAATGCATTAGTTGTAAATTCCATGTCTTGCAGAATCAGAGGTTTAGTGTGTTCCCAAGGTACCTAGAGGCTACAATGCAACAAAAATGTTTAATCTGGCCTAGTGTATTCAAGTAGTCCTTAAAAAAATCAAAAACAACACTTTAACATTTACTTTAAAGTTAAATTTGCTTATATTTTGCCTTCAGTGGCTCATCCTCTCTACCTTCATCAACATGCTAATTACATTTTATTTAAAAAAATATGTGCTTTGGTGAAATATAAGGGGTCTAAAAAGATCCCTGAATTCTCACTTTTAAGGCGGAGAAAGGGACTGAGGACATACATTCCTATATCTCATTCTCTGAAGCCTCAACTGCATTGGACAGTGAATGAACAGAATGCACTGTGTACAGGGGCTCCTGTTTATTCACAAACTGAAGCATAGTAAACATAGTAAACACAGTAAACACAGTTACTATTACTATGCTTCAGTTACAAATGAACCCAGTGAGTGATCAGTACGTTGACTCATTGTGTTCATTCACAAAAGGAAGTGGTCAGTAAATATGACCCCTTTACTAACCCCTTTCATCACTCTCCTCCCTGAAAAGATCCCCAACCTGTTTACCCACAGCAGCCAGCGGGAGAGGGGAGGAGGGAATCCCGTTGGGAGTTGCACACACGATTTTGGCTTTTATCTGCAGGAAGTATTTGAGACAGAAATTTCAACTGCATGTGGCATTAAATATACATATTGTGATATTGTAGGGAATTCAGCTCAGTGGTAGTAGCAGTTTTAGTGAGTCAATGACGATCTGAACTGTGGTTTAGGGCTTGTTGGTCCACTTTTATTGACAAAATTAGAGTTCAACAAAACAGTTGCCTATGCAGGAGATTTTCACTGCCAAAAACAGGTAACGAAAATGACAAGCCACCTAGCTCAGTGGTTCTCAATTCCGGTCCTCGGGACCCACTAACAGGCCAGATTTTAAGTATTACCTTGGGGAGATGCAGACTAGAATACTGCAATCACAGAGCAGCAAATGGGATCACCTGTGATGTAATTTAGTTATCTTGCAAACCTGGCCTGTTGGTGGGTCCCGAGGACCGGAGTTGAGAACCACTGACCTAGCTAACACTTCAGCAGCATCGCTGCTTAGGTCTTAAACTTTGGGCTGTTCTCACACAGTACCTTACACACAGTACCTTACACACAGTACCTTACACACAGTACCTTTGTGTTTCTCTCCCTCTCTTAGCTCCCCTGGCTCTCCCAGCTGATTCAGTTGCAGCACCGTGCTGCCTTGGCCCACTCCCGGGCCTCTCAGTAGGGGTTTTCCTGATATCCTTGGCTTTCTCACTCCTCTAAAACGTCCAGATTTCTTCAGTCCCTTGGTCTTGCCTAATCCTTCTGGCTTAGCCGACCTGACTCTTTTAGCCTAAATGTCGGTTCACACTGATCCGACCCGACTTCGGGCGACTAATGCCGTCTCCCGTGCACCGCGACTTTGGCGCGGCTTGCAACGACTTCACATAATGGAAGTCAATGCAAGTCGCTCCGACTTTGCAAAAAAAAGGTGCAGGAACCTTTTTCTAAGTCGGAGCGACTTGAGTCGCTCCTATTAGAACGGTTCCATTGCACAGCATGGACCGCTACTTGTCAGGCGACCAAGTCGCCTGACAAGTCGGAACAGTGTGAACTGACAGTTATAGACTTGTAATCTCTCCTCCAACATGGAGTGTTGTGTCTCTCGAGTAGAGTACCTCTATCTTCTATCAGAAGCATACACCTGTCTCAAAACAGAAACCCTAAACTATGCCCAAGCCTATCAATGGAAGGGAATCCCTCCTGCTGGGCTATTGTCTTCTCCTTGCGTGGAGGCGGGTGGGCAGGGGAAGCTGTCCCCGCTGGTAGAAGACAGTGATAATTGATATGCCCTGGGAGGAGGGAGAGGGCCAAGAGAGCTATTGGCTCAGGTAAATATAAGGGTGGGCTGGGAGGAGGATCCTGGACACAGAGTGCTTTTTTCCTTAATGCACACAATACACACAATGCATTAGGGTAACAAAAATAAAAATAAAGAAACATGAAGTCTTCAGAACAGCTTTAACCTTTTCAGTGTAGGCACAAGTTAGACTTTAAAATAGCTTTACATTATATAGTGTATCCTAGTTATTCATAGAAAAATAAGCTGATACCTTTTCTGGTGTTTCAGTAATCCCCAATCATACTTTATGAATATACACTATATTACCGAAAGTATCGGGACGCCTGCTTTTACATGCACATGAACTTTAATGGCATCCCAGTTTTAGTCCGTAGAGTTCAATATTGAGTTGACCCCCCATTTGCAGCTTAAAAACAGCTACAACTCTTCTGGGAAGGCTGTCCACAAGTTTTGGGGCTGTGTCTATGGGAATGCCCATTTGTGAGGTGGACGAGAAGGTCTGGCTCGCAGTCTCCGCTCTAATTCATGTCAAAGGTGTTCTATTGGTTTGAGGTCAAGACTCTCTGCAGGCCAGTCAAGTTCCACCACCCCAAATTCACTCATCCATGCCTTTATGGCCCTTGCTTTGTGCACTGGTCCAACTGATTTGGTGGAGGGGGGAATATGTTGTGGGCTTGTTTTTTAGGGGTTGGGCTTGACCCCTTAGTTCCAATGAAGGGAACTCTGAGTCCTGACCTGAACCCGATAGAACACATTTGGGATGAGTTAGAGGGGAGACTGCGAGCCAGGCCTTCTCACCCAACATCAGTGCCTGACCTCACAAATGTGCTTCTGGAAGAATGGTCAAACATTTCCATAGACACACTCCTAAACCTTGTGGACTGCTTTCCCAGAAAAATTGAAGCTGTTATAGCTGTAAAAGGTGGCCCAATTCAATATTGAACCCTACGGACTAAGACTGGGATGATGGCATTAAAGTTAATGTGCATGTAAAGGCAGGTATCCCAATACTTTTGGTAATATAGTGTATAAATAAATGATCAGTCAAAAGTTATGGCTTTGTGTAAATATATATCATCAGTGTAAAAAAAAAAAAAAAAAATCAAAGGTAGATTGTAGATACAGTACATGATGTTTTAAAATTGCTGTATGCATCATATTTTGAATAGAGGCAACAGGTACTACAGAGGCATTCAGTAAAAGACCCGTGGCATATGCCCTGGATTTCAGGATCTACCAACAAGCACTGCACCCATCAAAACTTTGAGTGTTTGGCTTTGTGCCCACATGCACAGTATATACCATTAGTCCAACCATTCTACCCAGTCAACGTCTAGTATGTTAAATAGTTTGATTTTCACTACACACCTTATTGTTCATTCTGCTATAATTATTTTATTTTTTTTTAAATTTTAATTTTTATTGAAAATATAAGCATAGATAAGTAACAAACTAGGGGTAGGGGACCCCTAAAAAGAAACGACAATAAACAATAACATTGCAAAACAAGGTCAAACAGTCCCAGTTGGAACATGCAGTTACAAAAGAGTATGCCACAAGGGAGAAAGACTATATGATATAAACCATAGTCACCAAAGCACAGGATAATAGAAAGTACCTCATAGCAAGCAGCAAACATCCACTGGCACCATACCCTCAAATCGGGGTAGAGTCCTGCAAATCCCAATCAGCCCATACAACGTTGAAACGCGAGACTTCGTCATGAGCCGTAGCAGTTAGGAATTCCATTCTCCATATCTCCAACACCAGGCACTGAAAGAGAACAGCATCTGGCGGCCCCGTCTGCCGCCAACACAATGGGATTGCTCTTCTAGCAGCCACCAAAAGGAAAGAAAGAAACCGCCTGGTAGGCTTGGAGACCCCGGGGAAGGGAAGGCCCAGGAGATAGTGTAGGGGGTCCAACGGTAGAGACAAACCCGTTACTGACTGTAGCTTCAACTCCACCATTGCCCAGAAAGGTTGAATAAGAGGACATTGCCAGAAAATACGAAATAGAGTGCCCGTCCCAGTACTACAGCGCCAGCAAGCAGCCGGGCAAGACGGGTCAATCTTATGTAATTTGTCCGGGGTCCTATACCAGAATAACAAAATTTTTAAGGTAGTCTCTCTCTGCACCACACACTGAGAAGATTTGAAAGCCGCGGTCCATCTGCTATAATTATTTAAACCACTAGTTATCGCCAAGCATAAACATGTTTACATTATTCACATTCTCTAGACGTTTATAGTGCATTGTATATCTAGTAATAAAGGAGTGCAAAGTAAGAAGGACACAAAACACAGTAAGGGCTCTTTCACACGGGCGGTCCGATCAGATCAGCCTGTCAGTTTTTTAGGCGGATCTGATCGGATCCTCCATGCAGCTCTATGGGGCAGCGGGTGTCAGCGGAGACACCTCCGCTGACACCCGCTGCCATCCGCATCCGATCCTGTGCTGAAATCTGGACGGATGGAAACCCTATTTTTCCATCCGTTCAGTAATCGGAGCGGAGCGGATCTGATGAGAGCGGACAAGCGGTCCGCTCTCCTCCGATCCCCCATAGAGGGCAGCGGGTACTGAGACACCTCCCTCTCCGCTCTGCAAGCGGAGACGGAGCTGTCATCTGCCCAGCTCAGCGGGGATCGCGGATCGATCCCCGCTGAGCAACACGGATCCGCCTAAGAAGCCTAAAAATGACAACCAAAATTTCTGCTTTTACTCATTTGCTTCCAGTAAGCTGAAATCCGGTTGGCCTCTCAACTACACTTTGCACATTGTCAGTTTGATCTACCATATCAAATAATCCTAAATATATGTTAATTTACCTTTACAATACCTTACCTTGCTTTTTATTTTATGTTTACAATGACCTTATTAGATGTAAATGTGTCTGCTATCATCTTTAACTACATAAATACCTAATGATATTATGATGATAAAGAAATGTACTCAGTATGCTGAATAATACTATCCTCAGCACAAGAAAATGGACTCCCTCCCTAAGTGGCCATCCACTCCTCTTTAATGATCCACGAAAAGCATTATGTAATCATAATACCTGCCTTGCAGAAACCCCTTTGCATCATAAAAAGAGCATAATGTTGAAATTAGCAGCTCTACACCTATTATTATTCACAGGAATCATGTGGAATTTTAATTTCCGAAGGGTAATGGGTAATATGAAAATTATCTATGTAATCCTCCAAGACAGTGTGAGAGATGTATAGCCATATGCTGTGTGTCTCCTAATTGTATTCCATGAAAGACATAAAGGACCAATTAGAATTTAACCTCTTCTCCCTATTCCTCAGAAAATATAGAATGAAGTTGTTAATAGGTTTAAAATCATATATAGAATGTATCAATGCTGCAAAGATGTTGGTGCATCTTTAGTGTTCTATAAAGTGTCATGCTGTAAAGAAACAGGGTGGCATTTCTTAGAAGGCATTTTAAAACCAGGACCCTGCACAATAATAGATCTGAAGAACAATATTTAATACATGTATTTACTACAAAACATTGTTGCCTGACCACCTCCAGACTTCTGCATTAAATCAATCTTCTAAGCTGAAAGCAAGCCTTGCGTGTAAATACAAGGTCTTAGCTAACCTCAGCAACACTAATTAAAAAAAAAAACTATTAAACGTTAAAAAAAAAAAAACTGGGTCACTAGCCAGGTGACATTGCTCAGCTTTCTCTAAGAATCCTGGGAAAACTAACATTCTGAAGTCACTCAAGAATACCCTGCTCTGCACATTCTTGCCTGATTTGTGATGTAAGGTACGTATTTATAACTTTTTGATTCTATTTCTTAAGATTAAAATTGGCATTTTTTTTTTGTTTAATGGTGAGAAGATCTATTATCATCTACCAAAAAAAGAGTCAGTCTGATACTTTGCTCAAGTCTAGCTTTTATCGATTGGTTTCACTACCAATTTGAATGCTTTTGTGTAAGGAATTAAATTGAATATAAACATGATGGCATCATTCACAAAAAAAAATAAATGATAAATTAACACAAGGCCTTACCTTAAAAAAAAATAAATAAATAAAGGGTCCATAATGTCAGGGATTCCCGTAACACCTTTAACCAAAATGGTCATGTCCATATATGGTCAACGATGTCAACCAGAGACCCTGCGGCAGCAAGAACAGGGAGGAATAAATAGGGAGATAACATTTGTCGTGAGTCATTCGATGGGTTTGGAAGTGTCGCCTCACAGACTTTTCTTTCTTCTTTTTGATTTTGACTGATGAAATGACCTATCAAAAAGTTTGTGTTTATTAAGCTTTTATTTTTGTGTGAATCAATAGGGGTACCCCTTACTCATTCACATGGGGGAAGGGTATCAGTAGTATGTTTAGTTACCATTGATTTTTTTGTGAATGAGTAGGGGTACCTCTTATCAATTCACATGGGGGGGGTATCAAAGGGCCTCCATTTTTTAAAGGGGGCTTCCAGATTCTAATAAGCCCTCTGCCTGCAGTCTTCTGCAACCACTGTGTCATGGTTGGGGTAAAAAGAACCCTGTTCTCATTAATTTTGGAACAAGGTGCTTTGACAGAGGGTCTTGTCTGGTAAGGTACACCCCATGTTAAGGACATATGACCTGGTATGGTTCAGGGGGGAATTGCATGCTCATTTCCCCCTTTCTTGGTGACTGGGCTGCACCCTGGAATAAGGGTCTAATATGGAATTATAGAGCAATTTGATGAGTTTTTTTGCTATTTTTCATGGGGTCCCCCTTAAAAACTATACTGTACCTAAGTGGGCTGGTATGAATTTTGATAGGACCTCATGCTGTTTTTTTTTACAAGATCCCTGGTGTTTGTTTAAATTCACATGCCAGTCATGAATGCTGGCTGAAAGCTGAATGTGATGGGTGGTGATGGGTCACTTGTTCTTAGGACGATGGAGGCTGCCTGCCCTCTACCAACCAACAGGAAGCTGTCACATTTTTCAGTGGTAATATTACCACTGCCAAATGCTTAACTTTACAATGCAGTTGGAGGTTTTTTCAACCAAACACCCATTTGTTTGGCTGTTCACACTCCATAAACTGTACACAATGCAGAAGCCTCCCTCGATATTTCCTATGCTGGTAAAATGCTATGCGGCCAGCAGCCTTCCATTGCTTTAAATGAGGCTGCCTCTTGCAACTGATCACGGGACCCACCACTGGGGTTCTTGCATGAAATCAGACTGGAGGTGCATTTGCAAGTGTGAATGTACCCTAATAGTCAAATGGTCTTATATCTATTTTTCTCTTAGGCTCAAATACAAGGTGTATCTAGGTGCTTGGTTAGAGAGTGATTTAGGAAATGGTGCTACAGTGACCTCTGTGCTACCAATGTACTTCAGCTGAATGGGTTAACACTACCTTGCCTCCATTCACCAGGGGGAGCTGAAAGCAGAAGGAGTTCAAGAGACTTGATGGTTGGAAGCATTGAATCATGGGCAGTAAAATTCAGTAAAGAAACTTCACTATGGCAGTTAGTGATGGGCCGAACACCCCCCTGTTTTGTTTAAACAATCATTTTTACAGGAGCAGTGATTTTAATAATGTTTAAAGTGAAACAATCAAAATGAAAAATTCATTTAAATATCGTGCCTGGGCGGTCCCCTTAATGTGACTGTGAAAAGTGGCCCATCTGTACGATGTATGTAGCCTGTTGCAGCAATACTGACATTTCCAAAGGAAAAAAATGTTACTTAAACTTGCTCGTGGCTTTAATGTATTGTTGGCTCTCGGCAATACAGATGCCACACCAAGCTGTCCAATATTTCCCTTAGACGCCAATGTTAAAGACGAGGAGCAGTGTCCTGTCAAGCTGACCAATATTTCCCATAGACGCCAATGTTAAAGACAGGGAGCAGCGCCATACCAATCTGACCAATATTTCCTATAGACGCCAATGTTAAAGATGGGGAGCAGTGCCACGTCAAGCTGACCAATATTTTCCATAGATGCCAATGAGCACTGAAAGCTAAAAATTGGTCTAGTCAGGAAGGGGGTGAAAACGCTTTGTATTTTAGTGGTTAAGGGAAACTCTATGACAGAATTAATTGAAAAAAAATGGCATGGGGTCCCCCCTAAAATCCATACCAGGCCCTTTGGGTCTGGTACAGATTTTAAGGGGAACTCTGCACCAAAATTGGAAAAAAAATGGTGTGGGGTCTCCCCATGATCTATACCAGACCCTTATCCGAGCATGCAGCTTGGCAGACCAGGAAGGGGGGGGGGGTGAGTGAGTGCCCCCCCTCCTGAACCATACCAGGCTGCTTGCCCTCAACATGGGGAGGGTGCTTTGGGGTGCCTCTTCCTGACAACCCTGGGCTGTGGATGTGGGGGTTTGCAGGTTGGGGGGCTTACCGGAATCTGAAAGACCCCTTTACCGCTTCCTACCTGCCCGCCATCAAATGACGGTGGAGAGGTGCATCTATTGTTCTGGGATGCCATCATATGGTGGCGCACCAGAACGGCCTCACTCATGCACCCACAGGTGCGTGCAGATTGGTGATCGTGGCCGCGCCGTGTTGCTAGGACACGTTGCGACCCTGATCTTGGTAAAGAGTCAATGACATGACTCTTTACCCTTGTGATTGGCTGTGCCCAATCACAGCCGGTCACATGTAAATGAGGAAGTGCCATTATGTGGCTCTCCTCGCCTCAAACTGTCAGAGTGTGAGGCGAGGAGAGTCGATCAGCGGCTCCTCCTCGTAGGGGAGACAAGGACATGTAATCAGGGCACTGATCATCAGTGCCCTGATTACAGAAAATTTAAGTAGAGTGCCAATCAGTGCCCACAATCAGTGCCCACAATCAGTGCCCATAGTGCTGCCAGTCAGTGCCCATCAGTACCTGCTCACCTAGGCACTGACAGGCACTGACTAGCAGCACTATGTGCACTGATTGTGGGCACTGAGGGTGCTGCCCATCAGTGTCCATCAGTGCCACCGTCAGTGCTCATCAGGGCCACCCATCAGTGCCCATCAGTGCCACCCATCAGTGCCCATCAGTGCCGCCTCTCAGTGCCACCTCTCAGTGCCGCCTATCAGTGCTCATCAGTGCCACCTAGCAGTGCTCATCAGTGCCGACTATCAGTGCCACCTATTAGTGCCACCTATCAGTGCCCATCTGTGCGTCATATTAGTACCTCCTCATAAGTGCCACCTCATCAGTGCCCATAAGTGTCACCTCATCAGTGCCCATAAGTGCCACCTCATCAGTGCCCATCAGTGCAGCCTATTAGTGCCCATCGGTGCCGCCTCATCAGCGCACATCAGTAAAGGAGAAAAGTATTTATTTTCAAAATGTACTCACAGAAAATAAGAAAAACTTTTTTTTTTCAAAATTGGCAGACCAATTTTTTTTTTTTGTAAGAAATAAAAAACCCAGTGGTGATTAAATACCACCAAAAGAAAGCTCTATTTGTGTTAAATAAATGATACAAATTTCATATGGGTACAGTGTAGCATGATTGCGCAATTGTCATTCAAAATGTGAGAGCGCTGAAAGCTGAAAATTGGCCAGGGCAGGAAGGGGTTGAAAGTGCACTGTATTGAAGTGGTTAAAAAGGGGGCCTCCAGATCCCCCCCCCATGTGAATGGGTATCAGGTACATCATACCCTTATCCATTCACCAAAAAAGTGTACAAAAAATAAACACAAAATTTTTATTTAAAAAAAATGTTTTAATATAGTGTCCCTCAATGTAAATCCATTGTCAATCACAACACCTGCCGCACCCGAAAAAAAAAAAAAAACTGAAAGACGCTTCCGCCTCTTCTGTGGCGTACCTGCCGAATGACGCTCTTGAGCTTTGACAGCTCTTTTATAGGCAAGGGAAGGGGCCACCAGGTTACGTTACTCGGGGCACTGCCCCTTCTGAAGTCACAAGACGTCATGTGACATCAGTGACATAGGGCGACATAATCGGGTGGCCCTGGCCCTTGTCTATCAATTTTTTTCCTATTTTTCGGGAGGGGGTTTCTATTTTTGGGATTTACATTGAGGGACACTATTTTTTTTATTCTTATTTTAATAAAGGACTTGTCAAAAACTGTCTTTTGTGTTTATTTTTTTGTATATATTTTTTATGTGAATGGGTAGGGGTATGATGTACCCGATACCCATTTACATAGTGGGGGGGGCGGGATCTAGGGACCCCCTTGTTAAATGGGGCTTTCAGATTCTGATAAGCCCCCCACCCGCAGACCCCCCCAAAACCACAGCCCAGGGTTGACAAGAAGAGGCCCTTGTCCCCAACAGCATGGGGACAGGGTGCTTTGGGGGGCACTCTAAAGCACCCTCGCCATGTTGACAGCAAGCGGCCTGATATGGTTCAGGGGGGCATGCTCGGATAAGGGTCTGGTATGGATTTTGGGGGGAACCTCACACCATTTTTTAAAAGTTTTCGGCATGGAGTTTTCCTTAAAATCTATTTCAGACCCAAAGGGCCTGGTATAGATTTTGGGGGGGACCCCATGCCATTTTTTTTTTATTTCTGTCATAGGGTTCCCCTTAACCACTTAAATACAGGCACTTTCACCCCCTTCCTGCCCAAACCAATTTTTAGCTTTCAGTGCTCATTGGCATCTATGGGAAGTATTGTTTAGCTTGACATGGCACTGCTCCCTGTCTTTAACATTGGCGTCTATGGGAAATCTAGATCAGCTTGACATGGCGCTGCTCATGAACTATAAGTGACAGGGAAACAACATTTGGGGAGCACTGAGAGGGGACCCAGGACTACACCATATCTATACATTATAAAAGTGAGGTAATACCTGAACACTACACTGATTGCACTAAACTAACTCAACTCACTGTCCACTAACTACCCGCCTAATCTTTATTATAACACACTATACACGGCTGCCATGTAAGAAGCACCAGGGGGGGGGGGCAATGGGACAATTGCCACCCCCCCCCTGAGAAAATAGTACAGAGTCCAAGGCTCCCTCTCCCACCTCACCAGATTTAAGTTTCCAGAGGCATTATCTAAATGCAGCTACAGGGACTTTATTTCTGCTTACCCCGGCTGCTCCGGCTCCCAGGAGGCCTAAAATATAATCCCTGAGCCTTATCATTTCATTTAGAGGGGCCCAGGATGCTGTATCATGGAGAGACTGTGCTCAGGTGGATTAATACCACCAGGAGCCGCATTTTGCGACAATAAAATAAAGGTTCCGGCCCTGGCACAGTGATAGTCTCATCACTGCCTGACTCCTTCAGCCAATGGGTGCTGAGGAGAGGGCGGGTTCAGGCTGAGGATTGGGCGGGCTCACGCTGAGGGGGAATTAGCAGTGGCGGTGACACAGCTGCGTACGAGAGTGACAGGCCCCCACAGCAGGCTGGGGCAGTGAGGAAAGCAGAAAACATCAAATCTGCATTGAATTCATTTGTCTCCAAAAAGGTACAGTAACACCCTTCACCTATGCCATGTCCTTGTTGCTGCCCAGTCACCATGAGGAATTATATAGCAAGCTATGTGTGTTTCATCATTATCATCATGATAATCACACAGTACAGGTGCATTGAGCCACAGCAAAAAAAATCGCAGAGGTGATCAAATACCACCAAAAGAAATCTCAATTTGTGGGAAAAAGGATATCGATTTTATTAGGGTACAGTGTCGCACAACTGCACAATTGTCTGTTAAAGTAAAGCAGTGCCAAATCGCAAAAAATGGCCTGATTATTAAGGGGGATAAAACCTTCCAGTCCAGAACTGGTTAAACAGGGTTAGGACTGTATGATACGTTAAAGGGTAATTCTACTTTTGTGGGGAAAAACAATATGGCGTATACAATTGCGACACAAATCATATTGTAATTGAAGGTTATTAAGAATTACCTTTCCTTTTCAATCTGTAATTTTCTGAAAATGCAATATGGCCGCCTGGAGGTGTTCTGTGCACAGAATGTGTACTGACCACACCCCAGAAACATAATCTCCTGCTTGAGTGATTGGCTCACCAATTTTCCTAGCAGTCTGCACTAAGATACCTGTCCAATTTCTGGCATCCCCTGCAACAAAAGTGTAATGTTTGGTGAGATACTCCCAATAGGAACACGTCTAAAGGGATGCAGGCCCAGCAGATTTCCTCATTAGTGCTCTGAAGCTGCACAGCTGATTGATAATTATGTAACCACTCCCATTAAACTCACTTAGCACAGAGACAGAGAGGAAGAAACAATGATTTCTTCAGAATAACAAAAGGTAGGAATCTGCAACAAAGTTTGTTATAATCCTTGCAATGTACAGAGATCACCCAGAGGGGAATGCTTTTTTCTCAACAAAAGTGGCGTTACGCTTTAAATGCAATTCTGTAACCAACACTTTATTTTCTGGCAGTGCCCCTCCTGAGACTAGACTCTGGATCCGCCCCTGGTAAGAAGCAGCCTTATATAGTGTGGGGCATGGACTGCCTTTGGCCAATCATGGCTCTGACAGGACATTGTGCTGTGATTGGCCAAAGCATACAGATCAGGTGCATGCTTTGGCCAATCATTAGTAATTAATTCACTGCACCAGCACAGCGCATTATGGGAAGCTCATCGGCGGGTGAACTTCCCGCCGAGCGCCCCATTTGTTTGTGTGTTCAGCGAATACACCAACAGCTGATGTTCGAGTCGAACTTACGTTCGACTTGAACATCAAGCCCATGTCTAATACCAGTTAATGGACTATTGGACTGCAATTTCCAATTCAAGCCAGGTATAACGAGGGAGAGAGCTGTATTTTCACAGCTGAATACCAAGGGATTTAGTCTTTGCTGCGAGGAGACCGAGTTGTGCATACCACTGCTCCCATGTGCACATCACCATGCTACAAGCCTGTGGCCATGTGCTGGAGATCAGAGTCATTCAAGGCTGATGCAGAATTGTGTTGATATCTGAACAGCAGGACCCCTGTTACTGTATTGCTGGGGCCGGTCAGAAGTCACTGTTGCTATTAACCTGTTTCTGCTTGCAGAAAAAGAGAAGAGGTCGGGACTTTGAGCGAGAGACATGACACGGCTTCCAGGAAAAAAATGACCTATTTAATTGACATGTACATACAGATAAAAAAACATAACATGGAATGTAGAGTAGTAGACATGTTATATTGACAAAGTAAAAACTGGTTAGTAATCCCAATTCCCGTATTCAAAAAAAACAAATATGACAGTGTTCCCTCAGCTCCCGTGGGAGACATTTCAGGCCATGTTCTCATCCCAGTGTCAGCAACCATCTTACTATTATGTAAGTTTTTTGGAGATTTGAGGGTTTTGTCTCTCTTTTTCCCCCTTTCCCTCCAAGTCTTCATCTATCCTTATCTGCCATCTCTTTACATATACATTTTTTATAGATCAAACATCTACTCCTAATGAAATGGCACAGACAGTCCACGATACGTGTCGAGTTCAATGATGTTGTGACTATATTTATATGCTCTTATACTGTTTATTACTAAGGATTATGGATGTTGCAATCTCAAATACTCCATTACCCCAGGACTTGTCATATTTGGGTTTTTTGAATACAGAATTGGGATTACTTACCAGTTTTTACTTTGTCAATATAACATGTCTGCTACTCTACATTTCATGTTATGGTTTTTTATCTGTATGTACATGTCAATTAAATATGTTATTTTTTTTCCTGGAAGCCGTGTCATGTCTCTCACTCAAAGTCCCGACCTCTTCTCTTTTTTTTTGTACTGATTAGGGATGGAGACGCACGACATGTCCCATCGTGCGTCTCATTTAAAGTCCCACCTCCCTCCTCCTTATGCTGTTTCTGCTTGCAGAGACATAGATATATGCTATATGGACTGGCCATCTAACTAGGAGCAATATTTACTGCATGCAGACTTTACTGGGACTGAACTCATGTGCACCACTGTAAAAACAGGGCCCCCTGAGTGCACTCTATAGTGATTTTAGCCTACTGTTTACAGAAGAATTATCACAGTATTGATTATCATTGATGTAACCTAATGCTACTACATTTTGGTGATTTTTTGGATTACCTGGTTTACTCTAATTTAGCTGCATAGAACTCCCTTTTTGCTGCTATAGCCTAGAGAACATATTGTCTAGTGAACTTTCAATCACCCAATCCTTTATTTACTCATTTATGTGCATACTGCTATTAAGTGCAACTCATGATAATATATTGGATTAATTTTCCACTAACAATCTGATGTTTCCTTTTTTATACTGAACCTTAGTTGTGTGCAGAGCATCTACATTTGTGCTCACAGTAGCAGTGCAGTATCCATTTGCTTAACCTGGCGTGTCAGGAGGGCTGAGTTTGTTCTCAAGACAGAACAGAGAACCCAATTTAGGAAGTGGCAGGGGTAGTGCTACATAGGGAAGGTTACATTTGCCCATCAAAAGGCAAAAGAAAACTATTACATAAAAAATATCAAATATTAAGGGTATTATTCATTTAATTTGCCTTAATGTTGAGACATTCCCAAAAATAACTTTTTTAAATATACTCCATAGTGCAGGGGTTCTAATCTGGGGTCTAAGGACCCCTAAATGGTCCATGGATGGGTTTCAGGGGGTTTTTGAGGGTTAAATAAAAAATATTATTTGCATTTATTATACAGTACAGCCCTAACCCTTGTACCAATCAATGGTTTCCCATGGAAAGAAAGTAAAGAAAACACACCCTGCCACTGCTTATAGTGCTGACCACTAAGACTCGTGGTTGGCCCATGTTTACCATTTAAATTTGTACTATCATTCTCTTTACAACTGCCATTTTGTGTCCCTTCATAATGGCAGGTTCCAAATTCTAATTTTCTAGTAATAGTAGTAGTAGATTTGAGCATAATTAAAATTGTAGTAGTAGACTCTATTCTGATCGGCAAGGGATCTGCTCACAGAACCCCTGCAGATCAGAGCAGAGTGGGCAGATGATAGGTCTATGTCTGCTCAGTTTATGCAGAGCGGACATGGACAGAACCAACTCTGCTCTGTGGGCAGCCAGGTGTAGATGGACTCTGCTGTCTGTTTACACCCAACTACCTCCAATTCTATCTGCCTACATGGAGGAGGACTGATCCTCTTCTGTTTGTTTTTAGTGGACCAGATCAAATCGGAGGTAGGAGGGTTTTATAAGTTTTACACCCACCAGTCCATGGACTGTCCAATCAGGTCCGCCTGAAAAACTGACAGACAGGCCTGATCTGAATGGTCGTATGAAAGGGACCTTATATGTACATATAAAAAATATAAAACATATTTTAGATCCATTTTCCCTTTGCTGTATGAAGGTTTACAGTATTTACAGGTCTGCTGCACATATGATAAATGTTTGTTTCTACATAATGCACATTTCCATCTCTTCTTTCTGTAAGGTAATATCCTATTCAGCTTCCTCCTCCTTTTTCTGTAGGTAAGAAGCAAATCAAGCATTCAGCACCTTAATGGGCCACTTGAAATGCATCACCAGAGACCCATGGGTTATGTCAGGCAGCAGAGTAAGTGTCACCATAGCAATCTCACAATAAAAACAATTAAAAAATAATCATGAATGTTCTGAAGAGCTTGCAAATATGTTAAGCAAAATTAAGAAAACATTATAACCTATTCATGAGGCTCTCTAAACAGTTGGATATACTTTTCTACCTTAAATCAGTCATAAATTGAGCTTTTCAGAGAAAAGATTTCAAGCAGGTGGCACATAAACTATTGGAGTGGAATTATAAAAGCCCTTGCTTTGTTCAGCTTAGAGGTTTATTTAATAGTGTTCACAATAGTATGTTACAGAGAAATAATAATTGTTTCTAACTAGAGGTGAGCAAACTTCTTGAAATCCGCTCAGACTGTTCACCCAATTCATGTCCACAAAACAATTTGGTACACAAATATTTGGACCATGGTGCATGAATTATAATATTTTAAAATGTGAAAATATTTTGGAATTAAAAAGAAATAAAGCCTCCTACTGAGTTCACTCATGAGTTATACTTTGTCTTTTCTGAGCTCAACTAGATAGGGTAAAACATTTAAAGTATAAAGGAATATTTTGTTAAGGACACATTTTTTTTTACATTTTTTTTAGCATTTGTTGTTCAGATGGCTGAATTAAAAAAAAAAAAATAGATTTTTCTTTGAGAAGCTGCAGGGTTGGTTTAACAGCATTCAATTTATGTAAACCCTACCGCTTTTCTTATTTGCTGCCTTTTGATCTGTTTAATCTACCACTGGAAGCATTAAAATCTGTTCATCTTCCTTCACTCACAGATCTCCAATAACAATACACCTGTTTCAATAAACACTTTATCGCATGTAGAGTCTTCCTCCACTTACAGTGTCTCCCAAGTCATAAAGGAAACAGACTTATAGTGTAATCCCATCATTAAATGTATTTCCAATATACAACCCCCCTTTTAAAACCACACTTACAAAAGTACAAAGAAATCAAAGCTTTGATCACATCATATACTGCTCAGCTAGCGTATTCACTCTCACCACTCCTAAGTGTCTCCTAATTGCGGTGATACCCGAGTAGAATCACGAGCTGCTGACAGCCTGGAAAGCCCTAATGAGTTTCATCAACATTACAAGTGAAAATCTGTATTTGTTGATAGAAAATTACTTAGAACCCCCAAACATTATAATATATGTATATGTATATATATTGTACAGGACGCCAAGGTTGGGTCCTGGACAATCGCTATATATCTCCTGTGTTTGGGTTGTGGTCTCTTTAAGGGAAGTTGGGAAATGTTCAGGGGGTCACCCAAGACGGGTGAGAAATTCCTGGAAATAGCTAAAATCAGGAGGACTGAATCGCAGTGCTCTCTGTGTTGAATAGAGCGATATTTGGGACCCGGAATTTGGGGGGCTCTGTAGTGATATTCGGGTGGGAAAGAGCCCCCACCCCTGACCATAAGGGATTCCAGCACATACAGGGTTAAGACCCATGAGAAGCAGTCCTTAAGAGACAGGAAGCAGCAATAGGTGAGTGTGGGGGAGGAGTAGTTTGGTGGTTGCACCTGTCTGAAGGAGCTGCAAGTTTGCTGGAAGCTGCTGAGAGGTCTATTAAGGACTGTTTCAAACCTTGGGGTGAAGACCCATCCACAAAACCGTATGTGCCTTTTTTCTTGCTTTATTCCTTTGTGCTGAAGAAAAGCGGACTTTATTTTGTGTTTGATTTATGCACTGCTGGAAGCCTGTTTAAGTTTGCTGAAATAAAGCCTTTTTGTTTATGTTTTAAACGGTTGTGCACTCAATCCGGTGGAGCTAGAACCCCCAAACTTTACAACTGGTGTCTCGGATGCGGGCAGAGTGCATTTTGCAGCCGCAAAAGCCGTTTAAAACCAAAAACTGACATTTAAAGAGACAGTATACCTATGGCATGTCTTGGGTGAAAACAGCTCAGACACTACAAACAGCAGGCATGGAGGAAGTTATTAAAGCACTGGTGCAAGCCACTGTGACCCAGCAGCAAGCCTCAGTAGAGGCAAACCGTCGCCATGAGGAAGCAATGGCTCAGCAGCAGCAAGCCCTGGCACAGGCTGTAAAGGCACAACAGGAAAGCACACGGTTGCTAGCTGCTCAGTTTACTGCCCAGCAGGAGTCCACTCAAGCACAGGTGGCTGCCTTGCAGGAGGCAGTACAGCGTTTGGCTCAGGGACGAGAGCAAGCAGTCATTGCCGATGGCAACCCAGTATCTGTGAGAGCCAGTCATTACTTGCAAAAACTGACCCCCAGTGATGATGTGGAGGCTTTTCTCACAACTTTTGAGAGGATAGCAGAGAGAGAGGGGTGGCCCCGTGACCAATGGGCTGGCATTATCTCCCCTTTCCTTACTGGTGACCCGCAAAAAGCCTACTTTGACCTTCCAACTGAGCACATCAGCGACTATGAGCGTCTGAAGGCAGAGATCTTGGCCCGCCTGGGGGTGACCACAGCTGTCCGGGCTCAGAGGGTGCACCGCTGGAGGTACAAACCTAATCGGCCACCCAGGTCCCAGATGCATGAACTGGTACAGCTGGTGCAAAAATGGCTGCAACCAGAGAAGCTGACAGGCCCGCAAATGGTGGAACGGGTAGTGATGGACTGGTACCTGCGGTCCCTACCAGATGACCTACAGCGCTGGGTAAGCCATGGTGACCCTGCAACCGCTGACCAGCTGGTAGAGTTGGTCGAAAGATACACTGTGGTGGAAGACCTGCTCGGGCCTGCCAAGCATCGGGAACCCACACATAGGGCAACCAGGCCAGCCACAGCACCTAGGAGAGTAGCTCCGCCAGACGTTGTCACCCACAAACCGGTATCTTCTACAGCAGAACCACGGAGGTTGGTTCCTGTCCCAAGGATGGGAGACATACAGTGCTGGCGATGTCGGTCCTGGGGGCATACCCGGGCACAATGCCCACTTCAGGAGGAGCCTATGGAGTGTGGGACTGTTCGGAGAAGCTCTTTTTATGTGCAAAGAGCATGTGTCACCCATCTTGATATAGCGACCGGACAGTTTGAATGTGAACTATGGGTGAACCACCTTCCTGCCAAGGCTCTGCTGGACTCTGGTAGCATGGTAACGCTGGTACATACCAGGGTGATCGGAAGACTCGGCCCAGTAAGTAAGACTCTACGGGTAGTATGTATCCATGGGGACACCAGAGAGTACCCCCTGGTGCCAGTGACTGTTGCCTATGGTGGTACCTCTGTAACACAAGAAGTCGGGGTGGTAAGAAATTTGATACATGATGTCATAGTGGGGCGGGACTGCCCACTGTTTTTTGAACTATGGAACCAGGTACAGTGTGAACAGCCTGGACAACCAAGGGGACTGGGGACCCTCGGCCTCGAAGGAACAGAGTCTGAGGGGTCCGGGCCTGAAATCCCCACAACACAACCCCCTGATGGGGAGGTACCTGTCACTAACAATGACATTGCAGAAAATGTTAAAGTGGACGATATTGTTTCTGTTTCAGGTCGCAAGACCGAGCTGACCTCTGAGGGGGGGGAAGTCTCCCCGTTACAGGTTATGCTGGGAGAGGATGATGAGGAACTCTCCCCACCACAGTCCCAGGTTGAGGAGAGTGAAGGGGAAACCTCCTCAAGGCCAGTGCATCCAGACCTGGACGTATCCAGGGGTGCGTTTGGCACCGCTCAATTGCAGGATCTTACCTTGGTCAATGCTAGAGAGCAGGTTTCTGTTATTGATGGGATCCCACAAATACCAGGTGCAGACCAGAGGTTTCCTCATTTTGCATTGAAAGATAACTTGGTTTATCGAGTGGCTGAAAGCCGAGGGGAAACTGTCGAGCAGTTGCTGGTTCCCCAGCCTTATAGGCGGATGCTTCTCGATCTAGCCCACAATGATGCACTGGGAGGACACCTGGGGGCAGAAAAAACAGAGGCCAGGGTAACTGACCGGTTTTACTGGCCAGGGGTAAAGGCCGAGGTTAAAAGGTATTGTGCGTCCTGTCCGACTTGCCAGTTAACTGCCCCGGTGTCCCATTACAGAAACCCCCTGGTACCCTTGCCGATTATCGAGGTACCATTTGAACGAATTGCAATGGATCTCGTAGGACCCCTGGTGAAGTCAGCAAGGGGGTACCAATATATACTAGTCATCCTAGACTATGCCACTAGATATCCAGAAGCAGTCCCTTTAAGGAAAACTTCCTCTAAGGCCATTGCCAGGGAACTGTTTCAAATGTTTTCCCGAACGGGGTTCCCCAAAGAAATATTGACGGACCAGGGCACCCCTTTTATGTCCAAAGTGATGGCGGACTTGTGCAAACTGTTCCAGATTAAACAGTTGCGGACGTCCGTCTATCACCCGCAGACTGATGGCCTAGTCGAGAGGTTCAATAAAACTTTAAAATGCATGTTAAAAAGAGTGGTCCAGAAAGATGGGAAGGATTGGGATATGTTACTCCCTGCCCTGTTGTTTGCCATCCGGGAGGTTCCACAAGCATCAACGGGTTTCTCACCGTTTGAGTTAGTGTATGGGCGAAGGCCCCGGGGGTTGCTAGATCTAGTAAAGGAGACATGGGAAAGTGAGTCTTCCCCACACAAAACTGTGGTAGAGCATATCTCCCAAATGCGAGAGAGAGTGGCTAAGGTAATGCCGTTGGTGAGGGAGCATCTGCAGAAGGCTCAAGATGCCCAAAGAAGGGTGTACAACCGGTCGGCTAAAATCAGACAATTTCAAATAGGAGACCGGGTGGCCGTCCTAATACCAACGGTGGAGAGCAAGTTCTTGGCCAAGTGGCAAGGTCCGTTTGAGATAGTGGAAAAAATGGGGGAAGTGAACTACAAGGTACACCAGCCTGGGAGAAGAAAGCCATACCAGATCTACCACATAAATTTGTTGAAACCCTGGAGAGATAGAGAACAGGTGTCTGCAGTGATAGGTGTCCAGTCAGGGGACCCTGCAGGGATTGACCTAGTGCAGGTTGCTGCTACCCTGTCTAGGCCCCAGACCCAACAGGCAAAAGAATTTCTGCAAAGAAATAGGGACATGTTTTCAGGGTTACCTGGTCTCACCAATGTCATCGAGCATGACATTGTAACCGAGCCCAATGAAAAAATCCGGTTAAAGCCGTATCGTATCCCAGAAGCTCATAGGGTGGCAGTGTCTGAGGAGGTAAAAAGAATGCTTGAGCTTGATGTCATTGAAGAGTCGCAGAGCGAGTGGTCGAGTCCAATTGTGTTGGTGCCTAAACCCAACGGCACTCTTCGCTTCTGCAATGACTTCAGAAAGCTTAATGAAATCTCCAAGTTCGATGCATATCCTATGCCCCGGATAGACGAGTTAATTGAGAGGTTGGGTCCAGCCAGGTATATCACCACGCTTGACCTCACAAAAGGGTACTGGCAGATTCCCCTAACCAAGGAGGCCAGGGAGAAAACAGCCTTCTCCACCCCGGAAGGCCACTTCCAGTACAAAAGGATGCCATTTGGTCTGCACTCTGCCCCTGCCACATTCCAAAGGGCCATGGATAAAACTTTACGTCCACATCAAAGATATGCTTCCGTCTACCTGGATGACATAGTCGTCTTCAGCACTGATTGGGAGTCCCATCTTCCCCGGGTTCAGGCAGTCGTAGACTCCTTGAGAAGAGCAGGGTTCACCATCAATCCAGAGAAATGTGCAATCGGGATGGAGGAAGCCAAGTACCTAGGGTACATTGTGGGTAGAGGGCTGGTTAAACCCCAAATGAATAAGGTAGAAGCCATACAGGGCTGGCCCCGTCCCCTAACCAAAAAGCAGGTCAGAGCATTTTTGGGCATAGTTGGCTACTACCGGAGGTTTGTCCCCAACTTTGCCACCATTGCTGCACCATTGACTGACTTGACCAAAGGTAGAAAGTCAGTGATGATAAAGTGGAGCGCGAATGCCGAAGAAGCTTTTCAGAAGCTTAAGGCGGCATTATGCCAACATCCGGTGCTCGTAGCTCCCGATTTCTCCAAGGATTTTGTAGTGCAGACAGATGCTTCAAGTGAAGGATTAGGAGCGGTCCTCTCTCAAGTGGTCAATGGGGAAGAACACCCCGTGGTTTTTCTGAGTAGGAAGCTAACGACAGCAGAGAGAAACTACGCTGTGGTGGAGCGGGAGTGTCTTGCCATCAAGTGGGCTTTGGACTCCCTACGGTATTTTCTCCTAGGTAGGAGGTTTCGCCTGGTGTCAGACCATGCCCCATTGACCTGGATGAGACAGAACAAGTACACCAATGCCAGGGTGACAAGGTGGTTCCTTTCTCTCCAGGAGTTCAATTTTGTGGTAGAACACAGACCCGGGAGACAGCATCAGAATGCCGATGCCCTCTCCCGAGTCCACTGTATGCTGTCGTGTGGTGCCTCCAACACCTCCGCGTTGAGGCAGAGGGGGGGGATATGTACAGGACGCCAAGGTTGGGTCCTGGACAATCGCTATATATCTCCTGTGTTTGGGTTGTGGTCTCTTTAAGGGAAGTTGGGAAATGTTCAGGGGGTCACCCAAGACGGGTGAGAAATTCCTGGAAATAGCTAAAATCAGGAGGACTGAATCGCAGTGCTCTCTGTGTTGAATAGAGCGATATTTGGGACCCGGAATTTGGGGGGCTCTGTAGTGATATTCGGGTGGGAAAGAGCCCCCACCCCTGACCATAAGGGATTCCAGCACATACAGGGTTAAGACCCATGAGAAGCAGTCCTTAAGAGACAGGAAGCAGCAATAGGTGAGTGTGGGGGAGGAGTAGTTTGGTGGTTGCACCTGTCTGAAGGAGCTGCAAGTTTGCTGGAAGCTGCTGAGAGGTCTATTAAGGACTGTTTCAAACCTTGGGGTGAAGACCCATCCACAAAACCGTATGTGCCTTTTTTCTTGCTTTATTCCTTTGTGCTGAAGAAAAGCGGACTTTATTTTGTGTTTGATTTATGCACTGCTGGAAGCCTGTTTAAGTTTGCTGAAATAAAGCCTTTTTGTTTATGTTTTAAACGGTTGTGCACTCAATCCGGTGGAGCTAGAACCCCCAAACTTTACAATATATATATATATATATATATATATACATACATACATATTTTTAGCAGAAATCCTAGAGAATAAAATGGCAGTCGTTGCAATATTTCATGTCACACTGTATTTGCGCAGCAGTCTTTCAAACACAAATTTTTGGGGAAAAAATACACTTTCATGAATAAAAAAAAAAAAAAAAACAGTATGGTTAACCCAATCTTTTTGTATAATGTAAAAGATGATGTCACGCCGTGTAAATAGTTACCTTACATGGCAACAAACTACAGAAGTTAAAAATCGCCATAAGTTACTATTTTAGAGTTACAGAGGAGGGATAGGGCGCTTTCATTTTTTATTTTTCTTTATTTATATATTTATTTTTTTACACAGTCCCTTTTAAAAAAAGATTTTATGATCACTTTTATTGCTGTCAAAAGGAATATAAACATACCTTGTGAGATTAATAGGTTGTAACTGTGCTGAACGCTTTTTTCTCCTCAGTCTTTACACAGGAAAAGGAGGGGTACACTGACCATGACTGTATGGGTAGCAGTACTGCACTGGACTTGCCGCTATGGCTAACAAAGGGTGAAATCAGGGAAATGCTGGATAAAATTAACACAAATAAATCACCAGGCTCAGATGGCGTACATCCGAGAGTACTCAAAGAACTTAGTAAAACTATATCTAGACCACTGTTCCTGATCTTTGCTGACAGTAATATGACAGGAAATGTACCAGGGGATTGGAGGAAAGCTAACATGATACCGATATTCAAAAAAGGGCAGAGGCATGTCCCGGGAAATTATAGGCCGGTCAGTCTGACATCAATAGTACGTAAACTTCTGGAGGGGATAATAAGGGACTATATCGTAGAGTTTGCTAAAGACAACAACATCAGCAGTAATCAGCACGGGTTTACAAATGGGCGTTCTTGTAAAACCAATCTCTTAACATTCTATGAGGAGGTGAGCTGTGAGCTAGATAGGGGAGACCAGTGGATGTGATGTACCTGGATTTCGCTAAGGCATTTGATACAGTTCCCCACAAGCGCTTAATTTATAAAATAAGGTCTGCAGGCATCGACCACAAGGTTTGCACTTGGATATGGAACTGGCTAAAAGGGCATGTCCAAAGGGTGTGCAAAAAAGTAAATCAGCGCAATTAAATATAAAGTGGTGTAGTGTTAAGTCCCAATAATTTGGGACACATAAAGAAAATACAGCAGTTATATAAAACCTCCTTCACTAACGGGAGAAATGAACTATAAACAGATATGTATACAGCGCTATATAAAATCAAATAAAGTGACAATGTGCATCATATAAATCAATAAACTCCCTTAAAGTGCAATATTCCTCTTAAGTGCAATAAATAATGTCCATAAGGTGCATGCAAGTAAAGTGCATAAGAGTCCACTAAAATGTAAATATAACCGTGGATTAAAATTCAATAAAGTGCTTGATAGATGTTTCATATAAAAGTGCAAGTGACACCACCACCGTTTAGCCACCAGATGGCCTCTCACCTCACTGAAGCATTAAACCAGCATTGAATCCTCAATATGACCACTTCCTGAATCGATCTCTCACCATCCCATGAACATGATATGTGAATAAAGATAATGAGGCATCTAAGTGTACACTGCTATTATCCTTTAATTGATTCACATTCAAAGTAGAATTGCACTCACATGAATCGGCACAATGGGCTTGTGCGGACCGTACACACCAAAAACTGTAGCTGTCGGGAGCCGTGCTGGTGGGTCGCTGCTCATCCGTCCAGGTCTCCTTCCCCTAGATGTCCAAAGGGTGGTTATAAATAGCACATACTCAGACTTGTCTGGGGTGGTAAGTGGAGTCCCCCAAGGCTCAGTCCTGGGACCAACCTTGTTCAATTTATTCATAAACAGCATTGAGGACGGGATCATTAGTTCTATATCAGTTTTTTCAGATGACACAAAATTGGGCAGGGCAATAACTGCACAGCATGAAGCAGATATCCTACATAATGACCTGAACAAAATAAAAGAGTGGGCAATGACATGGCAAATGAGGTTTAATGTGGAGCGAGTGTAAGGTTTTGCACTTGGAGACTAAAAACATAAAAGCACAATACACTTTAGGGGGGGAACCTTTGGGGGAATCAAAAATGGAGAAAGATCTGGGAGTCTTGGTTGATGATAGACTAAGCAATAGCATGCAATGTCAAGCGGCAGCTGCCAAAGCTGGCAGAATATTAGCATGCATAAAGAAAGGGATGTATTCCAGAGATAAAACTATAATCCTACCACTTTATAAAACTCTGGTTCGACCGCATCTGGAGTATTCTGTCCAGTTATGGTCGGCAGTCCTCAGGAGGGATGTGTTAGAGCTGGAGAGAGTCCAGAGAAGGGAAACTAAACTAATTAGGGGATTGGAGGACCTTAATTATGAAGAGCGTCTACAATCCCTTAATTTATTCTCCCTGGAGAAGAGACGCCTGAGAGGGGACATGATAGCAATTTATAAATACCTCAATGGTGATCTCAGCATAGAAAAAAAGCTATTCAGTAGCAAGGATTGCATGAGGACTCGAGGGCATACAATGCGATTAGAGGAGAAGCATTTTAACCTCAGGCAACGCAGGGGGTTCTTTACTGTTAGGGCTACACGATTGTGGAATTCTCTACCACAAGAGGTAGTTCCTGCGGGAAGTATGGCTACTTTCAAAAGACTCTTGGACCGTCGTACATCTCAAGGATCAGAACATTAAGGGGTATGAGAGATTATTAGGGCCATACACACCTACACAGGTTGAACTGGATGGACTATTGTCTTTATTCAACCTCAACTACTATGTAACCATGTAACTATGTAACAGGTACTCTTTATAGAGGGATCTGGGGTCTAAAAGACCCCAAATCCCTCATCTGCACTTGAAAGTATTCAAGATTGGCATTTTTGAATACTTTGGATTTTTTTTTAAACTGTCCTGTGGTCTGATGAGACCAAGATAAACGTATTTGGTTCAAACACGCTAGAATGAACAGACGCCTTTTGCAACTGCCTAAGACCTATGGGGGGGTAGTGGTCCCCGTTGTGACTAAGTACTATCATGCAGCTCACCTGGGGAGACTGATTGACTGGTGCAGACATGGTGACCTTAAACTATTGATGACTATTGAACAGAGCTGTAGCCACGTTCCCTTACACAGAGCACCATGGCGTTACCAGGCCCTTCCTCGACTCCTTAAAATTCCCCCCACAAACCACGGATCTGTGCCTCCATGTGCCATACCCCTAATATCTCTTCCCCTCATTCCCCGATGTTTCCGATCCTGGGCAACCCTGCCTTCCCTCCTGGCTGTGAATTGGGCAGCTTCAGAGACCTCTTGAACAGGGGATGTTCGCAAACTTTACATTTTGCGATGGGGGGATCGTGGCCCCCCACTCACACTTTGACAAAAACATATGGTAGCTACCAGTTGAAGCTCTGGCAAGCACTCCAACTACTAAATTTTCTTAGGACACTCCATCCTCCAGAGACTTATTGCCGCCAGCTTACCTTGTTTGAATCCTACTGTTCGGCAGAGGACCCCTTACCCCATTCTCTATCTAAGGTCTATGCCATACTCCAGAGGGATTTGTGCTGCCAGGGTTGGTGAAGTGGAAGAGAGCTCTGGGTAGGCCTTTTCACCTGTCCAACACCAAACATTATTCACCTGGCTCTAAAATCCTCCATTTGTACATGAGCACAATAAATTAATTACAAACTCCTATCCCATTGGTATACCCCGTCCATATTGTGTAAGATCTTCCCTGACACGTCGGATATGTGTTGGAGATGCCGAGGGGAATCGAGGACCCTACTTCATATTTTTTGGAGTTGTCCTAGACTAAAACTTTATTGGACGGAAGTCGGGGGCCATTACCCAACGATTTACAGATCTTCCAATACCCAAGAACCCTGCCTTCTTCCTGCTCCATTGTACACCGATGCCCCTTGGGATATACAAAAAATTGATTCTGTGTCACCTGTTGAACTCAGCAAAGTCCTTTATTTCCCTATGTTGGAAAGTCCCAACCCACCCACCATTGCCATGTGGCTCAAGAAAGTGAGGTCCGTCAATACCCTGGAGGACCTGGTGCTGACTTCCCAAAATAGATGGGAACAATATACAAAAATATGGGCATTCTGGGATATGTTTATTTATTCCGATGAGGGTAAATCATTGCTAGGTGATTAAATGGACTGATTCTTAGCCTAGCTCATACCCTGGTGCCCCCTTCACCCCCCCCTTTTTTATTTTCTTCTTCTCTTCTCTTTTCCCCCTCCTCCCCCCCAAAATGTGTTCCTATTCACCCTCCCCCCCTGCTACCCGATAGTCCGCCTCCCATTGTTTGCACGGGATCTGGAACCATTTCCTCTAAAATATAAACTCAGGGTTCAGCTAATGTCTTTTCTGAGTACTTTATTATGTATCTTAAACAACATGACTATTCCTGCTGTATACTCTCCATGCATTTCACTGTTATGTTTCTGCTTTTGGCTGTTGCCTTGTTGTCTGTATGGTGTTTCTTGAAAAAATAATTTGAAAAAAAAAAATTATTTGGTTCAGATGGTGTCCAGCATGTGTGGCGGCAACCAGGTAAAGAGTACAAAGACAAGTGCGTCTTGCCTACAGTCAAGCATGGTGGTGGGAGTGTCATGGTCCGGCACTGTGGAGCTAGAGATTATTGAGGGAACATGAATGCCAACATGTACTGTGACATACTGAGAAGAGCATGATCTTCTCCCTTCAGAGACTGGGCCGCAGGGCAGTATTCCAACATGATAACGACCTCAACACACCTCCAACTAAACCACTGCCTTGCTAAAGAAGCTGAGGCTAAAGGTGATGGACTGGCCAAGCATGTCTTCAGACCTAAACCCTGTTGAGCATCTGTGGGGCATCCTCAAATGGAAGGTGGAGGAGCGCAAGGTCTCTAACATCCACCAGCTCTGTGATGTTGTCATGAAGGAGTGGCAGAGGTCTCCAGTGGCAATCTGTGAAGCTCTGGTGAACTCCATGCCCACCAGGGTTAAGGCAGTGCTGGAAAATACAGTAATTGTGGCCCCACAAAATATTGACACTTTGGGCCCAATTTGTACATTTCCACTTAGGGGTATACTCACTTTTGTTGCCAGCAGTTTAGACATTAATGGCTGTGTGTTGAGTTATTTTGAGGGGACAGCAAATTTACACTGTTATACAAGCTGTACACTCACTATTTTACATTGTAGCAAAGTTTCATTTCTTCAGTGTTGTCACATGAAAAGATATAATAAAATATATTTATTATATGGTTCCCAATAATGTAGGCACCGTAGCAGGTAATCATGATGGTTACATGGGTATGTTTTAGCCCACATTCACATGGGTCTGATTTGACAAGCGATTTGGCATGTTTAATCGCATATCAAATCAGAGTCAATTGCCGGCAATGGCACCGTCCGAATCAGTGCCACACGGACTTTGCATCGCCGCACCAATTCCCTAAAGTCTTTTCTGTACAGCCTCAGCGTGAACCTGACCTGAAACAAAGAAGTTAAGAAGTTAAAGTGATCCACGGCAGTGGCTTTACATGTACAGTATATCAGATAGTAATCTGTGTTAAAAAAAAAAGTATCACAAATAAACAATAAAAAAAAGAATAAAAAATGTAGCACTTCACATCTAAAAAAATAAACCCAAAATGTGCATGAGTTTATATTTGCTATTCTGCAACTTTATTTTATTTTATTTTATTTTACTTTTAAAACTGCTTTAAAATTAATGTATTATATGTAATCCTCGTTTAGAAGCAAAAATTATATACAATAACCTTTAAACCCAGAGTATCCATAATCCATAAGTATTCATAAATGCATAGTGTTTCCTAGTGCTATTATTACTGAAATGCTTGTACGGATTGATGTGAGTGGAATTGCATTTTACACACCTGATCTAGTAAACAGTTTTACAGTATATCGCCTTTGTGTGCACTGAGGCATTGATAATTGCCTAGCACCTTTGAATGAGCTTTGAAATTATTTGTATCTAATATAATCTTTCCATTCATTCCAAATCAAATACATCATGGGCCAAGGAAAACATCAGGTTGAATGGAGTATGCCCAAATGTGGATTTTGGTATACAGGATGACAGTTAATAACAATAGAAAAAATAACAACAACAACAATATTATATGAAAACACATTCAACCAGGATATCAATATACCACTATGCTGGTGGACATACAGTATCTCCATTACATACTTTCTAATAGGGATGGGCCGAACAGCCCCCTGTTCGGTTCGCACCAGAACACCGCGAACGGGGTAAATGTTTGTGCGAACATTCGAACTCTATTAAAGTCTATGGGACTCGAACATGAAAAATCAAAAGTCCTAATTTTAAAGGCTTAAATGTAAGTTATTGCCCAAAAAAGTCTATGGGCATCCGGGTACTGACCTGGGGGACATGTACCAATGCAAACATTTTTTTTTAAAACAATTGTTTTTACAGGAGCAGTGATTTTAATGATGCTTAAAGTGAAGCAATAAAAACGAATTATTCCTTTAACCACTTGCCGACTGCTCACAGTAATACTACTGCGGCAGGTCGGCTCCCCTGGGTCCAGTGATGTAGACCTACATCGCTGGACCCCTAGTGATCTCGGCTGCGAGTGCTCGCCGACAGAGGCTCGCTCCCACTTTGTTTAGACACAGCGGGAGTCAGGCAAAAGGAGGAGAGGCGGCGATTGCCGTCTCTCTTCCCCGATTGTCAGGGAAAGTGTGAGAAGATCCGCCCGCTTGTGTAAACAAAGCAGGCGGATCTTATCTGTGACAGACAGGGAAAGATCACAGGATTCAGCATAGCATGTATGCCCACCCCCCACACACGTCAGTAAGCATGAGGCATACATTTAACCCCTTGATCACCAACAGTGTTAACTCCTTCCCTGCCAATGTCATTATTACAGAAACAGTGCATATTTTTAGCACTGATTACTGTAATAATGTCACTGGTACCTCCAAAAGTGTCAAAAATGTCAGTTAGGGGTCCAATCTGTCCGCCAAAATGTTGCAGTCCCGCAAAAAATTGCAGATCACCACCATTACTAGTAAAAAAATTTAAAAAAACAATAAAAATGACATAAATCTTTCCCATAGTTAGTAAACGCGATAACTTTTGTGCAAACCAATCAAAATACGCTTATTGCGATTTTTTTTTTACCAAAAATATGTAGCAGAAAACAAATGTTAAAAAATTTTGATTTTAAATTTTTTTATTTGGGAATGTTATTTTTTTTTCAAAATTATTTTTCAAAACTGTCACTCTTTTTTGTTTATTAAAAAATCGCACAGGTTGGGGGGCGTGTCCGACAACCAGCGGGAACAGACGTGGGAAAAGAGGGCTCCGCCAGTGCCATCTCTAATCGGCCTCCATCCGCTGACTATTGAAAGTCTGAGAGCACCAATTCTCCCTCGGGAGCCTCCTCTAATCACCAGGGTCCGATATCATCCCTTATTTTTCAGTTTGGAGCCCGTTTGGCGGAGCGACATACCTGAGGCCTGGTACCCGAGTGAAGCCACGGTCTTTCCTGCCGCGGACCGCGATCGCGTCCACGGAGGCCCGGTAGGAGATCCACCAACGCTCTGAGACCCCCTGCACAGGCCGGTCCACGAATTTCCAAGCTGGGGGCTGTAGATCCGAAGTTCGGACATCGGGGCCTACACCTGCACCGAAGCCGCGGTCTTTCCTATCGGCCGCAGCGGCCCGCCGTCCCGCACATCGGCCGCTCTCTGGGCCCCCACGGTCCCTCTGCCTCCCACCAACAGCCATCCTCCGCCTGACCGAGTCCCCCAGGGTCCGCCATCCATCCTCTGGGGTCAAACGCTCAGCTGCAAGAGGACATCCGAGATTGCGGCCTAGACATCCCAGAAGCCGCGGCCTTTCCTAGAGCTGTGCCCCATACGCCAGGCACCGGGTAAGCACTTGCCTCTGCTTTCTCCATCAACTAGATCTGCAACCCTGCAACCCAGTAGCTGCTTCTGAACTGTGCCCCCCGCAATCTTCCCTGTCTGCAGTAGCAGCCATTAGCCGATTACCCACCTTATCTTTGATCAGCTCTCACTATACAGGCTTCACTGGGGACTAGACTCTCGAATGGCAATGACCGGCCGTGTATAGAGCGAGCTTTGGCGGCACCCTGATGAACTAACCCCCTGGCAATTCAATGCCTTCTAAAACACCCTCCTTACGCTCCATGTCAGGCAAAAGGTCCGGGAAGGGATCCTCATCCAAACTGCCCGGTTCCGGGACCATAAAACGCTTTTTATCTGCAGGAGGCTCGAGCACTCGCACACGAGGGAGCAGAGCTGAGGCCTCGGTGTCGGGCGCGGTGTCATCCATCCGTTCCGCTTCACCACGGGAGCGCTCTCCAACTTCATCCTATTTTTCTGATCCACTTGAAGAAATGCACTCCCCGGCGGCTTCCGACATGTCCTCCCTTCTACATGGTCTGAAGCAAGAAATAGGGGGCATGTTCCGCAATTTGGAGAAGTCGCTTAAAAAGGAAATAACTGCTGTCCGCGCTGATATGTCCCACATACTTGGCAGAGTGGAGGACACGGAGCGGAGGCAAGATTCTCAAGAGGACTCCATTAGAGAATTACAGGACAAGGTCACGCAATTGGCGGTTGCCCACCGAGCTGCCCTATACAAAATGGAGGATCTGGAAAACCGCAACCGGCGGAATAATGTGCGTATCCGTGGCCTCCCCGAAGCTACCAGGGATGACGACCTTGAAGCATCGGTAAGGGGCATATTTAATTCCATCCTGGGGAGGGCACCTACTGATCCTTTACGTTTTGATCGCACACATAGAGCACTCAGACCTCGTAACCTATCCTCTGACCTGCCTCGGGATGTCATCTGTCGTCTACACTATTTTGAAGACAAAAATGCTATCATGACTAAGTTACGAGGCACTCAAGTTGTTGACTTTCACGGGGCTTCTCTTAACATCTTTCCTGACCTCTCCAAGGAGACCTTGGAACGACGCCGCGCACTTAAGCCGCTCCTGGAACAACTTAGGGCCAATGGCTTTACTTATCGCTGGGGTTTCCCCGCTTGTCTAATCGCCACCAAGGATGGTCACTCTGCTACCCTCCGCTTCCCGGAAGATCTACCAGCCTTCCTCCAAGATGTTGGACTCCCACCCTTGGACCTCCCTGGGTGGCATGATTGCATCCCCATTTTCACTTTCAAACCAGGTACCTCTTGGGGTAAAACGCCTTCCAAGAAAATGCGCACCTCTGCTCCATCTTCTGCTCGCAAATCAGGGATGACACCTATCTGAGGTATCCCCCTTCTCCCTGCCTGCTGATGTGATACTCTTTTTCAGGCTTGTTCATATTCTCTCAGGTGTATTAGTTTGTTGTTCTTATCATGCCTGCTCACTGTTTTATATACTAATGTTGGGTTTATTATGATCTCCTCTGCCAGGGGGAGGTTATTTCATTTCATGGTTACTTGATATTCTGTTTTACACATTGTCGTTTACATTTTGGCTTATTGGGGTGCCGCCGCCGGCTCCCTTCTGAGCGTCTCTACGGGATGTTGTTGCGTCCGGTCGATACGCTCCCCTCTCTCCTTTTGGGGGTGGGGGTTCCCGGATCTGGGGCCCTGGCGCACGGGACATGTTCTTGTGCTCGGCGTCCTATCTCTGGGATCACCCATCCCCCCAGGGACCACTGCAGTTTACTGCGTGCCGATACATGGTGTCCCATTGGATGTTGTCTCTGTATTGATGTTATGTATTCTCCTCTTTTCTTGCTGTTTCTTCTTCCCTTCTTTTCCTCTGTCCTTTCCTCTCTCCACCCCTTCTCTCCTTCCTTTAGGCCCGGGTTTTCAATGCTTGTGGGAGGGGTGTTTGTGAATACCTAATGGCGACCATAAAAGTCTTGTCCTATAATGTTAGAGGATTGAACACGGCATATAAACGCCATCAAGTGTTCCGGGAGCTGCAACGTGAATCTTGTTCTATTGCGTTCCTTCAGGAAACTTATCTCACCCATTCTACTCATGTCAAATTGTTCTCCCCACAGTACCCGACCTGGTACTATGCACTTTCACCCTCTAACAAGGCTAAAGGTGTCGCTATAGGGTTTCGCAAAGACACTCCTTTCCAACTTGATGCTATGCTTGCCGATAATAATGGTCGTTATCTGTTCTTAAAGGGTTCAATAGGAAACACCCGCTGTACTCTGGCTAACATTTATGCACCGAATCAGGCCCAGTCCACTTTTCTACATACAACACTTTCTGAGCTGGCGAGGTTTGCTGAAGGTCTCCTGGTTCTTGCTGGTGACATCAACATGGTCCTGGACCCAGTTCTTGACACCTCGAAGGGCCGTTCGAATGTCCCGTTTAAACAGATCGCAAGGCTTAAAAGATTGTTACATTCCCTTCAACTAGTCGACGTCTGGCGAATCCTACATCCTAAAGATGCTGATTTTTCACACTTTTCCAAAACCCATGGTTGTTATTCTAGGATCGACAACATTTTTCTGAGCCACTTTCACTTACCTCTTTTGCGATCCGCCTCCATTGGCTGTGCCTCCATTTCAGATCATGCTCCTGTGATGACCATCCTGCTCCTTCCCTCCCTCCCACCCCGCTCCACTAATTGGAAGCTGAATGACTCGCTTCTCTCGAACCCAGCAGATGCAGCGCTCTTATCTTCTGCACTTAGCCAATATTTTTTTGAAAATACTACTGAGCACGCATCTCCCTCCTTGGTGTGGGAAGCCCACAAGGCTACTATAAGGGGCAAACTGTTGGAGCTGGGGGCGAGGAGGAAGCGGGAGCAGGGCCAATTGATCGCTGAGCAAATTGCCCTGGTGGCGGATCTGGAAAAGTCACACAAACTATCATTGCATGTCTCTCACCTTCAGGCCTTAACAGAGGCTAGGGAATCCCTACGATCCTTACTTGACAAGGCTACCAAGCGCAAATTTCACTTTTTAGCCCATAAACGTTACGAGTGGGGTGATAAACCCGGTAGAATGCTTGCCAGGTCTCTTAGAGCCCAAAAATCAGCAGCTTTCATTCAGAAGGTGAAGCTTCCTTCTGGCCTTATGGTCCATTCCTCTCCTGATATTGCCAAAGCCTTTAGAGATTTTTATGGCGAGCTTTACCATGTAGAAGGTGATCTCTGTCACCTCCCTTTAACTGAAAAGCGCAAACGTATTTGGGCTTACCTCAAAAAGGCTAATCTACCAACCCTTTCCAAACACTCCCTGCGGAAATTGGAAAACGATTTTTCTGTTGAAGAGTTCCAATTGGCACTAAAAACCACCAAGTCGGTAAGGCGCCTGGCCCTGATGGCTTTACAGTTGCATATTTCAAAAAATTTGCTGATGTCCTACTCCCTCACTTGACCTCATATGCCAACTCCATTTCTAAATCTTCGGGTTTTCGTCCAGAATCACTAGCTGCTCATATTTCAGTCCTACCTAAGCCTGGCAAAGACCCCACAGACTGTGGCAGTTATCGCCCTATATCCCTCCTAAATGTGGATCTTAAATTGTACTCTAAGGTGTTAGCTAATAGACTACTGCCCTTGATCCCCTCCTGGGTCTCAGCTGATCAGACTGGTTTTATCCCAGGTAGAGAGGCGAGGGACAACTCTCTCCGTGCTCTCTCCCTAATCCACTTTGTCCGCACTAGGTCCCAGCCTACCCTGTTCCTTTCTACTGACGCTGAAAAAGCGTTTGACAGGGTGGACTGGGACTATTTGTTGACTACCCTCCATTTTTTTGGCCTTGGCCCCAAAGCTATACAACGTATTGCAGCTTTATATTCCCAACCAACGGCTCAGGTACGGGTTAACGGCCTCCTTAGTACTCCCTTCCCCCTTCATAATGGCACGCGACAGGGGTGCCCTTTATCGCCCCTTTTGTTTGCCATTTCCCTCGAGCCCTTTCTATCCACTATTAGGCACTCCAACGATATACATGGTGTCACTGTGAACCGTCAGACGCATAAATACGCAGCTTATGCGGATGACATTCTTTTTTTCATTCAACAACCTCGTATCTCTTTACCTGTACTCTTACGAGCCTTCGCAGACTTCCGCCACCTCTCAAACTTCAAGATCAACATGTCTAAATCCGAAATATTAAACATTAATATCCCCCATGCTGAAGTTTCCGCCCTGTCCCCACATTTCCCGTTTCAATGGTGCCCAGACAAATTGAAATACCTAGGTATTTATCTAACCCCCCGCTTGGATAATTTGTTCCGCCATAACTATATTCCCCTATTGAATATGATCAAATCAGATCTTCGACAGTGGTCCTCTTTACACCATTCCTGGTTGGGCAAGACCAACATAGTTAAGATGAACATCTTGCCTCGTATTCTATTTTTTTTTCAAATGTTACCGCTGGGTGTTCCTATTGGGCTTTTTACTATTTTGCAGTCTTTGCTTTCCAGGTATATTTGGCAGGGCAGGCGCCCCAGGATTGCCAAGACGACGCTTTTCCTTCCAAAGCGTTGTGGGGGACTTGCTCTCCCTAGTATCAGGGACTATTTCCGGGCGGTCTCACTAACTCGTGTGGCTGACTGGAAGTACTCCATTGGTTCTAAATTGTGGGTACAGCTGGAATACGATCTATGTGACAGAGACTTGTCTGCAGTACCATGGATTCCAAAATCCGCCAGGGCCCTCTCCCCGAACACCTCTCCCCTGACCCTATCAACCTTGTCTGTCTGGGATTCCATGCATACAAAGTTTTCCTGGAACTACAACTCTCCTTTAATGCCTCTGCTGAATCACAACCACTTCATGCCTGGCAAGCTGGATGCTGGATTTAAAAATTGGTCTTCTAAGACTCCCCTCCTGTTGTCCCACGTAACTCACTCCAATACTGTGAAGCCACTTAGCCACATCTTGGGCTCCAGCCCCGCAACGGATATGGACCATTGGAGACACAGACAGTTATCCAGGTTCATAGCTGCTCTTCCACGTCCGCTGCGTGACTCCAAGGATTTGAACCCAATTGAGGAAATATTGTCCCCTCGGGACCCCCCCCTTCACTCCACCTCGCAGTTTTACAAGGCACTTATCTCATTGCAAAGCCAACCTTACCCGGATTTCTTACACAAGTGGGAACTAGATATTGGATCTCAAATTTCCGATAGCCGGAAGGACAAAATTCTTGCATTGGCTCACGTTTCCTCTCTCTCCACCAAGGTGGCGGAATCCAACTACAAGTTATTGTCCCGTTGGTACTATACCCCGCGAAAAATGCACATTATTTCTCCGGCCATCTCCCCGTTATGTTGGAGGGGATGCGGAGATATTGCATCGCACGCACACATCTGGTGGCACTGTTCAATAATACAACCATTCTGGATGGAAGTCCTTCGGCTTATACATGTGATCACGGAAGTTACCATCCCATCAGATCCTTGGGTTGTCCTGCTGCATGGAACTAACATACCGCTCTCTAAGTACAAAAGATCAATGATCCCTCATATGCTTAATGCAGCCAAAGCCCTGATCCCCGCCCTCTGGGGCTCACCGACCATCCCCACGATACGTCACTGGCTACGGAAAATTGATATGACATATCAATTAGAGGAACTTACTTTCATAGCCCGTGACAAACTTGACCGCTTTCACTCTACATGGCAACCTTGGTCCTCTTTTAAAAGCACTTCTTCCTATGTGGCCCTACTCACTGAAGACACCCCCCTTGGTTTATTACCTTCTAATGTAATCCTATCTGATTAAAAGTTTTTATTTATTGGTACATAAGTCACCCGTGGCCTATTCTCCCACCCTCTCCTACCCCCTTTTTCCTCCCTGCTGCCCTCTTCTCCTCTTTCTCTTTCTCTTCTACTTTTTACTATCCCTTCACTTTCTTATAGGCTCTCTCTGACATTGGTTTTATGATGCAAGATGTTCTGCTATCAGTATGTTTTCTCAGCCTTTTCATGACTGGGCGTGCTTGACGCGCTCTTAGATGTTTATGTATTCATTGATATTGTTTCATGGCTACTTGCCGTATTTAATGTCGGACTGTGTGGTCTATGTTCTGTTTTTCTTTGTCTTCTTGAAACATTTTTTTCAATAAACAGAAATTAAACAAAAAAAAAATCGCACAGGTTATAATATACCCCCAAAAGGAATATCTATTTGCGGGGAAAAAAAGGACATAAATTTTGTTTGGGTACAGCGTCCCATGACTGCGCATTTGTCTGTTAAAATAACGCAGTGCCGAATCACAAAATATGGCCTGGTCAGGAAGGGGGTAAAATCTCCCAGTCTTAAAGTGGATGAAAATACACTCATTTTGTCAAAGACATGAAGCTAAATACATTTTTGGCCTAAATATATGACAAAAATTGAATATATTGGATATTTTTTAACAGTCAAAGTAGAAAATTTAAATTTTTCGCAAAATTTTTGCACTTTTTTTATTAATATTGCAAAAAAAAAGAAGCACAGAGGTGAGCAAATACCACCAAAAGAAAGCTCTGTTTGTGGGAAAAAAAGGACGTACATTTTGTTTGGGTACAGCATTGCATGACTGCACAATTGTCAGTTAAAGTCACGCAGTGCCAAGTTGAAAAAAGTGGCCTGGTCATTTAGCAGCAAAATCTTCCAGGGCTAAAGTGGTTAAATATCCTGCTTGGGGGGTCCCCTTAATGTGCCTGTAAAGTGGCACATTTGAGCGATGTATGTAGCCTGCTGCAGCAATATTGACATTTCTAAAGGAAAAAAATTAATTTAAACTTGCTCGGGGCAGTAATGCATTGTCGGCTCCCAGCAATACAGAAAAAAAGAAAAAAAAACAAACAGTGTAGGGTCCCCCCAGTCCCTTAGGGTCTGGTATGGATTTTAATCTGGTATGCCAAAGTTATAAAAAAAAACACGCAGGCATAGGAACGAGCTGTAAAAAATGTATACAAAATTGAAATTACATGTACTTGTTATACAAGTGCAGAAAACTTGGGCCTTGGGTGTTGCTGGTGCCTGAATGCCGCAACCCATCACAGTTACTCTTGCTGGGCGCAGGAATGGGTCCTGCTGTTAAAAATGTGATACAAATTTGAAATCGCATGTACTTGTCAAACAGGTGCAGAAAAATTGGGCCTTGGGTGTTGGTGGTGCCTGTACACCGGAACCCCTCACAGTTACTCTTGCTGGGAGCAGGAACGGGCTCTGCTGTTAAAAATGAAATACAAAAATGAAATCGCATGTACTTGTCATACATGTGCAGAAAAATTGGGCCTTGGGTGTTGGTGGTGCCTGAACAACGCAACCCCTCGCAGTTACTCTTGCTGGGTGCAGGAAAGGGCCCTGCTGTTAAAAATTAGAAAAAAAATTGAAATTGCATGCACCTGTCATACAGGTATTGCAAATGTGGGCCTTGGGTGTTGGTGGTGCCTTAAACCAAAAACATTGTTGGAAGCTAGCATAATCAAGATTCAGGAATAGGATAGACAGCATATGCAGTCTTCAAGGGATGCCAGACCCCTAGAAAATTCATTCAGTTACATTAGCATCAGGGGCTTGATAGCTGCTGTTGATCCAGGACTGATTCATTTCAATAATGTCAGCTGGTCAACAGAGTCTGTGGACAGATGCACTCTTTTATCCGTCACAAAGCCTCCAGCAGCACTGAATGTCCATTCAGAAAGCACGCTGGAAACAGGACAGGCCAGTAGCTCCATTGCATATTGAGCAAGTTCTGGCCAGTGGTCCATCCTCAAGGCCCAGTAACCCAGTGGATGCTCAGTTGGAAAGGTCACCAAGTCTGCTCTTGCCCCTAGATAATCCTGCACCATATGATAGAGACACTGCCGATGGTTGTTTCAACCTAACAGCCCTGGGCGCTGAGGACTAAAGAATTGTTTAAAGGCATCAGTCAGCTGGCCGCCTTCTCCACCGCTCCTCCTTTGGCTGAAAGATGCCTCAGAAACACGTCCAGAGAACGTTAACTTCCCAGTGTCTGGAAAGGTGTTACACAAATTGTTCTTCAAGGCTTCCTCAAGATTTTTCATCCTCTGCTCCCTCTGTGAAGGCAGGATGAGCTCTGCAACTTTACCCTTGTAACGTGGATGAAGAAGCATTGCCAACCAATAATAATCCCTTTCCTTGATACCATAAATCCTCTGGTCCTTTCGCAGGCTTTTCAGAATCAGGGAGCCCATGCAGCGTAAGTTTGAGGAGGCATGAGATTCTGAGTCCTCTGGGTGACTAAGGATGACATTGTCAGGAGCAACCTCTCCCAAGCCACGTATAACTCCTGGGGTTTCTGGGGAATGAAAACCATCCCTTGAAGACTGCTGTATGTTATCCTCTACATCCATGCTGCCACAATCCTCCTCCTCCTCCTCTTCCTCCTGTGTGTTTTGTGGCCCTGCAGGAATGTTATCTGTATAAAGGGGGCCTTGTGAAGAAAGGAAGTCCTCCTCTTCCTCCTGCTGTTCTGCCTCAAATGCCTTGTCCATAATTCCACGAAGCATGTGCTCCAGCAGGAGGACTAGAGGGACACTGTCACTGATGCATGCATTGTCGTGGCTCACTATCCTTGTGGCCTCCTCAAATGGTGACAGGACAGTGCATGCATCATTTATCAGCAGACACTGGCATGGCAAAAATAAGCCAAGCTCCCCTGAGCCTGTCCTTGTTCCATACTCACACAGGAACTCATTGATGGTTCTCTGCTGCTGTGTATGCAGCCACTGCAGCATTGCCAATGTTGAGTTCCACCTGGTGGACATGTCACAAATGTGGCAGTTGGTGGGCAGGTTGAATTCTCGTTGAATGTCAGGTAGCCGAGCACTGGCATTGTATAACCGCCGGAAATGGCCACATACATTTGTGGCCTGTTCCACAGGCTCATTGTCTACAGCTACTCCTTCTGTAGCCTCACCATCATGCATGGAGGAGTCACCTGAAATATTTGATCATAGTGTAATTTACATGATGCTGGAGGATGCACAGCAATTAGAATGCTCCAATGTTGGTTCCCAGGTTGAGGAAGGGAATAACGTGAGCCTAGAGAGAGGGTGTGACCGACAAGAAACTAGCAGTCATGTTCCCACAGCTGCAGCATACTACCAAGTTTGCTCTAGTGACGAGGAAGGAGGGGATGATGAGGTAACTGCCTATACTTGGGTGCCAGAGAGAATAGAGGAGGAAAGTGAGGAGGAGAAGGTGGAACAACTCCAATAAGGCAGGATGATCTCAAGGGGCCGCCTTAAGGGCAGCCAACCTATTGCATCACGCCACAGAGCTCCACAGGTGCAGGGCGCTGCTAACTCCCCGCTGACTTCCAAAAGTTCATTGGTGTGGGCTTTCTTCAACACATGTGCAGTAGACCACAGCGTTGGTGTTTGCAATCTCTGCCTGAAGCCGATCAAGTGTGGCCAGAACACTAGCAGCTTGGGCACCACATGCTTGACAAGACATATGACGACCTACCATGCAGTCCGTTGGCAACAGCACCTGAAAGATCAACATCATAAAAAAAACATACTTCACCTTGATGCTCATCTGGGATCTCTACCTCTACTATACCTCAAGTCCTCTCAAAAACCTGCACTGAGAGGGATGATAGTATAGCAATGAGTGCCACAGATACTTGCACCTAATCTAGTAAGAGCTTGTGTGACAGAGGACGAGGAGGATGAGGATGGCTTAGTTATCCACTCCACCAACTCTTCTGTACATTGTGGCTCAATAACACGGCCAGCACCAGAAAAAAAGGACAAGCGTTCCCCACCTGCAGAGAATGCACCATGTCCATGACCACCACTTTTCACTGTGGACACAGAGGCTGCTTACCCTCTTTTAGTGGCCTGTGAGCGTCTGCCTCTCCTTGTTTGCCTTTCAGATATAATGTGGATTTGGGGGGGGGTTTAAAACTGTTTATTATAGAATGTGGGAATGAAATATGATGCTTGGGGGCAATACTTTTGTGCTTGGTGCACTATAAACTGTTTTATTATCGTGTTTTATTTTTTGGGGGGGATTTTAATAACTTTTTAGTATAGAGTGTGGGAAGGGAATATGATGCTTGGGTGCAATACTTTTGTGCTTGGTGCACTATAAACCGTTTTATTATAGTTTTTTTTTATTAATAAGGAAAAAATGATCAAAGCCAAAAAAAAAAAGAAAACCCTTGCACAAAGGGGGGCAGCAATTATGTCCTAAATATTATTAGTGCTGGTACGCCACCAAAAAAAAACAAAAACACCCACTTCTGGAGCAGAAGGAATAGCACCTGAGATGCACAAGGGGGGGCAGCAATTATGCCCTCAATGGTGCTCCTTAAAAAAAAAAAAACACCCACTTCTGGAGCAGAAGGAATAGCATCTGAAATGCACAAGGGGGGCCAGCAATTATGCCCTAAATATTATTAGTGCTGGTGTGCCACCAAACACCCCCCCCCACAAATTTCCAGCGAAGAGCCCCGTTTGTTTGTGTGTTCAGCGAACACACGAACACCCGATGTTCGAGTCAAACTTACATTTGATTCGAAGCTCAACACTACTTCCTAACAACAATACTTCTAATAATCTTCCAATACTTCTGCAGTTTTAATGAATGTCAGGAACATGTATCTGCATTTATGACCACACCAATCAGTTATGGATCACCAATGTGTCAAGGCAGATGTTAATTGTCCAAGAACAGGATGGGAGATTTGAAAGTTCTAGCAGCAAATAGAATGCTAATGGCAGTTACCATGTGTTCCAGGTGTTCACTGATTGCGCAAACACAGGCTTTAAGACCGTGTATATACAAGGAATTTACTAACATAGTTTTCTTTGGAATGCATGCTCCATGATCTGGACATAAGGTGTCTAATAGGTAGAGTTCCTAAATAAATTGCAGTTTTGGCTGAATATTTTTTTTTTTTTTTTTTTAGGGAGGGGGTGTCTGTCCTACTATTGCATTTGTAAATGCAAATAAATAAATAAAGCAATAAGAACATACAGCTAAGGAAAAAGAAAAGCCAAGCCTTAATTTGAAAAATACTTCATACCTGGATGGGTATATTATTGAGCATTTGTGGATCTTTGTGTGCATGTGCCATAGTTCAAACATCATCTGACATTCCGTACGGTGGTGCTTCAAAAAGAGTTTCCATTCAATACTCATTCAAATGTTTTATTGAAAGTAAAACAAAATACATGGCAATGTACATGACAAAGAAGTCAGAGAAATTTAGGAAACAAACCATCAACATACAGTATCTCACAAAAGTGAGTACACCCCTCACATTTTTGTAAATATTTTATTATATCTTTTCATGTGACAACAATGAAGAAATTACACGTTGCTACAATGTAAATTAATGAGTGTACAGCTTGTATAGCAGTGTAAATTTGCTGTCCCCTCAAAATAACTCAACACACAACCATTAATGTCTAAACTGCTGGCAACAAAAGTAAGTACACCTCTAAGTGAAAATGTCCAAATTGGGTCCAATTATCCATTTTCCCTCCAAGGTGTCATGTGACTTGTTAGTGTCTCAGGTGTGAATGGGCAGCAGGTATGTTAAATATTGTGTTATCACTCTCACTCTCTCATACTGGTCACTGGAAGTTTAACATGGCACCTCATGGCAAAGAACTCTCTGAGGATCTGAAAAAAAGAATTGTTGCTGTACATAAAGATGGCTTAGGCTATAAGAAGATTGCCAAGACCCTGAAACTGAGCTGCAGCACAATGGCCAAGACCATACAGTGGTTTAACAGGACAGGTTCCATTCAGAACAGGCCTCACCATGGTCAACCAAAGAAGTTGAGTGCACATGCTCAGAGTCATTTACAGAGGTTGTCTTTAGGTAATACACCTATGAGTACTGCCAGCATTGCTACAGAGGTTAAAGGGGTGGGGGGTTAGCCTGGCAGTGCTCAGACCATACACCGCACACTGCATCAAATTGGTCTGCATGGCTGTCATCCCAGAAGGAAGCCTCTTCTAAAGATAATACACAAGAAAGCCCGCAAACAGTTTGCTGAAGACAGGCAGGCTAAGGACATGGATTACTGGAACCATGTCCTGTGGTCCCATGAGACCAAGATAAACTTATTTGGTTCAGATGGTGTCAAGCGTGTGTGGCAGCAACCAGTTGAGGAGTACAGAGACAGGTATGTCTTGCCTACAGTCAAGCATTTTGGTGGGAGTGTCATGGTCTGGGGCTGCATGAGTGCTGCCGACACTGGGGAGCTACAGTTCATTGAGGGATCCATGAATGCCAACATGTGACATACTAAAGCAGAGCATGATCCCCTCCCTTTGGGGACTGGGTCCCAGGGCAGTATTTCAACATGATAATGACCCCAAACACACCTCCAGAAGCTGAGGTTAAAGGTGATTGACTGGCCAAACATGTCTCCAGACTTATCTTCAATACATTTTTTTTGCGAAACCAGATAAGCAAACAATACATAACAGAAAAAATCAAATAAATGAGAAATGTGTTCACATACAACTCAACAACAGGAGCACATAAGGCAAGCAAACAAAGTGGGACAAGCACCGAGAAATCATGAGCAGACCAATGGATCTTCCGCCCTATAGATAACAGCGAGCTCTAAAGGACGATGTGGGAGAACAGGCTACAAGGTGCCAGAAGAGGCTAGGACAGTGGTCCGTAGCTAGTGACCATTGCTGGAGTATGGACCCTTATTGTGGGCCACAAGAGGCTCATCATCCCACTTATGTCAGATTATCTATTTGATTCCCCCACTGTACACCTAAGAACTAGATACCGTGAGCATGCCCCTTCCCAGAAACAAGTAAAGCAGTAACAGTATGAGGGTACATTTCTCTCAATGGATAATCTATAGAAAGAGCAATAATGCCTAAATAACCAGTATATTAGGCCAAAGAGGGAGGAAGAAAAGGAGAAAGAGAGGGATGGAATAGAGATGAGCAGAGGAGTCAGCAAGAGAATGAGTAGAAGAGATAAACGAAGAAAAAGAAGAGACAAACAGACAGCCAGTCTCAATTAACAGACCTCAGTGTAGCCTGAGTAGGTGCCATCCCCGGGACCAGAGAGATTCCTATGTAAGATGCCCAGGGTTCCCAAACCCTTTCAAATGTATGCACAGTGTTAGAGAGGATGCTCACCATTTTTTCTTGAGTCATAATCCATGTTATTTTATTTCTGATTTTCTTGAGAGGAACATTGGGTTGTTTCCATGACCTGGCTATCGAGATTTTAGTTCCTAGGAAGATAAAATGGATCAGTTGTTGGGTCCGCTTAGGGATGTTGGGAATCCGGAAGTTCAAAAGTGCCGCAGCAGGATCGTTAGATACCCTGTGGTTCGTGACCTTATAAATCATATGAAAGACTTTGTTCCAGGTACTTCTAATTCTTGAGCATTCCCGCCAAGTATGCAACATGGAGCCAGTCAGTTGACAACCCCGAACGCATTGAGAGGAGGAGGAGGGGTACATTCTGCTCAGCCTCGTGGGTACCAAGTACCAACGGGTCAGAACCTTCAGGTCTGCTTCAATCAAAGAGACGTTGCTGATCCCCTTGTAAGATCGTAAGCACGTCTGCCCCTATTCCTCCAGATCCCAATCCTTTGTTAAGTCCCTTTCCCAGGCCTGCATATAAGGTAGGTTAGCAGAAGTCGATGCCAGAGACGCGTATATCACAGAGATGCCTCCCTTCTGTTCCGTAGAGTTGCCACACCATAACTCGTAGTCCATGAATTTGGGGGGAGGTGACCTCTCCAGTGCAATGGAGGATAGGAAGTGCGTGATCTGGGCAAATCTAAATTTCTCCGATGGCGGCATTTTAAGCTTTTCTGTGCAGTGTTTAAGGGAGAAAGGTCCCTTGTGAGTAAAAAAGTGGCCTATTCAGTATAGACCTTTGTCGAGCCACCATTGAAATGCCTTAATGTCCAATCCTGGGGTAAAGAGGGGGTTATGGAATATATGGGGAAGCGGGCGTACCTCCGAGGTAAGAGGTGGGAGTGTTTTGATTGAATCCCAAAGAGCAAAGGAACATGACAGTGTTGGAGAGAGAGTGGGGGGGGGGGGGCGAAGCTTAGGGGGGCACCAAAGAAGAAAGTCCAGGGTGTGTGGCTGGACCGATTGTCTTTTGATGTTTACCCATTCCGGTTTTTCCCATCTAGATAAACCACAGAAAGCTGGGCTAGTCTGGCAGCCTGATAATAGAGCCAGTGATTAGGGACCCCTAGGCCCCCTTGCTTCCGAGGCCTGAGCAGTGCTTGTCGGGACAATCTGTGACCCGATTTGCCCCATATAAAAGAGATAATTTTCTTTTGTAGGGCGTATAACTGATCCTTTCGTATCGGAATGGGCAAAGAGCGAAAGACATATAATATCCTAGGGAGTAGATTCATCTTCACTGCACTTATTCTGCCTAACCAGGAAATGTTATATGCTGACCAGTCCCTTAACCGCTTGCCGACCGCCGCAAGTAAATTTACTGCGGCGGTCAGCCCCGGCCAGGCAGAGTGACGTTATTCTGCCTGTCATTCTCCTCGGTGTAAAAACACTTATCACACGGATCTACTATGTAGAACCGTTGATCAGTGTCCTTACACCTCCTTACACCTCCTTACACCTCAAGCCACAGCCAATCACAGTAAGAATCACGCCCCTAGGGACACACACAGCCCCTCCCTCTCAAATAAAGTTAACCCCTTCACTACCAGTGTATTTTTACAGTAACAGTGCATATGTATAGCACTGATTACTGTAGAAATGTCACTGGTAACCCCAAAAGTGTCAAAAATGTCAGTCAAGGGTCCGATCTGTCCACCACAATGTCGCAGTACCGCAAAAAAAATCGCAGATCGCCGCCATTACGCGTTAAAAAAAAAAAAAACACAAAAATGACAAAAATCTTTCCCTTTGTTAGTAAACGCGATAACTTTTGCGCAAACCAATAAAAATACGCTTTTTGCAATTTTTTTTACCAAACATATGTAGCATAAAACAAATTGGCCGAAAATGTTAAAAAATTTTAATTTTTACATTTTTTTTTGGGGAATTTCATATAAAAAAAATGTGAAAAATATTGTTATTTTTGCAAAATTTACGCTCTTTTTTTGTTTATAGCGCAAAAAGTAAAAAGCGCACAGGTGATCAAATACCACCAAAAGAAAGCTCTGTTTGTGGGAAAAAAAGGACGTCAAATTCGTTTAGGTACAGTGTCGCACGACCGCGCAATTGTCCGTTAAAGTCACGCAGTGCCGAATCGCAAAATACCCCCTGGTCGTTTAGCAGCCAAATCCTCCGGGGCTTAAGTGGTTAATTCCTATTCTAGCATCCGATAGAGGTGTTTATAGTTTGCGGTGTAAAGGCTATCAATAGACGGTGTTAGTGTAATCCCTAAGTATCGAAGGGACGAGGAAACCCATTTAAATTTAAAGGAGTTCTTGAGATTTAGAACCTCCCGAGGATTCACTGACACATTCAAGATTGATGATTTTGCGAGGTTGACTTTTAAGCCAGAAATCTGAGCAAATTTATCATGTAAGAAGCATATGTTCGGAAGGGAAGTGGAGGGGGAAGACACAAATAAAATAACATCGTCAGTGAAGAAGGCGCATTTATGTTCATGTGGTCCACAACGGACCCCTTTGATGTCAGGGTTTGTGTGAATCGCCATTGCCAGAGTTTCCATTGTGATGGCAAAGATGAGTGGAGACAGGGGACAGCCCTGACTGATGCCTTTTGAAATATGAAAGGGGGTAGAGTAGAAGCCTTGATATCTAATACTTGCCACAGGGGATGTATAAAGAGCTTTGAGGGTTCTTAAGAAGTTTTGGCCAAAACCCCAGCATTCCAGGACCGAGAATAAGTACGGCCATTCGACCGAATCAAATGCCTTTTGGAGGTCAATAGATAACAGCAAGCTTTCCTGATGCCCACCACCATCCCATCCTGATTGTAGCAAGGATATGACATCAATTGCTCTTCTAATCTGGTCTGGCCCCTGTCTCCCAGGAATAAATCCTACTTGGTCCTTGTAGACATAGTGATTTATAAATGAGGCGAAGGGATTTGCCAAGATTTTCGTAAGGATTTTTATGTCATTATTAATTAATGATATTGGCCGGTAATTACCTATTACAGAAGGGTCCTTGTCTGGTTTAGGGATCACCGAGATGAATGCCGAATTCAGGTCTTCATCTAAGGGATCCCCTGCCCTGATTGCGTTAAAGAATCTAGTCATAAAAGGAGACAAGATGCCGGCAAACGTTTTATAGTACAAAGTGCAAAAGCCATCAGGGCCAGGTGCCGAGCCCACCTTAAGGTTTTTAATCACCAGTGAGACTTCCAGTTCCGTTATGGGTGCCTCAAGTCTATCTTTGTGTTGTTCAGATATGTTAGGCAGGGGAACATCCTGCAGAAAAGCCCACAGACCCGAGTCCCCTTCCTGCAAGTCCAAAGAGTGAAGTTTTTTGTAAAAGTCAGAGAATGCCTGCTTAATCCTTTTCGGGTTCTGGGTGCTGCGACCGCAAGGTAACGAGAATTTAGGGAAAGAGGACAGTTTCACGAATGGTCTGAGTTTGGAGGCTAGCATCGGTCCTATGAAATCCCTATGTCTGTAGAACCGCGCTCCCTGCCACCTGACAGACTTTTCAGCTGTGACTGTTAAGGCTAAATTCAATTTGGTTCTGGCATTATCCAGAAGTCTCATGGGGATGGAATTGGGATCCTTTTTATGCCTGGCCCGTAAGGAAATAAATAATTTTTCCAAAGATTCAATATGGTTTCGCCTTTCCTTTTTAATTTGTGAAGCGATCTGTATCAGCTTACCCCTAATTGTAGGTTTGTGCGCTGCCCAGAGGGTTTTGGGGGTCATACCTTCCACGTCATTGAGCTGGAAGTATTCCCCAATAGCGTGTTTGAGTTCTACTACCCTATGAGGTTCGCTCAGAAGAGATTCATTTAGCCTCCAGCGATATATTCCCGAGTGCGATTAATAGACGCAATCACCATCGAATGATCAGACCAGGCCACATCCCTAATCGTCGCTGTATGTAGAGAGGGCACCGTAGAGTGTAACACAAATAGGTGGTCAATGCGTGTGTATGACTGATGGGGATGTGAGAAATGCGTTTTATCTTTTTGGGTCAGATGTAATTCCCTCCAACTGTCCACTAGCCCCAATTGGTTAAGCAATTTGGCAATCTTCGCGCTACATCTCGGTGGGCGGATAGTTTGCGAGCCGTGTGGTTTGGACTTATCAAGACCGTAATCAAAGGCTGTGTTGGAATCACCCCCACATATAATGTGACCCTCCAAAAGCGGGAGAAGTTTAGCAAACATGTTACTGAAGAAGTGGAATTGGTTACGATTGGGGGCATAGTATGACACAAAGGAATATAGCTGTTCGTCTAATGTGCCTTTGATTAAAAGCAACCCGCTCTCCGGGTCCTTATATTCAGAAATGAGTGAGAATTTACAGGATTTAGCAAATAAGACAGCCACCCCCCGTTTCTTGTCCTCAGCATTCGCCATAAAAAAGGTGGGAAACTTTGCATGTAGAAAGGAAGGGTTAAACTTCTTGGAAAAATGCGTTTCTTGTAGCAAGATGACTTGCACCTTCTGCTTGTGGTATTCTTGGAAGGCTTTTCTTCGTTTAACCGGAGAATTGAGCCCCTGGGTGTTGTGAGTTGCTACCTTGAGGTATGGTGTTGCTAACAGAAACAGACATTGTAAGTGGGATGTAAGTGCTTGTGTAACTGGACATCTCTTACCCGTGACCGGCATGGACTTGTAGCTTGGAGGATGGTCTGATTCCTCCAGCGATCGGCGGGTGAAGGACTACGTAGATCGTGTGAACCGAGACTGGCTGTGGAAGATAAACAGAAAGGTAAGAAGAGAGAGAACAGAAAAGAATAAAGAAAAAACAGACCCTTGGTCGAACAGGAACCCATCGGTTGAGGTGGGGTCTGCACCATCTCAACCGATACTGAAAAAAAGTACCCGCTCTCCAAATAGGGGAGCAGGGGGTGTGTCAGGAAGGTCCTGCCAGGAGACAAGCTGGAAACCGCAGGCAAGATCCTGCTCCTTGAATTTCCCAAAGCTAATTGGCTAATTGGCAAATGTGAAAGCCCCAGCATGTGAATTGAGTGTGCTGCGCACCTGATGACAGTTAAGCATCAAGAGGCCTATTTAAGCTAGATCTGCTCCCAGGATCAGTGCTGTCTCGTCGAAAGCGTTCCGTGCCAGTCCTGCTTCCTGTTACCTGTGTTGTTCCTGAGATCTTGACCCGGCTTGCCTTTGACTACTCCAGTTCTCTGCCTGCACCGACCCCGGCTTGTTCTTTGACCATTCTCCAGTCTCTCCACTTGTACCTGATCTGATCTCTCTGTGTATGACCTGGCTTGTCTGACTCTGCTTACCTTCCAGTATTCCTCGAGGCTCCCTAGTTGCTGCATTGATCCAACTACTCCCAGGACACCTGCCTCTGTCTGGAACTCTACGCTACCAGCAGTCTTGCAGCCTGCACGTCCACCGGCACTCGTGCGACTCTGCACTCTGCGCTTCCTGTTTACTCTATCAGGGGCTCTGAGTCAGAGGTGTAAGAGAGGCCTTCCTCCGCACATTCAGGCTCTACCTACCAGGTACGTGACAGTACGAGACAGCCATGTCTGAGCCTGAGCGAGGAACCTCTCCCCTGGATGAATTATGCCTACCCCTGGCTGGCCTCACACAGGCCGTCAAGAGCCTGCAGGAAGGTTATACACGGTTGGAGGAACGTGTTCAGACGCTGTCAACACCATCCACAGCTTCTAATGCTGCGTCCTCACCTTCTGCTGGGAACTCTGCACCATCCACAGTTGTGATGCTCCCCCCGGAACCCAGAGTACCTACCCCCTCTTGGGTGATCGCAGCAAGTTCAGGGCTTTCTGCACCGCTTGCGAACTTTATTTTGCCTTACAGCCCCGCACCTTTTCTTTGGAGACCACGAAAGTTGGGTTTGTCATCTCACTGCTGCAGGGGGAACCCCAAGCATGGGCTCATCGTCTTCTAGAGCAGAAAGCCTCTTCACTGGACACCCTGTCCTCTTTCTTCAGCGACATGGCCCAGATCTATGAAGACCCTCAGCGAAATACCACTGCAGAAGCTGCACTCCATTCCCTCCAGCAAGGCCACAGAGCGGTCGAGGAATATGTTTCCGATTTCAGGCGTTGGAGTACAGACACAAATTGGAATGATGCGGCACTCCGCTACCAGTTCCGCATGGGTCTTTCAGAAGCCCTAAAGGATGAGCTAGCCCGAGTTGGGGTCCCACACTCGCTGGACGATCTCATAAAGTTATCCATCCAGATTGATCGGAGATTGAGAGAACGCAGGGCGGAGAGATCTGCCGGACCATATCGTCCTGTGTGGATGTTGCCTCGAGTAGCTAACGCACCAGGCCCGGCTTCTTTTGAACCCTCAGCACCTGCTCAGGATGTGCCAGAACCCATGCAGCTTGGCCTACTCCGTCCTTCGCTTACCAACGAGGAACGACAACGCAGGCGACAGGACAATCTGTGCCTTTACTGCGGGGAACCAGGCCACTATGTGAGAAATTGCCCAGCCAAACTCCGTAAATGGTTGTCTATCTCTTCTCCCAGGTCCTCAGCCCTGCCAAACGGTTCTTCTCATCTGGTTCTCTCTATTCTGTTACAGCTTCCAGGAGGAACTATTCAATTACCGGCAATAATTGATTCCGGGGCCTGCAGCTGCTTCATGGACTTATCCTTTGCCACTGTACACCGGATACCCTTACAGTCCAAGGCCCGGAAGCTTTCTGTTCATCTGGCAGATGGGTCCACCATCAAATCTGGACTTGTTTCTCAAGAGACCACCCCTTTACCTGTCACCACCACTTCCAACCACCAGGAACTTTTACGTTTGGATGTCATAGCCTCACCTTTGTTCCCAATTATCCTTGGCATGCCTTGGCTGCAGGCACACAACCCTCACATTAAATGGGTTACACAGGAGATCCAGTTCAAATCACCCTACTGCAAACAACATTGCATGCCAGGACCACCATGTTCCCCATCAGCCTTGGATACTGACCCTGAGGTTTGCAAATCTGTCCCTACCACGTACCTGGACTTTTCAGACGTTTTCAGTAAAAAAGGAGCAGAAACTCTCCCTCCTCATAGATCCTATGATTGCCCCATTGAGCTTCTCCCAGGGGCTGAGGTGCCTTTCAGACGAATCTTCCCCTTATCTGAACTGGAACTCGTAGCTCTCAAGGACTACATTGATGAGAGTCTAAAGAAAGGGTTCATTCGCCCATCAACCTCTCCAGCTGGAGCAGGCATCTTTTTTGTGGAAAAAAAGGATCATTCTCTCCGACTTTGTGTCGACTATCGTGAGCTCAACAAAGTCACGGTCAAGAACAGGTACCCCCTACCTTTGGTACCCGAACTTTTTCAAAGACTCAGGTCAGCCACAATCTTTACAAAGCTGGATCTCCGAGGGGCATACAATCTGGTCCGCATACGAGCTGGGGATGAGTGGAAGACGGCATTTCGTACCCGATTCGGGCATTTTGAGTACCTGGTGATGCCTTTTGGCCTATGTAATGCCCCTGCCACATTCCAGCATTTTGTCAATGACATTTTTAGGGACTTTCTGGATCTCTTTGTCATTGTCTACCTGGATGATATTTTGATCTTTTCCCCTTCTTTAGAAATCCACCAAGGACACGCAGTGGCGTACCAATGGGGGGGGGCGGGGGGCGGGCCGCCCCGGGTGCCACGCTCTGGGGGGTGTCAGCCGGTGTCCTGCCTGTGTGTTCAGACAGATCCCGCAGTGTGAAGGCAGCTGCAGTGGCAGCTCCTTCAGTCCGTGCTGCTAGCTGGGGGCAGGGCCGCGGCGGGAATAAGGGGGCGGAGCCGCGACGGGAATAAGTGGGCAGAGCCTCGGCGGGAAGAAGGGGCGGAGCCTCAGCGGGAAGAAGGTGAGTGCCCATTGCCCAAGTGTGTGTGCTGGATAGGAGGGGGATGGGGCTGCTGCATATAGAGGAATTTGTCTTTCTCTATTCTTCCTGCAGCTGCCTGCTGAATAACCGATTCTCCTCCTCTCCCTCCTGCAGGAAGAATAGGGAAAGATCAATTCATCTATATGCAGCTGCCCCATCCCCCTCCTATACAACTTCTTTTGCTGACCCCCCCCTGTTCTTTAGCCCCCCCATACTCTTCAGCTCCCCACAGTGCTTTCTCCCGCCCCCCAAGTGCTCCCTGTCCCCCCCAGTGCTCTCCACCCCCTGGTTTTCCCTGCCCGCCCCCCAAGTGCTCCCTGCCCCCCCAGTGCTCTCCACCCCCCTGGTTTTCCTTGCCCGCCCCCCAAGTGCTCCCTGTCCCCCCAGTGCTCTCCACCCCCCTGGTTTTCCCTGCCCACCCCCCTAGTGCTCCCTGTCCCCCCAAGTGCTCCCTGTCCCCCCCCCCAGTGCTCTCCACCCGCCTGGTTTTCCCTGCCCACCCCCCAAGTGCTCCCTGCACCCCCCAGTGCTCTCCACCCCCTGGTTTTACCTGCCCGCCCCCCAAGTGCTCCCTGTCCCCCCAGTGCTCTCCACCCCCCTGATTTTCCCTGCTTGCCCCCCAAGTGCTCCCTGTCCCCCCCAGTGCTCTCCACCCCCTGCACCTTCCAACCCCCCTACAATGCTTTCCAAACCCCCTCTTAGTTCTCTCCAGCCCCCCCCCCACCGTGCCCTTCAACTCCTCCAGTGCTCTCTGCTTCGCCTGTGCTCTCCGGCCCCCCTAGTGCTCTTCTATCTTCTATCATGTCCTCAGCCTCTGTGCATCTACTGTATCATGTCTGCAGTCTCTGACCATCTCCTGTATCATGTCCTCAGTCTCTGACCATCTCCTGTATCATGTCTGCAGTCTCTGACCATCTCTTGTATTATGTCTGCAGTTTCTGACCATCTCCTGTATCATGTCTGTAGTCTCTGACCATCTACTGTATCATGTCTTCAGTCTCTGATCATCTACTGTATCATGTCCTCAGTCTCTGACCATCTCCTGTATCATGTCTGCAGTCTCTGACCTTCTCCTGTATCATGTCTGCAGTCTCTGGCCATCTTCTGTATCATGTCTGCAGTCTCTGACCATCTCCTGTATCATGTCCGCAGTCTCTGACCATCTCCTGTATCATGTCTGCAGTCTCTGACCATCTCCTGTATCATGTCTGCAGTCTCTGGCCATCTTCTCTATCATGTCTGCAGTCTCTGACCATCTCCTGTATCACGTCTACAGTCTCTGACCATCTACTGTATCATGTCCTCAGTCTCTGACCATCTACTGTATCATGTCTGCAGTCTCTGACCATCTCCTGTATCATGTCCTCAGTCTCTGACCATCTCCTGTATCATGTCTGCAGTCTCTGACCATCTCTTGTATTATGTCTGCAGTTTCTGACCATCTCCTGTATCATGTCTGTAGTCTCTGACCATCTACTGTATCATGTCTTCAGTCTCTGATCATCTACTGTATCATGTCCTCAGTCTCTGACCATCTCCTGTATCATGTCTGCAGTCTCTGACCTTCTACTGTATCATGTCTGCAGTCTCTGGCCATCTTCTGTATCATGTCTGCAGTCTCTGACCATCTCCTGTATCATGTCCGCAGTCTCTGACCATCTCCTGTATCATGTCTGCAGTCTCTGACCATTTCCTGTATCATGTCTGCAGTCTCTGGCCATCTTCTCTATCATGTCTGCAGTCTCTGACCATCTCCTGTATCACGTCTACAGTCTCTGACCATCTACTGTATCATGTCCTCAGTCTCTGACCATCTACTGTATCATGTCTGCAGTCTCTGAGCATCTCCTGTATCATGTCTGCAGTTTCTTAGCATCTCCTGTATCATGTCTGCAGTCTCTGACCATCTACTGTATCATGTCTGCAGTCTCTGACCATCTACTGTATCATGTCCGCAGTCTCTGACCATCTACTGTATCATGTCTGCAGTCTCTGACCATCTACTGTATCATGTCTGCAGTCTCTGACCATCACTTGTATCACGTCTGCAGTCTCTGACCATCTACTGTATCATGTCTTCAGTCTCTGACCATCTCCTGTATCATGACTTCAGTCTCTGACCATCTCCTGTATCATGCCCTTAGTCTCTGATCATCTCCTGTATCATGTCTGCAGTCTCTGACCATCTCCTGTATTATGTCTGTAGTCTCTGACCATCTCCTGTATCATGCCCTTAGTCTTTGATCATCTCCTGTATCATGTCTGCAGTCTCTGACCATCTCCTGTATCATGTCTGTAGTCTCTGACCATCTCCTGTATCATGTCTGTAGTCTCTGAATATCTCCTTTAGCAAGTCTCCAATCTATTACTCAAACTTAAACACATTGCTAATAATATTAGCTATCTATTTATGCTGAAGGTAGGACTGTGCAGGGGAGGCATAGAGTGCAAAAGGGGGAACTGTGATTAGAAAGACTGAGGGCAGACTGCAAGGGGCACTGTGATAGGGGGCTGTGAAATTTGTTGAAAAAATATATTCTTGAACACATTACAATTTTTTGTGGGTGTTTTTACATTTTAAAGTGTGGGGGGGGGGGGTGCCAGATATGGGATCCGCCCCGGGTGCCAAATGCTCTAGGTACGCCACTGAGGACACGTAAGAAAGGTGCTGACCCGCCTTCGACAACATGGCCTGTACGCCAAACCAGAGAAATGTGAGTTCGAGCGCCAAAGCATCCAGTTCCTGGGATTAATAATCTCCACAGAGGGTATAAAGATGGATCCTCAAAAGGTCACAGCCATTCTGGATTGGCTAGCTCCCACAGATAAGAAGGGAGTACAACGCTTTGTAGGATTCGCAAACTTCTACAGAAAATTCATAAAGGGGTTCTCGGCCATCATTTCTCCCATCACACAGTTGACCAAGCATAGCAACCGGTTTTCCTGGACCCCCCGAAGCCCAATCCGCTTTCGAGACTCTTAAGCAACTGTTCACATCTGCACCTATTCTTAAACATCCCGATCCAACCTTACCATATGTGTTGGAGGTTGACGCATCAGAATCGGCAGTAGGAGCAGTACTCTCTCAACGCCGGGGGGCCAAAGCCCTTCTGCACCCAGTTGCATTCTTTTCTCGTAAGCTGTCATCAGCAGAAAAGAATTATGACGTAGGGGACCGTGAACTTCTTGCAATAAAGGCTGCACTAGAGGAATGGAAATATCTCTTGGAAGGGGCAGCTCACCCCATACTCATTTTTACAGACCATAAAAATCTTGAGTACTTAAGGACAGCAAAACGTCTGAGACCACGTCAAGCCCAGTGGGCATTGTTCTTTTCAATATTTTCCTTCCACATAACCTTCAGGCCTGGGTCGAAGAATACTAAACCCGACGCCCTTTCCCGCATGTTTGGTGAACCTGAGGAAATAGAGCTTTCTGACATCATTCTTTCCTCTGGAAACTTTCTCCTCTATTGCAAGAGGACATCTTCTCCCAAATCAGGCAAGCTTCGGTAGGAGTCTTCGCTTCTTCCGAAACACCCTTGCAAGTAAGGAATGGACTTTTATGGCATCAAGACAAAACCTTTGTCCCAGAAGAAGTACGTGTCCCTGTCTTAAGCTTATGCCACGACCACGCATTAGCAGGTCACTTTGGAGCTAGTAAGACAATTGAGCTGGTCCAGCGTACCTTCTGGTGGCCTCATCTGGATAAGGACTGCAGAAAGTATGTGGGGACATGCACCACTTGTGCCCGAAACAAGGGTAACAGGACCAAAGCATGGGGTCTGCTTCAACCACTGCCAATCCCGGACAGACCATGGAGAATGATCTCAATGGATTTCATAGTGGAACTCCCTCCTTCAGAAGGGTACACAACCATTTATGTAGTCATTGATCGGCTGTCCAAAATGGCACATTTTCTTCCTATGAAAGGCACACCATCTGCTCTAGAGACAGCACTGATTTTTATCAAGGAGATAGTGAGGATCCATGGAATCCCAGCTAACATTGTATCTGATCGAGGGGTTCAATTCACCTCAAGGTTTTGGAAAGCCCTCTCAAGAACCCTGGAAATTGACCTATCCTTCTCTTCGGCCTATCGCCCCCAAACTAATGGCCAGACGGAAAGGACCAACCAAACCCTGGAGCAATACCTGCGCTGCTTTTCTTCCTTTTCCCAAGATGACTGGATATCATTACTTCCTCTAGCTGAATTTGCCTACAACAGTTCCAACCACTCTGCTACCAAACAATCCCCATTCTTTGCCAACTATGGTTTCCACCCATCTTTTCTACCCAGCACTATCTCGGAAAGCTCTGTTCCAGCTGTGCTAGAAACCGTAACCTTCCTGGAAACCAACAACAAGCTACTACAGGAAACAATAACCAAGGCACAGGAGTACAACAAGAGAATGTTTGATAGGAAAAAGCGTGGCGAATTAATTCTGGAGCCTGGCGATCAAGTGTGGTTATCCACCACCAACTTAAAATTAGCATGTCCATCAAGGAAACTGGGACCTAAGTTTGTGGGGTCATTCCCTGTAAAGAGAAGGATCAATAATGTGGCTTACGAATTGGAATTACCAGCCTCCTTTAGGATCCACCCGGTCTTTCATGTGACCCTTCTGAAACCTGCCTCTCCCAACCCCTTCCCGGAACGAAACTCTGGCCCACCCGAGCCAACAATAGTAGGGGGAGAAGAGGAATATGAAATTGAGGCAATTATGGACTGCAGAAAAAGAGGTAACCAAATCCAGTTCCTGATCAAATGGAAGGGATATGGCCCCTAGGACAATTCTTGGGAAACCGAAAACATCATCCACGCCTTCAGACGTTTAAACGGTCCCATCCGGATAAGATGGCCCAGTTGGGCATCCGGAGGCTGCCCATTGGGGGGGGGGGCATGTCAGGAAGGTCCTGCCAGGAGACAAGCTGGAAACCGCAGGCAAGATCCTGCTCCTTGAATTTCCCAAAGCTAATTGGATAATTGGCAAATGTGAAAGCCCCAGCATGTGAATTGAGTGTGCTGCGCACCTGATGACAGTTAAGCATCAAGAGGCCTATTTAAGCTAGATCTGCTCCCAGGATCAGTGCTGTCTCGTCGAAAGCGTTCCGTGCCAGTCCTGCTTCCTGTTACCTGTGTTGTTCCTGAGATCTTGACCCGGCTTGCCTTTGACTACTCCAGTTCTCTGCCTGCACCGACCCCGGCTTGTTCTTTGACCATTCTCCAGTCTCTCCACTTGTACCTGATCTGATCTCTCTGTGTATGACCTGGCTTGTCTGACTCTGCTTACCTTCCAGTATTCCTCGAGGCTCCCTAGTTGCTGCATTGATCCAACTACTCCCAGGACACCTGCCTCCATCTGGAACTCTACGCTACCAGCAGTCTTGCAGCCTGCACGTCCACCGGCACTCGTGCGACTCTGCACTCTGCGTTTCCCGTTTACTCTATCAGGGGCTCTGAGTCAGAGGTGTAAGAGAGGCCTTCCTCCGCACATTCAGGCTCTACCTACCAGGTACGTGACAGGGTGGCTGCGAGGGATACACCGCAGCTGAGGGAGGCGCCGTCCGGCCGCTTCAGCATAAACCCATCTTTGTTGCTGAAAAAAACTGTCAAATGAGCATGAACATATATCAATGGATAATATCATCAAGCAAACTTGTAAGATAAACAAAAAAAACGAGAATGGGGTGTAACATCTAAAATATGGGCTGCGGAATCCCCTGGTTCACTCCAATACTTGATGTCTCTCTGGATCAGGATAGAGAGAAGAGGCTTGAGGGAACGCCGTCTTTGAATGGTAGAGGGAGAGAGGTCTGCGAATATTTGGATTGGATGACCCTGGCATTGTAATTGAGGTAAGTCACGGGCTTTGCGGACCACTTCCTCCTTAACCGAGTAATAATGCGGTTTGACTATTATGTCCTTCGGCGTGCCATCCTTTCTGGGGGGTCCCAGGGCCCGATGAGCCCGGTCGAGTTTGAGCTTGTGTTCAGGGATATGAGGCAGGAGGTCTTTGATTAGACTCTGGACAGCAGCTGGTACGTCGGTGACCGAGCCTGGGAGTCCTCTGAGCCTGAACTTATACCTTTGTGACCTATTTTCAAGGTCTTCCACTGAAAGTAATGCTGAGTCAAGTTGTTCTTGCAGGGATTGAATTAGACCCGTATGCTGGTTAGTTTTAGACACAGTCAGGTCCAGCTTATGTTCAATAGCTTCCATTCTTGTGCCCAAATTCTGGAAATCAATCTTTAAGTCAGATGTAATTTTGGTCGCAATGTGTGATAGTCCTTTATCCAGGAGAGTTGATAATCTGTATATTAAGTCCTCACCATTAAATTGCTCGGGCCTGCAGACGCCCGCCTGATTGGAAAATCTCCTCAGTGTGGCAGGGGAGTCCTCCAGAGGGGATAAGGTGTAATCACCTACAATCCGTCCCATTAAGGATTCGGTGGAGGCAGGAGATGGAACTGGGGGTATAGGGCTACTCACTGCGCCGTGTTGAAGCTGGAGGATACTAGCAGGGTTAGAGAAGGCCGCTGGCTTCGTGCTTCCTTCCTCCATCATCTCCCGCACTAGCGCCGGATCCGCCATCTTGCAGCAGGCTTCGCCTGTGGCGGGGAGAAACAAGCTCAGGAGGTCCCTCCGGACCGGCAGTTTTAGCATAAATTGCTTCCCTGGCGTTGCCCCTCAAGTGTCCCACAAGATGCTCCGTGACCGGGGGAAGTTCAGCTGCTTGTAGCAGGTGTTAGTGCTGAGGCAGCAAGGAGCTCCGGGCTTACGCAGCCATCTTGGGAGTCTCTGCGCATGCGCCCCCATGTCTCCAGACTTAAAACCTTTTAAGCATCTGTGGGGCATCCTAAAAATGGAAGGTGATGTCATCATGGAGGAATGGAGGAGGACTAAGAATGGATAGATTTCCAGATTTGAGTCACCACAAATTAAAAGCATAACACTTTAGATGATATAAGCAAACAAATGGAAAATAAATTAGAGTGTTTTTTGGGTTTTTTGGAACGTAATAAGAGACAATCTAACCACAAAGATTCTCAATGAAAGCGCTGAGGGATTCTATAAATCTGTACAACCACAAACCAGTGTTGTGAAAGCTGGTGGCTGTTAATTGTAGTTCCACATAGGTGAAAGACCAAAACCACATATAATACAAACATATAAAATGTTTATTGGTCCAACAGCAAACTAACAAAGGACTGTACTGTGTAAGTGTCAATCACATGTTGCTATCATCACACATGGATGTGACTTGAAAAGCTGAAAACACATACCATTAATCAAGCAGGTGCTTGAGGGGGGAGAGGAGGTCGTCTTCCCAGGTAAAACCACTTATTCTAGCAGATGGAAAAGAGCAGATGCTATGGGAAGGATATGGTGATTGGTGAAGAGCTTAATGTGTACCTCTGTAATGGACTGCTGGCACATGTGGAAAAGCCAGGGATGTATTTTGCAGGCAAAGGTGTAAAAAGCCACAAAAAGCCTGGGATGTATATGGCAGCCAAAGATGACATGTGACATGTGCAGCAAGGCCATGGGCTTGCCGATCAATCCCAGAACAATTCTGGGAAACTCAGGTATGAGGCCCAGGTTTGTTTCCCAGCCAATGCACTGGGTTTTATCCACTTGCCGACCAGCTGCCTTAGGTTTGCTGTGGCATGTCATCTCTGTTACGTGAAATGACGTACCTGTACCTCGCTTCATGTAACAGAAAGTGGGGGTTCCCACGCGTGGCTGGAGGCATGCACACATGCCGATTGGCTAGAGGGGGAGCCAATCAGTAGATAGGGCGGACACAATGTCTGCCCGGCACCCGCGATCACCCCCAATGGAGACAGAAAGGCGGTCTGCCGATGTAAACAAGGCAGACCGCTGTTCTTTCAGTGATGAACACAGCGATCCTGTGTTCCTCCTATTTAGGAACACAGGTCTCTGTGTTAATCCAGTGAGTACATCCCCCCCCCACAGTTAGAAAGCACCCCCTGGGGACACACCTAACCCATTGATTACTCCTGGTGTTAATCCCTTCCCTGCCATTGTCATTAGTACAGTAACAGTGCATATTTTTAACACTGATGACTGTATTAGTGTCACTGGTCCCCTCAAAAGTGTCAAAAGTGTTAGGTGTCCAATCTGTCCACTGTAATTTGCAGTCCCCCTAAAAATTGCTGATCGCCACCATTAGTAAAAAAAATAATAATAAATATAAATGACATAAATCTATCCCCTAGTTAGGCGTGATAAATTGTGTGTAAACTAATCAATATACACTTATTGGGATTTATTTTACCAAAAATATGTAGAAGAATACATTTTGGCCTAAATTGATGAAAAAAATAGATTTTTTTATTTTTTTTTTATTGGAAATGTTTTGAACAGAAAGAAAAAAATATTGTTTTTTTTTTTTCTCAGAATTGTCGCTCTTTTTTTGTTTATAGCGCACAAAATAAAAATCACAGAGGTGATCAAATACCACGAAAAGAAAGCTCTATTTGTGGGAAAAAAAGGACATCAATTTATTTTGGATACAGCGTCACACGTCCGTGCAGTTGTCAGTTAAGGTAACGCAGTGCCATATTGTAAAAAATGGCCTGGTCATTAGGGAGGTAAAACCTTCCGGTCCTTAAGTGGTTAATATATATAAAAACAAAATATTTTTTTGTTTATTTATTTTACATTCCTCCATTGGATATATAATTTAATTAATATAATTCTATTACATTGTCTAGTGTATTTATGATTTATGCTTGTGCAGTATTATTGTTGTTATTTATATGGTTATGCTGGAAGAGGAGAAAGGAGATAATTTTGCTTTTAAGAATCAATTTGACTGCCCATGCATTTCCTATTTAAACTCTCATAGGCTGCCTTTGTCACGTGACCTGAAGATGAGCCACACCTGAAACGTGTCATCATGAGGACAGCCTTCTGAGAGATTGCTCCACGGAGCGTTGTTGCTATCCCCTGTTGTCTTAATGCGCACCACATCTGGTGACCACAGTGGCTATGATATTGCAACCTGGTGCGCCATCCAGGAGCTTCGGCTACCCATCCTCTGCCTGAGTTTCCCAGGATTGTCCTGGGGTTGATCGGTGAGTCCATGGCCTTGCTGCACAGTCTCATGTCATCTTTGGCTGCCATATACTGTACATCCCTGGCTTTTATTTTTATTTTTTTACATTTCTCTATAGGATATACAGTTTAATGAATATAATTCTATTATATTGTCTAGTGTATTTACGTTTTATGCTTGTGCATTATTAATGTTGTTATTTATATGGTTATGCTAGAGGAGGAGAAAGAGGATCATTCTGCCTTGAAGAATCAATTTGGCTCCCCTTGCATTTCCTCATAGGCTGCCTTTGCCACATGACCTAAAGATGGGCCACGCCCAAAACGCATCATCATGATGACAGCCTCCTGAGAGATTGCTTCATGGAACGTTGTTGCTATCCTCTGGTGTCTCAACATACACCCATCTAATGACCACAGCGGCCAATACATCGCACCTGGCACACCTTCTGGAATTGATTGGCAAGCCCACGGCCTTGCCACACAGCCTTAATGTCATCTTTGGCTGCCATATACATCCCTGGCTTTTTGTGCCTTTTTGCATCCTTGCCTGCAAAATACATCCCTGGCTTTTCCACAAGTTCATCACAGCGGCTCTTCACCATATTCGTCACACAGCTTCTGCTTTTTACATCTGTGAGAATGAGTGGTTTTACCTGGGAAGACGACCTTCTCTCTCTCCACCAGCACCCGCTTGATTCATTTTTTTTTCAGCTTTTCAAGTCAAGTGCATGTGGGATTATAGCAACACATGATTGCCACTTACACAGTCCAGTCTGTTTACACAGGAGCCTTTTTATCCTTTTTTAGTTTGTTGCTGAACCAATAAACATTTTATATGTTTGTATTACCTGTGGTTTTGGTTTTTCACCTATGTGGTACTACAATTACCAGCCACCAGCTTTCACAACACTGGTTTGTGGTTGTACAGACTTATTGAATCCCTCAGCACTTTCATTGAGGATTTTTGTGGTTAAATTGTGATGCTTGGGCATCATAATTGGTGCTTATGGTTTACCTCCCAGCTGCAAGGAATTTCAGTTTTGTATCATTGTATAGTGCCTGAATTGTCTATTTTGTAATTTAATAAGAGACAATCGTGACTTTGCAGTCTAAGAGGAAGCCAGTAAGTATAAGATTTTAACCTTCTGGGTCTCTGGTCTCTGCCAGGAGATTGAAAGGGGTGGTTCAATGAAATGCAATTAGAACACCGTTTTGCTTAGTAGATGCAGATGCTATATACCTGTGTGTATTGACGAGTAAAAAATGTGGGCGTCGAGTAAGTGGACAAGTGTGTCTCCGGCAAAAAAAACACATAGGCAGAGAGCGATAAGAAGGATCAAAATACTTTAGAGCATTTAGTGGGGGAATTGAGGCCTTGCCCATTGGGAAAAAGGATGTTTAGAGAGGCCATGGTTGGGGATAGGGAGGGCTACGGAGGGACAAAAGTGGTATACCAGTGGCTGAAGGTACCTCTCTAGGGGAAAAGGAAGGGAGAAGGGAAAGAGATGAAAGTTTAGAGGAGGTGGGTAAAGGAGGAGAAGAAGGGGAACAAGTGGGAAAAAGTAGTGAGCTCAGGAGAAGGTAAGGTTCAAAAATAGATGGTGTCCAATGGGTGTAGAAACCACTACACTGCCAGGGGACAAAAATAAAGAGAGTCCAAAGAGTAACCAGAAAAGGAGGGTATTCAAGGACTGAGTGGGGGTGCAGTGAACAGTCTCTGAAACTGCAACAGCCTAAAAAAGCAAAAAATACAACAAAGCGGAAGAGAAAAAACAAATACTAACAGTATAGAAGTCAAGGGAACCCTTATCAGGCTACAAAAGGATCACCATGGGCTAGATAAAAAATAGAATAAGCAGTAGGTCCAGTCAGTGGGGTATGGGTTGAAATGTTCAGTCTAACTCCAGATCTCTAGGGTGTGAGTTAGTATATATATACCTAAAAGCAATAAAGCCCATAGCCACAGTTTGAGGTGTAAATAAACAAGACTAAAAAGTAATAACAGGTACATTGTACCCAAAAGGTATCAAACCATTCATGTAAAGTAAGTGTAAAAGTATGCATGGGCATGGGTAACCTCACCAGAAAGGGATTGGCGGGGGGAGCCAGGTCTTGAAGAGCCAACAGTGAGTAGCAGAAGAGTCATGATCTCCAGGCCCCCAGAAGTAACTAGAAGTAAGGAATCTGAAATGGAGGGGGTCTAGTAGATACTACTGAGTGATGGGAGACCAAAGTTAGGGCAGCTGCAGTACACCATCCCCCGAAATATATCAAAACACAACTGACATTTATTTGAGGGCAAGGGGAAGGAAGGAGAGGGAAAAGGTTAAGGGGAGGGGATGGGTAAAGGGTGAGGTGTGGAGGGAAGGAAGGGAAGAAAAAAGAAAAAGAAATCGGGAAAAAATTGTAATGTTGGTAACGGAAAGTACAGGAAGAGGACAGTGTCTATTACAGTAGGCATAAAGAACCGTCTGGCTCTGTTTTCAAAGTCCTCAAGGCTGGCTTGAAGGGTTACTTTTGTCTCACGGTGGGTTTCCATTTCTTCTGCATGATTGCTTGTGAGAAGATCAACCTCATCCACCTTCTGTTCTATGACGACCCACATCAAAGAGCTCGCTGGTTAATTTTTTCAGTTATGGTGTCTGAGGTGTTTTTCAGGGCCTTAGTGAGCTTTTGTTTAAATTGGCGAAGCAAGTCAAGCTGGGTGCTGTTACCCTGTAGGGCTATAGAAGTAATGCCAAATTCTGAGTCGGACATACTGTCGGCTGCACGAGTTAGCTTAAGAATGCACGGTGTTCGTTGTGTGTCTGGCCAGAAAGATGGAGGCGCCACCATCTTGGAAAATGCCCTGGCCAGGATGTCCCAAATTGATTTCGGTTTGGTTTTCGACTTACAGCCGTTATAGACCATTGCGGGCGAAGCTGGCGATTACCCGGCTGTGTGCGGAGGCGGCTGGTGTGAATGTTCGGGGTAGAAGTTTGCTGATCGAGGCTGTCTTGTCTCAGTGGGTGTGGAGCTCTAAGCAAGCATGTCTTGGTGTGAAGGCTTTATACATGCGCCCCCATTTATATATACTTATACATACACTGACTTTATCCTTAGGACAGTATTGTGTAATTCATTTTTAAACATGGCACTTCCCTCAATTCATGTGCATCTTATGCTTGTGAATTGGTCACATTAGTTTTTTTTTTTTAATTTTATTTATTTGTACTTTTTATAAATACTTTGGGGTTCAAAAATCATGTTATAGGAACAGAAGATAAAAAGTACATCAATAATAAAAAAGAAAGTGTTGCACTAAGCATAAAGTGGTATTACAGATATACACAAAACATATAGCAAGAATTCCAGTATTAACAAAGTGCTTCATATATAGATTTGTAAAACTGAAAACCTATATCAATATATAATATCCAAGTGCTCAAAATATCAGTGCAAAATAATTCCAAAGTGCAAAGAAGCAGTCCATGATCCCCCGTGCAGACATTATATTTAGGAGATGCTCTCCAGCAGAGGTGAATTCCTCTCCACAATGAACTCCTAGCTTGTAGCCTCAGGATTAGTAGATGGAAAGATTAAGCTTAGTCATTCACACAAGTTAGGGTCAAGATAGACAAAATATAGAAAACAGTGCTCACTGATGTGTGCAATAATAAAATAGAATAACTACAAATATTGCACTTACATTCTCTGAATATAAGCACTGCAAATAGGTACAGAGTGTCAAGCTGCTGGATAAAATCATATGTAGTCCAAAAACACCTACTCTGGTCAGTGAGCATAATATTCTCTATGTTGTCTTCCTTGAGCCTGACAAATTTATGAGTATTTTCATCAGGTCTTGTCTTTTTAAAACCTTTTTGCAATGCATGGCTTTTGAACCATTGTCAGCAGGATTAGAAGGACAAATTATGGGGGAAAATGGATAGGTCAGCTCCCCCACTATAAAAAAAAAAAAAATGGGACCCACAGTAGCCATATTTGCAGTGTATTTTGGAACTTTTAGAGAAGATAGGAAAACATGTCAATAGGTACAGGGAGATGTTAGGGAGATCTGTACTTATTTGTTTTATACAATGATGTTGATTGCAGTGGTGGGCTACATTGTCTTTTTGCGTCACCCCGACAGACTCATGGTCACAGAAAATAACACTGTTCCGTAATACAACCTTCAGCTTTAAAAACATCACCTAAACCTATAATTTTTAAAAATTTTGTACATTTCTTATGTTGCCCTCAAAGACAAATTAAAAGGGCCCCAGCAGTAGTGCCTGACTATGCTATTTGTTTGGAAATAACCTGCCCAACAGTCCCTCAATTGCTCATGAAGTTTCTCCTCCTATGGACTTCCATAGGGTTTACAGTGGGTTTCATGGTTTGCTAATGGGTTTTGCTGGATATGGGTCCACCTGGGTTAACGCTAGCAACAACTGCACATTTAAGCATGTTCTCCAAGTGTGAGCACTGAGACAATGACCAGTCCAGTATCTTTGGGTTTTTATCATTATTGAGAACTTGGATGGAGAAGGGAATGAGTGGGATACTCCTTTGGCTCAACTATGCACAAATTGCTAGGGACAATTGAAAAATGTAATTTGGCGCTGACTTGACACTGGCTGGATGCCGGTCAACGCCGATTAACGCTGGCCTGCTGCCTGTTAACGCTGAACTGACTTTTGATTGCTTTCCTTAATGAAGAAGTCCACTTTAAGCTCCCTTAAGCACTCCTTACTGAGGTAGCTACATGTGTACTCTTCTGTACTGCTGAATACTTCAGGGCCCACACCGGCACCCCCTTTCCACTCTCTTATCTTCAGGGCTTAGACACTGGCACCCCCTTTCCTAAGCCTCCTCTACTGGTTAGCTGGCTCCCAGATCCCTTTGATCTTCTGGAGTGGTCCCCTCTCCTAGACAGACCCCTGGGCGGTTTTAAGTACTCGTGACACTCTTTTTCCCTGAAACCTCTGCCCAGCAGCCCCACTCAGTCCACAGCAATCTGGATCCCTCTCTGCAGCCCAGCTCAAAATTGTCCTCTAGGCTGACTGCCCAGGACACCTTCACTAGTGCTGACAGGAGGAGAGACAGCCGTCACCCTCCTTCTGGGACTCTGCTTCCCACCAAAGACCCCTGTAACATGCTCCCCTCAGACTTATAACTCATCCCAGGGTGCATTGCGGCAAACTCCGCCCACTGAGATAGCCATAAGCCCTGGTGTGCTATTGGCTAGGTTTCCTCCACTGTCCAATAAGAGCCCTCATTGGAAACAGTGGGGAGACTCCCCAGGCTCCACAGGTCACACCTGGAAACATGTGACAGCCTAACTAAATGATCAGGCCCCCCTGATATGCAGACCACCTATATGCTTTTTAGGCCACCTATATGCTTTTTCCTAGCACCTACCTAGGAGGGTGCTACACTAATTTTTGTATGGATTTGCTGAACCCTTGCCAATTCGAACCTCTTAACTGCTGATTATCTCTCTTTGGCACTTTTACACTATTGTGGTACAGAAACAAATACAGTTAAGCAATGCACATACCTGCATTTTGTGCAGTTTGTTGCAGTGCCATTCATTCTTCTTGGCACTCCAATGTTCGCCCCATAGCCTCCTGCTCACGACCACCGTACAGTTACAGGGATTCACGCAGGATCGGCTGCCTGCTGCAGTACATCTGCGGCGGGCAGTCGTAAAGAGGTTAAATAGCATTTTCAGGTTGTGGTGATCAGATACAACTTAGTCCCAATTTAAACAGTGAGTATGTTAATCCAAACCAGCACATTACTGACATATACATTGTATAGACAAATATAATTCAACCATGGTAACTGTGTCAAAGACAGTAAAAGGTTGACTGTCTTTAAAAAGATTGCTAGTCCATTTAAAATCAACTACAGAGTACAATAATATACATGTATATCTATTTATCTTAATTACCTTTGGAACAGAACCTGCTACAAATTAACTTTGTTGCATTTATCCTGCTTGCTGTCAATGTCACTGAACCATTTGTATACTGTTTATTGATAGATTAAAATGTTGCCCAAACCTTAGTCACACAGTATTTGTTAATGTCTGTACTTTGATAAATATTGTTTGTATCTTTGACTGTATACATAACCTTTCTATTTTTCTCAGACAGCACAAGAACAAATAGCTGTTTATTATAAGCATAATTGACAAGGACTATTGATTCGTTGTGACATACAGCCTTAGTCTTTGTTTGGTATTATCCTCTGCCTTTTTTCCCATTAGAGTGTGCTATTTATTTTCAAAGTGTAACTGCACTGCTTTATATTAACAGAAATGGGATGAAAAATATGTGAATATAAAAATTCCAGTGGGAAATAATTAAATTAAAAGTGCACCTGTACCTGACTATTTTTTCATACTTTATACCAGCAGGAAAAACACTTATTACTTGATTACTAAAACTGGAGAGTGCAAAATCAGATGTAGCTCTGGATAGAAACCAATCAGCTTTCAAGTTTTTTTTTTTTTTTTGTCAAAGCTTTCTTGAACAAGCTGAAGTTAGTAGCTGATTGGCTACCATGCACAGCTGCACCAGATTCTGAGTGCTCCAGTTTTAGTAAATCAACCCCGTTATAACAAGTTCATATTCACCTCTGTACCTATAAGAATTGTGGAGAAATTAATTTTGGTCTTTCACTAATTGTTAAAATTATGTAAAAACTTTAAAGTCTATAGTCTGGGCACATAGACATTTTAACACATCTATAATGTCAATCACTAAAATTGTATATAAGAAGATTTTATTAAAATATTCAGATTTCATTAAGCCAAAAGTTGGTGTTCCTGCCATGAAGGTCCTTGTTCAGGCATCTCCTGTTATAGGGTGTCAACACTCTACTCATATCTCAGTTGTTTCCTGCATTGTTACCTTGGAGGGGGGATTTACTAAAACTGGTGCACACCGAATCTGGTGCATCTGTGCATAGTAACCAATCAGTTTTTAACTTCAGTTTGTTCAGTTAAGGGACAACCTCACAGCAGTGCCTTACCATATGGGACCACGGAACTTTGATGTTGGATGCCTGGACTTGCATATCAATTATTGAGGTGTTACACAAACAGAAACCTTTTTTTTTAGACACTATTGAGAGTTGGGAATACATGACATTTGGCGTCTACTTAGCCCGACGGCACATGTATATTCATGTTGCTCTAGTACTTTTCAAACTTTATCCAGGATAGATATGATTTTGGGTACAGATATGACGTTACCATGGGTCTCGGAAGTTCAATATTTGACTAGGGGGCTCTCGGATCATTCTCCTGTTTTAATTACTCTTGATAAAATCAAACCGTATATTAGGCCCATTTGGAGGGTTTAGGCCACTTGGTTGGGTGTTATAACTGGGGAAGATATAATTAATACAGCCTTGATAGAATTCTTCCAGCATAATACTGGGTCTGCTTCCCCGCACATTGTGTGGGACACAATGAAAGCTTTCCTTAGAGAAGTGTTACTTAAAACCATCAGTAAACTTAAAAAATCTGCCCGGGAATGGGAAAATACTTTGACAGAGGAAGTCCAAAAAAAAAAAAAAAAGAAGCTTTATATATAAATAACCCCACCTCTTCTAATAGGTCTGCTTGAAAGGATACTCAGCAACTCTACAAGCGGGTTATCCTGGATAGAGCTAATCGTTCAGGGTTTCTCAATAAATGTAGGAGTCTAGAGGAAGGTGAGAAAACAGGGCGTATTTTGGTGGTGATTGCAAACGCTTAAACCCAGTCAAATTTTATTACAGCTATTAATACAGCAGAGGGAGTTTTTTTCTCATAATCAACAGGACATTATAGAGGCCTTTCAGATATTTTATAGCGACCTTTATAAGAGCAAGGTAAATTATCCTATGGACAGGCTCAGATACTTTCTGGGAACAATGATGCTCCCTTCTGTCTCTGAGGCGGCAAGATGTGAGCTAAATGCTCCTTTGATTCTGGTTGATCTACAACAGGCAGTTGCGGATTCTCCAGGGGGTAATACACCTGGTTTGGATGGTTTACCAGTGGAAATGTATAAACAATATAGAGGTTTACTGCTCCCAGAGCTTTTGAAAGTTTTTAATCAAGCTCTAGACTCAATGGAACTTCCAGCGTCAATGAGGGATGCATGTATTATAGTGATTCCTAAGCCAGGAAAAGATGTACTGCTACCAAAGTCCTACCGTCCAATTTCATTATTGAATACGGATGTTAAGATTTTGGCTAAGGTCTTAGCAACTAGACTTAGTAAAGTGATACAAGAATTGATACATCCAGATCAGATTCGCTTTATTCCTACGAGATCCACGGCAATAAATCTTAGAAGACACTTCTTGAATATGCAGTTACCAATTGATAATGCGGGAGAGGGGGCCATCCTTTCACTGGACGCTTCAAAAGCTTTTGATAGTGTTGAGTGGCTGTATCTATGGGAGGTCATGAATAGGTTTGGATTAGGATATGATTTTATACGCTGGGTCAAATTATTATATGCTACCCCGAGAGCGTGTGTACAAATTAATGGTTCAGGCTCTAAATTTTTTCCACTCTTAAGAGGGATGCGTCAGGGATGTCCCCTATCTCCCTTATTGTTTAAGCTGGCAATGGAACCATTAGCTGTGGCAATTAGGCAATCAAATGACATTCATGGTTTTTAACAGGGGAATAGATATGAAAAAAATCTCACTTTATGCCGATGATGCGCTTTTATTTTTGGGAGATATAGAGGGATCACTGATGTCTCTTATGAAATTTATTCAGACCCTTGGATCCTATTCTGGGTTTGTTATCAACTGGGAAAAGTCGGTTCTCTTCCCTTTGGATACTTATGATTTATCTTTGCCATCAGAAACTTAGTGTATTAGGATAGAATATAGTTTTAAGTATCTTGGGATATGGATTTACCCCAAAATAAAAGATTACTTGAAATAATATCTATCTTCTCTTCCCCATAGACTTAAGACTAAATGTAAAGTATGGTATAGATTACCCTTGTCTTTAGTAGGTTGCGCTAACTTAATTAAATTGTTTTGGACCCCTCAATTGCTTTATATATTTCATAATTCACCAATTTGGATTCCCACCTTGTGGTTTAAACTAATAGAATCCTTGTTCCGAGGGCTGATTTGGAAGGGGGGTATAGCCAGAATAGGATTAGCTGTCCTTCAAAGACCAAGAGAGGCGGGAGGTTTGGCAGTCCCTCATCCGAAAACGTATTTTATTGCCTCCCAATTACAGCATTTTGCTGGTTGGGGTGAAATAAATTTAAGAGATCCCATACAAGCTCTATTAATGGATGGGAAAATGCGGTACCATCTTATGGCACAGCTGGAGGTGGGGCTGTTCACTAGAGACAGAACACTTCTGACTTTAATACTTATGCAATTTGGAAGGCAATGAAAGGTATTATGCGTTATTATGGGATTTCAGTTTATACACCTATTTGGGGAAATAAAAAATATGCTGAACTTGATAAACTAAAAGGTTTTGATAAATGGCATATGGTGGGGGGGTCTCAAGTTTGTCTCACAGATGTATACAGATGGGACCTTAAAGTCATTTTAAAATCTGCAGGAGACTTTTCAATTTCCTTGTCAGGATTTTTTTTAAGTACCTACAGATACGACATGCACTTCAAACTCAGTTTAAAAATGTAGAAATGACTCCGAGACCCATGGTAATAATGTCTCTTCTTGAGCAGACTGATAAGAAAAAAGGCCTTATTTCTTCTTTATATGATAATCTACAATATAGTACACAAGACATTAAGATGGAGCAGGGTAGGAGGGGGTGGGAGGGGGTTCTGGGTGCTATCTTCGATGAGGAACGGCAAAATATTTTATGAAAAATAATAACAGTTTTCTTAGTACCAACACAGTAATTAACACAGATGTTTATAATATATAGAACATATCATACACCTATTAAGCTGTTTCGATGGGGCAGACGGGAATAAATAGCGCACTCGGAATTCAGATGTCGATGGATCCTAAAATATGTCTTCTGAGCGGTTTTCAAGATGATACATTATCGCCCACTGTTGAAACATTATTACATAGGTAGTTGTTTATTGCACGAAAAAGTATAGCAGCAAAATGGTTATCCCCTATCCGGCCCTTTTTGGAGAATTGGAGATTTCAAATAAATAATGCACTGTTGAGAGAACAACAAATATACAAGAACAAAAAAATCTACAAAAGTTTTATAAAATATGGGAGCCTTGGTTAGTGTACCCGGATATGATCCCTTTTTTCTCTTATTCACTGCTAGATGGGGTTAAAAGGGATCCTTGTGTAAAGCCATGAAGGTTATAGATTGAGATGAACAAGGATTAATCGATTAATGTAATGGAAGGTAAAGACAATGTTACTATTTATGGTATGACCAAAATGACGGATAAAGAGAGAGAGAGGAATATTTTATATTATTATTATTATTATTCTCCTATTATTATTTTTTACTGCTGGGGCTCTGTGTGGGTTAAATGTAGTATTTTGTATGTCTAAAAAAAATCTTGAAAATTCTAATAAAGATTATTGTTCAAAGAAATATAGGCAATATAACTTTTGAATTTGAACCACCCCTATCAACACAGGGGGATGCTCTGTGGCGGGGCCATTGCTCACCCTTTCTATCTATGGGGGGACAGGATCTTATGAGGGAGTTCTTCTGGACACATATGGGAGGATAGCAAATGACCAACATTAGATGGTTGTCCCCTAATATGGTCCCTGGGCCTGCTCAGGGAACACTCTCTGCATGTGCAACGTTTTAGATGGGTACTGTATGGTCTTTGTAGCCCTGAGGAAGCACTTGATGAAACACGTCAACACCGAAGACCTACAATTATATAGTACTCATTACACAAGTTATAACAATTTCCCTCAAGGAATTGTGTTTATTTACTGGGCTCACTTTTCATTGGGGTGCAACCTATATGCTAAAGATGGTTTGCACCTAAATGGAACGGGGTCTTTTGTGCTATGGGAGAGGTTTATGGGAAGGCTGGAAGAGTTTTTAAACTAGGATTGAGGGGGGAGGGTGAATTTGATTATAATGGGCCAGACAGGTCAGACAGGGGTCAGCCCCTATTTGTAGATGGAATGGGGAAAGATGGGGGGGAGAGTTATGGCAGAGGATAAGAAGGTTCCCATGTTACAAACAACCATTGGAAATGGTACTATTTGTACCAAAATTAAAAATATGCAAAATTAGTGTGCAAAATGTGACAATGAATTAAAGTGTTTGTTCACCAATGCCAGAAGTCTGCCAAGCAAATTAGGGGAGTTAGAAGCTCCGGTGCATGAGGAGAACTATGATTTAATTGGGATTGCTAAATCTAGGCTTTATGCTTCACATGACTGGGCTATTAATATTCCTGGCTATGCTCTCTTTTGGTAAGACAGGGTAAAACAGAGGGGTGGTGGTGTCTGTCTCTATGTGAGAAGTGATCTCAAAGTGAGTGTAAAAGAAAACCTAGTTGATGGAGAGTATGATGAGTCTGAAGTAGTATGGGTGGAAATGTACATGGCTGTACGTAATACAAAGATTATCATTGGAGTTTGATATAGACCTCCCAGTATTGATGAGGAGGGGGGGGGGACTCAGCTCCTGGCACAGATAGAAAGGGCTGAAAGGGCTGGGGCAGTGATAATAATGGGGGATTTTATCTACACAGACATTGACTGGAGTAATAGCACTGCTGGAACAGTTGAAGGGCAAAAATGTATAAACCTATTACAAGACAATTTTATGGTACAGTTTATTGAGGCCCCGACTAGAAATTATGTTCTGCTGAACCTGGTAATCTCAAACCATGCAGAGCTTGTTAATAATGTTCCTATAAAAGAACAACTGGGTAGCAGTGACCATAATATGATTACATTTAATGTTAACTGTAAACAAAAAATGCATACAGGAAATGTAAAAACATTTAACTTTAAGAGAAAAAAAAAAAGATGAGGGCTGCTCTCCAGGACTTAGACTAGGAGGGAATAATGGCATCGATGAGCACAGAACAGAAATGGGAATTTTTCAAAAAGACTGTATGCAAACTCACTGCAAAGTATATTCCCATGGGCAATAAGTTTAAAAGGCTAAAAATAAAACCTATGTGGCTCAGGGCCAAAGTTAAAGAAGCTGAACATAATAAGAAAAGAGCTTTTAAAAATGTTTAAAATAAAGAAACACTATAATTTTTTAATTGCTATAAAGAATATAACAGAATATGTAAAAAGGAATTTAAGGATGCACAAATTTTAAATTAATGATAGATTGAAAAAAGATAGTAGGACAAATCCCAAAAAAATTCTTCAAATATATTAATAGTAAAAAGGTTAGGCCTGAGCATGTAGGCCCTTTACAAAATAATTTGGAGTGGGTGACTGGGGAAAAAGAGAAGGCACATTTATTAAATACTTTCTTCAGCTCTGTGTATACAAAGGAGCATGGGGGAGCTCATGACCATAATGAGGATGGTATTGACACAGCCCCAAATGATCCACAATGGCTCAAAAGTGATATAGTCCAGAAATATTTAGACAGAATAAGGGTGGATAAAGCACCTGGGCCAAATGGCATCCACCCACGTATCCTATAAGAATTGAGAGCTGTAATTTTCAAAGCAAGCTTGTCTCATGCCTCATCCTTTATATGACAAGCTTGCTTTGTTTTATATGTTGTAAGTGCATCAGCTATTGGGGATCCTGTTGTGGGTAATAAAGTCTGATTTTAGCCATGCAATATTGCCCTATGTGAGCTATTATTTTCACATGTACTACCCCTGATGTAATTGGAATCTCCTGTGGGTCGGCCACAAGAATTGATCCGATTGAGACTGATCGAGGGCCGTTTGTCCTGGGAAATTCCTGTGGATATCGTTTTCTGAGCCTGAGATAGGCTGGCATTACAAGTCCCTGTATGACCAGATTTCTGGTGAGTGTCTCTCATTAGGGGGAGCACGTTGGTGCGGTGGAGGGTCCAGTGCAATATATCCATTCACGGCTTCTGGGCACATTGCATGATTATATGAACATATGGACATTATCCCAATGGACTGCACTTCATTTATTATTTATGAATTTTAGCGCTGCTAGTGTGTTTTAGTACTTCTGTTTTGATTGTCACTATCATGCACCTTCATTTTATGTAGATACAGAGATATACTTTCAGGCCTCCTTTACATGGACTAAATCAATAATATAATAAAATAGTAAAAAATAATAGTTGTGGCTGTTCAAATGAAGACACAAGTCCTAATAACACTGCTGTGGATTATTTTTTTAGGGGTTTTCAGGTGTATTCTGATCATTCTATGAGCTCTTACTAAGTAAAGATATCATACAGAACCTACTGTATGTCTTAACCTTACCTATCCTAAGTTCATCTGATAAGCAAGAATGGAACGATAAGTAAACTTTCACATAAAATGCACTCATCCTTTCTTTCTCTGTGCCAGGGCAGTGGGATGCAGTTATGTACAGTATATACATCTGGAGCAAGAGAGGTTGAGTTACTTTTGTTTTGGGACAGGAGCAGAAAAAAGGTCACTTTGTGTACAAGCGTACTTATCTTTAGGGACTTGTTCACATTCGCCATTTTTTTGGCACTTTTTTTTTTAGCTAGTTTTTAGAAACACCACTCATTTGAATGGGCCACCCTCTGCTCCAAAAAAGGGCTAAAGAAGCACATGTACCGAATTTTGGCACTGAGCCAAGTGCATTTTGCGTTGCATGTTTTTGCACATTTTTCATACATTTTGTTGTGGGGAAAACATGCGGCAAAATGTTGCACTGCATTTGGAGTGCTATTAACCACTTCAGCTCAGGAAGGTTTTATCCCCTTAATGACCAGGCCATTTTTTGCGATTCAGCACTGCGTTACTTTAACTAACAATTGAGCAGTCGTGCAGTGCTGTACCCAAATACAATTGATGTCCTTTTTTTCTCACAAATAGAACTTTCTTTTGGGGGTATTTGATCAGCTCTGTGGTTTTTAAATTCTGCGCTATAAACAAAAAAAGAGCAACAATTTTGAAAAAAAAACCCACAATATTTTTTACTTTCTGATATAAAACATTACCAATATAAACATTGGTATTAAACATATTTGTATTCTGCTACATATTTTTGGTAAAAATAAAATCCCAAAAGGCGTATTTTAATTGGTTTGCGCAAAAGTTATAGCGCCTACAAACTACGGGATAGATTTTTGGACTTTTTTTTTTTTTTTTTTGTTTTTATTAGTATTGTCAATGATGAGAAATTTTTAGCGGGACTGCGACTTTGAGGCGAATGGATCAGCAATAGAGTGACATTAATGCAGTAATCAGTGCGAAATAATATGCAATGTTACTGCATAAATGACACTGGTAGGGAAGGGGTTAATACTGAGGGTAATCAAGGGGTTAAATGTAAGCCTAAATGTGCTTGCTAACTGTGGGGGGGGCTCTGTGAAAGGCAAACAGAGATCGGTGTTTCAGCTTAGCTGAAACACACAAGCTCACTGTGTCTGTCTGACAGAAGAGCTGCCTGCTTTGTTTACATAGACAGGCGGCTCTCCTGTCAGTTTCCCTAAATATCGCAGGACGCCAGCGGCGATCGAGCCTGCTCCTCCCGCGGTCTGGCTCCTACTGTGTCTGTTCACAGCAGGAGCGTAGCTCCAGCGGCACGTGCGCGCCGTCGAGACTGCGTGCACATAATTACGTGATTGTGCGCAGCCAAGTAAATCTGTGTGGAACAGTCTGCAAGTGGTTAAATACATGTTGTGCATTTTTTGCACATTGCCTGAAACGCAGGCAGAAATGATTATTTCTGCCTGCTTTCCTGCTACTCCCAGGTGTGAATAGAACCTTGGGGTTCTCCAGGTTTTGTGCCTACATATTCCTAAGAGATTATCCTACCCCTCAATCACATTATCCACTTGCCCAATGCGCACATATACCCCTTCCTAACCAGGCCAGTTTTTAGCTTTCAGCGCACTTTGAATGACAATTACTCAGTCATGCAACACTGTACCCATATGAATTTTTTTTCCTTTTTTTTTTTTTTACACAAATAGAGCTTTATTTTGTAGTATTTAATCACCACTGGGTTTTTTATTTTTTGCGCTATAAATAAAAAAGACCAACCATTTTGTGAAATAATGCATTATTTTTTTGTTTCTATTATAGAATTTTGCAAATTAGTACATTTTCTTCATAAATGTTGAGCAAAAGTTATACTGCTACATATCTTTGGTGAAAAAAAAAAATAAATAAAATCAGTGTATATTATTTGGTTTTTGTGAAGGTTATAGAGTCTACAAGCTATGTTGCCAATCACTGAAAACTGATCACACTTGATGTACTGACGGCCTATCTCATTTATTGAGACAGTAATAAGCCAGGACAGTACAAATACCCCCCAAATTACCTCTTTTTTGAAAGTACACATTCCAAGGTATTTAGTAAGAGGCATGGTGAGTTTTTTCAAGTTGTAATTTTTCCCACAATTCTTTGCAAAATTAACAGGTTATTTCCCTCACATGGCATATGCATACTTGAAACTACACCCAAAACACATTCTGCTATTCCTCTTGTATATGGCAATACCACATGTGTGAGACTTTTTCACAGCCTGGCCCCATACAGAGACCCAACATGAAAGAAGCATCATAAGGTCTTCTAGGGACATAAATTACACTTCTCATTTCTTGACTACTTATTATACTTTTGTAGTCCCTGGAGCACCAGGACAATGGAAACACAAAAAAAGAACCCCTTTTGGAAAGCAAACACCCCAACGTATATTCTATGAGGCATAATGAGTCTTTTGAACATGTCATTTTTTTCCACATGTTTTTGGAAAGAAAGTGAAAACTCATTATTTAGTGCATTTTTTTTTACAAATTTTATGGCACTGACGAGCGCTGATGATAAAATGTACTGATAGGGTGGCACTGATGAGCACTAATAGGGCACTGTAATGGCACTGATGAGCACTGATAAGCACTCACTGATGGCATTTATGTGCACTGATGGCACTGATAAGCACTCACTAATGGCACTGTAGTGGCACTGATGAGCACTGTAGTGGCACTCTAGGGCACTGATGAGCACTGTAGTAGCACTGATGGGCACTGTAGTAGCACTATTGGCACTGATGGCACTGTAGGGCGCGCTGATGGGACTTAAGTGGCACTATAAGGCACTGGTGGCACTGATGTGGCACTGATGTGGCACCAATGGGCACTGTAGTGACACTGATGGCACTGAAGGGGCACTGATGGGACTGTAGTGGCACTGATGGCACTCTGATGGTACTGATGAGCATTGTGATGGCACTGATGTGGCTTTGATGGCACTGATGTGGCACTGATGAGCACTGTGATGACACTGATGAGCACTGTGATGGCACTGATATGGCACTTATGAGCACTGTGATGACACTGATGTGGCTGCAATGGCACTAATGAGCACTGTCATGGCACTGATGTGGCACTGCGAGCACTGTGGGTACTCCAAATCCAGCCCACTCACGCTGCTGCACTGTCTCCCTCCTCGCTTCACACGCTGTATCAATCAGTGTGAGGAGAGGAGAGAGCTGAACCCGACATGTCCCCGGTTTGTTGACAAAGTAATCGCTCCATTACCGGACAAAGCTTTCACGTAGTAAAGGGCCACTGTGAATTGCCCTTTACCCTCACCCATGATGCGCTAGGTCCTGGAGACCCAGCCAACATGGAGAACGAGACAAAAAGTGCGGGCATCGGAGGACGTGATATGATGGCCCCCCAGAAGTAGCCGGCCGCGCTGTAGCCATCATTCATCTATATCGCAGCCGGCAAGTGGGTATTCTAGTGTAGAATGGTCACAAATTAAAAAATATTCCATGTTTATCAGATTGTGTACCAGATATACTTGTGGTAAGTTAAAAAACATCTGATATTAAGTTGATATATCTTTGAGGCAAGCTGTAATCCTCATTAAAAAGAATACAGCATTTCTCAATGAATATGAGGATTCTGTAAACTAGGTTCTAAGAACAACATTTTATTGGCAGAGATAATAGCAATAAATGTACATGAGCCACCAACCATACACTCTACACAATTTCACTCCTGAATCCTTTACATGAAATTAGTTAACTGGAGCATTTAAAACCATATGCACAAACTGCACAGGTCATTATACTATTATGTGTTCTTCTCCATGTTACTGTCTTTCTTTTCTCAAATTGATGGTAGCTGTGAAATACGTCTGTGCTTTTTAATTAAAGGTAATTATAACAATATGCAAATTACCCCTATTTGAACTTAATTAGATGGTAATTAGAGCTGTGTGCATGCAAACTGAACTCATGCCTTGGAAACCAGACGGGTACCGGGGTTGCAACTGCCTTTGTTTCTTGGTGACTTTGCAATTACATTGGTAATTATCTTATGTTTCTATACGTACGTAAATAAACTCAGTGACAACCCAAATAAATATAGTTTTTTTTTGTATGTCAAATATTGGGAAATACTAATATGTAATACCATTTTTGCAGATGTTTTATTAAATATCAGGTACTTTAAAGAGAGAACTTTAGATAAACAAAAAGATATGTGAAATACTGTATGTTTGAGATGGCAAGGAATCAGGAAAAATGTAAAATAGACACACATACAGTATACATATACCTACAGATTTGACAAGTATAATAAATAAATAAATCAAAAAGTCTCATGATGTCCATTCATTGTCAATCACATCATCCAACAATGCAGATACACGTCAATACTATGCCCAGTGCCCACCACCCCGCTGAAAGAAAGAAAAAAAAAAAACATTCACTCAAATCTGTTCCTATCACTACCCTCTGCCAAATGGCAGTAAACAGTAGGTGGGGGTCTCTTCATGATTTAATTGACCAAATATGGACATGACCATATTTGGTCTGTAATGGCATGGAGATCGCCATGATTTCATTTAAACAATATTATCACCAACACAGAGACAAGGTGCTTTTGCCTGGGGCCCCTCTCCTGACAAGTTACCCCCATTTTGAGGACATGTGCCTGCTAATTTAGTTGTGTGTGTGGGGTGCCCCTCAAAATTCATACCAGATCTGAAAGGCCCAGTATGAATTCTGAGGAGGACCCACACCATTTTTAAAAATTACCCTCGACTCCTTTGTTTACATGGCTAGAGATTCCTAACCAGTATGTGAATAGATTGGCTAGGGTGAGGTCACTGGGGCTGATTTACTAAAACTGGAGAGTGCAAAATCAGGGGTTGCTCTGCATGGTTGCCAATCAGTTTCTAACTTTAGCTTGTTCCGTTAAACTTTGACAAAAAAAAACTTGGAGGCTGATTGGTTTCTATGCAGAACTGGACCAGATTTTGTACTCTCCAGTTTTAGTAAATCAACCCAATTGTTTGCTAAGGATGTGGTGGGTGCAGGTTGCAGGTTTTCCTTTTTTTTTTTGCTATCTATGGTAAATTGAGGAATTTCCCTTCATTTCCTGTTCCATAGACAGGGAACGTGAGGGAAAATCCCATCAAGACAGTAGTCTTTCTATTCTAGTGAAAATTGTAACCAGGAAAATTGAGACGGTGAATCTCCCAGTGGAGCTTTGAGGGTTTCAGCACTTCCCCCATTTTATCCAAAACTAAAAACCAGCTTTGGCTTTAGATACAATTTATACATTCACAAGTGTTATAGTCTCTGGCCCATATTATAATGATTGGTCTTGATTATTAAATAAGCAAGTTAGACTAGACCACAATATTGGGTCATTTCCAGTATTTTTGCACTGTGTGAACAAAAAAACGGGAGAGAATTATACTATATACTGTATATTATTACTCATTATCAATGCTTCACCTTGTTAGATCTACTGCCCATTGCTTTTTGTTCTGTGTAGTTGAGCAGTCTATTAGTCACAGATTTATAAATGCACCTATACATATGTCCATTGCTGGGCATGGACAATTGTTCTAGACCTAATCATCTAAGCATGTATGGGATCTCTCTAGCAATGTAGGCTAACAAATATTCACTAAGATATCAAAAGGGTGGCATGGAAGATAATTCATAGTCAAACGAGTGCAAAACTAAGGGCTATACTGGGGCTCAACTATCACACCAAATCCCAAATTAATGATCAAATTTGATAAAAAAAAAAAAAAAAATTGTAGTGGATAACGGGACTTTAAAGGTGTGACCCCCTAATGAATTAATCACACAAATAAAGGTTAGGTGATTAAAGTGTTACTAAACCCAGGACCCTGCATTCACTGTATCTGGTCTCCCACAGTACACAGAACATTGCAATGCAATACATTTAGTAAATACTGTATAAACTGCTAAAAACCTTTTCTCTTCAGCAGTTAGGACAGTCTTGCGACTTCTATCAGTGTCTGTTTAAAGCTTGTAGGAGGAGTTTTCATACTGCTCTCACTGTTCTATAAGACTGTAGGACCATAGACCCTTTGTCTGGACAGTGCTGATTGGCCCTGTGCTGATCACATGCACTCTCCCAAGGAAAAAAAAAACTCTCTAGCAATACACACCAAACTGAGCATGTGAAGCCTGTCCCCTACCCTCTGTAGTATTGGTAGATGAGTTGAAGACACTGGAAGTAGGTGAGGATCAGAGAAGACAGGATCAAACTGCCTTTATACACAATGCAGAATATTAACCCTTTAGTATCCAGAGTGAGTATAACAAGCATACTTTACTGCATATACAGACTGATTGTACTGTTGTGTGTTTAGTAACACTTTAAAGCGAGGCTCCACCTAAAATGGGAAGTTCCACTTTAAGGCCTTCTCTCCCATTCCTGTTTGTGAAATTGAGCTTTTGGGGAGGAAGGGAGGATCGGGTACCCGATTTGTACAGGTACTCGCTCCTGCCTTCGCTCTGACTGCCTAGGTGATCAGAAGGGGAAGTTCTCCTTCCCCCCCTTCTTCTAGCAGTTTTCTGGGACACATGACAGGTCCCAGAAGATTGCGGGACTGTTCGCAGTGTGCAGCGCCACTCGCACATGCGCAGTGTGCACCCAGCTGTGAAGCCGCAAGTTGTCATAGCTAGGTGCCCATATTAGAGAAGCCGGCATCAGGGAGAGAGGACACAGGGTGAAAAAGGCTGGGTAAAGCACAGCGCTGGATCGTGGGACAGGTGAGTGTCTTTTTATTATAAGTCAGCAGCTACAGTTTCTGTAGCTACTGACTTTTAATGTTTACATAGGAGACTGGAGAACCAGTCTAATTTATTGAGGGGTAACACCTTTAAAGTCCTGTTACCACTACTATTTTTGTCAAATATATAATCATATGAGGGCTACATTGGTTGTTCTTGTATGTTCAGCAAAGTTAATCCATCCACATGACACAGATGTGCAGATGCCACATATTTGTACTGGTCAAATATGGTCATCATCATTTTGGATGGCCAAAAGTGATGCAGATAAGGCCGTAACAGGTCAGGTGTTTAGTAGGGTAGTGGTCAATGCTCTTTGCAGGCCACTCAAGTTCCTTCACAAAAAGCTCATTATACCATGTCCCTATTGACTTATGGTTGTGCATAGAAGTCGAGTCTTCCTCAAACTATTTCCACAAGGTTTAAAATACACAATTATCTAAAATACATTTGGATGCAGTACAATTAATTGAACACACCACTTACACATTTTGGGGGATGTCTATACATATGGACTAGGTGTAAATGTAATGTGTTAAGTACACTTACTTCAGTGTTGTCCTTTCCTAGATAAAACTCACTTTAACATTGTTGAGAGAGCACATTGGTACCATGAGCTCAATATTTCCAGTCTGCATGCTGTCTACTTCCTGGCTCTGTTATTTTATGAATTTAAATAATTACTACAATGGAAGTCTATTGGGCTACCATTTGCAGTGGGGACACATATATCAATAAAAGCCCAACAGAGGTTCTAACCCTACCTTGCTCTGTTCAGAACGAAAACAGCATCTAAATTAACCCTTCTTTATGGTATTTACAGGTTCCAAAATAAAAGATAAAACTGATAAAATTGTTGTCATATTGTAATATGGTATTATTCAATGGGCATCTAACCCTCTGACTTTGACAGTGTTATTTTGCACAGATGTCTGGTTGCATTTCACAGCAAATTATGAAACAGGTGCTAAATTACCTTTGGCTGCCTTCACACACCCGAGGGCTTCTTCTGGTTATCCCTAATGTAATTAAACATTTACACTCAATTAAGTGAAGATTGTATAGTCACTGCATGCTGGGCACAGAAAACCCTGTTAAACTCATGCAAGCAATGTGTGAGATATATGTCTGACATAAACCAATAAAATGGGTAGAATTATCTCAGTTAAATATTTAACATTCTGCATCATGTGAACATAACTCATGTTCATGTATATTATTCATAAGGAAACTATAATGTTGTTTTTTTATGAATGTGAACCTTTATACAGTATTTAATATAAAATAAAAATGTAAAATATGCTAAAACATGTATATAAAATATGTTGTATGAAATTTTACTTAAAAATAAACAGTAAATATATCACAAAGAATGTAATCATTGAAAATAAAATGATCCATTAACTAAGGTTAAAGTGTACCCATAGTGGAGTAAAGCTTATAAACTGGCATACGCAAGCAATAGTATGTACAGATCTATGGGCGCCTAGTTCTAGTGTATTTTTGTAGAGGACTCCTTAAGTCCTTGATCCTAAGGCACTATAATGGACAAATAACAACTTCATATAGGGACTGTAATGCCCTGATCCCTTCCTGTCTCTTGTACCTCCTTCTAGGTCACTGAAGCATCCGATCACATAAATAGGCCAATTTGTAAGTGGCGAGACAAAGAACCAACTTTCTGGTTGAAGTCAGTGTTTGCCCATTACAATGTTTTGGGTTTAGGATGCACTAGAAGAAAATGAACACAGTCTCTTTGCAGCCATTTCTTATCTACATTCAAGTGATACAAACGTTTTTTTTTTTAAATAACAAACATGTTATACTTACCTGTTCTGGGCAATGATTTTGCACAGAGCAGCCCAGATCCTTCTCTTCTTGGGTCCCTTGCTGTCACTACTGCTTCTTTCCCCCTGCTGAGTGCCCCCATAGGAAGCCACTTGCTTGTATAGGAAGAAGTCATCTATGACAAAACATGTAGGGCAGTGCTACGTGCTGACGTTGTCACGTTTACACTGACCTCAGAAGTGCGGGTGGACTGTTTCCTTTGCCAGCAAAGATATTGTTTTATTGGGCTTACTTACTGTATATGAAATGTAAGTGCAATGTGAAATGTTTTAATAAAGTGATTAAAGCAATTTTACACTATCGGAGCCTCTTTCTCCCTCTATACTTTAATCCATTGTAATTGGTATGGCTGACCTGGAGACTAACCGTGGTAGCCAAGTTTCATAGGAGGACATTTCCATCCACAACATCCCATAGAGGGTTATGACTTTAGTTTGTTTTGACATTCCTAGAGATAGAAGGTCGATAGGATCCGATAAGCGCTCCTACTATCTGAGGTGGTGGTTTTCACAGAAGGAGCTTCTATTAGTCTTTGTAATGGAATTCTTGATACATTTTATTTGAAGATTTTCTCAATAATTATTACTCTTTCACATGGCTTTTCTTTATGTGTTATGTCACAATTTATTCATAGCTTTTTGCCACCCATTTTTTTTTTGTAATTAGTGCCGTTTTTTTTGTTTTATATTTATTTGACTGTGGTTATATCACATGGTTATGTTGCTGTTAGGTACCTATTAGGTAAAGTCCGAAGTGGAGCTTGAGTGCTGAGGATTCAGGCGAAAACGTAGTCAGAGATCAGGTCGGCAACAGATCAGGCAAAGCGGTATCCAAACGTAATCCAAAGAATGGTCAGGCAGGCAGAAGTCATACACAAGCTGGTGGTGAAGTACAGATTCGGCAGGCTGAAGAGGGGTCAAGAATACAAGCAAAAGTTCATACATGATAGTCAGTAAAAGAGCAAACAGCACACCCAGGAAGATATTCCAAAACAAATGGCCATTGAGGAACAGGAAGTGCTGCTATTTAAAGGCAGAATAAATTGTACATTGTTCACAGCTGGTTAAATTGTACATTGTTCGCAGCTGGCAGCAGGTGGAGCTAGTGAGTCCAAAAGTAAAGCATCAGACATGAAAATCACCGTCAAAACTCCAGAGCTTCTTTGTGGCACAACAGATAAGGCTGCAAGCTACGAAACAGGGAACCTCCTGGTTCAAGGACACCCAGGTACATGACAGTCGCTGCTGTCATTTAATCCCCTCTGACATTAGCGAGGTTTTTGAACCTATTTTTATAGTAACTAATCAACTTTTTGGTTTTATAGTCAAAGCCTAACTAAACAAATCTATAAAAGGAAGAAAAAAATCAGACTGTACAGGCCAAACAAAGGAATATCCTTAATTAGATAAAATAGTTTTTATTGTATCAAAAAAAAACAATACAGTGATGGGTAAATAAACACAATTCCTTGAGGGAAATTGTAGTAACTGGTGTAATGAGTACTATATAATTGTGGGTCTTCGGTGCCACACAGTGACAGGTTACATAGTTACATAGTTAGTCAGGTTGAAAAAAGACACAAGTACATCTGGCTCAGCCAAAAAAAAAAAAACAAGAAACAGTAAATAAAACCCAACCATACAATCCCATATACACAATCCGATACCTGCAGTTGATCCAGAGGAAGGTAAAAACCCCAGCAAAGCATGATCCAATTTGCTACAGCAGGGGAAAAAATCCTTCCTGATCCCCAGAAAGGCAATCGGATATTCCCTGGATCAAATTTACCTATAAATATTAGTACCTATTTATATTATGTACACCTAGGAAAGAATCCAGGCCTTTTTTAAAGCAATCTAGTGAGCTAGCCAGAACCACCTCTGGAGGGAGTCTATTCCACATTTTCACAGTTCTTACTGTGAAGAAACCTTTCTGTATTTGGAGACGAAATCTCTTTTCCTCTACGCGTAAAGAGTGCCCCCTTGTCCTTTGTGTTGATTTTGACTTGAAAGTGAATAACTCCACACCAAGTTCACTAAATGGACCCCTTATGTATTTATACATGTTGATCATATCCCCCCTAATCTCCTCTTCTCAAGAGAGAATAAATTCAGTTTCTCTAATCTTTCCTCATAGCTGAGGTCCTCCATCCCTCTTATGAGTTTGGTTGCCCTTCTCTCCAGTTCCCAAATATCCTTTTAAAGAACTGGTGCCCAAAACTGAACTGTATATTCCAGATGAGGTCTTACTAATGATTTGTACAGTCCAAGCCTCTGTTAATACAAGAAAGGACTTTGCTTGCTTTGGAAACCACAGCTTGGCATTGCATGCTATTATTAATCTTAGGATCTACCAGAACACCCAGATCCTTCTCCTCTATGGATACCCCAAGTTCCAGTCCCCCTAGTATGTATGATGCATGCATATTCTTAGCCCCTTTCTTAGCCCCCAAGTGCATAACTTTACATTTATCAACATTAAACCTCATTTGCCACATAGTTGCCCAATGAAACAGTGCATTGAGGTCAGCTTGTAAGTTGGAGACATCCTGTAAGGAAGTTATTCCACTGCAAAGCAGAGCCGTCTTTAAGGCAGGGCAAAAGGGGGCACCTGCCCAGGGCCCTGTCAATGTTGAGGGGCCCAACATCCAAAGAATCCATCCCTGTTACATAGTGCAGCTGCAGGGAAAGGGAATTAGTAAGTGGCAGTGTCTTTGGCTGACAGCGGGAGCTGGCCGAGTGGAGAGACATACTGACAAGCAGTGGAATCGGCCAGAGGAGTGAGAGAGGATCGATATGAGGAGGCAATGACATATGCAGCATGGATGATCAGAAAGTCGGTGGGCGGCAGGAGTTACATCTGAATGAGAACGTGTGCTTGGCTTTTCCTCACCTTTCTCTGCCCCTCTGCTTGCTGTTAACATCACCAGCCCCGCATGTACATAACACCGATCAGTCGGCCGACACGGATGAGCGGACAGCTGGTATGTTTTGTGATTACCAATCTGAATGAGCTAGTTTGCCCTGCTGTATTAAACTTTCACTGCTTTAGCCACTAAATTATCACTTACAGTATGTGCCTCTCTGCTTGCTATGCTCATTGACAGTACTGTTTTGAATGTTTTCCTGGTCGGCTTCATTAACCCCATCTTTTCTGCCGCATAATACATTCTGCTGCAAGGGAAAATGTCTACTCTGGCAAGGGGACTGTTGTGTGTTTGTAGCATATTCTATCTAGCAACCAGTTAGTAAGCAGTAACGATGTGCAGTAACCTGTAGCAACCAATCAGCAGTAATGATGTATAGTAACCTCTAGCCACCAATCAGCACAGTACTGATATGTAGTAACCTCTAGCAACCAATCAGTGAGTGGTAATAATATGCAGTAATCTCTAGCAGCCAACCAGATTAGAGTAATGATGTGCAGTAACCGCTAGCAACCAGTGAGCAGTAATGATGTACAGTAACCTCTAGCAACCAATCAGCAGTAATGATATGCAGTAACCAGCATCTCCCATCACTTTCTATCCTGCCCAGGGCTGAAACTGAGGGTTGGGGGATTGTGCCTTGGGTGCCACATTGAGAAGGGCGCTAACGTCCCCATGCTCCAGGGGGCTCATGTGGCCTTCCTTTCCTAGCTAGACAGGAAGGGCAGTGGGGATGGCATTTAATAGAACAGATCATTTGTATTTTCCTTCTGCAGTAGGTGAAAGCCTGCTTATCCTCCTCTCCTTCTCGCCGGCATTTAGTGGCTGCAGGAGGATAATACAGCCCATTTGTTCTAGGAAATTCCAACCCTCCTGTCCAACATCCCCTTCCTGCTGGTTCCAGACCCGTTTGTGTGCTCCCCTCGTCCCCCTGCAGAACTCTCAGATTCTCTCCTCTCCTCTTCCACTGGCTGCAGCAGATGAAGTTTCAAGAAGGAGAGTGAACGAAGGGACCAGTACATATATAATTTACTCGCCCCATGAGTGAGGAGAAAGATTGATCGGTACTGATCATTCACCCTGTTCATTCATTAGTGAAGCATAGTAAACTGTGTTTGATATGCTTCAGTTTGTGAATGAACGGGAAGCTCCTTAGCACAGAGCACTTCCCATTCATTTACTGTACAGTGCAGCTGAGGCTTCAGAGAAAGGGACTCTGGAATCTATGTCTATTTCTCTGTCTCAAAACTGAGACATCAGGGATCTAAACAGACACCTGATATTTCACCAAAGCCCACCAACAGGACTCCTCTAAAATTTTTAAAAAAGAATAAAAAATAATATTGTAAAAAAGAATTTAAAAAAACATTTTTTGTAAAAAATAATAACAAAAAAATAATACAAACAAAAAACCATTGACAATGTCCTCTGCCCTACTGACACCAGCCTCTGCTCTACTGACACCATCCTCTGCCCTATTGACGAATCCCACTGCCCTACTGACACCGTCCACTGCTCTACTGAACCAAACCTCTGACCTACTGACACGTCCACGGCTCTACTAACCGGGTCCACTGCCCTAATGACACTGTCTACTGAACAACTGAAAACCTTCACTGCCCCACTGAAACCATCCTGTGGCCTACTGACACCAACTCTGCCCTATTGACACCAAACTCTGCCCTACTTACACCGTTCACTTCCCTATTGACACTGTCCACTGCCCTACTGGCACTGTCCACACACCGTCCACTGCTCTAATGGCTTACACTGTGTACTTTTGGGTAGACAAAGTTCATACTTTTACAGTGACATTTGATTTATTACCCACTTCTTGGCTGCCCTATTGCAAATTTACTGCTACAGAGCAGCCGTATATATACGTGATTCTGCACTTCCAAGTAGGAGGCACTCGTCGCCGGTGCACCACTTCTGCTGTGATTATTTATAGCAGAAGCCATCTGATCATTGAGAAGAGAGGCTGGACAGAGCTCTGCATATGTAAACAATGCAGAGCTCTGTCCTGACAATGGGGATGTGATGGATTATCTTTTCCTACAAAGCAGAGAAAAGAAAATCCATCAGATTCCTTAGTAAAAACAGCACACATAGTACATAAAAACACTGGTCAGGCACACATTTGACCCTTTTATCCCCCTAGATGTTTAACCTCTTCCCTGCGAGTGTCATTAGCACAGTGACAGTGCATATTTTTAGCACTGATCACTGTATTAGTGTCACTGGTTCCCATAAAGTGTCAAAAGTGTCAGTTAGTGTCAGATTGTTTACAGCAATATTGCAGTCCCGCTAGCAGTCACTGAAAAAAAATCCAGTATACATCCCATAGTTTGTAGACATTATATAATATGCATATTATGCTTTCATTTTATATAACCATTTAAGCCCCTCAAACAGTTAACACAATTCGGTCACATTCACTGTTCACAGCAGTGCACGTGGTGCATCATATTACTACTCTCCTTGGGGCACCCAAAGGTGTCCTAGGTCTTTTACTATGCTATAGTGTATAGTACAAAGGAAAAAATTGCTGTGCAGAGCTAAAGTGTTCTGGTTTGGCATGAAGAAAAGGTGGTAACCCTACCTGCCATGCCAGAAGAAAGCAGCAGCGGTTTATAAGGTGATTTCAATCAGCAGTGTTCCCCGTAAGAAAGTCTTTTCAGATGAAACATACATCGGGGAAGAGCTTGTGCTGACGTCACCCACGTATGCTGGAGTCAGTACTAGCGGCGCGGTATATGGAGTTTTTATGCGATTCTTATCTGTCACTTTGTGAGTAGATTTACAAAGTTTGTCACACAGTATATCTGATGGGGTTATGCTATGGAGAGTTGTTATGTGTTTTCCTTTGGCGGATCATACCTTGGGGAGGAGGTGTACTATGCAGCCTTCTGTCTGCATAATCTGTGATCCGGGAGTGGATAAAGTTTACACAGCAAGTCTGCACACCTCTAAGCACTACGTAGACTGCCTATAATTTGGGGTCTCTACTGTTGGTAAGAGACTGTGTGTGACAGGGTGAAGGAAGTGACGGGTGAATACATGGATGTTCATGGATGGACTTTTTCATTTACCACGTGTGGTATCAATTTCAATGGTTAATGCTGAACTTGACACCCCCACTGAAAGACATCCTTCCCTAACTGACTCATCCCCACCAACAGATATCCCTCTACAGTCACCTAACACACCTCTCCTCTAATAGATCAGACTGTTCTATCGAATGGACTATTCTGTGGGACTTTTACTCAGGAGGACATTGATGGTGCCTGGCGGGTGATGTGTTACTTTTAGGCTTTATGGTGCGATAGAAAGCACTTCATCCACCAGCTCAAGAGGATGTCCACTGAGGACTGTTGCACACTGGTTCACAGTCTGCTTAGAGACTTTAATCTGATGGACTTCAAGGAGGAAGAGGACGTCTAAAGATTTTCCCTTCTCCTACTCTCCCTTATGTGTCTCTGTCCTTTCAAGAAAGCTGTGGGCCTGTGAATACTTTTTCCCTCCCTTATCCATCTTCTCTACCCCCCATCACACCCATTGCTTATTGAATTATGATTGAAATGTTTGGAATAACGCATGCTTTGTTTTTGTTGGGGTGCCATGTAGGACGTGTAGGACAGGGGTCTAACCCAGGCACTGCACGTCAGACATTGCGTCGCTAGTTCAGTAATGTGTCTCGGTAATGCTTTCAGAGGCAAGAGGCGTCAGGCATGACGTGATGGTTCGGGGGAACTTTGCTCCACGCTACACATCAGGCATCATACCGCAGGGTGAATGAATTTGTTGTATGATTGGAACTGTATTGTAATGTAATGTATTTATGAACTACATCGCAGTACGTGGTGGAATTTACATTACCCCGATTAAGTATTTTGTTTTTTTTATATTTTTAGATATATTTCCCCAGCCTCCCTACACACTCCACTTCCTTCTGATAAAAATCTGTTCCCAATGACCCTAACTCTTCTGTCCCCACAGTATCCATGCACTCCCTGGATATCTTGTCCTAAACCCTTTACATTCCTCCTTCCCAGATAACAGATATCCTTCCCAGCCTCCTTCATCGCCCCTCAACTAACAAAAATCCCTGCTGTCAGAGTCAGCAGTAAAACCTAGAGCTTGACACACAATATAATTTTATTAGGCATACCCTCAGCACTCTTCTCCTGTGCATACTACCTACATTCATATATCTACATTTCTCTCCCTGCACATATTCTGGAGACTATTCTTCTGCACATACCACATGCCACCACACCCTCCACAATCCTTTTGTGCACCTACAGCCCACCCACATTCCCATATACCCATATTCCTCCCCTGTACAGGATACCTGCTTTCATATCCTCCACATTCCTCTACTGCACTCGCTGCCCACTGCCATACCCCCCCCCCTATTCCTCCCCTATACATAATACCTGCTTTCATAATCATTGCATTCCTCTCCTGCACATACTGCCCACCACCACCATATATTTGCAGTGTTGCCCATTCTGGTGCTGACACACTTCTGCCCATTCTTGATCCCCCCCCTCCGCTGCCACATTTGGCACTTTTGGGGGGGTTACCTGGTTTTGGCAGATACCCGCTCCCTCTTCCGGCTGATCTCGCCAATGTCACCCGGAAGTTCAGCCCCCTTCCTCCTCGCCCGCCACTGGGTCATTCACAGAGCACAGCGCACTTCGCACATGCGCAGTTTGGAATCAGCTGTGAAGCTGCAGGGCTTCACTGCTGGTTTCCCTTACAAGAAATGGCAGTGGCAGGACCCGAGCGCTGAATAAAAAATTGACTGGGGTGAAGATTCCACGGGATCCCTGGACAGGTTAATATCTTAATATTAAAAGTCGGCAGCTACAGTATTTGTAGCTGATGACTTTTAATTCTTTCTGAAGGAGCCTGGACCTCCCTTTTACTGTAAGTTAACAATATACATCTTGTAGAACTACACCCATTTTAGATGAACGCCCTGCCCCTAAATAAATACATTCTACATCTACAATGGCTTGCTGGATGCAGAGTAAAAAAGGGTCCCTGGGATTTTATTTTAAATGTTGCCAACTATAAGCATGGTGGCCTAGTATTGCAATGTAAGCTACTCTTAAACATAAGAAAGGTGCCAAAAAAGGCAAATAGGAAACCATTTCAAAAGGATTGGGCACAGATTGGGCACCCTGCAATGTAGCAAACTGCCGCAGTAATAACAAATTATTAGAAACTGAATGTTAACATAAAAAGTCCTAGGACACCATGGCTGTAAGCGCTTATGTTAATGGTCATTGTTTTCCTGCATTTAACATGTTTTTGGAACACAGTTCAAATGCTGGTCAGTAATGTTTCAGTGACTTTAACTGGGCAGTACACATGTTAGTACAGAAAGTTGACCTGCTTCAGCTTGTGCTGCTATTCCTTGGATACCAGGTACTAGGGTTGCCACCTCATCCCTTTGAAACTGAAAACATATTAATTACACAGGTTCTTTGGCTGATTATTGTGGTAATTAAATTCAAGTCTAAGGGTCAGTAATTACACTGCTCATAAAAATTAAAGGAATACTTTGAAAAAACATCAGATCTCAATGGGGGAAAATATCATGCTGGACATCTATACTGATATCGACTGGGTAATGTGTTAGGAACGCAAGCATGCTTCATCGTTTGTTGTAAAAGAAAATTTTCAACCTACAGAGACTTTTTCAAAAACCCTGAAAATCAAAGTGAAAAATGATTCAGCAGGTTAGTTCACCACCAAACAGGTCATGCTGAATGATGATACAGGCACCATAACTTTTCATTTCCGGCAGGTGGAACGCACGCTGCGGGAGCAGTAACCACCAAGCCAATCACCGCTGTTTTTAACTGCATGCTTTGTAAGTAGTATACTACGCTTTTAATAAAGGATATACCGTACATACTTCACCATGGATGGCTTTTTGTTTTAATGAGGAACCTCAGGATCACCATCTTCTCAGGCTACTTCCAACATATACCACCGAATTACTCTGGCTTCACAGGAGTGCATATCCACATCAGAGAGATCTGATTTTTGACCCCCACATTACTTATATCTGGCTCTGGTGAGTAGGGAAACAGAAGGGGGAGCACAAGCACTTTCTTCAAGAGTGGAGCACAGCAGCACTTTCTGCTTATTTGCACAAAAAGGACATTTATATTTAAGAGCACAAGGACATATTAAGCACTTTATTGTTGAAGTAATTATTGTTATGATTATTTATTGATTTAATGGTATATACAGCAGCGCTGACTATCACGGCTTACACCATAACTTTCCTGGAAGCTTCTCCAGACTCTTTCACGTCTGTCACATGTGCTCAGAGTGTACCTACTCTCATCTGTGAAAAGCTTAGGGTGCCAGTGGCGGACATGCCAATTCTGGTGTTCAATGGAAAATGCCAATGGAGCTCCACAGTGCCGGGTAGTGAGCACAGGGTCCACTAGAGGACCTCAGGTCCTCAGGCGACCCTCATGAAGTCTGTTTCTGATTGTTTGGTCAGGGAAATTCACACCAGTTGGCTGCTGGAGGTCATTTTGTAGGGCTCTGGCAGTGTTCATCCTGTTCCTCCTTCTACAAAGGAGCAGAAACCAGTCCTGCTGATGGATTAAGGACTTTCTATGGCCCTGTCCAGCTCTCCTAGAGTAATTGACTGTCTCCTAAAATCTCCTGCATGCTCTTGAGACTTGGAGACACATGTAGCGCCCCCTCCCCCATCCCCCAGAGGCCTGGTGGTGACCCCCAGAGACAGGGAGGGCCGACATCCCTCCTCAGATTACTAGGCAGGGTGGGTGGTGAAAAATATAGAAAGATGGGCGCCAATCACTTTCATGCTTAAACAGAGAGAAGTTTATTTCTCACAAAAGGAACAAAAATGGAAAAAAAGTGGTAGGGCACAGGACACCCTATATGAAAAACGGCAAATTGGCAGACTTCTTAGACAAAATGAAGAATAGGCAGACAGCAGTACAGAAAAACAACCTTTAAGTTTGGACTGACCTTGGAGGCAACTCCTCTCCCCTGAGTCCAGTCTCCTGTAGCTATCTGTACTTTGTAGCATCAGCTGTCTCCTATAGCAACAGCAGGTAACTCACAGGAGGTGCAGGAAGTCTGAGGATGATTCTCCCTGGTTTCTTTCCCAGGCTCTCCATGGTTCCCTGGTCCATGACAGAGTCACCTCTGGTACTCCATCTCAGGTCTTCCTCCTTTCCTTCACTCTTCCAAGCAGTGTGCAGGCTCTCCCTTGCAGAGCCCTAAGCGCATGCTTAGGCCCCAAACCTCAGGCCTAGCCAGCAGCAGCTATTCCTCACACACCCAGCCAGACAGGGGTCTGGGTGGTAAGAGATAGATCACCTGACTTCCTCCAAATAAATAGCCTCTCCCAGCATGCTCCGCTACCAGTGTGATTGGGTAAGAGAAACATACATATTCATAACCTGACTCACTGTAATTCATTACACTAATGCCAAAGGTAACAGTGTCACCTACTGATAGAAAGGAGAATTACAGCCAAACCAGGATTAGGAGGGAAATCCAATGACCACAATACTATAAATCAGCCAGGCTAGCTACCACTTAGCACAACTAAATTTACTAGCAACCCTACTTAGGACAAGGGTGCTACACACAGCAAACCTTCTGGCAATGGCACATATTGATGTGCTATCCTGGAGGAGTTGAAATGCCTGTGCAACCTCTATAGCAGTGATGGCGAAGCTTGGCACCCCAGATGTTTTGGAACTACATTTCCCATGATGCTCATGTACTCTGCGATGTAGTTGAGCATCATGGGAAATGTAGTTCCAAAACATCTGGGGTGCCAAGGTTCGCCATCACTGCTCTATAGGGTCCAGGTATTGCCTCATGCTCCCAGTAGTGCCATTGACCCTAGCCAAATGCAAAATGCAAACAGTCAGAAAAGATGAGTAGGGAAAAAAATCTTAATGACCACTACCTGTAAAACCGTTCCAGTTTTGGAGGTCACCTCATTGTTGTCCATCTAGTGCACCTGTTGTTAATTTCATTAACACCAAAGCAGCTGAAACTGATTAACCACTTCTGGACCGGAAGATTTCCCCCCTTAATGACCAGGCCATATTTTGCGATTCAGCACTGCGTTACTTTAATGGACAATTGCGCAATTGTGCGATTCTGTACCCAAATAAAATTGATGTCCTTTTTTACCCACAAATAGAGCTTTCTTTTGGTGGTATTTGATCACCTGTGCAATTTTTATTTATTGTGCTATAAACAAAAAAAGTGCGACAATTCTGAAAAAAAAACAATATTTTGCACTTTCTGCTATATAACATTCTCAAAAGAAAAAAAAAATTAATTTAAATATTTTAACATTTCAGGCCAATTTGTTTTCTGCTACATATTTTTGGTTAAAAAAAAAAAATCGCAATAAGTGTATTTTGATTGGTTTGAGCAAAAGTTATGGCGTCTGCTAACTACGGGAAAGATTTATGTCATTTTTTATTATTTTTATTTTTTTACTAGTAATGGCAGTGATCTGCAATTTTTAGCGGAACTGCAACATTGCGTCGGACAGATCGGACCCCTAACTGACATTTTTGACACTTTTGGGGGGAACAGTGACATTACTACAGTAATCAGTGCTAAAAATATGGCAGGGAAGGGGTTAACATTGTGGGTGATGAAGGGGTTAAATGTGAGCCTAGGGGAGTGATTCTAACTTTGGGGGCATGGCTTGTCAAATGATCATAGAGACCTGTGATCCTATATAGAAAGATAACAGTGGCTCTGTGATTCCGGGGAGAACAACGGTCAGTTGTGTTTAAAACAGCTGACCGTTCTTCTCTCTCAGCGGGGCAATCAGAGCCGCCTGCCCCATGCATCAGCTTCCCCGCTGCCGAGTGGGGGCAGGAGCGCGCTGCCAGCGGCATGCACTCACCCCCTAGCTGCAGGCGAGCGACCGACGTAGGTCTACGTTGGTTTGCGAAGAAGGGCCGCACTGCCGCAGTGAAAAGGCGGCAGGTAGTCGGGAATAGGTTAACAACCCCCTCTGCTATTTAATTGATCAGATCAATATCTCAGAAGTTTATTAGACTTGATGCTTTACTTTGATTAAAAAGTGTTCCTTTAATTGTTTTAATTTTTTTGACCAGTGTATATTATAATACAGTGTGGTAGTCTTGAATTCTAACCAACCTGTAGAACCTTAGAGTATTTATCAGTATATATTTAACCCTTATTCATATATTTTATTTCTTCCATTAAACGGAGCTCATCAACCCTTCGTAGCCATTTGGAAATACTGTAGTAGGTATAGTTTGTCGTCCCCAAAGGGTTGGTATCAAAGATTTAGCAGTCTTTAGTAAATATGGGGTCACATATTTTTTATATTGTCCTATTTGTTCCGTCGTACAGTGGTTCAGGTCTAGTTACTTCTAAATCTAAATCTGCATCTAAATATTCTACTCTAACAATATCCTCTCCCCAGATTGACAATAATGATGTTCTAAGGTGTCTGTTTTAAGTACTTAATAGGGTTGAGCGGACACCTAGATGTCCGTGTTCGACGGGTTCGGCCGAACTTTAAAAAAAAGTCCGGGTCCGTGTCCCGGACTTTTACCGAACTTTTCCCGGACACCGAACCCCATTGAAGTCAATGGGGACCCGAACTTTAAGGCACTAAAATGGCTCTAAAACACCAAAGGAAAGGGCTAGAGTGCTGCAAATGGCAGCAAAACGTAATTAAGAGCATGGCAAGTGCTCTGCAAACAAATGTGGATAGGGAAATAACTTAAAACAACAAAAAAAAACAGAAAAATAAAACAATGTTCTTCTTCATCTCTGAAGGACGAGGCCCATATGGAGTAGGAGGGAGGTTGAGGTGGTGGTGGATGTGGCGGTGACATAGGCGTGCGCACAGGGTGTGCTGGGTGTGCCTGGGCACACCCTAATCACCTAGGGCACATAGCATTGCCAGTGAGGAGATGGGAAAGATCTCCCTGGGACCTGCTCTGCTCTATTTCTCCTTGCCTACAGGTACATGGCCCCGATACATTACTCTCCCTGCTGGCAAACACATGCATGTGTATTTCAACTTTGGGGTGCACACCTTAATGCAATAGGCTGCGCACACCTATGGGCGGTGTAGGTGGAAGCGGCGGTGGAGGAGGACCAGGGCCGGATTAACAGCATCATGGGCTTGGTGCTGAGGATTTTGAAGGGCCTTAAGGGCCGTGCCTTGCCATGCACCCAGAGGAGGAAGGGTGCAGCCATGCATGCCTAATTCAACATGGGATGCTGTCTCTGAAGCCCATAAACACATCCATGCATCGCCAACTGTCCCTCCTTGTCCGGCCTTCACGCTGTGTGGGGAGGTTCTGAGGGTGCTGCCTGGGGAAGCGAGCATAGAAGCCAGACTTCTGTGTTTACAAGTGACAGAAGAGCGGTAACAGTGAATATGGCCAACCCGGGGCCTATATAAAAGGTAGGGGCCTGGAGCTGCAGCTCCAATAGCCCCTACATTAATCTGGCCCTGAGGAGGAGGACGAGGTAGCCAACACTGCTTCTTTTCAAAAATTTTAAATGAGGGTACACCCCAAAAGAGTGAGAAAGAGCAAAAATGGAACAATGGGTGGGTAAGGTCGGTATCCATTGCTATTCTGCATAAGGTACGGAAAAGTCCCGTGGGATCCATGCCTGGTTCATTTTAATGAACGTGAGCTTGTCCACATTGTCTCTGGACAGGCGGCTGCGCTTGTCTGTTATAACGCCCCCAGCCGTGCTAAATACCCGTTCAGATAATACACTGGCTGCAGGGCACGCCAGCACCTCCAAGGCGTAAAGGGCAAGCTCAGGCCATGTGCCCAATTTGGAGACCCAGAAGTTGAAGGGGGCAGACCCGTCATTCACTACATGTAGGCGTGTGCACACATACTGCTCCACCATGTTGGTAAAATGCTGCCTCCTGCTAAGACGTTCCATCTGAGCTGCTGGTGCTGCTGTTTGTTGTGGCGTGCTGACAAAGCTTTTCCACATTTCGGCCATGCTAACCCTGCCTTCTGAGGTGCTGGCGGTGCCCTGGTTGCGTTGGCGACCTCCTCCTCCTCCTCCTCTGCCTTGTGCTTCCACTGTGGCCCCGCTGTCAGATGGGAATGCCAGCAGCATGGCGTCTACCAGCGTGCGCTTGTACTCGCGCATCTTGCGATCGCGCTCCAGTGAGTGAATTAAGGACGGTACGTTGTCCTTGTAACGGGGATCCAGCAGCGTGGCCACCCAGTAATCAGCACAAGTTAGAATGTGGGCAACTCGGCGGTCGTTGTGGAGACACTGCAGCATGTAATCGCTCATGTGTGCCAGGCTGCCCAGAGGCAACGAAAGGCTGTCCTCTGTGGGAGGTGTATGGTCCGTGTCCTCTGTATCCCCCCAGCCACGCACCAGTGATGGCCATGAGCTGGCCTGGGTGCCACCCTGCTGTGAACATGGTTCCATCTCCTCCTCCAGCTCCTCCTCCTCCTCATCCTCCTCATCCTCCAGAACTGTGCCCCTGCTGGACAATTGCGTCCCTGGCGTTTGCGTGTGCAGGAACCCACCCTCGGAGCCCCTTGCGAATGACTGCCCTGAAAGCCTTGGAAATGTTACCTCTTCATCCTCCTCCTCCTCCTCATCCTGTGCCACATCCTCTTCCATCATCGCCCGAATTGTTTTTTCAAGGAGGCATAGAAGTGGGATAGTTAAGCTGAGAACGGCGTCATTGCCACTGGCCATGTTGGTGGAGTACTCAAAACAGCGCAACAAGGCACACAGGTCTCGCATGGAGGCCCAGTTATTGGTGGTGAAGTGGTGCTGTTCCGCAGAGCGACTCACGCGTGCGTGCTGCAGCTGAAACTCCACTATGGCCTGCTGCTGCTCGCACAGTCTTTCCAGCATGTGCAAGGTGGAGTTCCACCTTGTGGGCACGTCACATATGAGGCGGTGAGCGGGAAGGCCGAAGTTACGCTGCAGCGCTGCCAGGCGAGCAGCAGCAGGGTGAGAACGCTGAAAGTGTGCACAAACGGCCCGCACTTTCTGCAGCAGCTCTGACATATCGGGGTAGTTTTTAAGGAACCTCTGCACCACCAAATTCAGCACATGCGCCAGGCAAGGGATGTGCGTCAAACCGGCTAGGCCCAGAGCTGCTATGAGATTTCGCCCGTTATCGCACACCACCAGGCCGGGCTTGAGGCTCGCTGGCAGCAACCACTCATTTGTCTGCTGTTCCATGCTCCTCCACAACTCCTGCGCGGTGTGTGGTTTGTCCCCCAAACAGGCAAGTTGTAAAACTGCCTGCTGTCGTTTACCCCTGGCCGTGCTGAAGTTGGTGGTGAAGGTGTTACGCTGTCGGAGTAGGAGGAGTTAGGAACAGGAGGCAAACTGAAGCGCCCTGCAATCCTCGGTGGTGGAAGGACATGCGCCAAATTGCTATCCGCCTCAGGCCCATCCGCCACTGCATTTACCCAGTGTGCCGTTAGGGAGATATAACGCCCCTGACCGTGCTTACTGGTCCACGTATCCGTAGTTAGGTGGACCTTGGCACAGATGGCGTTGCGCAGTGCACACCTGATATTTTCCCCCACTTGGTTGTGCAGGGAAGGGATGGCTTGCCTGGAAAAGTAGTGGCGGCTGGGCACGACGTACTGTGGGACAGCCACCGACATAAGGTTTTTAAAACTGTGCGTCTCCACCAGACGGAATGACAGCATTTCAAAGGCCAATAATTTTGAAATGCTGGCATTCAGGGCCAGGGATCGCGGGTGGGTAGGGGGGTACTTCCTCTTCCTCTCAAGTGTTTGGGAGATGGAAAGCTGAACGCTTCCACGGGACATTGTGGAGATGGTTGTTGGTGACCCAGGTGGTGGTGTTGCTGACAGATCGTCTGTTTGCGGGGTGGCAGGTGCCGGTATCACTACAGATGTGGCTGGAGCGGCCGAGACTGCAGCAGAAGAGGAAGCAGGATGAGCCAGAGACGTTTCTTGGTTTTGAAGGTGTGTACTCCACTGCAGCTCGTGCTTTGCACTTAGATGCCTGATCATGCAGGTTGTGCTCAGGTTGAGAAGGTTTATGCCTCGCTTCAAGCTCTGATTGCACAGGGTGCAAACCACTCGTGTCCTGTCATCAGCACATTTTCTAAAGAACTTCCACGCTAGAGAACTCCTTTGAGCTGACTTTGGTGCGCTCGTTCCCTTGCTGCGTTGGGCAGTAGCGGGCGTAGTGTCTAGGGCACGGCCGCTCCGCTTCTGCACCCTGCTCCCTCTTCTGCTGTGCTGGTGGCTCTGTGCGACCACCGCCTCTTCCTCCAAACTACTCAGGTCACCTGCATGACGTTCATTCCATGTGGGGTCGAGGACCTCATCGTCCTCCACATCATCTTCCACCCAGTCTTCACCCCTGCCCTCCTTGTCGGTCTCCACAATGCTGAACGCCGCAGCAGTTGGCACCTGCGTTTCGTCATCATCGGAGACGTGCTGCGATGATCCTTGCATGTACTCATCTTGAGAAATAAGTGGTTGGGCATCGCTGCACTCAATCTCTTCCACTTCTGGGGCAGGGCTAGGTGGATGGCCCTGGGAAACCCTGCTGACAGAGTCCTCAAAAAGAATAAGAGACTGCTGTATGGCTTGGGGCTCAGACTGCTGGCCTGATTTGCAAGGGGGTGAGGTGAAAGACGGTTGGACATTGGCTGCAGGTGCCAACTCTGACCTTTCTGCAGTAGACTGGGTGGGAGACAATGTGAAGGAACTGGAGGCACTGTCAGCAGCAAACCAATCTACTATCGCCTCAACTTGTTCTGGCCTCATCACTTCTAGGGGCGTTTGATGCCCTACCAAATACTGATGCAGGTTCTGTCGCCTACTCACACTTGAGGAAGGTGTTTCACTTGTGCGTGTAGCTGGCACAGATCGACCACGTCCTCTCCTTGCAACAGGAGCTCTACCAGCAGCACCACGACCCAGGCCACGGCCCTTATTTGACGGTCTCCTCATATTTCTGTAATTTAAGATCTTGCCCTAGAAAGGTTTTTATTGAATAGCGGAATAGGAAATATGATCCAAAAAAGTGTATGTATCTCGCACGTACAAAACCACACTAGGCCCCAATTACTATTGTTTCTACCCCTAAAAGGATGGATGAGGAGTAGGAGGAGTATGGAACAGACAGCACCCTCAAATCTTCAGAAGTATGAGATGAACCCCAAAAACTTGGAAAGGTGGATCTCACACGTACCGACACAGACTATCCCGCAATTCAATTGATCCTCAAAGGTTTTTATTGAATAGCGGAATAGGAAATATGATCAAAAAAAGTGTATGTATCTCGCACGTACACAACCACACTAGGCCCCAATTACTATTGTTTGTACCCCTAAAAGGATGGATGAGGAGTAGGAGGAGGAGTATGGAACAGGCAGCACCCTCAAATCTTCAGAAGTATGAGATGAACCCCAAAAACTTGGAAAGGTGGATCTCACACGTACCGACACAGACTATCCCGCAATTCAATTGATCCTCAAAGGTTTTTATTGAATAGCGGAATAGGAAATATGATCAAAAAAAGTGTATGTATCTCGCACGTACACAACCACACTAGGCCCCAATTACTATTGTTTGTACCCCTAAAAGGATGGTTGAGCAGTAGGAGCAGGAGTATGGAACAGGCAGCACCCTCAAATCTTCAGAAGTATGAGATGAACCCCAACAACTTGGAAAGGTGGATCTCACACGTACCGACACAGACTATCTCGCAATTGAATTGATCCCCAAAGGTTTTAATTGAATAGCGGAATAGAAAATATGATCAAAAAGAAAGTGTATGTATCTCGCACGTACACCACCACACTAGGCCCCAACTACTATTGTTTGTACCCCTAAAAGGATGGTTGAGCAGTAGGATGAGAAGTATGGAACAGGCAGCACCCTCAAATCTTCAGAAGTATGAGATGAACCCCAAAAACTTGGAAAGGTGGATCTCTCTCACACGTACCAACACAGACTATCCCCCAATTTAACTGATCCCCAAAGGTTTTTGATTAAATAGCGGAATAGAAAATATGATCCCAAAAAAGTGTATGTATATCACACGTACACAACCACACTAGGCCCCAATTACTATTGTTTGTACCCCTAAAAGGCTAGATGAGGAGTAGGGGGGGTATGGAACAGGCAGCACCCTCAAATCTTCAGAAGTATGAGATGAACCCCAAAAACTTGGAAAGGTGGATCTCTCTCACACGTACCAACACAGACTATCCCCCAATTTAACTGATCCCCAAAGGTTTTTGATTAAATAGCGGAATAGAAAATATGATCCAAAAAAAGTGTATGTATATCACACGTACACAACCACACTAGGCCCCAATTACTATTGTTTGTACCCCTAAAAGGCTAGGAGTAGGGGGAGTATGGAACAGGCAGCACCCTCAAACCTTCAGAAGTATGAGATGAACCCCAACAACTTGGAAAGGTGGATCTCTCTCACACGTACCAACACAGACTATCCCCCAATTTAACTGATCCCCAAAGGTTTTTGATTAAATAGCGGAATAGAAAATATGATCCAAAAAAAGTGTATGTATATCACACGTACACAACCACACTAGGCCCCAATTACTATTGTTTGTACCCCTAAAAGGCTAGATGAGGAGTAGGGGGAGTATGGAACAGGCAGCACCCTCAAACCTTCAGAAGTATGAGATGAACCCCAACAACTTGGAAAGGTGGATCTCTCTCACACGTACCAACACAGACTATCCCCCAATTTAACTGATCCCCAAAGGTTTTTGATTAAATAGCGGAATAGAAAATATGATCCAAAAAAAGTGTATGTATATCACACGTACACAACCACACTAGGCCCCAATTACTATTGTTTGTACCCCTAAAAGGCTAGGAGTAGGGGGAGTATGGAACAGGCAGCACCCTCAAACCTTCAGAAGTATGAGATGAACCCCAACAACTTGGAAAGGTGGATCTCTCTCACACGTACCAACACAGACTATCCCCCAATTTAACTGATCCCCAAAGGTTTTTGATTAAATAGCGGAATAGAAAATATGATCCAAAAAAAGTGTATGTATATCACACGTACACAACCACACTAGGCCCCAATTACTATTGTTTGTACCCCTAAAAGGCTAGGAGTAGGGGGAGTATGGAACAGGCAGCACCCTCAAACCTTCAGAAGTATGAGATGAACCCCAACAACTTGGAAAGGTGGATCTCTCTCACATGTACCAACACAGACTATCCCCCAATTTAACTGATCCCCAAAGGTTTTTGATTAAATAGCGGAATAGAAAATATGATCCAAAAAAAGTGTATGTATATCACACGTACACAACCACACTAGGCCCCAATTACTATTGTTTGTACCCCTAAAAGGCTAGATGAGGAGTAGGGGGAGTATGGAACAGGCAGCACCCTCAAACCTTCAGAAGTATGAGATGAACCCCAACAACTTGGAAAGGTGGATCTCTCTCACACGTACCAACACAGACTATCCCCCAATTTAACTGATCCCCAAAGGTTTTTGATTAAATAGCGGAATAGAAAATATGATCCAAAAAAAGTGTATGTATATCACACGTACACAACCACACTAGGCCCCAATTACTATTGTTTGTACCCCTAAAAGGCTAGATGAGGAGTAGGGGGGGTATGGAACAGGCAGCACCCTCAAACCTTCAGAAGTATGAGATGAACCCCAACAACTTGGAAAGGTGGATCTCTCTCACACGTACCAACACAGACTATCCCCCAATTTAACTGATCCCCAAAGGTTTTTGATTAAATAGCGGAATAGAAAATATGATCCAAAAAAAGTGTATGTATATCACACGTACACAACCACACTAGGCCCCAATTACTATTGTTTGTACCCCTAAAAGGCTAGGAGTAGGGGGAGTATGGAACAGGCAGCACCCTCAAACCTTCAGAAGTATGAGATGAACCCCAACAACTTGGAAAGGTGGATCTCTCTCACACGTACCAACACAGACTATCCCCCAATTTAACTGATCCCCAAAGGTTTTTGATTAAATAGCGGAATAGAAAATATGATCCAAAAAAAGTGTATGTATATCACACGTACACAACCACACTAGGCCCCAATTACTATTGTTTGTACCCCTAAAAGGCTAGATGAGGAGTAGGGGGAGTATGGAACAGGCAGCACCCTCAAACCTTCAGAAGTATGAGATGAACCCCAACAACTTGGAAAGGTGGATCTCTCTCACACGTACCAACACAGACTATCCCCCAATTTAACTGATCCCCAAAGGTTTTTGATTAAATAGCGGAATAGAAAATATGATCCAAAAAAAGTGTATGTATATCACACGTACACAACCACACTAGGCCCCAATTACTATTGTTTGTACCCCTAAAAGGCTAGGAGTAGGGGGAGTATGGAACAGGCAGCACCCTCAAACCTTCAGAAGTATGAGATGAACCCCAACAACTTGGAAAGGTGGATCTCTCTCACACGTACCAACACAGACTATCCCCCAATTTAACTGATCCCCAAAGGTTTTTGATTAAATAGCGGAATAGAAAATATGATCCAAAAAAAGTGTATGTATATCACACGTACACAACCACACTAGGCCCCAATTACTATTGTTTGTACCCCTAAAAGGCTAGATGAGGAGTAGGGGGGGTATGGAACAGGCAGCACCCTCAAACCTTCAGAAGTATGAGATGAACCCCAACAACTTGGAAAGGTGGATCTCTCTCACACGTACCAACACAGACTATCCCCCAATTTAACTGATCCCCAAAGGTTTTTGATTAAATAGCGGAATAGAAAATATGATCCAAAAAAAGTGTATGTATATCACACGTACACAACCACACTAGGCCCCAATTACTATTGTTTGTACCCCTAAAAGGCTAGGAGTAGGGGGAGTATGGAACAGGCAGCACCCTCAAACCTTCAGAAGTATGAGATGAACCCCAACAACTTGGAAAGGTGGATCTCTCTCACACGTACCAACACAGACTATCCCCCAATTTAACTGATCCCCAAAGGTTTTTGATTAAATAGCGGAATAGAAAATATGATCCAAAAAAAGTGTATGTATATCACACGTACACAACCACACTAGGCCCCAATTACTATTGTTTGTACCCCTAAAAGGCTAGATGAGGAGTAGGGGGAGTATGGAACAGGCAGCACCCTCAAACCTTCAGAAGTATGAGATGAACCCCAACAACTTGGAAAGGTGGATCTCTCTCACACGTACCAACACAGACTATCCCCCAATTTAACTGATCCCCAAAGGTTTTTGATTAAATAGCGGAATAGAAAATATGATCCAAAAAAAGTGTATGTATATCACACGTACACAACCACACTAGGCCCCAATTACTATTGTTTGTACCCCTAAAAGGCTAGATGAGGAGTAGGGGGGGTATGGAACAGGCAGCACCCTCAAACCTTCAGAAGTATGAGATGAACCCCAACAACTTGGAAAGGTGGATCTCTCTCACACGTACCAACACAGACTATCCCCCAATTTAACTGATCCCCAAAGGTTTTTGATTAAATAGCGGAATAGAAAATATGATCCAAAAAAAGTGTATGTATATCACACGTACACAACCACACTAGGCCCCAATTACTATTGTTTGTACCCCTAAAAGGCTAGGAGTAGGGGGAGTATGGAACAGGCAGCACCCTCAAACCTTCAGAAGTATGAGATGAACCCCAACAACTTGGAAAGGTGGATCTCTCTCACACGTACCAACACAGACTATCCCCCAATTTAACTGATCCCCAAAGGTTTTTGATTAAATAGCGGAATAGAAAATATGATCCAAAAAAAGTGTATGTATATCACACGTACACAACCACACTAGGCCCCAATTACTATTGTTTGTACCCCTAAAAGGCTAGATGAGGAGTAGGGGGAGTATGGAACAGGCAGCACCCTCAAACCTTCAGAAGTATGAGATGAACCCCAACAACTTGGAAAGGTGGATCTCTCTCACACGTACCAACACAGACTATCCCCCAATTTAACTGATCCCCAAAGGTTTTTGATTAAATAGCGGAATAGAAAATATGATCCAAAAAAAGTGTATGTATATCACACGTACACAACCACACTAGGCCCCAATTACTATTGTTTGTACCCCTAAAAGGCTAGATGAGGAGTAGGGGGGGTATGGAACAGGCAGCACCCTCAAACCTTCAGAAGTATGAGATGAACCCCAACAACTTGGAAAGGTGGATCTCTCTCACACGTACCAACACAGACTATCCCCCAATTTAACTGATCCCCAAAGGTTTTTGATTAAATAGCGGAATAGAAAATATGATCCAAAAAAAGTGTATGTATATCACACGTACACAACCACACTAGGCCCCAATTACTATTGTTTGTACCCCTAAAAGGCTAGGAGTAGGGGGAGTATGGAACAGGCAGCACCCTCAAACCTTCAGAAGTATGAGATGAACCCCAACAACTTGGAAAGGTGGATCTCTCTCACACGTACCAACACAGACTATCCCCCAATTTAACTGATCCCCAAAGGTTTTTGATTAAATAGCGGAATAGAAAATATGATCCAAAAAAAGTGTATGTATATCACACGTACACAACCACACTAGGCCCCAATTACTATTGTTTGTACCCCTAAAAGGCTAGATGAGGAGTAGGGGGAGTATGGAACAGGCAGCACCCTCAAACCTTCAGAAGTATGAGATGAACCCCAACAACTTGGAAAGGTGGATCTCTCTCACACGTACCAACACAGACTATCCCCCAATTTAACTGATCCCCAAAGGTTTTTGATTAAATAGCGGAATAGAAAATATGATCCAAAAAAAGTGTATGTATATCACACGTACACAACCACACTAGGCCCCAATTACTATTGCTTGTACCCCTAAAAGGCTAGGAGTAGGGGGAGTATGGAACAGGCAGCACCCTCAAACCTTCAGAAGTATGAGATGAACCCCAACAACTTGGAAAGGTGGATCTCTCTCACACGTACCAACACAGACTATCCCCCAATTTAACTGATCCCCAAAGGTTTTTGATTAAATAGCGGAATAGAAAATATGATCCAAAAAAAGTGTATGTATATCACACGTACACAACCACACTAGGCCCCAATTACTATTGTTTGTACCCCTAAAAGGCTAGATGAGGAGTAGGGGGAGTATGGAACAGGCAGCACCCTCAAACCTTCAGAAGTATGAGATGAACCCCAACAACTTGGAAAGGTGGATCTCTCTCACACGTACCAACACAGACTATCCCCCAATTTAACTGATCCCCAAAGGTTTTTGATTAAATAGCGGAATAGAAAATATGATCCAAAAAAAGTGTATGTATATCACACGTACACAACCACACTAGGCCCCAATTACTATTGTTTGTACCCCTAAAAGGCTAGGAGTAGGGGGAGTATGGAACAGGCAGCACCCTCAAACCTTCAGAAGTATGAGATGAACCCCAACAACTTGGAAAGGTGGATCTCTCTCACACGTACCAACACAGACTATCCCCCAATTTAACTGATCCCCAAAGGTTTTTGATTAAATAGCGGAATAGAAAATATGATCCAAAAAAAGTGTATGTATATCACACGTACACAACCACACTAGGCCCCAATTACTATTGTTTGTACCCCTAAAAGGCTAGATGAGGAGTAGGGGGAGTATGGAACAGGCAGCACCCTCAAATCTTCAGAAGTATGAGATTGTGTTCACTGTACCCCACAAAGATTGAGTTCACTGCACCCCACAATGATTGTGTTCACTGCACCCCACAAAGATTGTGTTCACTGCACCTCACAAAGATTGTGTTCACTGTACCCCCCAAAGATTGTGTTCACTGCACCCCACAAAGATTCTGTTCACTGTACCCCACAAAGATTTTGTTCACTGCACCCTAAAAGGATGTTGTTCACTGCACCCCACAAAGATTGTGTTCACTGCACCCTAAAAGGATGTTGTTCACTGCACCCCAAAAAGATTGTGTTCACTGTACCCCCCCAAAGATTGTGTTCACTGCACCCCACAAAGATTGTGTTCACTGCACCCCAAAAAGATTGTGTTCACTGTACCCCCCAAAGATTGTGTTCACTGCACCCCAAAAAGATTGTGTTCACTGTACCCCCCAAAGATTGTGTTCACTGCACCCCACAAAGATTGTGTTCACTGTACCCCACAAAGATTGTGTTCACTGCACCCCAAAAAGATTGTGTTCACTGTACCCCCCCAAAGATTGTGTTCACTGCACCCCACAAAGATTCTGTTCACTGCACCCCACAAAGGATTTTGTTCACTGCACCCCAAAAAGATTGTGTTCACTGCACCCCAAAAAGGATTTTGATCACTGCACCCCAAAAAGGATGTTGTTCACTGCACCCCAAAAATGATTTTGTTCACTCCACCCCAAAAAGATTGTGTTCACTGCACCCCACAAAGATTGTGTTCACTGCACCCCAAAAAGATTGTGTTCACTGTACCCCCCAAAGATTGTGTTCACTGCACCCCACAAAGATTCTGTTCACTGTACCCCACAAAGATTGTGTTCACTGCACCCCAAAAAGATTGTGTTCACTGCACCCCAAAAAGGATGTTGTTCACTGCACCCCAAAAAGGATGTTGTTCACTCCACCCCAAAAAGATTGTGTTCACTGCACCCCACAAAGATTGTGTTCACTGCACCCCAAAAAGATTGTGTTCACTGCACCCCAAAAATGATTTTGTTCACTGCACCCCAAAAAGGATTTTGTTCACTGCACCCCAAAAAGGATGTTGTTCACTCCACCCCAAAAAGATTGTGTTCACTGCACCCCAAAAAGATTGTGTTCACTGCACCCCACAAAGGATTTTGTTCACTGCACCCCAAAAAGATTGTGTTCACTGCACCCCAAAAAGGATGTTGTTCACTGCACCCCAAAAAGGATTTTGTTCACTGCACCCCAAAAAGATTGTGTTCACTGCACCCCACAAAGGATTTTGTTCACTGCACCCCACAAAGATTGTGTTCACTGCACACCAAAAAGGATTGTGTTCACTGCACCCCAAAAAGATTTTGTTCACTGCACCCCAAAAAGATTGTGTTCACTGCAGCCCAAAAAGATTGTGTTCACTGCAGCCCAAAAAGATTGTGTTCACTGCAGCCCAAAAAGATTGTGTTCACTGCAGCCCAAAAAGATTGTGTTCACTGCAGCCCAAAAAGATTGTGTTCACTGCAGCTCACACACAGAAAAATGGATGTGGATCACTGACACCTGCCTATCTCCAATCCCACACCACACAGCAATATCGATTGTAGTTTGTAGAACACAGTTTCCCTAAAATTCAGCAGACTCTGTCCCTAACAGGATTGAGAAGAGATCGTAGATCAGGATTGAGTGCAGATTCACCCCACCCCCCACACAGCAATATCGATTGTAGTTTGTAGAAGACACTGACCCTATAATTCAGCAGACTCTATCCCTAAAATGCCTACAACTCGCCCTGCCTAAACACTCCGACCTGTCCCTCAATTCTATCCGGACACAAATGGTTTTTTCCTGCCTATCTTTCCCTAATCAGCAGCCAGCACATTGATGTGTGCTCTGTCCCTTAGCTAAGCAGCAGAATGACGCTGCTGCGGCGGCTGCCTCGAACTTATAAAGACTTGGTCACATGCTTCAGACGGCCAATCACAGCTACTAAGACATTTGCAGGCATGGCTGGGATGGCTTAAGGCACACCAGTTAAACGATTGTTGATTGGCTGTTGAAAGCCCGCCATGAAAAGAGCACCAAAGCATGCAAAACCCGGAAATAAAACGACCGAACACGGATTTTTACCCGAACATACAGTAAAGTGTCCGTGTCCGTGTTCGGGTAAAAAAAAATCCAATTATTCGGTACGAACACGAATAATACAGTCCGTGTTCGCTCAACACTAGTACTTAATCCAGAATACAAACACTCTAAGACAGGAATGATCTACTGGTAGGATCACGAGGTAAGATAAAGGAAAAAAGCCTAAAAAGAAAATGAATGCAGTCTACTAAATCTAATCCACGCATTCCAGTCACTTCCTGGGTGCCAAGTACGATGGCCTATCTGTTATAATAGAGGGCCAAGCATTTTACTAAGAGATAAACTGCTGAGATGAACACGAGTAGTATGAAAGAAAAAGGGGCATTTTATATGCCCCCCTTTTTCTCATGGGATAAGTGGCAGGTCATAATATTTTCAGTCAGGTTTAGGCGGGAAGATAGCAGGTAGAAGTTACCTCAGGTAACCTGCCTGGAGATATTATAATTAAGGGTGGAGTTTAGGCAGCTGTTAATTGATAGATCAATTAGGAGGAAAGTGGGAAGGCACCTCAGGAATTTTCTAGAATATCCTAGTAGGCTATATAAGAAGCTGGCATTACCTGAGGGGCTCATTCACCTCACAGCACTCAAGATTGAAGTTTCAGTGTGTGCTCCCTGTTCTGAGGATGAGTTTGCTCCGCCAAGTAATTGAAAGGGCTGGAGAGGAAGGTGGAGAGGAGTGGGTGAGGAGATGTCTGAGTTTACCTCGGGAATGTCTGCCTTTACCTTTATTGGACCCGGGCTCAGGAGTTTCCCAGACTGCAGCCTTGAATACCCTGTCACCTCCATAACCACCAGTAGATGTCGCTCCGGTGGTAGAAGAATCTCCTGTAATTGTGGACGTCACCTCGGGAGGGAGAGGGAAGAGGAAGCGGACCCCGAGGCGGCGTCATTCTCCATCTCCGGTGAGGTCATATCCGGCTGTCGGGGCCGGGCGAGGCCTAGTTCATGGACGTGGGGAGCAGCGAGCGGTGGACGCGGAGAGACCGGGCCCCAGCAGCGGTAGAAGATCCGTAGGACGGCGGGAGAGTGCCTCAGCGTCGGCACAGTGGCCAGTCAGAGGAGGAGCAGCGGAAGAATAGGATCGTGAGCTGGAGAACCGAATGGGAGGTCGCTCCATTCCGGTCATCGGGACAGCGCCGGGCGGAGAAGGACGACAGATTTCAGGACAGGGTGAGTCTGCTGCTATGCCTGTCCTGTCAGGTATCATGGAGCTATTACCTAAGCTGACTAGGGATGTTGGTGAGTTACAAGCTAGACAAGGTCCTGCAATTAGTGACGCTTGGGCACCATCTGGTGGCGTAAATAGTAACAGCAGTCAGGCTGAACAAGGATTTTCAGTGATTTCTTCTGAAGCTGGTATTTCATCTTCTATTGCTTTAGCTAGATCCCAAAATATCCCGGAAACACGCCTGAAGGAAGCACTTCCCTGCGAGCTGTCTCCGTTGGGGTATCATTTGCCATTAGCAATAAAGGAAAAAATATGGAAGGGTGAATTCATAGATTTACTGTCTGTTCTTCCTTCTTCCAAGGAGTTTATTTTTAAAGCTGATAAGAAAGAGGATAAGGAAGAAGATAGGAGGAGACCTGTATCAAAATCCTTTAATAACTGGCTTCAATCCTTTTGCATATATGCATCAGTTTTGTGTGAGAAGTCTCCAGAAAAAAGCTCTGGTTTATTTCAACATGTGGAAATAATTCTGGAGGCTTACAAAAATTTTAACAGTAGTGCTTGGTTTACTTATGATGAAGCCTTTAGGCAAAAGCTGTCTGTTCATAAGAGCTTGAGGTGGGGTGTAAAAGATTGGCCTTTGGCTTAATTTATTCCTCCCACAGAAGCCTTCCTTTCCAAAACAGCCAGTTTCCAATAGTAATAGCACCTCCTTTCGTAAAGGTGTGTGCTTCAATTTCAATGAGGGACAGGGCAAATGGGCCACTGCTTGCCGATACAAGCACGAATGCGCTTTTTGCGCAGGAACACATTCAGTGGTCAAATGTTTTAAAAAAATGGCTAGCACCAATCAACAGCAAGCGGTGGTTCAAAAGGCTCGGTCCCCTGTGAGATTGGAAAGCATGCAACTGTTCCTCAAAATTTTTCCAGACAGGGAGACAGCTCAAATGCTGTTTGAAGGTTTTAAAGATGGTTTTCTTTTACCTTTCTTTCCAGGTTCTGGGTGCTCAGTTTTTGCAAATTTAAAATCAGTTGACATTCATTTGGACATTGTGGTCGTTAAATTGGTTAAAGAGCTTAGTGAGGATAGGATGTCTGGTCCTTTCAGTGCCCCTCCTTTTGCAGATTTCAGAATCTCGCCTCTGGGAATTGTGCCCAAAAAAGAACCAGGAGCCTTTCGTTTAATTTACCATTTGTCTTACCCGAAAGGAGGATCTTTAAATGATCAAATTTCTGAAGAATTTTCTTCAGTACATTATGCATCATTTGAAGATGCTATAGTAATTTTGAGGAAGCTAGGGAACGGTGCCCTTCTGGCCAAAGCAGACATACAATCAGCTTTCCGCTTGTTACCTATTCATCCTTCCTGCTTTCCTTCCCTGGGTTTTTGTTTAAATGGTGAGTTTTTCTTTGATCGCTGTCTGCCGATGGGTTGCTCCATTTCTTGCAGATACTTTGAGGCTTTTGCTTCTTTTTTACAGTGGGTAGTTTGTTATGTTTCCGGTTCCGGGAATATGATACACTACCTTGACGATTTTTTATTTATGGGAAGACAAGGGACGGAAGATTGCAGGCAACTTTTGGATACTTTTGTTCGGATCTGCAAGGTTTTTGGCGTACCGTTAGCCGTTGAAAAAACTGTGGGCCCCTCCACTTCGGTGGAATTTTTGGGGATAACAATAGACACATGTGCAATGGAATTTCGGTTGCCACCAGCTAAGGTTTGTCGGCTGCGATCCTTGATTATGGCAATAGTGAGAAAGAAAAAAGTTTGCCTACGGGAAATGCAGTCCTTATTGGGTATGCTGGCATTTGCTTCTAGAGTGATGCCTATTGGCAAAGCATTTTCCAGACGCCTTTATAGAGCTATTGCAGGCCTTAAATCACCTTTTTCCCATTTAAGAGTGACTTCAGAACTAAAGGAGGACTTATTAGTCTGGGCACAATTTTTAGTCCATTTCAATGGCAGGACTTTTTTCCAGGAAGATTTTGTTTTAGACAAAGACTTTCTATTATTCACTGATGCAGCTGGATCGGCTGGATTTGCAGCGGTCTGGCGCACGCATTGGTGTGCGGGGGTCTGGCCCCCTAATTGGATAGATAAAGGTCTGGTTAAAAACATTGTCTTGCTGGAACTTTTCCCCATCTTGGAAGAGCTTTGGAAGTATGGGGGGAGGAGTTTAGGAACAAAAGACTAATGGTGAGAACCGACAATAAGGGTGTGATGTATGCTCTGAATTGTCTGTCATCTAAGTCTCCGCCCGTCATTGTCCTTTTGCATCATTTGGTTTTTAAATGTTTATCTTTAAATGTGTGGTTGAAGGCGACGCATGTGGCAGGAAAGGACAATGACGTGGCGGATGCATTATCTCGTTTACAGATGCAGAAGTTTTTTCAATTGCTTCCGGGAGCAGACCGAGAAGGGGTTCCCTGCCCGCACAGTTTGTGGACTCTGATTTAAGTTTTATTTCTGCTCAGATCAAAAATTCAGTGGCACCATCCACTTGGGCGGGATATCGATCAGCCTGGGCGATGTGGTTGGCTTTTTTGAATAAGATTGGAAAAGAGCAGGATGCTTTTTCCGAAGGTTTGATTCTATTATTTTTAGATGATTTGATGCGGACACAATATTCTTGTGGTCATATTCAGAAAATATTGGCTGGTATATCTTTCTTTTTCAAATTAAATAACTTACCTTCCTGTGCTTCATTTTTTTCTATTAAGCAGGCGGTGAAGGGATATAGAAAAACGACTTTTAAGAAGGATGGACATTTGCCCCTTACACCGCAAATTTTGGGCAATTTATGCGAAGTGGCGGATAAGGTTTGCTTCTCCAGTTTTGAGGCACTACTTTTTAAGACGGCATTTTCTTTAGCATTTTTTGCTGCCTTACGGATTTCTGAATTAGTTGGTATCCAGCAAGATGGGGTACAAATCTCTCCAAGGGAGGCGAGGATTTTTCTTGAGGTTTCTAAAACTGATCAGTTGGGTAAGGGGGTTTGGATTAGAATACATAAGGTCCGGGATTGTTCATATTGTCCAGTTCAGTCTTTGTTTAATTACATCAGTAGAAGGCCCCCAGGGGATTGGAGTTCTTTTTTCGTTCATGCATCTGGTTCAATTTTAACTAAATACCAGTTTGAGCGAGTTTTTAAGCTTTGCATTAGTGAGTTGGGTTTGCAAGGTAATAGATTCACTTCCCATTCTTTTAGGATTGGGGCGGCGACGGAGGCCGCTAGAGCAGGATTAGATAAAACAGTGATTCAAAAAATGGGGAGGTGGAAGTCAGACTGCTACAAACTGTATGTTCGCCCCTAATTGTTTTTGTTTCTGATTTCTCCTAGGTGGACAAAGAGTGGTTTGGCTTGTCGGCCATTCTTTTATTTTTTGGGCTGAACAAAGGGCGAAGCTGCGGGTATACACCGAGAATTTGGGCCTGGATCCTCAAGAATATCGGGTTTACTGGTGCGGTAGGAGAGGAATGGTTTGGGAAGATTTTCTGTTTGAAATTGCTAGGCTTTCCCAGTTTCTTCCCTCTCCAGATATATTGGTTGTACATCTGGGAGGGAACGACTTAGGACAAGTTAAGACCCTAGATTTGGTTTTCCAAATCAGGAATGATCTTTTCCAGTTTAGCTTGACATCCCCTCATACGGTAGTGGTCTTCTCGGAGATAGTGCAGAGGTTGAGGTGGTTTTCTTCGCCTTCTCTGCGCTTCTTTGAAAAGATATGAAAGAGGATAAATAGGGCTTTGGTTAAGTTATTAGGTAGAATTGGGATTTTGACTTATAGGAATACAGAGTTGGAGAATGGTTCAGATTGTTTGTATCGGTGTGATGGTGTGCATTTGTCCAATATAGGATTGGACATATTTAACAATGACTTGGGCTCGTGTATTGAAATGGCCGCGGTGGTGGGTGGTGACAGAAGAGGTTAGTGCTTCCCTCTTCTGTCGGTTGGGAATTTTGTTTTGAAGAAGAAATTGCTTTATTTATTAATGCAGCCTGAGCTTTGTGGCTGGGTTGTCTGGAGTTTTAATAAAATTTTATTGATTATTTATTGCTTAACCAGTAATAAATGGCCGCGGCCAATTTTAAAGCCAAGTCTGAAGTCTTTGTCTTCTTTTTATAAGTAGCATGTGGTTAAAAATTTTATTATAAGGTTAAGGTTATATATATATATAAAAAAGATCCTGACTACTGTCCCATTACAGACTAAAATAGGATGGTCATTTTATACTTACTATAGTTACAGTATGGTTTGTGCAACAATTATATGTTATATAAACTATTTACCATAAGTGAAGGTTTCCTTTAAGTACATCCAGTATATCATACTGTGTAAGGCGTCTGTTTATCATGTCACTTCAAGTAAGGTCATTTACGTCAGAGTGTTTTTAAAATAACCCAACTAGGAAGAAAAATGATTAAGTATAGAGCGCAAAGCTACACTTACCTAATAACCTTCTGTGTGTAGTTCAACCTTAAGACTGGAAACTTGTTACGTTAACATTGTGTTGCTAAGTAACCTCAATACTAAGCAAAGGTCTGTGCTGTAAATAACCAGCAACCACTTAACACCTTTTTCAGCCAATGTCTATAATCACTAGAGCATGCATTATTGTGTGAGCCAAGCTACATACACGCAAAAAGAGTTATGACTACCCATCTTTAACCTCTTCTCCACAGCCTATGATCACATCTGTAGTGTACCTACTGCCCTAGCAAACAATGTGGCTGTTAAATTTCCATATGTTTGAAGGCCCAATACTGACTGGCTTTTAAAGTACAAAAATGTAACAAAAAAGGTAGGACTTTTAAAGTGTCAACAATACAATAGTCACAAATTAATCAAATCATTACTTAATTCCAATATGTCTTGGTGATTAAAGTGATTATAAATGTTCTTTTTTTTTTAATAACAAACATGTTAAACCTACTTGCTCTGTGCAGTTGTTTTGCACAGAGCAGCCCCAATCCTCCCCTGCCAAGTGTCCACCATAGCAAGCCCCTTGCTACTGGGGCACTCATGCAGGCTTGCTCCTGAGCCACACTCTGTGCATCTATTGACGCACAGAGTATGGCTCAGCCCAGCCCCCCTCTCTCCTCACAAGCTGTTATTGACAGCAGCAGGAGCCAATGGCATCAGAACAGGCTGTTTATACCCATGTTTCCCAGTAAGTGGTCATTCACACTGTAGTGTGCTTATTGCTGCAGCACTCTATAACTGCCAAAGTATAATTGTATATACTGTACCCTGTGGTCCATTGCTGACCTTCCTCCTGGATACTAGGGGTGACCATCCATGTCCTATGACACTTCTTGGGCCATTCTGATTGGATGCAAGACATGAGTGCAGTTAGTATACTTTGGTCAACAACATTAAAATAATTATGCATTCTCCTGTCTTTCCTGATATACGTTTTCTATACAAAAAAATCTGCATTCATGTAGGATTTCTTCCTGAGAGAACATCCCACAAAAGAGTTGAAGAAATCATTAGCCAGTTTTTAAGTATGATAAATCATAAAAGATATGCAATCTGTTATTCTAATAACGTATCAATCAATGAACTAGATGTAAAAGCTTGTGGCAGTGATGGTGACCAGCCATCCGCTCTCCCTTCCTTTATTCCTGTGTTATGTTTTAATCTCTAAGACTTGTTGGAATAAAGTTCCTTTTTAATGAATTCAGAATTGTTGTATTACTGGCACCTTAAAAGTTCCACAGTGTTGTTTTCTTTTTATTTAGGATGGAGTGCCTCAGTGAACTTCCATCAGTACAATGGCTGTATCTTTAAAGTGCAGCTCAAGGCTCCTGCATAATAGTCTAAACAAGTACCAAAGCCAGGTATTATGTTATGCACAAGCCTCATAAAGTAAGCAAAAGACGTTCTTTACATTTCCTGACTGAGGCAAATCCTCCTTTATTTGTGTCTCACGTGCTCCCCCTCTCAGACATTGCAGCTCCCAGTGTGAGAGGTTTAGCAAAAGAAACAGTGCTGTCAATCCATAAAGTAGTCGTCAGTATTAGGTATAGAAAGGTGCTGAATAACAAGCTTTTTGCATAGGTCTCAATTTCTAAGCGATTGAGCAGGTATGTTGCATCTGCAATCAAGAGTTGTGATTCAGAGACTGCAGATGGAAAAAATGTAACAGTTTTGTACCACAGCTATGAAACCTGTGTGGAAAGGACAACATTTCTAAGTGAATAAGCAGGCATTTTGCATCAGGAAACACAAAAAGTTCTTTATGCTTTTTTATTGAAAAGACAAACATTGTACAAATGTGCGCAACACCTTTGATTGGATACACTGCACATTTTGAGGGAGAGAATAAGCAGAATGTACTTTGCTCAAAAAAAACTGAAGGGAACACTTTTTAATCAAAGTATAGCATCAAGTCAACTCCTGTGATATTGATCTGGTCAGTTAAGTAGCAGAGGGGGTTGTTAACCACTTCCCCACTGCTCACTGTGCTGCTACTGCGGCACAGTGGCTCGTTATCGTCTGGCGACGTAGGTCTACGTCACCAGACATTCCCCTCTCTCGGCAGCGCACGCACGCCGCCGGAGGCTCGCTCCCACTGTTTTCAGTCACAGCGGGAGTCTGGCCAGGGGAGGAGCGGCGGCGATTGCCGCTGTTCTTCCCCGATCGTTGGGGAATCTAGTTTGGAGATCCGCCCGCTTGTGTAAACAGAGCGGGCGGATCTCCTCAGTGACAAGGAGTGACAGATTGCAGTGTTCAGCATAGCTGAACATGCGATCTGTCCCTTATGTCACTCAGTCACCTCCCACCCACACGTTAGTAAGCACCAGGCATACATTAACCCCTCCCTCTCCAATAAAATTAACCCCTTCCCTGCCAGTGTCATTTTTACAGTAACAGTGCATATATATAGCACTGATTACTGCAGTAATGTCACTGGTACCCCCAAAAGTGTCAAAAATGTCAGTCAAGGGTCCGATCTGTCCGCCGCAATGTCGCAGTCCCGCCAAAAAATCGCAGATCGCCGCCATTACGCGTTAAAAAAAAACACCAAAAATGACAGAAATCTTTCCATTTGTTAGTAAACGCAATAACTTTTGCGCAAACCAATCAAAATACGCTTATTGTGATTTTTTTTACAAAACATAGGTAGCAGAAAACAAATTGGCCAAAAATTTAAAAAAAAATTTGATTTTTAAATTTTTTGGGGGGGGGGAATTTCTTATAAAAAAATGTTAAAAATATTGTTATTTTTTCAAAATAAGCGCTATATTTTTGTTTATAGTGCAAAAAGTAAAAATCGCACAGGTGATCAAATACCACCAAAAGAAAGCTCTGTTTGTGGGAAAAAAAAGGACGTAAATTTTGTTTGGGTAAGGCATCGCACAACCACGCAATTGTCAGTTAAATTCGCACAGCGCCGAATTGCAAAAAGTGGCCCAGACGTAAGACAGCAAAATCCTCCAGTGGTAAAGTGGTTAATCAGTTTCAGCTGCTTTGGTGTTAATGAAATTAACAACAGATGCACAGATGGGCAACGATGAGATGGCCTCCAAAACAGGAATTGTTTTACAGGTGGAGGTCTTTTCTGACTGTTTTTCACTAGTTTTGCATTTTGCTAGGGTCAGTGTCAATACTAGCATCCTGAGGCGATACCTAGACTCTATAGAGGTTGCGCAGTCAGTCCAATCCTCCAGGATGGCACATCAATATGTGCCATTGTCAGAAGGTTTGCTGTGTCTCCCAGCACAGTCTCAAGAGCATGGAGGAGATTCCAGGAGACAGGCCGTTACTCTAGGAGAGCTGGACAGGGCCGTTGAAGGTACTTAACCCATCATCAGGACAGGTATCTGCTCATTTGTGGAAGGAGGAACAGGATGAGCACTGCCAGAGCCCTGGTGTTAATGTCTCTGACCAAACAATCAGAAACTGACTTCATGAGGGTGGCTTGAATGCTCGATGTCCTCTAGTGGGGCCTGTGCTCACTGGCATTTTCCATTAAACACCAGAATTGGCACGGCACCCTGTGCTTTTCACAGATAAGAGCAGGTTCACCCTGAGCACATGTGACAGACATGAAAGGGTCTGTAGAAGCCACTGAGAATGTTATTCTGCCTGTAACATCATTCAGCATGACCTGTTTGTTGATGGGTCAGTGATGGTCTGAGTAGGCGTATCAATGGAGGAACACATAGACCTCTACAGGCTAGACAATGGCACCCTGACTGCCATTAGTTATCGGGATGAAATCCTAGAACCTATTGCCAGACCCTAGGCTGGTGCAGTGTGTACTGGGTTCCTCTTGGTGCACGACAATGCCCAGCGAAAGTATGCAGCCAGTTCCTGTAGGATGAAGGAATTGATACCATTGAATGGCCCCATGCTTGCCTGACCTAAATCCAATAGAACACCTCTGAGACATTATATTTCGGTCCATCTGACGCCACCAGATTGCACCTCAGTCTGTTCAGGAACTCAGTGATGCCCTGGTCCAGATCTGGGAGTAAATACCCCAGGACACCCCAGACATTCGTCGTCTCATTAGGAGCATACCCTGACATTGTCGGGCATGCATACAAGCATGTGGGGGCCATACAAACTACTGAGTACCATTTTGACTTGCTGCAATAACATTTCAGCAAAATGGACTAGCCTGGTGCATCATGGTACCGTAGCCTGAACAGTTATTCTTAAAGCGGAGTTCCGGGCACAAAAACTATTTTTTTTTTTTTTTTTTGTGCCCCTCCGCTAGGTAGACCTGACCTGAAAAGGAATTGGATAGTTATTTTTTTTGTTTACTCACCTTTTTATTGAAGATCGTAAATACTCACCTCTGACTGCTTCCTCCCTCGGAGCCGCGGCTCACACCGTCACTTCCTGCGCTGCGATGATTCCTGGGAGCTAAACGTCATCGCTCCCAGGAATCAATGCGTCGCACCGGCCCCGCTCGTCACTTCCGGGCGTTTAGGAATGCGGCGCCGCGCCGGAAGTGACGAGAGGGGCCGGTGCGGCGCATTCTGGGAGAAGAAGACGCGGAAGAAGACGCAGAAGAGGACCGCATCTGCTTCAGCTGCCCACAAGAGAGATGGAAACGCTGTGGAAGAAATTTTCTAAGTAAGTATTTCTTCTAAAAGGTAAGTGCGAACCGGGACAGATCAGAGGCTAGCCATTGTGGAATGTGCTATCCCTGACTGTCCCGGGGGTATGTTCATCAAAAAATTACATCTGTGCCCGGAACTCCGCTTTAACTAAGATTAAATCTTAAATAAATGAATTAAAATAAAAGAGATCTGACAAAATATACCTGTGGATATGATAGGCCGTGGCCATTTATTAAATAATAAGTAAATTACATTTATCTATATTTAACCATTCAAATATACATAAAAAACTTGTAGTTTAGCCATGCAGCTCAAACTACTACCAATTACAAAACACCCCTTTCCAACGTGTGGAAAATAAAAATAAAGAACAAAATTAAAGCGGAGTTCCTCCCTGGTTATACATTTTTTTATAAAAATACCCCCGGGACAGTCAGGGCTAGCACATTCCACAATGGCTAGCCTCTGATCTGTCCCGGGTTGCACTTACCTTTCAGGAGAAACACTTACCTTAAAAATGTCTTGTCCAGCGCTGCCATCTCAGGTGTGGGCAGCTTGAAGCCAGCGCGATCCTCTTCCGCGTCCTCTTCGCTCCTCTTCCTTCTTCTTCGGTCCCACGATGCACTGCACCGGCCCCGACGTCACTTCCGGGTCGCGCGCGTCATCCCTCCACAGCTTCTGGGCATGCCCATAAGCTGTTTAGAAGGGAATGACGCGCGCGCCCTGGTGCAGGCGCAATGATTCCTGGGAGCGATGACGTTCAGCTCCCAGGAATCATTGCAAAAGCCAGCAAGTGACGAATCACCGTGGCCGCCGAGGGGAGGAGGAAGGAAGTAAGGTGAGCATATTTTCTCTAAAAGGTAAGTAAAAAAAAAAAAAAAATTGCGATTATCCATTTGTTTTTCAGGTGACCGGGAGCGAGAAGATGGAGGTAAGTATAAATTTCGGGTGGAACTCCGCTTTAAACAAACCAAACATAAATTACAAGACCGCAACAAAAATCAGGGCGGGAGGGTGGGAACTTGAACTTTCCTCTTGTGCTCCACTGACCGACTGCATATAACGGTTCTGTTTACCCCTTTTTATAGGCAGTAACTCATGCCAACTTGTCAGTTGTTATAGTGAATTGTCCAATTGCAGGTAAGTAATTATTTAATAATTTTTTTCTAATTTTTACAGGTTTAACCGCTGTCTAGCAACGGTCCCATCTATGGAGGGCGGGTACATTTCATGACCCTCCCTCCATTTTCATTACTTAACTTTGATTTCAGCCCTCTGTGGCAACGATGTGGCATCCTTTCATTCCTAATCCTAACACATTACCCAGTCCATATTAGTATAGATATCCAGCATGATATTTCTTGAAACCCATCGAGATCTGATGTGTTTTCAAAGTGTTCCTTTAATTTTTTAAAAAGTGCATTTTGCAGTTAAAAACTGGGTTCCTTTAAAGTTGAAAAGACAAATTGCACAAATTTGCTGCATTACTTTTTACAATTTTCTTACAGGTTGCTATTTCTGAGGGACAGAGCAAAGAGATTGAAGCTAGAAATAAGAAATTGTGTTTTTTTGCATAGACAGATTAAAGACAGAAATTTTGACAGATTTGCCTCACAGCTTTTAAGCCTCTCTATGCAGGCTGCTGTATGTGTCTCAGAGAATGTGATTGCTTCTCAAAGAATTGCATTATTTTTTCCCAGATAAAAGAGGGAAAAATATTAGATTTACAGCCCAGCTTTTGTTCCCTACACCTGGAATTAAAAATGATTCTATTTTTATTTTAAGTTTAATACAGAAACAAATGATAGCTATTTCATATAAACTTGTTTAGCTTAGTGCCGGTTCACACTTGTGCGATGCGGGAAGGCTGCAAATTCGCAGCCTGTTCCCGCATCGCATCCGCACAAGAGGCAGTTCACACTGCCATATGCGATACGCAGGGGGTGTCAATTAAATGTTAACGACACCCCCAGTTTGATTGCATATCGCAGTGCGATCTGACAGTTCGCACAGGATCGGATAACACAAGTGTGAACCACTGCGATCCTGATGCGGCTGAAAAAAAGGGTCCTGTGCGTCTTTTGTGCGGGTGCAGTGCGGATTTCAGCCATACAAAGTGTGTGGCTGAATTCGCATCCGCACTTCCGATCTCATGTAATGAAGGAGCAGTGCGCTCTGAATTACATGCGATCAGCGCACCCGCAGTAGTGTGAACTGGCACTTATTTGGATAGTGGGTACTTTTCTGAGGAATTGAGCAACCAGACTTCATCTGAAATGTTAATTATAGACAAACATATTTTACAGAATTGTATTTCCCACTTTTAAAAAAATTTAGATAGGCTGGTATCTCTGAGGGAGGAAGCAGGCAGATTTCATCAATTAAATTAAACTTTTTTGCAGGGACAGAATATCACAATTATTCTGATTCACCACAAAGAATCTCATCTTTATTAACAATTATATATGTGACTCTGCAATTCGGTGTTTTGGGCACAAGTGTGCACCACTGGCAGCTAACTTCTGCTGTGATTTTACACAGCGGGAGCTGATCAGCAGGTCGCGCAGACCCAATGTCTGCCAGGACCCACCAATCGTTCGCTACTCTGGCAGAATGACAGTCTAGGATGTAAACAAGGAAGACTGTCATTTTGTGAATACAGAAGACATGAATTATGTGTTCCTATGAAGCAGGAACATCGATCCATGTCTTCAAGCAGTAAAAGCACCTCCCCTCAGATAGTAAACACTCCCTAGGCACACATTTAACCCTTTGATTGCCCCATGATGTTAACCCCTTTCATACCAGTGTTATTAGTACAGCGACAGTGCATATTTTTTAGCACTGATTACAGTAAATATGTCACTAGTCCCCAAAAAAGTGTCAGTTGGGTGTCCCATTTGTCCACCGCAAGTCACTAAACGCCTCCCATTACCAATAAAAAAAAAAAAAAAATATCCCATAATTTGTAGATGCTGTAACTTTTGCGCAAACCAATCAATATACACTTATTGGGATTTTTTTACCAAAAATATGTAGCAGAATACATATTGGATACATATGAAGAAATTTGAATTTTTACATTTTTTATTAGCTATGTTTTATAGTAAAAAGTAAAAAATATTGTTTTTTTTTTCAAAATTGTCTCTTTTTGTTTCTAGCGCAAAAAATTGTGGGGGGAAAAAGACATACATTTTATTTGGGTATAGTATTGCACATCCATGCAATTGCCAGTTAATACAATGCAGTGCTGTATTGCAAAAAAAATGGCCTGGTTAGGAAGGGGGGTACATTTTCCAGAGGTCAAGTGGTTATTAGAAGGCACAGTTTCTCATAGAGAAAGTAAGCCTCTTTTAGCAAATGGTTGACACTGGTCACAAATACTTTAGCTGACTTCTTATTGCTTGTTTGTGGGACAATGGCAGGATTAGCTCTGGATGAAGAGCAATATCAGCTGACTATAACTTTACACTGGCCTGGCAGACAGAGGAGGACAATGATGAAGTCTTTTTTATCCATCCCATCCCCTCCTTTACGTGCTCTATGTGCTCTTGTTGTATAGAATGCATGCTGCACAAAAATAATTGTACACTTGTCCTGCTTCTTGATGTTGCACCACAATCACCTTTTTGGCCTGTGCCAATGGATGTTGCTCACCATCACCCGTGATACCTGCACATGAAAAACTCCTGCATCTCCCTTTATGCCTCCCAGAAATGATGGTACTGTAGGGGGTATTCCTTATGTTGAACTGCCCCCTAGAGGACTGCTGAGAATTACACTTTCTGGATTCCCCTGGGTTACCCTTAACAACTAACAGCAGATAGACAGCAATGGAAGTTCTTGGCTCAGTCAATAATCAGTCCAGGGGATGTTGTTTTTGTGGTTTTACTGAGAACTTGGATAGGAGAAGGGATGAGTGGGATACTCCAACTATTAACTATTCACAATCTTGAGGATAGCCAACTGTAGAATGCGGCAAGGCCACTGCTTCATCTTGCCACTAAGTGAAGATACTTTAACTGTTCCTGTGTAAATATTCTCTTCAGGGTTCTGAAACTGGCACCCTTTACTCATTGCCTGTGTGCTGACAACCGTTCGCTGACTCTAGCCTCTTCCTGGCACACCCCTGGACAAGTTCCTCTGTACTCATGGACACTGTTTTTCCAGAGTCAGCGTTGCCTCCAAACTCCACCAGTCAGCCTTCACTGGACCTCTGAGTGCAGCCACGCTTTCTGGTACACCAGGCTGACTGCCTGTGACCACCTTCCACAGCTTCAAAAGAGGAGACAGCCATCACCCTCCTTCTGGGACTTGGCTTCTGGCCCAAAGACCCTGAGAACATGTGTCCCTGGCTTTATATACCCTGCCCCATAATGCACCGAGACAGCCGTCTGTGCCAATCTCTGGGGCAGTAACAAAGCCTGTGTGTCACTGGCTGGGTTTCCTCCACTGTCCAATCTGCCTCACTATTGGATACAGTGGGGACACTCCCTCAGCCCAGATGAATCACACAGTGGACACATGCAACAGGCTTAACTAGAAATCCTGCTCCCTGATAAGCAGAAAGAGCAACTAGGTTTTGCCTGCTACTCTCCTGATAAGCAGGCAGAGCAAATCTATTCTTCCTAGCTAGCACCAATCTAGGAGGGTGCTACACTTACATTTATTACTAGCTATGGAGATGTATGTGGGAATGTGGTGCTTTGTTGCAAAAGAAAATGTGTTGATTTAGAATACTAAACTCAATGATTGTATGTCGTACATTGAAAGCAAATAGCGGCTTTTGCAGTGTCACCAACAACTTCAGGCTACTACTGCTGATCCTATTAAAAATAAATAAATAAATGAAAGACACTAACAAAATTAAAAATGAATAAAAGAAAGTAAAAAAATAAATAAAAATCAAACATCAACTCTAAAATACTACAAGCATACTACACAAACGACACTTTTCTCTTTTTTTTTTTTTGTTAACTTTACCAGAAATCAAAAAGATGTGAATACAAAGTAAAAAAAAAAAAAGAAAAATAACAAAACACCAGCAAAGAAAACAAAAAAAAGGGGGAAACAGTAGAAGCACAGCAACAGAAGTTGACCCTGACACACGCAAGAAAAGGGAAAAATAAAAGGGAAAAAAAGGTAGTCCTGTCTGACTGTTAGGTCTTATGAAATCACAATGAATACAGGTGAACTTACACTCCACCCTCTCTAGCCACCCAAACTGCAATTCACTGCAAAGACTGAGTGGGACCTTACTGCATCAATAAATATAGAATTGCATTTACTACATCATATAGATCTGTGGTAGCACACAGCACTATAAACCTCTCATCTTGCAATACTGTCAGTTCTTTTTTTCTCCCTCTCTTTCTCTCACTAAGAACACTGACAAAGGTTTGCAGGGAAAACAGCCTTTTATAGTAGGTGAGGTGGGATTTGGCCAGAAATATGATTGGCCAAAGTATTTTACCTGACCTATGATTAGATGGCATAACTAGAGGTTTGGTGCAAGTTTTGGCAAATAATTGCTTTTTGACATTTGGCTGGATAATTCCTACTGAACATCCTGAAAGTTTAGAGTCAATTCAAACAATTTATACCTGAAAAGTTCAGTCCAAGTCTGGGTTCATACTAAACTCTGAGGCGGTGAACAGAATGAATATCTTAAAGCTTTTGAAAGAAAATTTTTAGCCCAAGAGTTAGTAAAAACCTCCTTTATTTAAAAGCTTGATTTTTAACATCATTTATTGTGACAAATACTAGAAAATATCAAATATTTTAGATGTAATTACATGAATGTATACCTAAAGTCCAATTTTGTTATCTTTAGATTAAGTACAGAACAATTAAAACCTCTATCAGGTATTTTCTGTGATGTTTGTGTCAAATCGAGAAGATGATGACCAAGACAAATAATAAAAGTGAACCTCTTCAGTGTGCACACAGATAGCAATAAAACACTGATAAGGGTTTTAACACTTCTGTACCCTACCCAAAATTAAAAAGCTCTGACTTTAAATTTACTTGAATAGTTAAAGCTGAATTCCATTCAACACATTTTAGTGCAAAGGGTTAGAGCTTCTTTCTGGCTTTTATTGTCATCTCTGTCCCAATTGAAGAGCATCCCCCTCATATATTTAAGGAAAGGAAGCAAGGGAAAATGTTTCCATAGGTGGCACAGATGAAAACAAAAACACGTGAGTAAAGTGTGAAAATGGTGCATGTATCCTCTATTTGTTTGCATGTATATCACACAGACAGGAAGTAAGGGAAAAGCTATGTGATGTAGTCAGAGACGGAAACAAAAAATCCTACTAAGAAAAGAAAAGAAAAAAAAATTCAAATACAAAGCAGAAATCTTGTATTACAAGATATAGGTTATGCACATGCATAAGATGAGATGGTCCAAAAGGTCTTTACATATAATGAAAAGCAAATGTGGTACAACAAATGGTGTGTGCTCTAATCCAATCCAGAAACGCAGAGCCTTATGCAGGAGAAAATGGATAATGGTCCTTATTGTGTATTAATCCAACATGTTTAGGTGTTAGTATATCCGCTTTATCAGGGTAAATTATTGGTGTATAATGGTGTAATTTAAGATTTTACACTGTTACACAAAACTGTACCAGTAGATGAAAAACTCTATTGTTGGTTAATATTACAACGATCAAAAAAAAAAAAAAAAAAAACATCCCTAAATGAGAACAATTCATCTATTTTTTTCTATATAAAACTTTGCCCCTCCAGATAGGAATATAGTGTTTACCTTATGATGTGCTCTATTAGAAATAAAAACTTAACAGAAATGTTACCTCTTCCCTATGCTATGCTGAGCCAAAGAAAAATGAAGGCTTCCATTAAAGTGAATTTCCACTTTTTCAAAAATCTTATAAAATCTTAGATATCTTATATTTGTTACATGTCCCCATGCACAGAACATAATAAAGAAAATGCAGCTTGCCTTCTTTAGATGTTCTTTTATGTATATTACAGCACTATATAATCCTACTACTGCTCTTTGTTTGTGAGGGGGCTGGGGAGCTATGCTTGCCAAAATCAACCCTGTACTGTGCTGGCAGATATCACCTCATCAGTTGTAAACTAGTTCTAAACACTGTCTTTCATAACAAAGTGTTTAAAATTTAGAAGCTTGGCCACTCCATTGCATGTTAATGAGATAGTTACTGTATATAACTGTGACGGGAGTCACTTTGGGCATGGGGGTTGTGGACCCCAAATTCCTTTAGAGAGGTTGGGGACACCATGCCCAGCCTTATGGGGCTCTCTTATGTTTAAATCACCCTGCATCTGTTATGGATGCAGGGTGACCAGGAGGGTGGTGAACACTGAAAAATGGTTTGGACTACTACAAATGGTGTTCACCATCACTGGAATTTAAGGACAGATGGGTGATGGGTTGAATTGCTTCATATTTGTCAGCAAGGTCAATTGTTCCCTTTGCCATGAGGTCTCTGAGCAGGAAGTCCAACTCCTAATATGGTCATTCCAGGAAGTTCAATGGGGAGACAGGCTGGCTAACAATGTTGCTTTTTGTCTGAGGTGGCTTTCCATTCACCTATTGTCAGGTGTGCTAATGACTTCACCTGTTGTCTGCTAAGGGATGTATTGACACTCAGAGTAATGTGTATTGAGTGCTCGTTAGGGAACCATTGTTCTGTGTCTGACTATTGTGTACATTGATTGCCCCCTGGGGCTTCTGTCTCCTTGCACATGGCAATCCTTCTGGTCAAGCTATCTGACCAATCCCTGTTGACTCATTTTCAAGTCCTCATTTGCATGGCAGTCCTTCTGGTCAAGCTATCTGACCAATCACTGCTGACTCATTGTCAATTCCTCATTTGCATGGCTAAAGAGGACCTGAATGGGAGCTGCAGGTACTTTGCAATTGACCAATGGGAGGGCGGTTGTTGGGGGCAGGATGTTCCAAATTCTGTATAAAAGTGTGCTGTGTCCTTCCAATAAATTGTCTTCCTGTTTGAACTTACATACAGCCTGCCTGGTGTGTGTTCTAATGGATTCCGGACGGCACATAGCTGTAGTTCGGATCCCGGATCTTTGGTTGACCAAACCATCAGACGTTGCGATCTGCAAGCTGATTTACTAGAAACAGAGGAGTGTTGGGAGACCGGACAGAGCGAGCAAGGGTCTCGTCACAATAACCAAAAAGAAAGGGAAGGATAGTGGACTTTTAAGGTACCCAGACATTAAATATATCATAAAACTTTAAATATTTTAATTACACCATTCTAAAAATGTAATTCAATACTATGTGTTCTGCGCTGTAATCACTAATACTTAGAGAAAATTCCTTGGGGGGGTGGAGGGTGTAACATGTAACATGTTACATGTTACAAAAGGTGAACTTATCCTTTAAATATATATAACTGTAAAAAAATATATAAATTGCTATTGTGATTAAATAACAAACATGGAATTCTCAGTAAAAATGTTCACCTGTGATAAGTTATCAAATATCAATTCTTCAGAGTGAATGTTCATCTGTGATAAAAAAAAAAAATAAGCATCACATTGTGATGTTCCAAATGTGCAAACTGAATATGTTCTTCAAAAAGAAAAAGGAACTCCAGAAGCGTGGCCGGCGGCCGGAGGATATGGACGCTTGAGTACAGAGCTCCTGCATAGCGGGACTCAGCGAGCAGCCCAGAGAGGCGGGGAGAGATCCTTTTAACTCCTCACACGGTGTGAACCATGGGGATAAGAAAAGATAGAGAGGACCTGCAAACTGACTAATTTTCTCAGTCCGGCGGGTGCCCCAGGATCCAACATGGTGTCGGCGCCTCGACTCAAACACACAGAAAAATGCAGTGTCCGTCCCTGCTGCTGCAAATGGCAGACAGAGACAGACAGAGGAGGGACACAGCACGATAGGAGAGCTGAGTGCTTCCACAAGCCCTGTGAAGCAAAGGAGGAGGTTGGAGGCCATAATGACAATGTAAGTGTCAATTCTTATGAAAACAAATCTATAAATGATGATAATAGCTTTGGAGAACAGCTGGACTCTTTCCCCAGCCAGGAAGTAGGCCAGCCTATATTAGACACTACTCTTAAGGACATGTTGATTTCACTCAGGGGAGCCCTGCAACATAATATTTCTACTTTTATGAGTCAAACTAAAGTGGAATTAGAAGTGCTGGCACTGCTGGGTGATAGTTGACCATATAGAAAATATACTGCAATAATCCCACTGCAATAATGTTATATTTAGGGGCAAAGCTGAATCAGTCCCTGCTGATGAAATCTGCCTCGTTCCTACAGAAAACGATAGCAGAATTGCTTCCTTCAGTGAAACTTCAAGAATTAATAAATGATCAAGCTCATTGACTCCCTAAGCCATCTTTTCTCTGCAAAAGGTTCCCTGGGGATGTAATTGCAAAGATTCATTTCTTCCACGTCAAAGGAGTAATGCATTTTGGGAGACAAAGGAATTCCCTGCCTAAACCGTACGCTGGAATATCATTTAATGCAGATGTCTCCCAAGCACCTGTTTTGGCTTTCAAAAATGGAATTACTGTCACCAAAGCCCTCCGTAATAACAATATACTGTATAGGTTGAAATTCCCTACCAAACTGGAGATTGACAGAAATAACTCATCTTTTCTAGTCACTACCATCTAGGATGGCTGTAAACTTTTGTAGAGTTGGGGTATGTTACCTCAGTAAGAGGAGGGCATTTCCAACCAAAATTCCCATGGCCTGGATATTTCCTCATGACGCGCCAGCTATAGAAAGTGATCAACGGACATGCCAGTGTACACATGGCCACAGTTGTTCATTGAGCCACCTTTCCATTCAATCTCAGAAGTTGATTACCCTACATTCCTCGTCATTTTAACTCCCTTTCTTTTAGTCTAAAATTCCGCCCAGCTGAACTTGTTATCCCTGATTCACAATGTGTACAGGATGTTCCTGTACCCTGGAACTGTTTCTTACTTTCCTTTACCTTGTTGTTTTTGGATTTTGTTATATTTTCCAATGTTTATCTTGGTTCTCAATGTTTTTATGTTCCTGGTATGTTTATATCAGTACATGCAGTTATCTTACCGTCCAACTTCTTATCACTAATTAATGACTCTCCATTGTGGTGATCAAATTCTTGTCATTAAAAACCAAAGGACTCAACAGCCCTTACAAACACAGGGCTCTCTGGAAGGAGGCATTGGATCAACACTGTGATATTTTATGTGTGGAGGAGACACACTTTGCAGCCCTTAACCCTCCACAATTCTCACAATGTAAATTTGCTCATACGTTTCAAGCACATTTCCAAAAGAAGAAGAGGGGGGTTATGGTGGCAATAAAAGACACCCTCTCGTTTTAACCTGCTCGACTCCATATTGGATGAAGCAGGGAGATATATTATTCTCATAGCCGAGCTATACCTATACCCTTCAAGTAGTATACTCTCTGAACTCAAATTTCTCTTTTTAAGGGAAACGGTGAACAAAGCAAGAATACAAAAAAGGACATTTACTAGTTTGTGGCGACTTCAGTGCTGCTATGGTTCCGGAAATGGACACTACTACCAGAACAGCTTCCCAAAAGGATGGCCTTAAACCCTTTTTCCTTCAGGAAGATCTGTACGGCCCCTGGAGATGCTTAAATCTCTCGGAAAAGGACTGCTCCATTGTTTCTAACTCCCAGAACTCATATTCCAGGATAAGTGCTTATAAGTTTTTGACTGATAAGTGCTTATTACAGAAGGTAACTATGGTTTGTGTCCATAATATCTTGCGGTTAAACAACACGCAGGTTTCGCTGGATATTGTGGATGGCCTTTCTGGTCTTAACACTTCTTTATGGAGAAACAATATGTAATTTCTGTCTACTCCTATCTATGCTGATGTTAGCAAGTCGCAGTTGGGAGATTTTTTTTCCTTTAATGTTATTAGTGCTAGTAGTGTCTTTACTCTCTGGTGCTATCATAAAGCCTTTATTAGAGGTGTATTAATCCAGATGGCATAAAGATAGAAAAAGAGAAGAACTCAGTAAATATCTTTCCTACTCTCAGAAATAGCTCAGTTGGAGAAATTGCATAAACAGAATACCCAAGAGTCCATATTATTCAACCTTAAACTGCTTAGGAATGAGCTGAGAACTTCTCTAGTGGCAATTGAGTAAATGTCCTCCCTATGGGTATCCCCCAAGATTTGTTTGATGAACTAAAGCATATATTTCCCTTTAGCTGGGCTTCCCTTTCATTCACATACTTGGGAATTCAACTTGTCTTCCCATCCAAATTACTGTATGAAGCTAATTTTCTACCCCTTCTTCGCAATGTCACATAAGACCTTAACCGAATGAGTAAAATTCCACTATCCTGGATAGGCAAAGCTGTGGCCTTTAAAATGCAAATGCTCCCAAAATGTATTTATGCCTTTAGAACTCTTCCAATACCCCTCCCATATAATTTTTTTCTTAAATGTAATACTTTAATACGAAAGTTCCTCTGGCAAGGAAAGAAATCAAGGATAGCTTTTGATGCGCTTACTAAACACAAGGAATCTGGGGGCATACGTTTACCAGGCTTGCTAGCTTACTACAGAGTGTCATTGCTTAATCAGTTAAGGCATTGATTAACACCCTCTGATTTAAAATGATGGGTCTCTATTGAAAAGTCCCTACTGCACCAGCAAGATCTGATAGCTATTATGGTTGCTTCACTCATGTCAGTTAAGTTGAGCAAACTACCCCATCTGACAGTAGCTGCCACATTAGACACTTGGCGCAAATTACTTCACGTAAAAAGTCATTCACTGACCTCTACTATTTAGAAACCCCAGTAAAGGCTTATTAGTGGCTGATCCCCTTTTTCTTAGCACAAGATTGGAATTTTAGGGGCTATAATTTCTGGTAAGGCATTAAAGGACAGTCCCCACCTGTGACATATATAGGATAAATCAAATTTGTCACTTCCACTCAATCAGGTGTGAACATAAGACAACGTTCCCTAAAAATATTTGGCTTTACCTTTATTTTTACCTTTACCTTTACCTAAATTACACATAAGGGGTAAATCTTTATTTTATTTTACTCTGATAGTAATAGAAAAAGACCCTGATATGCAGAAATGGGAACAAGAGTTTGCAACATTCTTTTCCCTGGCCCAAAGGAGGAAAGCTATCAAACTTAGTTATTATCAATCATCTTCTTGTAGTGACTACTGGGACATTTTCCAAAAAACTTACCACAGATGGTTCATGACACCCTGTAGACTATCTAGAATCTTTCCTAACATATCCAGTCTTTGCTGGAGATTATGTAACCTAACAGGAACTTTATACCATATTATGTGGCCCTGTGCTTGTAATAAACCATTATGCAAAAACTAATTTTTGAGATCACTGGCACTCCCCCAAGGCCCGCATTTGCACTTCTTAACATAGGAATAGATACTTATCCTATACGGTATACATATTGTGAGGGATTAGCTCGGTGGTGGGTGTGTTCGTTACACAGGGAGATAGCCGAGAAGTGGTTGCAAACAACAGTTTGGTTTATTCATGCAATTTTCTTCACACAAGTGCAAGCTTCAAAAACAGCATAATTCAAAATAAACATAAATAAAATAAATCCTTGCCACTGTGGGCTGCTACCTTCTCACACACAGGAACCTACCTAGGGAAGTCTGTCCCCAACCTACTGTTGGGCAGACTTGGCTGATCATACAGCAGACTATCAATAGTCCATTTATTATCTCTTCACATAGAGAATGTCCCTTTTCTCTTCACACAGCACATGTTCATTGGACTTTCCTTTCACATAGAAAACATCCATTGGTTTTTCTCTTCACACTCTTCACATAGAAATAGTTCATTTTCTCACCTTGAGAAGTCTTCACACTTTTTACCCTCCTCAGCGCACATCGCTCCAGGAGGTCTTCACACTTTTTACCCTCCTCAGCGCACATCGCTCCAGGAGGTCTTCCCCATGCTCACACAGCTTCAGGGGGCACACATCTGACTGTCCTCCTCTCCCCAGCTCACACAGCGTCAGGAGGCAGCAATCCTTCTCCCAAACTCACACAGCGTCGGGAGGCACACATCTGACTGTCCTCCTCTCCCCAGCTCACACAGCGTCAGGAGGCAGCCATCAATAGACTTCCTTTGGACAAATTATAGAGGCCTTAACTTCCTCATTCCGAATAGCTGAAGGCCTTTCAACTTCTTTACCCCTTCCTGCTGCCTTTGCAGCCGACACCCTATAGTAATTGGTGATTTGTCTAACCCAAGCAGAAGTGTATCTCCTGTCTGTGACAACATCCACAGATTTACCTGACTTCCTGTCACAATATGTATATACACAAAACAAATATATAGTACTGGTTTCTCAAATTTGACTGCAAAGGTGGAAATACACTTTAATCTATATGTGGTTTTACTGTCCATTAGAATAGCCTTGGCTTGAACTGTAAAATACATGAATTGCTGGTATATGCGAACAAATAAAAACAATATATAAGTCTCCTTCTATGTAAGGAGGTTGCTTTTTCCCTCTTAGTACTGATCTAGGATCTCTTTACTTGTATACTTTGAAATGAAAGAAGCTACAGGATGTTCTGTTCAACCTTTTCTTGATTTTTCTTTTTGCTCTTACATGCAAGAAACAAAATATTATGATCACTTGAATAAATATATCTTCCCAACGGTGACAAAGGTGTTAGTGCTGAATAATTGTCAGCGCCCTTTGGAAAATAGCAATTTTAAATGGTTTGAAAGCCTAAGTAATGCAGCATAAAATAAATAGGATTGATAGAAATAAACATTGCTCAAAACTGTCATATTTTCTAAACACAATTATGTCATATCTCCATCCAAGAAAAAGATCTGCATGAATGGTAAATGCCTAAGCACAAACCCCCTGCAGTAATTTTCAGTGTTTCCAGATCAGGCTTCATCTTTGGCCAGGAAAATGTTGGACATTATATTATACATTATTCAATAGAAATCCACTTGTCCCCTTGACATCTGATGGGCAAATATGAATGTGTGGTTCAGTGTTTTTTATTTGCAAATTGCAATCCCATTATGTGTTCATTAAAAACATCTATTTTTAAAAATGTAACCTGTGTAAGTACATAAATCTGTGTTGATAGGCGATAGCAACCTCCTGTAATCCTTTGTTTAGCAACAACCTGTCTAAAAGAAGAAGCTAGCACTAAAAGCAAATCAGACACTGCTGCAGCACACATGTGCTGACAAGGAACAGGATAGAGCACAGGAATGTGCTTCTTTGTCCAATAACAGGTTGGGGGCAAGAGGGTAACCAAGCTGAAGTATAGTTTGTAGAAGGGTTCATTGTACAGTTAGCGGGACAGGCCTGGATCACAAGCTAAATCAAAAAGGCTAAACGAAGTTACAAATGCAGGCAAGACAGGTCAGATATAAGCATCTTGACTGGGAATTTAACTCTTTTGTTCTATTTATTTTATATCTTTCTGAATGCTGTGCTTTTTATACAATGAACAATTTAGTAGTTGCAATGCTGGAGAGAATACAGTAGGTAACACCAATACAAATATATTTTTGGCCTTCTTTTGAAAAAAACTTACATAAAGCTGAAGGCCAAAATTAATTTCTGTAGTATGTCCCCAGTTCAAGGAAATCCTGGAAGTGGGTTGCCAAAAAGACTGTAACAAGACAAAAAGTTCCCCCTGGGGGTGGGACTTTAATGGCAATCACACTTCCAAAAAAGAGTAAAATCAATAGTTTATTTATAGCAAGATAAAATAAATCATGAGATCAATCAATGTACAATTAGACAACATTTACAAAGATATATTGTATGGATATGAAGCCATGTGAGAGACATAAATAGTACATATACTGTGGGGTATATGATGAAAAATAGGGAAATCCTCCAACCCGACACGTTTCAGGCGAGTGTGCCTTTCTTCAGGAGTATATAGACGGAGAACATTGATTTCCGGATTATTAAAGAAGGCACCAAGGGAGTCGCAGCAGATAAAATCAAGAAGAATGTTAGTAGATCTGCTGTGGAAGATAGTGTATGTGGACAGAGCTTGGCTGCCAAGAGACACCTTCCCCCCCGAGGAGTTTTCAGCGAGGATGCCAATACAAAAGGCCGCTATGGTGTCCCATGTTTGGGTGCCAGATCAATGCAGGTGGGCCGAAGGAGAAAGACCTCCAGAGATTTGGTCATAGGGTTCCAACGGGGTCTTTTGTTTTTCAAATGAAATCACCAGGTCATAATGTGTTCACACATAAAGGAGCTGTAGACATCGGTGGTCCTCCCTGGGATGGTATAGGGATAAATGGGCCCAAAGTGCTGGATCTGGTTAGGGGTGCCGAGAGGTGTTCCGATGCTCGTCCAGTGGCTGACAGTAGCGGGCAAAATTAATTTCTGTGCTAATGCCTAATGGACTCCCCGGTTTTGGAACCGCCTTCATAAAAATATATATAGCATACAATATTGAAGGAAGGAAAAAGAATAGTGGAAAAAATGGTGCATAATAATCCTTTGCTTGATTCTAATCAAGAAAATAGTGGGCAAATCTAAATATTGATTTTTTAATCGTGTGTATAAACATTAGCCAAATTCTAAAGCCTGGTACACACTACAGTTTTTTCTGACAAGTGTGATTGGAAGCCGCTGTACTTACCAAGCCAGAACCATGCCATGCCCCTGCCAGAACGCTCAGGTCAGCGCTCTCTGCCATTGGCTAAGAAGCCTGATCGGTAGTCGGTCGGCTGCTGGTTTTCCAGCATGTACGTCTGACAGAAGCTGGGCCGAACAGCCAGCTTCTGTTGGACAGACCAACATACATGCACGCAGAATGTCGGACAGTATTGTTTGTACCATCAAATGTCTCCTGACATTCTGCTTGGGTGTATGGGGCTTAAGGACATAGCACCTAACACAGTAATACAGTTTAGGATTTATGATAAAAATAGTATCATAAATGATATTTATATCAATAATATTACTATTTTAAATATAGTGTAATATACTGCTGTGGTATATCACTGCCTAGGTTTGGAAATATCAAAATGCATTTTACCCCATTGTGTGAATAAAAAAAATCAGTAGAGGAAGGGGGTTTGATTTAGTAAAGACAAATAGGCTGTTTATTTTTGTGAAATTTCAACAGAGCTTAGTGAATGAGGTGAAGCTCTGCTAACTTCCAATCATGTGCAAACAAAATTGATGTTTTTACTTGCACAGGTAAATTTTGCAAAGGTAAATTTCACCACATCCACTGAACTCTGGGGAAAATCCCTTTGCAAAGTACAATTTTCCCTTGCAAAGTGAACATCCTATTAACCATTACTAAATTAACCCTATAGATAAACCTCATTGTATCCTAATGCAAAATGTAAGACAACACATCATAAAATCATTATTAAGGGCTAACTCCACCAGACAAACATACTTAAGCTTTTGGTTCCCCCACCCCTTTCACAAGGTCATACGTTCACATAGCAGGATTCTCCAGTACTTACTGATGTCCAAATTAATGGTATTCTCTCATGCAAGCAATGAAGCATCATTTCACTTTGTACTCAGGTACTACTTTGGTTCACAACAAAGCAAAAAAGTGCACATATGGCTATTAAAGTGTGTGTTTGAGAAAAATGGAAAAAAAAAAAAAAAAACAACATATTTTGTACCTCTCTGCAATACATGCATATTGTTTCAAATTCCATCCCTTAAAAAGTCAGTAAGTACTAGAAGTTATCATCTGATCTGCCATATTTTCTGTGTGCTGCTAAATTCCTGTTTGAGGTGACAACCTAGTGCTTCAGTAGCATTTTACAGAAAAAATGGGCATTAGATTGTGCTTATGTGCACTATAACAAAATATTATTATTTTTTAACTAAAAAATATAGGTTTGATAAGCCAATTGTCACGCTTACCCCTAATGCAGGTGGTAAGACACTATAGCTAGCTTCTGTGTTCTTAATCTATAGCAGCCCCCTTTTCCATAAGGCAAGCAGGTTTACTGGTACTTTGTTGCCCCCAGCACTCAACACACAATGCTATAGTGCCTGGCTACCATGCCGAGGCAGGGATGAACAGAGCACAGCAAACGGGTACTTGTGGTTGGCAGACAGGCAGAGCAGTTCAATGACAGTCAAGGTAAAAGACAGGCAAGGTTCAGAGAAGAGTCATAATCTGCAGGGCCGGTGCAAGGATTTTTGACACCCTAGGCGAAACCTCATTTTGCCGCCCCCTTTGCACCGACCCAGTAAACGGTAAATGGACCCATGTTCATTTGGCTGTGGGGGGGGGGGGGGGGGGCGGAAGGAATATGTACAAATACTTACCTCATTCCATGCTCCCACAACAGCCAGTGCTCTTCTCCACTGTCCAATGTTAGATGTTTTAGGTGGGTCCTTCCCATCCTCCTATACAATGTATGACTGCAATAATTTGTACCTCTTCTTTTTCTTGATAGCCAAAATGGGCATTTAACCCATGCAGTGTGAGGTGGGGGGAGGGGGGTAGACCCATTTAAAACCAGGCCGGAGTTGGGCATAATTGGTATTCTAACTGCAATGGTTCCTGAACACAGCAGGCATAAGGAAGTGAACACTAGATTACTGGTTTAGCCAATCTTTATTCAATTATATGTTACCCTCAGGTAATATGTTTGTAGTGCAATAATGACAGCACACTGTTGTATACTAATTTTTATGTCATTTTTTTCATGTTCTGTCTGCCTTAATGGCATTTAGCTCCCATTTGCAATATCCTTCCTGCATCCTAGGACAATACTGATATATTCTGAATCCGAACAGCGAGTACTGTCTCTGCTAGCACAGTCTACCTATCCATTTTTAACATGAATGTATTTGTCTTTGTATTGATTTAAGATTATTGTTTTGCCTTAAGCAGTTTTGTCTGTTTCAGCATTGATTAATCTTGAAGCAGAAAATAACAGAGTGAATTAAAATGCATATTAAACACCTGTCATCGTTCATAGTCTGTAAAAAATATTAGTAAAGTAGCTTAAGCAATGCATACTTGTTTTAGTGATGTATAAAGAATTTTCTATAAGGTAGACATACGGTATTAATATTCCAAGTTTGAAAGACTAAAATATCTTGTTTTTTTTCTTTAACCTGCAGTTAATATCAATCAGACCTTTAAAATGTTTTATAAAAGTTTTTATGACCTGTTTGGCATGATTGATAAACTTGAATAAAATCATGCTAACATCTCAGTAATATTAAAACTATTGATCCTTCAAGGTCCACAATATAAATGTATTATTAGTAAAATATCATATTACGTTGTACTTTTTTAAAGAAAAGTCTGTACACAGGAGTAATGCTGTTTGAAAGAATCCTACAACTAAGTCATCATTGCATTAGTAAATTTTCATATACCTATTAATCATGATGAGCACTTTAAAGCCCCATGGTGATAAAAATGTACCAAGTTGGGAACTGAACACCAGTTGAAAAATAACTTGCTGATTGCTTGAAATAAGTAAAATTCTTAACATTTAATCTGTGGACAGATTGTACATACACTTTTGGGGTTTATTTTTATTTTCTTGTAGGGAAAACAGTATATTATATCTCCTACTGTGTTCCACTATCACCTCTTTCCTAACCTGAAAAAAAATCTAGAAATTAATTTTGATGAAAATATTACATACGGTAGTTAAAAATCTTTTGCTTGGGGCTTTGAAGAAAGTAATGTATTTTGATTCATCACCAACATCTTGACCAGCCAATATAAAAAGGAGTTTAAAAAAAAAAAAAAAAAAAAACCTTACAGGGTACACAACAAAACAGCAACGCATCGTAAATTTTCATTTTTTTTTTTCAGTTAGGGTTGTGTGAGTTCTAATCATGGTTGGGATGAGAAATTGCACTCTCAGTTCAGTTTTCACTGCTTGTAATGTGTTGGTACCATGCTTCTGCCTGAAATTTTAAGTATTTGGTCAGGGGTGCCTAATACAGAGCTTAATAAAGAAAGTCAAACCACTCAATTTTTTTCATGTGTTTGTTAGCATATATAGTGAGGTACATACAGCTCCCTTCTTTAGGTCTTTGGAAGAGGCAATATCTAGTTATTTTACATTGAGACTAGAATCAGAGGCTTGGTATTGCATTTGGTGCATCTTGTCCAGTCCCAGTGGCAAAGGTTTTGCCACTGAGACTTGAAAGGTGCACAAAACAATCTATAATCTTACCAGTTCATGTATGTGGTGGCTGTATTAGTACAGAAAATACCTGTTGATCCTGCCATAAATTAAGTGTCATTATCACTTTCTATAAGTCTAAAAGAAAGCACAAGCAACATAATATTTTTCTTGTGTAACCTACTAGTCCTATAGAAATAATCAAAGACAGATGTGTGTGACAACTATGGTTCCTTCCATAAAAAAGTGGTTAAAAAAGCATAACCATAAAAAGATAGAAAGTGCATTTTTTCAAGGAATACTTGGTGAAAATAATGGCAAAAAATCCCAAAGAGCTCCTAATATTTCTGATAAAAGCCTGAATTTTAGTTGGTTTATGGAACCATGATGGCAAATCGTGGCCAAAGCCAGACCTCAGTTCTATGGTTCTGTTATTTTATTTGGTAAAAAAAGAACACACATACTTGAAACTATCAATTTCTGGAAGTTGACCCAGAATGAGAATGCCTAGCAAATCCAAACCCTTTTATATGTGCATATAAAGTCTACTCCTGATATTTTACTATTCTCCTTCTTCTATCCCACATTCCCATAGGAGTATAAAAGCAGATGAAAGGTAACATGAGGGAAGAGATGACACATTTAAGTTTCAGTAAAACAAGACACCTAGGAAGGGGTGAAGGTCAAGGCGGCCTAACATTGCATGAAAATAAGAATGGATTACAATAAATAAGTGTGGCTAAGCCGACCTTGTTATTATTTGTAGAAACTACAATATGTAACAACATGTTATTACATTAATATATTTTTATTGGACTTTTAACAAGGTACAACAAATAAAGTAACAAAATGCAAAGTACAAGCAGAGTACATCAGAAGCAAAGTACATCAAGAGTAAAGAATCAGTATCAAGGGCTGGAAGAAGTGGAGATCCACTGAGCCCATGGTTTCCATCTATTGTCAAATTGTTTCCAGCTAGAACATAGAGACAATGCTCTCTCATATTTATAGGTGAGGTTAACAGAAGCTATTACTTCAGATAAGTTAGAGGTCATATCCCATTTCCAGTGTCTGGTGATAACTAGTCTAAATGCTATAAGGATATGGGCGATAATTGGACGATAGTGCAGTGGGAAATTGTCGATACCCAGGTTCAAGATGGCTAGTGCTGGTGAGGGTTGCATCAAGATAGCAGTGATGGAAGATAAAAGGCGGAATATTTGGTGCCAGAAACTTGTAATGTTTTTGCATGTCCAAAATATGTGTAGAAGATTCTCCACTTGGCCGCAGTTTCGCCAGCAAAGTGGTGAGCCAGAAGGGTAATACTGAGATAGTTTAAATGGCGTCATGTACCAACCAGAGATTATTTTTTGTGAGAGTTCCCAGGGTTTACACAACTAGAGATAGTGTATGTATATTTAAGGGCTTGCAACCATTGAATATATGGTGAAGATCTTCCTCCCATTTTTTGTATGGGGCTCGATTAGTGGAAGATGGTTTTGTTTTGCAGTGTGTTAGAAAAAATCAAGGTCCCTTTCCGGGCGGAGGGTTGAGTGGTGAAATATCGCCATACCTGAGAGGGCAAGGCAAGTTGTGGAGGTGGATTACTATGGATAAACTTTGAAATCCTCATATACGTGTAAAATTTGGTAGCAGGAATATTGTATTGACCTATTAGATCGGCAAATGGTTTAGGTGCCATATGGTTGTTAGTAAGTTAGTAAGCTTTAACGGTTTCCAGCAATCCACCAGTAGAAGGTTGTATAGGTGGGGTGTTGCCATCATAGTAGTTTATTTTTGTGTCCATAGAATGTCTTGTGTCGGTTGAAACCACTGTTTGAGGTGAGTTAATTGAGATGCCCAGTAGTAGTCTTTTATATCAATCATTCCGAAGCCCCCCAACCTTCTTGTGTTTAATCATGTGTTTCATTGCACATTGAGGGTGTTTGTGTTGCCAAATTTATTTTTTGAGAAGTTTGGACAGAGAGGTTATGTATCTTGATGGGACCGGAACGGATAATGTGCGAAACAAGTCTAAGATCAGGGATTTAGCAAAATTCACCTTGTAGTAGGATATGGAGCTAAACAATGACAATAATCAATGGGTTAGTTAATGATAGAATCACGTCATCTGCAAAAAGGCTGATAACATGTGGGTGGTTATGTAAAGTGGCATATTTTTAATGTACTGATTATTGTACTCCTTGTCTATATTATTGTTTCTCAGCTGTCTACACTGTCCACTTATGCATTTTTAAAGTGATTTGTGTACTGTTATGTTAAAAAAAAATGCAAAATGTAAAAACACTATAATCTAATTAGTAAATAACTTCATTATGCTCATCACTGTATTGTTGTGATAAACAAGACAAATCTCAGAAGTAGGGTCATAATTATAAGGCAGTAAATGTGACATTCACCAAGCATTCACTGCTGTTGTTTCTTGCTGCATGTGTTTCAAATTACAGTAATCAATTCACCTCTATTGAATTTGGGGGTGAATTTCACATCACACTGCTTTGTATTTAGACCCATAAGATGTATGATTTATACTTTGCTTCACAGTAACTGTGTTTTAAAACTGGTCAGCTAAGCAATGTTATGAAAAATGTTTTTTTTTTTTTTTTTTTTTTTTACTTTTAATGTTTTGAATTAAAATGTAATACAATAACTGTTCTCAGGAGGCAATACCACCAAATGAAATCCTTGTTTGCCAAGGAACAAACATAAATATATTTATTGTTTTTTGTCATTGGTTATATTTTTGCTGAATCAGCAGACTTATAGATGAAATGTAAAAATTGCTCTGATCCATTAAGGGTAAACAGTTGCTAGTGCTCAAGTGGTTGGGGTTAATTTAGTTTGCTCTCAGAGTAACGGTAACAATTTATGGATCTTTTGTAGCATAGTACTGCTGAAACTGCACACTTACAGTCATTTGTATAATAGAGCTCTTTAGTTTCAGGTAGATAATACTAGCAGGAATGCAATGCACCAGGTATAACGTATGAAGTTCAGAAAGTTCTAGGCCTTTCAAGGTAGAAATAATCTGTAAACAGATTTTTTTTACCCTCCAGACTTTTCAAAGTACTTATCATCAAGATGAATGCATTTTTTTCAACAATAGGTTTTTATTCATTTTTGAAAAAAAAAAAAAAAGGTAATACAAGTAATGTACAGAGTACAAGGGACACAAAGACAACAAAGTCTACAGTAGACCCATTATGAAAAACATTGTTATCAACAATCAGGAAAATAATGTAAAGGCCAGGTAATAGCATCTGATGCTAACAATATATATATTATTTCAGAGACTGATATGAGAAATCATTTGAATCATGGGCTCTACGTCTGTCTAAATCTGTACAGGGAACTTTTTCTAAGGGCTATACTTTTTTCATAATTATATATGAGATTTGCAAGAGCTACAAGCTCAGAGAGGTTGGGTGCTTGTTCTGACCTCCAGTCTGATCAAAAACGCCTTAGCAGGTATAAGAATCAGCACTATGATACTAAAAAATTGTGGGGAAGCGTTCTATGCCTAAGTGAAGTAAAGCTAGTGCTGAGTCGGGCTTGGTAAGTATTCCAAGGACTTGGGATATTAGCTGGAAAACTTTGTTCTACTAGCTGGTTAGTCCCTTTCATGACCAGAGTATATGTTGAAGGGTACCAGGATGTAGGCATCCTCTCCAGCATAGTGGGGAGGTGTTGGGATAGACGTTTGCTAAGCGGTATGGGGTTAGATACCATCTGGATAGGACCTTTTGATATAGTTCCCAATGGTTAACGCAGTGGGTAACACTCTGGGAGTAACGTATAGCTAGTTTACATTGGTTATTAGTGAAAGTTTGATGCAAGTTATGTTCCCACTGAGTCATGGGAGTAGTTTTGGAGAATGTTTCCTTACATTGGAGAATGGAGTAGAACAAGGAGATTCCTTTGTTACAAGATTTTGGGCTCATGAGAAGCCTCCAAGCCTCAGAATGCACATGTATGGAGGGTTTGGGATTGGCTTTCATGAATGTGGTCACCCTCATGTAAGTAAAAAGGTCTTTTGATGAGACGTGGTACGTGCTTATTAACTCGTCCATGGATTCGAGTTGCGACCCCTGGAATAGGTTTGTTTTGTAGAAAGGTGTGAGATGAGGAATTTGAGGGTGGAAAAGGGCGTGAGGATTGCAGGTGTGTGAGAGTCACAGACCTTATGGTGGGTAAAGGTACTTCATGCCATATAGGTTGCTTTTATTGTGTTAGGAAAAGCAGTTATATTCACAAGTTTCCACATATTAGCTAGGAGGACCACTTTAAGGTCCGAGGTATGTAAAGAAATTCAATGTCCACCCATAAATTGTCTGGTGCGGTGAGGAACCATTGTTTCAGTTGGGTCATTTGTGTGGCAACCCAATAGTCAGAAATGTCTACAAAGCCAACTCCTCCAGCCTTCCTATGTTTGATGAGATGAACATGTCGGCTACGGATCTTTAGTTGTACCAAATTACTTTTGATGTGAGGGATCTCATAAATGAACAATTTACTGGAGTGGGATTTCTGAAAATATAGAGGATTTGTGACAGTATCATCATTTTGAATGAAGCTAATCTACCCATCCAGGAAATTTCACATTGCGAGTATTGCTGTATGTAGTAGTTAAAAGCAAAAGCCTGATATGCCTGTGTGGGTTCATATGGCTTCGGCTAGCAGCTCAATAATAAGGTTTAAAATAGAAGAAGATAATGGGCATCCCTGGCAGGTCTCATTGGTTATCAGGAACAGTTTGGAGAGAAGGCATAGAAACACTTTGGGGCAGAAGATATCCTTTTCCTCAACAGCAATCTATATGCTGACCATGTGATATCATAGATTGAGTATGAGGATGCAGTTCTACAATTAAATTTGAATACAAAGCTATGACGGCTGACAATATTGTACCAGAGAAACCAAATTTCAATAAAACTTGATGCATATACCCACAATGAATGTGATCAAACGCCTTCTCTACATCTATAGAAAGAAACAGAGAGGGTGTTCTCATTCGCTCAGCAAAGTTGGAAATGTTTAATAATCGCCTAGTGGCATCAGAAGCCTGTCTTGCTTTGACAAAGCCAGTTTGGTCAGGCTGTATCAAGAGTGGAAGAATTTCATGCAATCGCGTAGCAAGGAGTTTGGGGTAGATTTTGATGTTCGTATTGAATAGTGAAAATAGGCCTAAAATTTTCAGGTGAATCTGGAATTTTGCCTGGTTTAGGAACAGTAACTTTTTTAGCCATCAGCATTTCTTCTGGGAACGATGCCTTTGAGGCTGCTGTGGTAAAAACGTTTACTAAGTATGGGGGGAGGCTGACAGCAAAACTTTTATAATACTAATTTGTGAATCCATCTGGGCCAGGTGATTTCCCCAATGGAATTTCATCAGCCATAAAGGGAGCCTTTAGGAGCTCTAGTTGGGAATGAGATAAATTTGGGAGCTTAAGTCGATCAAGAAAATTTGCTTATCGATTCTCTCGTGGGTTCGGGGGTGGTCTTGTCATTGTTTAAGTTATATAGAGCACTATAGTAATCTGAGAAGGCGTCCTGTTTGTGTTGGGGATTTGTGACCCTTTGTTTGGTAAAGGGGTAAAGGGGTGAAATATAAAAGGAGTTCTAAGTTTGGCGCTATAGCCCTTAAGCTTATTTGACACAAATTTGCCAGCTTTGTTGTCATTTGCGTAATATTGGATTTTAAGTCATCTCATGAAGTGGTCATGTTGGGAACATAGCAAAGAGCAGAGCTCTCAGCATAATTTGGTTAGGTTGGCAGAGATGGATTCTGTTGGAGAGATCTTATTATGGGCTTCAAGATCATGGGTGGATTGGAGCAGTTCATTAAATTTGTTATTGAATTGTCATTTGGCTTTAGCGCTCAGTTGTAATATTAGCCCTCGCATGTATGCCTTATGGGCATTCCATAGATTGAATATGTCTACATGGGGGGGTCGCCTTTACACTAAAAAACTCCTGTAGGAGTTTAGTGTTTCAGAGTTGTCAGGGTTCTGCATGATCGCACTGTTACAGTGCCATAGAAATACTTTGGGGCAGACATCCTTTTCCTCAACAGCAATCTATATGACTGCATGGCCTGACCATGTGATATCAAAGATTGAGGATGAGGATGTCTGCTGCAGTAGCCACTTATCAACAAGAAAAAAGGTCTATACGTGAATAGGATATGTGTCTAATAGAGAAAAACGTATAGTCTCTTTCGTTACCATGTTGGCATCTCCAAACATCGTACAGCTTAGATGTGTGTAGAAGTGGACCCAGAACTGGATGAGGCTTAATGTCCGTGGTTGAAATGTCTAAGGCATAGTCATTCACAAGGTTTAAATCTCCTCCAACAAATAGGCTACCAATGCGTAGTGGTTGTATCTTCTTAGGTAGTTTCTTAATGAAGTGGATTTGATGAGAGTTGGGTACATAGATGTTCACCAGTCTGTAGGGTTTGGAGTTTATATGGCACAATTGGATGAAGAAGCGACCTTCAGGATCTAAAATGGATTCCTTGAGCTCAAAGGATAGCGAGTTCCGTATGGCCAAGGGAACACCCTTCTTCTTTTCAGGAGTGGATGCTAGGAAGGTGTGGGGATAATATTTGTGAGAGCAGAGGGGGTGTTCTGTTATGTGAAAATGTGTTTTGGTATGAGGAGAAAGTGTTCTTCTAATTTACAAGCTTCCTTCCACATAGAGGTCCTTTTAGCGGGGTGGTTTAGACCCTTAACATTTAGGGATAGTATTTTAAAGACCATGGTTACATAGTAAGGGTGATAACAGTGTAGGTATGTCATTGTCTTCAGGCACGGGGTGTTGCCCATTTGTCATAGAGGTGTGTGGATCCATTAAATACGTATGATTAGTCACTGAGAAGAGTTGTGAGGTAGACATCATTTCTTCCAGGTAGTAGAGAGGCCATTGAAGTATTCACTTAAATCGGTATGAGCTTAACTTTGTGGTGTCCCAAAATAAGTAAAGTTTCACCTGGGAATTAGACAGAGTAGGATAAGTTATAAACAACATAAAGAACAGTAAAATATACCCCCTCTCTTGCCAAGTGAGGGGAAGTAGCAGTGTATGCTGATAACCATTGCGGGGTTTAGGAGTGTGGTGGTGTCCACTCCTGTGATTGCCTGGAACTGTTGAGGCACATCGTGCACTGGTAGTGGTGGTGATGAGCCCTAGGGGCAGAGGTAAAGTGTGGTGGTTGTGACAGACTTGTTGCCAGTCGGGGGCAGCTTCAGGAGAATGCTGAGCTCTTGGTGGATTTGGAGGTGGTTTACGGATAATATCTCACTTGCGTAGCAGGGCTAGGCCTTCTTTCAGAGAGATGATTCTTGTTGTGGAGCCTTGATAAGTTATTTCCAACTTTGCTGGGTATTTCCATTTGTAAGGCACATTGTGGTAAAAGAGGGCCTTCGTGATAAAGAGCAGGGTGTATTGAGAGAGGTCTGGCAATAAGCGAAGACCTGGGGCTTTCTCTGGGACTTGTGACTGGTGGTGAAAAGCTTCAAATAACTGTTTTTTTTTATCTGGAAAAAGTGGATTCGCAGGATACCATCTCTGGGGATTTTAGCATTTAGCAGGCAGAAACAAGGACTTGGGAACTCGATGTATCCTGATGATCATCAGGTCTGCAGATGTGAGGTTTGGAATTGCCGCCAGGAATAGGTCTCTGACATAATAGGGTAGCTGTAACAGTTAAATCGATTCCGGGATGCCCCTTATTTTCAGATTGTTCCTTCGAGACCTGTCTTCTAGGTCTGCCAGTTTTGCTTTTATTCAGGATATGTCTTCTGTTTGTGCAATATGGGAGTCAACAAGAGTGCTGTCATTTTTGGTGAACTCACTTAGTGAACTTTCCACATGGTCCACCCAGTCCCACAGCTCCTGGATATCTGCTTTGTGTTGTTTAATGCAGGTCAGTTTATCAGCCTGTAAAGATTCCTGAAGTGAAAGAAGCATGTCCTTAAGCATCGTATCTGATATTGGCTGGCCTATAGTTGGAAATGCAGTATTTGGATCAGCAGCTGAAAGCAATGGTGAGGTGAGTGTGTCGGAGCTTGCTTCCCTCAGCATTTCCTCTTCGCTTGGCTGTGGAGGTTCCCTGTGGGGCTATTGAGAGAGAGGGTGGAGGCACCTGAGCCTGCTGTAGCCTTGGCTGATACAGTGGGGCCGTGGGAAGATGGAGTTTGTGCTGCCGCTGGACGCCCGGAAGCGGACCGTGAGCTATGAGAACTGCAGCAATTTTGTTGTGGAATGTGGGACAGTGAATGAAAGAAATATAGAATGGGATTGGTGCAGCGCTAACACAATTGAATCCACAGTCCATACAAATGTTCAAATGGATCAAATACAAAAGTGCAGTAAACAAAAGTTCATCAGAGAGTGCTCCAATAAAGAAGGGAAACTGTCCACCACTTCAAACTTGGAAAAAGCCCCGAGTGCAGGAACCGCCACCAAGATAATAAATGGCCTCTTACCAAATTGCAATGACCCCCATTACAAGGATCAAAGACAGCCTGTGTGATCAAATCAGTGCCCAGATCGACATGTATCGATTCCCAGTGTTCCCTCAGCAGCTCCGACCGGAACAAGTGAACATAAGGAAAAGAGGGACAACTCCAATAGTGAAGTACGTTCACAGGTTTATTCAGTAAAAGCAGAGTGGCAACTCACGTTTGCATGAAGAAATCACAGCATGTCTCGGAGCTATACTCTCAGAACCTTTGTTTCCAACCAATAAAATGGCCGCCGTGTCTCCTTGCTGGCCTCAGCACGACGAACCGCAGGCTCCTCCTCCGACCGGTTTCATCAACACGTGACTGGACGAAGTCACGTGTTGATGAAACCGGTCGGAGGAGGAGCCTGCGGTTCGTCGTGCTGAGGCCAGCAAGGAGACACGGCGGCCATTTTATTGGTTGGAAACAAAGGTTCTGAGAGTATAGCTCCGAGACATGCTGTGATTTCTTCATGCAAACGTGAGTTGCCACTCTGCTTTTACTGAATAAACCTGTGAACGTACTTCACTATTGGAGTTGTCCCTCTTTTCCTTATGTTCACTTGTTCCGGTCGGAGCTGCTGAGGGAACACTGGGAATCGATACATGTCGATCTGGGCACTGATTTGATCACACAGGCTGTCTTTGATCCTTGTAATGGGGGTCATTGCAATTTGGTAAGAGGCCATTTATTATCTTGGTGGCGGTTCCTGCACTCGGGGCTTTTTCCAAGTTTGAAGTGGTGGACAGTTTCCCTTCTTTATTGGAGCACTCTCTGATGAACTTTTGTTTACTGCACTTTTGTATTTGATCCATTTGAACATTTGTATGGACTGTGGATTCAATTGTGTTAGCGCTGCACCAATCCCATTCTATATTGCTATTTAGATCTGGTATTTCTGATTCTAGATCAGGTGCTGGCTGCTTTCATTTGGTCTGTTGACTTTTTATTCATGTATGTTTTTATCTTTACATTTTAGCGCAGCAATATCCCCATTTTTATAGTGAATGAAAGAAACCTGATAACTAATGCCCCGTACACACGTGCAGATTATCTGAAGACTTTTGTCTTCAGATTTACCTTTTCTATGTAGTGCAAGGGCCTGCCGGATTGCATACAAATTGAAAGTGTTTAGGTTTGACCTCATATTATATGGTTTTGGTAAGTCTACAGACAAAAGTCTTCAGATAATCTGCACGTGTGTACGGGGCATTAAGGGGCTGCGGTATCCCTCTCTTCCTGTGGGGCATAGTGTGGATCTTCAGACACCCATTGGAGATGATTGTGGAGGCTGATCAGTGTCTAGGATTCTAAAAGAAAGCGCTTTTCCCTGTGAGTGCGAGGAGCTTCCAGCTCCAGCAGCCATCACGCTGGGCAATCAACACCCCCCCCCCTTCCAAGATTGATGCATTTTTCAGGGTGCTTAATTCATCAGTCAAAGAATTACATAGGTTAGATATGCATCTCCCCACAAGCCTTCAGATCCTTTGGACCCTCTGGATTTGGTATGGGAGCCCCATGCAAAAAAGCAAGTATAATGGGGATTCCCTTCTATACCAGATCCCTAATTAAAAAAGACCAGTCCACCTAGCTCAACCAATAAAAAAAAAAACACAACCATACAATCCCGTATACACACTCCTATACCCACAGTTGATCCAGAGGAAGGCAAAAAACCCCAGCAAAGCATGATCCAATTTGGTACAGCAGGAGAACAAAATTCCTTCCTGATCCCCCGAGAGGCAATCGAATATTACCTGGATCAACTTTACCTATAAATGTTAGCACCAAGTTGTATTATGTATACCTAGGAAAGAATCCAGGCCTTTTTTAAAGCAATCTACTCAGCTGGCAAGAACCACCTCTGGAGGGAGACTATTCCACATTTACACAGACTCCTTATGTATTGGTAAATGTTGATCATATCCCCTTTAATGTCCTTTTCTCAAGAGAAAATAAATTCAGTTCCTCTAATCTTTCCTCATAGCTCCTCAATGTCTCTTATCAGTTTGGTTGCTCTTCTCTGCACTGTCTCCAGTTCCCCAATATCCTTTTTGAGAACTGGTGCCCGAAACTGAACTGCATATTCCAGATGGGGTTTTACTAATGGTTTGTACAGGGGCAAAATGATATCTCTCTCTCTGGAGTCCGTGTCTCTCCTAATACAAGAAATTACTTTGCTTGCTTTGGAAACTGCAGCTTGGCATTGCATGCTATTATTAAGCTTAGGATCTACTAGAACACCCAGATCCTTCTCCTCTATGGATTCCCCAGTTCTACTCCCCTATTATGTATGATGCATGCATATTCTTAGCCCCCAAGTGCATAGCTTTACATTTATTAACATCAAACCTTTTTTGCCACGTAGTTGCCCAATAAGACAGTGCATTGAGGGTGGCTTGTAAATTGGAGACATCCTGTAAGGAAGTTATTCCACTGCATAGCTTGGAGTCATCTGTAAAGACTTAAATAGTACTTTTAATCCCAGATCCTATAGCATTTATAAATATATTAAAAAGTAAAGGTTCCAACACTGAACCTTGGGGTACACCACTGATAACCTTAGACCATTCAGAGTTAGAATCATTAACCACTACTCTCTGAATTCTGTCTTTTAGCCACTTTTCTATCCATTTACAAACTGATCTTTCCAAGCCTGTAGACTTTACCTTACATATTAGCCATGTGTGGGGAACTGTGTCAAACGCTTTTGCGAAATCCAAGTATACTATGTCCACAGCCACCCCTCTGTCCAAGGTTTTACGTACCTCTTCTTAAAAAGAAATCAAGTTTATTTGACTGTCTTTCATGAATCCATGCTGTCTGCTGCTTAAAACATTATGTTCCAGCAAGAACTCATCTATGTGGTCTTTTATTAAACTCTCCAGTATCTTCCCGACTATAGAAGTTTAACTAACAGGTCTATAGTTACATGGTAAAGACTTTGATCCATTTTGGGATCCATAGGTGGATGTCATCTGGTCCTGGTGCTTTAATGAATCCATAAATGTAAGGAGTGCTAGGTAAATTCTATAAAATACTGATCAGGTGCGGACACCTCTAGGTACCAGTGCAAACATTTTGTATAGGCCTACAAATTATGAGTCAGCATCAGCTGTGCTTTCAGTAGAAAAATATGTAATGCTTTTTATCTTCCATCTGCCATTGAAAGCAATACAAAACGCATCTACTGTGCTTAGTAAACATCACAGCCAGGAAGGAATGTTGGAGTTACTATCTTTCTTTACCAACTACCTACTATATCAAATTTAGTAGCTGGCAATAGAAGAGCTTTTTGAACTGAAAAGTAGAAAATATTTAAGCCACGTATGGCCCTGGAAAAAATAAAAAAATAAATATTAATGACAATAATTCTGATGACTACCCAAAACATATGATTTATGTTTGGAGAAGCTGTGGCAAATCAGGTTCTTTGAAAACCGATTGGGGTGGCTGTTTTTGAATGGCACCTAATGCCACAAAAAATGAACATCCTTTAATGATGACTTCTTGATGAACCATGATTATAAGACAATTAACTCAATGCTTGCTGTAATCATATTTCATATCTTGACATAAACTACATTACATACTTCAATCCGTGTATTTAAAGTGGTTCTAAAGGAAGAATGTTTTTTATCTTAATGCATTCTATGCATTAAGATAAAAACCTTCTGTGTGCAGCAGCCCCCCTCAGCCCCCCTAATACTTCAGTCACATCTCGACCCAGAAATGTTGCACGAGAGTCTCAGCTGTCCGGGACTCCCCCTCTTCATTGGCTGAGACAACAACGCCATTTGCTCCTGATGCTGCCAATCAAAGTCAGTAAGCCAATGAGGAGAGAAAGGGGTTGGAGCCAAGCTGCGGCTCCGTGTCTAAATAGGCGCACAGAGCAGCGGCTTGCCTCAGGTGTCCCCAGAGCAGGCTTTTTGCTGTGGGGGCACTCGGCAGGAGAAAAGGGCCAGGAGCACCAGCGAGGTACACAGGAAGAGGAGGATCTGGGCTGCTCTGTGCTAAACCACTGTACAGAGTAGGTAAGTATGACATGCAGGGTTGTATAAAGTACTCGAAACCCATACTTGAGTAAAAGTACAAGTGCTCGATCAAAAAGTGACTTGAGTAGAAGTGGAAGTGCTCAATCAAAAAGTGACTTGAGTAGAAGTACTAAAGTATTCAACATTTTTTGTACTTAAGTATTGCAAGTAGTTTTTTTTTAAAAATGTTGCTACTCAAGTACTGAAAGTAAAAGTACCAGTAGTTTTGAAAAAAAATGTTGCTACTCAAGTACTGAAAGTAAAAGTACAAGTACTGTGTTATGTAGTTATTAAAGAAAGAAGTCAAAAGTTTGACCATCATATTGTTTTTTATTATTTCAAATGCAGCTTTTATTTATACATACAGTAGCATTTATTTTCGTATGCGCTGATAATACACATGTTTTGAGCTTCATGAAACCTGCCATCTACTGTTCTGGCAGTGGTAATTTTTACAATTGTAATGAGTAACTATGCAGCACAAAAAAAAAATATCTGAGTAGAATTATTGAAATCATCAAAAAAATGTAGTGAAGTAAAAGTGGAAGTAGGAGAAAAAAATAATACTCTAGGAAAGTACAGATACCGCCTTTCGGTACTTAAGTACAGTAGTGAAGTAGTTCTACTTAGTTACTATACATCTCTGATGACATGTTTGTTATATTTAAACAAAAAAAAAAAAAAGTAGACTTTAATATCACTTTAGGCCAAAGTACCAAAAATGAAGGCAGATCCACTAAATCATGTGCTCTTGAGTCTACCTGGTCTTTGTAGCTACATATATTCTCTTGAATTAGGTATCACTGACTAGCTGGAGACAGGTATCTGTACTTGATCTAAAATATCCCACAACAAACTCAAAAAAGGCAAGTAGAAGCCAAAAGACTGGTCAACAGTATTGGCAATAGGTTTCCTGCAGCTGATTTTTTCCCATTAGTGACTTACTATGCCTTGTGTTTCTGTGTTGAGTCAAATATTCGGTAAAGGACCAGGGCCTTGCTTCCTTATGTAAAGCTGTCCCTCTGGTGACTGACAATCTTATAACTGTTGGGGGAATTATAAGACGCAGATCCACAGAATGAATAAAGCAGAAGCAGGGAAATCCTGCGGGTCCTTAGGTACCACTTCCTATTCATTAAGAAGAACAATGAGCAGCACAGCAATGACATCACTAATTATTACGCCAAATCTTGTGAAGCTAGCAGTCATAGACACAGTACCTTAGATGATTTCACACTGCAGATATACAGCTATGAGGTTAAAGCACAGGTTAAAATGCCTGGTCAAAGGAAATACATCACTATTTTTCAAGAGCAATTTAATGCAAAGGATACCATTTTTTAAGGTAACGATTAAACGCTACTAACATTTCTAAATATACTGTATTGTATGAGATAGCAAATCTTTACTTTTAAATTGCAGGGTCTCTTTAAAGATTTTCTAAAAAGAAGCAACCATTATAAATTGAATAGCCGAGTCCAAAATGTTAATTCATGGTGACACGCACACTTTCAGGAAAATTACTTAGATTGACTGCTCTATGATCAATAAATAATTCTTAATTGCAGTGTTTAATAATTAAAGGTGATATACCATCTCAGCATTTGCTGTACATGAGAAGTAATGGAAGGAATTTTATTAAGTTAATAAGCAGGACAGATAATTTAAAAGTCCTCTTAATCTCCTTTATCATCTCTTACATCAGCCAACCGTTGCTGATCTTCCGCTTGTTGGGGGGTCATAACAGACCTAATTAAATGGAAATGGAAGACGCACAGAAAGGCATCATCTCATTAAAAGCCATTAGTCATTCAATGGAAATGCTTTTAATGATAACATCTGTTATTTTACTTATCCATAGAAGGAAATGTAAAAACCTTCCTCTGTTGTTTCTGCTGTGATTGTTTTTGTAATGTTTTTTTAATTTGCTTCAATCCCTTATTGAAGGAACTGGGCTAAAAACAGATCGTGTGCATAGCCTGGCATAGGGCCTGTGGAGCCTCTATGAAGCTGGAGCCGTTTAGTAAAAAAGGTTGTTTAAAGGAGGAAATTTCTTTAGAGGTGAAATTGTCCATCATTTATATATTCAGGATGGGAGCAAAGCATGAAAAGAAGAAATCAAGGATGAAATTCTGCTGGGGCTGGAAAACAACCATGAAATACAGCTGGAGAATTTGTTTTATGAACTCATTTGATGCTGGAAAAAATGATTCCTAAACAACATTAATCAAACGATGACAACTGCTATTTTCAACAGTAACAATTAAGTACCGAAATTAATAGTTATATGGCTGAAAATAACAATAATGTGGCACATAACATACTATATGCACTATAGCTCAGTGAATTAATTCTACTGTGTAACCTCTTGACTCTGACGTAACACATATATGCGGGCCCACTGCACTGGGCTTTATGGCAAGGGACCGCATATTTGCATATCTCACCAAGAGCCCTGGGCCCTGTACTAATGATCGAGACCCAGAACTCCTGATTCCCGGTCACCTGATTGCTGTAGTAACCTCTGATTGGCTACTGCAGAGATCAGTCACTGTGAAGCGGAAGCCAACCCCTGTGTTTCTCTCTCTGTTAATGGAGAGGAAAGATATCTTTGTCTCTTCTTGCAGAGAGAAAAAACAAAAAAATAATAAATATAAAAAAGAAAAGAAAAATAAAAAAAATACCTAGATCAAGGTTTGAAGTAGAACTATAGGCAAAACGTTTTTTTTTTTTTTTTCATTTTGGATAGAGCAAGGGAGGGTTATAACCCTTGTAAAAAAAATGTTGCTATCTGTGTCCCATTGCGAAGATTTACGTTTACTTCCTGTCCCATGGCCAAACAGGAAGTCGGAAGAAATCCCTGTAAATTAATGGAATTTCTTGGCGAACCCCAGGTCACCAGAACAGTGTCCCAATTTGACGAGTTCCACTAGTTTTCTGGGGACAACCCAAAATGTGGGATTTTCCTTTACTTTCACTTTTAATGAAAATGGCAAACAGGACAAACAGAGAGGGTGAATCTCCTTAACGGAGGCACAGACAGCAAGTTAAACTGACAGGCATTCTAATCCCCCCCCACTCTATCCAAAACCAAATGTTTAGTTATACTTGAATCTAGGTCAGTACCAGGGTTGGTGTTTGGGTCAAGGTCAGGGTCAAAGGTCAAGGTCAGGATTAAAGGTCAGGGTCAGTATATTTTGGACAGGAGGATTTTTTTAAGTGTTTTTTCAATTAGTATTAGTGTCAGTTAGTGTTAGTTTGTTTTAGGTAGGACAAAAAACAAAATGCGCACTTTTGATTCTGGGCTGTACTACAGGTAAAAAAAAAAAAAAAACATACACCTATGTGGCATCATTGTGATTGTCAGGAGCAGGAAAATCACTTTTTAGGGTTGCTCTTTGGTGGTAACAAGAAATATACAGCAAACTGTAAAAATATATATATTTTTTTACTATTTTGGGCCAGTTTCCATTTATTAAAAAAAAAATAGCAGATATCCATTACAATTTACCACCAAATGAAAGCCCGATTTGTTCTGGAAAAAACAAGGTATAATTCACCTGGATGTACAAAGTAATTGTGATTATATGTATGGTTTTACTAACACATACCAAAGTTGCAAAATTGTGTTTAGGCATTAAGGTTTGTTTTGAAAAAATGAATAAGGGTGCGCTAACCTAAATAATATGCAGCTGCACTAGAAAAGGTGAAAATAAAAGTGAAAAAATGAAATAGTGCGCTTACAATGTGGCATACAGTGTATAAAAACAATAAATCATATAGTGATACTCAACCACACAGTGGTGATAAAAAACATAAAAAATAAATGCATCAAAAGTCCATTTAAAAAAACAATCTCTCAAAAGAATGCATAAGCGTGATAACACACAAAGAGTCTAAAGCGCACTATTTCATTTTTTCACTATTAAGATTTGTTTTACCCTTAGGCATGAAGGGGTTAAAACTAAAATCCAGGCAGATACAAAAAAAGAAAAATAATAGTAATGCCACTTTGTAGTTCTTTATATACTGTTAAATATATATTTTTGGAACGTATGTATAGTAAGTAACTACATTTGACTTGGTATCAGCCCCTTCACAGCAGGGCTCAGACTGGGGAAAAAATAAGTACAGGGAGCCAATCAGTCAGTGTCAACCAGAAACAGGTTTATAGAGGGGGAAACAGAGTGACAGAATCTTCATCAGTCTGCTGATTCTCCTTTACTGTCCAGTCACAGACTGGGAGAGGGACAAGAACCAGTTGTATCACTTATTTGAAGAAGGGAAAAACCAGACCAGACAGGTCTGTGTATTATGGCAGAGCTATGCAAATCTCAGAAGTGGATGGACAGAAATACAAATCTTTTGGCAGATAAAATAACTATGTCTGTATAAACTGTATTTAGCTGTTAACTTGCAGTTAAGCTTTTATATTTACCCCATGGTAAAGGATCAATGAGTCACTTTTCTCAAACACTCCTTAAAGTATAACTAAACTATAACAAAACATTAAAAAGAAAATTTCCCTCAGTTTGTTTTCTCTTCCCATACAGATTCTGTAGATTATTTCGGAGCTTTCTGTAGATCAATGCATGCTCCAACAATAAACGAGCATCATAGTTTTACTGTGGAGAGTGGAGATTAAAGCCCCGTACACACGATCAGATTATTGAACGATCTGTCGTCCGTTTTTTGTGGCATGCTAGTCTGATGTGGAAAGTGATTTTCATAAAAATTTTCCCGTACAACAGAATTCTACTTCAGAAGTGATGCCATGTGTTGGATTGCTTTGTATGTGTTCTTTCGTCTCTGAGCATGCCTAGTCTTGCTCTTAAGATTTTTTTCCGTCGAAATCTGTACTAATGAGATGAAAATCGGACGTTGTTTTGACGGACGACAAAAATTATATAGCCTGCACATCAGGATTTTGTCAGCCGAAAAAGTCGGAGTCAGCTGTCGAAAGCACCATACTAACAATCGGAAAATTGACAGATCGTTTGTCGGATGAATTTTCCCTACCAATTTTCTTATCGTGTGTATGGGCCTTTAGGTAGACGTGTGTTGAAATAGTATGCTTGCAATCTAACCCAGGAGTGCACAGCAAAGGGTGACCACTCTGCAACTGAACGCAGTAAACGTTGTCACCCTAGAAAAGGATGTTTATACAGCTTGCTGGTAAAGTTTAATTGAAAGCGAGAAATAATACATATTTTTCACATGATATTGCTGTAATTAACCCACTTCTTGTTCCTTGGATGGCTATGCTCTCTACTCTACTGTATCTATGGCAGCAGCTATGAGTGTCACCGAGGCCAGAAATATCTTTCTCTTTGATACATAGGAGTGATGGGATTATTGGTTTACACACATGAAAGATAGCAGTAGTTCTTCTGTCTGTTCAGCTCATGCTGCATTAGGGCAGCTCATTCAAATTTAATGAAATGCAACATACCTCAGCACCCCATATTTTAGGTGTTGTTTGCATTTTTTGCAGCACAATATACAGTTCATGGTGGGTTGTACAGCGCTGTGGTGCATTGGAATGCATATGTGTTTTGGAGGTGTGTTGAGGTCACAGTCACAATAAATGGCACTGTAACCCTTTAAACCATTTTTCACATGTTACTCTATGTTACAGTAAAGTATGTATTTACCACACATTACAGCAATGGGTTTAGTGTGAATTGGGCCTTGAAAAGTTTAAAAGTTCTGCCCCCTATAGGACAAAGCACATGTAGTACTGTGTCTCATGTTAGCTACTATATATTCTTGCTGTGGCTGATCCAACAACATCTTTGAAGAAAACAGTTGATTCATATCGATAGCTTGTCTCAGTTTTTTAGAGGCAAGTAACGACACAAAGAAAGCAGACGGTGACACCAGGGGCGTAACTACAGGGGTTGCAGGGGTTGCAATTGCAACCGGGCCCCATGCTCCAGGGGGCCTGTGTGGATCCCCTGTACACCTGGATAGGCGAGGCGGCTGGGGCAGCATGTAGAGAAATCACTGTCCTCCTTTTTCCTCCTGTAGCTGCAGGAGGAAAATGGAGGAGATTGGTTCCTCTGTATGCTGCCCCTGCCACTCCTCCTATCCAGTTCACTTGTGTTATGCTGTCTCTGGGCCCCTGTGTACTCCCCTGGTCCCCCCCTCCTAATGTGCTGCCCCCCCCCCCCCACTGTGCTCCCTTCCTTCTCCTGCTGGCTGCTGCAGGGGATGTGTTACAGTAGAGAACCAGGGAGGGGTCGGTAAATAGGTAATTTACCAGCTCCTTCCTTTTCTGAATGGACAGAGTCATAGTCAGTGACATTGTAAAAAAATAAAATTATAAAAAATAATACAATTAAAATATCAAAAAAAAAAAACTACTGACACCAGTGGGTGAACTTCCAGGATTGCAAAGGTCACACTTGCAACCAGGCCCTGGCATTCCACCACCGTGCGGAGGCCCCAAGATGGCAGGAAGGGGGCCAACTGCAGAACTTGTGAAAGGGTCCTGTTGCGGGACCATAATAAAGGGCACCAGGATAAGTGGGAAGAGCCCCAGGCTTAAAGGGAAGGGCCCCAGCCAGAGGTCCAGGGGGCCCTTCATAGTTTCTTGCCCTGGGGCCCTGAAGGTTCTAGTTACGCCTCTGGGTGACACCCCCCCCCATTCCCCCCGTGCATTCCTCTTGCCGTTTTTTGGTCTTGGGAAACTGTTTACAGCCAACACACGCTGCAGGTATTAATCAGCCGTATCCTTCAAAGCTGTTGTTAAATCGACCATGGCAGGAAGAGTCAGTACTCATAACAAGAGTTATAAATGGTAAAGTTTTCTGCTTTGCTGTTTGCTGCTATAGGCTGGGTGAATATATGATTATAGGGGTGTGTGTTGAACTGCTGCAACCACTCAATAGGTGCACTCTCTCACTTAACAGGTAATAAATAAATAAAAGGGTAACTCCACTTTCGTGGAGGAAAAAAAATAGCACATTTAGGAAAAATAATATAGCATATACAAATGTGACACAAGTTATATTGTGAATAATAAAACAATAATAATAAAAAAAAAAAAATAGCAAATTTAGGAAAAATAATATAGCGTATACAAATGTGACACAGTTCATATTGTGAATAATAAAACAATAATAAAAAAAAATATAGCAAATTTAGGAAAAATAATATAGCGTATACAAATGCGAAACAAGTCATACTGTGAATAATAAAACAGGTGTGTATTATCCTGCGCTCCCTAACCTAAAGTGTCCCTCTGTTCTAACTTGTGTCCGATGGCTGCAACCAAATAATTGTGTTTCCACATTGCAAACAAAATAAAATCAAAAATGTTGGTTGTGCAAACCAATTCATGTTTTTAAACCAAAACCTTACTTTCAAATCACAAAATTGCTATCATTATTCAGTGACAAACTTTTTTGTGCACAATAAAATAAAAACAAACAAATGTGACAGTCCCAAACGACTATAATTCAATTAGTAGTGCTTTTCTTGTTTCAAATATTTTTCCCTCTAAATGTGCTTTTCATATCCCGCAGTTTTTCCACCTTCACCCTTTGGGATTTCAGTTAATACAATTGTGCTATGACTCCCATCACCTTTCACCACTGCACTCACTTCTAGTTTAGATCTCTTTCCAGGTCTAAAATTGCCTTCCCCTGCTGGGGTTAATTCCAGGTTCCTCAGCTGTTCAATCTTCTTCCACTCTCCTCTCTCCTCACTGAGCTGGCTTTGTCTGGACTTCCATTCCTCCATGTCCCCTTAGTATAAAAGATACACTCCCATTGTGTAGTATATAAAGGTTTCACATTTATTGCATAATATCCACTTACATTAAAACTTGAGACAGTGCGCTTCAAAAAAAAAAATCATCCGACGGGGCAGCAACTCTCGTATGCTCTCATATGTTCCACAAACACAGTCCTCTGTCACCTGACTCCTCCCACGCATATCATCACGATCACCTGACTTCCTCAGGTCATATTGTAATTGAATGTTATTAAGAATTACCTTTTCTTTTCAATTTGCAGCCGCTATAATTTTCTGAAAATGCAATGCAATATGGCTACCTGGAGTTGTTCTGTACACAGAATGTATACTGACCGCTGCCCAGAAACATAATTTCTTGCTTGTGTGATTGGCTCACCAATTTTCACAGAAGTCGGTCTAAGATTTCAGAAGTCAGATTTTAGGCATCTCCGGCAACAAAAAATATAATTTTTGATGAGATAGTCCCAATAGGAAAACATCTAAAGGGATGCAGGCCCAGCAGATTTCCTCATTAGTGCTCTGAAACTGCACAGCTGATTGATAAATATGAAGTCCAAAGTTCAAATGTAATCCGGAAAATCCAGAAGTCAGTCCACACTTCCAGATTGGTGCAAAAACAGTAAAACCCCAAATAACTTGCAGCCACCTGATCACCTCTGGGTGCAATGCACACTCACCTTAATGTTTTTACCATGAAGGTCAACAATCGCATTTTGTTTAACCACTTGCCGACCAGCCGCCGCCTATATACGGCGGCATGTCGGCAAGTTTCCTGCTAATCGCCGTACCTGTACGGCGGTTCGCAAGAGCGATCCTGGGCGATTGCCGCCGGGAACCCACGATCACTCCCCATGGAGAGAGAAACTGATCGCCGCCATTACTAGTAAAAAAATAAAATAAAAAGTAAAAATGACATATATCTTTACCCTAGTTTGTAGACGCGATAACTTTTGCGCAAACCAATCAAAATATGCTTATTGGCATTTTGTTTTACCAAAAATATGTAGCAGAATACAAATTGGCCTAAAAAGATAAAAAATTTAATTTTTTTATTTTTTTTATTGTGAATGTTATATAGCAGGAAGTGAAAAATATCAGAGGTGATCAAATACCACCAAAAGAAAGCTCTATTTGTGGGAAAAAAGGATATCAATTTTAATTGGGTACAGCATTGCACGACCACGCAATTGTCAGTTAAAGTAACACAATGCCGAATCGCAAAAAATGGCCTGGTCATTAAGGCGGAAATTCTTTCGGTCCAGAAGTGGTTAATCAGTGGGAATATTTAAAGAATTTAGGCCCCGTTCCCACTGGGGCAATCCGACTTGCCGGGGCGACCTAACAGGTCGCGGCGCGCAGCTTGCACCGCGACCTCGGAGAGGCCGGCACAGACTTCATAACATTGAAGCCAATGCAGGTCGCTCCAGGTCACCCCAAAGAAGCTCCGGACCCTTTTCCTAAGTCGGAGTGACTTGTGTCGCTCCTATTAGAACGAGTCCACAGCTTCTGTATGGCAGTCGACCTACGGCGAGCTGTCAGGCGACCAGGTCGCCTGATAGGTCGCCCCCAGTGTGAACGGGGTCTTAGAAACATGGGACAAAACTGTGTGAACAGAACCGTGAAATAAAAATGATAATAATTTTCTTTAAGGGTATATGACATAAAGATGGATGCAAATATTACCCAACTTGTGTGCTACTGCGTACCTATTCCCCGAGCGATTGCTAGGAACCAGATTACAGTCTAAATCAGGGAATAGCTGCATCCATTTTGCAAGGCATTTTGCTTGGTGCACTGTCCCTAGAACATGTATTAACTTCCTGGTAAAACCTCCAAATTGTTATAAATGTCCCTTGATGTGAAGTGTACTCCAACGGCAGACCAGAAAATTGCTTTGAAATTGTAGGTCACAACATACCTCGTTCAGTATTCCCCACTTTATATCTGTACTGCTAGGATATGAACACAGATTTCTTTCTATGACCTGCAGGTCATGGTTCAGGGCTTAATTATCCCTCTTCCCAAGCTGTATGAGGTCATCTTACCGTTGTAAATTTAAACTAAATTTTTTCAAAGATCTGTATAGTACTACTGCATGCAGCACACATGAAAATGACATCCAGATATAATTATGAACATTATAAATAAGATATGAGGATGCTGCATTATAATCAATGCCACCTCTAAGAAATATTTTTTTTCCTGAATCAAAATAAATTAAATATATTAACATTGTAACAGAAATATATTGGCCCGCTCCCACACCCCTTTAAAAGCCAATTAGAGAACATCATTTTGAAGAAAAAGACATGTGGTGACTCCATATTTCCGCCCTATGATTTTCAATAACCTCTCCCCTGAACATTGATTAAATTCACTAGGCTCACACTGTTGCTTCTTGATGAGAATTTGAAATAAAGCACAGGATCTGCTGGAACAGAAGTATAAAATGACATCGCCTTATTATCTGATAATAACCGATGCCAGGGAGGACAAAGCACAGCAGCCAATTATGCTTCTGATTCTAATCTTTAAAATGAATAGTAAAGGTCGACATATATTCCTGAAAGATACAAACGTGAAAAACTTAACTACCAACATGGCAATAATAAACTTTTTGGATTTATTTAGTTATCTTTTCTATGTTTTGCTAAGGTAGTCAAATACTGAGCCAAAGCAGCTCAAAAGAAATGTGCCTACAGGACCCTTAATAACCAATGCGTCAATTGTTGTCAAGGAACAATGAAGGGTATGAGCTGGACAGATGCCATGGTCTCTCAGGTTTTCACATAGTCTCATCATTTCTTGTCTTCACCATTACCGGATTCAAATGATTTTATATTTCAGACACTAGATTATTTCTGTTCTGCTCACAACTTTGTGACTATATTAAGGTTTTCAAACCAAGGAGTCATAAAAAGGCAACAGCACACAAATTAAAAGCTCCTGTAGACTTGCAGTTGAGGGGGGAATTGAAAGCATGTGGTTGAGCTTTGCTTTTTGTAAGCCCAAACAACCCCCCACCCCCTTAAGCTACAAAGGCAGTGAACGGGGGGTGTTTCCATGCCATTGTCATTATGCTTTGCTTCATGCCTGTTGCAAAAAATATCATCTCATGTTTGGTTGGCAGTACAACAACCACAACCCATCCACTACCATGCATGTTGGTGCAGCATTTACAGGGTAAAACAATTGTAAGCAGGCATCACATTGACTTTTTACCACACGTTAAAAACCTCTTGTGACAAACTAGGAGCACAGAGATATAGAGCACATGGATTCAGATCACACAAAACCCAATGGGTTGGGGTTGGGGGGGCCCTGCCAGGTAGTCTGTACGGGGCTCCCGGGATTTCTAACAGCAGCCCTGTGAGTGCTGCTCAGCTATTCAAAGGAAGCTTTATATTTTATAAATGCATATAACGGCCAACCCCTATCCAAAGAAGTCTTGGATCATGGTCTCAAATTTTTCCCTGTAAAAAATCGGAAATAAATTTAATACCTACATAGGAATTGAGAAATGTGTAAGGAAGCTCAAAATTCAAAATTACATTCTAAGCAACCCTCTGGAACAACAATCAAAATCCACTAAAAATAAGGAATCTATACAACACAGTCCATTATGGAATACAGTAAATACCTATACAGCCCACAAATTCATGACAATCAACATATTGAGGTTTTTTAAGAAGCTAGTCCTACAAGATCTGAACCAATAAAAATCAAAAAAGTACCAGAACCAGCTAATCTTAAATGATTGATAAGGGTGTGAGTTTTCATTGCCGTTCTATCAAACTAAAAGGTACCATGAAGAACTAGAACAACAACTACAGGATGAAAACACATATATGAAACTCCTTGGAAACTTCACTCAACAGTACAAAAAGGAATTGGAAAAAATAGTGCATTTAGGTTTGAAAAACGAAATACTGAATACAAAGGAAGCAAAATACTTGGTACCAGAAACTTGCAGATTACCTATCTATAATTTATACATTACAAAAAATACATAAAGATAGACAAAACCCTCCCGGAAGACCAATAGTGAATGGAATAGACTCCCTACCAGCTAGAATGGGCTAATATATTGATAACTTTATTCAACCCGTAATACAGAATACAAAGGCATATATAAGGGAGACCAAGCATGTGTTACTAGAGATGGAGAATCTACCAGTTCTAGAAGGCAGGACCTTACTAGCAACAGCGGATGTCTCATCAAAACTTAATTTTTATTTGGTTTAACCAAAGCTATTATAAACAAAAGACCAGGATAGCGATGGGAGCCAAGTTTGCACCCAGTGTGGTCAATGCTTTCATGGCACAATAGGAGAAAGAAGCAATATATTCTAATAGTCCTACACAACTTATTTTCTATAAAAGATTTATAGATGACTTGATTATTCTCTGCAATGGCAACCAGGAATCGCTGGAAGAATTTTTAGAAAATCTTAACATTAGTGACAAGAACATAAAACTCACTTGGAATATTAATACTGTAAAGATAGACTTCCTGGATTTAGAAATTAAGATTGAAAAGAATAAATTGGTAACAATAATTATTATTATTATTATACAGGATTTATATAGCGCCAACAGTTTGCGTAACGCTTTACAATGTGAGGGAAGACAATACAGTTACAATACAATTCAAAACAGGAGGAGCTAGAGGGCCCTGTTCCTTAGAGCTTACAATCTAGAAGGGAGGGTCAAGTGAAACAAAAGGCAATAACCGTGGAAGATGGGCGGATGGTGAAAATGGAGGTATATTTGTTAGGTGTAGGTAGGATAGGCTTCTCTGAAAAGGAGGGTTTTCAGAGATCGCCTAAAAGCGAATAGAATAGGAGATAATCAGACCGATAAGGGTAAGGAGTTCCATAGGATTGGAGAGGCTCTGGAAAAGTCCTGGAGGCGGCATGGGAGGAGGTGACGAGGGAGCTAGAGAGAAGGAGGTTTTGAGAGGAATGAAGAGAGCGATTAGGTTGGTATTTTGAGACTAGGCTAGTGATGTAGCAAGGGGCTAAGCTGTGGATTGCTTTATAAGATGTTGTAAGTATTTTCAATATAATTCGTTGGGTGAGCGTAAGCCAGTGGAGGGCTTGACAGAGAGGAGCAGCGGACACTGAGCGATTATTAAGGTGGGTGAGTCTGGTGGCAGCATTCATGATGGATTGAAGGGGGGATAGCCTGTGTAGAGGTATGCCAACGAGAAGGGAATTGCAGTAGTCGAGGCGCGAGATGACCAGGGAGTGAACTAAGAGCTTTGTTGTGTCTTTGGTTAGAAAGGGGCGTATTTTGGAGATGTTGCGGAGGCTGAGGCGGCAAGATTTGGACAGCGATTGGATGTGGGGTTTGAAGGAGAGTTTAGAGTCCAGGACAACACCTAAGACCTTGGCATGCGGGGATGGGCTGATAGTAATGCCATCGATATTGACAGAGAAATCAAGGGAAGAGGCACGTGGTGGAGGAAAAATTATAAGCTCGGTTTTGGATGGATTGAGTTTGAGGAAGTGGTGAGACATCCACACAATATACGATATACGATATATCTGATAGTAAATTAGTAATACGTGAGGAGACTGAGGGAGAGAACTGAGGGGTGGATAGATAGATTTGGGTATCGTTTAATCACTTCTGGAGCGGAAGGATTTTCCCCCTTAATGACCAGGCCATTTTTAATAGACAATTGCGCGGTCATGTGACTCTGTACCTAAATAAAATTGATGTCCCTTTTTTTCCCCACAAAACGAGCTTTCTTTTGGTGGTATTTGATCATTTGTGAGATTTTTTGCGCTAGAAACAAAAAAAAAGCAACAATTCTGAAAAAAAAAAAAAAAACAATATGTGTCACATTCTGCTATATAACATCCCCTCCCCCCTCAAAAAAAATGTAAAAAATTTTAAGTTTTCCTCCTTTTAGGCAAATTTGTATTCTGCTACATATTTTTAGTAAAAAAAATCACAATAAGCATAGTTTGATTGGATTGCGCAAATGTTATTGCATCTATAAACTAGGGGAAAGATTGATGTCATTTTTATTTATTTATTTATTTTTACTAGTAATGGCGGCGATCTGCGATTTTTAGCGGGACTGCGACACTGCGGCGGACAGATCGGACCCCTAACTGACATTTTTGACACTTTTGGGAGGACCAGTGACATTACTACAGTAACCAGTGCTAAAAATATGCACTGTTAATGTAATAATGACATTGGTAGGGAAGGGGTTAACCTAGTGGGTGATCAAAGGGTTAAATGTGAGCCTAGGGGAGTGTTTACTAACTGTGAGGGGATGGGCTTGTGAAATAACCATAGAGACCTTTAATCCTATATAGAAGGATCACAGGCACTCTGTGATCATTTCAGAGAGAAGAATGGTCGGCTGTGTTTACAACAGCTGACCTTCTTCTCTCTCAGCGGGGAGCAATCGAGGGTGGCTGGCGGCAATCAGTGCCGCTGGTCCCATGCATCGGTATCCCCACTGCCTAGCGGGGGTGGGAGCCGCCGGCAGCGCTTGCTCGTCCCCAGGACCGCTCCCGTGAGCCGACGTACCCCTACTGCGGCGGGCTGTCGGCAAGTGGTTAAAAAGTTAGACAGAATTAGCTATCTATCCACCAATAATTGTCACTTTAACCCATGGCTCTACAAAATCCTGAAAGGACAGCTGACGAGACTAAGATGAAATTGTACTAAAATAGATAACTAAAGAACCCAGGTGGAATTAAGAGGAAGAAGATTCACAGATAAAGGATACTTCTATGGACTCATCAGTGAACAGATGAAACAGGTAGAAAAGATGGATAAGAATAATATGTTGCAGAATAACAGAAAGGTGCAACATGCATTGGAACCCAAGGGAAATCCTTTACTTATCCTGGATTACAATGGTCAACACAAACAAGTAAAGAAACTCATTAAGTAACATTGACACATTCTGAGAGCAAACACTTGAATTGAATCCCACCGAATAAGCCAAATGTGATATACAGGAGGGCCCCCACACTTCGGGACAAGAGTGCAGTTGAACAACCACTGAAAAGGACCTATACTTTCTGTACCGGAAAGGGTTTTCATCCATGCAAATACTGCTAAACATGTAAAAACTCACAGAAACCTAACATCAAACACACATCATTTACAGGTACAGAAACAGGATTAACAAATCCTATTAGGGATTTTATCAGCTGCAACACAGAAGGAGTTGTATATGTCCCGGAATGCAATTGTAATTTACAATACGTGGGGAGAGTGAAAAGGGCTTTAGGAGTCAGAATAAAGTAACGTATGCAGCGTATTAGAAAGGGCTTTCCGAAACGTATCTAATGGATATAATCTATCTAACGTATCTAATGTATCTAAATATTTTGCGTTGGTACATAATAAAGACCCCACGCACCTTAGATTTTGGAGCATCAACAATTACCTCAGAGCATGGAGGGGTAGTCACAAAGTCAGGACAGTTAGAAGGAATCAAGATGACTTTACACCCTCAATACTCAGGTACTGGGGGGCTTGAACATAGAGTTTGATTTAAACTGATTTATTAGTGATTATTAAGATAGCTTCCTGATAGTTTGTACTTTTTTTATATAAGGTGTAATCTTTGTTTTTTTTTTTTTTTATCTAAATGTTTTCCCCACCCCATGTTCTAGACTACAACAACCTTACATTATATATTTTTAAAGGGGTACGTATCTGCACTAACACTACCACTCACTGTACTCTTAGAGGGGATGTTATGTTAACAAATCTACAGGAGTGGCTTTGGATAGTACTTGAGTGCTTTTACTATTATTAGTGGCTATGGTCTAGGGGTAAATTTTTACCATGACTGGTATTTTAACAATAAATAATAAATATGTAGCAAGATTTCCGGCCATTGTGCTGGATGTGGGTCTGCCAGGGTTACCGCTAGCAACAACAGCACATTTAAGCATGTTCTCCAAGTGTGAGCACTGAGACAAAAAACAGTCCAGCATCTTTGGTTTTTGTATTTATTTTAGGAACTTGGATGGGAGAAGGGAATGAGTGGGATACTCCTCTGGCTCGACTATACACAATGTAAGGGGACAACTGAGAAAAATGCTTGACGCCGACTGAATGCCGGTCAACGCCGGTTGGCGCTTGTTAACGCTGACTTGCTGTTTTGTTAACACTGAACTGACTTTGACACTCCCCCGTGACACAAAGTCCTTTGCACAGCTTCCTTTAGCCCTCCTGGCTGAGGTAACTAATTGTAACACTGCTGCAACTCTTAAAACTTCAGGGCCCACACCGGCACCCTCTCTCACTAAATTCTCTTCAGGGCTTAGACTCTGGCACCCCCTCTCTAAGCTTCCTCCTGGTTAGCTGGCTCCTGGATCCCTCTGACCTCCTGGAGTGGGCTCCTATCCCAGGCAAACCCCAGGGCAGTTTACAGTACTCACGACTCTGCTTTCCTGGAAACTCCAACCCCAACAGCTCCGCACAGTCCTCAGCACACTGGATCCCTCTCTGCAGTTCAGCTCAACCTTCCATTCTCTAGGCCGACTGCCCAGGACACTTTCCTCATGCTGACAGGATTAGAGACAGATGTCACCCTTCTCCTGGGACTCTGCTTCCCACCAAAGACACCCTGTCATGTGCTCCCCTCAGACTTATACCCCATCCCAGGATGCATTGCGGCATATTCTGCCCTCTGGGATAGATACAAGTCCTGGTGTGCTATTGGTCAGGTTTCCTTCACTGTCCAATGAGAGCCCTCATTGAACACAGTGGGGAGACTCCCCAAACTCAACAGGCTCCTGAGAGCACATGACAGCCTTACGGAACAATTAAGGCCCCTCTGATAAGCAGACAGGGTCACCCATATACTTTTCTTAGCACGCACCTAGGAGGGTGCTATAAATAAACAATTTGTTATATATTTTTTTAAATATATTTTTAAAATTTAATTAATTATAGTATTTTTTAAGCTTCAAATATAATATAATATATTTTATTATTTTATTTTTATTTCAGATGGATTTGTCTGTTATATATTTAATTTCAGTTTCATGTATTACATATTCTCTAGTGGCCATGTATTTATCACTAGAGATTCTATAATTGTGATGTTTATAGTTAGACCTACTTGTATACAGTGTACTGAATGGACAAGATTTCATAGTTTTGAGATGCATGTTTTGGAATATACACGACAGTTGCTTTTATTGTATGCCATCTTAACATATTCTATTCCTTAGGGTGACTTAAATCGTGCGGTTTTGATTACTTATTGCCCGTTGTGATACTTATTCTATCAACAATTCTGGATCTATTATATTAAGTACCTTATGTACTTCAAGCAAATAGCGACTAAAAACAAATTTCTTCCGACATCTAAACTTCTAATCACAATCTCTGATCACATCCAAAATGGCTGCCATTAAATGTCTATAGTGGCTACAACAAAATGGCCACCAAGCAATTACTGGCTTACTGTAGAGCAGCTAAAAGACAGCAGCTAATACAACCAATCAAGTTCCCCTGATAAAGTCACATGGGCGTGACATAATTCGTAGGGCATCCCAGATCGGAAGTGATGTTTGAAGACCTTAGTATGCTGAGTATATGATATACCAAAGACGTTTGATTTTCTATTTTGATGTAAGAGTTATTCCTTTAATAAAAATTTACTGGCAATTTTACACTATGGGAGGTAACTTTGTTTTACCCTAACATATGGATAAGTGCATGTGATGGAGCCTTAAAGGGACCATCACCACAAGATATCCAAACCAACTGAAAAGGATAACAACTGGGCTAACATTGATGGAGGAGGATTTCTTTATGTAATCAAAAGCGTATTTGATTACCCAATAAGGTGAGAATACTGGGAGCACTCGGGTGTCACAATTGGGTGGAAGTACATCATTTGTTTTCATGTTGTCATACTGAAATTGCTATCACTGAAGAAGGAAAACTGGGCGCTTTATTTACTGTTGTATATGGACTATTGTGCACTTTCAGCACACGTGCACTTTATTTCAAACAAATTACTGTTATGCATTTTTACATTATATGTTTTTGATGTTTTGATATCTGTCCTTATGATGGATTATTTGAGCTTATCAGTTTGGATATTTATTCACCATTGGTTTGCGTAACACTTTCTATATATAAAGGAGAGAATAAACATTGGTGGGACTTTAAATGAGGCACATGATGCCGTGTGCCTCCATCCCTAATCATATGAATATAAATCAATTACAAGTAAATCAATTATAAAATCAATTACAAGTTATACATATAGGTAATACATATTGTATTTTACAATATGTATTACCTATATGTATAACTTGTAATTGATTTTTCAATAAGTATTTGGCTTTATACATATTTTTCTGTCTTTGGCAGTCAAATATACATGCTATATGTTATCAACCAGTATAGTGACACACCTCATTTAAAGTCCCAATTAGTTTCCTTCCCCCGTTTTTTTCTTTTATATTTATACTTATCTATATATATACTAATGCTTACAAGGCTTCCTCTGATTGGTTGAGGTGGAGATTGTGATGTCATCTGCCTGCCTTTTCACCTTGGTCACTTGGAGTAAGCCTTGTATTCATTTATAAAAATACAAGGCTTCCTCTGATTGGTTGAGGTGGAGATTGTGATGTCATCTGCCTGCCTTTAACCTTGGTCACTCAGAGTAAGCCTTGTATTCATTTATAAAAATACAAGGCTTCCTCTGATTGGTTGAGGTGGAGATTGTGATGTCATCTGCCTGCCTTTTCACCTTGGTCACTCGGAGTAAGCCTTGTATTCATTTATAAAAATACAAGGCTTCCTCTGATTGGTTGAGGTGGAGATTGTGATGTCATCTGCCTGCCTTTTCACCTTGGTCGCTCAGAGTAAGCCTTGTATTCATTTATAAAAATATAAGGCTTCCTCTGATTGGTTAAGGTGGAGATTGTGATGTCATCTGCCTGCCTTTTCACCTTGTATTCATTTATAAAAATAGAAGGCTTCCTCTGATTGGTTGAGGTGGAGATTGTGATATTATCTGCCTGCCATTTCACCTTGGTCGCTCAGAGTAAGCCTTGTATTCATTTATAAAAATACAAGGCTTCCTGTGAATGGATAAGCAGTGAAGTTAGGCTTTCATTGCAGTTCAAGAATTGACTCTTCTCAACTTTTCTGGCTCTGGTAATGTAGACAGTGCTCTGGGGAAGTGATTCAGGGAAACACACTGACTGTGCTCAATCCATTAGTAACACCCACTGTATGGTCTGTAATGTATGTAATGCTGAAGTGAATGAAGGGGGTGGGCAGGAGGGGATGTGGCAGTAGCTGCAATTTTCAGACTTCCATGGTGTCCTGCACACAGTGGTCCTACACATTTCCCTGCTGCTTTGCATGGGCTGTTAGTAGCGGCACCTGCAAGTGGTTTCCAATGCAACATCTGAAATTCAGGTAGGGAATCTATTTCACAATGTTTTAATAACTATTTTAAAACTATAATAAGAGTGTTACTGGGGTGACTACAGCTCAACTTTAAATGAGAACAATCCTATAATATTGTGCTATCTAGATTTACTTTATTAATGAAGCCTCTGTGTTTTGAAATCTCAGCATATAAAAGATATTGTAACTTTATGGAAAGAAAAAAAAAATGATATTGTATTGTATAGGACTTTTATGAGACAGGTAGGCTGAAGTGGAAAGAAAAGCATAATTGGGACTGTGAAATCCTCTGCACATCTTCATTAGGCATGAAGCAACTTTAGATTGTGTAAGCTCCCTCACAGTGTCATGTCACCTTAGACCTTATATTCAGCTAGCTCAGAGCATAACATAATTAGTGTGGCTCCGTGCGTTGTCCGTATCACTTGCTAATATCAGCTTTGAATTGCTCAAGAGAAAAATAATATTCTGCAGGTTGAATTTTCTTATGGTGTTAAACTATTACCTTTAAAATCCAGCTTGCAAAATTGTTGCTTAGGGCATATATTATGCATGAAACTCTGTATGTTGATTGTGTAAAGTGGGATCCTTGGAGGTTTTAAAGAGTATCTAAACTCAAGAACAAAAATGCAATATGCTTCATATTACTGGTTCTTTTATATTCACCAGTGGAACCTACCAGGAACCATACCACCTCTCCTGCCCTAGGGTGGCAACGCTCACTCACTGTGCTACATCTGTGAAGGATAAGTGTTCTTGCCCTGTGCTGCTTGATTCTAATTTGGATACCTTCTAGTCTCCTCACTCCCTGTATTTTTATTAACCACTTTGCCGCTGCTCACTAGAGCTCTACTGTGGCAAAGTGGCTCTTGCAGGTCTGACGACATAGACCTACGTCGGCAGACACTCCCCCTTCTCGGTGGTGCGTGCGCCGCCGGAGGCTCGCTCCCGCTGTTTTCAGTCACAGCGGAAGTCGGGCTAGGGGAGGAGCAGTGGCGATCGCCGCTGCTCTTCCCCGATCGTCAGGGAATCGAGTCTGGAGATCTGCCCGCTGTGTGTAAACAGAGCGGGCGGATCTCCGAAGTGACAGACAGTGACAGATTGCAGGGTTCAGCATAGCTGAACCTGAGATCTGTCCCTTTGTCACTCAGTCACCTTCCCCCACACAAGTTAGTAAGCACCAGGCATACATTAACCCCTCCCTCTCCAATAAAATTAACCCCTTCCCTGCCAGTGTCATTTTTACAGTAACAGTGCATATTTATAGCACTGATTACTGTAGTAATGTCACTGGTAACCCCAAAAGTGTCAAAAATGTCAGTCAAGGGTCCGATCTGTCCGCCGCAATGTCGCAGTCCCGCAAAAAAAATCGCAGATCGCCGCCATTACTCGTTTAAAAAAAAACACCAAAAACTACAGAAATCTTTCCCTTAGTTAGTAAACGCAATAACTTTTGCGCAAACCAATCAAAATACGCTTATTGCGATTTTTTTTTTTTTACCAAAAATATGTAGCAGAAAACAAATTGGCCTAAAATGATAAAAAATTTAGATTTTTACATTTTTTTGGGGGGGGGGGGGAATTTCATATAAAAAATTGTGAAAAATATTGTTATTTTTTCAAAATTGTCGCTCTTTTTTTGTTTATAGCGCAAAAAGTAAAAATCGCACAGGTGATCAAATACCACCAAAAGAAAGCTCTGTTTGTGGGAAAAAAAGGACGTACATTTCGTTTGGGTACAGCGTCGCATGACCGCGCAATTCTCAGTTAAAGTCGCACAGTGCCGAATCGCAAAAAGTGGCCCAGACGTAAGACAGCAAAATCCTCCGGTGGTAAAGTGGTTAATTTTATATCATTTACAAATAGATACAGCACAAAAAAAAAAAAAAAACTAAACAAAACAACATTCATAAAGGGAAAAGTATTTACAATTTCGCACATGATAAAACAGAAAAAAAAACTCGAACAAACATATAACAAATGTGTATAACATAGGACCTTATTCAAATATCATGGCAACCATAATTATTATAACAGGAGAGGTGGAGGCTCCTCACGTCTGAATGTACATAATCTGACTGATCTGCGCCAAAATAGATTTAGTGACTACCAGACCCCTCTACCTAATCCTCGCCTCTGACAAAATCTCTCCCCACCCTCTTTCTTCTCCCCCCGCCCCTTCCCTACATCATCTCCCATCCATCCCTTGCTTCGTGTGTTGTGACTTAGACCAAAAAAAAAAAAAAAAAAGCAAAACAAAAAAAAAAAAGTAGTTACATTGTCATATTTTGGGGGGGAGAAAAAGAAAAATACTTTCATCCTCCCTATTGCTTCCCTTTCCTTCCTCCTTCCCAACTCTCCCTCCAAAATACAGACCTGTCCTTTCCCTTTTTCCTTCCTTCCTTATCTATTTAGGCTTATTATGGGCATTCTATATTTGTTGAATTAATAACCACCATTCCATTAGCTGTGAGTATATCTGTGTATCCTAAAAAATATATACTGTATACAGAATATTCTCCCACCTTTTTACCCTACACCATAAAAAAGATAATGAGGGAGGGGGGTGTACCTCAGCAATGAGAGGACGGGATAAGCAAACTTTCTAAATAAATAAACAAATAAATTAAAAATAATAAAAGAAAAGAAACACCTTCTAATCTCTTCATTTCCACAAGATAGGGAGGAGGCTTTCTGTAGTCCACATTGGGGTGAACTTGGCAGGGCTAATAATATTGCTTGACATAAGACGACAGATAATGCACAGGACAGGAAAGCAGGAAAGCACTGGATTTTAGGCAGGATTAATGGCAATTATTCAACCAATACAAAACAATTTCAATTGTATATTTGAAGTATATGTAAAGCCAAAGCTTTTATATACGTATATATATATATATTTTTTTTAATAGACTGGTGAAGGTTAGAACCATTTGGTTATTGACGCTGGTACAGAAAATGATGAGAAATCCAAGATGTTTGACTTGTCCTGTAGTAGTGTAGGAGAAAAGAAATCTTTCAAACATGAAAGCATTTCTGACGAAAACTTTTTTTTAAAAGAAACAGGATATCCCCTCACTCTCATCTTCTCTTGCATTTTGCTGTATCTTGGGCACATAGAGATGTACCTATGAGAAACCTACCAAGAGAGGACATATAGATTAATTATGTGCAAATGGTGTAAAAAAAAAAATGTTTTTAGGCTATTTCTTGTGCTGGGCAAAAGTTGATTTAAAACCAAAAATACTGAATTTGGTCAGTAGACGGTGTTAGTGTTGTCATATGTGTTTTTTTTCTGGTTTATATATGTGTTCTATGATACTTAGCACCATCTAGTAGCCAAATTCTGTATTTTCCATTTGATATCAGTAAGGTCTCTTTCAAAAGAAAAGGAATTGGCAGCACTCCAGGTTGAGTCAAAATCCAGGTTTATTGACTGGACATCCAAATATGACAATCGTGACAAGGTAGACGCGTTTCACACACTGACTGTGTGCTTAATCATTACCACTATTTCACGGAGGCGAGCCGGGGCATGCACCTGTGTGAGTCATCAGGCAATTACACCTCCTTGAGCAGTGACTCCTTGTCTGTTCAAGGTCTCTTTCACACGGCTGCTCCGTTTTTTATCTCCGATTCGGCACTTTATTTATTTTTTTTTCTTCCGGGCCGTATGTCTGCATATCATCCCATCTGTTTGAAGAAAAATAGGGTTCTGTTCCGTTCCAAAAAACGGAACAGAACTGAAAGGACGCAAATCGGATGCCAGCGGATGGTCATCTGCTGACATCCGCAATCCCATTGACATGCATTATGTCCGTATATCACCCTCAAATGGATGGGGTGATATGCGGACATACGGAACGCCCGTGGGAAAGAGGCCTAAAAAACATTCATCCAGCACAGCAAACATCCTAATACCATTTGATTTTTTTGCCCCATTTGCACAGAACAAATGTACTTTCACTTGGCAAATTACTATACAATTTTTTTTATAAATACACTTCATAGTGAAGGCAGCAAAGATTGGTAGAATGGGACTTTAAATGGAAATTAAAAATGAGAAAGAAGCAAGTTTTTTAGAATTGTTGTAAAGTCGTTTACACCAATTGGCTTCATTGCACAGTATACCTGAACCGGAACCGGAAGTGAGGGTTCGTGCGGTTCGTGCGGCAAGGGAGAGAGGAGGAAGGAAGAGGAGCTGCGGGGACATGTGCGGGGGAAGCCGCACAAGGGGTGCTGGTGCACCGTGCAGGGACCAGCAACTGAGCGGAGGTGGAGGACGGGAGCCGAGGCAGAGAGCGGCGGCGGCGGAGGTCAGAACCCGCCTTCCTTAGTGCCTGGAAGAAGAGGAGGAGGAGGACCGTCCGTGCCCAGTGAGGAGGAGGAGACATCCGTCCCAGTGTGTGTGTGTGTGTGTCAGCAGCTGTGAGTAGAGCAGCAGCTGCAAACAGGGGGAAAGCTGTGTGACTGTACTCTGTAAGAAATCAATAGCTGTTTGTCTGTACTGCGACTGACTGCTGTGTGACTGTCTCTGCAACTGAGTACCTGGTAAGTATCCTTGCGACTGGTAAGTATCCTTGCGACTGGTAAGTATCCTTGCGACTGGTAAGTATCCTTGCGACTGGTGAGTATCTTGCGACTGGTGAGTATCTTTGCGACTGGTGAGTGTCCTTGCAACTGGTGAGTATCTTTGCGACTGGTGAGTGTCCTTGCGACTGGTGAGTATCCTTGCGACTGGTGAGTATCTTGCGACTGGTGAGTGTCCTTGCGACTGGTGAGTATCCTTGCGACTGGTGAGTATCCTTGCGACTGGTGAGTGTCCTTGCAACTGGTGAGTATCTTTGCGACTGGTGAGTGTCCTTGCGACTGGTGAGTATCTTTGCGACTGGTGAGTGTCCTTGCGACTGGTGAGTATCCTTGCGACAGGTGAGTATCCTTGCGACTGGTGAGTATCTTGCGACTGGTGAGTATCTTTGCGACTGGTGAGTATCTTGCGACTGGTGAGTATCTTTGCGACTGGTGAGTATCTTTGCGACTGGTGAGTGTCCTTGCGACTGGTGAGTGTCCTTGCGACTGGTGAGTATCCTTGCGACTGGTGAGTATCCTTGCGACTGGTGAGTATCCCTGCGACTGGTGAGTATCTTTGCGACTGGTGAGTAGCTTTGCGACTGGTGAGTATCTTTGCGACTGGTGAGTATCCTTGCGACTGGTGAGTATCCTTGCGACTGGTGAGTACCTTGTGACGGGTGAGTATCCTTGCAACTGGTGAGTATCCTTGCAACTGGTGAATATCCTTGCACTGGTGAGTATCCTTGCGACTGGTGAAGTAACTTGCGACTGGTGAGTATCTTGCGACTGGTGAGTATCTTGCGACTGGTGAGTGTCCTTGCGACTGGTGAGTATCCTTGCGACTGGTGAGTATCCTTGCGACTGGTGAGTATCCTTGCGACTGGTGAGTATCTTTGCGACTGGTGAGTATCATTGCGACTGGTGAGTAGCTTTGCGACTGGAAGTATCTTTGCGACTGGTGAGTGTCCTTGCGACTGGTGAGTATCTTTGCGACTGGTGAGTATCTTTGCGACTGGTGAGTATCTTTGCGACTGGTGAGTATCCTTGCGACTGGTGAGTATCTTGCGACGGGTGAGTATCCTTGCGACTGGTGAGTATCCTTGCGACTGGTGAGTATCCTTGCGACTGGTGAGTACCCTTGCGACTGGTGAAGTAGCTTGCGACTGGTGAGTATCTTTGCGACTGGTGAGTATCTTTGCGACTGGTGAGTATCTTTGCGACTGGTGAGTATCCTTGCGACTGGTGAGTATCCTTGCGACTGGTGAGTATCCTTGCAACTGGTGAGTATCTTGCGACTGGTGAGTATCTTGCGACTGGTGAGTATCTTGCGACTGGTGAGGATCCTTGCGACTGGTGAGTATCTAGTGACTGGTGAGGGTATTAGCGACTGGTGGGTACCCCAGGTTTTGTACCAGGGAAGTTAGAGGTAGTGTAGGTAAGGAAGAGCAGGTTGTTAATATTATCCCCATAGAGTAGTGGGTAATAATGTCCGACAGGATTGGGGATGCCACTCAGTGCACTTCTTGCGGCATGTATGCGTTCCTTGATGAAACAATCGAGGACGAATACTGCTGTGCAAGATGTGAGCGACTTGTTGCTCTGGAAGCCCACATCGTGGATCTAGAGAACACAGTGACAAGACTGCGTGGCATCTACAACCTGAAAAGGAGCTTGGACATTACCCAGCAGGCGCTGGCAGGGGTCAGCATAGAGGAGGGAGGAATAGAGGAGACGCAAGCAGCAGAGGTACGCAGCTGGGTGACTGTTAGGAATGTTAGGGGGAGGAGAGTCAGGGAGGCCAGTCCTGAGTTGGTAGACCCTAACATGTTTGCTGAGTTGCAGGTTGAGGGGGATATCAACTCAGGGGTGGCAGAGCTGGAGCATGCGCCCTCCCCCAGCTGCCAGGGGAGGGACGGCTCCAGGAAGAAGGGGGGCCGTAACGCAGGAAAGGTTAGACAGGTTGTGGTAGTTGGGGACTCAATTATCAAGAGGACAGAGAGGGAAATCTGTAAAAAAGATCTCGTGAACCGAACAGTTTGTTGTTTACCGGGCGCCCGAGTTCGGCACATCGCAGATCTGGCAGACAGATTGTTGGGCGGGGCTGGGGATGACCCAGCGGTCATGGTGCATGTGGCCACTAATGACAAAGTTAAAGGTAGGTGGAGGATCCTTAAGAACGATTTCAGGGACTTAGGTAATAGATTGAGGAAAAGGACCTCCAAGGTGGTTTTCTCTGAAATACTGCCTGTACCTCGAGCCACACAGGAGAGGCAGAAGGAGCTTAGGGAAGTTAACAAGTGGCTGAGGAATTGGTGTAGGAAGGAGGGGTTTGGGTTCCTGGAGAACTGGGCTGACTTCTCAGTCGGCTACCGGCTCTTTAGTAAGGATGGGCTGCACCTTAATGGGGACGGTACAGCTCTTTTGGGGAGAAAGATGGCCACCGAGTTGGAGGGGCTTTTAAACTAGGAGACGGGGGGGAGGGCTCAGAAGTAGAATCAGTCAGGAGGGAGCAGAGGACTGAAGGCAGTTGTAGGGTCAACAGCGACAGTAGGTCAACAACATCAATTGGCGGGTCTGTGCGGGAGAACAGCAGACCAAACAGAAATAAACAAAACCGCCAATCACGTTTAACTTCCGTAAAACTAAGAGGGGTATATGCTAATGCCAGGAGCCTAGCTAATAAGATGGATGAGTTGGAAATGTTAGTACATGAGGAAGACATAGACCTTGTGGGAATAGCGGAGACTTGGTTCGACCCCTCACATGACTGGCTGGCCAATATCCAAGGGTATTCGGTGTACCGGAAGGACAGGGTTGGTAAAAGAGGGGGAGGGGTATGTCTCTATGTCAAGAACAATATAAAGGTGCTAGAAAGGAGTAACATTACGGATGGGATGAGCATGGATTTAGAATCTGTGTGGGTTGAACTCGATAGGGAAGAAGATAAGGGAAAAGTAGTTGTGGGGGTTTGCTATAGGCCACCTAACCAAGGGGAGGAGGTAGAGCTGGAATTTTTAGCACTAATAGGTAAAGCGGCAAAACTAGGATCAGTCATCATATTGGGGGACTTCAATTATCCCGACATTGACTGGGAAGAGGGGACTGCACACTCGCATAAGGCCCGGCTATTCACGGAAACCTTACAGGATAACTACATGTCGCAGTTGGTGGATTCCCCTACTAGAGAGAATGCTATCCTGGATCTATTGATCACTAATGACCCAGACATAATCTCGGAGGTAGGAGTCCAGGACAACCTGGGCTCTAGCGATCACAGGATGATCACATTTAGTATAAATAACAATATAAAAAGGCAAGTGGGGAACATAAGAACCCTAAACTTCAGAAGGGCAGACTTTCCAAAATTGTACTCATTGATGGAAAGGGTAAACTGGGACCAAACCCTGGGATCACTGACCACAGAGGAAAAATGGGAATGCTTTAGAACAATATTAAGCAAAGGCATCTTGCAGTGCATTCCTATGGGGAATAAATTTAGAAGAGACAAAGCCAAACCTGGCTGGCTAAACCGTAGCGTTAAAAAACTTATTAGGGGAAAAAAATTGGCCTTCAAGAAATATAAATCAGAGGGCACAGTATCGGCCTTCCAGCAATACAAGGAGGAAAATAAGAAGTGTAAACACGAAATCAAGATGGCTAAAATCAACTTTGAGAGACAAATAGCGGAGGATAGTAAAAAAAACCCAAAGAAATTCTTTAAATATATCAACAGCAAAAAAACTAGGGCAGTGCATATTGCACACATAATTAACGATGATGGGAGGATGGTTACAGAGGACACTGAAAAAGCAACCGTGCTGAATTCTTTTTTCTCGTCAGTTTTTACGCAGGAAAAGGAAGGGTACACTGACCATGACTGTATGGTTAGTAGTAATACACAGGACTTGCCACTATGGCTAACAGAGGGGGAAATCAGGGAAAGACTGGATAAACTTAACACAAACAAATCACCAGGCCCGGATGGCGTACATCCGAGAGTGCTCAAGGAACTCAGTATGGTTATATCTAGACCACTGTTCCTGATCTTTGCTGACAGTATTAGGACAGGAGATGTACCAGGGGATTGGAGGAAGGCTAACGTGATTCCGATATTCAAAAAGGGCCAGAGACATATCCCGGGAAATTATAGGCCTGTCAGTCTGACATCAATAATATGTAAACTTTTGGAGGGGATGATAAGGGACTATATCGTAGAGTATGCTAAAGACAACAACATCATCAGTAGTAACCAGCACGGGTTTACAAATGGGCGTTCTTGTCAAACCAATCTCTTAGCATTCTACGAGGAAGTGAGCTGTGAGCTAGATAGGGGGAGACCAGTGGATGTGGTGTACTTGGATTTCGCTAAGGCGTTTGATACAGTTCCCCACAAGCGCTTAATTTATAAAATAAGGTCTGCAGGTATCGACAGCAGGGTTTGCTCTTGGATACGGAATTGGCTAAAAGGCCGTGTCCAAAGGGTAGTAATAAACAGCGCATACTCAGACTGGTCTGAGGTAGTAAGCGGGGTGCCCCAGGGCTCAGTCCTGGGACCAACCTTGTTCAATTTATTCATAAACAGCATTGAGGAAGGGATCAGTAGTTCGTTATCAGTTTTTGCAGATGACACAAAATTGGCCAGGGCGATAACTGCACAGCATGAAGCAGATATCCTACAGAATGACCTGGACAAAATTACGGAGTGGGCAACGACATGGCAAATGAGGTTTAATGTGGAGAAGTGTAAGGTTTTGCACTTGGGGACCAAAAACATAAAAACACAATACACGTTAGGAGGGGAACCCTTGGGGGAATCAAAAATGGAGAAAGATTTGGGAGTCTTAGTTGATGATAGATTAGGCAACAGCATGCAATGCCAAGCGGCAGCTTCCAAAGCCAACAGAATATTAGCATGCATAAAGAAAGGGATGTATTCCAGAGATAAGACTATAATCCTTCCACTTTATAAAACTCTGGTCCGACCGCATCTGGAGTATTCTGTCCAGTTCTGGTCGCCAGTCCTCAGGAGGGATGTGTTGGAGCTGGAGAAAGTCCAGAGAAGGGCAACTAAACTGATTAGGGGGTTGGAGGACCTTACCTATGAAGAGCGGCTGCAATCGCTCGATTTATTTTCCCTGGAGAAAAGACGTCTGAGAGGGGACATGATAGCAATTTATAAATATCTTAATGGGGATCTCAGCTTAGAAGAAAAGCTGTTCATTCGAAGGAATTGCATGAGGACTCGAGGACATACAATGCGATTAGAGGAGAAGCGTTTTAACCTCAGGCAACGTGGGGGGTTCTTTACTGTTAGGGCTACAAGATTGTGGAATTGTCTACCACAAGAGGTGGTTTCTGCGGGTAGTATGGTGACTTTCAAAAGACTCTTAGACTTACATCTCAAGGATCAGGAGATTGAGGGCTATGTTAGATGATTACAGTCACACACACCTACACAGGTTGAACTGGATGGACTATTGTCTTTATTCAACCTCGCCTACTATGTAACTATGTAACCACAGAACTACAATGCACCATGAACGCATTTGTGCAGCATGTGGACATTAAGGCCCACCCACCCCATTGCTGCACATATGCATTAAGCCAGTGTGTGGTTAAAGCTGCATTACATGTTAAAGAATAGTACAATGTAGTCTATTAACCACTTGCCGACCTCCCACCGTAGATATACTGCAGCAGGCTGGCTCGGCTGCGCAGCCGCTGTACCTGTACAGTGGTTAGCAGGAACGCTCCTGGGGGCATGCGCCTGCCCCCATTAGGAAGCAGGAAAGCCATCCACGGGGCCGGCGGCGGCGATTGCAGGTGTGTACCTGCAATCGCTCCCCACTGAGAGTGAACGAAACGGTCTGCTGTGTTATAAACAGAGCAGACCGGTGTTCTCTCTGGAATGAACACAGAGACCTGTGATCCTCCTATTTAGGATCACAGGTCTCTGTGTTGATTCCACAAGTCCCTCCCCCATACAGTTAGAAAACAATCCCCTAGGCTCACACTTTGATCACCCCTGGGTAAACCTCTTCCCTGCCAGTGTCATTATTACAGTAACAGTACATATTTTTAGCACTGATTACTGTAGTAATGTCACTGGTCCCCCAAAAGTGTCAAAAATGTCAGTTAGGCATCCGATCTGTCCACCGCATTGTCGCAATCCTGCTAAGAATCTCAGATCGCTACCATTACTAGTAAAAAACAAATAAATAAATAAAAATGACATAAATCTTTCCCCTAGTTTGTAGACGCAATAACTATCAAAATACGCCTATTAGGATTTTTTTTTTACCAAAAATATGTAGCAGAATACAAATTGGCATAAAAGGATGAAAAAAAAAATGATTTTTAATCTTATTTTGGGGAATGTTATATAGCAGAAAGTGAAAAATATATATATATTTTTTTTTTTGTTTTTTTAGAATCGTCGCTCTTTTCTTGTTTATTGCGCAAAAAATAGAACAGATGATCAAATATTACCAAAAGCTCTATTTGTGGGAAAAAAAGGACATCAATTTTATTAGGGTACAGTGTCGCACAACTGCGCAAATGTCAGCTAAATGAACGCAGTGCCAAATCGCAAAAAATGGCCTTGTCATTAAGGGGGCAAAACCTTCTGGTCCAAAAGTGGTTAAAAGTGACAAAAAAAAAAAAAAAAAACAGCATTGGGTTTCCCCCCGAAAATTTAGCCAGGCATCTGGCCTGGGTGACCAGGAAAGGGAGGGCACCGGACTAAGCCTCATGTATTTTTACATTGGGGTGTGGTTACCTTTAAAGGCATAGTGACAAAGCCTCCTCCCGTGAAATCCACCCTTGTATTATAGCAAGGGTGCCCCAAGTTATCAGCCCACTCCCAGGGAATTTAATGCATCCGTGCATTGGTACTTTTGCCACCACCTAAAGTGACATTAAACTCTGGTTTGAAAATATAAAATTAAATTGAAGCATGTATTCCTAACTCAAAAAATACCTTCTATTGCTCTCTGCCTCCTCTAAATCTCCATCTCCCCATTTGTGATCTGCTTTTAGAAGGTGCATTTAGGAAGTTTTCTATAGCCCCACTGTAGGTAGGAATCTAGGCATATAACCACCCTCTCTTGCTTGCTCCTGAGATAGACTAGGGAATGGAATAGAATGTGCAAATGACTTTTACAAAAGTTGGTGCCAATGTGCATTTATCTACAATCAGAAAGAAATTTCACCAATTTAACATGCATGGTAGGTGTGCCAGGAAAATGCCTTTGCTGTCCTAAAAAAGAACATTACAGTAGGACTGCAGTTTGCCATTGGACATATGAGCAAAGACCAGGGTTTCTGGAACAATGTGCTTAGCACTGACTAATCAAAAATAGAGTTGTTTTGCCACAGTAGCAATATACATATTTGGCACACACCAATGACAGTATTTCAGAAGAAGAATCTCATACCATTTGTGAAGAACAGAGGTGGAAATATTATGATTTGGGGTCACTTTACTTTTTCGGGGCCTAGGCAGGTTGCACTCATCAATTCAACTACATTTTTCCTCATATTAAAGTGTGTTTGATGAGAATGTAAGGTCATCAGCCTGTGTGTTTGATAAGAATGTAAGGCTATCAGCCTGAAAGGTGAAGTTGGACTAGAAATAGATCTTTCAGTATGATAATGATCCAAATCACATTAGCAATTTTTTTAAAGAAATGGCTTATATGGTTATGGACTGGCCTAAGTCCAATTGTAGGAGGGTTTGAGATAAGCAATTTTTGCAAAAAAAAACACAAACATCTAGGGTTTCTGAAGGAATTTTGCATGGAGATTCATGTCTATGAGTCAATGTCTCAGCAGAAAAACAGCTGAAAAAAGTGGTAAATTGTACAAGAGAAATACCAGCTTCTAGGGCCAAGGGTGTACTTAGATTTCCACAGTACACCATTACATCTATTAATATATTTGTTGAATAGATGTTAGGAAAGACACGTTTTCATGTGTTTTTTTCACCTATTATCACCTTAAAGTGATTTTTAAATGTTTTTTATAACAAACATGTTAAAAGTACCTGCTCTGTGCAGTGGTTTTGCACAGGGCAACCCCGATCTTCTTCTTCTCAGGTCTTCCATTCGCATTACTGGCTTCTCCCTCTTGTCCAGTGCCTCCAATACTAAACCACTTGCTATGGGGCCATTTGTGCCTGCTTGCTCCCGAGCCCTGCTCTATGCACCCATAAGACACATAGAGCCGCAGCATGGCCCCGCCCCTCACTCTCTCCTCAATGGCTCCCTCTGCTGCCTCTCAGCCAATTAGGAGAGAGGGACCTGGGACAGCTGAGGCTCCTGTGAACATTACTGGATCAACAACACACAGAAGGATTTTACCTTCATGCATAAAAAAAATGCATAAAGGTAAAAAAACCTTCAGCCTTTACAACCACTAGGGATGGGCTCTGTGTTTGAGTCAAACTTAAGTTCAACTCGAACATCAGCTGTTCGTGTGTTCCCAGAACACACAAACAAATGGGGTGCTCAATGGGAAGTTTGTCCGCTGATGAGCGCCCAATAATGCACTGCATGGTTGCAGTGTATTGATTGCTGATGATTGGCCAAAGCAAGCACATGACCTGTATGCTTTGGCCAATCACAGCACAATGTCCTGTCAGAGCCATGATTGGCCGAAGGCAGGGTTGGCTCAGGGGCTGAGTCCATGCCTCACACTATTTAAGGCTGTTGCTTACACGGCAGCCGTCTATAGCGTGTTACAACAGAGATCAGGCAGGTAGTTAGTGGATAGTGTGTTGAGTTAGTTTAGTGCAGTCAGTGTAGTGTACAGGCATATTCCACTTTTAAACACTTTTAAAATGTATAGATATGTTGTAGTCCTTGGTCCCCTCTCGGTTCTCCCCAAGTTTTGTGTCCTTGACACTTATAATTCGGAATCAGTGCCATGCCAAGCTGACCAATATTTCCCATAGACACCAATGTTAAAGACAGGGAGCAGTGCCATGTCAAGCTGACCAATATTTCCCATAGAAGCAAATTAGAAAGCTGAAAATTGGTCTAGGCAGGAAGGGGGTGAAAGTGCCCTGCATTCAAGGGGTTAAGGGGAACCCTATGACAGAATAAAAAAAAAAGGGCATGGGCCCCCCAAAATCCATACCGAAGGGCCTGGTATGGACTGGGGGGGGGACCCTACGCCGTTTTTTCTTTTTTTGTTATCTGTATTGCCAGGAGCCGACAATACATTACAGCCGTGAGCAAGTTTAAATGACATTTTTTCCTTTAGAAATGTCAGTATTGCTGCAGCAGGCTCCATACCTCGTACAGATGCGCCACTTTACAGGCACATTAAGGGGACCCCCCAAGCACCATATTTAAAGGAAACTTTTTTTATTTTTATTGTTTTACTTTAAGCATCTTTAAAATCACTGCTCCTGTAAAAACTATTGTTTTTAAAAATGTTTTGCTTTGATACATGTCCCCCAGGGCAGTACCCAAGTCCCCATAAACTTTTGGCAATAACTTGCATATAAGCCTTTAAAGTGAGGACTTTTGATTTTTCATGTTTGTGTCCCATAGACTTTAAGTTTAGAGTTTGAATGTTCGTTAGAACTTTTCCCCTGTTCAAGATGTTCTGGTGTGAACCAGGGGGGTGTTCGGCCCATCACTAACAACCACTTTGATAAGTGGGCACTGTTTGAATGAAGATCTAATGTTTGACTGTACGAATATGTTTAAAAAGTCAATAATTTCCTCAGAGTGTACCTACTTTTTCACAGGACTGTAGGTGTAACATCTCCAACTTGCTTTAATACATCTATCTCACATTAAAAACTGAAAAAAAAAATGTCCAAAGTAAACTTAAAGTGGTTAGAAAACTTACCTTTAGTGTTTGTACCTATAGGTGAGCCTATCATAAGGCTTACCTATAGGTACTGTAAATATCTAATAAACCCGCACCATTTAGGAGATATTTACATTGCATGCAGCCGATGACGTCATCCGCACATATGCTCTGAAGGAACGGCCGCCCATGCTGTTTCTTCAGAGCCCTGTGCCATGACGGACGGGAGTGACTTCATGCGGCACCGGCCAGTAGCACAGCCGAAGTTTGCAGACCCAGAAGGAAGACAGGAGAAGATGGATGTGGCCTCTAGTGGGGACGACGATGTATACGATGCACACTAGCACATTATGCATTTACTTTGCAGGTAAAAAAAAAAGAAGGAAAATAAAATTGCAGACTTTATTTCCTCTTTAATCTAGAACCTGGAAAAAATTATTGGCATTGTGCATCAATGTTTTCTTATTAAAAACTAAAGTTATTGCTTCATCACCAATCAGCACTCAACAGGATCTAGTATGAATCTGATTAGTGGCTGTGGTTTAATAACTTTCATTTACAGTTAGAACACACAGAATGCAAGTCATTTGAAATGTATTTCATCTGATTAATTCAGACTTAAAGCCCAAGTCTGTGTTCACCTCCCTTAGTATACTGTACCTACCTCTGTCCAACGTGTCTTCAGTCCAGTAATTTCACAGGAAGCTACTTGTTTTCATTTTAAAGACCTTCCATTGGCTTTAATTGTGGGTTATTTGCCCAAGCTGAAATTGGAATGTAAAGAAAAGGAAAGGTTCACTTTAAAAAAGAAAATAAATAAATGCACATTTTTTTTGCAGAAAAAAAAACACAAACGTACTATTTTTTTTTTTGTAGGAGCCTGGAAAGCATCTGCTGATAACGGGTGCCATGCAGGACTCCTATAGATTGTCAGTGTAAACTGTCTGGCTGTAAATTGTAGGGGCAGGCAGGATCACAAAGACAGGAAGACTAAATTAACTACCGTATTTTCCGGCGTATAAGACAACTGGGCGTATAAGACGACCCCCCTAATTTTCAAGTTAAAACATAGGTTTTGGGCTATACTCGCCATATAAGACTACCCCGTTCCGAAGCAAGGCAACACCATTGAAAAACATCAGATTTCTCATAGATCTCCAAGGTACCCCAAGTACTGTAATACATGTAATCTCTCATAATATCTCCAAGGTACCCTAAATATAAGTATTACCAGTAGATGTAATCTCAAGACGCTGGCTGTGTGGAAACCCTGTACCAGTATACCGTATGTACCGTAGCTTCGGCTACATACAGTATACCGCGCTGAGCCAATCACAGTGAGCGATGTATTCTATTATTGAATGCAAAGCCTGCTCGGATTGGCAGAGTCAGAGAGGCGGGCTGATGTTACTCCGCCAATCCGAGCAGGCTTTGCATTCAATAATAGAATACATCGCTCTCCCTGATTGGCTCAGCGCGGTACACTGTATGTAACCGAAGCTACAGGTACGGTATACCGGTACAGTATTCCCACACAGCCAGCGTCTTAAGAGATTACATCTACCGGTAATAGTTATACTTAGGTTACCTTGGAGATATTATACTCGGCGTATAAGACGACCCCCTATTTTTTGGGGATTTTTTTGAGGTTCAAAAGTAGTCTTATATGCCAGAAAATACAGTACTTAAGTGCTCAACAGCGCCACGGTACTTCATTGAGAACTACAGGCCTGCAGCTGCAAAGGATGTCGGTACTTGTAGTTAATTGATTCACAGGGACCGCACGGCCACACTCTTTTCAAATAATGACAGAGAAGATTATGTATATATATATATATATATATATATATATATATATATATATATATAGGGCTAAACAATAGTGTATATTTAGAGTGGAAGGATTGGTGCAATATTAGTACACATATGTCACAAATAAAATTAAAGTGCATGAAACGTGCAATAAAGCGCAAATATAGTCCAAACTGTTAATGTTCCTTGCAGCAAGCAGAAGGAAGAAAAAGTCCAAAGTGTTGAGTAAGAAAGGTCTTTAATCTCTCTTATGTGAACATTTACACTCAGCGGTGTGTGAACCCTCCACCAGTGTTTAGTGGGGGCTTACCAGATGTATTGGACCCAATTAGGCATATGCCCAACGGGCCAATATCAGCATAAAAAGAAGGTTGTCATCTCAGGTGGAAAGGACCTCAGGGTAAACATCCGCCACTCCAAATCACCCACAGTAAAGCAAAACTCCAAATGGGGAATGATCCCGGTGGTGCACCTTCCGGTCTACAGTGGAGCCACAGAATCTTCTCCTTTTACACTCATCCTGCCTGCCGAAGAGAAGATTGCCAGCCTGCTGTCACAGGGAATGCGGGTAGTGGGGAGCGGCTGAAGGAGCGGGAACATGTTACATGTTCCATCCTAAAAACGAATGGAATTAAAAAAAAGAAAGAAAAAAAAAAAAAAAGATAAAAACGAATGGAACGTGTAACACGTTCCTGAAGGTGAACTTATCCTTTAAAACTTCAGCTAAAATGTCATCATAAAATATGTCATATTTGTTATCTGTTAGTGAAAGTCTCTAGGAAGTATTCTGAGAGATTGTATGTATTATTAACCTTTGAATATCTTCTCCAGATTAGGAACGGCACTATTTAATATATACACAGAATAAAGTCATTCTTGTCATATCTGTTTGTTCATTTTAATAAAATATGACAGATTTTTCATATAGATGTAAATATGTGATAGCACATCATTTCAGTTTAGTTATCAGTTTTAGTTCTATCGTTTTCTTTTCCTGAAACTCAGTTTGGTTAAATTAGATTTGTCATTCAGACACAAAAAAGAAAGCGGAAGCATAAAGAAACTAATTATATAATGATACCTTGCAGGGGACTTATTATAAGAATTCATACTTCACATAAATCAATAGAACATGTGTCAGCCTCCAAAAGTCTTATTGTTATTTTAAGTAAACATAGTACTTATTGCTTGGCATGAATAAAATAATTGCTGCTCTCAAACTCAGGTCTAGATAAGTGTTTCCTAACCAGGGTGCCATCTAGGTTCCCTCCAGGGTGCTCAGAGAATGGAACCCAGCATTTTGAGTTGTCAGCCACCAGCATCAACAATGACAATCTAGGGCCAAGTTTTAAACTGACATTTATTGGTATATTGCTGGTGGCCAGCTTGCCAGCACTGTGGCAACACATGATTCTGATCCAGGGCAGGTGGCATGCAGAGTGGCCCCCAGCATTCAGGAGAAGACAGAAGTCTGCATCCTCCAGGCCTCCTACACTTGCCTCCCTTTGCTGCACTGCTGGAGCCAAAAGCAAACCTTTCAACTTTTTGACATATAAACGAGGGACACCTATCAGCAAACGTATGTAAGCATAGGACACATCCCCTGCCACGCCCCCTTAAATTATAATTATACAAAAGAAAGATTAGTTAAACCTACAAGTGTTTTGTTTTACCACTGCTATTCCTTTATACTGGCTTTTAAGATTTACAAATGCAGCAATTTAGTAAATGGGTGAAAGGTCTAGCAATGGGAAACAGTTTTTAAATGATAAATAGTGCATTTTGTAAACAGCTATACAGATCAGATCAAACTGAGGGACAAATGAGGAGGAAAGAGGTAGTGAGGGACTTTGTTCTAAGTCAGGGACGGTCCTTCGAAATCAGGGACAGTTGGGAGCTATGCAAAGGCTAGGGCTCTGATGTGAGGAAGGAACTGTATACAGTACATGGCTTACTCCTACAGGCTTTGTAAGTTACCAAAAGCTCCACTTTAACCACTTCACCTGTGAAAAATCCCCCCCCCCCCCACGCCCCCGGGGAACTACGTTATTTTAACTGACAATTGCACAATCGTGCAATTTAGGCCAATATGTATTCTGCTACACATTTTTGGTAAAAAAATTCTCAATTAGAGTATATTTATTGGTTTGAGCAAAGGTAATAGCCTCTACAAATTAGGGCACATATTCATGGAATTTTTATATTTTTACTAGCAATGGCGGCAATCAGCAACTTTTAGCAGGACTGCGATATTGCAGTGGACAAATGGGACACCTAACTGACACTTTTTTTTGGAGACCAGTGACATTATTACAGTGATCATTGCTAAAATTATTCACTGTCATTGTACTGATGACACTGGCATGGAAGGGGTTAACATCAAGGGCGATCAAAGGGTTAAATGTGTGCCTAGCTAATAAATCAGTGTAGGTAGGGAGGTGCTTTTACTAATGGAAGGTATGTTTTACAGGAACACAGGATCCATGCCTTCTGTACTGACAAACGGCTATCTGCCTTGTTTATATATGCAGACTGACGTTCTGTCTGTGTACCAGACGATCACCGGGTGCTGGTAGAATTCGGGTCCACAGGACCCGCTGATCAGCTCCTGCTGTGTAAAATCACAGTGGAAGCTAGCCACTGAAGTTGTGACATTGCACCCTTGCACCTGATACCCAGGAAGTGCGGATCATGTATACATACAGTATATGATTCTGCACAGCACAGCCGCCCTGTAGCAGTAAATCTACTATGGGGCGGTCGGCAAGTGGTTAAGCTAGACTAATAAAAAAAATATGAAAAACGACATGAAGGATGGCTGGCTTACTGCAGGTTCCACCATTTGACATTCCTTATATAGGTAAGAGGCAGGGCCACCTGGCTACATCACCTGGTGACACTGCCCCCTTGTGACATTGCCGACCCAGCATTCACCAGTATGTGACATCAAAAGGGGGTGGTGCCACCAGGTGGCATAGCCAGGTGGCCCTGCCCCTTACCTATATAAGAAATTTCAAACGGTGGAGCCTGCAGTAAGCAGCCAGCCTTTATATCAGTGGGAGCGTTTTTAATTTTTTTATTCTTCGAGTGCATCGTGTGGCATGAATGACAATGGATTTACACCAGGGGACACTATTTTTTAATTTTGTTTTTTTAAATAAATAAATTGTTAAAAACTGTGTGTGTGTTTTTATTATTTTTTGACACTTTTTTGGTGAAAGGGTAGGGGTACTGTGTACCTCCTACTCATTCACATAGGGGCTGAGATCTGGGGGTCCCTTTGTTAAAGGGGGCTTCAAGATTCTGATAAGCCCCCTGCCCACAGACCCCCACAAACTCCGGCCATGGTGATGGGGATGAGGCCCTTGTCCCCATCAACATGGGGACAATGGGCTTTGGGGTGTGGGGGCCCTGACCCAAAGCACCCACCACCCATGTTGAGGGCATGCGACCTGGTATGGTATAAGGGGGGGGTGCTAGCTCGTCCCCGCCATTTTCTGACCTGCCAGGCTGCATGCCCAGATAAGAGTCTGGTATGGATTTTGGGGTGGACCCCGTGCCATTTTTTTTTTTTTTTTTTTCATTTTTGGTGTGGTTTTAATTGGCAATTATTTTTTTTTTATTCAGCTGTCAGTGGGGAAATCCATTGACAGCAGATAACTCATCAAATGTTAAGGATGCTGCGGCCTCCCAGACCCACTCCTTAACCACTTAAGCCCCGGAAGATTTTACCCCCTTCCTGACCAGGCCCTATTTTGCGATTCGGCACTGCGTGACTTTAACGGACAATTGCGCGGTCATGCGACGCTGTACCTAAACTAATTTGACGTCCTTTTTTTCCCACAAACAGAGCTTTCTTTTGGTGGTATTTGATCACCTGTGCGATTTTTTGATCATGCGCTATAAACAAAAAAAGAGCGACAATTTTGCAAAAATAACAATATTTTTCACATTTTTTTATATGAAATTCCCCCCAAAAAATGTAAAAATCAACATTTTTTAACATTTTTGGCCAATTTGTTTTATGCTACCTATGTTTGGTAAAATAAATCACAATAAGCGTATTTTGATTGGTTTGCGCAAAAGTTATTGCGTTTACTAACTAAGGGAAAGATTTTTGTCATTTTTGTTGTTTTTCTTTTAATGAGTAATGGCGGCGATCTGCGATTTTTTTTGCGGGACTGCGACATTGCGGCAGACAGATCGGATCCTTGACTGACATTTTTGACACTTTTGGGGTTACCAGTGACATTACTACAGTAATCAGTGCTATACATATGCACTGTTACTGTAAAAATGACACTGGCAGGGAAGGGGTTAACTTTATTGGGGAAGGAGGGGTTAAGTGTGTCCCTAGGGGTGTGTTTCTAACTGTGCAGGGATGTGGCTTTACATGTAACAGCCAGGGTTCAACGGTCCTACATAGCAGGATCGTATGATCTCTGCTGTTACACAGGGAAGAATGACAGGCGACTTTGTTTACATTAGCTGCCTGCCTTTCTCCCTTCACAGCGGACGATCGCGAGTGACCGGGGGACATCGGGTCCGCCGGTCACACGCACAGAGGTGTCCGTGAATGAGCGGGGGTGGGAGCGCGCCTCCAGCAGCGCGCTCGTCCCCTATTGGCTAAAAGGCTAGTGACGTACCGATACGTCACTTTGCCTGGCCGGGGCTGACCGCCACAGTATATGTACTTGCAGCGGTCGGCAACCGGTTAAAAAACAGCTTATACTGCGCTCTGATTGGGCAAAGCTATGCCCAATCAGGGTGCAAAATGCACTGTGCAGCGCCCGCCTGTAACTGAACTGCTTGTCCAACACTAACATCAGCAATGATTTTAGTTGACAGAGAAAGTTAAAAATGTGATATATCCTGTTAATGAGACATTGCATTGTTTTAAAGCTCTTCTGACCTGTTCTGACCAATCCAGCTGCAAGATCATTAATCTGAAACTTAAATCCATTATTAGCATCCATTTTACTCATATCTGACATTAATTTAATTGTGATGAAAGGACATTAAAAAGTCAGCAGACAATGAAATTAGTATTACATTTAATTGGAATGTGGCCCTAAAAGCATGAGGTAAATGAATTAATTTACAGAGAATATTACATTATGTGTTGAAATTTTTATTGCTGATAAAACTGATAACTGTATTTGTAAGACAGTGCTTGGAAGCTGCAATACTATACACAGTTTGCACAAGAGCATAAGGTACAGTTCACAATTTACAGAATGCATAAAAATAATGCATTTTAATTTTTTCCGATTAATGTTATGAGTATTTGCATGCTTTAAAGCTAACATTTATTCTGCTTATTTTTTGTCTTCCATAGTTCACCCTTTCTCTCCCATATGCTGTGACTATCTTAAATAACATCTTTCTAAATTTACTGACATACCTTATTTTAGTGACAGAGCTGTCATCATTGGGTCTCTGTGCTTCTGTATGCAATGTAGGCAGGTCATGACTGGTGGGAGGGAGCTGTACATAACTTCCTAAAAAAACATCACAGTACCCTGCATTGGTACTTCTCTGAAGATCCTTTAGCCCTAATGCAAATAGTGGAGGAGTTGTGCAAATATCAAATGTGAGGATGTCTGTCAAGGGGAATGGGTATTCCTAGGTAGACTGCATCAAAGGAAATACTCACCTGGCTCCAGGCATTACTTCGTCAATGTCAGGACGGTTCAGCAACCTTTTTGTTACTGCTGGAAATGCAGAAGAATGTCACCTATTGTCCGTATTTGGTTCTGCATGTGTTAGTTACCCTCTTGCAAACATGTTTCCTTTTCATAAATTCTGTATAATATACCTCACTTGACAACATAAAACCTACTATTGACTTGATATGATACTGACTGTGACTTTTCTGACGTGTTTCTGGTTCTCTCACTTTGATCTTGATTGTGTCTCTGCGGAAATGTTTTAGGCTGTCTCTCTTAAGCCCCGTACACACGTACTGATCGTCGGCCGAACGATCGGCCGTCTTTTGTCCAGGGCTGTCGTGTCTGTTGAAAACTGCAAAAGACTGCACACGAATTTTGTCGGCCAACAACAGCCGACTGCAGAAGTGATGTCATGTGATGGTTAACTTTCCTTGTCTTTTTTCTTTTCTGAGCATGCCCAGTCTTGCTAATCTGCTGTCTGTCGGCCGAAATCTGTACTGACTGGCGAACAATCTGCCGTTCTGGTGACGGCCAACAAATATTTTAAAGTCTGCACGACAGATTCTGTTCGGCCGAAAATGCGCTGTCGGAAGCATCATACTAACAAGCCTACAATCGGCCGATCGGTCGGCGGCCGAATATTTACGGCCGACAACCGGTACGTGTGTACGGGGCTTAACACTGGTTGTCTGCTGTTTATAGCACTTTGATATTGATTGTGGTTCTGCTGATACATTTATGGTTGTCTCACTATAACACAGGATTTTTTAGTTTTTACCCCTTCCCACCTCATGTACACATATATGCAGCCTCTTCTTCTGTAGGGCCGCATATATGTGTAAATGTCTTTGTGCTGGGAGTGTGCTGAACAGTGTGCTCCCATTACAGGGACCACTACAAATTCTGGATGAACCCTCTGCACACTGCTACACTCTTTCCAGCAAACTATGCAATGAAAAACAGGGATATTTGGTTCACATATATTGCAATTCATGTTTAAGCTGACCAACTGCCTCAAAGGAATGCCTCTTATGGCCAGTCCTACATTTTCTTGCCACTGCAAATGCTACAGTGGACACCATGCCAACATGGGGCATAAAGACCCAAGGTGGGGGAGAGTGATTAGGTTCAGATCTGGTCACTGACCTGCGTTACAACAGAGAAAAGATATAATGTACCTGTGCTGAAATCCCAATAGCTTGTACATGTACTTAAACTATCAGGTGCTAAAGGGGTGTGACCACATATTAAAGTGGTAGTATACTAAAAAAAAAAAAAAAAAAAAAACCTTGCAAGACAAAAGCATAATGAGCTAGTATGCATTGCATACTAGCTCATTATGAAATACTTACCTTAGAACAAAGCCCCGACAAGGACCCCCGGACACTGCTGTGGGAGCTGACATGATCCCTCTGCGTTTCTTCCGGGTTCGGCGGCTCGGGTGCTGTGAGTGGCCGGAGCCACGGCGAGGTCACTCCCGCGCATGCGCGGGAGTCATTTTCCGGTGCTTTCCGGCAAGGAACGCTGAAGGTCCGCCGGACCTTCAGAGCGCATGCGCCGCTCACGTCGGCGGCTGCATGCAGTGCAAATATCTCCTAAACCGTGCAGGTTTAGGAGATATTAATTGTACCTACAGGAAAGCCTTATTATAGGCTTACCTGTAGTTAAAAGTCACAAAAAGCGGTATACTACCGCTTTAACACTACCAATTCTGGATGGACCCTCTGCACACTGCTACACCCTTTCCAGCGAACTATGCAATGAAAAACAGGGATATTTAAAGCACAGGTATATCTTTTCTCTATTGTAATGCAGGTCAGTGACCAAATCTGAACCTAGTCACTCTCTCCACCTTGGGTCTTTATGCCCAAAGTTGGCATGGTGTCCACTGTAGCATTTGCAGTGGCAAAGCAGTGTAGGACTGGCCAGAAGAGGGATTACTTTGACACAGTTGGTCAGCTTAAACATGTATTGCAATATATATGAACTAAATATCCCTGTTTTTCATTGCATTGTTTGCTGGGAAGGGTGTAGCAGTGTTCAGAGGGTCCATCCAAAATTTGTAGTGTTAATATGTGGTCACATCCCTTTAGCACCTGATAGTTTAAATACATATACAAGCTATTGGGATTTGAGCACAGCTATATCTTTTCTCCATTACAGGGACCAGGCTCTCACCGAGATCTTTGGGTTCCATACCAGCCATTGGGAACTGGAAAGCCTGGTTCCCGATAACATGATCGCTGGGATAGCCTCTAAATTGGCTATCCCAGTGATCAGTCTTGTGGTTTTTCTTCCCCTCTTGACTGGAGAAAAAGAAACATTGTATTTTTTTTCTCCTGCTAGAGGAGAAAATGTTAACAAAGGTGTTAAAAAAAATATAAAAAATAAAGAAAAAATAGCTGGATCAGGATTTGACCTAGTCAATAGAATAACCAGCGTCTAGGACTCCCAAGTGTCAATAAACATAAAGAAAAAAACCTTTTTGTATATAAAGTCTTATAGACCAAGCCACTGCTATCCCCACACCAATAATGTGTAAGTGTTATAATATATGGCAGTTATTGCTGCACTAGGTATAACAACTAGATATATATATTCAATGCAATCACAAATCATATAATCAATAGGATGAATACAATAAAGCAATCATAAAATAATCAAAAAATAAATCAAATGTCCATCAAGACTGTCCAGACAGTGCTCCATGCTCTTCAATTTGGTAATCATATATCAAATAGCTCTGTGCTTCTTCAGTATAGTAATGATTAATCAAACAATTATTATTTTTTTAACTGTTTATTAGCATTGTCAGCAGAAAAAATACAATAGGAACAATTCCAGAGATAGTTTCAGATAAAAGAAGCATCGGCTTACAATCATTGTTCCATTTTTTTTAAAAAAAGACAATTACATCTTAGAGAAAAGAACTTTAAAAAAAAAAAACACCTACACATAGGAATTTTGATGGTAGGCAATCGGGTTCGATGAGCAAAGCTTTTTAGTAACACAAGGAAAGATATACTTATAATCCACATCAAAGTGTAGGTAACCCATTTTCTTCTCTTGTGAAGATCTAATCTTAAACTTCAGGCAATGAACAGGTTTAAAAAAAGTTCTATACAGGGGCCCCAGATTTTTATCAAATTTACTAGGGCATCCTCTAGCCTCATAAGTGAGCTTATACGTGGGTAATACCTGATTGATCAGGAACTTCCATTAATTAAGGCAAACTACTGTTAAATGTATCCGTTGTAATAAAACCCTTTTCCTAGCATAAAACAATAAAAAACGCAGGAATTATTATTAGTAGGAACTTAAATCAATCTCCTCCATCACCCCAATATACACCACTTTGGACTGCAAATATTAGGAAAATCAAAATTTGTGGGTATAAAGTGAGTAACATTAGACCAAAATGGTCACATTTTTTTTCACAGTTCTAAAGCTTTGAAGCAGATTTCCCTCATACCTCTGACACTTATGACACACTGGAATATCCCATTTGCTCATTCGGAAGAGCCAAAGTGGCGCATGGTAAATTCTGTGAAAAATTAGTAATTTGATTGTTCTATCTCTAGCTGAGATAATGGTAACAAAAAAGGTATCAAGAAGGTCCTCCCAGTTTTCCTCAAAGAGGTCTGAAATATCTGATGACCAACAATCTCTCATGGATTACAATCTGGTAGGCCAATGCTGCACTAAAGTATTGTAGTAGGAGGAGATCAAACCCACATGCTCCTGTTGTAACAAAACTTTTTTAAGGATAGAATTTTGAAAATTGAACTCCCGATGGCCTACCTGAGCCTCAGCTGTGTGTTTTAACTGAAGGTATCTAAATCGCCAGAAATTGGGGTTCCCAAAATCTTGTTGCAGTGTGACAAAAGTTTTGAATTGGCCCTGGTCATACAATTCGTGTACATATTCCAGCCCCTTCCTTGCCCATAAGAAAACATCTGGAAAATTAGAAAAATGTGAGTGAGGTTGACAGAAATAACATTTGAAGTATCTGACACTAGAGTTAAACAGTGCTCAAATATTTTTAGGGAGACTTTTAGCATTGCCCTACTTTCAGTACAGTATATGTATGTTTTCAGGGTAGATCAAATTAGTCAGTGCCTCATAGTAAGAAGGTAATGTTGCTTCAGCCACAGTAGCGGCATTATTTAATTTGGGAAAAAGCCACCAATGTACTGTATATAGACTAATTGTGCAGCTTAATAATATAATCTTGATAAAAAGTTTATAAAGTTTGATAAAGCTAGCCTACCTTGAAACGTAGGAAGCTGCAGTGTCTCTTAGGAGATTCTGAGGTTTTTGGGATACCAAAGAAAGGAAAATAGGAGAGAGTCAATATCTTGAAAGAACCTTTTAGGTATATATACTGTATATATATATATATATATATATATATATATCTATATATATATATATATATATATATATATATATACGGGGCAGTTGGATAAAATATACAAGAATTTGGGTAATTCTACGGCGAAAACGCTAGACTTAGTCCAGTTTACCTTAAATCCAGAAAAAACTCCAAAACCTGTGATAACTTGCAGTACTCTAGGGATTTTTAGTGTGGGGACTAAAGAGATATAGCAGTATGTCCTCTGCGTATAGGGATACCAGCTCTTCTAGTGACCCTATCCACACCCCCTTGCAAATCCAGGGAAGACCTAAGAAGCTGTGCCAGGGGTTCTATGGCAGGAGCGAATAATAGCACGGAAAGTGGACAGCCTTCTCTAGTGCAATGGTGGATAGTAAAGGGTCTAGAAATGTTACCATTAATACAAAGTCTGGCCAAGGGCTAATCATACAAAATATGGATCCACTCAAGAAAATTAGGTCCAATCCCAAATTTGTCCAATATATACAAGCGGTAGGGACAATCAAATGATTTATGAGTCGATTGATTTATGTGTATCGAGGGTCACAATCGGGGTATATTGAAAACATTAGGGGATTGGAGATTAGTGAATAATCTACAAATAATAATATGCGTGAATCACTTAGGAATTAAACCAGTTTTATTGGGGTTAATTAATGTTGTGATCACTGAATTTAGACCAATAGCTAAGATTTTGGAAAAAATCTTGAGGTCCGTGTTTATTAAAGATTCACTATATGATATGATTCACTATAGAGGGGATCTTTCTTAGCTTAAGAAATCAAAACTACTAAAGCTTTAAGCATAGATGGGGGGAGTCATCCGTGTTTAAAAATGACAGGATAAAGGTTGTGTAATTTCAGAACCAAGGTTTCTCTATGGGTCAGATACCCTTCCATGGGAAACCCATCTGGGCCAGAAGTGTTAGGTGAAAGTTTTAGGTGCCTGATCTATTTCTTCTAATGAGATGGGCTCGTCAAGGGACATTTGTTGTTCAGTTGTTACAAAAGGGGATAGAGTCTACATACTCATAAAGTTCTGGTGGGGTGTAATGAGCTTGGGATCTATAAAGTCCTGAGTAAAATTGCAAAAAAGAATCTACAATCTTATCTTGGGATGCTTATCAGAATTGTCATAAATTCTAGAAATAAAAAATCAGGTCTGGTGTTGGTTTTGCCAAAAAAGCCAGGAGCCGTCCATTTTTATCTCCCGAATCAAGGACTCTTTGGTGTTGATAAAGAAGCTGCTTCTGTGTCTTAGCCACCAAAGCCAATTCATACACCCTCTGCACATTCCCCCATAGCTGATAATGGAGGAGAAGGATCTTGAACTTGGGAGTCCTCCAGCTCTCGCAATCTATCAGCCAAATTGGATATCTGTTCTCTGTTGGCTTCATTCATATAGGCACCCTACATCAATGCCTTAAAGGCATCCCAAGTTATCAAAGCATCTACACCCTGAGAATTCTCTCAGAATTATAGGCTCCACTAGCCTGTAGGGGCTCATTTACCAAACCTGGCTATCATTGGATGTAGACACTTGGAATGTGAGTTCTAGTGAAGAGCAGTCAGAATTTTCCCTTGGCATATAAGATACCTCAACAACCTTATGTAATACATCTCGTGAAAGAAAGAACATGTCAAGTCTGGAAAGAGATTTTTAGGTTTCCGATGAACATGAGAATTCTCAATGATTAGTGTGTTTCCACCGCAATACTTCCTCAAAATTATAATCATTTGCCCATTCTTGCAGAAGGAGAGACTGAGGTCTAGAAAAGTGCATTCTATCCAACTCTGGGTCCATACCCATGTTAAAATCACCCCTTATAATGAGAGTACCCTGTACCATGGGAAGAATTTTAGTCATACAGTCAGACAGCCTTTGCATATCAAATGGTGGAGGAATATAAACATTCAGTATCGTGTAAAATGGCTCCGTATGTTTCATCACAAGGGCAATAAAGAATCCTTGTGAATTAGTTTTGACTTCCACAACTTGTATATGAAGGGATTTAAGGATCAATATAGTTACAGTACCCCTCTAGAATATATGGAGTATGTCACGTTAAAGGCATGAGCAATCTGCAACCTCTTTATCACCAGAACCCTTGATTTCATCATATAAGTCTCTTGTAGCAGAAAAATTTGAGCATTCATGTGTTTCAGATAATCAAAAAACAGAGACCTCTTTACCTTAGAATTCAGGCCCCTGACATTCCACATAAGTATACCAAGACTCATGATGGAAGCACAAAGGAAAATTACTGAAAAAGGATATTAACCTGAACTAAAACAGATATTAGCGCCTAAATAATTATATGATCCTGAATAAAGAGGACCTGGAGCCCCAGGAGAAACTCGTCATAAGACAAACAAATAGCCATTTCAAACCTGTGAGGTAGGTCTGTAGAGAAAAAAAGAAAAAAAAGGAAAAACAAAAACCTCCCATTCCCCCCTCCTGGCTCACTGCCCCAAATCACAACAAGCTTTGATCCAAGAACAGTAACGGCAACAGGGAACATGACAAAGCAGGTCCTTTAACTAAGAAAGCACATATCCCTTATGCAGACCTAGCAAGGGGATAGTTTTCAAAAGAAAAATACTGTAATGAAAAAGCTTCTATCTAGGATATAATGCGTAAATGTTTATCCACCCATGAACTCCTGCTATTAGACTCAGTATCTCAAGCACATAGGCACAGAGACAATATAAGTGATCCAGTGTCCCCATTTATAAGCAGTCCAGGAACATCTTCTATCCCAAAGCATGTCCAGGCCCAACCATCCCCCAATAAGCAACAGAACAACATGACCCTGATAGTGTTACAATTCTGGAAAGGGTCAGCTGTTGAGGAAATGGCAGAGGCGAAGCAGGGAAAACAGATTCAAAGTCTCAATAAGAACTGTAGAAAGTCACATCTAGTAGAAATATAGACATAACTGTTGTAACAAACTTTTAGAATCCAGGAAGCAGCAACCTAGGAAATCATACCTGATGTAAGCAATCATCCCAGACCGTCAAGCCAATCAGATGCTTCCCAATGAGACAAGAAATATTGTGCTTTACCATCACTGATAACATGCAGCTTAGCAGGATATACAGTAGCATGCTGTAACTGAGTTGTTTGTCTCGGAGGCAACGTTTAACCACAGTGAAAGCAGCCCTCTATGGGCGTGGCCTGGTGGCTGATGAAGATGGCCACTTGAATCTGCTGCTCCGTTCCTCCACAGTACAAACGAGCACCCCCAGCCTCATTATACACGGCATACACCCTCCGGAAGGATTACTCTCAGGGCACCCCCTGGATTATGTCCCGGAAAAAATTACAGCACAAGGGACCCCACAGGCTCCTGGATTACTAAACAGCTAAATAACTCAAGTACTCACTCTATCAGAAATTGTAGGCGTGCTGCTTTCCTCAGATGGGGAAACTCCAAAGACTAAAATCACAAAAGAAAGGAGGCGCAAACACCTAGTGCATTACCCTTCGACAACTTCTGAAAATGTATTGGTCATGCCAAAAACATACTCACAAACATGAAGAGTAAAATCGTATAAAACAAGTCCACCTCAGTGTGGAAAAGGACATGTCCCTGTTCTAGGACAGCTGACGTGTTTCAGGAGACAAGCTCTCTTCCCCAGAGCTAGTCCAGGGGGCAGAAATGATACGTTAAACATCTATCTTGGACACAGTGGGAGGGGAACAAATCAAGAGGGACAAATCACACTTCTTTTTTCTGCCTCTTGATTTTTTCCCCTCCTATTGTGTCCGAGCTAGATGTTTAACATAATGTTCTAGGACAGCTGACGTGTTTCAGGAGACAAGCTCTCTTCCCCAGAGCTAGTCCAGGGGGCAGAAATGATACGTTAAACATCTATGTTAAACATCTATCTTGGACACAGTGGGAGGGGAACAAATCAAGAGGGACAAATCACACTTCTTTTTTCTGCCTCTTGATTTTTTCCCCTCCTATTGTGTCCGAGCTAGATGTTTAACATAATGTCAGAGGCGGGTCTGACAGAGTAAGTCGCGGCAATGATGTGGCCCGGCCCCCGGAAATGACACACAGCGAGTCTGGAGCGCAGAGTGGATGGCGTGCGTTCCAGACCCCGGAAGTCAGCGTTTCTGGCAGCGATTAGAGTGGGGGGCTCCTCAGATGGTCACAGTAAGTTAAAGCAAGGGGTGAGAGATGTTTGGCAGTTCATGACTGAGCAGGAGGATGAGTAGAAATCTGTGCACCATGGAGATGGATCATGGAAATGGGGCATGCCGTGAGATGGCCATGGGTTTGAATGTCTCTAATAATAAGATACTGTATGCTGCAGAGACGTAGGATCCCAGCATGATGTGGGGCTATAGATAGCATTTATTAAATGTGAAAATATGGTAATGTACAGACAGATGGTGATCGCTGTGGGTGTTCCCGTGTTCATGTTGTGCCATATGGCCCTGCCCAGTGCACATGGTGGAGGGGGAGGTATTAATGCTGGTACATTTAGTATAAATTTGAGCCTTTAGGATGATGGACTAGCTCAGAGGAAGGGAGCATGTCTCCCAAAACACATTAGTGGTCTTAACACAGGGACATGTCCTTTTCCATGTTGAGGTGGACTTGTTGTATGTGATTTTACTCTTCATGTTTGTCAGTATGTTTTAGGGCATTACAAATACATTTACAGAAGGTGTCAAAGGGTAATGCACTAAGTGTTTGCGCCTCCTTTCTTTTGTGTTTTTAGTCCTGGATTACTACATGCAGCCCGCACAGCAGGGACACCAACATGGCACCGGCCGGGAACGTGGAGACCCAGAGCGGTTTCCGGAACAACAGGCTGCAGCTCCCTCTGCATCCCCTGACATGGAGGACACTATGGATCACCTTCCACAGCAGATCACCTTTCTGGGAGACAGAGGTAAGAGACTTGCTGACTCACCTGCACAATCCCCTGACAAGCAGCCTCCCATAAAGAAACAACATGGCTCTGGAACCTGTAGTCCCACAGCAGAGCTGCCAGTTTTTACAATTCCTTGCAGCATATCTTACTACTGACAACCCGGCCTCTGACCACTCCCTTAAGGCCACGCTACTGTTCCTGCAAGCGGATCTCCATAAGGAATTAAAAATGTCTAATAATCAGATGCAAGACAAAGTTAACTCCTTGGAAGAACACACTGTCCATATTGAACAGCACCTCTCTGAAGCCACTAAAGCCCACAATGCCATTGTGGACAGTCAAGATGACCAAGCCACTGCTATTCATATGCTCCGCTTAAAAGTCGCAGATCTTAAAGATAGGTCGAGGCAGAACAATATCAAGATTGGGGGGTATCTGAATCACTCGCCACCTCTGAAATAGTGCCTTACCTACACCAGCTTTTCCACAAGCTTGTTTCTACATTAACAAAGGGCCTGCTAATTGACCGCACACACATAAAGCAGCCCTCTGATTCTGGGTAGCAGCAGAGAAGTCTGGAAAAATAAGGGATATGGTTACAATTATAGGGATCCTATGTGCTCACTCAATCACAAATAATGTAGATAATTTATCTGTGCCAACTATGGATTTCAGCCAAGTCTCAAGGAATATTTTTGCATCCTCCATCCACATACTCTCCCATATGTGAAGGCCTCTCGTGCCTGTCATCAGCCCCCCTCTCCCCATCAGCCTTCCAGGGATCTGTCTCATCTAAAGCAGGGGGAAAAGCAAAGGCAGGCAGGCGAGAGCTGCTGGAGAATCAGAAAAATGGTGTTTGATACTGGCAAATGTCTTATATTTACCTGCCTTTGGCTGCTGTCTGGGCATATGGATATGGGACTCACCCAATGCCTGCTGCCACCATTTATCCCTGGGAGGTAGGAAGATTTAGGACCCATGGGGCAGGATTTAACCATGGCTGAATGTGCAGGAGCAGAGCTGGACGTGTGCCTGGACAAGCTGTGAGGCAGAAGAGACAGAATGGCGTCTCTTCTGCCTCACAGCTCTGCCACTGGCCACTCCCCCAAAACAAACAATTCTTAAGCGAAAAAAAAATTACCCCTATGACATTATCTTTAACACAAACAACTCACAAGACCACCATGACCCCTTAATGTAACGTGAGTCATGCAGCGCTTTTCCTCTTTAAGGGAGGGGATCCCTGCACCAGTCACTCTCTCTCTCCCTATTGATTCTCTATTGACGTAAGAGCCAGGAAGGAAAAAAAAATCACATAATGTAAAATCCTTATTTTATGAAGAACCAAAAACAATAGGCTTACAAAAGCACAATAAATATGCACAGCCTTGCACCAGGGTTGTAAGCATACAATTACATGAATAGTCGGCTCCACCGTTATGAATGTCCTGCAGCTGAACAATTGATTAGGTATACTTCTCCTTCCCGGGCTGTGACGCGGCTTTTCATCATGTGAAGAGTGAAGACGTCACTCTGACGAAACGCGTAGAGCGTCATCACGTCATATCTGCCTGGTTGGAACGCACATCCGGTCTGTGGAACGCACGGCGTCCCGGAAGTGTGCGACCGTTACTGCTTATCCCTGCGATTTTTATCTCGTCTATTTGTGAGTAATATTCTTTTGAATTAATAAAGATTTCTAGATGTTACTACTCTATGTGAGCCCTTTTATTCCCCATATACACCCGTGGAAAACTACCCCCCAAAAAGGAAAGTGGGATTAGGACTCGGGCAGGCTACAGACCAGCACTCATTCCCATTGGACCATCCAGGGAGACCAGAGGGGCATTCCAGATATTGCCAGAGGGATCAATATACCCAAGGCCCGATACCCCTGTAGGGGTGATTATTTCTGGTGAGTGCGGTCCTGGGGGTGAGGGGAGCACGGAGTGATCACCTGTGTTTTGGCACCCTTAAGAAGATTTTTTAGAAGCACCTGCACTGAACTCACTTTTTTTGGAAATTCGTTATATTTATCTTTCAGGAACTATTTATAAGTGTTATTCATGGACTACTCCTTTTGCCTTTTTTACTTATTTGTTTGAGATTCTGATCATTGCTGCTATTTTCTGCTGTGGTTGTCTGCTGTCGGTACAATTTGCACATCTTTTGATACATCTTTTGGATTATTTTAGGAAAGTTTTTATATATAATTGCTCTGTCGGTCTATGGTGCGTTGTTGGTTTACCTATTGCAATTTTAGTAATTTATTCAGCCATATCTAGGGACTGATATAACTATTCACATATATACACCTCTGTATCACGGTATTAATTATAATATTTTTTTGTAGCACATTTTATCTATTTCTATAACACGCCACTCCTATATTTATACCTTTTCCACCCATTTGGGACTCATTATATGAGACACGTTATCATTCACCGCATCTATATAATTGTTAATATAGGCACCTTATTGATTTATTACTTTAATAACACATATCAATATTTCAGATATATTGATTTACATACCAACTTATTTATTGCACATTTATTACACTGTGGCACTTTTAGAGGCATTTATTTATTATTATCATTAAGTTATTTATTGTACATCTATTGCACTGCGGCACTTTTTGAGGTATTTATTTAATTTTTTAAGAGCACATTGGCAGCGCCACACACCTTCTTCAAACCTTTATATCATATTTTGCAATAGTGATTTTCAAACAACAGTTATAAATATGAAATACAATTCAATTTTTTTCTCTTTCAATCTTTTTTATTGAAGATTACCAAAAAGATGCAAACATACATGACAATAGCACCAGAAAGTCAATGAACAGGGAGGAGACAAACCAAAGGGTGTTTTTTGAGAGTTACAAATGGTTTCTACTGGCTGAACTACCCTCCCATGGGGAGAAAAGCTTAAATATAGAGAAAACATCAGACTATAAGCTTGTGTTTTTGCCCAGGTCCCACTGTCAGGGTCAGGGAGGAATCAAAGGAACCATGCACCAAGAATCGGTTGCAAAACATACGGAAATAGTCCCTGCCAACCCGAGGGCAGAACAGCCAAGAAAGCAAAAAATAAAAAAACAAATATAAGAGAGAACAGTCTTACTCTTATTGTTCATCAGGTGCCATCTAGTGCTGGAAAGAGGACCTTTTTGGGGAAAAGCCCTCCCAGATCCTTCCTGTTTCACACAGCCCCTTCCTGGGGTAGGTTATATTCATGAGGGGAACCTACTGAACCCCTCCAGACCCATGAGGGATAGTCAACTGGAGGAGAGTAGAGCAGGGAAGCCCAATCAAATTAACGGCCAAGGGGAACTGTGTAAAAAAAACTGTGGAAGAAAGAGGAGAGAGGGATGGAAGAGAGAGAGGGAAAACAGGGAAGGAAGTCACCAAAGGGGGAGATATAAGAGTTTAGACCTCTGGATATTCTCAAAGGGTGGTGTGCATATATTTCGCCCAAGGATCCCAAATGAGTTAAAATCTCTCCTTCCTATCTTGAAGTACACCAGTAACCATTTTTTCCTGGGTCATGATCCATGAGATTTTGAGTTTAGATGCTCTTAAAGAGACACCGGGTTTTTTCCAAGCTCTGGCTATAGTATTCTTAGCACCTAGTAGCATAAAGAACAGGAGAGATTGGGTAAATTTCAGGATCCCCTCCAATCTACTATTTAACAAAGCTATGTGGGAGGTCTAGGAAACAAACTTATGACCTTTCGCATGATCTGTAAGAAATGATTCCAGAAATTGTGAATTTTAGGGCACGTCTACCACGTGTGGAAAAAGCTGCCTAAATGATCACAACCTCGGAAGCAGAGAGGAGAGGATTCCAGAAACATTTTAGCTAGGCGTGTAAGCACCAAGTGCCAGCGCAAATATATTTTAATGTTAGCCTCAATTAATGAGACATTGACTATCCCTTTAGAGGAGCACTGAAAGCAATGGTGCCAGGTGTCTAGATCCCATTCCTCCTTCAGGTCCTGTTCCCAACAGCACGCATGAGCTGGTTTATCTCTGCAGTCAGCTAGAGAAGAGTAAATAATAGATATGCCTCCCCTTTGATCCCGAAGTTCTGAGCCCCGTTGTTCATAAGCAGTTATCTTAGGAGGGCCCAGTTTGTTGGTCCAGTTTGAGTGTAAGAAATGGGAAATTTGAGAATGGTGGTATTTTTCAGCTTAGGGCATTTTTAGTTTACTGATGTAATGGGGTACCGAAAGTGGATCCATAGAATTAAAAAAGTGCCCTATGCAGAAAAGTCCTTTATTCAACCACCTTTGGAAGGTTTTTATGCTTATACCTGGGGGAAATCTAGGATTGTGGAATATGAGTCAAGGGTCTGAGTTCTGAGACTAGTGAAGGATGTTTCTGGAGCTGATCACTGTAACGGATCAACCGGCACCCCGACTGGGTACCCCACTAATAGCTGCAGCTTGGTTGGGCTCTTACCGTCTTCTACCCACCCTGGACCTACGACAAGGCTCCAGGTTCCCATGGGTGACCATCTCTTTCCCCAGAGAGTGAAGCAGGAACAAGCTCTTACACAAACTCTTACAAGAGCTTAGTGATTATCCAAGAAAGTATGAAGAGCATAGCAATCCCTTGTAGCAGCTTCCTCCAATGAGAGACAGGACTCTAGATTGAGGGTGAAGTATAACTCAAACTTTAATGGTACAGCTGCTCTTTTATACAGTTTCCCCCCACACGGTTACTGCCCAGGTGGACCTTGTTGGGAACAGGACATGACATTCACAATTCAATGGGAACAGGGTTTTACACTTAGTCATTCCCATACAGTGTACACAATCCATCCCCTCTGACGAATTACATTATCATATGCAGATGAAAGTGTACACAGGAACAGAATTAACCTAAACTAATTATCTGGCCATCTGGACAGAACAATGTGAGGTCATTAACATTTAACAATGGGACAGGCACAATCCACATTCCATTTCAATACACAAACAATAGGGAAGCCTGTCTGGCATGGAGGGACATGGAATACACACATTATTTAGGAGTCAGACTTCATGGCAATGGTCTATAACAGTCTAAGTCTCCCAGTGTAAAGTGGGATTAAATTTTCATATTTCTATATGAAGATATTGCTGACAAATATTACTGTCCCATCTGAAGCAATTCAAATCATTAATTATCTGTCTTTCACTTCCATTGACGAAGAACACTGTCACAGTCAATAAGAGAAAAAGAGTGTTATAAGGAGGGTGCAAGTATCGGGGTCTATGTTTAGGGGGCACCAGGCGAGAAAGTCAAGAGTATATTGAGGGACAGCTAGTTGTTCCATATGGATCCAGTGAGATTTCGGGCCATGTGAATAGATCAAGGAGAATTGTGCTAACTGAGCTGCTTGATAGTACCACCACAAGTTTGGAAGAGAAAGCCCTCCCCGAGTTCGAATACTATAGAGTACAGATTTAGGGCAGCGGTGGCCTATTTTCCCCAAGACAAATTGTATAACTTTAGATTGAAAACTGTTCAATTGTGCCTTTTTTAGCAGAATGGGAAGAGATCAAAACAAATATAAGGGACGAGGCAACAGAGTAAGTTTTATTGCATTGATCCTGCCTATCAAGGACAGTGCCTGTTTTGACCATAGGTTTAGGTCAGCACTCAGCTTCTTGAAAATGGGAGGGTAATTTGCCTTGTACAGTCTTTGAATATTGGGAGCCAAGTGGATACCTAGGTACGGGATAGATCTGGAGTTCCAAAAGAACAAGAACTGGGACTGTAGCCTTTTGGCTAGGGTAGGTTCAACTGAAATATTCAGGGCACTAGATTTGACTTGTAAGCCAGATGCAGAGCCAAAGTCCTGAGGTCATTTAAGGATTTAAGGATGGAAACCAGGGTGGAGGAGACAAACAGGAGGAGGTCTTCTGCGAACAAGGTGCATTTATGTTCGGTCTCTCCACAGAGTACCCCCCCCCCCCCCGAAAATCAGGTGGGTTCTGATGGCTATCGGTAAGGATTCAATTGCTATTGCAAAGAATAAAGGAGAGAGAGGACATCCCTAAGCAAACTTGTAGCCAAACCTGTGCACTAAGATTGGAGTAAAGAGTTCTCAATGTGGACCGAAGCTCCATCTTTCTAAGACTTCAAAATGGTATGGCCAGGCTACTGCATCAAAGGCCTTTTGTAGGTCAACAGACAACAGAAGACCCTCCCGTGGAGCTCCCCCATCCCAATGAGATCCCAGATTTGAGATTATATCAATGGCTCTCTGTATATGGTCTGGGCCCTACCTCCCTGGGATGAACCCTGCTTGGTCCTTATGGACATACAGTATTTAGCTATCAATGCTGACAGTCTGTTTCATAAAATTTTAGTTAGTTAGGTTAGATATCATTATTTATCAGAGAGATAGGACGATAATTTCTGATATCAGGGGGCGTGGCTTAGCGATGGCGCTGTGAAGACACGCTTAGTGGAGCTCCGTGACCTGCACCGGTGATCAAGCCCTTATCAGCCAGAGATATTCCCTTTGCTCTCCATGCCCAGCAGTTCTCAACCCCTGAGGTCTCCGGCGCTATCTTGGGGACCTGATATCTCCTCATACTTCCTCCGGCAACCGCCTGCTCCGTCCGGCCGAGCGGCCTCCAAGATGGCGCCGCCGCGACCGTCCACTGCAGTACATGCCGCCAGCAAGAAGTCCGGCAAGGTGGCCCCTCCACAGCTTCTCCCGCAGGTGCCTTCTCCTCGGAGTCCTCCCTCCCCGATCCTGACCCCCGACCTGCCTCTTGCGGATTCACCTCCTGTGCCGGCCTCCTCCAGTCAGCCGCAGCACCCCCCGCATCGGAATGGGGGGAGATGCTTTCCCTTATCCCCACCAAGCAGGACTTCACGGAGATGGCAGCTTCCATAGTGACCCAGCTCTCCCATGAAATCAACACTTTGAAGCAGCAGATTGACGGGGTGGATGCCAGGGTGGAAGTGGTGGAAGTGGCCCAGTCCTCCCTGTCTTCTAGGGTCTCCGCTCTGGAAACGTCCCAAGCCCTTTTTCAGAAACAGATGATCACCCTTCAGCTGCAGCAGGACGATGGTGAGAATCGCAGCCGCAGGAACAATATTCGTCTGCGGGGGCTCCCTGAATCCACCCAAGGCCCTGACCTGAAGGCCACTGTAGTGGCCATCTTCAACCAGCTGCTCGACCGCCCTGCCACCGAGGCCATTGAGATTGACAGAGTCCACAGGGTTCAGGCCCCCCGCAGCTTTGGAGCAGACCACCCCCGCGACGTCCTAGCCAGAGTCCATTTCTATTCCCTCAAGGAGGAGATCATGCGGAGGGCCTGGTCCAAAGGCCCATTAGACTTTGATGGGGCCACTGTTCGATTGTTCCCAGATCTGTCTCGCCTTACCTTACGGATTAGGGCCGTCTTGAGACCCCTCCTAGAGTCAGTTCGCTCCGCCGGTGCCACCTATCACTGGGGCCATCCTTTCCACCTGGTGGTCCTGAAGGATGGGTCTCCCTACGCTCTCCGCTGGCCTGACCAACTCCCGGAGCTCTTTTCGTTCTTGGGGATCCCCCCAATCCAGGTCCCTGACTGGCTGAGCACTCCCTGGCAACAGGGTGCATCGAGATCCTCTTCCCCAAGACCTCAGCGTCACCAGACGTGCCGTTCAAGATCCACCAGGCGAAGAGATCCGGAAGACACTCCGGCATCCCACGAACTGTAGGACCCTCCAGGCGGTACCCCCCCTTTTCCCTGATTGACTGATGGTCCCCTGGCCCTAGCCACTGTCTCTCCCTTGCCCTCCCTGCCACCCCCCTGGGTGGCCTATGGATGCCCCATAGGTATTGTTGCCTCCCCCCTGGACCACGACCGCTTGTGGGCCGGTTTCCTTGCAGTGTGCCCCCCACCCGCCGTTGCTCGGAGAGCCTTGGATCTTCGACGGGCCCTCACACTAATGTTGACTATGGTTTAGGGCCCATTACCACTTCTCAGGCGGTGTCCTGCTGAGGGCGGAGGGAGTAGCGTGTTATTTGCTTTTGGGGGCGGTGGGGGGGAACCTGCTGAATGTAATGTTGAGGCTACTGCTTTGGGCATGTTAATATGGGTTTGGTTCTGCATTGATTGTCACCTCCGGTGACCATTCACCCATCCAACTGGGCACCTGACCCTGGGGCCTCAGTTCCCGTTCTATTTTCAGGGCTGACACCGCTGGGTCACGTCTCCAGCTTCTCTCATAGAGTTCATCGCTTCCACTTCCCCGCACTAGATTGCGCCTAGTTGCGCACGGTTACGTTTAACCACATTGTAGTATTTGTCCTGATACACGGTTTACTTGATTCTGTTTGTGCTCCTCTCGTTTCCCTCCCTCTACTCTCATCCCCCTTTACCTCACAGGTTTTATCCGAGTCCATTTGCTTCTCCTCCTCTTTTCTCTCCCCCCCTCCCTTTTCCTCCCCCCCCTTTTTATTTATTTATTTTTTTCTCTTCTTTCCATCTCTCCTTGTGGCCGGATCGTGGGCGCCAGTGTTAGCCATGCCGGCCCTACCTGCGCGCCCGCCACCGGGGTACCAGCTGACCTCACTGAATGTTCGGGGGCTTTCCACCCCTGAAAAGCGATCCCGGTTGTTGTCCGACCTTAAACGCAGTCGCTCCCACGTGGCCTTTCTACAGGAGACGTATTCCCGAGTGGACTCAGTTCCCAAGTTGTACAGTAGGGACTACTTTTGGGTGTATCACGCCCCCTCGCCCATACCGAAGTCCAAGGGGGTGAGTATTGTCATTTCCAAGTCTACCCCCTGGTCCTTCACCGCGTTGCAGGCAGACCCCCTGGGCAGATTTTTGCTGGTAAAGGGAGCTATTGGACATCAGTTGGTTACATTGGTGAATGTATATCTGCCTAATACTGACCAGTTGTCATTTTTGCAGCACCTAACTCCGATTGTCTTGGACTTCCGGGAAGGCCTTCTTGTTTTGGGTGGCGATTTCAACTTTGCTCCTGAGCCCCTCCTCGACACCGCGAGAGGGTCCTCTCATCTCTCCTATGCACAGCTACGCAGACTGAAGTTGGAACTCTCCCTCCTCGACCTGGTTGATCCGTGGCGACTGATGCATCCAGGTGAGTGGGACTACACCTACTATTCTGCCACACACAACACCTATACCAGAATAGACCATTTCCTGATCCCTCAGAGCGCTCTCCCCCTGGTCACTTCCACTCATATTGCTCCCTTCTCTATGTCTGACCACTCCCCTGTCCACCTCACCATTAACTGGGACTCTAGACCGCCGAGACCCCCGACTTGGCGACTGAACGAATCGCTCCTTTAGTATCCAGAGGTGCGGGCGGAGATCGACGCGGCCCTGTCAGCGTACTTTGCGGATAATGCAGACCCCTCCCTGTCGCCCTCGGTCATCTGGGAGGCCCACAAGTGTGTCATCCGGGGGGTCCTCATTCGTGTGGGCTTGCGTCGAAAACAGGAGCGGGAGAGCGCCGTGGCTGCTCTCCTAGCTCGCATTGACACGATGAGCTCGTCCCATAAACGTTCCCTGGCGGCGGAACACTTGGTGCCCCTCACTCGAGCTAGGGAGGAACTGAATACCCTGTTATTCCACAAAGCAGTGCGGAGCCTGGCCTGGACCAGGCGTCACTTTTATGAGTATTCAAACAAGCCTGGGACGATGCTGGCACGGGCCCTGCGTGGTCCCAGGCGGCGCACCGTCATCGCCCAGGTGCAGTCGACCTTGGGGCGGAGGGTCCATACATCGGCGGCGATTGCAGACGAGTTTTGCAGTTACTACCGTTCTTTGTACAACCTTCGCTCCTCTGGTCCTCCTTCACCGGATTCGCCTGGTCTGGCTGCTGCCGCAGCCTACGTCCGGGGATCTGGCATGCCCTCCCTGTCTGAGGAACAAGCGGCCGACCTGGAGGGGGAGATTACAGAGGATGAACTAACCCTGGCTCTCTCCACCTCCAAGCCGCACAAGGTGCCGGGCCCCGACGGTTTTACTCTTCCCTATTACCAGCAGTTTGTGGCAAGTCTCAACGCTCCCCTTCTGGCTCATTTCAACGCTGTCGGGGAGGGCGGCTCTTTGCCCGCAGACTCCCTCCGGGCATATATCACCCTTATACACAAGGATGGTAAGGATCCCACCTCCTGCGGCAGTTACCGCCCCATCTCCCTTCTCAATGCGGATCTTAAGCTATTCGCTAAGATTCTCGCCAACAGACTTCTGCCCCACATACCGCACCTGATCCATTATGACCAGGTGGGTTTTGTACTGCTCCGGGAGGTGAGGGACAATACGACCCGGGTGATTGACCTTATCCATTTCGCTCGTTCCTCTCGTCGCCCGATGGTGCTCCTCTCCACCGACACCGAAAAGGCGTTTGACAGGGTGGCCTGGGATTTTATCAGGGCCACCCTGTCCCACGTTGGCCTGGGCCCCAAGTTGCTGCAGTGCATCCTGGCCCTCTACTCCTCGCCCTCGGCGGCGGTACGGGTCAATGAATGGCGGTCGGATTTTTTCCCGATAATGAACGGTACTAATCAGGACTGCCCATTGTCCCCCCTGATCTTTGTTCTGGCCCTTGAACCATTTCTCTGCACGCTTCGGGGGAATCCAGATATCACAGGCCTACAATTAGCAGGCGGCCACCATAAAGTGTCTGCTTACGTGGACGATTTGATTTTCTTTGTCACAAACCCCGTCACCTCACTTCCGAATATTCCGCTCTCGATGTTTATGGTAAACTTTCAAATTACAAGATCAATCTCACTAAGTCTGCGGCACTTAATATCTCTTCCCCTGCGGCGGCCGAGCGCGCCCTCCGGTCCTCCTTCCCATTTCACTGGGCCAACAAGTCTCTGGTGTACCTGGGGATTCGCATCACGGCGGATCCACTCGACCTCTTTCAGGCAAATTTTCCTCCTCTCCTGGGAACCCTCAAGGCGGATATTCAAACTTGGCAGTTGCTAACGCTAACCTGGTTCGGGCGTTGCAGCGCCCTTAAAATTAACGTACTCCCCAGACTCCTCTATGTCCTCCAGGCTTTGCCGATTGCAGTCCCTATCACTTTTTTTACCCAGGTGCGGGCGCTGTTTCGATCTGGGCCTCTAGATCCCCTAGGATCGGGATGCGGATCCTCTCCCTCCCCAAGGTGAGGGGGGGCGTGGGTCTGCCGGACCTCCTCCACTATTACAGAGCTTCCCACCTTGTGCGCGTTCTCGACTGGCATGGTAATGCGGCGGCTAAGCAGTGGGTGGGCCTGGAGAATGGTGTGGCGGGCCGACCCTTGCCCCTGGCCCCTTGGTCGCCCATAACACCTGCTGACCCTCTTCTCTCTCACCCGACGATCGGGGCCACACTCCGAGAGACCCGACGAATACAACAGCACCCGTCGGTCGCCCTCTCACCCTCCCCACTAATACCCGTCCTGGGCAACCCTGACTTTCCCCCGGGATGCACGAGTGCCAGAGTGCGGGCATTGGCCCAGTCTGGGAGGACCCGCCTCATGGATGTGTGGCCGCGGGGCGGCGTTCCTTCTCATGCGGAGATCGTGGCCTGGCCAGGGACTTCCTTAGACCCCCTCAGTGCTCTACAGACCTGACACTTCCTCCTCCATATGCAGAAAACAGGCTACACTCCTCGACCACTGACGCCGTTCGAGGCCCTGTGTCGAGATGGTGACCCCCCTAGACATGCTCTGTCCTTCCTTTACTCCCTCCTTCTGCATCTGGACGGGGGATCACAATTGCCCTTCTTGAAACAATGGGAGCGCGACCTCGACGTCTCTTTCACGCCCAAGCAGATGGAAAAGATCCTGACCTTGGCCCACAAGGCCTCCCTGGCTTGCAAATCCCAAGAAATCAGTTACAAAATTCTCACCAGGTGGTACAGGGTCCCTGCGGTCCTCCACAAAATGAGCGGGGATTGCCCTGACAGGTGTTGGAGATGCGGCTCTGAGGGAGGGACAATGCTTCAAATTTTTTGGGAATGCCCTTCACTGCGGTAATTCTGGAGCGAGGTAGCATCAGTCATCAAACAGCTTACTGCGATCGAGGTGGGAGACGACCCTGCACTGTGCCTATTGCACCTTACAAGGAGGCCAATTCAGAAATACCGGAAGTCTTTGACAATCCATCTCCTCAATGCCGCGAAGGCCTGCATCCCAGCCTTGTGGAGACAGACTCAACCCCCCACTCGGAAATTATGGTTCTCTAAGATAGTGGAAACCCACCGTATGGAGGACCTGACTGCAACATTGAAAAACACCGAAGAACTCACAAGGGACCACTGGCGGCCTTGGGTGCATTTCACATGTACGGACGCGTACTTACAGGCCATTGGTTAGGCTACGGCGGTCTGTTGGGCCTTCGCCGGGTAGGTGCTTTGGTGTCCACGTCCCGGCCCTTTTCCCCTTTTTTTTTTCTCTCTCCCCCTTCTCCTTCAACTTGTACCTTCCGTTCTTTCCTCCATTCCTCCCCCCCTCTCCCTTCCCGTGTCCCCCCTCCTCCCCTTTGTTCTTACGTGGCTGTTTATTCGTTGCCAGTTATGTTACCTGTCATTCATTGCTGTATCTGGACCCGCCTCTCCTAGGCGATATGCAAGGTGTCCTCGGTTAGGGGTTGGCGGCACGTCTTTGCGCCTCCCCTGGCATGCAAATGCACCGAGTGCACCTTCCTTTGCTATATTTTTGCAGATTGTTCTCATGAGGCACCTGCATAGATCTGTACACGGTCACAGCGTATTTGTCATCACCATGTTCACTTTCGTGCCTGACTGCTGCTGTATATCACTGTTGACTTTTTCTGTTAACTGGAGTGACTTTGTTCCCATCCTCCCACTGCCTTTTTGTATGGTGCTTTGTTCTCAATAAAGAAATTAAAAAAAAAAATCTGATATCAGTAGTGTCTTTCCCTGGTTTGGGGATAACTGTTACTAAGGCCAAGTTAGGAGTCCTATTAACGGGGTTACCATTCCTAAGTGAGTTATAGAACGTGATCAGATTTGGGGCAAGGGTGGTAGAGAAAAATTTGTAATAGTAAATGGAGAAACTGTTGGGACCTGGAGCTGAGACTTTTTTAAGCAGTTTGACCACCTCCAGGACCTCCCGATCCGAGATCAGTGATTCCAGACTGGAGTGATGTTGGGAGGACAATTTTGGGAGCGGGAGATCATGGAGAAAGCCAAAGGCACGAGAAGGGGAAATGGAGTCGTCTGATTTATATAATTTCAAGTAGACGTTGCATAATGGTTACCGGATTCTGAGTGAGGGTTCCTGAGGCGGTGCAAATTTTATGGAATGAGAAGGAACGCGGTTTAGGAGACCTAAAAACTAAAGTGTGGTCTAAGAGGATGGTATCTTTGATGAGAGATTTAGTTGCGAATGGAATGACTGAGGTGGGGACAAAGATTCTTGTATAGGTTTGATGTGGAGCTGAAAAGTGGGTGTAGTCTTTAGCTTTTGGGTTAAGTTCCCTCCAGCTATCTACTAATCTGATAGAGTTTAGGACTTTATCAATTTGCAAGCTTTGTTTAGGGAAGAGTTTGAGACCTGATTTCTCTCTTCCAGATTTGTCAAGACTTTGGTCCAGGGCAACATTAGAGTTGCCTCCCAGAACCAAAGTACTTTCGATATTGTTAGAGATAATAGGTGCTAGCTTGGAAAAAAAATGCTGTCTGACGGTTGGGGGCATAATATGAAAGGAAGATATAGACATTACCGTCAATGGTACCCGATAGGACAATGTATCTGCCATTGGGGTCTTTCAAGACCCGAGTCAGGGAGAAATGTAAGCGCTTAGAGAAGAAGTTGGCTACTCCTCTCCTCTTTTCGCAATATAAAATTGAGGATATTTTTGGTGGATGAATGAAGGACTGTAATTGCCAGGTAAATGTGTTCCCTGTAAGAGTAAAATGTCTATATTTTGCAAATTTTGACTGGGGAATTTAAACCTTGGACGTTGTGTGATGTTATCTGAACAGGAGGAGTGTCTGGGTCAGAGGAAGCCATGGATCAAAAGGGTAGGCATATGCTCTAGACAGCAGAGGAACAAATACAGGAAGTAAAGGCCCATGCTCTGATGTGAAAACAGGAAATTCTGGAAGCTGGTAACTGGTATCTTTCTTCATGTGAGAGAACCTAGGTGACTTAAATGAGAGAGGAGGGAGTGCGTTGGGCATAGAACAGCCTTAGAGAAAGATAAAGAGAGAAGAGTGAATAACATGTATGACAATAACAATAACAAAAACTGTAACCCACACCCAAACCCAGTTAGTTGGAAGGAGACCGGCCCTCTCCCACCTAACATAGAAATCAAAGAAATGTCCGGAGGATTTGACCATGTTTACCATGACAGGAGAAAAAATTAATCCTGTGGAGATACATGGAGGAGCAGGAAATCCGCTCCGGCCTTACACCTGTACAAAGAACTGCATAACATATCTGGGAAATATTCCCAACGCATACTTAAATAGCCAAAGGCAACATTTTTCACATTGGGGTCTCAGTTGACCGCGATGCCCCCAACTGAGGGTAGTAGCTTGGCGAACTCGGAGTCCAAGGGTAGAAGTAAAAGGGGTCCCTGGGGAGGAAGCTCTCTGGGGGTAAGCCCTAATCATCTTTTGGTCTTAATTCTAAAAATATAAAACATATAATGCATTAACAAATGGACTAGTTAGCAACCGTCCTCACTATCAGAGTGAGAGGGAGTCCTTTAAACTGAACAAAACCTGGAAATAAAAGCATGTCCATGCAGAGCATGGGTCAATAGATGAAGGCGGGGGAACATTTGGATATGGAGAAAAGTGTGGCAGTGATCTCACCAGATCACGTTCTTCCTAATCAGGGATGAGGAGAGTCTTTTGATCTCTTTGATTGTTGTTTCTTCCATAAGGGAATGAACAGGCTTGGAGGTGGGGACCTTTTAGATGAGCTTGAGTTCCAATGAGATGGAGTTGCTGGTAAATTTTGAGAGATCAGGCCCAGCTGAAGCAGGAGACGTTTGGGGAATGAGGAGAAACTGTGGGTTTTCTGATGGTAGATGAAGCTGAGGCAAAAGGGGAATGACCACCAGTATTTGATGTTCTTCTGCGAGAGCACCTGCTGTAGATCCTGAATCCTGGCTGTATTTTGGTTTACTCTCGAAACTGTGTGGTCTGTCTTTTTTTCAATAGTTTCAATCCGCTCCCCTAAATTTTGAAGGTCAGCTTGGATTGCCGAGGCAGTCTAGGACAGGCCTCTAGATAGCATTTTAATTTCAATAGATTTTTATTAAAAGTTTCACAGTAAAAAGTACAAAAGGTATGTCACAGTTGTTTTAGGTGTTCCTTCATAGACAAAGAAATAATCAATTTGTCACAATAACACAATAGATGTCCCGTTTAAACATGAAACATAGATGATAGCGCTATCCCACCGCCCAGACACCCCATCTGGGAGCAAACTGTGTCATAAGGCAGGAGACAACACCACCACCTTGATTTTCCATTTCTGTACATCAATGTGGGATTGTCAGGAATACAATGAAATATACACAGAACCTCTGATATCATCCGAGGCTTTTAGGAACTAAACATTATCACATTCTGAACTGCAATAAGAAGTGAACACACCAAACATGCATAACAAAGAAAGAAAAGTAAAAGAATAAAACATTAACAAACTTGAGTTGCATTGTAGCTTGTATAAGCGAAATCATATCTTTAGATATTAAAATAGATTTCCAGTACTAGCATTTTTGTCATACCGTTCTTTGCAAGAGTTCCACCTTGTTCTAGTGGTCTTTAGGGAATCTGTGGCCAAGGCGTACATTGTTTCGTATGTGTAGGGCTGGTGTACTAAAGCCACTGCCTCTGATATCTTGGGGATTAAAGGAGATTTCCAGTGTCGTAGCGTGACTAATCTTGCTGCCAACAGTATATTAACTACCGTATTTCTCAGAGGGAATGGGACAGTTCCTTTTCCTAGGTTTAGTAATGCTAACACATGCTAAGTTGTAGAGGTATGGATGTAATGTTTGATATGATTTGAAAAATAGGACGCCAATATGAAGCTAAAGATTTGCAAGACCAAACTATATGATATAGCGAACCCGCTTGTCCACAATTTCTCCAGCACAGATTAGATGTCCAGGGGGTAGACATGGAAAGGTGGCAGGGTGTTAGATACCATCCTAGATTTAATTTATGCATCATGTCCCACAGATTAGCATTCTTTGAGAATGTATAAATAGCTGAAAGGGCTTGTTGCCATTGAGCTGGCAAATATCTACTGCCTAGGTCTTCTTCCCATGATAACAAAGGAGGTAATTTGATGAAGGCGTGCTTATCTCCCAGGATATTGTAAAACACCACCTTTCACTACGCCCGGGTTTTGGAAATATCTAACCAGGCATTCCGGTAGCTGACATGTTGTATTGGGACTACTTCTAAGGAGAGAAGAGATCCACAGGTAACTGTAGTTCTCTCTCACTGGTAGGCCAAACTCCTTCTGGAGGGTGAGAAACTATTTAAGTTTTGTCAAGGAGAATAGGCTATGTGTATGTAATATCCCTTTTTGTATCCAATCCTGAACATTTAGGTCGGGAATGGCAATTTGACAAGCTTCGATAGGGATAGATATGGAGTGCAGTATTGTTTGAAAATCTTCATAGATTAAAGCCTTCCATGTCCGAACCACTGCTAAAATCGTAGGGGGTAAAGATGACGGTAGTCTGTTATGGAGTTGCTGAGATAGCAGTGTGACGGTATTCTCCGTCACTGGAGGTGAGGAGCAGATACTTAATGGTTTGAATTGCCTCAGATGGGGCAGTCATATTTGTCAACCATATCTTCATATAGAAATATGAAGATTTAATATCACCTTACACAGTGTATTCCATGTGCTTGTCTGTGAGAGAGACACACAGACTGTCATTGGCATACTTCCCTATTGTTTGTGTATTGGGAGGGAATGTGGATTGTGCCTGTCTCATTGTTAAATGTTAATGACCTCACATTGTTCTGTTTGCCTTAAGAAAAGCTTATTATGGGATGTATATGTGTATGTAGATTGGATGCTAAGGGGGAGGGGGTATTGTCCCACAGTGTATATATTTGTGTACACTGTATGGGAGTGTAAAACTCTGTTTTAATTGGATTGTGAATGTCAGGGCCTGTTTTCAACAAGGTTCACCTGAGCGGTAACATTGTGGGGGAAAACTGTATAAAAGTCTGTTTCTTGTTCAATAAAGTTGAGTTATACTTCACCCTCAATCTAGAGTCCTGTCTCTCATTGGGGGAATATCCTACAAGGGATTGCTATGTCCTTCATACTCCCTTGGATAATCACTAAGCTCTTGTAAGAGCTTGTGTAAGAGCTTGTTCTTGTTCCTGTTTCACTCTCTGGGGAAAGAGAGGGTCACCCACTGGAACCTGGAGCCTTGTTGTAGGTCCAGGGTGGGTAGGAGACAGCAAGACCCCAACCAAGCTGTGGCAGTTCGCGGGGTCTGAGGTGGTTATGGTGTCTGGTGGAGTGCTTGGAGCCCTCGGGAAGCACTAGGAGCATCCATCAACGGAGGTACCAGGTCGTGGTGCTGGTTGATCTGTTACATTGGTGGCAGCAGTGGGAGAGCATCCTAGTGCGAGGAGAAGCAGCTCGGAGACACCGGTAACGTTATTGATCAAGCTAACACCCGTGCGCAGAGCGCATTACCCTGCCGCCGCCATATGACATCCGGCCAGGATAATGTAACTTTCCTGCCGTCATTTGCCTATAGGGTGGGCGGGAAGTGGTTAAACCTCTGCAGTAATGCTGGTAGCATTCATACATCTATTTTCCAAAGACAACCTCTTGATATGACGCTGAGCATGTGCTCTCAAGTTCTTTGGTGGACCATGATAAGTCCTGTTCTGGATGGAACCTGTCCTGTTAAAACCACTGTATGGTCTTGGCCACGTGCTGCTGCTCAGTTTCAGGGTCTTGGCAATCTTCTTATAGCCTAGGCCATCATTAGAGAAACAATTCTTTTTTTCAGATCCTCAGAGAGTTCTTTGACATGAGGTGCCATCTTGAACTTCCAGTGACCAGTATGAAAGAGCGAGAGTGATAACATCAAACTTAACACACCTGCTCCCCATTCACACCTGAGACCTTGTAACACTAACGAGTCACATGACACCGGGCAGGTAAAATGGCTAATTGGGCCCAATTTGGACATTTTCACTTAGGGGTGTAATTACTTTTGTTGCCAGGGGTTTAGACTTTAATGCCATGTGTTGAGTTATTTTGAGGGGACAGCAAATTTACACTGTTATACAAGCTGTACACTCACTACTTTGCATTGTAGCAAAGTGTCATTTCTTCAGTGTTGTCACATGAAAACATATAATAATATATTTACACAAATGTGAGTGGTGTACTCACTTTTGTGAGATACTGTATGAAATAGAATAGGGAGAATACTGAAAAGGTAGAGAAGCCGTGGCAGTACCAACATTTTGAAGGCAGCCAGATGACCCAGCCAGGGGAATTCTATTTTAGAGATATGTTGTAGGGAGGCTTGTAGTTTAGGTAGTGAGAGTTATTCTGAGGTATCCTATTCCCTCGTTTTTCCATACAAAGGGATAAGAAGTCATCAAAAGGTTTCTATCTACAGGATCCAGTTTCAAGTCTAAAATATATAGCTTGGTTGTGTTAACCTTGTAATATGAAACTACCTGAAACCTCTGAAGCATCTCATGTACCACACCTAGGGAAATTTTGACTTCTGATAACATTAAAATATTGTCATCGGCGAAAAGGCTAATGACATGGGATTTATGTCAAATCGTGATGCCGTGTATATCTGGATGTGATATGTAAGACGCTAAGGGCTCCATTAGGGGATTGAAAATTAAAGGGGACAATGGACATCCCTGGGGGGGTACCATTAGTGATTTAGAAAGGATGAGATAACATGCCATTGACATAAACCTGCTCTGAAGGACATGTATTTAGAGCCATAATGACAGTCAATACAAAACCCGAAAAGCTGAATCTTTTAAAAACTTTGACCAGATATTGCCAATGGATACGGCCAAACACCTTCTCCGCGTTCAACGCAAGGAGCAAATAAGGTTCTCTTGACCTGCTGACATGGGGTACTATATCTACTACTCTCCTTGAGCGTCCGAAGTTTGTCTACCCTTAGTAAATCCTGATTGATCGGGTTGTATTAGGGTGGGTAGGATATCAACCTGGCGCAAAGCTAACAGTTTTGCATATAACTTCAAATCTATATTTAGTAATAAAATGGGTCTGAGGTTTTGGGGAACATTTGGGGATTATCTCGGTTTGGGTAAGGTAACAATCAAGGCTTTGAGCATTTCAGGCAGAAAGGAGGAAGAGGCAGCAGCAGAACAGAAGACAGAATTGAGGTGGTGGGCAAGTAGATTCTTGAAATTATTCCCCGTTGTACCCATCAGATCCAGGGGACATAACCATCAGGTAAGTTAGATATGACCTTAAGGATTTCTGCCATGGTAAAAGGTGAATTAAGAATTTCAAACTGGGATGGTGAGAGTTTGGGAAGGTTAACTTTTTTGGAGAAAATTGTCAATGTCTAATAGCGAGAGTTGGAGAGTTGAGGTATCCCCTTTCAGGTTGTATAGTGAACCGTAATATTCGCTGAAAAAGTTGGCTATGTCTTTGGGGTTGGCTGTTTTTTGCCCAGGGAAGGGGTGGTATAGATTTTGGTATTCTTGTTTTGACGCTATATGCATGGATTTTCCTCGCTAAGAGTTTGCCAGCTTTGTTTCTGCCCACATAATAGGTCATTTTTAACTCATGTGAATCTTAGAACTCAGAGCGAAGGGCAGTTCTAAGGGTAGAAAGTTTGGTGCTGAGGGCATATGAGGGATCAAATTTGTCTTGGGACTCAAGGGTTCTTATTTCAGAAAGGAGGGATTCTATGAGCTGTAGCCTTCTCCTCCTAAACCTAGACCCAAGTTTTATGAACATCCCCCTCATGTACGCTTTATGAGTGTTCCATAATACAAACGGGTCAGATACTAAGCTGTAAGCAAAAAAACGCATGCAGGAAATACAAAACACTTAACTTTAAGAGAGCAAAGTTTCCAAGGATGAGGGCTGCTCTCCAGGATTTAGACTGGGAGGGAATATTGGCATCGATGAGCACAGAACATAAATGGGAATTTTTTAAAAAGACTTTATGCAAACTCACTGCAAAGTATATTCCCATGGGTAATACGTTTAAAAGGCTAAAAATAAAACCTATGTGGCTCACAGAAAAAGTTAAAAAAGCTATAGATAAAAAGAAAAGAGCTTTTAAAAAATATAAAAATGAGGGAACACTATCATTGTTTAATTGTTACAAAGAATATAACAGAATATGTAAAAAGGAAATCAGGGACGCAAACATTCAAAATGAACGACAGATTGAAAAAGATAGTAGGACAAACCCCAAAAAATTCTTCAAATATATTAACAGTAAAAAGGTTAGGTCTGAGCATGTAGGCCCTTTACAAAATAACCAGGAGTGGGTGACTGGGGACAAAGAGAAGGCAAATGTATTAAATACTTTCTTCAGCTCTGTATATACAAAGGAGCATGGGGGAGCTCATGGCCATAATGAGGACGGTATTGACACAGCCCCAAATGATCCACAATGGCTCAAAAGTGATATGGTCCAGAAATATTTAGACAGAATAAGGGTGGATAAAGTGCCTGGACCAGATTGCATCCACCCATGCATCCTAAAAGAATTGAGTGCTGTAATTTCTAAGCCTTTGTTTCTAATTTTTAGGGACTCGTTACGGACTGGAATAGTACCACTGGATTGGCGTAGGGCCAATGTGGTGCCTATATTTAAAAAGGGATCAAAGTCTTTGCCAAGTAACTATAGACCTGTTAGTTTGACTTCTATAGTCGGGAAGATATTGGAGAGTTTAATAAAAGACCACATAGATGAGTTCTTGCTGGAAAAACCTGATTTCTTTTTATGAGGAGGTAAGTAAAACCTTGGACAGAGGGGTGGCTGTGCATGTAGTATACTTGGATTTTGCAAAAGCGTTTGACACAGTTCCACACACACGGCTAATGTGTAAGGTAAAGTCTACAGGCTTGGAAAGATCGGTTTGTAATTGGATAGAAAATTGGATAAAAGATAGAATTCAGAGAGTAGTGGTTAATGATTCTTACTCTGAATGGTCCCAACACTGTACCCCAAGGTTCAGTGTTGGGACCCTTACTTTTTAATATCTTTATAAATTATATAGGGTCTGGGATTAAAAGTACCATTTAAGTCTTTGCAGATGACACCAAGCTTTGCAGTGGAATAACTTCTTTACAGGAAGTCTCCAACTTACAATCTGACCTCAATGCACTGTTTCATTGGGCAACTATGTGGCAAATAAGGTTTAATGTTGATAAATGTAAAGTTATGCACTTGGGGGCTAAGAATATGCATGCATCATACATACTAGGTGGAGTAGAACTGGGGGGATCCATAGCGGAGAAGGATCTGGGTGTTCTGGTAGATCATAAGCTTAATAATACCATGATAAACAAGCAAAAAATTGGGGGAGCAAACCCTGAACATGTATATCTAAAGCCGGTGCAGCTATGAACCAAGCGACATGTATATTAAAAAAGAATAGCGCACACATGCAAAAGAAATGACTATCAAATATGGAGACAATCCATAAATAAAAATGGGGATTTGGTCCCACCATATGGCCATATCATGCTCAAGCCCACCACTACGTCAAAGTACCCCATTGCCAGTGGGTCCTACACTATCCATGAAAAAGGGGTGAATCCAACCTCTCTAACCCTTGGAGACAACACTCCTTGCTGGGAGAGATGTGCTAATGCACTACAAGGGACTCCTCCTATATCTACTTGATAGTGGACACTGATAGAGTACAGGTGTGTGTGGGGGGTGGGGTGCTCAAACTCAGAAGTCTGGTCAGACCGAATACATAATAAACAAGCAAAAAATTGGGGGAGCAAACCCTGAACATGTATATCTAAAGCCGGTGCAGCTATGAACCAAGCGACCTGTATATTAAAAAAGAATAGCGCACACATGCAAAAGAAATGACTATCAAATATGGAGACAATCCATAAATAAAAATGGGGATTTGGTCCCACCATATGGCCATATCATGCTCAAGCCCACCACTACGTCAAAGTACCCCATTGCCAGTGGGTCCTACACTATCCATGAAAAAGGGGTAAATCCAGCCTCTCTAACCCTTGGAGACAACACTCCTTGCTGGGAGAGATGTGCTAATGCACTACAAGGGACTCCTCCTATATCTACTTGATAGTGGACACTGATAGAGTACAGGTGTGTGTGGGGGGTGGGGTGCTCAACCTCAGAAGTCTGGTCAGACCGAATACATTATATTAATAATACCATGCAATGCCAAGCTGCTGTTTCCAATGCAAGCAAAGTCCTTTCTTGTATTAACAGAGGCATGGACTCCAGAGAGAGAGAGAGATAATTTTGCCCCTGTACAAATCATTAGTAAGACCTCATCTGGAATATGCAGTTCAGTTTTGGACACCAGTTCTTAAAAAGGATATTGGGGAACTGGAGAAAGTGCAGAGAGGGGAAACCAAACTGATAAGAGGCATGGAGGACCTCAGCTATGAGAAAAGATTAGAGGAACTGAATTTATTCTCTCTTGAGAAGAGGAGATAAAAAGGGGATATGATCAACATGCATAAATACATAAGGGGTCCATATAGTGAACTTGGGTTTGATTTGTTCACTTTAAGGTCAACACAGAGGACAAGGGGGCCCTCTTTACGTCTAGAGGAAAACAGATTTCGTCTCCAAATACAGAAAGATTTCTTCACCATAAGAGCTGTGAAAATGTGGAATAAACTCCCTCCAGAGGTGGTTCTGGCTAGCTCACTAGATTGCTTTAAAAAAGGCCTGGACTCTTTCCTAGGTGTACATAATATAAATGGGTACTAAAAAATTTTTTAGGTAAAGTTTATCCAGGGAAGATTGCCTCTCGGGGGATCAGGAAGGAATTGTTTTCCCCTGCTGTAGCAAATTGGATCATGCTTTGCTGGGGTTTATTTTTGCCTTCCTCTGGATCAACAGCGGGTATAGGATTGTGTATATGGGATTGTATGGTAGGGTTTTCATTACTCTTTTTTTTTTTATGGTTGAACTGGATGGACTTATGTCTTTTTTCAACTTGACTAACTATGTAACTATGTATTCCTGTGGAAGAATTTGGTTAGTTTTTTCTCTAGTATCAATCTAGTTTCTGGGAGTTGTAGAAGGGTCTGGTTAGTTCTCCATAGGTAGGTGGGATGAGTAGTCAAGGAGTCTTCGATAGTAAGGGCGACAGGAGAATGGTCTGACCAGGTTATATCCTTGATGGAGGAGTCTAATATTCTCTGAAGTAGCCATTTATCTGTAAGGAAAATGTCTAGATGGGTATAAGAGTTGTCGGCAGCAGAGTGGTAGGAGATGTCTTTCTCAGTAGTGTGCAAGCATCGCCAGACGTCAAATAGGTCGTATCTGCTCAGGGATGCTTGAAGAGACGCAGCTCCTCTTTTACAAGGGTTAGAATCAAGTTGTGGGTCCGGGGGGGATGTAAAATCCCTGCAAAGTAGAAGGGAGCCTTATTTGATTTTGTCCACTTTTTAAATTGATTTGTTTAGAAAACGTAGCTGGTGTGTATTCGGAGAATAAAGGTTAACTATAGTAAATCTGGCAGAATTGATGTCGCAGATCAATATAATATAGCGCCCCCATGGATCCACAGTCTCAGAGATCAGGTGGAAGGTTAGGGTATCCCGTATGGCAATCATCACACTCCTTTTCTTGGAAGAAGTAAAAGCAAGTGTAATGTGAGGGAAACTTTTGTGATGGCACTTCTGAGGAGATGGATCTTGAAAGTGAGTCTCCTGAACACAAAGGACATTTGCTTTATGTTGTAAAGCTTCACTCCATAGTGATCTACGCTTTGCTGGGTGGTTAAGACCAAGAGCATTTATGAAAATGATGTTAAACGACATGGTGTGGTAAAAGCTTGGGGCCAAAGAGGGTAGATTTACAAGAAAATATGCAATTTTAAAGGTAATTGTAGCAAACAGCTACTGGATATGCAGCAGGTTATTATTGTAGAGTAAAGTGGTGTAACTGCTTTTGTGATAAGGCATCTGACTCAGAAAGAAAAATAGTCAGAAGGAGACGTAGGGATGAACTTAATAGGGACGATGAACTGAACATGATTTTAAAAGTACGGATCAAAGATCCAGTTGCAGTATGAAACAACAACACTTCTCCAGTGAGTGGGGGGGGAAAGTCACTAACTGAAGCATCAACGTGCACCCAAGGAGAATTAGCACACTTAATGGTGGTGGTTTTGAAATAGAGGCATGTAATGTCTGTTTGTACTTGTAGTCGGCTTTAGGTAGTCAAGAGCCCTGGGGGGTGTCCCTCTTCTAGCTGAAGGGGGGTCGTCTGGAATTGCACCCCAGGATTTTAAAAGCTTAAGGCCGAATTCAAGTGAAGAAATTGTGTGGTTCTCACCGTTGTAGGGTTTCCCCATTTGTACGTGATCGAGTGATTGTGCAGAGCCTTGGTAATTGACGTCAGTTTTCTTCTCAATTGCATTGTATATTTTGAGAAGTCCGCAAAAAATTGTAGATTGTGGTACGGTTGGGGAAAGGACCCTGCTGAGCGAGCTACTTCCATTAGTTGGTCCTTTACGTGGAAAAAATGAATTCTCATCAACGCGTCCTCCGGAATATTCTCTGATATAAAGAGATCCTCCACGGTCCTCTCTATTAGGGATTCTGTTTAGGCAGGGGAGTACGGGGCTGGGGCTGGTGTACTTACTGCTAGGCTGGCAGGTTGTGCTCCAGCTTGGGCCACAAGGCTTGGATCTAAAATGTCCTCCTCCTCTCTCACTGCATCTCCACCATGGGAAGCTGTGGCCGCCATCTTGGAGGCCCAGGCACCAGCGATTCAGTGGGTAAAATGCGGGAGAGATCCCTCCTTGCTATTCCCCCAGACATCGCTGAGAGACTTAGGGTCCCTGGAGCCTACGCCGGTGTGGATCAGGGGGATGCGCTAGAGCATCCACACATGCGCCTCCCACAATTTAATTTTTCATTGAATTTTCAAGAATGTTTTTACAATTCTACAGTTTTTTTTTTTTTTAAAACTTGAAAAAAATTATTTGTATTAATTTGCTTACCTTCAACGTCTGACAAACGTCCATAAAACCCCTTCTCTGTAAACAGGGCTTCCCCTGTACGTCCCGCAGTTTCTTATCTCCCCTGCTCACTTTTGTGCACCGGCCCGTGAGAACTGGTGTCTGTAGAAAGATGATCCTATAACTGGGAGCCAGTCAGTAGCCTTCCTCATTGAATGATCACTCTGACAGACAATCACAGTGAGTATTCAATGTAACATTTAAAACCAAAACAAAAGTACCACAGTAGCTGTCTTATCTCCTCCATTTCATTTTTTATTCATAGAAGCTGTAGTAATGGGTTCTATGAATGGCAGGGCTGCACAAAAAAGATGGCACTAGTCTGGCACTCTTGATGCATGCAAACTACACCTTCCTCAGTTCTATTAAAGTGTTGCATTCACTATATGTGCTCTCCCACAGTACACAGAACATCAAAATGCAATTATTTTAGTAAATATAAACTGCTAAATACCTTTTCTCATCAGTAGTTAGAGCAGTCTTGTGACTTCTATCAGTGTCTGGTTAAAGCTTGTAGAAGGAGTTTTAGTTCTACTCTGACTATCCTATGAGGCTGCAGGACCCCTGACCATCTGTCTGGACAGTGTTCATTGGCCCTGTGCTGATCACATGCACTCTCTCAAGAAAAAAAAGAAAAAAAACCCTCTAGCAATACTCATCAAACTGACTCTCCGCTATAAGGAGATGGTTTGGGTACAGTGGAAGAAGGAGAGGATCAGAGAAGACAAGATCAAATAGCCTTTTTCCACAATGCACAGGATTAACCCCTTAGGTAGCACAATGAGTATAACAAGCATGCTTTACTGCATATACAGAGTTACTTTATTGTTGCGGGTTTAGTAACACTTTAAGTCCTGCTGCATTGGACAATTATGGGGGGGAGGGTGGGGGGTGGTGGGGTTTATATGGAGAAAGATTTCAAGGAAACCAGGATCCAGCAACACAAGGGGTATAGTACAATAATACTAAATCATGCCCCTTGTGCTGATTTTTGTGTTTTTTATTTTGACTACACTTAGGTTTAATGATTCAGACATGCTTTGGAGATGAGATAAAATTATTGGGGATCATAAATTATTAACCACACCAGAAGAACAAGTGAGGCTATCATGGGTAGAGAAATGGAAAAGTGATTTGAATCAAGAGTTCACACAAGAACAGAGACAGAGGATCTTTAGGTATGTTTTTAAACCAGCAAGATGCACTAAAATGCAAGAAACAAACTTTAAGATACTCACTAGGTGGTATAATACACCAGACAAGGTAAATAAATGGTATCCACAAGAGACAGATAAATGTTGGAGAGGTAGGAAGAAGAAGGGTACACTGTTCCATATCTTCTGGACCTGCTCAGAAATAAAGACTTTTTGGTCAGGAGTAAGATCCATAACTCAGACTTTTACAAAACATAAGATTGAGGAGGATCTGGCCCTTTTCCTTCTTCATCTTTCTGAGATCCCGATTAGAAATTATGAGGGATCTATTATCCCTTTTCTGCTAGATGCCGCAAAAGCCTGTATCCCACTATATTGGAAAAAAACACAAGCTCCGTAATTGTCAGATTGGATACGGGAAGTGGAAAATATCAATAAAATGGAGGACCTGGTGTTGACCTCACAACATAAATAGGGAAAATATAACAGTATTTGGGGTATATGGAACCGGTTTATGGCCTCAGAAGAAGGCAAACAATTCATGGTTAATGAGACTGGTTGAGTGAGGGAACAGGGGGGGGGGGGGGGGATTGTGTCCTCCATCTCTGGGGAGGAGTAATAGTGGGATTTGGTTTATATATTTTTTTTCTTTTCTTTTTTTTTTTTTTTTTTGGGGGGATAAAAGGGGAAGTTAACCACACCAGAAGAACAAGTGAGGCTATCAGTAGGGTAACAGTAGTTTAGGAAAATAAAAGGTTAGGAGAGGCTAAGGATATATGTAATGTGATGGATTGGATTAGTAATATGAATATGAAGTATATTGATCAAACGGAGAGATATTATATGGGCACCTTAAGACTATCCTATACACCATATGAATTATGTATCCTTGATGTACTGTTTATGTTGTATATTGTTGATTTAAAAAAAAAAAGAAAACTTTTCAATAAAATGATATTTGAAAAAAAAAATATTAGGGATCTTAATTCCTTATAAAAAAGAAAAAAATCTGTAGATAATTTCACTCTCCGCATTTTTAGCAAGCTATGTTTAAAGTCCAGGCTGCTACTGATCTTTAAAAGTAATTTATTACATGACATGTGGCATAAAATGTGTTCAGCACGATTATAGAAAATGAATGGTTTCAGAGTAACAATTATTGCTTGGTGTTTTCTTACAACTTTTGTTTCTTTATTTTAACTTGTTGGGCTTTAGAGACTCCAGAATCCCAAATGTACTAGATGCAGTAAATGTTTAAAATAAACAAGGCAAACAATTATATAGAAAGGGGAAAAATGCAAGCTTGAGCTGTGCATATTGATCCCCTGTTTGGTGTCTGCGGGTCTACCCACAATAAATCAGTCCTCCTGAGCAGAGACAACAAATTACATTTCCTCCACTATTAAATGATGCAGTGGGGAGGCAAATAAATCATTATTGTTGTTGTTTTTGTGGCAGCTTCACGCTTATTCCACAAGAAATGTCCATAAGCACTGAAGCATGTTCTCTGGCTCGAACTGCTGAGAAAGCTCTCCATCTATTGACATATTTTTGCCAGTCAGGTGTTTTCACACAGACCTCACAACCAAATAATTACAGCTTTTCACAGAGGAAAACTCTGAGTTTTAATTATATACCACCAGCCATCTAATACTTCATTGTTAAAGCTGGATTTAACTTTTCTTTAAATATTACCAACACGGTTAAGCATGGAAACAAACAATGAATTAAACATGTCATCATTCTGGGGTGATGTCTTCTAGATGTGTCATGATCTCTGTAAGCTCAGCCATGCATAGAACATGAAGAGCATCTTTATAGAGCAAACCTGTCAACAGATCCCAAAGCTCTTTTTAAAGTTAAATTGTCCATTACTTGTAGATGCAACATGAGCACTACATTTTAAATGGAAATTATAGCATAGTTTCCGTGAGTACACAATTTAAGTTGTTATTGTGAAGTCTCGCTGAAAGTAAATGTGACTTTCACATTTTTCATTCTTTGCTATCTATGTCATACACTTTTAGCTTATTTCATATACAGTTTTATAATTATCCCTTTAGTGGCTATATGTAAGACATGACATCGAAGCAATGTCCTTTTTGAAAGACCACTGAAGCAAAATGTTTTGCAGGTTAAGCCAACACACACCAGTACAGTTATAAAAGTAGAACTCGCAATAATAAAAAAAGTGCTACAGAAATTAATGACAATTACAGTTTTTTCTTAGACCCCCTGCAAAGTCACACAAAACCTCTTAATTCTACCATTAAAGTCTACCTAATGCAGCTCCACAGGGTGGGGTGGCAATGATCCTGCACTGCTCAGAAAAGCAGAGTTGCCACTCTCGTTTAGGCTGTGTCTGTTTGCACTCAAGGCCAGATTTCACATTAGACACTGTAGGCATATGCCTACATTTGCCCTTAATTGAGGGGTGGCCGACAATGGTGTCGATTTGTGGGTGTGGGTGACCAGCCAGAAGGGTGACTCTATCAAGCAGGAAGTAAAATCTGACCACGGTGGTGTCACCTTTTTGGTGTTGGCGCGTCGGTCTAACCACATCATTTACTGACCACACTACTTGCCCGAATATAGCTTGGAGGGGGGCAATCGTAGCGCAGGTACACGATTCCAGGATGCAAGGAGCATTATTGTAGCCGGCCCACCTGCTGGAAGGCTCCCAGTCCAATCTAGTGGGGAAGGAAGTGAGGTCAGTGGCCAGACCAGAAGTGCTGTGCACTTTGCAGTGATTGGGGCGTTGGGAGAGAGAGTGAGAGAAAGAGTGGAGAAGGATCCAGTGGATGGTCTTGAGGGGGAGGAAGAGTGGAGGGCTCTGTGAGAAGGAAGAGTCCCAGGGCACCGTATATGAATGGAGGGGATGAGGAGACACCATAATGGCAGCTGTGATGTGAGAAGGCAGGTGACGATAATATGTAAGGAGGGACGAGCATTGGGCTGCCAGCAATGAAAGCGAAGGAGGAAATAGAGTGTGAGGACTAAAAGTGGAGAAATATGGAGAAAAGAAGAGAGTAATGGAGAAATAAGAGGACTGTCCATGCAATAAGGGTTTAAAGAGGGTGCCTGTGAGAGGAGAGGTGGGTATAAGGGTAGCAAAAGGGGTATGTGGAGAGGTGGGTATAGGGGTAGAAGAAGGGCTATGTGGACAGGTGGGTATAGGGGCAAAAGAAGGGTTATGTGGAGAGGCCGGTATAGAGGGACTAGAAGGGTAATAAGGAGATGTGGATACAGGGGCAGTAGAAGGGGTGTGTGGAGAGGTGGGTATAGGGGCAGTAGAAGGAGTATGAGGAGAGGTGAGTATAGGGGTAATAGAAGGGGTATGAGGAGAGATGGGTACAGGGTAGTAAAAGGGGTATGTAAAGAGAAGAATTGGATAAAGGGACAGTAGAAGGGGTATGTGGAGAGGAGGGTATAGGGGTAGTAGAAGAGGTATGTGGAGAGGAGGGGTGGATACAGGGTTAGTATAAGGGGTATGTGGGTGGAGAGGAGGGGTGGGAATAGGGGTAGTATAATGGGTAAGTGCAGAGGAGGAGTTGAGTATAGGGGTAGTAGAAGGGATATGTATAGAGGAGGAGTGGGTAATGAGGATGGTGGAATGGGAATGTGGAGAGGAGCGGTGGGTATAAGGGTATTAGAAGGGGTATGTGGAGAGGATGGGTGAATAAAGTGTTAGTATAAGGGGTATGTGGAGAGGAGGGGTGAGTATAGGGGTGGTAGAAGGGGTATGTGGAGAGGAGGAGGTGGGTATAGGGGAAGTAGAAGGGATATGTGAAGAGAAGGGGTGGGTAATGGGGATAGTAGAATGGGTATGTGGGGAGGAGAGGTGGGTATAGTATATGTTCTGTACTGGAGATAGTAGTTCCTGATATAGGGCTTTATGAGCCATAAGTAAGCACATTCCTAAATGGTCTTTTATATATTTTAACCATAATGTTTTACTGGACACTTATCCTTCATTCAAATCATAAAGTTTAAAACAAACCTGTGGGCAAGAATGGAAAATTGAAACAAAGCCTGAATCTATTTTTATTTACCCCCACTTTTACAATAATATGTGTAAATATATCCCATAAAACATAATTGCCACAAAAGTCCTTTTACTACACCCCACATTATATACATAAAGACATAAGTGTAACGTAAATAAAATAAAATAAACATAAAATATATTGAATCAAAACTTTAAAATAAAGTCCATATAGTCCAATCACATAAAATATTCCACCAATGTGCTGTGAATGCTTGTTCCTTCGAATTCCTTCCAATACTGTCCATGCTGTGCATGCGGCCACCCAATGCTAATGGACCCCTTAGCTCACATCCAGCGTGGCTCTTCCCCTGTACTATCCTTCCCAAATCCATTTAACTCCTCCTGTACCTAAAACACAAAAGCCTCATGTCCCTACTTTTGCATCTGTTTCCCCCACACACAACCACTTGTATGACCCTCTCAAGATTGGGCCATACAACCTCTCCACTCCACAAAAGGAAATTTAGCCACATATTTGTTGAAGGTGCTAGTATTTGAGAGAACATTTGTACATAACTGGAGATACCTTCTGGGCTTCCCAGAAAAAGTCAATCAGTTGTAAGTTGTTCAGTATATTTAAATTAAAAGAGAAGTATGGCCAAAGCTCTTTTGACCATACCTCTCCTCTGGGTCACAGGAGTGCACTTATTTCTGCACCCCTCTGACCCATATTCAGCCGACAGCAGGCTGTCCACTGCTGGCTGACGTCACAGAGATGGTGCAGGCTCAGCAGGGATCCTGACAATAATGTCAGGATCTACACAGGTGCCTGACCGGCAGGTGGCATTATCCCGTACTTCTCCTTTAACATTTTTATGCCTGGAATTCGGCTTTAACCTATCTTCAGAGCTTCAAGACAAAATCTATCCCCTGCCTACACATATGTTCCTATAAACCTTAAATGGACTGTATCACCTACATCCTCCGAAAGTAAAGCTATCCTTTAAACTAAGTATGCTTTAGTGAACTCTTATCAGGATGGTCAATTAGCAGGCAGAGTGTAACTTGCAGTTTACTAAACAGGTGCAAATTAGAATCAATAAAGCTAAATTAGAATCATAATACAAGACAGACAATGAACGCTGCACTAACATGGACATTTCAAAGGAATGTCTCTGTGGATCAATCATTATAACATGTGGTTGCATAACTTTCTCTAAAACAACAGAGATTCTGGCTGGGAATCATTGCTTCAGTAAAACAGTTGCTAACACAAACAGTTACTGTACTTGTGCTAATCTTTATAAACACCATCCAGCTCAATGAACTCCAGGGTAGCTCTGATAACACAGGCAAACAGCTTCAGGGATCCAAACTGCATGCAATTAGGCTCTGGCCCAGTATCTCCACCAGTAAGGGGTTACTAAACTCACAAAAGTAAAATCAGTCTGTATATGCAGTAAAGAATGCTTGTTATACTCACTGTGGAATCTAAGGGATAATGCTCTGCACTGTGTAAAAAGGCTGTTTGATCCTGTCTACTTTGATTCTCCCCTTCTTCCATGGTTTCCAGTAATCTCCTGTGTAAGGGGTTGGCTGGGTAGCGGGTATGGGTGACCCCTTGGGTGGGTTCGTTACACAGAGAGACAGTTGAGGTGTGGTTGAAAACAACGGTCTATGGTTTATTCTTTCAATTTGCTGGAAACAAGTGCAAGCATCCAAACAACATAAATCAAACAAACATAAAATAAACCCTGGCCACTTGTGGCGTCTACCTTCACAACACAGGAACCTACCTATAGTGTCTGTCCCAACCTACTGCGGGCAGACACTGCTGGTCAAACAGCAGAAAACCAATAGTCTATTTGTTTTCTTTTCACACAGAAAAAGTCAACACCACCTCACCTTCAGAAGTCTCTCAGCTCACTGCTCTCCTTAACGCACAAAGCCTCAGGATGCAGCAATCAGTAGTCATCCTCTGGATAACTTATAGAGGCCTTAATTGCCTCATTCTGAATAGCTGAAGCTTTCCAACGTCCTTAAACCTTTCTGGCTACCTCTGCAGCCGACACCTGATAGTAATCGGGGAATTGTCTAAACAAGGCAGAAATGTATCTCCAGTCTGTGACAACACCCACAGATTTACCTGACTTCCTGTCACATGCCCCCCCCCCCTCTTGTTTCAACCCTAGGCCCTAGGGTTGGGACACAGGTTGCCAGGCACGCATGCACTCGGGACAAACCATCTGCATTCCCCATTTTAACCCCGGGCGATGCGTTACCACAAAACTAAATTCCTGAAGGGCCAGGAACCACCTATTTATTCTCCTATTGGTCTCCTTGTTCTGTGCCATCCACTTCAATGGGGCATGATCCGTCACCAGTTCAAACTGTCTACCCAGGAGGTAGTACCGGAGAGAATCCAAAGCCCATTTCACCGCCAAACACTCTTTCTCAATGGTGGCATAATTCTCCTCATGGGCCTTCAACTTTCGGCTGAGGTACATAACAGGGTGTTCTTCCCCCTTGATAATCTGGGACAGTATAGCTCCTAAACCCACATTTGACGCATCTGTCTGAACCACAAAGTCCCGTGAAAAATCAGGCGAATTTAAAACTGGCTGACTACATAAGGCCTGTTTTAAAGCCTGAAAAGCTGTTTCTGCTTCAGGAGTCCATTTGATCATGACAGAATCCTTCCCTTTGGTCAAATTGGTCAGGGTAGCAGCCAGTGAGGCAAAATGGGGAATAAAAAGGCGATAATAACCTGCGATCCCCAAAAATGCATGAACCTGTTTCTTGTTGGTGGGATGTGGCCAATCCTGAATAGCCTCAACTTTGTTTATTTGGGGCTTGATTAGACCTCTTCCAATGGTATACCCCAGATAATTTGCCTCTTCTAGCCCAATCAGAGCCGGTACAAGGGCGGGGCAGAAGGGGCGGGTGCCCTGGGCGCTAACATTTATTGGAGAGGGGGGGGGCGCCACTGCTGGATAACTTCTTTCACACACTTCTGACTCTGTGTGAGTGTAAATTATTGCTGGCCGCCAGCTGCTATCTGCCTGCAATGTGCTGAGTGCGCTCCTCCTGCACTCAGCACAGCCTGAATCCTTCTGTTCTACTACTTCTTCTGTCAGGGGAGCGGAGAAAACACCCCCCCCCCCCCTGACAGGCGCTCTGTAGTCTGTCCCGGCTGTGACGTCATTGATCATAGAGCGCTCTCCTCCTGCTTCAGCCACTACCTCGAGGAGCCGTGGAAGAGAGGAGAAAGTGAAAGTGAAAGCAGAAAAGCACATCCAGAGCCTGGCACTGTGTCTCTGCCTGTCTGCAGCAGCGTGAGTGAAGCCTGCCTGCCCTGGTGAAGAAGTGAACTATTCAGATGGAGGGAGGGGGGTCTGTCTGTCTGGCTGAGAGCAAGTAAGTTGGGGGGGGGGGGGATGTCTCTCTGGCTCAGAGCAGGTAAACTCTTTAGATTAGTGGGGGAGGGGGGGGGTCTGTCTGGCTGAGAACAGGTAAACTATTTAGATTAGTGGGGAGGGGGGAGTTCTGGCAGGGGGGGGGGGGTCTGTCTGGCTGAGAGGAGGAGGTGGATAGGTGAACAATTTAGATTAGTGGGGGGGGAGGGGGTGTTTGGCTGAGGGGGGGGCCTGTCTGTCTGAGAGCAGGTCAACTATTTTGATTAGTGGGGGGGGGGGGGGGTTCTGGCTAAGATTAGGGTGGGGTCTACCTATATGGAGCAGGTGGTGGGGGTAAATTTCAAGATAAAGGGATATAAAGATAAGAAGAGTAAATGTAAAATCTTATATGTGGTATATATACTACCAATATAAATGTAATCTACCTATGTACATATGCCGCTGTGAAGCAGATGTGATCTAAGTGCAAAAAGTGCTAAGTGCAGCAGATGCAAAAAAAAAGAGCACCTTAATATTTCCTTATGGACTTTGCACCACTCTAAGAGTTTTTGGACACTTTCTGCACTAATTTATGATTGCATGTTTCACCAATTGTTAGATTGGCATATATTTATGGTCGGATCTACATATATTTAGTTATATTTATTTTATATTGCTGGATTTGCATATATTTATTTATACTCACTTATATGCGGGGCATATATATTTTTATAACCCCGTACACAATTTGACACTCTATAGGTGGTACTGACATTCTGGACTCATATGTGCATCCGTACACTTTATAAACCATTTATTACTACGCATTGCACAATATCACACTAGGCACTAATTATTACATTAATATATGTATTTTATAATTTTAGACTATTTTTGAGGCTGGCACTAAATTTATATACAACTACGGACACATATATACATTTTTTACTTTATAGATTTATTTTGGGTGACCACATCTGCTGCACTTAGCACTTTTTGCACTTAGGTCACATCTGCTTCACAGCGGCATATGTACATAGGTACATTACATTTATATTGGTAGTATATATGCCACATATAAGATTTTACATTTACTCTTTTTATCTTGAAATTTACCACCACCACCTGCTCCATATAGGTTGATTTTACATATTACAACAGAGACTCATCACCACTAGATAACTCATCTTATTTATTTGCTCCACCTTCTATATCTGGCAGTGCCAATCACTTCCCCTTTTTTACATATATATCTGATACATCCTTTTTTAGGGCTGTATTTTTTGAAGTGGGCTGCAGCCAAGTCTGTCTCTTAGTTTTATCCTAAGCGCGGATTTTTTGGGGTTTTTATTCTGTCTGAGATGAGGTCAGCTATTTAGATTAGGGTGGGAAGGGGGGGGGCTCTGTTGGGCTGAGAGCAGGTCAACTATTATTTAGATTGGGGGGGGGGGGGGTCTAGCTGAGAGGAGGAGGTTAACCAATTGTATTTAATTTGTATTGTTTTAAAGAGGAAGTAAAGTCCCCCAAAAAAATCGAGAAAAAAAAAGCCCTGTAAAGAGAAAGGCATAATGAGCTAGTATGCATCGCATACTAGCTCATTATGTAGTACTTACCTGAAAACGAAGCCCCCACCGTGCCGCCACCTCAGCGACAGGACGGCGACATGTCCGGCCGGTGGCCGTTCCTTCTGAGTGCCTGCGCCGATGACATCATCGGCAGTATGCACTCTAAATATCTCCTAAACGGTGCAAGTTTGGGAGATATTTATAGCACCTATAAGTAAGCCTTAATATAGGCTTACCTATAGGTAAAATACTTTACAGTGGGTTTACAACCTCTTTAAGTATCTTCTTGTTTTGAAACTACATTGATTCTTATATTACACCCACGACAGGAACGGGATTGGGGACGGGGCGGGGGGGGGGGGGGCGCAGTTTGCCATCTTCGCCCTGGGCACCAAATGACCTTGTCCCAGCCCTGAGCCCAATGGTACATTTTTTTGGATTGGCTGTAAACCCGGCTTTCCAGATTGAATCCACCACAGCCTGGACTTTAGGTAAGTGTGAGTCCCAATCCTCACTGTGTATGACCACGTCATCGAGGTATGCAGCAGCATAGACTCGATGAGGCTGAAGGGTCTTATCCATGGTGCGTTGAAATGTGGCGGGAGCATTCTGTAACCCAAAAGGCATCCTCCGATATAGGAAAGATCTGTCTGGAGTTAAAAATGCTGTTTTTTCCCTGGCAAACCCCGAGAGAGGAATTTGCCAATAACCCTTGGTCAGGTCTAAAGTCGTCATGTACCGGGCAGTGCCTAGGCGATCAATCATTTCATCTATGCGGGACATAGGATAGGTGTCAAACTTAGTGATTTTTTTCAGGCGGCGAAAGTCATTACAAAACCGCCAACTTCCATCTGTTTTGGGCACTAAAACAATGGGACTGGACCAATCACTATTTGACTCTTCTATCACCCCCAACTCAAGCATTTTTTTTACTTCCTGGCGAATTGCCTCTCGCCGGGCTTCTGGAATTCTATAAGGCTTTAACTTGACCTTATCCCCTGATGTGGTGATAATGTCATGTTTAACTCCAGAGACCCAACATGGCAGGTCTGAAAACTTCTCCCTATTACGGAGCACAAATTCTTTAACCTCCCGTTGCTGAGTTTTGGACAGAGTCTCCGCTATCCCAACTTCAGGGACAGCCAGGTTAAATGGAGCAGAAAATCGGGTAGTCTCAGCAACCAAGGACTCTCTATCCTTCCATGGTTTTAACAAGTTCACGTGATAGAGCTGCTCAGGTTTTTGTCTTCCCCGTTGGCTAATTTTATAATTCACCACCCCGATTCTCTCCAACATTTCATAGGGACCCTGCCATTTGGCTAGGAATTTACTTTCAACCGTGGGGACCAGCACCAACACCCTATCACCAAGTGCAAAAGAATGGACCTGGGCCCCACGATTGTAAATCCTTTGTTGAGCCAACTGGGCTTGGGCTAAATGTACCTTCACAATCGGCATCACTTGGGCTATTCTATCTTGCATTTGTGCCACTTGTTCAATCACACTTGAGGGGAACTCTCACTCTCCCATGTTTCCCTGGCAATGTCCAGTAGGCCCCGGGGGTGCCTCCCATACAGCAGCTCAAACTGAGAGAACCCTGTGGATGATTGGGGAACCTCTCTTATGGCAAACATCAGATAAGGGAGCAGATAATCCCAATTCTTTCCGTCTTTATCCACCACCTTCCTCAACATTTGTTTTAAAGTTTTATTAAACCTCTCCACTAACCCGTCTGTTTGAGGGTGATATACTGATGTACGTAATTGGGTCACTTTCAGGAGTTTACACAGTTCTCTGGTCACCCTAGACATAAACAGGGTGCCTTGGTCAGTTAGGACTTTCTTAGGAAGACCCACATGGCTGAAAATCTGAAATAACTCCTTGGCAATGGTTTTAGCAGAGGTATTTCGGGGAGAAATCGCTTCTGGGTAACGGGTGGCATAGTCCATTATTACCAAGATGTGCTGGTGCCCTCTAGTGGACTTCAGCAAGGGGCCAACCAAGTCCATGGCGATCCTCTCAAAAGGGACCTTGACAATGGGCAGGGGTACCAACGGACTGCAGAAATGTGGCGTGGGTGCAGTAATCTGACACACTGGACAGGAAGAGCAGTACAATTCCACTTCCTTAGTGATCCCAGGCCAATAAAACCTCTGGGTGATTCTCTCCCGGGTTTTTTCTGCTCCCAAATGTCCCCCAAGAATGTGCCCATGGGCCAGTTCCAAAACCATCTTGCGGTACGGTTTAGGCATTACCAGTTGCTCAAGGGTGTCCTCTATCCTCTGTGACACTCGATATAACAGGTCCATTTCAATAATGAAGTAAGGGAGGGCAATCCTCTCGTCAGGGTTAACTAACTCCCCAACTATCTTCACTACATTCTCCCGGGCTCTTAGCAATGTGGGGTCCCTCAATTGCTCAGTGATAAAAAATTTCTCGGTGCACCTCGAGGTCATCAAACCCTATCGGCCGCTGTTCCTCTTCTGAGGTAGCAGGCTCCTCCCTAGGGACTGGTGTTTCCCCTGCTAAGACTGAGAAAGGAAACTCAGGAGAATCCTCCCAGTTAGAGGATTCTGGAGTAGATGTTTCAGGCTCAGAAGAACCACCTACTGGGGAATCTGGGCAATCCCAGAGTTCCCAGAACTTTGGGAAATCCCTTCCCATAATGGCGTCATGTGGCAGTTTGGGAACTAAACCCACTTGGTGACACAAGTTACCGAGGGAGGTTTCAAAGGAAATCGTAGTCACCGGATATTCTCGAGTATCCCCATGTACACAAACTACAGCCATTTTCCTAGGATGTAAGGTTTTTCCCACCACTAGATCACTTTTCACTAAGGTGACCAGGCTACCTGAATCCAACAATACCACAACATCTTTACCATCTAAGCACATTCTATAAAAAGGTTTCTCATTCCCCTTTACTGCAGTGCATGTGGTTGCAAAAAGGGACTGTCGTCTCTCTGTCAAAAAGTCACACTGCATGGGTTCATCACCCGCTGGGCAAACCGCTGCTACATGTCCCTCTTCCCGGCAACGGTAAAAAATCAACCTTCTGGTCCTCTCCTGTGGGATGGGTCTTTCCAGGCCGCTCTCGCCAAACTTTAACAGTAGTCCCGATAATACCTCTAGTTGCTCTTTGGTCCCTCTCTCCACCCCCATCCCTTGATGCAGTCTTACCCATAGGTGGGGAGGGTCTGGTCTTGGGGTGAAAAGTCTGTGCGTCTCTGGGGAAAGAGGTAAAATTCTCTGTTGTTTGGTACTTTTCGACCAGGTCTACTAGTTTGTCTGCGGTTTCCGGACCACCATGGCTCATCCATTTCTGCAGGGTGTTAGGAAGAGACCTAAGAAATTTGTCCATGACTACCCGTTCCAAAATGTTTGGTCTGGACAGAATTTCTGGCTGCAGCCATTTCTTAGCCAAATGGATGAGGTCATACATCTGCGACCGAGGTGGCATCCCCAGCTGATAACTCCAATTGTGGACCCGCTGAGCACGGACATCCAAGGTTACCCCAAAACGTGCCAATATTTCCTCTTTTGATCGATCATAGTTTTTTGCATCTGCAAGCTCAATCAAAATATGCCTTTTGGGCTTCTCCAGATAATAGGGGGGCCACTAGTCCAGCCCACTGTTCTTTAGGCCAACTCTCTTTCTCCGCTGTTCTTTCAAGCGTGGTCAGAAACATCTCAGGGTCATCATCTGCAGTCATCTTTGGCAATAAATGGCTTACCCGAAAAGTCGGTATGTTACTGGCCTGACTCCCAGCCTCGGTCTGCTGTCTCTGAAGCTGTTTCATGATGGCGTCCATTTGCAGCTGGCGTCTCTGCTCCAGGCCTGCAATGCTCTCTTGATGAGCCTGTTGTTGAGCTGCAAGGCTCCGCTGAAAACTCGCATTTGTCTGCTGTTGATTTGCATTTTCCTGCTGTTGATTTGCATTTGCTTGCTGTTGATTTGCATTTTCTATAGCCAGTTGTTTCAGTATCTCCTCCATTTTGGGTTTACTTTAACTGCCCGCATCCTCCACCATGTGTAAGGGGTTGGCTCGGTAGCGGGTGTGGGTGACCCCTTGGGTGGGTTCGCTACACAGAGAGACAGCCAAGGAGCGGTTGAAAACAACGGTCTATGGTTTATTCTTCCAATTTGCTGGAAACAAGTGCAAGCATCCAAACAGCATAAATCAAACAAACATAAAATAAACCCTGGCCTCTTGGGGCGTCTACCTTCACAACACAGGAACCTACCTATGGTGTCTGTCCCAACCTACAGCTGGGCAAACACTGCTGGTCATACAGCAGAAAACCAATAGTCTATTTGTTTTCTTTTCACACGAAAAAAGTCAACACCACCTCACCTTCAGAAGTCTCTCAGCTCACTGCTCTCCTTAACGCACAAAGCCTCAGGATGCAGCAATCAGTAGTCATCCTCTGGATAACTTATAGAGGCCTTAATTGCCTCATTCTGAATAGCTGAAGCTTTCCAATGTCCTTAAACCTTTCTGGCTACCTCTGCAGCCGACACCTGACAGTAATTGGTGAATTGTCTAAACAAGGCAGAAATGTATCTCCCGTCTGTGACAACACCCACAGATTTACCTGACTTTCTGTCACACCTGATAATACAGAGCCTTTGGAGTCACTCTGCACATGTTCAGTTTGGTGTGTATTGCTAGAGAATTTATTTCCTGCTAGGTTGCATGTGATCATCACAGGGCCAATCAGCACTGTCCAGACAGAGTGTCAGGGGTCCTGCAGCCTCATAGGACAGTCAGAGTAGAATGAAAACTCCTCCCACAAGCTTATATAATGCCGTTGAGAAAAGGTATTTAGCAGTTTATATTTATATTTACTAAAATAATTGCATTTCTATGTTCTGTGTACTGTGGGAAACCAGATATAGTGAATGCAGGCTCCTGGGTTCAGTAAAACTTTAACGCCCCACATGCCTGTTCTGACAGTGAAGAGCCTGTCGCCTGGTTGCTGATCACAGCTACCTCAGCCTCAGAGCTGCTGTCAGGGCTGGGCTTGCAACAGCTCTCTTCTCTGTGCTCAGGCTGCTCAGCTGTTGGTTAATTGTCAGCACTCATTGTTTCCTCAGTGGCTTGTCTGGTTTTCATTACCCAATCATCAGTCCCGCCTACAGCTACCCCCTTCTGGCTTTTTAAGCTGCCTTGTTCATTCCTTTCCTGCCTTAAGCTGGATACACACTATACAATTTTCTTTAGATTTTTTCCTTTAGACTTACCAAAACCACATAATATGAGGTCAGATCTAAACACTTTCAGTTTGTAGGTGATCAGACAGGCCCTTGCACTACATAGTTGAAGGTAAATCTAAAGGAAATAAAACAACAAAAGTTGTATTGTGTGTATTAAGCTTTAGCCTGGTCAACATATCTGGAGTTTCTCTGCTGTGTGCCTGTGTAAGACTTTGCCTTGCTGACATCCCTTCTGGTTCCTGATCCTGTACCTCTGCCTCTGACTATGCTGATTTATGGTTTCTTGATCCTGAATACTGGCTTGTCTGACTTCCCATTTTGGCTTCTGACCCCTGGCTTATATTTTGACCAGGTTTACTGTTCTGTACCCTTTTTTACCATTACATTAAAGGTGTGATTTTACTGCATTGTCTGTCTCATTCTGATTCATGGTTCCTGGCAGCTGCTGAGAGAAGAAACCAAGAAACATATCTTCCCTTGGCATGTCCATAAACTAGGTAGCTGTGGGAAAAGGAACCTGGGCCTGCATCTAAGCATGGTGATTAAAAGGGGACTTTATTGATTTAGTGAATAAGCCACCTCACACTTGGTACATTGGCTAATTTTGTCAGTAAATACCCTGGAATTAAAAACAAATAATACTAATAGTGCTTATGACTCCTGAAAGCATTTGCCAAGGAGTTCAGTAACATTTTGATGTACTTTGCTGGAGCTTGCTATTTTAAAGAATATCTGTTTGACAATGATCCATATAAACCAACAGATTATAACGTATATATATATATATATATATATATATATATATATATATATATATACTTTATATTCTGTTGGCTGATATGGATCATTGTCAAACAGAGAATTTCTGCAAAATAGCAAGCTGCAGCAAAGATCATCAAAATGTTACTGAACTCCTTGGCAAATGCTTTCAGGGGTCATAAGCACTATTAGTATTACATTTAGTAAATGATATTACTGGTGTAGTATGGCCTTGATTCTAAACATCACATGGAACAGATTTAAATGTCACAATAAAACATTTATTCAACAAGCAGACATTTAAAGGCATTTTCCTTCAGTTAAAATATAGGATCCATGTATGCTTCTGTGTAATTACCAGGTTATTTGCCTCAGGTAATGGCAATTACACACAGTATGGAAGAAGCTGAACGCCATATGGAGAAAGCTCTCATTCTTTTTAGAACCATCTAATGTGTTCTGCTCTCTGAACTAAAGCTATTATTTTACCAGCTGCACAGGGCCAAAGATGTGCCAGCAAAGCCGTTATTTTAGGGATGCTGAAAATACTTTGAAATGGACTCATATCAGTAGTAATTACTTTGAATAAAGAAAGGAAAGTTATTTTTTAATTCAAATCTATCGCCTTCTCACCTTGATGTCCTTTATAAAAATGGAAATGCTTTACTTTTATATTTTAGCAAAGCCAGAAAATACTTTAATCTGTATTTTGGCATTTGCTTGTTGGCACCACACATGGGTTAAAAATGGTCTATGCTGTACAAACGTATTATGACCTTGTTGTTGGAATATCATTGCTACACGATGTGCTGTGCTATTACTTTGGCTGTTGCACATTTACAAAATAAAATGTCTCCAACAAAACTAATGTTTGCCTCCTAAACACATGCATATTATATAATTTGGTAAAGTATATTTATAGTAAAACATTCATTTGCAGCACTGTCCTTACATACAAATATGGGACATAATACAAGAAAAATCAAATCAAGTCTCTCTATTCCAAATGACAAGGGCACAATCTTGTGGAAAATTAGTCTACCAAAATAGTGCCCAACATTCATCCACCAGTGACACTTGTGATCAATCTGTGATCCCCCTCAGTGCTCCCACACTCACCAGAGGTTTTTTAACCCTCTGTTGTTTAGCAAAAGTGTCAGTCACTCTTGTGGATCTCCCCTTCTGGGTTTTTCTGAATGCTCCAATGCATCTTGGATGTTCCAATCCTGGATGCCTCTTAAGGGGATGGAGCCACCCAAAAAAAGTACACAACACAATAGGCCTAGAAAGAAAAGGACACAGCAAACATGGTACATTCTGAGGTCTGTAGCACTATATCCTTTATTCATGTCAGAAATAAATAATACTTTGAAATAACTCAATGTAATACTTAAACTAAACCAAATCTATATTTAAAAAAAAAAACTCTAATAAAAAATTTAAGCTTGCCATACATGAATCCTTTTTTATCAGCCAGCAGGCTAATTAAAAAAAAAGAAAGGTGGATGAAGGAATCCTTCCTGCTGTGTTATTGTATTCTAACAGTGGGGACTTGACTGCAGGTGCTGTTCGAATGGAAATGTACCAACAGTCCCATTCGAGTGGAGTTGCTCAATAGTTCAACTTCTCTCTAATAGAAATGGGCATTGATAGATTAAAATTTAGCCAGTCCCTATTGAACCAGTTGAGTTTAGATCCATCTATGGCCAGCTTTAGGCATGGCAAGCTTCATATAACTCCTATTATTAGATATATTTATGAAACTTATAATCAAGCAATAAATATGGATCCAAGTGGCACCACCAAAAGCATTATAAGTTTAAAAAGTTCAGTGCTTGTTATATAATATTAGATGTGCAATTGTACTTGATAGCCAAGAAGAATGTCTATGTGCCTTTGTATCCAGTTGAAGTATTGTCACTGCAAAAGATTCCAGAATCTATAATCCACAAGATCAATATATTATAAAAGTTGATACCCCACCCCGACTAAACTGTAAACACAAATAAGCAGGTCATTCAACCATATATAAACCCTCTTGCTCCCATTCTTTAACAGACAGCTCTTAATTGTTAATACACCCAGATGTTATAAATGCAAGAAAGCATGTGGTACAGTTATTCATGCACTCCCCCATCTGTCAACGGGCAGCTTCTAGTTAAGATCACACTCAAGTATAGCTGTAAATGCAAAAACTGTAAAGCTAGCAAGACAGACAGGCTGATATCCTCTTATGCTGCAATATAAAAATTGTTCACTGTATGTTCCTATAAATATACTGGATAAACAAGCCTTTGAAAGGAAAGGCTTTGCGGGTTGGTATGCGGTTAGTCCTAAATAAGTATGTCAACCTCAGTAAAAGTTGCAATGTGGCAAATTCATAAATCTACCTTATATAGGCAAGAACTTAGCAGGAGCCCAAACTGATGAAAGACTAACATGGCAATCATAGTATTGAGTAGTCCTTTATCCATGTCCCCTAAGGAGCAGCCACGCAGTGCAGGTTCAGCACATCCCACAGATTAAAATGCCAAAAGAGGCAGAAAAGCCAGTCCTATGATGATTAACTTGAGCTAATTTTCTCCCTAATTCCCATTGTGCATGCCAGAAAACAGAAATTGCAGGGAGTGAACAGCAAAATGCAGGTCCACTCAACTCTTAGGTTAGGTTATTTCTGATAGGTGATTATTTCTATCTTTTGATTATTATAATGCACCACATGTCCCTCTCATATTTTAAAGTATACATATAGTCAAGGGAAAGGATTAGAATCTCTAATAAGTTTTTTTTTTTTTTTTGCTGTCTGTTTTCCTACTGGGGAGATCAACCCTCACTATTTCACCTGAACTCAAATGGACCCATTGTCACAGGGGCTGAAAGTTATCAGAAATTTAAGTAAATTAAGTAAATTTTGGCCTCTGATGATGTCAATTACTTTGACGACACGCGTCAGGCGACCCGGGAACAAACAGCACGCTTCCTACACCGCGGTATCCTACCTTTGACATGCTCATATCATTTCGCCATTTTGTGAGTACCACCAGTCTTATGTTTAATAAATGTTGATCCATGCAGTCTACACTATTGTCCTCCTTCTTTGTTGAGGTTTATTGGAGTTGGGATCCTCTGAAACAGTCTCGGTGGTCTATCACTTCCTGGCATATCTACTTGAATATATACACCGCCCTGTTTTTAGCAGTATCTGGTAAGCGCATAGTGTGCTCATCACGATTGGGTGTTGGCTCTGTTTCATCTGCACAACCAGGATCTGGGACCTTACCTTTTTCTTTCCCTTTCCAATTTATGGGACTTATTGGACTTTTTATGGACATTTTTATCTGATATTTTACCTGCTATTTATTGATTGTTTGGCGCTACTACACTACTTTCATATGCTTATCAAGTTTGTAATCCACTTTTTAGTTGGCTGCCTTCATTAACCTATTTCATATTTATATATTTTTATATATTTATATGGTTATACTGTTCATACATTTTTGTTCAGCTGTCCGAGCGCAGATATCTCCACTCTTTTTTACCTATCAGAAATTTAAGTTGTCACTGGAACAAGAGAGAATTCGATTGGAAACAATAGTTCAGATGACAACTGTCTAAGAGGTTGAAATCTTGTCAGCAGGGCAGGAACTAAAGCTGAATCTCTCTAGCAGAGCAATGGTTAGCAGTTAAAACCTGATGTTTACCCTTCCCCACTCTATCCAAAAATAAAAAAAAAGGGTTTTACTAGATATATATACTTTAAAACACAGCCCTAAACTACTTATGCCCACTTTCGCAGCATTTCACGGACACTCCTTCCTCTTTTATAGCCACCAAAAGATGCTTTGGGTAAGCTCCATATTGGAGCATACACAGAGTTGATGATGTCACCCATTTACCATGTCACAGTGTTCAGGCCTAATGACAAAGGGCAAAGTGACACTGTCTCATCAATACACACCATGTCTAATGCAGACAATACATGGGTAAAAGTTAGTCTGGTTGAAAAAAAGACACAAGTCAATCCAGTTCAACCAATAAAAGTTGAGAAAAAAAAAAATAATCGTGCAATCCCATATACACAATCCTATACCCACAGTTGATCCAGAGGAAGGCAAAAAACTATTAGCAAAGCATGAACCAATTTGCTCCCGCAGGGGAAAAAAAATTCCTTCCTGATCCCCTGAGAGGCAATCGGATATTCCCTGGATCAACTTTACCTATAAATGTTAGTATCCAGTTATATTATGTATATCTAGGAAATAATCCAGGCCTTTTTTTAAAGCAAATTCCTGAGCTGGATAGAACTAGCTCTTGAGGAAGCCTATTCCACATTGTCACAGCTATTACTGTGAAGAAACCTTTCCATATTTGGAGATGAAATCTATTTTTCTCTGGATGTGAAGAGTGCCCCTTGTCCTCTGTGATGACATTAAAGTGAATAACTCACCACCAAGTTCACTATATGAACTACTTATGTATTTATACATGTTGATCATATCCTCCGTTAATCTTCTCCTCTCGAGAGAATAATTTCCTCATAGCTGAGTTCCTAAATGCCTCTTATCAGTTTGGTTGCCCTTCTCTGCCCTTTCTCCAGTTCCCTGATATCCTTTTTGTGAACTGGTGCCCAAAACTGAACTGCATATTCCAGATGAGGTCTTACTTATGATTTATACAGGGGCAAAAGATTATTTTGCTCTCATGAGTTTATACCTCTCTTAATGCAAGAAAGGATTTTGCTTACTTTTGAAACTGCAGCTTGGCTTAGCATGCTATTATTAAAGGGGTTGTAAAGTCAGAAGGTTTTTTATCCAAAGTAAATCTATGCATTAAAATTAAAAGCCTTCTGTGTGCAACAGCCCCCCTCAGCCCCGCTAACACTCACCTGAGGTCCCTCTCTATCCAGCAATGTCCACTAGTGTCTCAGCCATCCAAAACTCTCTCTCCTGATTGGCTGAGACACAGCAGCGGGGCCGTCGGCTGCCGCTGCTGTTGAATCAAGTCAGATAGCTAATCAGGAGAGAGAGAGAGGGGATGGGCCGGGGCAGGGCTTCATGTCTGAATGGACACAGGGAGCTGTGACTCGGCTTGGGTGCCTCCATAGCACGCTGAACATGAGGGAGGGGCCAGGATCAGAGAAGAGGGACCTGAGAAGAGGACGATCTGGGCTGCTTTTGTGCAAACCCACTGCAACAAAGTAGGTACTGTAAGTATAAAATATTTGGTATTTTATAGAGGAAAAAAGGAGACTTTACAATCACTTTAAGCCCCCAAGTGCATAACTTTACATTTATTAACAATAAATCTCACCTGCCAGATAGTTTCTCAATCAAACAGCGCATTGAGGTCGGCTTGTAAGTTGGAGACATCCTGTTAGGACATTATTCTACTGCATAGCTTGGTCTCATCTGCAAAGACTGAAAGGATACTTTTAAATTCAGACCCTATATTATTTATAAATAAATTAAAAAATAATGGTCCCAACACTGAACCTTGGGGTACACCACTGATAACAATCATAAACCACTACTCTCTGAATGTGGTCTTTTAGCCAGTTTTCTATCTATTTACAAATGGATTTTTCCAAGCCTGTAGACTTTACCTTACACATTAGTGGTGTGTGGAAAACTGTGTCAAACACTTTTGCAAAATCCAAGTATACCACGTCCACGGCCACCCCTCTGTCCAAGGTTTAACTTATGTCCTCATAAAAAGAAATCAGATTTGTTTGACAACTTCTGACTTTCATAACCCTTATGCTGTCTGTTGCTTAAAATACTTTTTTCCACCAAGAATTTATCTATGTGGTCTTATATTAAACTCTCCAGTACCTTTCCAATTATAGAAGTTACACTAACAGGTCTATAGTTACTTGGTAAAGACTTTGATCCCTTTTTAAATACATTATCTCACAAAAGTGAGTACACCCCTTACATTTTTGTAAATAGTTTATTATATCTTTTCATGTGAAGAAATTACACTTTGCTACAATGTAAAGTAGTGAGAGCACAACTTGTATAACAGTGCAAATTTGCTGTCCCATCAAAATAATTCAACATTCAGCAATTAATGTCTAAACCGCTGGCAACAAAAGTAAGTACACCCCTAAGTGAAAATGTCCATATTAGGCCCAATTAGCCATTTTCCCTCCCCTGTGTCACCTGACTCATTAGTGTTACAAGGTCTCAGGTTTGAATGCGGAGCAGGTGTGTTAAAGTTGGTGTTATCGCTCTCACTCTCCCATACTGGTCACTGAAAGTTCAACATGGCTCCTCATGGCAAAGAACATTCTAAGGATCTGAAAAAATGAATGTTTGCTCTACATAAAGATGACCTAGGCTATAAGAAGAATGCCAAGACCCTGAAACTGAGCTGCAGCACAGTGGCCAAGACCATACAGCGGTTTAACAGGACAGGTTCTGCATCAAATTGGTCTGCATGGCTGTTTGTTAAAGGCAAGCAGATTAAGGACATGGATTACTGGAACAATGCCCTGTAGTCTGATGAGACTAAGATAAACCTATTTAGCTCAGATAGTGTCAAGCGTATGTGGCGGTAACCAGGGGAGGAGTACAAAGACAAGTGTGTCTTGCCTACAGTCAAGCATGGTGGTGGGAGTGTCATGGTCTGGGGCTGCATGAGTGCTGTCAGCACTGGAGAGCTACAGTTTATTGAGGGACCATGAATGCCAACATGTACTGTGACATTCTGTTATTCAAAATTCTTTAGTTTTTCGAAGAATTTCCAACATGCCCAATCACTGAAATTTAATAGCTGCACAAAAATCGTCCATTGCTGCGGCCCCCTAATGGTGTGAAATTTGAATGAAAATGATGTTATGTTTTTCGAAAAAAATAATTCTTTCAGAATTTGACCCATGTATGGCCGGCTTAAAGAAAATAATCAACAAACAGCTGTACGTAGAGTTGCTTTTTGTGTACTTTGTTCTTTATTGAGCAATTACAAGAAATTTTAAACGTACATGTTCACATTGTTAGGGGAGGCAATAATATGAAATATGTGACACATTTTTCAAAAGAACACATTTTATAGCCAAATAATTTTTCGAATGATATTGTTAACGTGATACTAAAGTCTCATTTTTTTCTTTAAAAATAACAAACATGTTATACTTACCTGCACTGTGAAGTGGTTTTGCACAGAGCAGCCCTGATCCTCCTCTTCTCAGGTCCCTCTTCGGTGCTCCTGGCCCCTCCTTCCTAATGAGTGCCCCCACAGCAAGCAGCTTGCTATGGGGGCACCTGAGCCGAGCCACTGCTCTGCTTGTCCATTCAGCCAATGAGGAGGGAGAGTCCGGGGCAGCCGAAAGTCTCCTGCAACATCGCTGGATCGAAATGGGCTCAGGTAAGTATTAGGGGTGCTGAGGGGGGCTGCTGCATTCAGAAGGTTTTGTTTTTTTTCAAAACTTTTTTTATTGAATAATAGAAAATTCAATACAGCAAAACAAACAACCACATGCAAGTAAACAGGCATGTACAGTAGATAACAATAAACGAACATCCCACCATCATATGTAGATATAGTAAGGCCAAAAAGACCCAGGACCAACCGAAGGCAATGTAAACCCCAACCTACACATAGCGGTCCTAATGCATCATCCGTTTCTCGTAGAGAATGTACAAACTGGAAAGGCATCCCAAAACAAGGGGGGGGGGGTACAGAACCAGGGTCCAGGGACCAAGAATGTGAGGGAAGACTCAAGTACAGTGACAGACGCAAAAACTTAAAAATGAGAAGGAGCCCTACTATTAATCACTCTAAACAAAAGGGCCTTGACCTTGCATGTGCACATGCTCCGGGCACAACCGGCCCAGGCATGGCAACGGTGGGGTTGTACCAAAAAAGAAAAAGGCGTTGAAGGAGGCGGTGGAGAGGTGCGAGCTGTGTGGACCAGCCAGACAGCTAGGTAGCACCTAAAAAGGTGGGGGAAAGAGAGGGGGGGTGGTTAGGGTAAAGGGGAGAGACGGGGGTAGAGAGAGGGAAGAAAGAAGAGAGAAAGAGGAGAAGAAGGGGGGAGATGGGGTTACCTGCAAACCAAAGCCGAACCGTATTCAACGGCAGCTGACGATAGTGGACACAGCGGGCACCAAGGAGACGATTCGGAAAGGTTTTTTTTATCTTAATGCAGAGAATGCATCTGACTTTACCATCACTTTAAAACAATAAGAATATAGAAGCAGGATATCAACTGAATAAGAAAGAGTTGTTTGCTGGCGAAAAAATATACCACCAGTTTTGTATGTTATATCATCAGGTGAGGCTCAGGCTCCCAACAGGAAAATATTTTGGGCTATAAAGAAAATGTCTATGGTAACAAATGCCTACAGAATTACATGGTACAATAAGAAACTTAAGTCACTCGACGGATACATAAAAGATTGCTCTGATTTAACGCGTCCACAGACACAGATAAGTACTGTCGCCTGCTTGCTTTTCCTCTCTTTATTTAATAAATACTGGCATTTTGTGCATGGAGTAGGGAATAAATTAAAGTTACTGTCACAGTATCACAACTCAGAACTTTGGCAATCCCTGAAGCTTGTGATTTTGCACTGGCTGAAAGTGTAAGCGGTTAATCTTATCATTTCTTGTTGAATTAAAGTGTTTTTGAAAAGGGTGATCTCAAGCAAAAGTAGAAAAGGGAATAAAGAAAACAATAAGCTTTAGACATAGTCTCTGAAATAAAAAGTAAACAACTATTTGAGAATAGAAGAAACAGCCACATTGGGACAATCAAATGAAAGCCTGGGCAGCAATTAAATATCATACCTTCCAGCTAGTTAAATGGTAAAATAACATGGTAAAAAGCACTTTCTGTATCTTGCATCAAGGACAGTTAGAGACAGTAAAGATGCATTCAGGATAGATACTTATCTTTTTGTGAATTCATTAACAAATTTATTACCTGGAGATCCTACCAGTAACAGCACATTATGTTGCAGGCTGGCAAAGCTAAAGCTGGCCAAACAAAGGGACTGGCCAAATTTTGATATGTAGCCTCATCTGCTCAACAGGAGTCACATCTTTAAACAACAATTCAGCACCCTGGTTGAAGGGAAAATAAACTAACCATGTATGGTCAGCTTAAAGTGGAACTTTAGTCAGAAAATTATGTTCTGTTAGATCACTTCTGGCTGGCCCCTTTTGCAGGTAAAGCTATGTAAAACATTAATAATAAGTGCCTATACTATTTTAAATGCAGTAGTACACTGTCTCACCCTGCTCTGCACATGATCAGTTGCTATTTTTTGGCAATGTGCCAAATATGAAGAGGCCAATCTGCTGACAGCCTAAAGATTTACTGTTGCTCAGGGGCTCTGGGCTTCAGCAAAAAGGCAGCCTCCAGCAAAGAGAAACAGGAGCAATGCTAGAGGCAATTTACAACACACACTCATTTTAGTAGCATCATTTTTAGCGTGGAATGTATGTTCCTTGCTAAAGAACATCGTTTTTATATCGAATTGGTATGGGTAAAGTTCAGCTTTAAAGCGGAATTCCGGCCTCAAAAACAACTTTGGCCCATCCGCTTGCTGAAAATCACCTAAAAAAAGAATTGGATAATCCCAATTTTTTTATTTTTATTTACTCACCTTGTTTTTGAAGAAAATATACTTACCTTCCTTCCACTTGCTCCCTCTGCGGCTGCGGCCTGCTCCGTCTCTTCCTGCTTGCATTGACTCCTGGGAGCTGAACGTCATCGCTCCCAGGAATCAATGTGCCTGACCGGCCCCGCTCGTCACTTCCAGAACAAGCGCGTCATTCCCTGCTAAACAGCTTCTGGGCATGCCCTGAAGCTGTGCAGGGATGATGCATCTGCACCAGAAGTGACAAGCGGGGCCGGTGCAGGGCATTCTGGGACCGAAGAGGACACCGAAGAGGACGCCCTGGCTTCAGCTGCCCACACCTGAGATGGCAGCGCTGGACAAGGTAAGTATTTCTTCTAAAATGTAAGTGAAACCTGGGACAGTTCAGAGGCTATCATTGCTGCAATGCACTAGCCCTGAATGTCCCAGGGGTATTTTTATCTAAAAAAAATTTTGAGGCCCGAACCCCACTTTAAGTAATTTTCTGCAATTAGAAGCAGCATTGTGAGTCTGCCATATATGTTACTTTAGTCAGCTGTCCGGCTGCCTCTTTCAACATGTTAGTTCTCCCTCAGCTTTTGCTTAATATGGTGTAGTGCAATGATGAAAAATTGTAATTTAATGTCAAGTAAACCTCACTTAATTTTTAAGTAAACTGTAACCCATTTTCACTTACCATGTATTTAGGAAACCCATGAGAAGCAAACTGTATTCTAAAGCATCCATTATGGGGGATGAAGTTGCCTTTGCTAGGATTATTAACTCCTGCCACTGAAAATTAAATCCCACTACCACTAAAAGTTGGTGTTCAGATGGTATATCACACAGATATCAAGTTCGCCTCATGGACTGTTGGCAAAAATGTTTGCCCAACTGCTTCTGATTTTGGTTTTCTGCCTACAATTTGGCAGGCTCAACATGGAGAAACCATTTGCTGCATCAGTTTCTGGCTACCACAATTTCTCACATAACCATTGCTTTGTGTGTACAATTACTTATTACCCCTCTTAGTGATAGGACAGTTGAAGGTTTTTTTTTTGCATAATTTATAATGCATAAAGATCTTGGTTCCACACAAAGTTGACTGCCCAGCAATGCTGAGTTAACTTTTTTACCCCGCAGTAGATTAGCACACATTGATTCAATGCGCCAAGTTAAACACATATCCATAGTTGCAAACTTTTTGAATCCACATATGTCATGCCCTGTGCAGGGACAAGAGAATCTGCCTGGGTTAAATTTTGACAGTTTAATGAAATGTCCTCAAAATTCTTCGAATCCGAATTCTCTGAAGCCCAATAAAGTCTATGGGAGAAGGGATCAAACTTTATTTACAATTTGGTTCTTTTGTGGAGTTAATAACTAAACTCTTCTCAAACAAAAGCCATGGAAACACTGCCAAGGGGAACATGTACCAAAGCTAAAATTAACAGTTTCAATAATGAGGCATTTTACCCCCTTCCTGCCCATGCCAATTATCAGCACTGTCGCATTTTGAATGCCAATTGTGTGGTCATGCAACACTGTACCCGTATGAAATGTTAATCTTTTTTTTTTCACACAAATAAAGTTTTCTTTTCATGATATTTAATCATCACTGGATTTTTTATTTTTTGCTAAATAAACGAGAAAAGACCGAAAAGTTTGAAAAACACGTTTTTCTTTATTTCTGTTATAAAATGTTGCAAATAAATATTCGTTGTTCATACATTTAGGCCAAAAAGTATTCTGCTACATTTCTTACGTGAAACTAACCCGAGTCCGTGTATAATATTTAGTCTGTAGAAAAGTTAGAGAGTCCACAAACTCTGATATATACAGTATATCTGAAAATTAATCCACCCTGATGTACTGAAAACTTATCTAATTTCTTGAGGCCAAAAATGTCAGGACAGTACAAATATCCCCCACATTACTAATTTTTGAAAAGTAGACAGTCCAATGTATTTAATAAAAGGCATGATGAGTTTTTTGAAGTTGAAATGTTTTTGTCATAATTTTTTGGAACACGAATAAAAAAAAAAAAAATTCACAATTGTTTCTTTACATACTGTCACCAGTGCATTACAGCATCATCATATAACTGGCGTGGCGATGATTAGGGACACTGACTGATATTTTTTTTGTTCAATTTCTTTCTTTTTTATTGCATTTTGTATTTTTTTTTGTGTTTTTAAGATTTTTTTTAAACACGCTTTGCCCAGAGCAATATAATGTCAGAGTAGTAACATTGTACTTCTCTGAGGAAGTTATCAATATTCATTTATTTTATTTTCATACATTATAATTGCTTTCAGCAATTCATTTCATTGCTATAAGCAAGCATTTTACTGAATTAAATCAATTCATTCAGTTTGTTTTGTTGTGATTAGCTGTGATTGGCCAAAGCTAATCACATGTTAAAGATGGGCTATGATTGGCCCAGTCTGTGCCATGTGATCACTGTTGCCAATCACAGCTAGAAACACAATTGTACACAATGGATAACACATGAAAGGAAATCTTTGTGATCTGCTTTATTTGGTCACAGTTTTCACAAGGTACCAGCAGCGAGCTGGTTCACTAATCAGCCATTGGATGTTTCTGAGAACATAACACTCCAAGTAGCTGCACACAGGCGCTATCCAGAAGGACGTCCTATGACGTCCACCTGGATCGATGAAAGGCCCACCTGGCCATCATTTTGCTATAGGCCAGGCAGGAACTGGTTAAAGTGTATGTAACCCTTAAAATGGATTAAATTAATTAATTTTTCAATAAAGTATCTGGCAAATGTTACATCTTCAGCCACCAGTCTATTCTTTGCTAGCAAATATTTGGTGATACTGCCAGGTTCTCTCTCTTCCTGTAGCATTCTGTCCATACCAATCTGACCATAGCAATTAGAAGCAGATCTGTGCTGATGTGATCAGTTTGCTAATCAGAGCTACAGGATATTATGCTGATGCACTGTGTGACTTTAGTGCCATAGACAGCATTTCCTCTTTGTCCCCTTCTCATCACTGTTTTGCAATAGTGTTTACTATGCTTCAGTTTGTGAATGAACAGGGAGCCTCTGTACAGATTCTGTTCATTCAATCTGCAGTGTAGCTGAGGCTGCAGAGAAAGGATAGGGGATCTGTGCCTTCAGTTCCTTTCTCTGTCTCAAAAGTGAGACATCAGTTACCCTCTAATTGTGTTGTAAAATTGTAAAAGATAAAAAAAAAAATTGTAACGAATCATTAAAAAAAAAAAAAAATATTTAAAAAAATGGCTCAGTCACACAGGTGTTTGGGCTGATACAGTGTGAATGAGTAGTTTGTTTGTGGGGCTGGGGCCACCTCTTACTCTATGAGGACAAAGCAGCTGTGCAAACACATGCACAGGTCATAATTTGATAAAGAGAGAATTCCGCGCAAATGGATCTGGTTACTAGATTGGCTGCAGCCTACCCCAAAAATATAGTAAAACTATATCAGGATTGTAGGAGTTTGATAGGGTAATTGGCGCTGCCAGTAATTGTAAAAAATATATATATATATACAGGGGAGTAATGTATCTTACAAATACAGGGAAGATATAGGTAATAAATATATGAAATCAATGGTATAAGTAATGGTCCTTATATATACCCAATGGTTCCAATACAATGCCACAGTATGTATTCTAACCAACAATTGATAAACTTATAGCACTAATAAATAATTAATGTCTGATAATTAATTATAAGCAAATGAATAAGGTGAAACGACATAAATAAATAAAATGTGTACAATGCCTACAGGCAATAAATATAATTTGACTGGTAGAAGATATGTGAGTCTAAAAATAAATAAATATTAACCCTCCTCTTATGTTAGAATTCCGTTACTATCCATGATGTTAGGGTCAGTTTTGACCCGTGTTTTAAATCAGCCATAAAATACCCTCTGAATAATTATTTATCATCAAATTTGTTTCTTACCTCTTGGTTACCTTGTTAGGCTTCTTTATCCTTGAAAAGATTGGTTTTAATATTTTTGGTGTGACCCCTAGACCTTTCTTTTGATAGCATACCTCTCATTGTCAAATTTAAAAAATGGTAAAATAAAGTCAGCAACTCTGAAATGAATTTGTCCTATGTTTCTTCACTTTATTTAGAGAAGCAGACAAGCAGGAAAAGAGATAGGCCCCTCCCTAACTACAGCTCACAGGGTTGAGAGGGGATTGGCTGTCACTGTTACTAAGCAGAGAGAGTGTTTATGATTTCAGTTTTGGCACTTATTAGTGTCCTAAAATCCTATATTATAACTGGGTCAGAATTGACCCTAACACCATGAACGTCTTAATTTTCACCACAGTATTTTATAATTTAGTGAAAAGGATTATTTTTCTATTACATTGTTTAAATAGAGGTTCCTGACAAAGTAAAAAAATCTTGATGCAATAAACAAATTTATGTGATACTTATAGACATTCAAAACCTGAAAACGGGTCAGTTTTGACCCTAACACAAGAGGAGGGTTAAAGTGACTCCTGTAATAAATACTGTAGACACTAGGTGGCAGTGCTATTAAAAGATGATAGGTGTGGATATCCAAGTAAAACAATTATAAGGTGATAAAACGTGCCAAGTGGTGTATTAATATCAGGGGTAAAATGTCAATCCCAAAAAACAAAGAAATCTCCCAATATAGTGAAATAATGGATATCCAGGTGAGAATCAATATATAAAAAAAATGGTACTAAAAAATTAAATATTGTGCCAAGTGAAATAAAAGTGTTTGGGATCTCTAAAAACACTTATAGGGATTCCAGGAATAAATATAATTGATATATGGTGAATAAATTAAAGATACACAAAGAATTAAATAGTCCGTAATGAAAGTGAAGAAAGTCCACAGATTTGATCAATATAATGATCTTCCAAAATTGTGCAGCAATATTGTGCTATAAAGTGCCAGAAGAAATTTTCATGGATGGAGGGGGTGCTTCCCAGTGATGGATCAGGATGTGGGTGCCGGGTGAGGGAATTTCCGTGCTCCCCTTCCTATGTAGCCCGCACTCACCAGAGAGCGGCACCCCTACAGGGGTAACCAGCGTTGGATTAATGGGGTGTTCCCCGGTAAACTGCGGTGAGCCTCTCCACTCCTTCTGGGATCAATTGCACTTCCTCCCTCCAGTAGTAAGGTATTTAGGCAAGCGATATGTAGTAAGGGATCATAGGCAGCGCTCCAGAGTATTAGGAATGATGTCCGAGATTATATGGATAGAAAAACGCTAATATAGTGATGTACCGTAAAATGTATCCATTTATTAAACAATTTACATAAAGTACTCACATTTAAAACAAAGATACAGCATCTGAAAGCAAGTAGGGACCGTGAACCCCTCGTGTAGCGGTACTTCCGGACGCCGTGCGTCTCAGCAACCGGATGTGCGTCTCAAAGGGAGGAACTGACGTGCCTACGCTCTACGCATTTCGTCATCAAGCTGACGTCATCAGGAGCAGCGTGTCACTATCTGTCAGTATTTATTACACGAGTCACTTTAATATTTATTTATTTTTAGACTCACATATCTTCTACCAGTCGAATTATATTTATTGCCTGTAGGCATTGTACACATTTTATTTATTTATGTCGTTTCACCTTATTCATTTGCTCATAATTAATTATCAGACATTAATTATTTATTAGTGCTATAAGTTTATCAATTGTTGGTTAGAATACATACTGTGGCATTGTATTGGAACCATTGGGTATATATAAGGACCATTACTTATACCATTGATTTCATATATTTATTACCTATATCTTCCCTGTATTTGTAAGATACATTACTCCCCTGTATATATATATATATATATATATTTTTTACAATTACTGGCAGCGCCAATTACCCTATCAAACTCCTACAGGTCATAATTTGATAGGTATGCAGGTGTGGGCGTGAGTAACCCTGACAGCATACTGTCTATGCTCGGGGTTGTACACCTGCACTCATTTCCCTTTCAAATTAGGCCTTGCAGTTGTGCTCGTACAGCCTCCCCATAACATAACAAAGGCTATCTGCACATAGCTTTAGCCACATCAAAAAAAAAAAAAAATGCAGATTCTATACACTTCACAGTGCCCATGTGAATGAACTCTAACACCTCATTCACATTCAAGGCTTTAATTAATAATTAAATACAGTTTTATCTTTTCGATGTGGCAGGAATTTTCTATGTAATGTTGTGTTTGTGTCCACTAATAATAAGTTTGGTGCATTTTTAGCAAAAATATTGGTTTGATATTTCAGGGTTTGGGGCGGTTTCAGATAGGTTGTACCGGGCTCCGTGATTTCTAACAGTAGCCCTGTATAAGGGTACACACATTTTTAATTATTGCTCTGGGAAAAATGACAGCCCTATCTATACCAAAAAAAAAAAAAAAAAAGGATTTATAATACGTTAGGATAGACTACAAATGTTAAATGGTATGCTGTGCTTGACTGAGACATTACTGGAATGAAAATAAAGCCCTGGCACACAAGGGGGAAGATTTACTAAAACTGGAGCACAGAGAATCTGGTGCAACTGTGTCTAGTAACCAATCTGCTACTAGATGTTATTGCCAAAGCTTCATTGAACAAGTTGAATTTACAATGTGATTCGTTTCGATAAACAGCTGCACCAGATTCTTTGGTCTCCAGTTTTACACGGCTGCGGAGCACATTCCTGTGCGAATTACATGCAGTGCAGTGTGAACACCCATGCAATCCTATTCTGTAAATCGCGCTGCGTTTTGCAAACCAATAGCGGGGCAACGTTAACTTACTTTACACTCTGCAATCGGTTCACATGGACGAATTGGGAATTGATGCTGTGCCGAAACCACAGCAAATTTGCATCATCTAGTGTGAACCCAGGCTCAGAAAGAAAAAGGCCTTACGTGGTTAGGATTCTGAGAAAACTAAAAAAGAAGTGAAAATCACATGCACAATGGATAAGTGAAATAATTTAGGGTAGCTGCTGATATTTAAAAGGTATATGCCTTTTCAATAAGTGAATACATTTTAAAAGAGCTGCACTTTCCCTCTCTACTCTCTAATGAAACAATTGCATATATAAAAAACACATGAATGCACAAAACATATTATATATATAAATCAATACATATATAATGCAACACTCGTATGTGTATATATAAGTATTAAAGTGCAAAATAAATTCATTAAAAAGTGCCAGTATCCAATAATACCTGCGTGCCAATTCTACACAAATAATTTATCTTCAAGTATAGAAAAAGGAAATTGCTCTTGTGCATGTAAACTTCCTTTACACTAATCCACCCTGTTTGTGCCTCCCAAAGGGTTTACACTCACCTGCTGTAGTTGACCTCCTTTGGTATACACCAAAGTGGGTCACCAAGGCTACACTGCTGCTTTCATAGAAGGTATCACCATCCAGGGACTTTAAACTTCTAACACCCACAGGGAAAAACTCAGGAAAAAGGAACCATGGGAAACATCAAAGTGTTTAACCAAAAACGTACCATGTAAAAAATGTACACACAAATCTTTTGCCAATCCTGGCACTTGGATTGATATGCCAATGTACCAAAAGAGAACCAAAAGAGAACCGCCACTGCTCAGTAAGCGTTCATCCCAAACAGCAGAAGAGCCATGGCAACTGGAAGACTCTGCCCCTATGCATTTCATCACATCCAGGACATCATAATGAGGCATGGCCGCCACCGTCTCCTCCGCCATTCTTTGCCTCCTCATTGCCCACAATTGGATAAACATAAAAACAGGACATGAGCAAGTATTTACCAAAAAAAAAAAAAAAACCATAGAGTGTTATTGCGTCACTTTCGGGTTCTGAGTTTACATTTGTGAATGTACCCGTGCTAGTACACCCCAGGATTGTTAGTATTTCCATTGATGATTGTGTGTTAGGACATATGGAGTATTTCCTTTTTTGGCTTACGATGCCAGAAGCTGTTCTCTATGAGCTTTTGGAAATTACAGCTCCTTTGCAATTTCGTGTCTGTCAAGAATTATTTAGAGGAAGTACAGTGGTACACATGGGGATACAGGACATATTTGTAGAGCAGGTGCAGCAATAATAAAATAACACAGTAATATTTACTCTGTTTTGTACTATTATTGAAACCTAAGGTTGGAATACCCCGTAAAAAATATTATTGCTTGTAGAGTCAGAAGATTAGAAACATTTTTTATAGAGAAAGAGGAAGTCTTATTGTAGTTTTGTGCAAACCACAAAGGCTAGAGTCTGCAATGGAGTGACGGTTTAGCTAGCAGAGCTGATGATTTTTAAAACAGGTTTGTATAATAGGGAAATGTATATATATATATATATATATGTATATATATATATATATATATATATATATATATATGTTCAGAGGCGTAACTAGAACCTTCAGGGCCCTGGTGCAAGAAACCAAGAAGGGCCCCCCGACCTCCGGCCTCGGTCCTTCCCTCCAAGCCCAGAGCCCTTCCCACTGGTCCCAGGAACCTTTATGGTGTCGCAGTGGATCCCTTGCATATGTTGTGCAGTGGACCTCCTTCCTGCAGTCTTGGGCCCCGTCATGGTGGTGGAAGGCCAGGGCCTAGTCGCAAGTGCGACCTTTGCAACCCTGGTAGTTCGGCCAGTGGTGTCAATGTCGACTGTGAATAGTGTCAGTCAGGAGAGCAGTGGACGTGGTCAGTAGAGCAGTGGACATGGTCAGAAGAGCAGTGGACATGGTCAGTAGAGCAGTGGACATGGTCAGTAGAGCAGTGAACATGGTCAGTATGGCAGTGGACATGGTCAGTATGGCAGTAGACGTTGTCAATACGGCAGTAAATGTGGTCAGTAGGGAAGTAGACATGGTCAATATGGCAGTGGACATGGTCAGCAGGGCAGTGGACATGGTCAGTAGGGCAGTGGACATGGTCAGTAGGGCAGTAGACATGGTCAGTATGGCAGTGGAAAGGTCAGTATGGTAGTAGACATGGTCAGTAGGGCAGTAGACATAGTCAGTAGGGCAGTAGACACGGTCATTAGAGCAGTGGACATGGTCAGTAGGGCAGTGGACATGGTTAGTATGGCAGTGGAAAGGTCAGTATGGCAGTGGACATGGTCAGTAGGGCAGTAGACAGGGTTGGTATGGCAGTGGAAAGGTCAGTATGGCTGTAGACATGGTCAGTAGGGCAGTAGACATGGTCAGTATGGCAGTGGAAAGGTCACTATGCCAGAAGACATGGTCAGTAGGGCAGTAGACATAGTCAGTAGGGCAGTAGACATGGTCATTAGAGCAGTGTACGTGGTCAGTATGGCAGTGGCCGGAGCCAGAAGTTTTAATTTTTGTTATTTTGTTTTTTTTTTATTATTTTTTACCATTTTATTTTACATATTTATTTTTTTGTTTTTACAATTTTATTTTTTATTGTTTTTGCAATTTTTTAGGAGCTCCATTTTTGGAGCTTTACTGAGATATTAGGGGGAGAGGGGATGCCGGTAGTGCTGTGGGGGAGCGGGGCATTTTGAGCTCCTCGTTCTCCACCAACATCCTCCCACTAAACTTGCCACACACAGTTACACCTTCTGTATAAGGGTGCCTCAATCTGGGTGAGGGAGCACAGGGGGCACCTTCAGAAGGGGGGGGGGCAGTGTGATGGGGAGGGGGGCATGGAGGACAGTATGAGGAGGCAGTGTGATTTTAGGGGGTCAGTGTGTTGGGAGGGGCCAATGCGGCTGGAGGGTGGGACAGTGTGACCGGAGAGAAGCAATGTGATGGGGAGGGGGCAGTGTGACAGGAGGGAGGTAGTGTGATGGGAGAGGGACAGTGTGATGGGAGGGGGGGCAGTGGAGGGCAGTATGGGGGGGCAGTGTGACAGGAAGGGGCAGTATAGGGGGACAGCATGAAGGAGGGGGGCAGTGGATGGCAGTATGGGGGGACAGCATGATGGGAGGGGGGCAGTATAGGGGACAGTGTGCCAGAAGGGCAGCATGAAGGGAGGGGGACAGCATGGTGGGAGGGAGGCAGTGGAGGGAAGTATAGGGGGACAGTGAGCCAGTATGGGGGGGAGGCAGCATAATGGGAGGGGGACAGCATGATGGGAGGGGGGCAGTGGAGGGCAGTATAGGGGGACAGTGTGCCAGGAGGAGGCAGTGGAGGGCAGTATAGGGGGACCGTGTGCCAGGAGGGGGCAGTGAAGGGCAGTATAGGGGGACAGTGTGCCAGGTGGGGGCAGTATAGGGGGACAGTGTGCCAGGTGGGGGCAGTATAGGGGGACAGTGTGCCAGGTGGGGGCAGTATAGGGGGAGCAGCATGATGGGAGGGGGGCAGTATGGGGCCAGGGGGAGCAGAGTGATAGCACGACACCTGGAACTCGCTGGGCAGTGTGGGGCCTCGGGACGGGGAGAATTTCTCCTACCTTGCCCAGTGCTAGGAACAGCCATGAGTCAGACAAGAAGTGGAAGCCGAAGACGGAGTCGGGGGCGGAGCTGGGAGGCGGTCCCAGGTATGGATGACTGCTTATCACCGGCGTCCACCCCTGCCTCACTGCATCAGCCTCCTCTGTTTATTGGAGGATCGGCAGGGCTGAGGGCGGTGCAGGCAGCAGCAGACTCAGACTGCAGACACAGGCTAAGAAGACTTAGCACAGCCAGGCAGCCTCCTCTTAGCAACCGCCCGGCCGCTGTAGACACCTCCCCCTCCCTCCCCGCGCAGTGCGGCACAACGATCAGGGAGGGCAGCCAGTTACAATACTAGCCACTAGCCAGAACAGTCAGTCAGGCGGACGGACGGGCCCCCTGACGGCGCGGCCGCGGTAAGAGAACGGGGGCTGGTGGGCCCCCTCTCAGGTGGCGGAACTCCAGGGCCCAGTCGCAAGCGTGACTGCTGCAACCCTGATAGTTCCGCTACTGTATATGTTTATAAATTTATAGTATGTTTTGATTTTGATCTCCAACAACTATTGGTAAGTATGGATTGTGGTGGGCACATATTATTAGGCCCACACCAAAGGCACAGTTTAATTGGAATTACATATGGGAAATGTGACGTCACTACTAAATTACATGTATTCAGAGGAATCTGATCAGATAAATTTTAATCTTAAGAAAAATGAAATTGCAATTTAAAGGAGAAGTTTAGTGTAAAATAATGTTTTAATGAAGGTGTAGTGTTCCACCTTAAAAATAATGTCTTTTTTTGTGTAAAATGTTTTGTGAAATTGCAGAAGTTAGTTTACTTTAGTCGCTCTGAAACCACAAGGGGAGTGACAAGATTCTGAACTAAAGTGTTAAGAATGCTCAGAATACAGAATACATATATTTTTTTGCAAAATATTTGCTAGGCTACAGGAAACAAAGGGGATTTTGAATATAATGTAGGGATTTAAAAATAGCTGGGATTTACAATCATTTCAATTCACTTCAATTATCTGAGTCTGATCTACATTTAAGCCCCTAATAAATATGTTTTTATTGGAAGTGCCTGTGGTCGCATGTTTGCAGGTTTGGAGGGCATTTTCTGCATCAGATTAATATAATTGCTCTGAACTTATTCCAATGTGTACACTAAATGGTATTGGGGTATTTTCTTTTTGTATTTAAAGGAACCTAAATGAACAAATGATGATGGGATTTGAGCAATACTTTTTTACTTATTTTACAAATAAATAAGACTTAATTCTAGTACACATAATATTGCCAAGTTTGTAATTTACATTTAAGGTAGATAGAAGTTAAACTAGTATTGAGTAATTCTTAACAATACATGTTATACTGTATGTGGAGTTTCCCATTAAGTTTTCTTGTTTGTCTAAATCATATCAAATTTGTTTCCATTTTCTACCCCTGACATTGCACTTCAGTGTACATATATCATTCAGTGTACATAAATCATATATATATATTCTTGTGGAAGAATTGACAATAAAGTAGCTTTGACTTTGATCAACGTAGAATACTGTTTTTTTTTTTTGTTTAATTTGAACTCCCTATTCAGCGGATTGTAGACTTGTTTCAGGGAATAAACAAATGTTAAAACATTTGACAGCAGTATTGGAAGCATCATGTGTTACTGTGGTATTTGTTTTATTTTATTTGAACAACTAACAAAAGATTAAAGAGGATAATGGATAGGGTAGATGAAGAAATCTGAGATGAAAATACAGTGAGTTGTTGAGGAGGTTTAATTAAAAGGAGATTACATGTTTTAAATTATTAATGTGACAATAAGCCCATTTGTTAACCACTTAAGGACTGCCCACCGTACATATACTGGGGCAGGGCAGCCCCTAAGCGCAAAATCACGTACATATACGTGATTTTGCTTTAAGGCTCTAAGGGGCATGCACGCGCCGCCGGTGCCGCGCTCCCACTGTGACACAGCGGGAGCCAGTCTGCGGGACCGGCGGTGGCGATCGCCACCTGCCTCCCACAATTGTCCAGGAGACTGACAGAGCAGCCGTCTGCCTATGTAAACAAAGCAGACGGCTGTTCTGTCAAGAAGGGGGAGATTGTGTGTTCCTAGTAATCAGTTGGGTTATGTTCACTGAATGGACATGATTTACCATTTAAATACCAGTAAAATACCCTAAGGGAAGGGTTTTCTGTGTATGTTTTTAAAATGTGAACAAACAGTTGTTTACTTCATGAAATATATTGTGTTCTCTTATTGTGGGAGTAAAATGTTACTAAGCCCCTGTTACCTATGGAGGAGAGTTGAATATTAAGCCTAATACCTATAAAGTTTTGCAAGTGTTAAGCTGCTAAGGTTTCTTGTTTGAGAATGGTCTTAAAGTGATTACCTTTTTCTATATTTACCTAATTCATTACTGTTTTATTTTGCTTATGATAGTCACTTGTTTGAATTCAAAGTTAGGAAACTAAGTTCTGAGTCGGAGTATGTGTTTAAGGAGGTTATTCTGTTTTGGGAACCCTTGTTCCACTTCTGCTGCAATGCTGGGTTTGAGAAAAATGTTCAGTTGAATAATTATTAAATTTATGCATATCTAGTAATGGAAACTGCCTCTAGGAAACATTTTATCTCTGCGCGCTTAGTGGACTTATGGACTTATGTTTGAATTCTTAGAATGAGAGAACATTATTATTAACACGTCCAAAAGTTAAGAAATGTTATCTAGTGGTTTAGGTGATTCTTTGGTTATTCATGTTGACTGGAGAGTATCCACTTTGCCTCATTCATGTGAAAAAATGAGCCCCCCCCCCCATTCATGCCCCTATCCAGATGCTCTACTTGAAGAAATTACTACATCTTGTACATGGAAATCCTTGATGTTCTAAAGCAAAAACAGGAGGTTCTAGGAGGTCCAAAAGCTTTGCCAAGCCTTCATCCTGGTATGACATGTCTCTACTCTTCATTGCTGAAGGTTAAAGGAGGACTCCTGCTGGAAAAGGTTCCTGGGAAAGCCTAGAGAAAGATCCATGATGCCAACTCAAGGCCTGAGAGTTCCAGCGAACACCACAAGAGAGATCTAAGGTACCAGCCCAAAGACCTAGCCCGGAGGATGCTTTGTTGCTCTGCCAGTCTGTGAATGTCAAGTTCTGTTCTTACCCTTACCGAGAGGCAGGTTTTGATGGAGTGGAGAACCTTCTAATTGCATGAGTGGGTACAGAATCAAAGTTTGGAGGTGTTGTAGAAATTTAGGAGATGAACTTAAGGAGTGAAATAATGTGGACTTTGTAATTTGGAAATTCATGGACATTCACAAGCCATACAAGAGCGATTTTTTTTTGTGTTCTTTTCTATTTTTGCTGAGGACTATTTTTATCCATTTAAAGAGTGTCATGCCCCTTTCTCTTTGCATCTTTCTTAGACACTTTGCTAGACAGTAAGATCTTGTCATTTACTAATTTTGGTATATGTTGCAATCAAATTTCTTATGTGTATGATTTAAAAAATGTTATCTAGGAAGCAGGTCGAGGAAGGTATGAAGAATGAGTTAGATTTGTATTAGTGTTCCTTCTTCAAAGGAACAAAGGGGGGATTGATAGGATATTGATCTCTCTGAATATGTATTTTATGCAGAAGGTAATCATTTACATGTATTTGCAATGCTTTATGGAACTATGGTTGAAGAACTACTTTAAAGCTTAATATTTTGTGTAACAGCATGTAGAGGAAATGGCTTGCATAAGAAAGAGGAAGTGTCTTCATGTCCTAGCTGACCACAGATGTACAGACGTATGCATTGTCTTTAGTAAGTAATATTGTGTGCCAGAATCTATAGTTAGATTTCTGGTAAAATGAACACATACTGTAGAGGGGGAGGTACTTTAGGGGTTAAATGCACCCAGCCGCAGGAAGGGAACTATTTCCTTTCAAGGGATATACCATGAGTGGGTGCTGCCTTCATTGTCAAGTGATATCCCATACTGTTAATCAACATATCCTGTATTGTGTCATTGTTATGAACCCTATAAAACAGAGGAAACTTGGAATCAAAAGTTGGGTGTTGTACCGACCTTGATTGTAATGTAATCTGTCTGTGTAAAGCACTCACCGCGAGATCGCCGAGAATGCTGAACTGAAGGGAAGAGGCTGATACAGAATTGAAGTAAGGTTGAGACTATGTAATAGAGAGATTAGGAGGTAATATAAATAAGTTATATTACAGTCATTCTGTTGAGTTCAATGGTAAAGTCATGGGCAGGGGATCAGGGAGGAAGAAATATTACAAGTGTATACACATCACATATCCCAGAAGGCATCAGCTTCAACACTGCAGCTGGAGAAGCTACAACCTGGCTGGGCATCATCAGGGGGTCAGCTGCCAAAACCCAAAAGAGACAGCCAGCTTGCAATAATGTAGGAAGGAAGATGTGGTAGCAGTGCAGAAGATCCCAGCAGATCAATACTGGATTCACTGGTTGTGTGGGTATGTTTATAGTGGATATCCAAGTAAAAAAGGTAAGAGGGGAATGATAAAAAAAAATCACAGGTGATAATGTTCCCCATTAATATTAAGGTTTTAAAAGTTTATTGTCATGTGCTCAAAGTGTGAGTATCAAGTACAAATAAATGCCTGCATTCAAAGGCCTCTTTCACACGAGTGTTCCGTATGTCCGTATATCACCCACAAACGGATGCATGTCAATGGGATTGCGGATGTCAGCGGATGACCATCCGCTTGCATCCGATTTGCGTCCTTTCAGTTCTATTCCGTTTTTTGGAACGGAACAGAACCCTATTTTTCTTCCGTTTAAAAAACGGAAAGGACGCAAAATCGGATGTCAGCGGTGTAATCCGCTGACATCCGCAATCCCATAGACATACATTATGTCCGTATATCATCCGCAAACGGATGGGATAATATGCGGACATACAGACCGGATGACACAAGTGTCATCCGTGTCCATAAAAAAAAAAGTGCTGTAGCGGATCGCAATACGGTCTGCTCCATGTGAAAGATGCCTTAGGCTCTTTCACATGGATGTTCCGTATGTCCGTATATCACCCCATCCGTTTGCGGGTGATATACGGACATAATGCTTGTCAATGGAATTGCGGATGTCAGCGGATGACCATCCGCTGACATCCGATTTCTGTCCTTTCAGTTCTGTTCCGTTTTTTGGTCTTCGCCGGCAGTTGGAGTTCTTATCATTGTCCAATGTGATATTTGTAATCCCAAAGAAGTCATATAAGTAATGCTGTCTGCAGTCAGTGTGTTGATGAAAAAGGATTATACTTGCGGTTAGGATTTCAAACAGGCACCCTTCTGTTCTCTGATGTCCATATGTGAGGATCCTGCAACACAGGTGATGCGCCCTCCCACGCTCCTGCATCTGGGAGTGATCGGTACTCGGCTGCATCGGTCAGTCTGTCTGGTCTCCACTCACTTCCCCTTCAGCTCCACTGGATGAGCCACCACCGTGTAGTTATCAGCATCCGCTCCACTGAGGACGAGCTCCGCACTCAGGCTAGGCCACGTGTACTAGGTCTCAACCACTGACAGTGTCTGTAAGCACTCCACAGACTGGTCTGCACTCACTGGGTCCCGGAAGAGAGAAAAAAGAGCATGCACACTGTGAAGCAGATAGGTTTATAGGCTCTCCCATGGTCCTTCACTTCCCCAATGCTCCCTGGGAGTACAGTTCCTTTGGAAATCCAGATAACAGTACAGAACTAAATCTCCCACAATCCAGTTCTTCCACTTCATGTGAGAGGCCAATCTTCATCTGAAAGCAGCCTTAAAGGGGCACACTGGCAATTTCAATAATAACGATAAATATGCAGATATATGTATATATAGTGTGGTAGTCCGATCCTGGCTACATATATATATATATATATATATATATATATATATATATATATATATATATATATATTAGAAGGGCTAATATAGTCCAGTTAGAATGATGGGCATTATAAGGCAGATACAGTAGATACAGCCGATAGTTCTAAATCGTTTTTTTTTTTTTGAGTGTTCTACCAGTCGCCTATTTGCTGCATTATCCACATTTATAGGGCTTTATATTTCTCTACATTACATTGAAAGTAGAGAACGAACATTTAAAGTTTGTCCCACAGTCAAATAAGCCTGGCATATGACATAGTTTGTCCCACAGTCAAATAAGCCTGGCATATGACATTCAAGCACATAAAAATATAGGATTTACATGTCTGTGACAAATTCTAATGACTTTAAAGCAAAGCGGATTTCTGTCATCTGAGCTGCAACTCAGAAATTTGGGTGACATGTGGTACAAATTGACCGGAGCTGTTGTAGATAGCAAATCTTGCAGATTATTCACACATCTTGTTTAATAAGGTAAAGATTTGATGGTGACTTAAGCTACGCGGTAATCACAGCTCTGAGCGGAAATGGATGGAGGCTGATTGTACTTCAGCTCTTGGCTTTCTGCTTACTACCTTCCATCACTGGCCTTATCCAATTTCAGCAGATATATATTAGGTAGTGCATTTGGCTTAAAGGTGAGATGATGTTAATTGCACACCACAGTGATGTGCGACTCATCAAGAATGCAATCAAAGAGTAAAATTAGTCTGACATTTTATTCATCTTTTCTGAATAATCAGGTTAGTCCCTGGGTAAATTCTAATTCTGATTCTTTCATTGGGGTTGACATCTTTAATTTCACTCCGATCTTTCCCTAATCATTACAGCTTATGCAGATAGCACCAATCTGTACAGTATTTTAACCCTCTACACATCTGCTTTATAAGGTGCATATAAAGACTAAAAATGTAATGAGATTTGTCATTCCTCTTATTCCTATAATTGTAAATGAGGTTTGGTCATTGAAAACCAGTTTGTGTAAATATATGGTGGTTTAGTTTTTATTCTTATATGAAGGTACCACTGGCAAAGATATCCAAAGTCATAATAGAAAAAGCAATAGTTGTAAAGTTAACTGGCAAAGCCTTCAACATCAGACACTAAAGCCAGCCAGATGGATAGAAATTTGAACAGTTCAACAGGAACCAGATGAGTTTTGATCCATCTATTCTCTGAATGGTTATACTGAAGTCGATCATCTTCAGTACAACCAGTCTGTCATGTTTTCATGCAATTGCAGCCACCCAAAAACTAAAAAAATAAATAAGTTCCTGCGCTAGAAATGAATGAAAACAATATACACGTGATGTGAAGGAAAGCAGCACACAAGGACCTATAGAGAAATCCAACACATAACTAAAAACATAAATGTGTAGTGCTAACCGCAGTAATTATCAAAATACAGTAATCATGACCGTGAATAAAACAATGATAAGTCCATATATTAGTCCTTAGATGAATAAGGAAAAATAAAAAAATTGTGCAAAAAAGGAAGGAACCACAATTCCCAGCATGCGGATACACTCCATATTTCTTGACAAGGAAGGATCATCCATGAAAGGCACAGCACACCAATTAGCAGCTTACCAGATAGCGTGGGCCACCCAAACCAATGGGGAGGCCACTAAGCGCTTGACATAATACAAGGAGACTGCCAGGTATTCGCTTTCATATGGTGTAGTATCACTTTCATAGGAAGTAGTACCAGGAAGGCATTCAAGACCGGATAATAAGGGGCCACATGCATAAAGAAATATACAGGCACATAGCGTAATATAGTAAAGGAAACCAATTTATTAAAAAAGATTGCACTCACATGGTATAAAGCATGATCGGGCATATAAAATCCATAGACGCTGTAAAACAGGAGCTGCGGCATCCCCGCACTCATTCACTGGAAAGCTCTGAGGGCGTGGTGACGTCACGTCAAACAATGATTCCTATAAAAATACTTTAGTAACTTCAACACAACATTTTATGATCAAAAATGTTATCCGGAAACTTTGGTCCATAGTGAAGAATGACCGTATTTTGGGTCCAGTTCTTCCAGTTCAACCATGTGTGGTGTTCAGAGGTGTGCCGTCCCTCAGACACAAGATAGCACACAATGTTTTGGATCGACCGAGTAGACAATTTTTTTTCCTGGAATTAAAAGGCTATTTTCCTTGCAACAAGTGTAATATCTGTGCCATAAATACATTTAAAGGTTGAAAGATTAAAAAATTTTGATCAGAACAAACTGGCAGAGAATTTGCCATTAATTCCTTCATCACATGCTCTACAACAAACGTTGTATATTTATTATAATGTAAGTGCAGCAAACAATATGTCGGCCGCACAATGAGAGCTTTACATGCTGGGACTTGTGGTTCCTTCCTTTTTTGCACAATGTTTTTATTTTTCCTTATTCATCTAAGGACTAATATATGGACTTACCATTGTTTTATTCACTGTCATGATTACTGTATTTTGATATTTAATGTGGTTAGCGCTAGACATTTATGTATTTAGTAATTGCAGCCACCGGCTGAGGGAAAACCTCCTGCTGTCAGAATACAATAGTGCAGTGGGAGGGATTCCCCCATCAAAACTATCAAAACTGAATGTGTTAATGGGGGAATCAAGTGATTTTTCTTTCCTTCAGCCCATAAAAACAAAATTGCCCAAGGTATGGCCAGCCCTACAGCCTACATGTCTTTGGAAAAAGATTCAAGTCAAAGGAAAAGATTCATGTCACTACACAAGAGAGCAGCACTGACCAGCATTCCTGCTAGGCCATTTTGCTGCTCAGGAACTCTTTTCCTTTGATTGGACATGTAGCTTAAGCCATAGGTGATATTTGGAATTTATATGTTTTTTGAATCCTGTGGCATTTGCACTCAATGCTCATTTGCATTTATTCCTGTTTGGGTAATTTTTTTTTGCAGGGGCCTGTGAGCTCCCTCATCCTGTGCATATGCATTCTATATCTTTGAGTATACCATTATAGGTTTTGTGACTTGGCCAATGAATTATATTTTGGTGTTTTTATTTAGGGTGTATTTATACTTGAGAAAGTTTGCTACACATCTGGATCCTGAGGAAGCCCAAACTATGGGTGAAACGCATCGATCCATCGTATTGTAGGGTGTCCTGCAATACACCTTTTAGATATTATATCTTTATGTGTTGGTTTTATCATATTGTTTTTAATAAAATTGATATATATTTTTTTATAATTGGTTTCTTACTCAATTGATATTTTTGAACACATTAAAATCCCCACTGTCCTTGCCCACAGCGTCTTCCCTGTGAAACTAGTTCTGCTGTTGGTATATATATATATATATATATATATATATATATATATATATATATATATATTTGTATTACAGCAGTCATTGCACTCCATATCATTTCAGTTTGTTTTATCGATTTAATATTGGTCATCTTTTATTAGAGAGAAATATACTGCATGTATGTCATTTTACATATTTTATTAATTTATTGGTTTAGGTAAAGGACTCTTATGGAAGTACATCATTTACCCTTAATGTATTTACTGGACCAAGTATTAATATTCCCATTAATATTACTATCATTACTTTATTTTATATATTTTTTTTCTATTTTTGTATATAAGTAATTTGCCATACTAGGCTTTTTATGCATTGTTATTACTTGATGTGCTATATAGTTCATGATTTTGACTCCAACATCAGTATGTTATCCTGACACTCCTACCATCTCCAGCTACGTATTGATACCACTTTAAGATGGCTCCACTGATTGCTTGATGAAAAAGCTGGCATGCCCTGAATGTGCGCACTGCTCGCTCCACCTTGGACCTGGATGTTATGTCAACCGCTAATCCTGAGCGTACTCGAGCATCCAGGAAGCAGCCAGGACCAGTGGCATCTCATCTGTCCACCTGCCTCGCGTCTCTCCCTCCAGAGCAGATGAACTACTTTTAAGCTAGATGTGCTGTTGTAATTGCCACATTGTGAGTTGCTCCCTTTATATTTTGAATAAACGTGTTATACTACTGCACTTAGATGGCGCTGCTCTTCCCTCTCTACTTGTGTTCCTGCAGAGTCCCTTCTAGCTCTTTTTAGAGCCAACAGCCATCCAGCTACAGTATCTAAAGCTATAGAGACTACCATCTTATTGTGTATACTATATTAGTCATACGAACGTTATTCACTGGCTTTGCCCTGCCTTACTCCCTTTCCATTCAGCTTCCAGTGCGCCAATATTCGTTTATATTTGTCTTTTGTGTCAATTGCAGGCTGTGTGCAGGAGGGGGAGGCAGGAAGATCTCCCAAGATTGCTTAGTTTCAAGTTAGACTATCAGAGGTGACTAACGCAGGTAGCAGAGAGAGGAAAGATCAGAGAGGAACCACATTAGGTGCTTTGGATTGAGGCAAGTACACACTACAAAGACATATGCTCTGATCAGTTTTCATTTCAGAGGTTTACAACCACTTTAAAGCTTTCTGGGCATCTGTCAAATTTACCTATGTAGTGCCTCCCATCCACATTGCATGAGCAAAATACTCATGTTGTCTAGGGCAGTGGGTCTCAACCTCAATTCTCAGGTACCCCAATTGGCCTTGTTTTCAGGTTTTCCTTTACTTTGCACAGCTGCTTTAAATCAATATCAATGACATGGCATTGATAAGAGCTATTTTATCTAAGGGAAGTTCCCAAAATATAGCCTGTTGGGGGTACTTGAGGACTGAGGTTGAGAACCACTGATCTCCTGAATCATTTAATCTACACTGCTTAACTTGTTACAGGCTTACTTACACAATCACATACAATGTAAGACCTGCAATCCTGTTTTCTATTTGGAAGATGCCAATGGACCTCTCACATTCTAGGAAGTTGGAGAGAGGCAGCGAGCACTGGCTGATGGGGAAGCTAAGAATAAAATAGGTAATTCCCCTTATTCACTTTCCCCAGGATAGAATGAGCACTTAACTTATGCAGTGCCAGGAGGGAAGTACGACACAGAGCTTTAAGAATGGACCACACCTATAGTATCACAAATCTCTCCAGTGACTTCTGGTATACAGCCATCTTTTTTCTAGGGCACATGTGTCAAACACAAAGCCAGGGGGCTGAATGCAGCCCTCCAGGTCAATTCATGTGGCCCTCACACCTCTCCTGCAGCTCCCCCCCCAGTTTCTTCCCGGCAGAAGCACACAGTAAGGGGGCACACTGTGATGTAAGGGAGGGTGGAGGATTCTTGACTTCTGATGGTGGGGGGGCTCTTGACATTTGATGTAAAGGGGGATGGGGTGCTCTAGACATCTGCTTATAAGAATTATGAGAATACTACGATTCTATGCCAGTTGAAAAGGAGGGTCGCACACACCGCTGGTATCTTCCACAAGAAACTTTATTAGAGACTTCAGACAGAACACCATGGCAAAACCATGTTCTCTCTGAGCAGTCTCCAGTAAAGTTTTTTTCTGGATGATACCAGCGGTGTGTGCAACCCTCCTTTTCAGACTTGCAGTAGATACATTTATATAGTCTTACAGATGCAACCGGCCCTTTGAGGGCAAACATAATGCTGATGCGGCCTGCAATGAAATCGAGTTTGACATCCCTGCTCTAGGGGGTTGTTTTACTAAAATTGGAAAGTGTATATTCTGGTGCAACCATGCATAGAAACCAATCAGTTTCCTTTTTTTTTTTCAAAGCTCAAATAAATAAACATAAGTTAGAAGCTTATTGGCTGCTATAAACATTTTCACCAGATTTTGCACTCTTCAGTTTAAGTAAATGAACCCCTACATCTTGTCAGTTTCCATTCCTGCATTATGCTTTTAATCCAATTGAAAACAAGGTCTTTAAAATATAATGTTGAATGACTGTGTTTAAATAATACAAAGGTAATATACAGTGAGTCTGTGGAGGTGCATATAGCTTGCTTCAAAATGAGGTGGCTAGGGAAAATATTATTAACACTAAATCTTGTAATTGCTTTTTTCTGTCAGCGTTACATTATGTTTAATGCATCCAGAAATCCTACCCCACGTAAATAAGGATTACAGCCAGCTTGCATGATTATAATTTTAATATGATCAGCACGTCTTCCGGAACCTAGGAGACTAGCTGTAGAATCAGATGCATCATCAACAAATAAAAGTAAAGTATTTGCCTGGCTGCTTAGAATTTGTCCATTAAATGCTTAGAGCAAAATGTCATCTTATTACCTGGGAAATCATGACGCTCATCTGATAAATGAGAAGCAGAACAGTCACTCATTGCCTGGCGTTGTTCTGAAGAGAGAAATGTAATCCAATTTAGAGAGCTCTCAAGTAAATAGCACAATTAATTTCTGAGTGTGCTTCAGCAAGAATAGGAGCCTGCTGAGGGTCTCAAAAATCTCGGCAGAAAATACAAAAAACAACGAAACTTCATTTTATTGAGCATTGTACCAAAGCAAATGACTCCTCTAGAGCATTTAAGCTAAACTTTTTCAATATGCTGTCAGTATATGTTGTTTACCTTTTGGATTATTTAGACAGGTTTACTTTTCATTCACAATTCAGACCTCATTCATTGTTTTTCTGCTAAACCTTTGACATTGTAGGTTGTTTAAGTAGGTTAATCTGGTCCCTCAAATGAGACTTAATGTGGTAAAAAGCACTACATACGACATGCCCATAGAAATAAATTGACACAAGAAGAAGAAGAAGAAGTCATGAATGTGAATGGCTGTACAATGGTCTGGTTCTGCAATAATAAATAACCAGTGAGGTGACAAGATGGCTGCTTATAAGAAAATTACTTTCTTAAATGAGAATATTAATTTGAGTCTATCTCTTTATTTTACATGCACACTTGCAAAAAGCCATAAATAAATCTGATGACTGCTGAAACATTTGATCTAGAAATGGGGAACCTGTCTGGAAAAAAGAGCCCAGGTGGCATGTCTAATAAAATAAATGCAAGACATAAATATCTTTGATGGAGACCCCCTGAAAAAACTGCAATCACAAGACTATTAACTATTAACTCTGAGCTTGCTGTAGTTTCTACTAACCTTTTATTAGTCAAATTATATATTTGATACAACCTATTTTATATACGTCATGTTGCGTATTTAATCTGAAACGTGGAAAAATAAAATAGATCAGTATGATTCAAACTCCTTGATTCTGAGTCTGGTCTCCCCATGTAGCTTAATATGTCCTGAATCTGGTATCACTGACTAACAGGTTGCCAGGAATCTGTATCTGAGAGTAAATGATTCCACAACATTTTGGCAAGCCAGCCAGGAGAGGTGACGACATCTGCAACGGAATAACACATCTGGACTGCACTGGGAACACTGAAAAATAACTGGCCAGGTAAGCCCATTGTTTTGCTTACAATTTTTCAATGACGTCTAGGTAACTCTGTTTATTTTGACATGATACCCTCTTAAAAGAACCTAAACTCTTAGTCGGTGTATATATTGTTGCTGCTAACACTTGTTGCGAAAGGTGGAGTTGGGTCAACCCTCACCGCTGTGGGTGTCTCAGACATGCAGAATCGTGACCCAAGGTTGTGTTTTGGTGAGCGGTCTCATTTCAGAGTGTCCTTTTGAGATGCAGCGAGCACTACAACCATGCAACTATTTATCCTTTCCTTTTATATACTCCTAAAGTTTTCTGCCTCTATGCTCCAGTATATACAGTATATATATATTTATATATATATATAGTTTGGTTCTAAGGGAGAAATTATCTGCCATAGTAACTGTTCGATCATTGTAAAAAAAAAAAAAAAACAGCTGGGTATTGTTTTGTTGTCCAAATACAACCAAGGACAAGGACCCAAGTCAGGGACTTTGGGAAATCTAAGGTGGTTCTATCTCAGGGTGATAGAAAGCAAAAAATAAGTAACTGGGTTACTAGAGATGGGAGTAAGACAGACCAGGGGTCTGCATCCAAAGAAGTCACTAAGACTACCACATTAGACTATATGCTCCGGAAGCATGGTTCTTGGGTGACAGAACCGATTGCCGTTTTTTGTAAATGGACAGTTGACAATCCCTGCTGTAAGATAAGGCAAGAAGGCACTTTTGTGTATCAATCAGACTTAGTGAAAGCTAATTTGTTAGCAGCTGTTTTGAAATGGAAAGAGGAGAGCATGATAGTTCCTCTATCTGAGGAACAGCATAAGACAAAGTCTTATGAGGGTATTTTGAAGGATGAAAGTATGTTAATGGTACCGTAGGCAGAACATATATAATATATACTTTGAATAATTAAAATTTTAAATAAAAAGATTGGACTCAAGACTTGTGGTTATAATAGGCTGCGGCCTTATATTAAAAGTAACATAAAATATGGAATTATACCATAACCAATAAATAATGTAAATGATAACTACACCTGTAGCTCAGCCATAAAAGTTTGAACTACGACCAATAAATAACAATCCCACAAGCCATGCTCAAACATTATGAGCATGGCACCACCACCAAGCCCACGGCCAATTCTATACAAATCTGTAAGTCCAAATTGAAAATGTCGTTAGCAACATCTGACAAATGTATAAGATCAGATCTATAGAAACCACTCAATCCGCCTTCTAAATTACAATGTCTAAAAAGACAAACCATTCAAAGATGGCATACATTTTGCAATTGTCCTGTTAATGCATTTGCAATTTTTTTTAAAATGTTTGACATCATCTGAAAACCAAAGCAAATGAGGGACAATTTTCGAAAAAACAAATATACAATTTGGTATAATAGAACAAAAATTTTGCAAATCGTTCTTTATACTCAAAATAATGTCTGCGTTGTCCAATATCAATACTTCCCAGGTGGAAGATAATAATATGAGGCGTGGGCCATCTGTTAATTAAAATTGAAAAGGCCATATTGAAGATCATTTCATTTCATACCCCAAAAATAATACCAGAATATTTTGAGAACTGAAGGCTGGAATCCCAAATTCAGGCTGTATATTCTTTTTTCAGCTCTTCTACGAGCCCAAAAAATATAGGAGTGTCCGATGATCCAAATAATCTTTTTGTGATCTGAAAATCAAATATATGCATTAGGTCTGATATACAGTTTGTAAGAATCAGAATTCCATCTAACAATACTTTTAATAAAATCTTCAGATAAACCAATATTAGCTGCTCCAATTCTAAAAGAATGTGAAGATATAGGGAGATGACTAATATGCAGACAGGATAAACATTTTTTTAAGACTGCATTAAACTGAAAAATAGTAGGCGGAATACCATTTTCATGTATAAAACTGGTTATCCCTTAATGGCCGATGATTTATATATCTCTCAGACAATGAAACAACACAGATAGACTGATCTCGACTACGTAAGAGAGTAATCCAGCGACCTGAACCAATTTGATCAGTTTTACTCTTCTTGATAAAAATATGAAGAGTTCCATTGCAAATAGAGACATCAGAAAAAGCTAAACTATTATTGGCTCTATTGTTAGAAGCCAACAATTCTGAAATCCTAAATGTTTAAAAAAACAAAAATAAAAAGCGCTTTTAAATAATAATGATTCATAAAAGGAAAAACAAATGGAATCAGTAACCTTACACAAATCGTGTAAAAGAGATACAGAAATAGCAAGTATCTTGTCCTTAACTGCATGTGTTTTACGATAGCCTTTTAAAACAGTCTTAACTGAGAAAAAACACAAGCACGAAGGGGTTCCCTTCATACGCATAAAAAAGGAAATTCCCGCTAAAGTTTTCAAAATGTAAGGAAAGGAGAAATTTGAGCCCATTAAATTGCTAAGAAATGCCAACATGAGTTGTTCATTAAAAGCTAAAACAGGTACTCCATGTTGTATCAAAAAAGAGCACCACAAATTCCACGCTGCATGATAACTTGTCCAAGTAGAAGGCGCTAAAGAATTATTCATAGCAGCCGTAGCAGGCATCATATCAACGTCCACAGATGTGGAGGACAAGAAAGGCCCATAGGATCCGCTTCGGGAACCAAAGTCTTGAATTTTTCTTTTTTTTAAATATTTATTGAATTTTTTTATAATATACAAAATCCAGACCAAAATAGACTCATGCAAAACAACAGTATTAGTGCAAACAAGTACCAGGGGGAGCGCACCGAGGTAAAGTATAGTAGTTCAACAATAAGGAAAACATAAATTAAAATAAAAAAATCTGGGAAAATGGAAGAAGGGATAGAATAGGGAAGGAGAAAGACAAGAAGAGAAGAAAAAATAAATAAATAGACGTAGCAGAGTTCAGTCTGAGCCGATTGGGGGAGCAACCTTCAAGTTGCCAAAGGAGTTGGCTGTGTCTTTAGCAAGATATCACTCAGTAAATATGAAACGATGTATTATGTCCGCCAGGGTCTCTCCTGAAAATTTGTGCTCCAAAAATGATCTCCATCTGATAAAAAACCTGGGGGTAGAACGAAAACTAGATATCATAGCATTGAGTCTCTCCAATTGGCATAAGGATATCAAAGATCGTTGAACCTGTGAAAGGTTTGGGGGGGGTGGGGATAATCCAGTTGGCCATGATGGTCCTACGTCCTGCCAATAGACAAAGGTGAGTCCATTGTGAAAGAGAGGGGATGCTGGGGCCCGCCCCAGAAATAGGGGAGGGTATGCAACTGAAAAGACAAGTATCGGGGAGCTTAGGTAAGCACGTACCGGAAACAGGACGGATATAGTCCAGGACTCTATCCCACAAATTGCTGATGTGGGGGCAGTCCCAGAATCGATTGTAAAAGTGTGGGGCACATGAATTTGCACCACGGGTATTGAGATTGGGTGGGGTCATCTGGGTGATGTCTAAATGGAAAATAGGCCTGATGCATTATTCTAAAGTGAGCTTCTTGCCAGCTTTCTGAAGAGATGTTGGCATGTACACTTTTATAACTCTTGAGAAGCTTTTCCGGTAACATTTTATCTCCCAGAATGTGAGACCATTTTTAGAATAATGTCCGTTGGATCTTGCCTAAGGAATGAAAAACTATATATAACTATATATGTGTATAAAGTAGAAATGGAATAATCTTTTCAATGGAGCACTACATCAACAAAAGAGGACTGAAAAGGATTTGTCCGATGTCCACAGCAAGTCCACAGAAAAGAAGTGATTTGTAAATAAAAAAAATAATGAGTACAAGGGAGAAAGAATTCCTGGCTCAGTGTTTGAAATGGCTTGAATTGGTTAGTAGTGTTCTCGTACAACGAAGAGACTTTAGTTAGACCCAGAGATGACCATAGTCTGAAGGCTGCTTGTGAAATGGAGGGAGTGAACATGGGATTACCTTGAATAGTAAGGTGACTCGAGATGTTAGAGGGCAGTCCTAGTATCCTCCGTACCTCCCGCCATGCCACCACTGTATCTCTGATAACAATATTATTTTTAAGATGGGTCGGTAGCGCCCTAATAGAGGAATGAAGGATGGCTGGCAGGGTGCACGGAGACACCAGTGCATCCTCAAGCTCAAAACTGGAATATCTTGATGCTCCTGTGAGCCAGTCGAGACCCTGTCTAAGTAGGCATGCTAAGTTGTAAAGGCGGATATCAGGGAGACCCGCCCCACCCTTTAAACTTCGGGAGAAAGAGTTTTTGTAGAGCAATACAAGCTTTTTTCGAAGACCACTGAAAAATGTTCAATGCTTTATGTATTTTCTGCACATCAGTGTGCTTCAAGAATGCCTGCAGTGGATATAGCAGACGCGTAAAAGAAACCATCTTAAATAAGTGGCATCTCCTGAAGAGTGAGAACAATTTTAGAAATGAGCAGTGGATAACTGAGGATGTACAAGGATGACAGGTCCCTTCCTATGCGTATGCCTAGGTATGTTATAAATTGAGAGGCCATCGTAAAGGGCGATGACCTACGCCAGTGAGTGGACAAGTGGGGATGTAAGTCCAGGACCTCACTTTTATCAAAGTTTATCCTAAAGCCCGAGCAGAGATGGTAGGCCGCAAACAAATCTTTGAGAATAGAAAAATCAGAAAAAGGTTTAGAAGAAAAAATCAATATATCATCCGCAAATAATGTGGATCTAAGGGTCTGGTTCCCAATAGGGATTCTGCTAACACCCTCTGGTGAATTAAGAATTCTAGATAAAGGTTCGAGTGCCAAGTTAAAATGAAGAGGGGAAAGGGGGCAGTCTTTCCGTGTCCCTTTCATTAGGAGAATAGTGTCCGAGGTAAAGTCAGGTGAAGAAAGTTTGGCAGTCGGTGATTTGTACATTTGTCGAAGAAACTGAAGGATAGGACCTGAAAAGCCGAATGTTTCCATGACTTATAAAAGCCAGGTAAAACTGATGTTGTCAAAGGTCTTTTCAGCGTCTAACGATATAATGGCTGCGTCTATTTGGGGGTGTCTTTTAGCATGTTTGAGTACAAGAAGAACCCTGTGAATATTAAGAGTCGCAGAGCGACCTGTGATAAATCCTGACTGGGCAGGTAGCAATAGGAGGGGGAGTATTTTTGAGAGGATCTTTGCGTCAACATTTATAAGGGATATCGGACGGTATGATCCCGGCAGAAGTGGGTCTTTCCCTTTCTTAGAAATGAGTTTGATGTGAGCAAGTGATCCCGTAGGGAGATAGGGACCACCTGACCACATTGATTGAAAAATGGGAAGCAGGGTGGATGACATGAAAGCATTAGTAAGCTTGTAAAATTCGGCTGAATAGCCGTTTGGGCCAGGCGCTTTAGCTGATGGGAGGGCTTTGATGGTAAGTCGAATCTCCTCCAGTGTGATGGGAGAATTTAAAGTCTCTAAATCAGCTGAAGAAAGGGTAGGCAAACATACTTTCGTTAATAGAGTCTGGGCAACATCATGGTCAATGGGGTCATTAGAATATAGAGCAGTGTAATAGTCTACCAGCGTCTTGTTGATTTCTATCGGTGATACAGCAAGGGTACCATCCTTTGATTTAACCACTTGCCGACCGCCGCACGACTATCTACGTGGGCGGTCAGCCCCTCACAGGCAAAGTGACGTAGGTCTACGTCGCTCGCCTGTGAGGGTTTAGGGAGCGAGCGCGCGCCGCCGGAGGCGCGCTCCCGCTCCCGCGTGGTCACGGACCCCCCCGCGCGCGTGACCGGCGGACCCGATCGCCGCCGGCCACTCTGCGATCGGCGGGGGAGAGGGAGATAGTCAGGCAGCTTGTGTAAACAAGCTGCCTGTCATTCTCCTCTCTGTATGAGAGCTGATCACATGGATCTACTATGTAGATCCATTGATCACTCCTCATACAGTTGAAGCCACAGCCAATCACAGTTAGAATCACGCCCCTAGGGACACACACAGCCCCTCCCTCTCAAATAAAGTTAACCCCTTCACTACCAGTGCATTTTTACAGTAACAGTGCATATGTATAGCACTGATTACTGTAGAAATGTCACTGGTAACCCCAAAAGTGTCAAAAATGTCAGTCAAGGGTCCGATCTGTCCGCCGCAATGTCGCAGTACCGCAAAAAAAATCGCAGATCGCCGCCATTACGCGTTAAAAAAAAAAACAACAAAAATGACAAAAATCTTTCCCTTTGTTAGTAAACGCAATAACTTTTGCGCAAACCAATCAAAATACGCTTTTTGCGATTTTTTTTACCAAACATAGGTAGCATAAAACAAATTGGCCGAAAATATTAAAAAATTTTGATTTTTACATTTTTTTTTGGGGGAATTTCATATAAAAAAAAGGGAAAAATATTGCTATTTTTGCAAAATTTACGCTCTTTTTTTGTTTATAGCGCGTGATCAAAAAATCGCACAGGTGATCAAATACCACCAAAAGAAAGCTCTGTTTGTGGGAAAAAAAGGACGCCAAATTCGTTTCGGTACAGCGTCGCACGACCGCGCAATTGTCCGTTAAAGTCACGCAGTGCCGAATCGCAAAATGCCCTCTGGTCGTTTAGCAGCCAAATCCTCCGGGGCTTAAGTGGTTAAGGGCTATTATATGCTTCGGGCGGTGGGTGTCCGAGCATAATTTAGCAAGGAGTTTGCCAGCTTTGTTTCCGAATTTATGAAAGCGTAGAGAGTAATATGGAATTTTTAGCCCTCTGCCAGATTTTAATTGTGGAAGGAGTATGGTTTGATGTCAGAGCCTCTTGAGCATAACGCAATTCACAACTGGCCCTTTGAGAAACTGTTGACATGCATGTTTTTTATATTGGGAGGTGTGGAGGTGATAAGATATGATCTTGCCCCTTAAAAAGGCTTTACCTGCTTCCCAAAAAAGATTGGGATCAGAGGTGAGGTGAAAGGCATTGTGAAAAGTATATTCCTCCCATATGGATCGCATCGTATGCAAGAAGTCCTCATTGTCCTTCAGAGAGGATGGGAAACGCCATATAGGCGTAGATGTAGAAAATTTGACGAGAGGAAGAGATATCACTATTGGACAGTGGTCCGAGATAACCATGTCATGGATAACTGGGTCTCGCAGTAAAGGGATGAGAGAGGATGATGCAAAAAAATAATCGATACATGAAAAGGACTGATGGGGAGAAGAAAAAAATGTAAATTCACGGTCAATAGGATGCGTGATGCGCCATACATCTGTGAGGCAGGCTGAATAAATATGTCAGGCTAACAGGATAGGATCCAACATAGATTGTCTTACAGTATGGGGGGGGGCATAGGGACAGTAGTTGTATGATCTTCGTATGGGTGCATGACCAAATTAAAGTCCCCGCTTACTAAATGTAAAGTTTAGATACCTGAAGTATCCAGGAAGTCATATCTTGAAAGAAATGCAAATTAGGAGAATTAGGTGCATAGATATTAGTGACTGCCAAATCACCCGACGCTAAGGTAAGTTGGATAGTGAGTTTACGACCCTCTGTGTTCGTTTGGACTTGTTTAAGATTAAAGTGAAGATTTTTATGTATCAAGATAGCTACTCCAGCTTTACGACCTACAGCAGGAGAGCCATAAACTGTACCTACCCACAATTTGCATAGGCGATGAAAGTCATCTGAGGAGAGATGGGTCTCCTGGAGGAGTGCGACATCTGTCCGCAGACGTTTAAGATGTCTAAAAATCTGCATACGCTTACTTGGGGACCAGAGACCCTTGACATTCTATGATACAATGTTCAAGTGATTCCTGTTGATAGGAGAAACCATAACTGTGGATGAAATGAAAACGATAAGCAGGGAAAACCATGTTCACTCCCAGTAGTCGGCCCAGGCAGAAAGGAGCTGAGAAAAACAAAAAAAATAATTTCACAGGCATAAGAGATCAGGACAAAATATAAAAAGAACAAGAGAAAAGAGGAAGAAAGTAACAAAAACAAAAACAAAAAAAGAAATAAAAACAAACAACATCATCCTAATAAAACCACACACTTCACCTTTTTCCACATGAGAACTAAACTCCATGCAGGTCTCCGGCAGGACAACCATCACCCTCAGCAATGAAGCCGCAATAATGGACGGGGAACCTATAGAAGGAACATACAGAGTAACAATGCCCCTAGAACGAACCTATAAAGTAGGAAACAGAGATCTAGGAATTAGTGCTGTGGATGAGGGTCCAGCCACTGAGTATCAATCAGAGAATATATGGCATAAAACCCCTTGCCATGTAACTTAAAGGGTATATAGGCCCTAAATAAGACCAGTAAGGTACCCGGTGGGGGCGCACTGGACAGTGTAACATGTTCAAAAATCAAGGTAACAAAGATAATACCATATTATCATAGTTCAGAATTACCAGCCTTAATGATGTTGGGGTGGCCAGCAAATGTACTCATAGGATCAGCGGAGTTATGAGCGACTAGGGTGCCAGAGAAGCGTCCCCGCCTGGGTCGGAGCCCCACCGGGCTGCGTCGGGGCTGTGGGGCTCCGGGATCTGCAAAAGAGATAAAGAGTCTGCAATGATATTTGTAGAACCCGGAACGAATTTAGCTTTAAGCCAAAAAATAAGACGCAAGCATTGAAATACTAAATGTCTCAAAATCGTGATGACTGGCAAAGAATGAGATAATAAGCAATTTATAGCAAATACAACTCCTTTATTATCGGAGTGAAGAATAATTATTTTATCAAGCCAAAAAGTAAGACGCAAGCATTGAAATACTAAGTCTCAAAATCGTGATGACTGGCAAAGAACGAGATAATAAGCAATTTATAGCAAATACAACTCCTTTATTATCGGAGTGAAGAATAATTCTTTTATTACAAAAATGAGATCCCCATATCTCTAGAGCGACAACAACTGGAAATAATTCCAGTAAAACTATATTACTTGTTAATCCTCTGGATACACATGATGGATGCCATGAAGTGGCAGACCAATGTCCCTGCCAAAAAGCTCCGTAGCCATGGGCGCCAGAGGCATCACTATATAACCTAAGAGCAGAAGCAGTACAAAAAGGGGCCTGCCACACTGAAGAGCCATTAAAGGATTCCAGGAATTTAAGCCACACCAAAAGATCTGCACGAATATCAAATGTAATCCTGATAAAATGATAAGGTGACGAAATACCAGAAATCGCTCGATACAAACGTTCCCAAAAAAACCCAACCCATTGGCATAACTATAGAAGCAAAGTTTAATAATCCTAACAAAGATTGTATAGTTCTTAACTGAACTTTTTTTCTATCTAAAAAAAAATGTAATAGAAATGTTATTTTAATATTTTTTTCAGTAGGTAATCGAAACTCCATAGCTACCGTATCTATTTGAATACCTAGAAATTCGAAGCAGGTTGCAGGATAAACAGTCTCTCCTCTGCTAAATGAATCCCAAACAACCTACAAATAAGCCTAAATACAATAAAAAGATATAAACAGCCTAAAGATACTTTTTTTTCCAATAATTAAAAAATCGTCCAAATAATGTAATAAATTATTAGAATTGGATCTATAGGAAACAACCCATTCCAAAAAAGTAGATAATAATTCAAAATAATGGCAAAAAAGCAAGCAGCCCATAGGAAGGCATGTGTCAAAAAAATAATTATTTTTAAAAAAGAAACCAAATGAATTAAATGCCTCAGGGTGAATAGGTAATAACCCAAATGCCAATTTAATATCAGTTTTAGCTAATAAAGCAGAGCTACCTACCTTCCTGATTTTAATCAATGTGTCCTCAAAAGTTTAATTAGAAACTGAGCACAAAGATTGATCAATTTCATCATTCAGAAATAGACCGTCAGGATCAGATAAATGATGTATCAATCTAAATGTATTAGGTTCTTTTTTAGGAATAATACCAAGTGGCAAAATCCCAAAGTTTAAAAATGGTGGTGAAGAAAAAGGACCTGCTACTCTACCTTCCGAATTTTCTTTGAAAATTTTCTTTTGAACTATTTCAGCGTGATCTAATTGAAGGTAAATTAGCTGGGATAACATAACCATCACTTCTAAATGTAGGCAATTCAAAACCAAATTGAAAACCATTAAAAATTGTTAAAGCTGCATTATGTTCTGGGTATATTTGAAGCCACGGCAGCATGTTAGCTAGAATCACGGGAGTTTCCACTTTGAAGAAAAAGCTGCTCCCTATTAGGTTGAGTGTTAGTTGAAGCTAATTTTTTAAAGCATCTCAATGCGGGATGAGTACCAATGCAATGTGAACACTCATGTCTATATTTACAATGATTAGGCCACTTGCATTGACCCTCATTAAAACTGAAACAAACACCTTTACTGAATAGTCCTAAATTAGTAGATTGTTGTTTAGTAATTTGCTTTTGAGGTAAAAGCAAATTTAGCCATAGACCTACATCCTTCTTACCCCATTTTAAAGACCTATACACTGACATTTTTTGACAAAATGATTTGTCATAAAAAAACATGACAAACCAGGAAATTTTTTATATGCTTCGAGGATAATTTCAAGATGTTGAAACAGCCCACTACATAGCTGGGGTTGTTTTTCACCTAATACACTAGCAAATATACAAAATGCCTGTAGCCAGTTGTTAAAACTATGAGGCATTGATCTGTTTTTGTCATCCCAGACCTGTCACCCTCTCTATTATCATTTTTGTTATTCCTTTTATTTGGTAACAAAGAGAACAAATCAAGGTAATCTCCTCTCCAAATCTTTTCTTTAATTGTAGTATTTAAATGAAAGCCCAATGGTGATAACTCACAAGAGAGAACTTCTTTAAAGCAGGTTTCTGGAACCAATATAAAATTTAATGGTAAGGTACAGTTTAATGATGTAGATGGAGCAGCAACAGCAACATTTTGCATAGCAGAGTTATTTGTAACAGGATTCATCCTATCACCCCAAATTGAAGTGGCAGGAGATTCCAAAAGAGGTGCAACATTAGAGTCAACATTAGGAACAGTATTAGATGCAACATTAGCATTAGCCGGTAATAATGTAGAGAAAAATTTAGATAATTACAAGGCAAATTCACGTAAAGCAGAGGTATCATATGACTCACCTCCAATAACTGCGTCACCAGTATTAGTAGATGGAGCAGTTGTAGATGGGGCAGTTGATTCCTGTGATGAAGCCCTTGATCTGGTGGCAGATGCAAACGGGGCTGTAGACGTAACCATGGCAAGTTCAGAAGTTGAATTAACCGGCAATAACATGTTACGCACTTGAGATAAGCAAAGTTCATCCTGTGCAAAAGGTACAATATTAGAGTCATTGAAAGCATGAGTAACATTAAAAGCTGTACCTCTCTTCTTTGTAGGATTTTTCTTATGGACGCTTGAGTGGTGGATAGAAGACATGTCCCACAGTCGGTGGTTCTCCAAAATTCATTTGCAGCACTCTCAGAATGTAAGGACAACATGGATATGGACTCAAGCACAGAGGGTGAGAAACCATCGACTCCTATGTCTAATGTATGCAAGACTTCAGTCAAGGACAAAAAAGATAAAGTGAAGTCTCAAAGGAAGCAGCTGTTGCTGGGTGATTCAATCATAAGAAGTGTGGTGCTTAAAGAAAATGGTTTTGCGAGATGTCTCCCTGGTGCTACTGCTAGAAGAGATAGAAGACGTATTATTAATATTGTTAAGCAAGCAAAGCAGGAAGGGGACGTGGATGTTGTTGTCCATCTAGGGACAAATGACCTGGCTTGCAATGAAGTGTCAGAGGTGAAAAAATCTTTTATCACACTTGGTAATGACGTACAGGATTTTGCATCCACCATTTCATTTTCTGAAGTTCTGCCTGTGCATAATGTTCAGAATGATAGGCAGAGGCGCATAAAGGAGTTCAACATATGGCTTAGTAAATGGTGTCAAGAGCAAGGATTTGGCTTTGTTTCTCATGATAGCTCTACTTGGAATAGAAAGGAACTGTACAAAAAAGATGGTTTGCATCTTTCTCTCAAAGGAACAAATGTACTTAGTGAACAACTCCAAGAATTTGCGAAAGAGTATTTAAACTAGGAAGGGGGGGGGGGCAAAAGAGTGGAAATACAAGAGTCCAATTGCCCCCCGAAACAATGCCAGAACAGGTCAGAAGCACAGAGGTTAAGAAATGATAAGCTCAAAGTCCTGTCTACAAATGCTCGCAGTTTAGGTAAAAAAATCAATGAACTTGGGTCAATAATGGCATCTGAGAATGTAGATTTAGTGGCTGTTACGGAGACATGGTTTAATGAAAGAAATGACTGGTACATAACCATACCAGGGTACTCTTTATACAGAAGAGACAGAGAAGGCAAGAAAGGAGGAGGAGTGGCCCTGTATGTGAAAGATAGCATTAAATCTAACCTAATACAAGTTGGTGAGGCCAACATAGAGTCAGTTTGGGTTATGTTGAAGTTTGCTAATCATGCAGTAACTCGTGTAGGTGTGATATATAGACCACCTGGTCAAGTTAAAGAACTAGATGATCTACTAGATGAAGAAATAGCTAAAATGACAATGAAAGGAGAAGTTATCATTATGGGAGATTTCAATCTTCCAGATATAAACTGGAAAACCAAATAGCAAGTTCTACCAGGAGTACAGATATTCTAAATTCCCTACTGGGGTTGTCTCTGCAACAAGTAGTTGAGGAGCCAACCCGGAGGGAGGCCATTTTGGATTTGGTATTCACAAATGGGGATTCGGTATATGATGTCATTGTAGGCGAAACCTTGGGATCTAGTGATCACCAGTCAGTGTGGTTTAATATAAGAACTGTGAAAGAGTCACACCACACAAAAACAAAAGTTTTAGATTTTAGAAAAACAGACTTTTCAAAAATGAAATTAGTCATAAATGAGTCCTTATCAGACTGGAACAGATTACATGGAGTCCAGGAGAAATGGGACTACTTAAAAGGTGCATTATTGAAGGCAACAGAAAATTGCATTAGACTTGTCAGTAAAAGCAAAAAAAGGAAGAGACCACTGTGGTACTCAGCAGAAGTGGCCCAAATCATTAAAAATAAAAAGCTAGCATTTTGTAATTATAAAAAAACCCAGAGCAATGAAGATAAGGAAATCTACAAGATTAGGCAGAAAGAGGCCAAGCAAGTTATAAGAACTTCTAAAGCGCAGGCAGAAGAAAAACTAGCTCAGTCTATAAAAAAGGGGGATAAGACATTCTTCAGATATATAAATGAAAAAAGGAAATTAAAACAAGGAATAACTAAATTAAAAACAAAGGATGGAAGGTATGTAGAAGAGAATAAAGGGCTAGCCGACTGCCTTAATGAATACTTCTGTTCAGTTTTTACAGAAGAAAAAGAAGGAGAAGGACCTCCACTTGAAAGGATGACTAATGAATCGTTTGATGCATGTGTCTTTACAGAGGAAGACGTTCTAAGATTGCTGTCTGAAGTGAAGACAAATAAGTCACAGGGTCCTGATGAGATACACCCAAAATTATTAAAAGAGCTTAGTGGTGAGCTGGCAAAACCATTAACAGATTTATTTAACCACTTTACCCCCGCTCACTTTGCTGCTACTGCACCAAAGTGGCTCGTTCCCGTCCAGCGACGTAGACCTACGTCGCTGGACTCCGCCCCTTGTGGGCGGCGCGCGCGCGCCGCCGGAGGCTCGCTCCCGCTGTTTTCACTCACAGCGGGAGTCGGGCCAGGGGAGGAGCGGCGGCGATCGCCGCTGCTCTTACCCGATCGTCGGGGATCGAGTCTGGAGATCCGCCCGCTTGTGTAAACACAGCGGGCGGATCTCTGAAGTGACAGGCAGGGTCAGATTGCAGGGTTCAGCATAGCTGAACCCTGGATCTGTCCTTGTGTCACTCTGTCACCTCCCCCCCCACAAGTCAGTAAGCACCAGGCATACATTAACCCCTCCCTCTCCAATAAAATTAACCCCTTCCCTGCCAGTGTCATTTTTACAGTAACAGTGCATATATATATAGCACTGATTACTGCAGTAGTGTCACTGGTACCCCCAAAAGTGTCAAAAATGTCAGTCAAGGGTCCGATCTGTCCGGCGCAATGTCACAGTCCCGCAAAAAAAATCGCAGATCGCCGCCATTACGCGTTAAAAAAAAAACCACCAAAAATGACAGAAATCTTTCCCTTTGTTAGTAAACGCAATAACTTTTGCGCAAACCAATAAAAGTACGCTTATTGTGATTTTTTTTACCAAAAATATGTAGCAAAAAACAAATTGGCCAAAAATTAAAAAAAATTTTGATTTTTACATTTTTTTGGGGGGGGAATTTCATATAAAAAAATGTGAAAAATATTGTTATTTTTTCAAAATAAACGCTCTTTTTTTGTTTATAGCGCAAAAAGTAAAAATCGCACAGGTGATCAAATACCACCAAAAGAAAGCTCTGTTTGTGGGAAAAAAAGGACGTAAATTTTGTTTGGGTACGGCGTCGCACGACCGCGCAATTGTCAATTAAAGTTGCACAGTGCCGAATCGCAAAAAGTGGCCTGGACGGAAGACAGCAAAATCCTCCGGTGGTAAAGTGGTTAACCAATCATTAGTAACAGGAGATGTCCCGGAAGATTGGAAATTGGCAAATGTCGTGCCGATTCACAAGAAAGGTAGTAGGGAGGAATCGAGCAACTATAGACCAGTGAAGGATTGGGGATGTGACTATTGGTATCGGCGCTACCTTAAAAGTGATTAAATAATAAAGTGCCACAAACTGGCGTGAGTGGGGATTATCAGTGAGAAAAAATAGTAAAGAAAATTATATAAATCTCAGAGTCTTACCATCTAACGTGGGTGAAAACTCAGTGAGAAATACGGTGCGTGATAAACAAACATGTGTGTTTAAGCAACCAATATGAAAATATCCAAACTCACAACTAAAGTAAATGTGGTGGTGTGTAAGAATCACAAAACATAAATATTGTGAGGGGTGTGGAATACTTCTCCTTCCCACTCCCACAGGGATATAAACCAGGCCACAAATGCCTGATGTGTGTACCACACAAATTATGTGATATAACAAATGAAGTGTAATTTGTGCTGTGTAGAAACCAAAACCGCCACTGGGTGGCGTGTTGAACATACGACCTGTTCACTTATCCAAAGTAATGTATGGGTGGGGGAATCCTTCCTCTGTTCCCGGGGGAGGCGGCGAGCCGGTGGTCTTGCTCTAAATCCCCTGGCAAAGAGAAGGCCCCATGATGAAATAGACAGTAATGCAGAGGTGGAAAGTACGATGTGCACTTACTCGTTAGAATGATCAGGATCAGAAGCATATTCGCGCCGGAATGCTTCCGCGTTCCACGGCCGATAACCGGAAGTGACGTTGTGACGTACGAGACTCCGTCCTACGCGTTTCATCAGAGGGACGTCAACTGGAGCGGCCCTCTGACCCATACATTACTTTGGATAAGTGAACAGGTCGTATGTTCAACACGTCACCCAGTGGCGGATTTCGTTTCTACACAGCACAAATTACACTTCTTTTGTTATATCACATAATTTGTGTGGTACACACATCAGGCATTTGTGGCCTGGTTTATATCCCTGTGGGAGTGGGAAGGAGAAGTATTCCACACCCCCTCACCATATTTATGTTTTGTGATTCTTACACACCACCACATTTACTTTAGTTGTGAGTTTGGATATTTTCATATTGGTTGCTTAAACACACGTTTGTTTATCACGCACCGTATTTCTCACTGAGTTTTCACCCACGTTAGATGGTAACACTCTGAGATTTATATAATTTTCTTTACTATTTTTTCTCACTGATAATCCCCACTCAGGCCAGTTTGTGGCACTTTATTATTTATTCACTTTTAAGGTAGCGCCGATACCAATCGTCAAATCCCCAATCCTTCACTGTTACCCTTACACATAAGGGTTGATTGGTGGCAGCTTACACCTTTTTTTCTTATATCACACTCTCCCCATATTCCACTGTCCATAGCGCTGGTCAACTTGTCGTTTACTACAGACCAGTGAGTCTGACATCAATAGTAGGCAAATTAATGGAAACTCTATTAAAGGATAGGATTGTGGAACATCTTAAGTCCCATGGATTGCAAGATGAAAAACAACATGGGTTTACTTCAGGGAGATCATGTCAAACAAATCTTAGTCACTGGGTGACTAAAATAATAGACGGTGGAGGTGCAGTAGACATTGCATATCTAGATTTTAGTAAGGCTTTTGACACTGTCCCACATAGAAGACTTATCAATAAACTGCAGTCATTGAGCATGGACTCCCATATTGTTGAGTGGATTAGGCAGTGGCTGAGTGACAGACAACAGAGGGTTGTAGTCAATGGAGAACATTCAGAACAAGGTCATGTTACCAGTGGGGTACCTCAGGGATCTGTACTGGGACCAATTTTGTTTAATATCTTCATAAGTGATATTGCAAAAGGCCTCGATGGTAAGGTTTGTCTTTTTGCTGATGACACAAAGATATGTAACAGGGTTGATGTTCCTTGAGGGAAACGCCAAATGGAAAAGGATTTAGGAAAACTAGAAGAATGGTCAGAACTCTGGCAACTGAAATTTAATGTGGATAAGTGCAAGATAATGCACCTGGGGCGTAAAAATCCAAGGGCAGAATATAGAATATTTGACACAGTCCTGACCTCAGTATCTGAGGAAAGGGATTTAGGAGTAATTATTTTAGAAGACTTAAAGGTGGGAAGACAATGTAATAGAGCAGCATGAAATGCCAGCAGAATGCTTGGATGTATAGGGAGAGGTATAAGCAGTAGAAAGAGAGAAGTGCTTATGCCGCTGTACAGAACACTGGTGAGACCTCACTTGGAGTATTGTGCGCAGTACTGGAGGCCATATCTCCAGAAGGATATAGATACTCTAGAGAGAGTTCAGAGAAGAGCTACTAAACTAGTACATGGATTGCAGGAAAAAACTTACCAGGAAAGGTTAAAGGACCTTAACATGTATAGCTTGGAAGAAAGAAGAGACAGAGGGGATATGATAGAAACTTTTAAATACATAAAGGGAATCAACTCGGTAAAGGAGGAGAGCATATTTAAAAGAAGAAAAACTACCACAAGAGGACACAGTTTTAAATTAGAGGGGCAAAGGTTTAAAAGTAATATGAGGAAGTATTACTTTACTGAGAGAGTAGTGGATGCATGGAATAACCTTCCTGCAGAAGTGGTAGCTGCAAATACAGTGAAGGAGTTTAAGCATGCATGTGTAATGTTCCGGTACCTTTGGTACCCTAAATTACACTTTCCACAAGTGTATGCGACCCACCATTTACTTTTGGAAAGGTGCGCATACACCTTTAAGACTGGAGCTGTCATCACCCAGCGCCGGACTAGATGGCTATTTAAAGCGCCGGTTCTCACTCACATGTGTTCGTTAAAACACCCTTACCTGGATGCTAACCTTGCTTGAAGCTTCCATGCTTGCAAGCTTACCTCGCTGACGGAACCTCGCTGCGCTGATCCCTGTATCCCGCTACTGGATCATCCGCCTCTCCTGAACCACCCTTCGGATGTATCGCTAATAGTGCTAAGTACCCCGCAGGGGAATTCTCTATAAACTTATACTAAGCTTACACTATCTAGCTCTGCATAGTAAAGACTGTTTATCACATCTGCATAACTAGATTGCTAGCTCTTGAGACTACTGCTACTTTTCTGCACTGGGTTGATCTCTTTTGTATGTCCACCTGCTATTCTGTCATCTGCTACCATACAACATTGCTAAACCTTCCTGCATCCATCTGCTCATGTCTCACCTTCAAGTGTCTATCACCTACCACCTCCACTCAACCTATCCCTCAACCTTCATCATTGTGTTACCACATACATAAAGTCATTCTAGGAACCAGCTTGCTAATTGTGTGTATTTACTGGCTGAAATAAGACCTTCCACACATGATGAGTCATTGAGGTTGGGAATGGTATCTCAGCATATCTCTTACATGACTACTGACGTGGAATTATTTCTGCAGCTGAAAATCCACACCATATAAGAAACGCAGGAGCGTTACAGATTGAACGAACCTAAAAATGGATTCAGCAGAAATAACCACTCAGGTGACACAATTAAAACAGCAAGTATCTGCGTTAATACACGCACTTGCTGAATTAAAAGAAGACAATCAGGCTCTGTCGCAGCAGGTAATTAGACTGACACAACTTACCTCTGCTCAGTCCCCTGAACCCAAGATAAATCCCCCTTTGGTATTTACAGGCGATCGCAAAAAATTTCGCGAATTTAAAAACGCATGTGAGTTACTTTTTTTGCTAAAACCTCGTACCTACCTTACTGATCACATTAAGGTTTGTACTATTATTTCTTACCTATCAAGCGATCCTCGAGCCTGGGCAGATTCTCTTTTTGAGAAAAACGACCAGCTTCTCAACTCCTATGCCTTGTTCCTGGCAGAGCTCACTAGCCTATATGATGACCCCAATAGGCAGAGTACTGCTGATCTTCAGTTAAGATCCTTGAAACAACGAAGGAGGCCTGTAGAAGACTTTGTCGCAGAGTTCAAGAGATGGACCCTTGATTCAGAATGGAATGATGCATCTCTGAAAACCCAATTTCGGCTTGGCCTATCAGAAGCCGTTAAGGACGAGCTCGCCCGAGCGGATCTGCCAAAAACCCTGGATGCATTAATACAACTCAGTATTACCATAGATAGAAGACTACGAGAAAGAAAGGCTGAAAAGATGGGAATGCCATTATCCGTTTCCTCTCGGAGTCTGGCCGTTCCTATGGAGGTAGGAACCATACGCCCACCGCTATCAACTATGGAAAAAGCCAAAAGACGAAATAAAAATCTCTGCTTGTACTGTGCATCCCCGGATCACAAGATAAACGTCTGTCCCCTAGTCAACAAAAAGAAGGGTGAGTGTTCACATGTCTCTCTAGGAGGATTGACAACTTCATTCACTAACCCCTACATTTCTGTTTTTTTGACATTACAGTGGGACCAGAACAGGATTACTACTAAGGCCATGATTGACACAGGATCTTGTGGAAATTATATGGATATATGTTTTGCTGCTTTAAATAAAATTCCTATTATTTCTAAACTCAAACCTATCTCAGTAAGTCTTATTACCGGTGTTCCGTTATCCTCTGGTCCGATCACCGATCAGACACAAGCACTTCTAGTCACTATTAACGAGTCTCATAGGGAGACTTCTACTTTCGATTTAATACCTTCACCCCACTTTCCCATTGTGTTGGGACTTCCCTGGTTACACACACACCAACCAACCATAGATTGGAAGAAACGGTCATTGACCTTCCCTTCTTGTTATTGCGAGGAAACGTGTAACCTCCCGTTTTCCGGGAAGATTCTGTCTGTGGTGACAGATGAGATTGCACCACTATGTTATCAGGATCTTTCTGAGGTTTTTCTTGAGAAAAATGCTCAAACATTACCTCCTCATCGAGACTATGATTGTAGCATAGATCTACTCCCAAATAGCAAATTGCCGTTCGGTCATGTTTATCCTCTTTCACAGGATGAACTTGCCCATCTCAAAACCTATTTGGATGAGAACTTGGAAAAAGGTTTTATTAGACCTTCCACTTCTTCCACAGCAGCAGGACTCTTTTTTGTTCGCAATAAAGATTCAAGTCTCAGACCTATCATCGACTACAGGAAATTGAATGCTATCACAATAAAAGATCGCTATCCTCTACCGCTTATCCCTGAGCTCATTGAGCAGGTGCGTGGAGCTACCTATTTTTCAAAATTAGACCTGAAAGGAGCATACAATCTCATTCGAATCCGTGATGGACACGAATGGAAGACTGCATTCAGAACTAGATACGGATTGTTCGAATATCTTGTGATGCCATTCGGCCTATGCAATGCCCCTGCAGTTTTCCAACGATTTATAAACGATATTTTTAAAGACTTACTAGATGTCTGTGTTGTGGTATATCTGGACGATATACTTATATATTCACGGACCCTGTCTGAACACATAAGACATGTAAGACTTGTATTATCGAGATTGCTTGCACATAATCTTTATGTGAAGCTGAAGAAATGCTTGTTCCATAAAGATGAGGTACTCTTTCTAGGCTACATCATATCCAAAACAGGAATCGAGATGGACATGAGTAAAATATCCTGCATTCAGGATTGGCCTACACCAACTACACGCAAGGCGCTACAGCGATTCCTGGGATTTTCAAATTTCTACAGGAAGTTTATAAAAACTTTTCTGCTATTGTGAGACCCCTCACACAGCTCACTAGCATAAAAATACCATTTAAATGGTCAGAAGAAGCAAATAAGGCTTTCCACTTGTTAAAGACAAGGTTTACTTCCGCTCCCATATTACGCCATCCAGACCCATCCCTCCAATACATTCTGGAGGTAGATGCGTCAAACCTGGCAGTAGGAGCAATACTCTCCCAACGACCTACCCCCACTTCACCACTTCATCCAGTCGCCTTTTTTTCTATCCCTGAGCAGTCCCGAGATAAATTACCCCGTGGGTGAAAAGGAACTGCTTGCTATAAAATTGGCTCTGGAGAATTGGCGACATTTACTCGAAGGCACCCAATTACCAATAATTATATACACGGACCATAAAAACCTCCAATATCTTCAGACTAGCAAAACTCTCTCGCATCGACAGGTACGATGGTCACTATTCTTTCTAAGGTTTAACTTCCTAGTGACCTACACACCTGCAGATAAGAACAAAAAGGCGGATGCACTATCACGACTAACTGAAGAAAACTACTTTGAAATTCCTTCCGTTCCTATAATACCTCACAAACGCATTATTGGAGTTGTCCGTTCCTTGAAGGAAGAGGTTCTGCATGGTATAAGGTTGGATTCACCCCCACCACAACTAAATACCGATGCAGAAGGCTTCCTCTACTACAACGACAAACTTTACATACCACCTACCCTACGCACCAAGATCTTGGAATTATCGCATGATGTGCCTATGGCAGGACATATGGGTATGACAAAGACTTTCAATTTGATTTCTCGGCAATTCTGGTGGCCTGACATGAAAACATCTATACAAAAATTTGTCTCTTCATGCAATGTCTGTGCCAGGTCCAAAATTGACACTACGAGACCATCCGGTCTACTATGCAGTCTACCAATACCCCAAACTCCATGGGAGGTTTTGTCATTGGACTTCATCGTAGAATTGCCTCCTTCCAAAGGATTTAATACCATCTTGGTGTCAGTGGACCATCTGACAAAGATGGCACATTTCATTGCTATTCGCAGACTACCTTCATCCAAACAAACGGCAGAACTCCTGATGAAACATGTCTTCAGATTACATGCTATCCCAAAAACTCTTTTGTCTGACCGTGGATCCCAATTTATTTCTAAATTCTGGCAAGAACTATGTCACATACTACGGATCGAGCGGAAGCTCACTTCTCCTTACCATCCGCAGACCAACGGACAGACTGAAAGAGTCAACCAATGCATCGAGCAGTATTTACGTTGTTACACTTCTTACCAACAGGATGATTGGTTGGATCTTCTCCCCCTGGCAGAATTTGCCTACAACAACGCAACTCACAGTACAACCAAGCAGAGTCCGTTCTACTTGAACTATGGGTTCCATCCCTCTATTCTCCCTCCACGCATCCTTCCTTCAAATAACCCAGTAGCCTCAGACTATCTTACCCAAATAAAGGATTCTCTGGGTTTACTAAATACTACCATTGCACACGCTCACAGTCAACAAAAGAAGTACTATGATCTTCGTAGAAGACCTTCTCCACAGTATACTATCGGGGACCTCGTTTGGCTCTCAACAAAAAACTTGAGACTGAAGATCCCTAGCAAAAAGCTTGGACCTCTGTTCTTGGGACCTTTCCCAATCAAGAAACTTATTGGAAAAGCTGCAGTGCAGCTTACATTGCCAATGGACCTAAAAATCCATCCCATTTTCCATGTGTCGCTACTAAAACCCCATGTTCCGGACCAAGGAATAAGGCCTAATATTCCACCTCCCCCTCCTGTACAAGTTGAAGGTGGAGAAGAATACTAGATAAAAGAGATTCTGGATTCTCGTATCTACAGAAGAAGACTTCAGTACTTAGTTCGATGGAAGAACTATGGGCCCCAAGACGACACCTGGCTAAACACCTCTGACATACATGCCTCTAGATTAATCCGCAATTTTCATGCGAGATACCCAGACAAACCAGCTCCAGAGGCCTTCAGGAGCAGGCCTTAAGGGGGGGGTATTGTAATGTTCCGGTACCTTTGGTACCCTAAATTACACTTTCCACAAGTGTATGCGCCCCACCATTTACTTTTGGAAAGGTGCGCATACACCTTTAAGACTGGAGCTGTCATCACCCAGCGCCGGACTAGATGGCTATTTAAAGCGCCGGTTCTCACTCACATGTGTTCGTTCAAACACCCTTACCTGGATGCTAACCTTGCTTGAAGCTTCCATGCTTGCAAGCTTACCTCGCTGACGGAACCTCGCTGCGCTGATCCCTGTATCCCGCTACTGGATCATCCGCCTCTCCTGAACCACCCTTCGGCTGTATCGCTAATAGTGCTAAGTACCCCGCAGGGGAATTCTCTATAAACTTATACTAAGCTTACACTATCTAGCTCTGCATAGTAAAGACTGTTTATCACATCTGCATAACTAGATTGCTAGCTCTTGAGACTACTGCTACTTTTCTGCACTGGGTTGATCTATTTTGTATGTCCACCTGCTATTCTGTCATCTGCTACCATACAACATTGCTAAACCTTCCTGCATCCATCTGCTACTGTCTCACCTTCAAGTGTCTATCACCTACCACCTCCACTCAACCTATCCCTCAACCTTCATCATTGTGTTACCACATACATAAAGTCATTCTAGGAACCAGCTTGCTAATTGTGTGTATTTACTGGCTGAAATAAGACCTTCCACACATGATGAGTCATTGAGGTTGGGAATGGTATCTCAGCATATCTCTTACATGACTACTGACGTGGAATTATTTCTGCAGCTGAAAATCCACACCATATAAGAAACGCAGGAGCGTTACAGCATGGGATAGGCATAAGGCTATCCTTCATATAAGATAGGGCCAGGGACTATTCATAGGATTCAGATATATTGGGCAGACTAGATGGGCCAAATGGTTCTTATCTGCCGACACATTCTATGTTTCTATGTTTCTATGTTGCCAGGGAGAGAACCGAATCAAAGCAACAAGGCCGCTTACATATCCTCTGCTGTCTTCATTCCGCGACATTTTCGGCAACAGATTCTGGGTGGATGTGACGAAACCGGACATCGTCACTGGGGTCGTCGGAAACAGCGGCATCCATAGGTTGACCTCGCCGAGAGGAAGTGGCCTCAGCGGCTGAGCTACCCAGAAGAGGAATCACGTCACCAGGAACAGGAAGAGGAGAGGGAGGCTGAATCACCGGTACCGAACCCGCAGATGGAACCATCGGGAGAGAAAAGCACTGCAACATCCAAGCTTCACCATTTCTTCCGCCGGCCCGCTCCATCAACCTCCGCAGCAAGGACTCCATAGTAAGGTACAGTATGCTTCTTCTTCCTCTGCTCCCCGCTGACTGATTGTGCTGAACAAATCTTTTTATAGGCAGCTACTCGTGCCAACAAGATGGTTTACTCCAAATTTGACCAATCATAGGTAAGTAGTTAACTAAAAACATTTTTTTTTATTTTAACAGCTTTCGACTGAAACTTGCCTTGCCACGGTCCCATATATGGAGGGTGGGTACATTTTTATGACCCTCCCTCCATTTTCATTCCTGTCATTATGGGTGCAGAGAAGAATCTATTAATATAGAAGATTATGTTTGTAATGAAGCCTATAGGGAGAATGAAAGTAAAAGAAAGTGAAGCCTATAGGAAGAATGAAAGGAAAAGAAAGTGAAAGTAAGCAGAAGACAGAGAAATGGAAAGTTACCTGCTATAATTGTGGTAAGACAGGACATTTTGTAAGAACTTGCAGGGCCCCTCAGAAGCAGAGGACCACAGTCCCTCAGAGGATGGATCAAGACAGTGAATAGGGATTCAGCCAACCCGTGTCCGCATATACTATATGAGCACCAAAAACTGGATCAGAAGCGCAGATTCAGCTGATGTTCAAGCAGCTGCCTTTTGATCCAAGGAAAACATTTTAATGTGATACAAAGGCTGCTAGAAGCAATATAAGAAGGAAACAGTTGCCTAAAGAGTTACTTACTAACAGAAAGGTGGAAGGGGGGGGGCTGGGAGGGACCCCTTGCCTTCTCCAGGAAACTAAGGAAGTGACAAAGTGACTTTACAAATAAGAGCTCACTCCAATTACCAGTGCCTGACAAATTGTGGGCGGTAGACACGTGTGACATAGGATTACTGAATGTACAGCCAGTACTGGTCAGATAGAAGCTAGGGGCGGTGCCTCCAGTCATTTAGATGAGTGGACTCTCACTGACACAGAAACGGCATTAATCCAGTATGTAGACGACTTTCTTGTCTGCTCTCGCAGCTTGGAGATGTGCGAGCAGGACATAATCAGTCTGCTCTGTTTCCTGGCCGAGACCAACAACCAAGGCGGTATAAAAATAAAAAAAATGATAGTATTGCCAGGAAAAAGTGGTGTTCCTGGGGCACTGTATTTCCCATGGTATCAAACAGCTTCAAACCCCTAGAAATGAGAGAGAGTTAAGGGCATTCCTTGGACTGGTGGTTTACTATAGAGACTGTATACCAACTGCTTCCCAAAGAATGGCCCCTCTGTACAAAGCTACAACCAGACTGTCTTTCTCTTTAAATCAAGAGGAGATAGAATGTTTACATGAACTGAAGGAGGGGTTACAGGTAGCCCCCACCCTTTCTCTTCCAAATTATACAAAGCCTTTTACTCTGCTTTGTCATGAGTTAAATGGACATGCATCTGGGGTTCTCACACAGGAGCATGGAGGAAAACAAAAGCCACTAGCATATGCTTTTTGCCAACTTGACCCTGTGATAAAGGGATCCCCCAGCTGTGAACGGGCTGTAGCAGCCTGTAAGGAGCTGCTGGGTAGGATTCTAGGACAATATCCCCCCGGACAATATCCCCCCGGACAATATCCCCCCAGGTAATATCCCCCGGACAATATCCCCCCGGACAATATCCCCCCTGGACAACATCCCCCCGGGACAACATCCCCCCGGGACAACATCCCCCCGGACAATATCCTCCCTGGACAATATCCCCCTAGACAATATCCCCCCTCTAACCCTAACCCTAACTCTAACCCTATGTCCCGGGGGATATTGCCCAGGGGATGTTGTCCTCGGGGGGGATATTATCCGGGGGGATGTTGTCCCGGGGGGATTATGTCAAGGGGGATGTTTTCCGGGGGGATATTGTCCGGGGGGATATTGTCCTGATACCGCTGGATAGACAACTAATATAGTTTTAGGACATCCACTAACCATAATGGTTCCACATGCTGTGCAGGAGATACTCCACAGGGCACAATCCAGACACACCTCCCCAGCTCAAATATTGGTGTATGAATGTGCCTTGTTGAGTGGTGACCATATCACAATCAGATGATGCAATGTGTTGAATCCTGTCAGTTTACTCCCAGTGCTAGAGCAGGCTCCAGAAGGGGAAGTGAGAGATAATCAGTTGTTTGATCTCCCTCATGACTGCTTTAAGCTAATGATGGCAGTGTCTGAATCTCTAAGCCCTGCCAAAAAGACTCCTCTCTTAAACCCCGAAGAGACCCTTTATGTAGATAGATCACATTTCTACACAGAACAGGGTAAGCCTGTAACCAAGAAGAGGGTAAGTCTGTAACTTAGTAGTTACAGCAAACAAAAACAAAAATATGCAGAGGCATTAAATCTAAAGTTTTCAGCAAAAGCAGCTGAGCTGATGGCTTTGGCTAAGGCCTGTGAAATTTCTAAAGGACAAAGGGTCACATTTACACTGACAGTCAATATGCTGTTAGTGTAAATGTTGACCCATTAGAAAGCTTGTACATTTTTAAACTCAGCTGGTAAGCCAATAAAGCATGCAGATATAATAGAGAGGCTGTTCTTAGTCTTCCAGTGTCCCACCGAGGTGGCCATTTAAAAAAAAAAACAAGGCACATGCAAGAGAAGACACAGAGAGGCTGCAGGAAACTCAAGGGCTGATAGGACAGCAAATAAGGCTGCACTGGAACAAGTCCCTATACGGGTATTGACATTTGCAGAAAAGCAACCAACCCCGGTAAGTATGGCAATCTTGATATTGCAGAAACAAGCCCCCTCACAGGAACGTGATAAGTGGCAGAAGAAAGGTTCAAAACTGGAGGAGACTAGTTGCTGGAGGATGGAGAATTACCTCAGGCCCTGTACCTGATGGTGGCAGCCGTAGCTCACGCATTGTGTCAAAACTCAAAGCCTGTAATGACCACCTTGGTAATGGAACACTGGGTAGCTCCAGGTTTTTCTGGAGTAGCTGCAAAACATACTGCTTCTTGTCTTACCTGTGCTAGGTTCAATGCTGGTAGGACTGTAAACATCCCACAAAAGCATACCCCTAAGTCAGACTATCCTTTCCAAAGAATTCAAATAGATTGCATTGATTTCCCACACTCTATGCACATGCTTTGGTCTGTGTAGACATTTTTTCAGGGTGACCTTAGGCCTCGCCAGTTTTCAGGGGTACAAACCACAGCAAAAAAAAACTCTTGTCTGAGGTAGTGTGCAGGTACAGGGTATCAGAGACTATTGAAAGTGACAGGGGTACTCACTTAACAGGAAAGGTTTTACAAGATATCTTATCTGCACTAAATATTGAACAAGCCTTTCATACTCCATATCACCCACAGAGTAGCAGGAAGGTAGAAAGGTTGAATGGTACAAAAAAAAAACAGGCTGAGCACAATAATGGCAGAAACAGGTAAACCCTGGCCAGAGTGCATACCCATTGTATTACATTCTATCAGGAACACTCCCAAGAGAGGTGTAGGTCTCACACCATATGGCATACTCTTTATGTGTGCTCCTAAAACAGGTCAATATTTCCCACAGCAATTGCAAGTAATACACTCAGATCTTACTGGATATGTTGCAGCTCTTCAAAAACATATGACAAAAATACAAAACCGTGTGTTTTCATCCCTCCCAGATCCAAATGAGAATACTAAAAGCCATAAAGTAAGGCCTGGTGATTGGGTAGTAATCAAGAGTCATGTCAGGAGAAGTCTCGAACCCTGGTTTGACGGGCCACTAAGGGTGCAACTGGCCACGCCAACATCTCTCAAGGTAGAAGGAAGAGATACATGGGATACACGCCAGTCATTGCAAAAAGGTGGTACAATGATCTTCTTCCAATTTCTGATATGCATAGCAATAATGGGTACAATGAGGGGACAGGACAATAAAGGGACAGACAACCATAGGCCTAATGCGCTGTTAAGGCTTAAATACCAGGTAGCCAGGAAGTCAGGATACTCAGAGTGCTGGATATATTCAAAATTACACCCAGAGACCCAGACTATACCTGTGCTAGTAAATCCACTTGCACTGGAGGACCTAAATCAGACTGAATTTCCAAAATCCTATAGAAACATTACCAGTGCATGAAAAGACATGTTAGTTTCCCTGAGATTTGCAGGCCTACTCAAAAATCCCACAGTGTGTATAATGTTCCATGGAAATAAAACTGACGTAGGGAGGGTGGACTGTTCACTGGGGTATTATGCAGAAAAATTAATAATAGCCATTTTCACCCACGGGTGGTCACACTGGGGTCGAGAATTTATTATGTCTGTGGCAATAAAGCCTATAGTTGGCTTCCTTAGCTTGTCACAGGGACATGTACTATAGCCTCCCTGATCCCAAAGGTTTTCCACTCATTCTGATGAACACAGTCCTTTGGAAGCCTTACCTTATCCTAAATATCTCCTGAAATACAGAGGCTGGGGGATATTCATACTGATGCCTATGATAATTCTAATCTCTGGTTACCTGTTGAATAAAAGAATCATGTGTTTTATTGATAAGGTTACCAAGGCCAAGGCGACAACCTATTTCAAATCTTTACGTCAAGAAGTGATTGATGATGCTGAGTATGCTGTAATGAGACATCTGTCACCTCAACCCCCCATGTATGAAGAAACAATTTCCGCCTCAGAACCTCACCAAGAATCGGACACCCCCCACTGAGGTTTTGGCCTCTGGGCCAGTGTCCGAACCGTAAGGGGCTGCTCCCTTGGGAGGATCTGATAAGTGGATAGGTAGTTAGGGTGATCAGTAAATCTCAAGAGGGGGAAAATGAGGTGGCAAGATGGCTGCTTATAACAAAATGGCTTTCTTAAATGAAAATATTAATCTAAGTCTTATCTCTTTATTTTAAATGCACACTTACAAAAAGCCATAAATAAATCTGATGACTGCTGAAACATTTGATCTAGAAATGGGGAACCTGTCTGGAAAAAAGAGCCCAGATGGCATGTCTAATAAAATAACTGTAAGGAGACCCCTGAAAAAACTGCAATCAAAAGACTATTAACTCAGAGCTTGCGGAAGTTTCTACTAACCTTTGATTGGTCCAACAATATATTTGATACAACCTATTTTATATACATCATGTTGTGTATTTAATCTTAAACACGGAAAAATAAAAAAGATCAGTATGATTCCAACTCCTTGATTCTGAGTCTGGTCTCCTTCTGTATATATGTCCTGAATTTGGTATCACTAACTAACAGGTTGCCAGGTATCTGTATCTGAGAGTAAAAGATTCCACAACACCAGTTTTATACAGTCAATGTTGTGTAATTATCTTAGATTCCAGAGGTCCATTTTTGATTACTTGGTCATCTCAGGCTGTAACTAAGCGAGCAGAAAGCCTAAAAAGGTGCTATATTTAGAAGCTATTGTTCACAAAGACCATCAACATAGGGACCACAACAGATATCAGCAATGATGACTGGCTGGTTGGTTTATGTACACTATATGACCAAGTATTAGGACGCGGCCGCCTGCCCTATATGAACATGAACATTATTGGCATCCCAGTCTTAGTCAGTAGGGTTCAATATTGAGTTGGCCCACCCTTTGTAGCTATAACAGCTTCTTCTGGGAAGGCTGTCCACAGGGTTTAGGAGAGTGTATATGGGAATATCTGACCCTTCTTCCAGAAGTGCATTTGTAAGATCAGGCACTGATGTGGACGAGAAGGTCGGGCTTGCAGTCTGTTCTCTAATTCATTCCAAAGGTGTTATATTGGGTTAAGATCAGGACTCTGTGCAGGCCAATCAAGTTCCTCCACCCCAAACCCCCTCACCCATGTCTTTATGGACCTTGCTTCGTGCACTGGGCCGAGTAATTTGGGGGAGGGGGATTATGGTGTGGGGTTGTGTTTTATGGGCTGGGCTTGGCCCATTAGTTTCAGTGAAGGGAACTCTTAAGGCATCAGCATAACAAGACATTTCATGCTCACAACTTTGTGGGAACAGTTTGGGGATGGCCCCTTCCTGATCCAACATGACTATGCACCAGTGAACAAAGCAAGATCTTTGTGTGTTTGCATATTATATATTAGGTACAGTCATTACTATTTATGTGACCTGCACAGTAAAATTGAGATGATTCAATTTATTATAATCTTTAGCCAGATTATCCATATCCAATAGCAGACTATATTAAAAAGAAATAGGTCTGCTGCTTTACTGGTACAGTTTATACCAAGGAATTTAGGAGCAAGCAGTTTCCATGCAAATGGGATTGCAGCTTGGGCCATTTTACCCTTTCCGAATGAAGATTTACATTCAGTAATTCAAATCTGGATATATTGGGGTTGATTTACAAATGGCAAATAGGCTATGCACTTTGCAAAGGAATGTGAATGTGATAAAAATTCACATTGCAAAGAATACCCAACTACGTGCAAAGAAAAAAAAACAAAGACTTCTGACTTTTGAACAGAAAGAAGCACATCATTAGCGTAGGTAACTAGTTTTTATTCAAATAATCTTATAATTAGGCCCTTATGTTCATCTGATGGTATAAATCAGGGTCTTCTGAAGCAAAACAAATAACATTGGGGTAAAAAGACAGCCCTACCAGTGGAGGGGGTAGCACTGGAAGTTTGATGGAAGAGTGGTTTTATTCAATTTGCTATTTTTTTTTAGCAAAACTTTTACCAATCCGATGAGTTTATACTGCAGCTATGGCAGGAAGGCAGAATTTTTACCCATTTTGTAAATAATAGAAATATTAACCTTTAGGCTCTCTAGTAGCATATTTGCCTTTTGAGGGAGAGTGTTACTTATCTCAGAAAGTAAAGTATTAACTCAACAGTGAACGATTTTTAAAGTGATAGAGAAAAGCAATCAAATCTTGGACATTTTCCCTCACCAACGTGACTGCTTTTAGGGAGTCAAGTAAGTTTATTGGTATTTCTAAAAATGGCAGATAAAAGAGGTAGGCATCTATTTAGTAACCTCTAGAGATGTCGCGAACATAAAATTTTATGTTCGCGAACGGCGAATGCGAACTTCCGCAAATGTTCGCGAACGGGCGAACCGGGCGAACTGCCATAGACTTCAATAGACAGGCGAATTTTAAAACCCACAGGGACTCTTTCTGGCCACAATAGTGATGGAAAAGTTGTTTCAAGGGGACTAACACCTGGACTGTGGAATGCTGGAGGGGGATCCATGGCAAAACTCCCATGGAAAATTACGTAGTTGACGAAGAGTCAGGTTTTAATCCATAAAGGGCATAAATCACCTAACATTCCTAAATTGTTTGGAATAACGTGCTTTAAAACATCCAGTGTGTGAATACGATCAGGTATGATGTTGTATCGATCAGGTAGTGTAAGGGTTATGCCCGCTTCACAGTGACAGACCAAACTCTGACAGATCAAACTCCCCATTTAACGCACCGCAAACAACCGCAAACAGTCCATTTGCAGTGGGCGCAGTACAGTCTGTGGACCTGACACTCACTAGCAGGCAACTGCAATTATATTACAGAGGAAAAAGTAAATGACTTTTTTATCTGCAAGGTGCTGTGCCACCCTATATGAGTGATGGGCAGTGGGCACAGTACGGTCTGTGGGCTGACACTCACTGGCAGGCAACTGCAATTATATTACAGAAGAAAAATTAAATATATAAATATCACTACTTGTACTAAATTAATAGACAATGTTGTTGCTGCTACTTAAATGAGTAAATATAATAAAAAATAAAATTAATCCAGAAAAAAGAGGAACTGGCTTTTTCATTCGAATTTCAGTAGTGCAGTGCTGGGAGAAGTATCTGAAATTCAGACTAACCACTCTCATGGACTAGGCAACAACAGCATATAGTAAAATCAGGTTTCCTCCAGATCTCTGATTTGTGCTGCAAAGACTCCTCTGGAAGATTTCCTGGTACATTTATAGTGAGTCTGAATTTCAGATACTTCTCCCGGCACTGTGTGGTGGTGGCAAGCAAGGGTGGTCCCCATAAGTCGCACCTGTGATCCTTCATGTTTGCACTTTCATTGCTCTATGCACTTTATACCTATGGACTTTATGGACTCCTATTGATGTGATTTCATGCTTTTATGTATTTATGATTTTATGCTTATATTTATCACATCTGATTCATATATTTTGGTATATGTTATCATCCTATTTATTTGGTAAGAGGTTATCACCATCCCTGCGCTACTGAAATTCGAATGAAAAAGCCAGTTCCTCTTTTTTCTGGATTAATTTTATTTTTTATTATAGGAAAAATGAAATTAATTTTTTATCTGCAAGGTGCTGTGCCACCCTATATAAGTGGTGGGCAGTGGGCACAGTACAGTCTGTGGACCTGCCACTCACTGGCAGGCAACTGCAATTATATTACAGAGAAAAAATGAAATTACTTTTTTATCTGCAATGTGCTGTGCCACCCTAAATGAGTGGTGGGCAGTGGCAGTGAGCACAGTTCAGTCAGTGGGCCTGACACACACACTGGCAGGCAACTGCAATTATATTAAAGGGTAAAAATTAAATGACTTTTTTTATCTGCAAGGTACTGTGCCACCCGATATGAGTGGTGTGCACACAGTACAGTCTTTATATTTATATATATAAAAAAAAAAAAAGCAGACTAATGTACCAGCCCTAAAAAGGGCTTTTTGGGGTGCTGTCAGGACGCTGTCCTTACAGCAGGAGTGGACACAGAACACTGGCCTAGCTAATGATTTCCCTATTAATTCAGCAGCAGCACTCTCCCTGCTCTAACTAACTCTGCAGCTTCAGAATGAATCTAAGATGGATGCTGTCCTTGCTTTTTTATAGGAGGTGGGAGGGTCTGGGAGGGAGGGTATGCTGATTGGCTGGAATGTGTCTGCTGACTCTGAGGTACAGGGTCAAAGTTTGCTCAATGATGATGTATAGGGGGCGGACCGAACATCGCATATGTTCGCCCGCCAAAGGGAACGCGAACAAGCGATGTTCGCCGGGAACTGTTCGCCAGCGAATAGTTCGGGACATCTCTAGTAACCTCTAGGAGATTTCTGTGTTTCAAGTTTTTCAGAACAAAGGTTATACAGTCAATTATAATATTGCAGTAAAGTATCTATATATCTGAAGAATTGGACAGCAGTGAACAAATAGTTTGTTTTGTCTTGGGGATAACATTTTGTAACTTTTGGGTGCCAAAAACTTGCCCTTTTTGTTGCCCAGTTTGTACTGTGAGTAAGAAACTGTATTAAATACATTTAAATTTTGTATTTTTGTATATTATTCCTGTTTGGTAAGCTGAAGAAAGTTTTGTTTTGATAACTTTTTTTTTATGTGACTTTTCTAGAACTATTAACTGATTTAATAGATTGTTAAATTGAAGTGTGCCTTTTTTTACTTGTGCTACTTTCTGCAACTAATCTGATTTGGATATATACTTTATGAGTCTCCCATAAAGTAGCAGAATTAACACTATTAACATCATTAATAAAGAAAAAAAAATGTTTTAGGTCCTCTCAGAGGCATAGGGTAGGCCTCATGTTTAGTCAGGTAACATGGATTCATTTATCTGCCAGTTATAATATTTCTTGAATTCTGCTTGCAATCTAAAAGACAATTTTTTTTGGAGCATGATACAACAGTGTCATTGGGAGAATTTTATCAGGCTTAATCACTCTTACATAGTATTGTTTCAAATATATCAAATATAATCTAGTTTACGTTGATTGGGTTTGGGATTAGTAAGTTTTGTTTCTTGTAGTTGGATTATGTAATATCCAGGCATCCACCTATTGTTTTTCTTGGACTCCATAAACTTTTGGATGAGCATTTGGAAAAAGGACAGCTGATTAGTAGTAGTAACAGATTATATGCATTTCAACCCTGCACTTAGCAGGGGAGTTATAGAGTAAAGCAGGCCATAGATAATGCAGTTTTCATTCCTGCAAACATGGGTTGCAGGAAAGAAAATTGCTTGATTCCCCCATCAACACAGTCAGTGTTGATGTGGGAATCCCTCCCATAGAGCTATTGTGTTCTCCGGCTGACACTGCCGGGAGAACACAGTGATTACTGCTAGTGGTTAGAGCCACTTGCAATAATCGCATGCTACAAATCCAACATGCTGGATGTACCCATGTTGATTGATAGATCAACTTGGGTACAATCGGCCTTCTCATAGATGGATTGCTGAAATGGTCCCTGCTAAACCGGCTGAGATTTGATCCATCTATGGTTGGCTTAAGGGACAAAGAGATTAGGAAGATTTACCTTCACTTCCTGACATAACTATAATTAAAGCCAAAGCAGGCCACAAGGTTGTGTTGGTACCTCGGGTAAGAGAGGGGACCATTAGGGAGGCCATTGAGACAAATGAAACGGTGAAGTCTCTAGTCTAGAAATTCTGAAGTTAGATGCACAAGAGGACTTATCAGGATCGTCATTAGTCACAGAAGCCCCTTCTGTACAGTAAGGAGCATTTGTTTAGCTGTCTTAAGCTGGCCATACAATGATCAAAATTCTGCCAGTTCAGCAGGGACAGGATGGATTTTGATCAGTGTTTGGAATCCCTTTTTTAATTAGGAGCAATCAGTTGCCTGCTTTACTGTGTCTGTGACAGGCAGCATAGAGAACAAGAGAGATGGAGCTGCATGCTCTGATCTCTCTGCTGTCCCAGCCCCCCTCTCAGCTCAGAGTGGAAGGAAAGACTGAGGAAGGGTTGTTATCCCTGCATGCTCTGCTGGTATAGTGTAATTACTGCAAGGGGCAGAGAGAGGGATGTGAGCTGTCTGCTAACAGCTCACATTTCATATGATTGGTCACACCTGGCAGGAATCTGCATCATTTTTCTATATGGAAAAACTGATGTGTTCCCTTTGGTAAAGGATAACTCCTTTTTTGTGGGGAAAAAAAAAAACAAATAAAGAAAAAACAATATAGCATATACAATTGTGACACAAACCATATTGTATTATTGAATATTATTAAAAATGACCTTTCCTTTTCAATCTGCAGCTGTTGTAATTTTCTGAAAATGCAATGCAATATGGCTACCTGGAGCTGTTCTGTACACAGAATGTGTACTGACCACACCCCAAAAAAATATTTTCCTGCTTATGTGATTGGCTCACCAATTTTCCAAGAAATCTGCACTAAAATACAAGTCAGATTTCTGGCATCTCCTGAAACAAAAAAGTAATTTTTGGTTAGATCCTCCCAATAGGAACACGTCTAAAGGGACGAAGGCCTTGCAGAATTCCTCATTAGAGCCTTGCAGCTGTCATAGCTGGTAGATAATTATGAAACCACTCCCATTTGACCCATTCAGCACAGAGGAACAAGCAGGGATTTCTTCAGAATAGCAAAAGGTAGGAATTTGCAACAAAGTTTGTTAAAGACCTTGTAATGTACATAGATCACCCAGAGGGGACTATTTTCTTCTCAACAAAAGTGGATTTACGCTTTAATTAGTGGGAAGACCTCCACTATTTCAGTCTGAAAGAGAAAGTGGTGCGAATCAAATAGATAGAACTGAAACAGGTCTATCTGCTTGGTTAATGTGGTGCACACCACTTTTGGGAGCCTCCTGTTGTTATAATGACACAGGAAGCTTAGCTTCAGCTTTACACACTGCTCCCCTCATGCTGGGAAAATCTGAGGAATTAACTAAGCTTCCTGCGCAATTATAACTACAAATTATACACACAGCTGATTGGTAATTATGAAAACCACTTCCATTAGATCCACTCAGCACAGAGGCACAAAGGAACAAACAATGATTTCTTCAGAACAACAAAAGGTAGGAATCTGCAACAAAGGTTGTTAAAGTCCTTGCAATGTACATAGATCACCCAGAGGGGCATTTTTTTTCTCAATAAAAGTGGAGTTACGCTTTAAGTAGCTCCTAAAAATTATTGTACAAAAATTGTATGCTCAGATTGCAGTGTGTATGGTGATCATTAGACAGCTGTCATAGAACAAGTGTCCCCATTGGAAGACTCACCACTTATAAGAAAACCTTATGGTTCTGATAAAACTTTAGGTGCAGACAGGGCCAGATTAACATAGGTGCTATTGGAGCTGCAGCTCCAGGCCCCTACCTTTTATATAGGCCCCGGGTTGGCCATATTCACTGTTACCGCTCTTCTGTCACTTGTAAACACAGAAGTCTGGCTTCTATGCTAGCTTCCCCAGGCAGCTCCCTCAGAACCTCCCCACACAGCGCGAAGGCCGGACAAGGAGGGACAGTTGCCGATGCATGGATGTGTTTATGGGCTTCAGAGACAGCATCCCATGTTGAATTAGGCATGTATGGCTGCACCCTTCCTCCTCTAGGTGCATGCCAAGGCACGGCCCTTAAGGTCCCTTCAAAATCCTCAGCACCAAGCCCATGATGCTCTTAATCCGGCCCTGGGTGCAGATATCTCACCACCTCCATTAAAGATATAAGAAATGATTAGGTGATGTTAAGTGACCTAATTAAAAAATATTTTTAAAATCTCTTGAATCATTCACTAATTTATCTGTGAATGGTATTAAAATGTGAATTGTTTTAAAACAATTACATGAGCAGGATTATTAAAATGAACCATTTATGTATATTGACCTTTCAAAAACAGTTTGCTGGCTCCAAGGATTGACTCAGAGGCATTTGAATTATAATTTCTATTTAATCCTCTTACTATCTCCTTTCTCAACCAAACACTGAAAACATTGTAAGATGTGTATTAATGGCCCAATTAGCATATTTTGTCCATATTTGCAATTTTTGACAGTGCTCTACTGTGAAAAATTTACTAATATGTAATATCAATCAAAATAATAGGAACAGCAATTGAAGTCCCTTGATTTTATCCAGTGCAGGTTGCCTGCAGCCTGGAGCCAAATGAAAGGTGTATAATAAAATATGATGCTTGGTCTTCAGAGAGGCACAGATAACTGGAGTCTTTCATCTTCTAATGTCAGGTCATCATCAAGCACGCTATAATAGCCTAATGTCCACCTAACTTCCTGCACTTCTTACAGGAGGGAAAATCATCATAAAAATGCCGTCTTCTTTAAAACCCTGCTTTTCTTTTATTGTGTTTCATCTCTGCACAATTTGCAAATTACTTCTCTTAGCACTGTATCAGCATGAAATAATCATTTGAGATTGCTCTGGGTTCCCAGCCTTAATTGGCTGTTCGGAGTAGATTAAGATTCTATATTATCTTTCTGCATAATTACTGTGGCCAGGAACAAAATAACTGTAGAAATGAGCTTCTATATTTAAAACCCAAGAGCAGCTTTTACGCTCATTCATGTAGGACTGTTACATGGATGAAAGCGAACATTAACAGAGAATTCCATTTTATATTCACAAGGTTATAGGAACTGTGTTTTCAAGACTTGTTGTGAGCTGGTATGAAGGCTTCATGTGATTCAATCTCCTTATGCAATTTATGTATGTCACACAGATCTGGTAAATTCAGAAATTGTCTTATAAGCCGATACTGTATTCAGGAACCTTTACAAAATAAAATGCCACAGTTATTATATTCAATACGTATTTATTTTCATAAAGTCTGTGTCAATTCTACAGGAGTTATTATTGTTTAGTGTAAAAGAGTAACACTTCCAGTCATAATATTGATACAATAAGGCCCCGTTCACATAGGGGCGATCCGACTTCCAGGGGCGACCTCGGAGCGGCCGCCACAGACTTCATAACATTGAAGTCTATGGCGGTCGCCTCCGGGTCGCCCCAAAGAAGCTCCGGACCCTTTTTCTAAGTCGGAGCGACTTGTGTCGCTCCTATTAGAACGGGTCCGCAGCTTCCCTATGGAAGGCGACCTACGGCGACCTGTGAGGCGACCAGGTCGCCTCACAGGTCGCCTTAGTGTGAACGGGGACTAAATATGTTGTTGAAGCCATATTTTAAAAAATGGTTAGTAGGGGGCCAAGGACTAGTCAGTAATATTGCCTGTGGTCTCCCTGCAGGTGATATTTTCCCAAGGTCATACTTACTATGTCTGGTTCCACAGTGCATCTCTGTGTGGAGGTGACCATCTTGGTAGAGACATGACTTTGCATCCCCTTGTTAACTGGTTATTGGCTGACTGGAGGAGTAATGAACACGAAGCAGCATGATAGGTGGAGAAAGCACAGATCTACAGAACCAGATTCAAAAAGAGGGGAGATGGAGCTATATATGCGGTACCTCATCCATAGAAATGTATGGTAAAAATACTGTGAAAATATTGGACTTTACTGGTACCAAGAGAGGGACTGCCACATTTTGTTATGATAAAACATAAATATTTTATTACAAAGATATATAAAAAAAAGTAGTAAAAACATGCATTCCTATTAACATAGGACAATATCCATATATTATATATATGGCCATATATTGAGAAACCAACATGTATTTGCTATATTTTCCAAGAGGTCGACGTGGCAGCAAAGAAAATTGGTGTATCATCACAAGAGCGTTGCACAGAGATGGTAGAACATCCTATAGTGCGGGCAAAATATATCATGTAGGGCAGTGGATTGGCATACACCAATATAGCTTTATCTGTAGATGGCGCATAGGAAAGTAATACACAAAAGATGAGAGGTTTGTTGTCTAAATGTCCATTCAAAAGACAGATCAACCATATCTATTCCACAGTGTCACTTGCAATTGCTAGGAAAGAACCTGCCAATCCTGTCACTATCATATAAATACGGGTATTTCTCCCAATGTACCCAATCAAGGTTTTAAGGCCACCCCACAGTACGCCAGCACACCAACCAGGGTGATGCTTGTACTGCAAGTCCTTAGATACAGTTTCCCCTCCAACAGACCCTCAGAAGAGCAGTGAGCAGCACAGTGACATCTCTAAATCTCATGAAACTAATGGCCTTAGCTGATCCCCACTGCAAATATGAAGCTACAAGAATGTCATTAGTAAGTGCACTATATAAGTCCACTACAACAATGCCACAAGAAAGATACACGTGGGCACTTCAATAAGATACAGAAGGTATTTTAGGGACCTTTACGTGCAGTATATAATGTCCAGACACTTTTTTTAAAGCGGTAGTGTACTCCGCTTTTTAATTTTTACCTACAGGTAAACCTATAATAAGGCTTACCTGTAGGTAAAATTAATATCTCCTAAACCTGCACAGTTTAGAAAATATTCACCCTGCATGCAGCCGCTGACACCAGCGGCGCATGCGCTCTGAAGGTCCGGCGTATCTTCAGTGCTCCTTGCCGGCTCCTTGCCGGAAAGTGAACTCCCGCGCGCTTGCGTGGGAGTGACGTCATAGTGGCTCTGGCCACTCACAGCGCCAGACCTGCTGAACCCGGAAGAGTCGTTGAGGGAACATGTCATGGGGACCATGTGGGGGCTTCATTCTAAGGTATTTCATAATGTGCTAGTATGCGATGTATACTAGCACATTATGCCATTGTCCTGCAGTTTTTTTTTTTACACAGGGGATACAGCCGCTTTAATATTCAATTCATTAACATAAATAGGTGTTTTTTCTCATGAAATGTATATTTGACTTTATGAGACCAATTTACTATAGAAGTAGAGAAAAAAAAAGTGTGAGAAGTCACTTAAAGTATTCAGTCCTGTGCAGATAAACAAGGATTTTCTTTATACATGATTTGGATAAATGAAGCGAATCCTTGCTGTTTTTTTTGTCTGAACATTCTCAAGTCCTTTACCCAATGTCCCATGAATCAGAATTTTTTCTTGGAGTTACACATTAAAGCTTGCAATGCATGTGGCAAAACATTTGTTAATGGATCCCGTGGCATTCAGTAACAGTTGGCAGATGTCTACCTTCAAACATCTGGCAGTAAAATGTTTACCTCCAAGCAACTGGCAATGCGACATCTGCCTGTCCATCCTTGCATCTAGCGAGCATCAGGTCTTGCTGTCTGTGACAGAAGTTATGCACACAAGGTGTCTTGCTTTAAAAGACTGGCACATGAAAAGACCTTAGTTCTCTCACCACTGTAAGAATTTGCATGAGTTACAGCACATCAATGTTGTATTTCCTCTTATGATCAGGGTGAGTATCATATTTATACTATATATACATATATATATATATATATATATATATATATATATATATATATATATATATATATATATTTATATATATACATACATACATACATACATATCATTGCTATTTGAGCACAATTAATTTTTTTTTTCAATTGCTAATTTTATCCTGCAAATATAGAATTAATAATCTGATGCAGAAGGCAGCATTCAGCCTTTTAGTGTATTTTACTACATAAACTACAACTCAAAAAAATGGAGTTATAGGAAGATACTTCTTCCTATTTTTACAGCGTTTGCTTTTTTTGCATACACTGCACTATGTAAGCACCATGCAGTTTATACTTCTGGTTTATTTCTACCATTTACAGTAACAGTTGAAAACAGTGGAGTCTAATGCTGAGGACATTGTAACTGCTGAATGTGCACAGGAGATACATCATAAGTGGCCATCCGATGACCAAAAAGGAGGGATGTGGAACCCAGGACAGGCAGCGGAAGGGAATTACATTAAAGCAAACGTGTGCTTTGTGCATTTAAGCAACAGGTTCGTTTCACCCCACCCCCTCATGGATACCCAGCATTTATTTTTCTTTTATTTGCTCCCCTCTACTCTATTTAGCTCACTGAAAGAGATACACTGTGCATCCAGGTATGGAGGAACATGTAACTCACTGAATGTGACAGCAATGTTCCACAAGGAGCAAAAAGAAGACAAGTCGATCACCAAAGTGAACCTTTTGTTTTGCTCTAAATAGGCAAAGCAAAGGTTCAATTAAAATGAAAACCCAGTGGATTTGAATTCAAGACCTTGAAGTTACTAGACTTTACAGAGTACTTAACAATCCCAATTTGTGTACAAAATGTAGCTGCTTGGAAAAGAGCAGTTTGGAGGTATAAGAAAGTGGGGAAGGTGGGGAAACTGGAAGCATGGAGACTGAAAGAAGAGATTGGAAGAGAAGAATAGCAGAGTGGGGGAGCTGGCAACAGTAATACCTGGCAAAATAAGAAGTTGAGTGAGCAGCTAAAGGGGAGTAAAGAGAGTGACCAACTGGATGGATGGAATTGAAGGGCAAAGGGAAGGGGGAGCATATACCTTTAGCAGCTGCATAAAGGGACAATCGGATTCCCCAGTCCCAATACAATGTCTTGAACACGTCTGGCTTTATTACTAAAATATTATACAATCAATAAAAAAAACTGGATTCATAAAAAAAGAATGGGAAAGATTTGCTTTAAACTTTGAAGTGACCAAATCCAGATGATTGTAATAATAAAAAAAGATTTAGTCCTTTTAAGCCACAGGTCACATCTGTGTGAAATATTCTACTACAGTACATTGATAATGGGTTTAATATCATTTAGAAAATATCCATTTTTCTTGTGATGTATACCATATATTGAGTATATATTCTCACAGGGAGAGATGCATCTGCTACCAGCACACATAGACACCTGATTCAATCTTGCTATGCCTGAGGGTCTTCCAACACAGGAAGTCATTATTCAGAACGCTCTAGATGCCCTTCAGTAGTGAAAGAGGAAAAAATTAAACAACAACTTTAAGACGATTTCTCCATCTTGTTCCTTCATCTAATTACAGCCAAGACACCTAAAGGAATCACTTTTTGGAAAAGATTAATCTGTGAGAAAGGAAGATAGGTTGAATCATTTAGAGTGTCAGATTCAATAGTCTGGGGAATTACAGGATTCCTTTATTCCCATCCTGTCTAGAAGATATGAGTAGACGCCAATTTCTTATAAATGTGTATAGGCTCAAAGATTATAAAATAACTTAAAGGGAAATATCACCTATTGCCGTGCTACCGTAAACCATTAAAAAAGTGGCAAAACTCCTATATGTAATATATATTGGTATTGTTGAAGGATGACAGTTGTTTTTAAGATATACTCCAGGCAGATATTTAACCAACACTATTTACCATTTTAACTGCTAATGACATCATACATTCTGCATAACTACACCTCATTTTGAGTGGACAATGACGTATGTAACATACCATAGTGATCAAAGGGCTAAATGGATGCAATAGCAGTCATAATTTTGTTTTACATTAAATCAGTGGCCTTTTAGTCACAGATAATGTATCGGGGGGGGGGGGGGGGGTAGCCCAGAATGCCAGTGGGGAACCCAAGAAGAAGAGGATCAGGGCTGCTCTATTCAAAACCATTGCACAGAGCAGGTAAGTATATTATTATAGAATATTAGATAGAGCCTTTAGTATCCCTTTAAGTTCAGGGTTACATGTGGGGAGATTGATGAATCTGAGTCTTAGAAGTTGATTTACTAATGGCAAATAGGTGGTTCACTTTCCAAAGGAAGTTGCCTCAGAGCTTAGTGAATGTGATGACGCTCCCCTTTGCAAAGAATACCCAGTGACTTGCAAAGAAAAAAAAATCCTTCAGTAGAGCTTTACCTCATTCACCAAGGTCTAGAAAAGAAGGAAAACCCCAAAGGTGGTGGGACTGTATAGGCGACTGGACACCCAAAAAAGACAATAATGTTTGTTCAAAACATAAAACGCTTTATTAATTTCCCATGAAATTTACCAAAAAGATATAACGACCAAAACATATTTGTTAAAAGATTGCATGTAAATACAGCTCATACAAGGTATAGGGAACTCAAGGGTACATATGGTGAGGAAGAACCCTACGTGTTTTGGGTAAAAGCCCGATGCTCTTTGTGCCCTGGCTTCCGTCTCCTGCGACGTGGCAAATTCAAATGTAAAACACACCAAACACACTGATACAATTCAAAATAAAATAAAATAAATTCACATTAGTTTGCCCCCCAGTGCCCTTTCCTGCAGTCTTACTGTACTTTTTATGTATATATAGATATATATATATATATCTATATATATATGCGCATATATACATATATATATAGATATATATATATATATCTATATATATATATATATATGCGCATATATACATATATATATATATATATATATATATATATATATATATATATATATATATATATATGCGCATATATACATATATATATATATATATATATATATATATATATATATATATATATATATATATATATATATATATATATATATATATATAATATATATATACATATATATATATATATGTATATATATATATATATATATATATATATGTATATAGACAGTATGCATACATACATACATACATACATACTTTAACCACTTGCCTACTGGGCACTTATACCCCCTTCCTGCCCAGGCCAATTTTCAGCTTTCAGCGCTCTCACACTTTGAATGACAATTGCGCGGTCATGCTACACTGTACCCTTATGAAATTTTTATCATTTTTTTCACACAAATAGAGCTTTCTTTTGGTGGTATTTAATCACCTCTGGCTTTTTTATTTCTTACAAAAAAAAAGAAAAAAGACAGAAAATTAAAAAAAAAAAAAGTTTTTCTTATTTTCTGTGAGTAAATTTTGAAAATAAATACATTTTTCTCCTTCACTGATGTGCGCTGATGAGGCGGCACTGATGGGCACTGATAGGCTGCACTGATGAGCACTGATGAGGTGGCACTTATGGGCACTGATGAGGTGGCACTTATGAGCACTGATGAGGTGGCACTGATGAGGAGGTACTAATATGCCGCACTGATGAGCACTGATAGGCAGCACTGATGAGTACTGATAGGCGGCACTGATGAGCACTGATAGGTGGCACTGCTGGGCACTGAGAGGTGGCACTGCTGGGCACTGAGAGGTGGCACTGCTGGGAACTAAGAGGCAGCACTGATGGGCGGCACTGATGGGCACTGAGAGGCGGCACTGATGGGCACTGAGAGGCGGCACTGATGGGCACTGATGGGTGACACTGATGGGTGGCACTGATGGATACTGATGGGTGGAACTGATCAGCACTGATGGGCAGCACCATCAGTGCCCACACTCAGTGCCCATAGTGCTGCTAGTCAGTGCCCATCAGTGCCTAGATGAGCAGGCACTGATGGGCACTGACTGGCAGCACTATGGGCACTGACTGTGGGCACTGATGGCGGGCACTGTGGGCAGTTGTGGCATTTTTTCCCCTCTTCTGTAATCAGGGCACTGGTGATCAATGCCCTGATTACATTTCTTTGTGTCCCCTTACTGGTGATCGGGCTCTCCTCTTCCTCACACTGCAGTCTCCGTGTGAGGAAGAGAGCTGGCGATGAGAGATGATCTCATATGTTTACATTGATTGGCCATTCACCACGATCTGTGATTGGCTGTGTCCAAGGGACACGGCCGACACAGATTTTCCCCCGATGCGCTCTCGCGGGAGCGCACAGGGAGCCTGTTACTGGGAGGCCATATAAAGACGGCCTCCCGGAAATTAGAGCCCGCGCTGTAGCCGTACTTCGCCTATAGCGCGGGCCGGAAGTAGTTAACTTATTTATAGTTTTTTATTATATTATAATTTATGATTTTGTGTTTCAAACTTTATCATACCCGAGATGTTATAAAGAAGAACGCACAGAAAAAAAAATCATATGTAAATAGTTGGTTTGGGCTGCTCATTCTTAAGAATTACATGCAAAATAATGGTACCGCTTTCAGCACCTAAAATTCAAAAGAATCATACCGCCAGGGAGGTTAATGACCACATGAAGGTTAAAGGAATATTTATAAGAAATTAACATTTGGGCTGCAGATGCTTTTGTTTAGCACTGTATTTATCACATAAAAATACAATATTAAAATACTACTACTACCTCTACTACTACTACTATTAATAATAATAATAATAAAAAAAAAGCATAAAAAATAAAACAAATATTTTTTATATATTGTCATTTTGTTCTTACATTTGTGTTAATTTTTAGATTAATAAAAAAAACCATTGCAGGTAATTTATTAAAACTGTTTACCAAATGTTCTAAAAAAAAAAAAAAAGTAAAAATGATTTAGGTAAGCAAGTGAGTCGTGAAGTTATAATCAAGTTAAGTGCTACATTTGGGTTGTTTGCCTAACCTTCAATGACCTCTGGTCATATAATTAATAAACTTAAAAATATCTGTTCATAGTAGTTGGATGTAAGTTGGTTTATTTACCTGGCTACCTCTCCTATGTTTTATGGATTCCAAAGGTAAAATCTTTCAGTGCAAGTCTCAGTCTAAACCCCTCCCCCTCTAAAGTTTGTCTGCCAAGTTTTTTCTCTTCTGGGGTATCCACCTTTAATATAAAAATAAATCATAAATCCCTTGCAATGACTGTAGCTCTTTGACAAAGTTGTAAATTTAGGTTTGGTAATCTCACCAGACAAATGCTCGAGAGATATAAAGAGGCAGTTAGGTGATTCAAATATTTACCTAAATTTTGAGCAGACTTACCCTTTCAAAACAACAATACATAATATAAGCAACAGAAAATGTTGCATTTTTCCATTACTTTTAAAACTTTCAGCTTTCTTTACAGTTGTGTTTAGAAGTCAGCGTGAACACCCAGGTGTTTCCATAATTCTCTAAGCACCAATCTAGCCAGTGCTTTTAGAGTCGGAGAACATTAACATCAACTACAACAAAATATTGTTGGAACATGTTTGCAAGCAGAATATAATAAAAAGACATTGTTATTGTAGCACTTAACTGCTCTTTGTATGTGTACGTAAAAGATCAATGTTTATGCTTTTTAAATGCTTGTAGAGGTTTTGCAAGATCTTTTAGAGAGTAGTAATATTGTTGACAACACATTCATTCCAACAAAAATATCTTTATAAATGACTAAATAAGTGAATAAAATATAAAAGGATTTTAGGTACAAGCGTAGGCAGGACCATAGGAATTGAGTGTAAAAAGGTTAGTGCTTTTGCAGATGTGAAAAGGAGCACTTGTGTTCACTTTTAAAAACCTATTTGCTATTAAAAAGGATTTAGCATCATACATCTATTTAAAATGTACAGACGCAAAAATAATTATTTTTATAAATACAGAGGAGATGGCATAAGCACTCATTTATTTTTTAATGCACTTTGTATATTTGAAACTAGTTTTGGATTACCTGTTGTTGATTTTTGTCTATATAAGTCGTGTTTGTGTCAGATCTATCCCAACCAATTGATAAGCACATCGTAGGTCTAATCATCCAATTTCATTCAGGAGTTGATTTCCTGCCACCAGCAGGGGACATTGTTGGAAGATAGGTTCTGTATTGAGAAACCACAACCCAACCACACCTTCTAGTGATGGCCAAGTGTAACTTCCTCAGAAGCATGCATGCATGTAAAACCCAAGGGGACTGTAAGCCTGTAATACATGACCTGACTTTTTGACAAATTTAAGGACAAATAAAGAAAAATCATGATACTATCATTGGTGTGCTGCTTTCAGCCTGAGCATGTTTAACTATTTTAAACCTCTGCTACCACATTTGTTAGGATTTAACTATTTGCATTTAACCTTTTTTTGATTGGATACCCGTTAGCTATTTGAAATGATGACCACATTTATTCTATACAAGCTGTACAGTACTTTTGCATGACTTTAAACAAGACAATTAGAATCATTTTCATGCGTTAGCAAGTAACTAAAATGGTTTATGCCTTTATGGTTTGAGATTTATTGTTCTTGTTTTTTGTGCTTCAAGATCAATGTTTGCCAGAAGGATTTAAAAGTAAAGTTTAGGGGCCAATTCATACCTACTTGTTTTTCCCTCTGATGCATTTATTTTTACTGAATTCATTGGTAATGCATGAAAATGCATGCCAGCAAGCATTCATGTGTGTCTCAACATGTATCCTTGTGTTTCTATTGCTATTATATTCAGAAAAAAAAAAACAAACATAAAAAGCAAAGGTGAGGGCGCATGCGCGGCTTCCGGACATGGAGGACGCATCTTAAGTGAGCTCTGGGCACCGCTGGCTCTCCACCGCTCCGTACAAGCTTCTTTTCTTCTACATTTTTGACAGGGAGCAGGCTGCAAGTGATCCTGATACCTCTGGCGTCCCCATGGGCAAGATTGGGCAGCAAAAGCAGGGATATTCCTTTCCTGAGGTGTATATTGTATATGTTTGTATGCTACTGTATTTTTGCTGATTTTCTATTCATCTTTGCAGTTATGTACTAATTGATTGCTTGACCTGTTATCACATTGTCTTTTGGTTTGCTTTTGTTCTTTGGGGGCACCACTCCCTGTACAGATTGTATTCTGTGCCATTTTGATGGTTCTGTGTTGTGCTTTATTTTTCGTGCAAATAAAAATATAATTAAAAAAAAAAAAAAGCAAAGGTGTGAATACAGCATTAAGATTTATGGTTGTTTTAAAATTTCTTTTTGCTTGTTCACAAGTTTTTAAACCAATGCATGTACATTGTCTTCTAAAGTTTCTTTTTTTAACCTTTAGAAAATGTATACTTTGTATAAACAAATTTCAACATAACTTTCAACAATTCAACTGCAAAATGTTTGCAGCATTTGCTTTTTGTACTAAGAGTATTCAGTTTCCTTCTTTAGTACTTGTCTAACCAAAAATCCATAAGGGCCTATATCTTCCAGCAAGTGGGGTAGGGGATTATAATATTTTTATCCTATTGTTTAATTCTACATACAACATAGGCTATTCACAGCAAAGCAGTAACTGCAATGTGTCCTGATTTAGTATTCGCGTGAGAAAAAATGTATAAAACAATCAAACTTTCCTGAACATACTAAATAAATGAATACAAATAAAGTATATGTAGATCTAACAAAAATATGCAGTTATTATTGTACGTCATTCTCTGTTAATATTTGTATTTAAATAGAAACAGCAAACAGCAGTCACCTAAATTTAGATAAATAGGTTATTAACTGTGAAAACCAGCAACAAAACCAAATATGAACTTGCTGGACTTGCTGCTAACAGTTTATGAGCATTTGGTAAATGATATGCACTAAATAGGAACCTTTATTTCATTTTTATAAATAAGCTAAGAAGAAAACAAAATCGTTCACTAACTTTTCACAATGTTTTAAGCATAGCTTGTGATGGATGATTGATTTGAGGTATTTTATCAAATCCCATTAGCTATAACTAGACTGATTTCCCAGCGTCAATTCTGGTACATTTTGTTTTATTGGAATTCCAGTTATCAAACATGAAATCTGAAGGCAACAGAGTAGCAAACTTTTTCTCCCAAAGGAATAAGCATATTACAGGCACGTTACCTATCTCAGATCTAAACCTTTTTGTGAGTGGATTGAATTCTGACATACCATACATTGCCTCCACTTCTGTGTTTGTTGTCCTGTTGCATCATCTGACTTTAACTCTAATTTTCTTCTATGAAATATTTAACAGGCCTCTTGAACTCTGATTTCTTTCAATTTTGTTTGTTTTTTCCTGATGCTGGTTAAGGAAGTATATATGGCTTTTTCATGTTTTGCCCCCTTTTTCCCCATTTTACCTGCATCATTTGGGCTAATGAACCATAGTTTGTATTGCATTATTCTGTTGTTGTACTAATCATTTTAGTATTCCCTGAAAGAAGGGTAGTTCCAGTAATAAGAAACCTTTCATGTCAAATCTCACTGCAGAATTTGCAGAAATTAAACTACGTAGATTATCATCCCTGAAGGAAAGAAGAGAATATTGGTAGAGACTGCATGAGCCTTAACACCTGTTGCATAATTCCTTGTTTATCTTTATGCTGATGATTGATTTTAGCCACATCCTTGGCATCATTGTCATGCGGTAGAATGAAGTTGGAACTGACATCTCCCTGATTGTCTTGCATGATGGTAAGAATTGTGAATATATAGGGGTAGGGAAATGGTGCTGCCCAATGGGGGTAATTAAGGTAAGGTGTACTCTAATGGGTGTCACAAATGAAATATATATATATATATATATATATATATATATATATATATATATATGTGGTTCATCAACAAGGGATAAATAAGCAATCTATACCACAGATAAAATAAATATATGTGTGGCTCATCCACAAGGAGTAAATAGGCAATCTATACCAGTACGTACATAGAGCTAATATTTAACCAAAATATAAATAAATAAATACATAAAAAATGATGAGTGTTGTGATCTATTCCAAATAAAGTGACTCCGTGATATAAGGTGCAATCAATAGGGTGATAAAGTGACTTGTGAGAAGTAAACCTTGATAACAATATAAAATAATAATACAGTTGGTATTAGTAATAATACAATAAAATAAGTGGCAATATGGATAATAAATACCAAAGATGCTAGTGTTAAGACAATAAAACTGGTGACAATAGTGAAAATAGATGAATATGATTTTATTATATCAATAAATAATATAGTAATAATATAGTGTAACAGTGTTCACCTAAAGTAGGTGTATACACTGGGAAAAGTGTCAAGTGAGTGGTAGATAAAAGAAGGGGGGTATATAAATAATATCCAGTGAAAAAAAGGTGCAGATTGAAATATGCACAGTGATCTCTTGGAAATTATAAAAATATGAAAAATAAAAATGGATTAAAGTTCATAAGTGAAAGTGCTTGATCTTCAGGTGGCAATCCCAAAACTCTTCATGCACAAAGGAAGGGTGCCCCAGGTGGTTATGAAAAAGATTGCACTCATCGGAGTGCCCAACCCCACACAGGGGTATTAGGCAGGGTATATTACAGCTGTATACCACAGCGTGGAGGTTAGTGCTCCTATCCGTCCTCTACTTCCGTGCTTCTCTGTACCAGAGGGGGGGGGGGGACGGTGCTGCTCTCCAGTATTCAGCTTGTTCTTAGATTATGCTCCGGAGGTGGTGTGTATAAAATGAACAAGGGGGGAACCATTCAGAATATGTTGGCCAAAAAACAGCCTTGCTCCCGCACAGCTTCACCAGTCTTCAAATCCTTCACTCAGAGGAACTTACATTTACTTCCCGCCACTTCCGGTATGATGGTAAGAATGTCCTTGTATTTCTCAGCTTGTGAAAGGCCATTCATTTTGACCAAATCACCCCCTGCCCCTCTCTTCATGCTTCAAAGTTGTCTGTACACCTTTTTTCATTAACCATGTACCATTTTAGAGCTCCTTTGCTAGCAAGGTTCTAAAAACCCAACTTCTTATACCACTTCTCAATACACTTAATGGATGTACATGGGTCCTGAAGGTTTCTACTAGCTCTGAGCTAAAAGTGTTACTAGACTTCATTTTGTTTTAATGAAATTATGTATTTCAGTTTAATCTCCAGTTTTGAATGTGGTTATCATCTGCTGCACTCAGTTTCCATGGCCAAATGTTATATTTATAGTTCTCTACCTGGCTGGCTTGTATGTGTATCTAATGAAGAGCTTGGACAGCATATATGGAAACACCTGGCTTGTACATGATGACCACCTGTAACAGTTGTGGATATTTTTTAACTGATTCATGACAAATGTTCCCATACATGTGTAGTAATATGTCTCACCCACAGGTGGTTTAGTGAGCTTTGACGTTGTGTGTAAAGATGTCTGCCCCATATCCAATTGACCATGGGGTTTTGGGGGAAGTACAACCATGCCTTGCTGACATCACTCACAAAACAACCTGTGAGTGGTCGAAATGAATAACCACATCCTGTGGGTGGTCTCTGGTATACAGGACTAATAATAGTAGGATGGGGGAAAAAAGTTTGTTTTTAGAGCTGTGGAAGGAGGTTTGTTTTGTGGAGCTGTGGAAGGAAAGCATGCAGCAAAAAACCTCCTCAATATCCTGTTCCAGATATCGAATGCAAGCTGCTGCCAGAGTTCAGTATTATATGACCTTTCTTTGGGATATTGGGAATGGGAGTGTATGTTTGAGTCTTGTTAATGTTTATGGTAACTTTCATGTGTAAGAAGCTTTATGTATTTTGATGTCCAGTAAAGTTTTATGCTTTTTATCAAAACTGCTCTTGGTGTGTCTGTTCATTTTAAATATTTACTAGATATTTAAGTGGCCGTCCAGTATACCTTCATTATAAATTGTGTTGTTCCCACATTTGATACACCACCCTGGGGTTGATTTACTAAAATTAGACAGTGCAACATCTGGTGCAGCTCTACATAAAAACCAATTAGGTTCCAGTTTTTTTTTTTGTCAAAGCTTAATTGAACAAGCTGAAGTTAGAAGCTGATTGGCCACCACGTACAGCTGCACCATATTTTGCGCTCTCCAGTTAGAGTAAATCAACCCGCATGTGTCTTGTTGTTATGCTAACTTTTGCAGTGCTGCAAGACTTAAAGGTTAAACAGCCACAACTATCATAACCTCCCCCTTTTTAATATGATCTTTTCCTGTCCAATTTTATTCCCTCTACACAACCTGTATAGCACTTGCATGTTATATTTGCTTAACCATTTGCCGACCGCCGCAAGTACATATACTGCGGCGGTCAGCCCCTCACAGGCAAAGTGACGTATGGGTACGTCACTAGCCTGTGAGGCTCTGGGGAGCGAGCGCGGGCCGCCGGAGGCGCGCTATCACTCCCGCTCGGTCACGGACCCCCCGCGCGTGTGCCCGGCGGACCCGATGTCCGCCGGGCACTCACGATCGTCTGTGACAGCGGGAGAAAGGCAGGCGGCTGATGTAAACAAGCCGCCTGTCATTCTCCCCTGTGTAAGAACAGTGATCATACGGTTCTACTATGTAGGACCGTTGATCACTGTTCCTACAGCTCAAGCCACAGCCAATCACAGTTAGAATCACGCCCCTAGAGACACACACCACCCCTCCCTCTCAAAAAAAGTTAACCCCTTCACTACCAGTGTCATTTTACAGTAACAGTGCATATGTATAGCACTGATTACTGTAGTAATGTCAATGGTAACCCCAAAAGTGTCAAAATTGTCAGTCAAGGGTCCGATCTGTCCACCCCAATGTCGCAGTCCCGCAAAAAAAATCGCAGATCGCCGCCATTACGCGTTAAAAAAAACAACAAAAATTACAAAAATCTTTCCCTTTGTTAGTAAACGCGATAACTTTTGCGCAAACCAATCAAAATACGCTTTTTGCTATTTTTTTTACCAAACATATGTAGCATAAAACAAATTGGCTGAAAATGTTAAAAAAAAATTGATTTTTACATTTTTTTGGGGGGAATTTCATATAAAAAAATGTGAAAAATATTGTTGTTTTTGCAAAATTGATGCTGTTTTTTTGTTTATAGCGCATGATCAAAAAATCGCACAGGTAATCAGATATAACCAAAAGAAAGCTCTGTTTGTGGGAAAAAAGGACATCAAATTAGTTTAGGTACAGCGTCGCACGACCGCACAATTGTCCGTTAAAGTCACGCAGTGCCGAATCACAAAATACCCCCTGGTCAGGAAGGGGGTAAAATCTTCCGAGGCTTAAGTGGTTAATTGTGCACTGGCTTATACATCTACAAAAAGCTCACAATTGTTGCTAGTTACTTTGTTTAAAGTATATCTAAAGCCCAAAACTTTTTTTTGGTTAGAGAAAGAAATCATCTAAATCAGTTTTTTTTTTTTTGTGAACTGAAAGTACCTTTTGATCAGTATTGTATGTTAGTCTGAACTCTGTGTTTAACTGCTTGGCCAGAGCTGTATATAAACCTGATGATACATATTCAAAACATGCTTTTCTTTCCCATCGCCAAAATTAATTCAGCAATGGCCATGATTATTTACAAATTTGTATTTGTCCGACACGGTGCAAAGTAATGCTGCTAAGGTTGAAAGGCTCTGTCTCCAACCTGAAAAGCTACCAATAAACAAAATACAATTATCTCATATTATGAAACGCAGTAGAGCAAGGATTATTATTGTTGTGTACTGTGCTCTTTTTATAGGTCTATAAAAAAAATCACAATGCAAAAGTAACTGAAAGTCATTACATGGTGTTATAAACACTAGTGCCATGGGAGTGGGCAATGGCTAATTAGATATAAAGTCTATTGAAGCATACATTTACAATGTTCATTAGAATGAGAGATCACACGCTCATGGTGATAAAAAAACAAACTGGATATTAAACTTACCGTCACTTTTTTTATTTATGCGGACAAACTCTTAAGAAGTTAGTGTTTAATCTGACGATGTGATTCACCCTTCAGTTTACTTCTTCTGTTTAATGGCTTAATTAAAATTTGTCAAACAAATTACTCTGCAAAGGGTGCTACATGGAGGTGTCAGCAGGGGCCAAATTGAAGAAAAGGAGATGGTGCTGAAAAATATTAGACTTTATCAGCTATTGCGCTGCCTGAGATTTATAAGGATAATAAAATAAATGATATAAGTATGGCTTCCCTCCCTTAAAATGTACAGATCACATAACCTCAGTCTTGATGCTAATGGCATAGCTATTAAAGAGATATACAGTATGGCAATGGTAGATTTATTATCAGCAATTGTTCTCTGCAATAAAGAGTGTCCTCCATTAATGACAACAGCTGTTGGTTTAATAACCCTAGAAAGAATCATTAAAACTCTGTACATTTCCCTGAACCAGATGGAAAAGATGTTGAAAAAAGTGTTAAAACATATGGAAGAACATATTGCATCATCACAACATATCAGTTTTCCTCCTAAAACTATTTCAGATTGACTTCTGTTAATAAGAGTTTAAGGTATCGCAAGGATTAAGTTCTGCCTGTTGGAATGTTTAGCGATTTTCTGTCAACTCCAATATTCTGATAGGAACACAAAATGTAAAGTGGAGAATTTTATGTTTGATAGAGACCTGTGTTCTAGTATACTGGCCGATGTTTTAACTAAAAGAAAAGATTAAAACAAGGAAAACTGCAATAAAATGTTAATTGGATATTCTGTATACAGGGAACTACCAGGTTTCTGTATATGAGTAGGCTTCCAGTGACCTAGTGTCTAGAGGTTATGGGAATATCTCCCAATAATAATGCGCGTTAGACTTTGGGGTAAGTAATAACTAAGCACTAACTTTTGCGTTAAACCTGTTTGTCCCCTGCTCCATCTGTCAACCACTTATCTGTCATGTGAAACTTTAATACAAAGAATTATTGGATGTTCAGCCATCCAGAATCATGTCCTTATGTTACACAGCATGTGAGCTGGGCTAACACCTGACTAGTGTGTGTGGGAATTAACTAGAGACTCACTCACTTTAAGCGCCCTTTTTGTTTCATTGTAGACTTTGGCATTGATTTAGTAAAGGCCAATAGACTTATCACTTTTCAGTTGTTCCAGAGCTTAGTAAATTAGGTAAATTTTCACTTTGCTAAGAAAAGCCAATCACCTTCAAGGAAAATGAAAAAAAAAAAAAAACTTGCACATGATTGGATGATGGAAGTTAACAGAGCTTCTGCTCATTTACTAAGTTCTGGAGCAAATGCTCTTGCAGAGTGGAACTGCACTTTGCAAAGTGCACGATGTATTTGCCATTAATAAATGAACCCCTTTACCTCTCCTCGGCTATAAAGAATTGATGAAGGGTGAGGAAGGGTATTGAGAGAACAACCACATCATAATCACAATAGAGCCCTTGATTAAACTAACAGGGATATGGGCTGCTTGGGCACGGCTGTAGGGGTTAACACTATGTGGATGCCCACCCACTTGGGAGGAGCTATGTTTGACCACACCTAGGTGGTATAGACATTTGGCTGTATAAATGAGAGACATGGCCTGTTGGCTCTGAAGAAGAGGCTAAGCCTCGAAACGCATTATCCGTTATCTATTGAGGAGTCGGACATTGCATCTGTTTTAACTTGACACTGATGGTTCCAGAAGTATGCATTTGATGCGCTTATATAAAGCATTTGTTTGTGAGACTAAATAATATACACTGATTTGGGTTATTTTCACCAAGGAAATGTAGCAGATAACATTTTGGCCTAAATTCATAAAGAAAGATTATATATTTGCAAAATTTTATAACAGAAACAAAGAAAACTGTGTTTGTTTTTTAAAACTTTCAGTCTTTTTTCATCTATTTAGCAAAAAAATAAAAAAAAGCTCACCAAATACCACCAAAAGAAAGCTCTATTTGTGTGAACAAAAAGATAAAAATCTAGTTTGGGTGCAGTGTTGTATGACCGCACAATTGTCATTCAAAGTGTGACAACACTGAAAGCTGAATATTGGCCTGGGCAGGAAGGGGGTAAAAGTGCCCTGTTGGTTAAAGTGGTTGTATACACTGCTTGGTGACTTTCACCTACAGGTAAGCCTATAATAAGACTTACCTGTAGGCAAAATAAATATCTCCTAAACCTCCACGGTTTGGGAGATAATCACCTTGCATGCAGCCGCTGACATCAGTGACGCATGCACTCTCAAGATCCGGCGTACAGTGCCGGAACTTCAGAGCTCCTTGCCCAGAATAAAAGGGTTCCTGCGCATATGCGCGGGAGTGACGTCATTGCGGCTCCGGGCACTCACAGCACGGGAGCCCGCAAACCTGGAAGAAACGCAGAGGGAACATGTCAGCTCCCTTAGCAGTGACCATTCCCCGCTGCAGGGGCTTCGTTCTAAGGTAAGTATTTCATAATGCAGTAGTATGCGATGCATACTAGCACATTATGCTATTGTCTTGCAGGGTTTTTTTTTTTTTATTCAGCGGTTTACTACCGCTTTAAGGAATGTAAAAAAATAATAGCCAATTTGAGTAGTGTCGGCCTTTTTGGATCAGTTCTTTCAACAGTAATGTATATAGTAGGGATCGACCGATTATCGGCAAAGCCGATTATCAGAGGGCCAATGTTCACTTTTCCCGATATATCGGTAATGGCCCCGGAACTTGCCGATATTACTGATATTGTCATGACGTCATTGCCTATGTTGGGCCACGCGCCTCCGCGCACTGGGCCTAACCTCTGCCTTGTTAGGCCGCCTCCCTCACCTTGGACAGCCTCGTCTGGAGTCGGGAGTCTCTCAGGAGTGTATAACACAGCTATACACCCACCCACAGCAGCCCGGTGCCAGCCAGCCACCCACACCCATAGGCCCTGTACCAGCCAGCCACAGGCACTGTACCAGCCAGCCAGCCACCCACAGGCCCTGTACCAGCCAGCCACCCACCACAGGGTTCCAGCCAGCCAGCCACCCACCAACCACAGGGTGCCAGCCAGCCACTCACCACAGAGTGCCAGCCACCCACCCACCACAGGGTGCCAGACAGCTAGCCACCCACCACCACAGGGTGCCAGCTAGCCAGCCACCCACCACAGGGTGTCAGCCAGCCAGCAACCCACCATAGGGTGCCAGCCAGCAAGCCATCCACCACAGGGTGCCAGCAAGCTAGCCACCCCTACAGGGTGCCAGCAAGCCAGCCACCCAGCACAGGGTGCCAGACAGCCAGCAACCTACCACAGGGTGCCAGCAAGCCAGCCACCCACCACAGGGTGCCAGACAGCCAGCCAACCACCACAGGGTGCCAGCCACCCACCACAGGATGCCAGCCAGACAGCCAGCCACCCACCACCACAGGGTACCAGCCACCCACCACAGGGTGCCAGCCAGCCACCCACCACAGGGTGCCGGCCAGTCATCTAGAAGAGCAGGATGCTGCAAAAAGAGAAAAATGTCCAAAAAGGCAATGGACAGAAGAGAAACTTCATTGTGGTTGAAAAGATGCCATGTTCAGTGTTTTATTGGGGCCTCATGCAGAGGATTCTTCTGAATCTGCAATAATGACCCTGGATGATGAACTTCATCTCTATTTGAAGGAACCAGTAATTGACAGAAGAAGTGGTGATCCTCTTCAGTGGTGGAAAGAAAATCAGACACACTACAAAAGACTTGCTTCTCATGCTAGAAGATACCTTTCTGCTCCTCCTTCCTCAGTGCCAAGTGAGTGTGTTTTTAGTGAAGTGGCAGCCATATATAAAAAAACAGAAGCTGTTTAACTGGTGAACATGCTGAAATATTATGCTTTCTGCACTATAATATTGTTCTACTTAACTGGGAGTATTGAAAGTGAGTAGTACTAGTGTCCACTCCACTGTCTTTTGCACTGCAGCTACTAGATTTAAACATTGCAGACAGTGAGTGCACTACTGCAGCAGTTTATGTAAATTTTATTTGGGGAAGCCTTTAGTTATTATTTTCCCAGCACTTTATTTTTCACAGTTGTCATTCGTTCACATGATGTGAAACTGATGTACCTGCAAGTAAAAGCTGTGCGGTTTTCCTATCCGTTTTCATGCAGGTAAGGTGAGAAGAACGAGCCTTTAATGTTAAAAATGTTAATAAACATTAACATGTTCAGTACCAGATTTGTGTCAAAAATTATCTTTATTTTTTAAAACTTTAAATGTACAAAATATCGGCCCATATCAACCGATACCAATACTTTGTGACCAAAATATCGGTATCGGTGCTGAAAAAAAAATATCGGTCTATCTCTAATATAGAGGCCTGAATATGGAAATATGGAAACCATTGGGGTTAATTAACTTAAAGTAAAAACTAAACTAACTTACTAACTTACTAAAGGAAAAACTTTTTTTAGTTTTGGATAGAGTTTAGGTGGATTAAAATACCTGTCAGGCTTTTATTGCTGTCTGTGTCCCTGTTAGGGAGATTCATCCTCTCTCTTTGTTCTGTTTACCATTATCATTGAAAGTGAAAGTAAAAGAAAATCCCACATTTTGGGATGTCCCCAGAAAAGTAATTACATACATACATAGTTACATAGTTTGTGAGGTTGAAAAAAGACATCAGTCCATCTAGTTCAACCTATGATGTGTGTGTGTGATTTGATGTTAAACATACATTGTATACCCCTGTATGTTGTGGTCTTTAAGGTGCCCATCTAATAGTTTTTGAAGCTATCGATGCTTCCTGCTGATACCACTGCTTGTGGAAGAGAGTTCCACATCCTTAATCAGCATAGAATGCATTAAGATAAAAAAAAACAAAAAAAAAAACCTTCTGCTTTTAGAACCACACTGATCAAAGTAAAATAAACCTTTTTTTACTTTGATCAGTGTGGTTCTAAAAGCAGAAGGTTTTTTTTTAGGTTATGTTTTTGGTAATAGATTGCATAAAAATATAAAAATGTCATAATTTTTCTAAGAAAATATGATCAAATATAAAGCTTTGTTCATCCTAATTTACTATTTACATTTTTACTGAGCCCCGGCTATCACTATACTTCCTATGCAGCTGCTCTGCCTGCCCTTCTTTTCTTCTGGCTCAGTCACAGAAAGCTTTGTATTATATGAACCAATGTACAAAATACTAAATATTCTGTTAATGAGAACAGTTGCCAGGAAGGGTGGGCAGTGAGGCTGCTGTGTAGAAGAGTGCATCTCTACTATCAGAACACTCAAAGGGTAGCAGTAGCTGTTCTCTCGATGCTCAGAAAAATGTAAATAGTAAATAAAAGAGATAAAGTCCACTAGGTTGCATATACTGTACCTCATCTTAAACAATAGGATCACCTTAAAAAAAATTATGAATGCACATTTTTCTACAGGTAAAAATGTCCATTTCTTTCTAGGGAGCCTGCAGAGCATTGCACCTATGATCAGCAGAGCATAGGTGCAATCTACAGCTAATGCAGACTCTCAGCATAGCTGTCTGCCTGTAGCTCATGGACTATGCAGTATACCTCACAGCTCATTGAAAACTGCAAAAATTGCAGCTGATAGTACCTGTAGGCATTAATTTACCGGAAACTGTGAGTGAATGAATGACACTCCCGTGTGGGCAGAACCCCACTTGGCCACGCTGTTTTCAAATAGTGACAGCAGGTACAGGGAAAATATCCTCAGCCTGCTGTCTAGGGAGGGGGAAGAGCTGCAGATGCCGGAATATGTTACATGTTACATGTTCCACCCTAAAAACTGGTGGAACAGGTGACATGTTCCAAAAGTGAACCTGTCCATTAACCTCTAATAAACCAGCATATTCTTTAACCACTTGCCGAACACCCACTGCAGATATACTGCAGCGAGCTGGCTCGGCTGCGTGAATCGCTGTACCCATACCTCGCTCCTCGAGAGCAAGCGTGGGAGGTGCACGCATGTGGCGATTCGTGAGTGGGGAAGCTGATCTGAGGGACTGGCTGTTAGATCTTCTTAAGGCTTCGCTTTCTCTAAACACGTGGGTTTCTCTGAACTGTGGGTCTGTGATGACTTGGTTCAGGCATCTCGAGGTGAGTTTTCTTTTTCATCCTATACTGACCGACGCCTTGCTCTTTTTTCTTAACTCTTGCATTTGCTCCACAAAGGCTCGTCTGGCTCTACGGCGAGTTCTGCATTGTCCGCTTTGTCCTTTTGGTTTAGTCTTCTTCGGTGGGAGGAGGTTACCAAGGATTTTCCAGTGTGGCGTGTTCTGCAAGGTTGGTGGCACATGATTCATGCCCCAGATTCTAGTTGCCCAGTTTTGCTTCCTATCCTTGTGGATATTCTTTCACTTTTGCCGTCGGTGTGTTTTTCTGATTTTGAGACCCTTTTATTCCAAGTTGCCTTCTCCTGGGCATTTTTTGGTGCCTTTCGTATCGGAGAATTAGTTTCCAAGTCCAGACGTTCAGTGGGCAGTGTCAGAACTGCGGATATTTTGCTTTCGGGTGACTGAGTCTCCATTTTACTGTGTAATTCAAAATCAGATAAAAATAGAAAGGATAAATGAGTAGTCTTGCATGCATACGGTGGTCCATTTTGTCCTATCTTGTTGACCTCTTGTTTTTTGACTGTCCACCCTTCGTCCTACAGGTTTCTTGTTCACGCTGATTCCTCCTCCTTGAGCCGCTTTCAATTTTTGTGTGTTTTTCGTTTTTGTCTCACAAAATTGGGCCTTCCCCCATGGGATTTCTCAACCCATTCTTTCTGCGTCATTGCTGCCACAGTGACTACTGGCATGGGCTTTTCTGATACAGAGCTACAGCATTTGGGTAGATGGGAATTTTCCCCAGCCCTTATCTGGATCATCAGTGACTCTTTTATGTATTGGGCCTCCTGTCGCGCTAACGTCCAGAGTTAAAGAAGGAACTTGGGCTTTGCTTATGAGGTCACCAGGGTTTGCTGAGGTGGTAAAGGAGGCTTATGCTGGTCACAAGTTCTACCATAATGCCTACGGCTCAGTTCGCAAGTTTCTGGCCTCATTGTTTTGGTTCTTCACACTGGCGGAAATTACATTGGTTGTTCACATTCAGTTGATCTAATTTCTGCCATCAAAAAAGACATTGCTCATTGCTGTGCTGTTAGTTTTAGTCTAGTTAGAAATCGTTCCTCACTTGATTTGAGCATGTCCCATCCCCTGTCCACGCTTGGAATGCTTTCGCCAGAAGGTCAATACCTAGGTCTCCAAATTTGTTATGGGGAATTTGGGGAATTGGCCTGGATATTTTTAACCTTGGCCTCCAGTCTAGTATTAAACATATGCTGGCTGCGGTGGGGCGCTTGTCAGCTAAGCGCGGGTGGTGGTTTTTGGACCGTTCCAGCAGAAACATTTGTCAAAATAGTCTATGCCCTTGTTTGGAATTAGGATTTGGTTAAGTCCAGCACTTCTCGTAAGGGCAGGCCTCTCTTTCTCCTTTTCCAACAATATGGTTGTATGTGTGGTTTATTCAGGTTGGCAAGGTTACTTATTCATCAGTTTTAAGACTTCTGCCCCTTAACAGTCATGAAAGCCCCTTGACCCTAATAAGGAAATGGAGCCTTGACTGCTGGGGGCATGGCCAGGATCTGGGTGTGGTAACTCCCAACATGCAAATTAGCTAAAGGATGATTGACTACAAGATATGAGGTGAAGGGGTGGAGCCTACGTTCAAATAAAAAGGTAGTTTCTGAGGTAAATGAATGCCTTTAAAGGAACTGTGACTGAAAGAGCTGCCCACCCGCCCCCCCCCCCCCATGCTTGGTTTGTCTCAGCTTTATCAGCAGTTTTTGAACCTTGCCAGCTTTTTCCATAATGGCTATGCCCTTGTTTCAAATTTGGAATTGGTTAATGTCAGTCCAGCACTTCTGGTAAGGACAGGCCCCTCTTTGACTTGGTTATCCTAATGCTGAAACACTGTGTAACAGTATAACTGTGACTGGAACTGGTTAAATGGTTTCTTTTGGAAAATTGCCTGTGTCAGATCCTTAAATAAAGCTGTGGCCTTGCACTTTTTCAAGGATATGGTTGTATATGGGGTTTATTCAGGCAGGCAAGTGTACTTATTCATCAGTTGTTTTTAGGTTTATGCCCCTCAACAGTCATGTGCTAATATGCATATTATGCATATCATGAAAGACTTACCTTTAAACAAAGGCCTCCACGACGTGCTGTCACCACATACTGGGCTTTCATCTTCACCCAGTCTTCCTTCAGGGTTTGAGGGCTCCAGCTGTTTGAATGGGAGTCATGGACATGGCACAGAGCCCTTCAGAGCGCAGTGCCCATGCACCGGTGACGTCACCAGCTGTAAAAATAGTGGTGCACATATAGGAGATATTCCTTGTACCTACAGGTAAACTTTATTATATGTACAAGTCACCAAGAGGTGTTTACTATTGCTCTGTATTTTTAATACACCATCATTTTTTTTTTAGTTAGGCAAGTACCAAAATAAGACTTTAGAAGTTGATGGGCAAAAATAAAAATCCTTTGACAAGTAAAATAGCTGCCATTTACTGTATGTATTTCATATTTATATTTAGCTGTTCAGCTTTAAGAACTGTTCTGAATCATATATTGTTAGACAATGTCAAGAGTATAGAATAAACAAGCAGCTTCATATGTATAATCATATGTTGCAGCTTTTAGCATTCACACATTTTTTTTATTTTTTTTAATGTTCACATTTCATTTAATTTGGCAGTACCTGAACACATTTTTGCTACTATGGCATGAAAGAGTAAGAAATATTTCATAATAACAAGAGCAATGATCTTCAGAAGGAGAGGAAGACACTGCTCTCCCACTGTCCCTGCAGGTGGCTGCATTACCAGAACTGGTGTGTGTTAACTCAGCATGACTGGCTCAGCAAAGTGTGGTACACTATACAGTACTTACTATGAACCATGTGAGTCAGCCAGGCTATTATCCTAGCAGGAAAGCTTACTAAGTGACATAGAGAATCTCTGCGGCATATTTTAGTAAGGAAACATTTTAATTTTGGGTTGAAAGCGAGGAAGAAAGTCTTTTTATAAAGTAAAAAGTAGCTGAAAACTTACAGTAAGTGCACACATCATATAAAAGCATTATTTGTTCCATGCTGCCTTTATAAATCACAAACTATATGATAGCTAGGAACATTGTAAATGTGACTTTGAAAGGGGGAAAACCATTGTGTGAATAGTGAAATGTTACCAGGCAGGAACTATAGAAGCAAAGTAATCACTGTCTGTATTCTGTGCCATTTCAAGTATGGATACTTCAAAAATTCATATTGAATTAAAGTAGAACTATGACCCACACATAAAAAAAAAGCATATGTTCTGCATTACTGAGAGAGAAACTTCCATCTGGAAGCTGTGCTGTAAAAAAAAAGACAGGCATAGGGCAAAGGACTAGTCACCAGTATTGCATGCGGTCTCCCTGCAACTGAATTACCATGCCTTGCTCTGCATTTGATCTCCATATCGAGGCAACCATATTGGAAAAGGCAGCACTTTGCTTTCTCATGTCAGAGCCCCCAGTCATTTCTCCTGGGAGTAGCAGTCAGAGTCAGCAGTGGCTTAGATTTACTCTGTTCTGCTGATATACAGCCATGAGTGTCTAGGCATACCTGAAAGTGCACTGCTATTTTCAACAGGAATTCAAGACAAAAAGTACATTTTCAGAATACTGCTACTAGACATTCCAAATAAATATTCAGACAAATTTTTCGTTATTCGGAGATTCGGATATATCTAAATCCCCGAATTACAGTACAGATGCATTTTACTGAATTTGCCGAATAACATTCATCCTAATTTCCAAAATTCGAGCTGAAATTCGACTTAGATTCAACATTGAATTCTATTCACATTTAAACTGTAAACATATTGTGTTATTTGTCATTGTAATCATTTAAAGAAGATTTTTCTTTTGTTCATTCACTATGCAAGTGTAAAATTGATAAAAATAAATAAGTAAAATATAAATATTTAAAAGCATTTGTACTTGACATTATTTTTTCTCAGCTGGCTAAAACTTTTGCACAGTAATGTACATAGTAAAATGTTGAAAGTAAGGTACCACTTTTATTAATTAGAACACTTTGCATATTTTGAATAAATGTAATATTAATGCTAATAAGATCAATGTGTAACTAACATTCAGATGTTTGGTTACTTGGTTACTCGGTTGCCGCATTCGAATCATAAATAAAAATCTAAAATGTTCGTTTTGACTGAATCGTAATTTACCGTTTCGAATCAAGAAAAAATTTTTTTAATTTGAGGAAAATTGGAAAAAACATAGAACTGATTCTGAATATGAATTCCGAATACGCATCCCGAATACAAATTTAACGAATCCACTGAATTTAACAAAACTAAATAACTAGATTAACGAATCTAAATGAAAACAAAACTAATTTTTTTACAGCATAGCAAATCTTCACTTTTTGAGTTCAGTTACACTGTAAAGTGGCTCTAAAGGCTCAAGGTTTTCTACCCTCATGCAACCTATGCATTAAGGTAAAAAAACCTTCTGTGCGCAGGAGCCCTCTAGCCCCCCAAATACTTACCTAAGCCCCATTGCGATCCAGTGTTGTGCACAAAGCTCTCAGCTCTCCGGGAAAGTTCCCGCTTCATTGGCTGGGGGGGGGGGGGGCAGCAAGCCATGACTTTGTGTCTGAATAGACACACAGAGTGGTAGCTCGCTGTTTGCTGTGGGGGCACTTGGCAGGAGGGTGGAGCCAGGAGCACCTGACAAGGTAAGTATAAAATGTGTGTTACTTGACTTTACTATCACTTTAAGTTTTCCCTAAGTCTTCCTGCAAAGTGTATGTATAGCTGTTAATCCTTCATTGAAGTCCACCTTATGCGGATTCTTAGAGTGACAAGGCTGCTGTACTGCTCCTAAAATTAGAGCACACAGGAGCCTTTAATTAAACAAAGGGTGCTAGCTAGGTCTAAGTGGTGCCCAGAAGATCATCAGCATTACAACTGAGATTGTTTTTGTCACTGGTCCTATCAGGAAACTCATTCATTTATGGGGTTTAGTTATTTATACAGCCTTCAAGAAAGGTCAGGACTTCAGTCTGTCAAGTTTGCAGACAATTTTGAGTGTTGAGTTATTCACTTCAAGGTCAACACAGAGGACAAGGGGCTACTCTTTAAGTCTAGAGGAAAACAGATTTTGTCTCCAAATATGGAAAGGTTTCTTCACCGTAAAAGCTGCGAAAATGTGGAATAGACTCCCTTCAGAGGTGGTTCTGGCCAGCTCACTAGATTGCTTTAAAAAAGGCCTGGATTTTTTTCCTGGGTGTACATAATATAAATGGGTACCAATATTTATAGGTAAAGTTGATCCAGGAAATATCCCATATCCTCTGGGTGGATCAGGAAGGAATTGTTTTCCCCTGCTGTAGCAAATTGGATCATGCTTTGCTGGGTTTTTGCTTTCCTCTGGATCAACTGCGGGTATAAGATTGTGTATAATGGTTTGTATGGTTGGGTTTTCTTTACTGTTTTTTGTTTTTTATTGGTTGAGCCAGATTGACTTGTGTCTTTTTTTCAACCTAACTATGTAACTATGTAATTTTAGAACTGAATTCTAAGCAAACAGCTAAACACATAACAAAACTCATATGGAAGCTACTTTAATGGCCAATTGATCTGTTATTGTTCAAGATAGTCCTGAAATGTACACAGCCCTGGCAGACTGCACAGCCAGGCTGGTGACTGGATTTTTTCTATTGCTAAAGTGACACTGAGCTCTGTGGTTCTTTCCAGCAGTACCGACATCAATATAGCATCATGCAGTGATGTAACAGCAAGGGGCAATATAGCTCTTGAAGAGAGCAAAGATTTGCAGCACTAGTTGGCAGCACAGGGAAGTAAAATACAGTTTTTTTTTACAGAGGAATTTTTTTTCTAGATTTTAATTTTATGACAAATTTGTTTCAAGGAAATACATCATGCCAGACTGTGATGCAGAATCATCAGCAAATTGATGAAGCCTTCCCTTTGCTCTCTTCTTATTTCAGTATGTTCAGGATCAGCAACAAAATTTGATTACCAATTGACCTTTTTTTATTCTGAGTTCACTTATAGGAAGGATTACAAGAGGCTGATATTAAAGCAGATTTTTTTTAACCTTAATTGAATGTGTTTTTATTTTAAGAATACATAACTGCATTAAATGGTGTTGTGGTCTCTACCTGGAGTTCTTTTTTTAATAAGAAGTTTCAAGGTTTCCCAAGTTTTTTCCTGAAAGGTTTATTTATACCACACTTTTTTTTTTTTTTAGTTTATATGATTTAAAATGTGTTTTTTGATCTTTTTTGTTTTACTATGAAAACAAACAATCTTTGTTAGACAAATAACCCTTTTATCTGTTAGGAAGGATTCCTAGAGCACTGAGTGGTAGCTATAGAGACAGCAGAGAAGACCGAGCTTGCTTTGAGGTTTCATTCGTCTGGTTGGAATTTCAACCTTCCATAGAGGCAATTTGACAAAGAATGACTTATTAGGTTCTGTAAATAACAGGCTTTTTTTTTTTTTTTTTTTTTTTTTTTAGCACAGGTGCATTGTATGTGAAAATGAGACTAAATTGCCACTCAGTGACTGGTTGGGAGATAGCATAATATTAATATGAAGTTTTTCATGTTTACTTGAACATGAAAAAAAGAAAAACATTTTATGGTGCTGACCATAATAAGAAAGAAAAATATGGACAAAAATACTTTATTCCGTGAATGTATATCTCAACAGATAAAAAGGACAGTAACATTTTAAAATAATTTAGCCTACTGAAAGTGAACATAGCAAAAGAATGAGATAACCATTTTATTTTATTTTGTTGGCCTGCATAAGGCTGCAAACACAGAGAAAAGATTTATTTTTGGAACATGAGACGCGGCTGTAAAAATCTGTATACAGTACCAAGTACCATGTGTTCCCTGGTAAGCAATTGGGTTGCCAACTGCCAAGCAATACGTTAAAGATGTAATTAATTATGCATGGCTGGTAATTATCAAAGACTGCAGCCATTGTGCATTGTGCAGCATGTTTTATTGTTGCAGTTATATCTCCTGGCCGGAACATTTAAGTTAAGACACTTATCTCGAGCTGCAAAGCAATAGTTATAAATAAAAAAGGACTTTATGTTTTGCTGAATTCCAATGACATTTATAAAATGTTTTGTTTCTTGGGAATTTCCCACAAGATGTGTCTGTATGGATTGATTTCTTTTGGATTATTGTCAGTTAAACATTTCTGTATAAAGGACAATAAAATGTAACATAAATTCATAATAGATGTAAAGGACATATTTATTATTAAGACAATTGAACATTTCCTATATCCTGTTATAGTCAAGGTTAAGTCTGGGAATTAATAAAGAAATAACTACATTTTGTATACATCTATGACTTTCTGTCATCATCTAATTAATTCATAAATGTAACATTTAAAAAAAACATCAGATTATCCTAATTTTTTTTTTTTTTTAAGATTAATTTATTACAAAATGTTCTGCATAAAGAAGCTGTAATGAGTAAATATATCTTAAAATGTACACCTGTACAATTTTTTAAGTGGTGGTTCCACTAAGAGCTAAAGTAATTTGTAAATGATAGTGAACTAAATAGGGAGATTCTGCTGGTAATAGAAAATACAAAGAGCACCAATCCATGGCTGCCAACAGCACGCATTTGCTACTACAGACATCCCAACCTGCAAAAACAAATTTCAGGGAGGTGGCAAACTCATTTCAGGGAGGTGCCCCCCCCCCCCCCCCCCTTTCCTCCACAACAATTTAACACAACTAGAGGATGATCAAATTAAATGGAATAAGTATACAGATGTTTACTTCTTCTGAAAGATAAACACTCTAACCACCATGACCACTTCAGTGATTTGAATTAGTCATGGTGGTAGAAGTCAGAAACACTGCACATGCTGGGATACATACAATTATGTGCTGGGGGCTAGTTGCACCCCTTGCACATGTGAGGTAGGCAGCCAGAAAATGTCATGTTCTTGTTCATACATGTAAGAATAAGGACATGACATTTTATTATGACAGAACACAACTAGTTATTAAACAACATATTGCAACAATTTACACACACTAATGCACATACCTTTTCTACTTCTAAGGGTACTGCTGGCTGGTACTGCTGGTGGTTACTGCTGTCAGGTACTGCTGGTGGTTACAGCTGGTTGTTACAGCTGGCTGGTACTGCTGGTGGTTACAGCTGGCTGGTATTGCTGGCGGTTACAGCTGACTGATACTGCTGGTGGTTACAGCTGGCTGATACTGCTGGTGGGTACTGCTGGTGGTTACAGCTGGCTGATACTGCTGGCAGGTACTGCTGGTGGGTACTGCTGGCGGGTACTGTTGGTGGGTACTGCTAGCAGTAGCTAGTACTGCTGGTGGGTACAGCTGGCTAGTACTGCTGGCAGGTACAGCTGGTGGGTACTGTTGGTGGGTAGTACTGGCTAGTAATGCTGGCGGGTACTGCTGGTGGGAAATTCTGGCTGCTATGAGACACATCAACGCTGAAATGTGACAGGAGCGGCGCTGTAGGAAGCATGCATAGTCGATGCTTCCTGTATCTCTCCTCTCACAGGCGAGGTGCATTTGATATCACGCCGCCTGTGACAGAATGGAGCCAGAACTATATAGGAAGCATTGGCTCCATTCTTCACCCAGACTGATGCTCGGGGATATGCTGGCAGGCACAGCTGACAGCCGGAATATCGCACAGCACTTGCGGGTGTCAGGGAGCCGCAGCCCAAACGTAGCCGCAACTAATGTAGGGTCATTCCTAAAGGTGAAGAAAAGCCAAAGCTATTTTGGCTATACTTCTCCTATGAATCACAGGAGTCCAGTTCATTCTGCACTCCCCTGACCCGTTTTCAAATAACAGCAGGTCAAAGTCTCACTCAGCTGATCCAGGCTCGGGAAAGATCCGCACTTTACAGTCAGGATTTATTCAGATTACAAGAAAAATTAGGCAAATAGCAAGAGTAGCCTAAAGCACCATATCTGATGAGCCAGCGTCTACATGTTTCGCTGATAGACCAGCTTCTTCAGGACGTCCAGACCCATACACTACTAGCTTTCTTTCAGGTTCAGGGCTCGCATGTGCCCTCACCCACAGGCTCTGCTGTAATTGAACACAGCCAGACTTAGTCAGCAGGTCCCGGCAAATCGTTCATGGCCAGGACCTGCTGATCGGCTGTGTCAATTCATAGCCCAGAGCCCTGTGTTGACCAACAACACAGGGCTCTGTACAGAGGGAATGATCTCTGTGTTTAGAAAATAAGCGATCTTTAGTAAAAAGCAGCACACATTATACACATGAAACATTGTTAGGCACACACTTAACTTCTTGATTACCCTTAGATGGTAACCCCTTCCCAGCCAGTGTCATTAGTACAGTGAAATCGTACAGTATTATATACTGATCACTGTATTAGTGTCGCTGGTGTTGTCTGTGTCAGTTAGCCAGCTCCCACACATTGTAAGTTAGTGTCAGATTGCCAGCTGCACTAACACAGTCCCAGTATAAGTCGCCGATCACCACCATTATCAGTATATAAAAAAAAATTCCAGAATATACTGTATACCATTGTTTGTAGACACTATAACTTTTAAACAAACCAATTAATTTACGCTACTTGGGATTTTTTTTTTAACCAAAGACATCTGGCAGAATACACTTAAATGTATGAAGAAATTCGATTTTTTTTTTATTGGATATGTTTTATAGCAGCAAGTAAAATATTTAGTTTTTTTAAATAGTTTGTTGTATTAATTTATATATAAAAAGCCCAGTGGTGTTTAAATACCACCAAAAGAAAGCTCTATGTGTGTGAAAAAAAATGATCTAAATTTCATTTAGGTACAGGGTCGCATGACTGCACAGTTGCCAGTTAAAATAGTGCAGTGCCAAAAAGCAAAAAAAGGTCTGGTCATGAAGAGGGTAAAATTTTCCGGCACTTAAGTGGTGAATTTCGCAGTGTTTTCCGTTTTTGGGGTAACAATAACAATGGAAGATACTTAGATATCAGCAAGGCTTAGCATGGAAGGCTAGAGTAGAAAAAGTTTAAAGTTGAACTCTAGAAAATCAACTACAATACAAATAAAATACACATAAAGGAGCTGTTTAACCTACCAGGGGATTTGTATTTCTAGTTCTGAGATTTACAGTTTTACAGTAGAAAAGATCTGATTTTGTTTCCTGTTGCAGTCTCCTCCTCACCCCCACCCTACGACTGAACAGTAAATATAGTAAATATAGTAAATATAGAAGCAGCACCCTAAAGAGTGCTTTTCTCTGTTGCTCTGCTCCTATGAACGCATCCCTTGCACTGCAGCACAAATCACTGGTTCCTTCTGTCACTTCTGGGTGATGGGGGACCTTGACATTTTTTTTATTATTATTTATTTTTATTTATTTTTAACACTGTACCTTTACATTTTTTATAAACGTTATTGCTTTTACAAGAGATGAACATCACTTGTGATAGCATGGGCTGTGACAGGTCCTCCTTATGTGTGTTTAGGGTCTACTAGACCCCAGATGTCTCCTCTGGCCTCCAAAGCATCAGAACAAACCAAGATCCATTTGATCTGATGATTTTACAAGCCGGTTATGGATTGTTTACATGAGACCGAACCCACAAGTGACAAAATTCATGTTGGTTTTGCTTTCTGATGTCACACAGTAGGAGGAGCAAAATCAGACCTTCTCACTTTGTGCCCAGAATCAGATGCTGTTGGTTGCATAAGGTGAGCCTGGTAAAGGTGGTGGGGGGGGGGGGCCCCTTCCACAGCCTGTAAAAGTAATCCAGCAGATGTACAGCTGCTTGGATTACTTTTGCTGGAAAGATAACTGCTGAGGCTAAAAAATTATACTGAAAATAAATAAGTGAGTAAAACAGCTATACTAATCGCTGCACTTAGCATTACAATATGCTATTGGTACAACTTGCTGTAATAAAATAGCAGAATACACCCAAGCACTGGGCATAAAATTATTTTATTAGCAACAGTTTCCAAAAAACACCAGATATCAGATTTGATAAAAAGGCAACCTACATAAAACTTGGAGGACACTTGAGATGGAGTGCTTTGTGTGATGAGGTTTGGTCCCATTGACTGTCACTTGGAGGGAAGGAATATTTCACATCTATGCTGTTTTTGACTATCTTAGTAATATACTGTTAGTGGTCAATATATTGAGGTGAGTTCATTACCATTGAGATGCCCCTTGGAGAGAAATATATCACTTGTTTGAAAGATTTATAGTGCGATTACTTTATCTTCAGTCAGGACTGTCTTTTATTTTAAAGTATTTTTATTTGAATTTTCAAAGGAAATAGTCAGTAAAATCAGAGCCAGTGCAAAAATATATCAAGAAATACAAAGAAAGGTGCAAAAGGAATTATAATGTACATAAAAACTGCCATTCTTGACATAGTTAGGCAAAGAGAACAGGGGTTCTTTTTTGGATCATGACATCACATGGAAACAAGAGATCTTTGTGATTTAGGAGCTCTGAATCTTATGGAGATGTGCCTGCATCATCCTGCTTTTAGTCCTGATGAAGGGGGAGTGCTGAGCCCCCGAAATGTATCAACTTATCCAAAATAAAAATATTTTAAAAGTTTGTACAAGCTGATGCGGCGCTCCCATCCTTTCAAATCTTCAAAGAAAACAGGAGAGACATAAACAGTTTCAAAACAAGCCAATAGACATTGTATGCCATATACTGTAGATGACTAGGGTTGGAACTAAACCCAACCCTCGCTCATCCTGAGACAAAGTGTAATACAGAATAAGAAAGAAGGCCATTTTATATACATATCATTGGCAACCAGGGGTATTTACTTACCATATCACCAGATGAAAATAAAGGAAGCAAACCTAAAAAAAAAAAAAGAAAACTAATGCAGCCATCATCACATGAAATAATTGATAACCTGCAATATAATAAATGTTTGCTTTTGGGTAAATAACTGTTTTAAACATGAGTCACATTGTTGTTTCTTGGGGTGCTGCTCACTCAGAAAGTGAAACAGCTGGTGTGATATTATGGCATTTTACAATAGATCATTTTAAAGATGCCATTCCACACTTACTGCACCCTTCTTATTGGCGACAATCACTCTATCTACTACTTTCCTTCCAGAGTAATTAACTTCCATTATTTTCTACAAATAAACAGGGAGGCTCTCATTAGCACATTTAGGTGGACCTGAACTCAAAAAGTGAAGATTTGTTCTGCTGTAGAGAACTGGTAAATGTAAATGTGCCTAAAAAGTACCCTGAAAAATGTACCTTTTGCAATCCCTCCTGAAAAAATAGCAGTGTACTTCCTGGCATATGAGCGTGCCTAGACACTATTGTGCCTACAGCCTCATAGCTGTATGTCTGCAGTGTTGGATTAAGGTACTGCTGTCTCTAAGTGCTAGTCTCAAGAGATTTGGAGTGAGATTTAATGATATCACTGGTGTGATGCTCAATGTTTTCTTTTCTAGAGGCGTTAACATGAGGAAGCAAGCCCCTTCTCTATCACTCTCCATCCAGTGACATAGTCAAAAGTAATGGGGAGACCACAGGCAATAATGGGGACCAGTAAGTTATGTTCTGCCAGCTTTTGTTTAGGCACAGTTTCCAGAGTTTGGTTCCTCTTTAAACCTGAACTTTAGGCAAATTTTTTTTTTGCATGTACATGTTGATCAATTTTTACCCTTTACAAATACCTTCTCTGTCCCATATACAGGTATAGTGAGTGTGAGAAACCCATAATTTCTTCCTTGGAGTATAGGTCTCTAAAATGTCACTAGCGCAAAGTGTCGAAAAATAAATAAAAATATAGTAAGGTGGGGGCGCATGCGCGGGACTCGGCGAGACTGACATGTCAGCCTGAGCTCCGCTCTGCAGTGAGACATCCCGCCGCCTATCGCTGTGACCAGCCGAACGATCCTTAGCCCGTGAGTCACCCTCGGTCAGCCGGCATCCCTCCACACCCCATCATGGTGTCTGGCGGCTTGAAATCCAGGATGAAGAGCTGTAATATCCGCGATGCCCTTGTGAGAGCCTCTTCCTGGATGGCGCCGCCTCTCTCCTCATGCTCCAGCCCCGGCTTCTCCAAGGTCCCCAGAAGCAACTTGCCTCACCCAGATGAAGGTGAGTCGGATACTGATGCCCCTCTCTCCCGGGGAGCCACAGCCTTTGACCCCTCACAGGCTGCACTGATCCAACATTTTGAGCGTATCCTGAATAAAGCCCTCCAGCACACCTCTGAGCAAATTACAGACAGGCTCACTAGGGAGATCAGGGAACTAGGCCAGCACACCTCAGACCTGGAATACAAAGCAGAGGAACTTGAAGTGAGCATTCACAATATCTCAGAGGAACTTGAGACCCTCAGAGAGGAAAATCTAGCCCTACAAGCTCAACTTGAGGACCAGGAGAATAGAGCTAGACGATCTAACATTAGAATTAGGGGGATCCCTGAGACTGTTGTGGACCTGCAGTCCACCGTTACTGCTCTCTTTCAGGAACTCTCCCCTTCCATCCCTACTGAACGCCTGGAAATGGACCGGGTCCACAGGGCCTTGGCCCCCCGTAAGCCTGAGGGACCCCCCAGAGATATCATAGCCAAACTGCACTACTACAAAACAAAGGAACAACTCCTACAAGCTGCCAGGCAAAAGGACACCCTCTTGTTCCAAGGCTATTCATATCAGCTGTTCACTGATCTCTGTAAAGCCACGATCACAAGACGCAGGGCATTCAAGCCCCTTCTCCAGATCCTGCAGCAACACCAGATCATTTACTCCTGGGGTTTCCCATTTTCTGTGCGATTTACCTACCAGGGGCGCAAGCACACCTGCAAAACCACTGAGGACCTCCAACATCTTCTCCATGAGCTGTGTTTGTCATCCTCCCCTGTGTTCTCTGCGTCACAACAGCACCGCAGACGCTCTGCATCCCGCTCCCCGCAGAAAGCCACTGCCTCCACATCTGCCACTCCTAAACTGAGTCGTCTCATCTCCCCTCTGCCAACGCCCTTAGACTCCATGGACTGATAACCCTGAGCGGCCCCAGGCCCTGGATTCATCCTTTTATGCATTTGAATTCTTACACTTCATTATCTTGATTGTACTGACGGGTTATCTCTCTCCTGTTTTGCTTCCTGCTTCTGTGCAGCGCACCTCCCATACTGCACTGTTGCAGTTGTTGCTGGAACATCCATCCATTCGTCTGACCTGCACTGGCGCGTTCGCCAACACTGAACTCACACGCTCCTCCCGGGACAGTAACTATGGCGTGTTATTTTTATTTTTTATTTTTTCCTCTGACATTATATTTTTGAATTTTTCACAACAAATACCCTCTTTCTCTTGTTAGTTGCACTGACCTCCAGCAGGTCCCCATACTTTTGTATGACTTTTTTTACCCCCCCCCTTTTTTTGTTTTGTTTTTGTGGCGCGGCTACCACTGGCCCTTCCCTGGGTCCCTCACGGGCCGTAGCACACTGTTCCTCGTACTATTTTACTCACTTTACAAATGTACTGTATTGTTGTTACCATTGCTTACAACTTCTGGTCACCAAATGTTCTCTATCAGTTTTATACTTCTACAGGCGGTTTGTCTCCTGTTGGCAGTCACTGCTGCCCCCTTCTCGCCTCCGGAACCCTCCTTTTGGAAACTTCCCGAGGTGACTCTACTCCCTCTGAGCAGATGGACTCCCTCTCCTCAGACGGACTACTATTTGCTCTCAAGATTTTATTGCTATCTCAACATATCTCAATGTCTCCTCTACCCCCCTTCTTTCTCCCCCCACTGTCCTCCTCCCCCCTGCCCTCCCTCCTTTCCTTCCCGCTCCCCCCTACTCGCCGGGGGGGCACAGTTAATGAACACAAGATCGCCATTTTTAGCTCCTTTCCCCTTGCCACGCGATGGCCTCCTTAAATGTCTTGTCCCTTAATGTTCAGGGCCTCAACTCCCCACAAAAACGACGCAAAGCCTTTCGTTCCCTAGCTTCACTTGACGTACATGTTGCGTGCCTCCAGGAGACCCATTTTTCCACCTTGCATGCACCTAAATACCTAACGGCCTCTTATCCTCAGTTTTTCGTGGCCTCGGCTACAGTAAAGAAAAGGGGGGTTCGTATAGCGTTACACCGTAAGACTCCATTCATACTCCACTCCACTGTAGCTGACCCTGAAGGCAGGTACTTGATACTCACTGGCTCATTGTTGGACACAGAAGTCACTTTAGCGTCCTACTACGCACCAAATTCGAAACCCCTCTCCTTCCTCTCACACTTTCTACAGATAGTTGAACAGCATAAAAAAGGTACAGTCATTCTTTGTGGTGACTCCAACCAGGTCTTATATCCGTTTCTAGACAAGTCCCCCGTCTCTTTTTCTCAACCTGCGCAGCGACTTTCATTCCAACACCTCCTCCAGACTCATTCTCTAGTGGACACCTGGCGAGAACTTAACCCGAATAAGCGTCAATACACCTATTACTCTCATCCACATAAAGTGTCTTCACGCATAGACCATATATCCACCTCTGTGGCCTCCTCCCCTGCTCTCCTATCCTCTTCTATTCTACCAATTCCATGGTCCGATCATAACGCGGTGATCTCCACCTTTGACTCCCTGGTCCCCAAGCAACACAACTTCTCTTGGTGCTTCAACAACTCCCTCCTGGCCCACCCCTCTCACAGAGTCGAAGTGGCTGCAGCTATTAAGGAATATATTTCTCACAATGACACTACTGACGTCACTCCACTCACACTATGGGAAGCCCATAAATCGGTGCTTCAAGGCACCCTCATTAGTCTGGCCTCCCGTCGCAAGAAAGAGCGCCAGCTTCTCTACCGTACCCTTAATTCCACCTTCGATCTAGCTCATGAACGCTTCCAAGCGGACCCCGACCCCAGCTAATAAAGTCACCCTTGACAAAGCAACACTGGAACTGGACCTCTTTCTCACGGAATCCGCTGAAAAGCAGCTCAGACGTTCCCAACACCAGTTCTACACTAAAGCTAACAAACCCGACACCTTCTTGGCACTCTCGCTCCGCAATGCCAATGTTGTTCGGAAACCAATCCGCTTAAAAACATCCTCCGCGACTTACACTAGCAACCCACTTAAGATTCTGGAAACCTTCCGTCTACACCTCTCCAAACTTTATCCCCCCCCCCACCGCCTCCGCCTGACTCCCAGATCACCGAATTTTTTTCTGACCTCACCTTGCCTTCACTGTCTGCCTCTCAACGAGAAGATTTGGATAGACCCATATCTGATCTCGAAATCTGCAATGCCATCAAGTCCCTCAAGCTCAACCAGAGGCCTGGGCCAGACGGCTTCACGGCCTCTTACTACAAGCATTTTTCTGACCTCCTGACCCCCATGCTTTCTAAAGCTTATAACTCCTTACTTACAGGCCACTCTCTCAGTCCCGACTCCCTGAAAGCAGCTATCTCCATGATACCCAAACCACAAACTGATGATTCTTCTTGGACTAACTATCGCCCGATCTCCCTCCTTAACATAGACATAAAAATTATGGCCAAAATACTGTCAGCCCGTCTTAATCTAGTCATAGGCTCTTTGATCCATAGAGACCAGACTGGTTTCATCCCCTGTCGTCAAACGGGAGACAACATACGCAGGGCAATTCATCTTGCCTACCAGGCCCGCCGTCGTCACATCCCTGCGTGCTTTGTCTCCCTCGATATTCGGAAAGCCTTTGACACTTTATCATGGACCTACCTGCAATCGGTGCTACAAATCTGGGGTTTCGGCCCCCATTCCCTATTCTGGATCTCATCATTGTATTCTACCCCCTCTGCCTTTATTCGCTATGCAGGCTTCCAGTCCTCTACTTTCTCAGTAGGCTGTGGCACTAGACAGGGCTGCCCCTTATCCCAGCTCCTTTTTGCACTTGCAATTGAGCCGCTTGCCCATAAGGTCCGTTCCAACCAGAATGTAAAAGGAATTGAACTTGGTGGTCACCACCATAAATTATGCTCATTTGCAGACGACATCCTTCTATTCCTCACCTCCCCACTCCCCTCTACTCCCAATCTCTTAGCTATCCTGCAACAATTTGCCCATGTCTCTGGCTTGGTTGTCAACACTCACAAATCCAAAGCACTCAATGTTTCCTTGCCTGTGCCCCTCCTCACACAACTACAATCTGTACTTCCCTAATCCTGGGCCACTCACCACATTCCCTATCTAGGGGTGAAGCTCACAGCTAACCCTCTTGACCTTTATGCAGCCAACTACCCTCCTATGCTGCAACACCTTACTAGGCTTATGCACACTTGGTCCTCACTTCCCTTAGCTTGGATGGGTCGCATCACGGTTGTTAAAATGGCCTTGCTGCCCAAAATTTTGTACCTGTTTTGGGTTCTACCCTTACATGTCCCCTCCTATTACCTGCGTCAGCTTCAAAGCCGGACCTTCTCCTACGTTTGGGGTAAAATTAGACCCAGGATATCCTGACAGGTTCTTCACCTCCACAAACTGCAAGGCGGGCTGGGTCTCCCCCATTACGCCAAATATTACCAGGCAGCCCAACTAGCCCAACTAACCAGATGGCATGCTACTCAGCAAATTCCCCTATGGGTGGCCCTAGAAGCGGTCGAATGCGATCCCTTATCGGTGGCCAACTTACTGTGGTTAAAGTCCTCTGACCGTAGATCAATTACCAATCTCATTCTGCGCCACTCTCTGCACCTTTGGGACACCCTAAAGTTTAAATACAAGCTCCAGTCGCCCCATAACCCGCTTCTCTCTTACCTCCACAACCCATCCTTCCCCCCAGCTTGGGAATCCCCGTCCTCTTTTCAGCGTTGGTCAGCAGCTGGCCTCCTCCGGGCCCACTCCTTGATCGTTTTCGATACCTTTAAATCCTTTCCGTCTTTCCGAGACTCGCACCAACTCCCCAGTTCTGAGATCTTCCGCTACCAACAAATTAAACACTTTCTATCCCGCTGCATACGTACAGACACATCTTTACCCACCTTGACCTCATTCGAACATGTCTGTCTCCATGACCCACACACCCGAGGTCTAATATCCATGCTTTCCGTCTTTCCGTCTTTCCGAGACTTTCTGAACCCCTAATCCGAGCTCCCCCATCATATGCGTCTAACTGGGAACGAGACTTGGGCATTACACTTAAGCCTGAGGACTGGTCCAAGATCTGGCAGATGACAAAGACAGCCTCCCAAAATATTGTGGCTTCCGAAACTAATTATAAGGTGCTTATGCGTTGGTACCTTGTGCCAGCTCGTATTGCTAAATTCCAACCCTCATACTCTCAGGCCTGTTTCCGAGGATGTCAGGAGGCGGGCACTCATATGCATATCTGGTGGTCATGCTCCGTGGTCCAACAATTTTGGAAGGCTATCTTTCGCATTCTCTCTACCCTCATGGACACACACATCCAACCTGACCCCTGTCTCGCCCTCTTAAACATGAAATCAGATGAAGTTTCCAAACGGCAGCACAAATTGTTCTTACAAGTCACGACAGCGGCTAAACAAACCATAGCTAAAGCTTGGAAAACCCCCCAACTACCTCTTCCCGAAGTGAAACACAGAATCACCAATGCCATGATTCATACAAAAATTGAACCAGTACTGCTGGACAAGGTCGAGAAGTTTGACAAATTATGGCAACCATGGGTAGACCACTTTCTCCCTCCGAACTTTGATAGCTCTCTATTATTGCCCTGAACGGCATCTTAGCGATGCTTAAATCCACCAGTAGTTCTCCTGCTCCCCCCGGCGACCCCCTTCTCCCCCCTTTTTTCCCCTTCCGCCTTCCTACTTTCCCCCCATTCCTTTCTTCTTCCTCCCCCCCCCCTGTTTCGTCCCCCCCACCTCCCCCCTTCCTCCCTATTCTTACCCCTCTTTCTTACAACATTATCCCGCCATGTGTACAATACTTTGTCTTTTAATCTTCCCCACAGGGGTTACGTCTCTCCACATTCCTTATACAAATCATTTCACCTTTCTGCTACAGTTTGCATCCTGTTTGACCTACTGCCATGGTCTCCTAACCTTACAATGTCTCCTTCAGTGCTCTGAGCCGTGTATTGTGACCTCCGATGACAATACTTTCATGTATGCTATATGACCCACTGAAGGCGCGGTCGCACGCGGGCACAGCTAGTTCCCTTTTCGGGGTGCCCGGGTGTTGGCTGTGCTGGATGGATCTCCCTTCAGGGTCACCACCCACACGGCTCTTGAATCTGTCTGTTAACCTGCATTGCTTGGTTACTATCACCGGTTTACTGTTGTTCCCAGTTATACGAATGTAAAGTCTCTTACTCTGATTGTACATGTTGCGTTGTACTTATTTCTGTTTTTCAATAAAATGTTTGAACAAGAAAAAAAAAATATAGTAAGGTTTAGGTTGCTGCAGCTTAATAGCATATTATACCCAAATGCGCACAGAGTATTTAAATAGGGTAGCGCAGCATGTATTAGAAAGGCTCAGTCTAAGATTACTAGATTTTCAAAATGAAATCCTGGGTCTCCCTACTGATCACATCAACAAAACTACACACTTATTTGTAGCCATTCCTCCATTTATTAACATGCTCTGAAATAATTGGTCTCATACCTTTGGAAGCTTTGGAGGTATAAAACAAAATACCTTGGATACCCTAGGAAGGGGAATTTGTGGCATGCCACAGTAAAATTGTCAATGTGGCCAAATTGTAGTAACAGCGGACGAGGCTTAAAAGGGTATGGTTAAAGAACACCTAAACCTGCTATGGGTCAAGAGAATGTAAAGCCTAGCATCTGTATGCCTGTGCATTAGTATTCAGTACCACACAGATTTTAGAAGTCAGAATTAGGCAATGCACAGATTTCAGGGGCCAAGATTAGGTACCACATAGAACATAGAAGCCAGGACTAAGTAAGAGTTCAGGGATCAAACTGGCAGCAAGTTATTGACAGATTATGGATTGAGTTTTGGTCATCCCCAGGGCTCAGTATTGTCCCTCGGAGTCAAGTAGTGTAGATTAAACTTTGCAGTGTGCAGGCTCCAACTCATCACATTGTGCAAGTGACAATCCAAAATGGAATGGTTGGCACTGTCTCATGTACCACGAACGAGCAGGGTGTTGTAGTGAAGCTATTTTTTTAAATTGATGTTCACTGTGACAAGTTGGAGCCTGCACAGTTTATGGTGCCAGCCTTCTGGAGACCAATGTTGACAGATGGTATCCCCACCTCAGTCCCCTTTACATCAGTGTTCTATGCTACTGTGTCCTCTGCCCCCCCCCCCCTCGATGCTAGCCTTGACACTTCTTCACTGTAGACCTATTTACTGCAAACAGTGATGTAATTACATCACTGCTGGCTGTGGTAGCTGGACCCGAGAGTCTTAGACTCAATCTCTGAACTTCCCACTGTAACAGCCTTGATTGATAAGCCAGAAGACTCCGGGTCCATTCCTCCTCCAATTATGTCATAATGTTACTGACAGGCCAGGAGTCTCCTGGTCTGTCATGCTGTCTCCACAGTGGCAAAGGGTGCCCATTCACCAAAATTAAAATGGCATCATGTGAATGAAAGTTTCTACAAGTAACACATGGAGAAGAGAGGATGTGACATTTTCCCCAACACTATACTGCCTCTGGGGCCAAAGCTACGTAAAAGTGGAACAGTGAGTTATTTCAATGACATCACTAGGGTTTGTGTCATCTGGTGCGGTAAAACATGGTGTTTTCGAGTCAGCAGCCTGACTGGCAGCCCAGTGTTGGAGCTGGTTGGCGTGCATTGCAGTGGTCAATAAGGTCTGCAGACAGTATTAGGGCTGGAGAAAAGCAGGTTAGTGATCCCTCCAGCTGGATGTTTGCTAACTCTGGGTTGCCCAGGGCGTCTCTGGTCAGTAGTGTAACATGTCTGTACTCTGGCAGTGGCCCAGTCTTTCTCTCTCTGGTGGTGCTGGGCAGCAGCATGGCTCTCTCTCTTTCTCTCTCTTGTGGTGCTGGGCAGTGTGATGCTCTCTCTGGTGGTGCTGGGCAGCAAAGTTTTCTTTTTGGTGGTGCTGGGCAGCATGGCTCTCATTCTGGTGGTACTGGGCAGTGTGGCTCTCTTTCTGGTGGCACTGGGCAGTGTGGCTCTCTTTCTGGTGGCACTGGGCAGTGTGGCTCTCTTTCTGGCAAATCTGGCTTGCATGGCTCTCTTTCTAGTGGTGCTGGGCAGCGTGACTCTCTCATTGCCTTCCGCCCAGCATGGTCCTCTCTTTTTCCGGTAGAACTCACTCCCTCAGCTTTTTCCCAGGTTCCAGTCTCTCACTCTCTCTCTCTCCCCAGCAGAGTGCTTGCTAGGAGTTGTAGTCTGCTCCCTGTGGACAACAATGGGACCACCTATCTTCCAGGACTACATGTCCCATGATGCTCCCCTAGTCTCTTTTGATTGTCACCCTGCTGTGGCCAATGGGGAGGGAAACAGTTGGCAGGAAGCTGGGCAGGGAACCTGATGAGAGCAGCTCTCTTCTCCCGTACTGCTGACAGGATAAAGGGGGCGAGCGGGGGAAACTCTGACAGCCCACAGCTCACTTCTCCCCTGTCACAGTGCTTTTGCTTAGTTCTCTGGTGAACTGAGCAGGGGAAAAGAGCCTGCAGTCACCCTTCACTGATGGGGGGGCTCAACAGCACCTTGATGGTGTCACCTCTTTAGTGGGTGGCACCCGGGTGTGAGCCGCACCACCATACCAATGCCACTGAGTTATTTTACTAACTATATAACAGCTTTCATTGTAGAAGGCTGATGTTATTTATATGTGATTTTTATTTGCATCCTAAAGTTCAGCTTTAACTGCACTCTAGTACTTCCCCCAAAAACCCCAGGAAGGGCAGTGTGAACCGATAGAGAGCTTTCCAGAACCATACCCTCAACCCTCTTCCATATTATCTATAGTCCTAGAGTATGTGGTACTTTCTTACCACTTCTGCACTGTGTCAAATAAAACATTATGCTATGTTGTACTTAACCCCTTCATCTGCTAGCAGTGACATACATTTCTGCAATCTCTTACCCATCACATACCACATGTCATGCTCACACTAAAGTCACTAGAAAGGAAAAGAAAATCAAAAAGATAATAATTAACTAAAATGGGGCATGCTGTTAAAGGCAATGTAGAGAAAGTTGGGATGCAAGCTGTGCTTATAACAAGACCTTTGAAACTTTGAACTTCAATATGTTTGCTTAGCAAATTGGCACACCAGGGAAGTGGCAATTAAACAGAGTTCACTAAGACACAATACCATTCAGCAGTGCACTCTGCTACTGGTCATGAGAAGTAGGGCTTTTAGAGACCTCTGCAGCACCAATGGGCTTGTTATAAGCACAGCTTGCACGACACTTTCTATATGTTGCCAGTGATTCTGTGTCCAGAGTAAATTAAGAATACAGCTTTTTTTTTTTCTTTTGTGTACTTTCAGAGTTTAGCCTTCCCAGGCTTATTGAGGCTGCAAGCTATTTGGATTACCTTTGGGATATTGCTAATAACGTGATACTTTTTAGCACAGACTCCTTCAGTTCCACCTGAGTGAAATACAGTATATCTAGTTATTATGAATAAGCCTAACTACTTAAAAATGCTACTTGCTTTTACATGTTGCTATGGTTTCAATTTTCACACACAAAGATGATAAAATATTCGCTCATTGTAAGTTTGTTCCTAAAGTAAAAAAATAAAAAATAAAACTAATATTCATTGTATTATACATCCCTATTCCTTACCCCTTATACCGTGGAGGAAATAATTATTTGATCCCCTGCAGTTTTTGTACATTTGCCCACTTACAAAGAAATGAAGGGTCTATAATTTTTATTATAGGTGTATTTCAAATGATAGAGACAGAATATCAACCAAAAATCCAGAAAAAAACACACAATACAAATGTTATAAATTGGGTTGCAGTTCAGTGAGTAAAATAAGTATTTGATCCCCAAGCAAAACATGACTTCGTACTTGGTGGAGAAACCCTTATTGGCAAGCACAGAGGTAAGATATTTCTTGTAGTTGGTTACCAGGTTTGCACACATCTCAAGAGGGATTTTGGTTCCCTCTTCTGACGATCTTTTCTAAATCCTTAAGGGTTCTTGGCTGTCGCTTGGCAACTCAAAGTTTCAGCTCCCTCCATAAATTGTCTATAGAATTAAGGTCTGTAGACTGACCAGGCCACCCACGACCCATCTTCAGAGTTCTGGCTGAGGGAAGAAGGTTCTCAAAGATTTAACAAAACATGGCTCCATCCATTTTCCCCTCAAGGCGGCAAAGTTGGTCTGTATCTTTAGCAAAGAAACAGCCCAAAGCATAATGTTTCCACCTCCATGCTTGACTGTAGGGATGGTGTTCTTCTGGTCATAGTCAGCATTTTTCTTTCTCCAAACACGGCGAGTCCCCCTCCTCAAGAAGGCACATGTACAGTCATGTCAATGAACATCTAAATGATTCAGAGAAGGATTGGGAGAAAGTGCTGTGGTCAGATGAGACCAAAATTGAGTTCTTCGGCATTAACTGGACTTGCCGTGTTTGGAGGAAGAAAAATGCTGACTATGACCCTAAGAACACCATCCCTACAGTCAAGCATGGAGGTGGAAGCATGATACTTTAGGGCTGTTTCTTTGCTAAAGGTACAAACTGAATTTGCCTCATTGAGGGGCCATTGAACAGGGTCATGTATTGTAAAACCTTGGAAGAAAACCTTCTTCCCTTCTGACCCAAAACATACCACCAAGGCAACAAAAGAGTGGCTCAAGAAGAAGCACATTAAGTTCATGGAGTGACCTTGCCCCCCCCCACCCCCACCCCAAAGTACCTTGTCCCCATGTTGATGGGGACTAGGGCATCTTCCCCACAACCTTATGCTGTGTTTGTGGTGGTCTGTGGGTAAGGGACTTATTGGAATCTTGAAGCCCCCTTTCACAAGGGGGCCCCCAGTTCTCAAGCCCCCTATGAGAATGACTATGGGGTATACTGTACCCCTAATCATTTACCAAAAAAGTGGCAGAAATAAAAACACACAGTTTTTGACAATTCCTTTATTAAAAATAAATAATGTTCACCCATGTAGATACAATCACAACGCCCGCCGCACTGCCGGACCCGAAAAAAAATTAAAAAAAGCTCTACCTGTGACAAAGGCTAACCACCGACTACCTGCTCTACTCTTTGACAGTTCTTGGTATGGGTGGGGCAACCTGACGACATCACCTGGCACATTTTTTTTTTTATTTTGGCACAGGGTTCCCCTTAAAATCCATAACAGAACCAAAGAGCCTGGTATGGATTGGGGGGGGGGCCTTTATAGTTTTTTTTAACATTTTTGTATTGCTGGCAATGGCTTGCAGCCAGGAACATCAATTTAAATGTCAGTTTTTTTCTTTATATATGTCAGTTTTGCTGCACCACTTTACAGGCAGACTAAAGGGAGACCCCAGGCACTATATTTAAACACATTTTTCATTTTATTGTTTCACTTTAACCTTTTTTAAAATCACTGCTCCTGTAAAAATGATCTTTTTAGAAAAAATGTTTTGCAATTACATGCCATGCAGGGCAGTACCCGGGCATGCTTACCCTTTTTATTGTCAATAACCTGTTTTTTTGGGAGGCAGCAAATGCTGGCACCTGAACAAATCAGTGAGTCTCCACTCTAGACATTCAGCCAGCCAACAAATGTATACCAGGCCCTTTAGGTCTGATATGGATTTTAAGAGGGACCCCCTCATAAAAAAAAAGAAGACGCAGACCCTTCAAGTCTGGTATGGATTTTAAGGGGGAACCCTATGCAAAAAAAACAAGAAAAAAAGCATGCAGTTCCTCCAAAATCTGTAGCAGACTCTTATCCGAGCATGCACAGTCCACTTTGAATACCTAATTATGTGCAGATACTTTTCACATGAATGGATAATTGAAGTGAATATTCAGTGAAGATATCTAATTTCTTTAGTAAAAAAAAGCCTCAGTCAGTACCTTTGGGAACTTCAATCTATAAAGCATGCTTTGTATACACTGTAGCGTGAAAGCAGTGTATTAAAATATTTTTGTTAAAAAAATACTATTAAAAGTATTGTTTTAAAGAATTTGTTTCTAAATTTAATATATATATATATATATATATATATATATATATATATATATATATATATATATATATATATATATATATCTCAAAAGCCACTGTAGTTTATTCTTAACCAACTTGTAGACAACATATTGTTTCCAGCAGTACTCTCTATAGTTCTAGTTTTCTTGAGCCCTGCAACAAACTGCAGGTTTTATTTTATAGAAAGTAAAATGGCTTAATAGCTAAATAAGTAGAGGTACAGAAAAACATTATCATACTGGTGTATTTTTGCAGGTGCATTATTGTGGTCAGATAGCTGGCATCCAAATTATGAGGATTCCCCAATGCGTCAGCCCTAACTTGGCCACAGATGCAGGTGTGCAGGTCAGCAGTTGAAAAAATAAAGTGACATTGACTGTGAAGGCTCTCAACTGGCCTGCTTCAAGGGATGTGCTTTTTCAGAAATAGGAGATGACATGTTATAGATCTCATCTAGAATAAATTGAGATTCTTTGGGTAAGCGTATTGTGGCATCGTAATTATACACATTTTAGGTAAGGTCTACTCTATTACAGTTCAAACTTAAGTATACAATGGGGCAGGGATTGAGACCACCTATCCTTTAAATCTAAACTTAAGAAAAAATGTAACATATTTGTAGCCAGCTGCTGGCTATGTTGCTATCTTTATTCAGAGACAATTCTTCTAATACTATACATGGAGCACTTTCCAGTTTGCTCAACCAGAGATTATCACATCACTTCCTGAATGCAGAGGAAAAGCCATTCACTGACAGTAGAGGATTGTGGGACATATAGTCCAGTCATCTGAAGCTACCATAGACTTTATACTGTTTGAAACTACAAGTTCCAGCATGCTGAAAGACTTAAGGAATTCTGGGTAAGCAGAAAATCTGGACTTGCCTGGGCCGGCTCACTCTCTTGGGGCACGGGCTTCAGAGCTGCAAGAGCCAGAGGCTGTTGCTCCGGGTGCTGTTGGCAAGATACGGAGCCTTGGCAGGACCGGGACCCCTGCCCTGAGGGCTGCATCACTGGGTGCAGGGTGACTGTCGCTGTCATCACATCCACTGCACATCGGGTCCGCATTCCCTGTAAACCCAAGTGGTCATCGCTGAGTTCTGGAGTCCACAAGTGGCAAAATCAGCCACCTCACAACTTACTTTGGACATTCAAGAACCTTTGCAGGGACTTCTTGCCTCACATAATCCATGTATCAACTAGATTGGTGAGCCGCAGAAGCCCATCTTATCTCTGGCACTGTTCTCAAGGACACTGCAAGCAGACACTGCTACACCTGACCTATTGGATGCTCTTTGCTGGAAAAATATAACACATTTTACATTTAGCTTTAGGTCATTGCCTTGTAACATCTCTGGGCTCCACCATAGCTAGCTGAAGATCAAGAATACCCACACTCGAAGAACCTTCTTTCTTCAAAAAAACTCTGCTTACAGAACCTGTGGCAGAATATTACCTAATAACCATTACACTACTTTTTTTTTGAAGGGCAACTCCTACAAAGACCTTTTATATTGTTTACCTCCTATTTCTTGTGGCATCAGGGCCTAGAGGGAATGAACTGACTTAAAGTCTCCTCTTCCCCCTCTTGTTCTGGCGTCATAAAATCCCTTCTCCAGCCAATTCATTCTAACAATTTTATTTACTGTTATTTCTTTGTGTGTTACTTTGAATACATTTTTCTGCATTATCTCTCTCAGTGAGTTACACCTGTGTCTGTTATAATCTGTTTGATTATAGTAGTGTCCCAGTAAAGTGTTAACTTGCAAACATTACTAACTATTGGTGTCTTTGCATTATATGCCTGCTTTAAATATGTCAGAACTCCGAGTGTGAGGGGCATTGGGAAGCTTGCAAGATAAGGGCAACCAATGGGGACAAGCAACTTCCAGCAGCCCTTATTGGGGCAGCGCCACATATTGCAGCATAACATTTCTTAGATGCAGTGGCTGTTTTTTTTTTTCATTTACCAAGTGATAAAATGTTACGGTATTTATGAAAAAGTTATAATTTCATCCTAGGGAAGGTAAATTGTTAGAAATACAGAACACTTTCCTGTCTTCTTCTCTCTATACAATAGGTGAAAGGGGTTCTGTAGTTTTATTCTATAGCTTACAGAGTGAGCAGGGATAAACAACAGGTATTATTTTTGCATTTATCGAACGGACAAAGCAAAGCAATGGTCTATTAAACAGATCAAAAGGGATCAAATAATATAAGTTAACTTATAGGGTTTGCATGCACTTTAAATGAGGCAGGAATGATCCTGATTGTATTTTAAATACAGTTGAATTTTTCTTTATCCGTAAATTTAGGGTATATTCATAAAAGAATATTGTGCTTGATAATTCAAATAAATCACTTAAAACCTTTATTTGGATAGAACCTATGCGTTATAATATATAGCATGTGCAAGCAAGTATAGCATGCCCAAAGTACCCCCAATCACTTTCCACTTAAAAATAATGTTTCTTTAAATAATATAAATCTTCTTAATACCAAAAAAATCATTGATCAAGTTCTAATCCATTCCATTATTATTTGATTTATTATTGTCCTTCTAATGGAAATAATTGCATTCTATAAAAGTAGAAAAAAAAAACAATTACCATAATGTCCTACTTCTTCCCGCATAAAATGACTGCATTCACTTTATTCTGGGAAATATTCATCTTGACCAATAAAAATAATTAAAATATATACAAACCAGCATACAGTTCAATTTTCTAGCTGTGAAATATTTTGGTTCTGTAATACACAATGGATGTATAATCTATTAATGACTATTGTTATGTCTCTGAAAAATGACCAGGATAGTCTTAAGAAATATTAAAATGCCAAAAAGATTTATGACAATGAGCAGTTTTGTAAACCAAGACTTTTGTTTGGTGCTAGCGATTTGTTAAAAGTAATTGTTTTTAAAGTTTGGCATATAAAGCACGCTGTAAAATAATAATAAGCTTTAAACTTTAATCATAGATCTGTGTTAATCTTACAAAACTCTGTACATTGCTGCATATCAAAGCCTGCAGATTCAGGACTTGACGCAGACAAAACACACCCCAGGGAAAATTTGGGAGAGTTCTAGTTTAGCTCATAAAAATTGTGTAGAAAGCAACATTTCATGACAAATATTGGTAACATCTCATTATTTTACGTTAAACAAATGTAGACCTAAATAAACTTTTTTTGTAAACAGAAGTTCAGTAAAATAATGCAAAGCATTGAGCTATATTTTACAGATAAACTGCCCCAGTATATTAATTAATAAAGATTTGAAATTGTTTGTAAACCCTAACAAATGACTTCTCCTGTTTTGTCACTTTTGGTCTTTTAAATATATCATCAAAAGTGTTTTGTTATATCTATTCGATAAGTGCAAAAAAAAAATAAAATCTCTTCCTACCACAATACCAGTGCTGTCCTGTGCACTCTGCGGTGTTATCCTAAGCAGTTTTTTTTTTAACCCTGCCAAGTTAATCTATGTAAACTACAAAACACTTCCCAAGTAGTGCAAACACAGGACCAATACCAGCATAAGGCTGGTTTGGCAGCCACCTTAGGGCATCAGGACGGTGGAAATAAATCCAAATGGGAGGGGGGGGTGTCAGCATGAACTGTTCAGGAGCAGTTTGATTGTGATTTTGGGTGCAGCAATGTATCCTTCACTGCACAGTTGCAGTGTAAGTCATATGGGGGGGGGGGGTTCGAAGCGTGAAGTGGCAGGGTGTGTTTTTGCCTTCATGGACAGGGATCCTTCCACTAGCCCTGTGAGAATATAACTCCTGACCTGGGGTGACAACTACAGATACAGTACAGCGAGAGAGTGTTATTACCCTATGACAAGAAATGCAAACTTACAGGATCACTAGGTGTAAATAAGGGGGAATGAAAATAAAGATGAAAACTAATGCAGCCCCAAATCTAAAGACTGGGTTTATATATGCTTTACCAGTTTATAAAGATTAAGAAAGATATTAAAGGAACATATGTGCTATGGCCATATGGGCTATGGCCATAATTAATTGAATATTTTATTAAATATTACATTTTATTAAATATATAATATTTCTTCTAAAGCACTTTTGTGACTGTTACTGCCCTTTGATCTTTGGTAGGAAAAGCTTAGGCAAATCTGGTAAAATGGTCAGTTACCACTAGTACATTTCCAATTCCTCTTGAATCATTGTCAATGCAGAGTCAATGCAGAGAAAATCTGTACAGACTAAGTCCAAAGGGCCCAAACTCTGTAGGTGCCCTATTGAATCAGCTTGAACTGGCTTTACTCTAAAAAAAATCTGAGGCAATGCCTACATAAGCTGGTCACTGTGTCTCTCATCTTAACCAAATAGAAATGGTCTTGAACTAAGCCATATGTTTTCTCAGGTCCCAGATGCTGTAGTCATCATGCATACTTGTGAAGACAATCTTTCAGAAACAATATTGGAGAACCAGTTATCATCAGTCCTTTGTCTATCTTAAACTTCTCTTAGTCTCTTAGGAACTGACCAGACTTGGCAAATAGAGTCTTCCTCTGTATGTCTGGTCTACCTCTTATGGAGCCATAGCACACAGAGCCCTAACGCCGGAACTAGGGGGATCTTCCTGTTAATTGTTCTTCTTGATAACAGAAGCCATTCCTGGACATCTAAAAAGAGGATCAGTTCCAATGTTCTTTAGGCCAGGTTTTTAATATAGAGTAAATTGATAATTGGATAAGCCAGCCAGCAATGTCCCATGGCTGCCATTTTGGCTGCAGTTGGGACATGCGTCAAAGGATTATCTATTCTTACTTTAAATGTAATCCCATCGAGATAATCATGTAACTTATCAATGATGGCCCATTTAAGTGCCAACTTGTGGACTGAGTAGTTGCACTTTCTAGGAGTGAGGCTTTGAGTGATGAAAGTTACTGGTCATGGCTCAGCTGGATACTCTTATTAACACTCCACCCTATCCTTCAAAGCTAGCATATACATGAAGCACATACCACTTCTGGGCAGCAGCATTTGCTAAAAGTAGTGCTTCTGTCAGCTTTAGCTTCAATTGAGTGAAAGCCTCTTTACATGCAGAAGTCCAGTGGTCCCCAAAGGAACTTTTGGAAGACCATTTTTGATTTCCATATCTGCACACATCAGTCTTCAACAGCTCACGAACAGCTTTGGCCACTTTTAAATACTCGTCTACAAATCTGTGGTAGTGTCCACAAAAGCCAAGGGAAGAACATAACTCTGTTTTTTTCTAAGGCTGACGCCGGTTTACCCCTGTTTAAACTTGGTTGAATCAGTGGCCAGTCCTTCAGCAGAGACAATGTGACCCACATATACATATTACTGATGACCTTCAGAACTTGCACTTGTCTGCTGACAACCTCAGTTCCTCTTCTTTCAGGTGATGTAATCCTGGCATGCATTGCTCTTCATGCTCCTCTAGTGTAGCCTTAAATTTTATAATGACATTGAGGTACAGAAGCCATTATCTGGGTACTAGATGACCCAAAACTCTTTCCATTAACCCTTGGGATGTTGCAGGTGCACCTATTATGCATTGGCATGTGAGTAAATTGATAGAAGCCCAAAGGACAATTAAAGAGTGTCTTCTATTAAACTTCGGGTGCTGCTGGGGACTTGGCAGCATCAAGACCATAGGTCTAGCACCGTGAACCAACCATTTCCATTTAAAGCCTCCAGAGCTTCTTCACTTCTGGGCTGTGTACACTGATCAAGTATTGTCCTCCGATTCAGTGTTCTGTAATCTTTTTTGTTTAATTTCTGTTTATTGAAAAAAATTTTTTCAAGAAGACAAAGAAAAACAGAACATAGGCCATACAATCCGACATTAAATAAGGCAAAAAACCATGGAACAATATCAATGAGTATACGAACATTATGAAAAGTCTGGGAAAACATACTGATAGCACAACATCTTGCATCATAGAACCAATGTCAGGGAGAGCCTATAGGAAAGTGAAAGGATAGTTAAAAGCAGAAAGGAAAGAAAAAGAAAAGGAGAGAGCAGCAGGAAGAAAAAGGGGGTAAGAGGGGGGAGGGGAGGGTGGGAAAGTAGGCCACGGGTGACTTATGTACCAAATAATAAAAACTTTAATCAGATAGGATTACATTAGAAGGTGATAAACCAAGGGGGGTGTCCTCAGTGAGTAGGGCCACATAGGAAGAAGTGCTTTTAAAAGAAGACCAAGGTTGCCAGGCAGAGTGAAAACGGTCCAGTTTGTCACGGGCTATGAAAGTAAGTTCCTCTAATTGGTATGTCATATCAATTTTCCGTAGCCAGTAGTGACATATCTTGGGAATGGTCGGTGAGCCCCAGAGGGCGGGGATCAGGGCTTTGGCCGCATTAAGCATATGAGGGATCATTGATCTTTTGTACTTAGAGAGCGGCATGTTAGTTCCATGCAGCAGGACAACCCAAGGATCTGATGGGATAGTAACTTCCGTGATCACATGTATAAGCCGAAGGACTTCCATCCAGAACGGTTGTATTATTGAACAGTGCCACCAGATGTGTGCGTGCGATGCAGTATCTCCGCATCCCCTCCAACATAACGGGGAGATGGCCGGAGAAATAATGTGCATTTTCCGCGGGGTATAGTACCAACGGGACAATAACTTGTAGTTGGATTCCGCCACCTTGGTGGAGAGAGAGGAAATGTGAGCCAATGCAAGAATTTTGTCCTTCCGACTATCAGAAATTTGAGATCCAATATCCAGTTCCCACTTGTGTAAGAAATCCGGGTAGGGTTGGCCTTGCAATGAGATAAGTGCCTTGTAAAACTGCGAGGTGGAGTGAAGGGGGGGTCCCGAGGGGACAATATTGCCTCAATAGGGTTCAAATCCTTGGAGTCGCGCAGCGGATGCGGAAGAGCAGCTATGAACCTGGATAACTGTCTGTGTCTCCAATGGTCCATGTCTGTTGCGGGGCTGGAGCCCAAAATGAGGCTAAGTGGCTTCACTGTATAAGAGTGGGTTACGTGGGACAGTAAGAGGGGAGTCTTAGGAGACCAATTTTTAAATCCAGCATCCAGTTTGCCAGGCATGAAGTGATTGTCATTCAGCAGAGGCATTAAAGGAGAGTTGTAGTTCAGGTAGTTCTGGGATGGGCGAACCCAGAAACAGGGTGCCGAGCAGGAGAACAAGTCCCGCAAGACTGAACCCTAGATCCCTCACCCCCAAAAGGAGAGAGGGGAGCGTATCGACCGGACGCAACATCATCCTGTAGAGACGCTCAGAAGGGAGCCGACGGCGGCACCCCAACAGGCCGAATTGCAAATGACAATGTGTAAAAGAAAACAGCAAATAACCATGGAATAAGCTCCCCCTGGCAGAGGAGACAGTAATAAACCCAACATGAGAATATAAAACAAGAAAAACATGCATGATAAAAACAACAAATGAATGCACCTGAAAGTAGAAAACATGAATTAGCACGAGAAAGGGTATCATATCAGCAGGCAGAGAGAAAGGGATTCCTCATATAGGGGTCATCCCCGATTTGCGAGTAGAGGATGGCGCAGAGGTGCGCATTTTCTTGGAAGGCGTTTTACTCCAGGAGGCACCTGGTTTGAAGGTGAAAATGGGAATGCAATCATGCCAACCCGGAAGATCCAAGGATGGGAGGCCAACATCTTGGAGGAAGGCTGGAAGGTCTTCCGGAAAGCGGAGGGTAGCAGAATGACCATTTTTAGTAGCAATTAGACAAGCTGGAAAACCCCAGCGATAAGTGAAGCCATTGGTCCTAAGTTGTTCCAGGAGCGGTTTTAATGCGTTGCGTCATTCCAAAGTCTCCTTGGAGAGGTCAGGAAAGATGTTAAGGGAGGCCCCGTGAAAGTCAACCACTTGAGTGCCACGTAGTTTGGTCATGATAGCATTTTTGTCTTCAAAATAGTGCAGGCGACAGATTACATCTGGAGGCAGATCAGAGGACAGGTTACGAGGTCTAAGTGCTCTATGTGTGCGATCAAAACGTAAAGGGTCGGTGGGAGCCCTCCCCAGGATGGAATTAAATATGCCCCTTACAGATGCTTCAAGGTCATCATCCCTGGTAGCTTCGGGGAGTCCACGGATACGCACATTATTCCGCCGGTTGCGGTTTTCTAGATCCTCCATTTTGTATAGAGCAGCCCGGTGGGCCACCGCCAATTGCGTGACCTTGTCCTGCAACTCTCTAATGGAGTCTTCTTGGGAATCTTGCCTCTTTTCCGTTTCTTCCACCCAGCTAAGTATGTGGGACATATCCGCGCGGACATCGTGATCTCCTTTTTAAGCGACTCCTCCTCAAGTTGCGAAACATGCCCCCTATTTCTTGCTTCAGACCATGTAAGAGAGAAGACATGTCAGAAGCTTCCGGTGAGTGCATCTCTTCAAGTGGGTCAGAGCAATAGGAGGAGGCAGGAGAGCGATCCCGTGGGGACGCGGAGTGGATGGAAGACACCGCGCCTGACACCGAGGCCTCGGCTCTGCTTCCTCGTGTGTGCTCGAGCCTCCCGTAGATAAAAAACGTTTTATGGTCCCAGAGCCGTGCAGTTTGGATGAGGATCCCTTCCCGGATCGTTTGCCTGTCATGGAGCGTAAGATGGGTGTTTTAGAAGGCATTGCATTGCCAGGGGGTCAGTTCATTGGGGCGCCGCCAGAGCTCACACTAATCACGGCCGTTCATTGCTAATGAAAAGTCTCATCCCTAGTTGAGTAGGTATAATGCAAGCTGTGTGAGTGAGTAGGTGGGTAAGCTGTAAACAGCCACCGCAGCAGGCAGGAGAGAGTGTGAGGGCCACAGTCCAAATACAGTCACTAGGTAGCACAGATATGTGGAGCAAGAGAAGCGGAGGCGAGTGCTTACCCAGCGCTTGATGTGAAGGGCACAGCTGTAGGCAAGGCCGTGGCTTCCAGGACGTCCAGGCCGCGATTTCGGGCGCCTTTCTGCAGCCAAATTTCGTGTGCCAGGAGATGGATGGCGTGCCTTGGGGGCTCAGACAGGTAAAGGATGCCTGCAGAGGGGGAGCGGCGGGTCCGTGGGGACTCCAGAAGCGGTCGGATCGCCGGACGGCGGTCTGCGGCGCCCGCTAGGAAAGACCGTGGCTTCAGTGCAGGAGTAGGCCCCGAAATCTAACTCCGGATCTGTAGCTCCTAGAATGAAAATTCTTGAAGCAGCCTGTGCAGGGGGTCCCAGGTGTGGCATGGGGCAGAGGTGAAAGCAGGGGATTAAAACGGTGGATGGCCGTGGATTAACCGGCCAAGTAGACGGAGCTCGCAAAGAATGCGTCCAGCGAGCTCGGCTTCCGGTCACTCCCCAGTGTTCTGTAATCTAAATGCAGGCAGATGGTTCCACACAACCACAGTCGGGGAGGCATTGATGCCCTGGTCTTTCATCAGGTGTAGTGTCTGTCTTAGCTTATTCACACCTTTTGGTGCTATCCTCCAGGATCTGTGTGTGTGTCTCTCTCTCTCTCTCTCTCTCTCTCTCAGTAGTATCAGTTAGTCTAAATAATTTCTGAACACTCCTAGCATAGCCTACACCCATATCATCTGTAGAGAACACCTCCAGCAAATCTATCAATTGCTGTACATATTTGTATTTCCAGAGCTCTAGCAACCTCGGGTCACTCAAATCAAATGTGAGGGTAGAAGCTGCATTTCTGACTTGAACTCACTGATCACTACAGCATAGGGGTTAACATCCAGCACATGGTAGCAGTTAGCTACAACTTGGTGGTGACCATTTAGGACAGGTTGTAGAGAACAATTTTTCACAGTCACAACGGTAGATAATTTCACTCTTGCTCTCCAGTCCTTTCTCTCAGGAATTATCATCTACCCTTCATTGACCGTCATCCCTTCAGCAGTTTCCATGAGCATCCCTGAGCAGCTCAGGGGCAATACTGGGGGTTAAATACACTACCGTTCAAAAGTTTGGGGTCACTTAGAAATGTCCTTATTTTTGAAAGAAAAGCTCTGTTTTTTTTCCAATGAAGATAACGTTAAAATAATAGAAATACAGTCTAGACATTTTTAATGTAATAACTGACTATTCTAGCTGGAAACGGCTGATTTTTAATGGAATATCTAAATAGGTGTACAGAGGCCCATTTCCAGCAACCATCACTCCTGTGTTCTAAATGGTACATTGTGTTAGCTAATCATGTTAAAAGGCTAATTGATGATTACAAAACCCTTGTTCAATTTTGTTAGCACAGCTGAAAACTGTTGTGCTGATTAGAGAAGCTATAAGTCTGTCTTCCTTTGAGCTAGTTAAGTATCTGGAGCATCAGCATTTGTGGGTTCGATTATACTCTCAAAATGGCCAGAAAAAGAGAACTTTCTTCTGAAACTCAACAGTCTATTCTTGTTCTGAGAAATGAAGGCTATTCCATGCGAGAAATAGCCAAGACACTGAAGATTTCCTACAACGGTGTGTACTACTCCCTTCAGAGAACAGCACAAATGAGCTCTAACCAGAATAGAAGGAGAAGTGGGAGGCCCCGGTGCACAACTAAGCAAGAGGACAAGTAAATTAGAGTCTCTAGTTTGAGAAATAGATGCCTCACAGGTCCTCAACTGGCAGCTTCAATAAATGGTACAGGCAAAACGCCAGTCTCAATGTCTACAGTGAAGAGGCGACTCCGGGATCCTGGCCTTCTAGGCAGAGTGGCAAAGAAAAAGCCATGTCTGAGGCTGGCCAATAAAAGGAAAAGATTAAGATGGGCAAAAGAACACAGACATTGGACAGAGGAAGATTGGAAAAAAGTGTTATGGACAGACGAATCTAAGAAGAACATTTGTGAGATGCAGAACAAGTGAACAGATGCTGGAGGAGTGCTTGACGCCATCTGTCAAGCATGGTGGAGGTAATGTGATGGTCTGGGGCTGCTTTGGTGCTGGTAAAGTGGGAGATTTGTACAAGGTAAATGGGATTTTGAATAAAGAACTCTTTATCACTCCATTTTGCAACGCCATGCATACCCCGTGGACAGTGCTTGATTGGAGCCAATTTCCTCCTACAACAGGACAATGACCCAAAGCACACCTCCAAACTATGCAAGAACTATTTAGGGAAGAAACAGTCAGCTGGTATTCTGTCTGTAATGTAGTTGTCAGAGAAATGGCCGTGCTGCAACTGGCAATTCCGCCAGTACTTCCAATGGCCGCAATGGACTCAGGTCATAGACTCATTGTCAGAAAAATGGCTGTGCTACATTGTTTTGTAACTACATCTTCCAAACAATACCATCACCCTTCTTTCTCCCAGTTACTAACGCGCGTAGCTCTCCTATTCTGATTTTTTCCCTTGTGGGGTTAACACTTGCAAGTACTGTAATTTGAATGTGCCTACAAAGACTTTTGAATCATTTGTAATGATCAATCAGTATATTAATTGCCATACACCAATGGCTGAAATCTGTTGAGTGTATAAACCATTTGGAAGACATGACCTTGGCACACAAGATATGGGCCTGTTGGGTGGCATTTACCCACTCCTCTACTTATGCTGCATATATGGTAGATGAATCTCCTTGATTGTGTCAATTACTGTTTTTGAGAAACACCATGGGAGCCCCCCTCCCCTCCTCCCCTCCATCCCATCTTCTCCTTCTCTCTCTCACTTCCCATCTCCCTGCTCCCCCCTCTTCTCTATCCCCCGCTTACACTGTTCTTGAGCATCTCCGCTCTTGTACTTGGTTGTTACGCAACATAATTCCTGAATATATGAGTTTCACATTTACCAGTCTGCATGTTTTACTCTGGTACTCTATGTTATAACTACATGTTACAAAACTGTTCGTGGATCATGACCACTACCCGTTGTAAAAGAGGTATGTCATTGTTTATGTATTTCTTATATTTCAATAAAAACATATTAAACAAAAAATCAGTTTATTAACCACTTGCCGACCGCCGCACGACTATTTACGTCGGCGGTCAGCCCCTCACAGGCAGAGCGATGTAGGGCTACGTTGCTAGCCTGTGAGGGTCTAGGGAGCGAGCGCGCGCCCCCGGAGGTGCGCTCCCGCGTGGTCACGGACTCCCCCGCACGTGTGACCGGCGGACCCGATCGTCCGCCGGTCACTCGCGATCGTCGGTGGAGAGGGAGAAAGGCAGGTGACTGATGTAAACAAGCCGCCTGTCATTCTCCCCTGTGTAGGAATGGTGATCACATGGTTCTCATATGTAGGACCGTTGATCACTGCTCCTACACCTCAAGCCACAGCCAATCACAGTTAGAATCACGCCCCTATGGACACACATAACCCCTCCCTCTCAAAAAAGTTAACCCCTTCACTGCCAGTGTAATTTTACAGTAACAGTGCATATGTATTGCACTGATAACTGTAGAAATGTCACTGGTAACCCCAAAAGTGTCAAAAATGTCAGTCAAGGGTCCGATCTGTCCGCCGCAATGTCGCAGTCCCGCAAAAAAAACACAGATCACCGCCATTACGCGTTAAAAAAAAACAACAAAAATGACAAAAATCTTTCCCTTTGTTAGTAAACGCAATAACTTTTGCGCAAACCAATCAAAATACGCTTTTTGCGATTTTTTTTACCAAGCATATGGTAAAAAAAAATTGGCCCAAAATGTTAAAAAATTTTGATTTTTACTTTTTTTTTTGGGGGGGGGGGGAGTTTCATATAAAAAAATTTGAAAAATATTGTTATTTTTGCAAAATTGACGCTGTTTTTTTGTTTATAGCGCAAAAAGTAAAAATCGCACAGGTGATCAAATACCACCAAAAGAAAGCTCTGTTTGTAGGAAAAAAAAGGACGTCAAATTCGTTTAGGTACAGCATCGCACGACCGCGCAATTGTCCGTTAAAGTCACGCAGTGCCGAATCGCAAAATAGGCCCTGGTCAGGAAGGGGGTGTGGTTAATTGTGGGTCAAATTTGGATTTTTTTTTTTGTACTACTTGCCATCTGAAATATGTCAGCAGTACAACACAACTAATAGAAACTTGCATTGGAGAGAACTGTTGTAAATCCAGTAATAAAAAAGCTAATTATACATATATCACTTACCTTTTTATGACTAGAATGTTGTGGAGGCCTCTCTTGCACCTTGTGCACTGCTGAAGGTGGAGACAGAGTGTGTGAGGGCAAGAAGTGGCACAAGTGCCAGTGTAGTTGGCTGGTGAGGTCCATTCTTTAGATGGGTGAAGCTGGGGGGGTCGAAGTTCTCAGGACAGGATGCTGAAGCAGTTTGGCATCAGAGGAGGAGATGCCAGAGCAGAGCCAGTATGCAGGCAGCAACCAGCGACAGCTGGGCAGTGAGGGACTGAGTCAGCAGACAAAGCAAGTCTAGGAAGCAGGCCAAGGTTGGTAACAGTCGGGCAGCGCAGTACAGAACCAGCAGGCAAAAGCAAGTCCAGTAAACAGGCCGAGGTCAAAGAGATCAGATGATCAGGTCTCAGGAATAACGGTACAATCTGAAGATCATTCAACAACTGCTCATGGTGACAGACCAGTTTAAAAAGGCCCCTGGGTGTTAAGTACCATGAACATGGGCATGACGAACTGGAATAGTATGTCTAACATTGCCTCTTTGCTTAGACATATGACCTTTTGTGCAATGCGCACTGGCACAAATATGAGCATAAACCTGCACTGTTTTTCGGGTACTGGGAATCGGGTTTACCTTATATCTCAAATGCTTCCAAACATTTTAGGAAAAAGCATGGAGGAAATACAATTTTTTTTGACGTTTTGCGGCAAATAGTGGCAAACACCGGGTGGATGACAGACATGAGAAACTTTTAGAGGGGGTGTACGATGGATTCATAGATTGCAGATTTCAATGCCACAGGAATTACACCTCAGGTGGGACTTTGACCTGCATCTGCGCTAGCCTTGTCTCCCTACTGAAGAAGTCAACGCCTCATGCGCCGACATAACGCGTATAGGGGGCGAAGCCCATCTGCAGACGTCATATCCTCTCTGGATTATTACGGAACCGCTGTCTTCATGCACTATTAAGTGCTTTGTATGTAAGTGTATTTGTCTTATTAAATTATATAAACACATCCCAGCAGAGAGCATTAGATTTTTTTATCCTTCTCTACCTACCTGGGTAATTTGTGTGTGGGTGAATGTAACCGGATCCCGGATGTCCCCTTGGTGAAATCTTGTTAACTATCCTTTAACCCCTGCATTTGACCCTGGGTGATTCCTGAGTCAGAAATTAAGATGATATTGATTTATTGATTTTATTGGTTATATATTATTGTTTTGTGAAGGGGGAACACAATTATTGTTTGCAGCCGGATATTGTCAGCTTGTTTGACATCTTATACACAGGGTGTCACATTTATTTTTGCACAAGTTTTTTTTACACATTTTTTGCGCTTATAGCTATTTACACTATTTGCCTCCCTCTTGGGCTCATTAGATCTATTATTATTCTTATTTAATATTACTTATTAAATGCATGTCTCTCACCCTCCTGGTTATGTGTTCTCTCTCTACTTGTGTTCTTTTTCTGTTTAATATATTTTCCATTCCAATAACATTTTCCTTGTATATAATGAATATGCTTATACCAGGCTCCAAGGAGTTAACTGCTGATTACCGCACTGGAGAATCAGACTATGGTTATAAAGTGAAGTGTGTTATCTGTTGTTGTAGCTATGATTAAGGCCCCTAAGGGCAGAAATGCTTAAGCTGCTTCTCTTCTCGATTTTGTACCTCTGTCTATATGTAATAAATGGATTTTATGATGTGAAGGATCCAAGTCAATGATTGTATCTGTTTCAAAACTTCATAACTGTTGTGGAGCCTGTTGATTGGTTACTGTAAGACTGTCTTTCCTGCCAAACTGGATTTTTGCAGTAGTAGCACACAATTTACATTTTTGAAAGTAACAGAGGACTCTGCCATAATGGTGGTGCAGGAAGGTGGGTGGAGCCAGGAAGAACAGGGGCTAAAACTGTACTTTAAATTGTAGGTGATGATATCATAAACATTTATTTATTACAAGTATTTATATAGCATTGACAATTTACACAGTGTTTTACAAATACTGTATATTGCACATCTCCTAACTGGCATTCATACATACACATAGTACAGGCCAATTTAGACAGGACCCAAGCAACTCAAAAGCAAGCCTTTGGCATTTAGGAGGAAACCAGAACACTCAGAGGAAACCCACGCATGCACAGGGAGAACATGCACCACTGTGCTACCCCAAGATTATATGTAGTGTGGGGTGCGCTAAACAACAAATAAATAATGAATATATAACATATATCTATATGTGAACCAAATCAACAAAAGTAAATATATATAACATATATCAATCTGTGAAGCCAATTAATAATACAAATCAATTGGTGCATAAACATAAAAGTTCATAAGTGTCCATAAATATTGTGCAGGTGAGTAGAATTGTATTCTATCCAAATAATACGTGTATCCACCACCGAGTGAAATTCATCCTTACCAAACGGAAATAAATAAGGTGCAACTATATTTTCTTGTGCTGAAAAAATATCCAATCTCCTTGTGAACAAACACCACGTGTAAATCACCAAGAATTAGCCTCTTACCAGATGGTAATAGGTATGCACTTGTTCAGTGAAACCACCGCCTTGCTTCCTCTTTAAAATCCTGAAGTGGGATGTAGAACCGCTCTACCTTTCTTTCTCCACTAGATGGCAACGAGTACCAGCAAGAAACACAGCCTCCTCCTTCTTCACAAGCTCACAAAACCACCGTGTATTAAAGGAAAAAGGAGGACTAATAGTGTATTACCCTTGAGATTTATTCAAAAAACAGTTGATATTGCACTTACAATTAGATGTCTAGTATTCAGCATAAACATAGGCATATGAATTCCTGCAAAGGCTTGCGGCCGGCTGCAGCACGGACCGCAAGTTTTGTGTGACGTGTGCGCCTCCTAATCTGACCGGTTTCTTCCCATAGGACTTCTACTGAGACAGGAGTACTGGCGCATCGTCACTTCCGCTTTATTTATACAGGTGGAAGCAAATTGTCTAACTTCCGGTGTCTGCAGAGCAGGTAGTATAAAAACATCGATCTATAGCACATCCTGGTGACACAGGAAGTAAACACTTTACTTCCTGTCTGCAGAGCAGGTGTCTGCAGAGCAGGTATGCTTTGGAACTTCTGGCTGATAGCAATTTAAGGCAAATTACTTAAATATGGGTAACTTTCCTTATGTTAAAAGGAATGTATAAAAACATACTTTATTATTTGTTAAAAACAAATGTATAAAAACATCGATCTATAGCACATCCTGGTGACACCGGAAGTAAACACTTTCCTTCCTGTCCCACAACACACTGCTTTAGGAGCGTAGTGGGAAAGGGGTGACACCGGAAATATGTGTATAATAAAATGTATTGAACTATATTAAACCATATGCTCCAATACAAATTTAAAATACATGTTAAAAGATAACTAAAATATAAAACCTGCCAAAATATATGTGGGGATCAACAGTTATTAATGTGTGCGTTTATGTCCCACTCTATGTTGAGTCCCTGGGGTCTGGAGCAGCCGAGCTCATATATCCAGAAGGTTTCCCTCCTGGATATAGACCTCCTCAGATTGCTCCCCCTCCAGTGTGGTGTATATTTCTCAATAACGATGATTTTTAACCTCTTAGGATTTTTTCTGTGACATTGGGCGAAGTGTTGGGATACACTATGCCCAGGAAAAGCTTTGTGTATGTTGGTCAGATGTTCTCCAATACGTATGGCGGCAGTACGTATGGTTCTTCCAACATACTGGTAATTGCACTCACACTGTAAAAGGTATACAACCCCTTTCGTATGGCAGGAAATTAAAATTTCTAATAGGGTACTCTTTACCTGTCACAGTTGAATGAAATATAGTCCTGATAGTTTGGGCTTCTTTACACACTCTGCAACTCCTGCAGGGAAAGAAGCCCTTCATATCAGGAAAAAATTTTGGGATGGTAGGAGGATCAATGGGATTGGGGGCTACCAGATCTCGTAAGTTCTGTGCCTTCCTGTAAATAATAGGTGGAACTTCTGGTAGCATGGGTCCTAAAATTTTATCTTTCTGTAGGACTCCCCAGTGTTTCTGGAATACATAATTTAGCCACTTGTAGTTTTGTGAGAATCTCGTAATGAAAGCAAATTCAAACTTGGAACTGGTTTTTCCTGGGTTCTGAACTTCCTTAGGTTGTATCAAACTTCTTTGCTCAACTAACTCCAGGGTCTGAATTTCTTTCTCTAGCACTTCTGGTTTGTAGCCTTTTTCCAGAAATTTTTCTTTCAGGACCATAGCTTGTTTTCGGAATAATTGGCTGTCGGTACAATTCCTTCTGACTCTTCTGAATTGTGATTTGGGTACAGATCTGAGCCAGGCTGGATGGTGACAGCTGTCCAGGGCTATAAAGCCGTTCCTATCAGTCGGCTTATAATAGGTATGGGTGGAAAAACTGGAACCTACCCTGGATATGACTAGGTCCAAGAAGTTCACTGAGGTCTTGCTAAATTCATAAGAAAACCTGATCCCCCAATTATTACAATTTAGATCTCTCATGAACCTTCTCAGTGAATCTTCTTCTCCCTGCCATATTAACAGCGTGTCATCTATGTACCTTCTCCACATAACCAGTTGCCTGGGTCTGTTGGAATAAATGTTTCTATCTTCCCACAGTGCCATAAATAAATTGGCTAAGCTGGGGGCAAACTTGGCCCCCATAGCTACGCCCATTTTCTGTAGGTAGAACTTTTCGCCATAATAGAAATAGATTACCATAATGATAAACATTAATATATATATATATATATATATATATATATATATATATATATATATATATATATATATACACGCTTTCCAATGGTTCTCATTGCCTTCCCACATAGAAAGCCCCATAACCTCAGGCCAGCACATAGACCACCCCTTCATAAAGCAGTCCACATGCCCCTGCACTTGTGAAGCCTCCCAGTGGATAGATAAATTGTACTTCCCTCAATTATATATGAACATAATTTAAGACCTCCACATCTACACATTGCATCCTCATCTTTCAGAAATTTTCTTTTTACCCATGAAAATTCACTATAAGTAGAAAAATCAGCCAAAAACGGAGCTTTGCACTCTGCACTGGGGTCGAGCAGGGATAAACTTTTTATCAGGTCATCATTAAAATACAAATGCCAATGTTGAGCACAAAGATCAATCTAACCGTGGATCCCTATTTCTTTATAAGCGTTAATCCCTGTTGCTCTCCTTGGCCTCTGATATGCCTCTCTTAGCCATTTCTGTTTGTATCCACACTTTACAAATGTATTTCTTAAGGTATTTGTCTCCATTTCAAAATCCTGCTCCTGTAAGCAGTTTTAAGAAGGTACTGTCCAGTCAGTATGTTTTTTATTACATTTTGTTGATAGAAACTCTCCACATTCAGGAGATGGTTGGAGACTGCGAGACTTCTATACATTTTCCTAACAATCTCTCTGTGTGGTCTAACCAGTTAACACCCACAATACTGAGTTACCGCCTGCGGCCTGCCTCATGTGGCACGTGGGCGGGGCATTCTGTAATCACTGAGTTCTTTGAAACTCAGCAGATCACAGATCAGTGTAAAGAGCCAATCACAATGGCCCTTTACCTTGTGATCAGCTGTCAGCCAATGACAACTGATCATAGGATGTAAACATAAGCCAGTAATCGGCTTTTCTCTCCTCACACTGACAGCATAAGAGTAGAAGAAAACCAATAACCGGCTCCTGTTACAGGGACATCGGTCCCAACAGTGCCCACCAGTGCTACCAATCAGTGCCCACCAGTGTCACCTATCAGTGCCCACCAATGTTGCCAATCCATGCCTCATTAACAGTGTCACCTATCAGTGCCGCCTACCAGTGCCTATCAGTGCCCATCAGTACCCATCAGTGCCACCTATGAGTGCCCATCAGTGCCACCTATCAGTACCGCCTATGAGTGCCACTTCTCAGTGCCGCCTATCAGAGCCCATTAGTGTCACCTATCAGTGCCCATCAGTGCCAGCCATCAGTGCAGCCTCATCGGTGCCTCCTCATCCATGCCCACTAGTGCGGCCCTATCAGTGACAATTATCAGTGTCAACATTGCCGTTTCATCAGTGCCGCCTATCAGTGCCCATTAGTGAAGCCTCATCAGCACACATCAGTAAAGAATAAAAATGACCTGTTTGCAAAATTTTATAACAAACTATGAAACATATATTTTTTTTAGTTTTTGTTTTGTTTGTTTAGCAAAACATGTAAAACATTAAATACCACCAAAAGAAAGCTCTTGTTGTGTGAAAAATCTTTTTAATGTAAGTGCAATTTTACCTATAATAAAGCAGTATCATTATATACTACACCATGGAGGTGGTCCCTATGTATTGTGAGCTTTATTGCAAAGTGCAAGAAGGCACAAGTCCAAGTTCTTAAAGGGGCCACACACCAATTTTTCCTATTGTTCCATACACTACTATTGATAGGGCTATAAGGAAGAGTAACATCAGTATCATCACCAGAGTGGAGGTTGGATTGATCCCCAATGGGGGGAGGTGAATTTTGACCTGATTTGTTACAGATCCAGAGTAGGAGGGGAGTGTGCAGGCTCAATGGTGATGGTAGTTGCTGAGCACAGTTTGATTAACTGACTATCAAGACATATGACTGTATACGTGAGGAATTGTGGATGATCTGGGAGGTTTATTATGCAACAAAGAAAACACCAGAGAACTTATTTTGTTTATTCACATTATCAGCATATTGTAATGAACATTTTTGCGCACGTTATTTATTACACAAAAGTATTAGTTGGCACAGCACTGTTTATAAATTATTTTTGTGAGCATTGTGGGAACACAAGTTTATGTTTGGAGCCATTATTTTAATTTTATTTGAATTTAATTTTATTTACAAACCTGATTCCAAAAAAGTTGGGACACTGTACAATTTGTGAATAAAAACAGAATGCAATGATGTGGAAGTTTCACATTTCAATATTTTATTCAGAATACAACATAGTTGACATTTCAAATGTTTAAACTCGGAAAATGTATAATTTTAAAGGAAAAATAAGTTGATTTTAAATTTCATGGCATCAACACATCTCAAAAAAGTTGGGACAAGGCCATGTTTACCACTGTGTGGCATCCCCTCTTCTTTTTATAACAGTCTGCATACGTCTGGGGACTGAGGAGACAAGTTGCTCAAGTTTAGGAATAGGAATTTTGTCCCATTCTTGTCTAATACAGGCTTCTAGTTGCTCAACTGTCTTAGGTCTTCTTTGTCACATCTTCCTATTTATGATGCGCCAAATGTTTTCTATGGGTGAAAGATCTGGACTGAGGCTGGCCATTCCAGTACCCAGATCCTTCTTCTGCGCAACCATGATGTTGTAATTGATGCAGTACGTGGTCTGGAATTGTCATGTTGGAAAATGTAAGGTCTTCCCTGAAAGAGACGACGCTTGAATGGGAGCATATGTTGTTCTAGAACTTGGATATACCTTTCAGCATTGATGGTGTCTTTCCAGATGTGTAAGCTGCTCATGCCACACGCACTCATGCAACCCCATACCATCAGAGATGCAGGCTTCTGAACTGAGTACTGATGACAACTTGGGTTGTCCTTGTCCTCTTTAGTCCGGATGACATGGCGTCCCAGTTTTCCAAAAAGAACTTCAAATTTTGATTCGTCTGACTACAGAACAGTTTTCCACTTTGCCACAGTCCATTTTAAATGAGCCTTGGCCCAGAGATAATGCCTGCGCTTCTGGATCATGTTTAGATATGGCTTCTTTTTTGGCCTATAGAGTTTTAGCCAGCAACGGCGAATGGCACGGTGGATTGTGTTCACTGACAATGTTTTCTGGAAGTATTCCTGAGCCCATGTTGTGATTTCCATTACAGTAGCATTCCTGTATGTGATGCAGTGACGTCTAAGGGCATCCAGTATGGTTTTCTGGCCTTGACTCTTACGCACAGAGATTGTTCCAGATTCTCTGAATCTTTGGATGATATTATGCACTGTAGATGATGATAACTTCAAACTCTTTACAATTTTTCTCTGAGAAACTCCTTTCAGATATCGCTCCACTATTTTTCGCCGCAGCATTGAGGGAATTGGTGATCCTCTGCCCATCTTGACTTCTGAGAGACACTGCCACTCTGAGAGGCTCTTTTTATACCCAATCATGTTGCCAATTGACCTAATAAGTTGCAAATTGGTGCTCCAGCTGTTACTTATATGTACATTTAACTTTTCTGGTCTCTTATTGCTACCTGTCCCAACTTTTTTGGAATGTGTAGCTCTTATGAAATCCAAAATGAGACAATATTTGGCATGACATTTCAAAATGTCTCACATTCAACATTTGATATGTTATCTATATTATATTGTGAATAAAATATACATTTATAAGATTTGTAAATTAGTCCATTCCTTTTTCACTCACAATTTGTACAGTGTCCCAACTTTTTTGGAATTGGGTTTGTAATTTTACTTTCATTAAATATTTAGCTTTATTGTGATACATTTCAATACACATTCATTACTTGGTAGCGCAGGAGTGCCACTACATAGAAGGTTTGTACATTGGTGGTCAGTGGAGAGCCCCCTTGTACACCCAAGTCATTTTATATGAGAGAAGTTTTGTAGTGGGTTGTAATACCGACAGTATAAATGATATAGGTGGAAGAAGCCACCATCCAGCCGCCTTCAATGTCATTTTGAATTATGCAGGCTTAAACCTGGCATCATTCCATTAAAAGTTGTTCCATCTTATTTAAGCCCAATTCACTGCATCAGAAAAGATTTTTAATAGCTAAATGTTGTACCCAATACATTCTGCTCTGATTGGGTCCTTCTTCTGCCCCAAGGCTTCATAAAAGCCATGTAGTTTGTTATGGTGGTTGCTGATTCTTTTAATTTGTTTAACATAATATATGGCATTGAAAGAAGGAAAACAAAGGCCAAACAAAAAGAAGTATTGGCAAACCAACTGTTATTTTCATTTTCTTTATCTAATATTATTTTTTTTTAAAAAAGGAGAAAAATAACTCTTATTAATTATCTCCTAATTATAATTCAGAATTCAGAATCAAACGCATCGGTTTCTTAAGAACATGTTAAGCTGCATGTGTCCTACTTTGTGTATTTACAAGAAAATCAAACCTTTTCTATTACCTTTGTTTTGATTAGGCCAATCAACTGTGGAACTAACTTATTCATCATTATAGAGGGATCAATACATAATTATCAGCACAGTATGGTCTATATGGATGGAAGCTTGAAGGAACGATTTAGAGATAAAAAGAAGACAAAACAAAGTAGCTTCCTTTGGCAGGTTTGGTCAGTCTTTGTTTTGTGTTCTCTGCAGATTAACATTATAGTAAAAACAAAATTAATCATTGGGAAGTTATCGCTTAAATCACTGTTCGACTCTTCTATTGCAGATTCTGGCACAAACTAAATGTTAGTTAACATTGCTACATTGCTTTAAAAATTTGGCAGAGTCAAGTGACACAAGAACTGTCCCCTTCCTACTGAGCATCATCATGTTTTCTCAGTTGTGTCATGGTTGGTTAAGAAAGGTGCATCGTCCATTTATTCAGAGAAAGCATATAAACTGTACATACACCAACATATGCTCTTTTGCTGAATTCTAAAAGCTTGATATTTAAAGTAGATGTACACCCTGACTCAGTGGCATTTAGTTTGCTGTGTATTTTAAGCAATTGTATTTTAAATAAAATTATTATATAGGATTTATATAGTGCCAACAGTTTACGCAGCGTTGTATAACATAAAAGGGAGACAGTACAGTTACATTTCAATAAAATACAAGAGGATTAAGAGGGCTCTGCTCATAAGAGCTTACAATCTGAAAAGGGATGATGGAAGCAATAAGCATTAGTTGGAGGTGTGATAGGCTTCCCTGAAGAGATGAGTTTTCAGGGATCGCCTAAAGGCAGCCAGAATAGGAGATAACCAGACAGATTGAGGTAGAGAGTTCCAGATAATGAGAGAGGCTCTGGAGAAATCCTGGTGATGAGGAGAAGGCATTAAGGGAGCTTGAGAGCAGAACTTATTGAGAGTAGCATGGTTTGGGTGCTATTTGGACACAAGATTGGTGATATAGCTTGGGGCAGAGTTGCGAATAGCTTTCTATGTTGTAATTAGTATTTTGAATTTAATTCGTAGGGCAATTGGAAACCAGTGTAGAGATTGGCAGAGGGGGAGTAGCAGACACTAAGCATTTGGTAAGGTAGAGGAGTCTGGCAGCAGTATTCATAATAGACTGTAGAGGGGATACCTCTACAGTGGAGAGGTAGGCCTATGAGAAGAGAGTTGCAATAGTCAAGGTGGGATTAATAAGGGAGTGAATTAGTAGCTTGGTGAATTAATTAGTTAAAAAGGGGTGAATATTGGAGATGTTACGGAGGTGAAGTCTAAAAGCTTTTGACAACGATTTGATTTAGGGCGGAAAGGACAGGTCAGAGTCTAGGATTACACCTAGTAGCCTGGCGTGAGGGGAGGGATTGATAGTTGCATTATTGATTTTGATTAAAAAGTCATGGGGGGGGGGGCACAGGCAGGGAGGATTATTATCAGCTCGGTTTTAAAAAGATTTACTGTAAGGAAACGGTGTGACATCCATGCTGATATGTCAGTTACTAAGTTAGTAATGCGAGAGGAGACTGAAGGAGTGAGGTGAGAATTAGAGAGATAGATTTTGTAGTCATCAGAATAGAGATGGTTTTGGAAGCCATGGGAGGTTATCAAGTGACCAAGGGAGGAGGTGTAGCTAGAGTAGAGAAGCATTCCAAAAACAGAGCCTTCAGGGACCCCTACAGAAAGAGGAAGTGGAGACGAAATGAGTTGTAGATAACACTGAAGGAGCGCTGTGATAGGTACATAGGTGTGCGCAGCCTATTGAATTAGGGTATGCGGCGCCTTAAAGCTCAAGCACACATGCGTATATATATATATATATATATATATATATACTGTATATATATAGGTTTTTTCCTCAGATAACGGATGCAGGAATTCAACCGCAATTCAGGTGTGCGCAATGTACAGGGTGCGGAACTCAGGGGTGTGCAGCGTACAGGGTGCGGAGCTCAAGGGTGCACAGCGTACAGGGTGCGGTGCTCAAGGGTGCTCAGCATACAGGTGCAGAGCTCAAGGGTGTGCAGTGTACAGGGTGCAGTGTTCAGGGGTACAGGGTGCAGTGTTCAGGGGTACGCAGTGCTCAGGGGTACGCAGTGAGAATTAAGTGTTCACCACTACAAATTTGATAGTTTGTTGTAGAACCAGCTGCAGACACTGATCACACTCCCATTAAATGTGCTAGCTCAAATTCAAAACATAAGTGTTGCGCTTCATTCCCATTAATGTCTAGATATAAACAAAAAAAAATATACAAAATATATTGTGTACAGTGTCTTATGCTAACCACTTTACGACCACCCACCGCAGTTATACTGCGGCAGGCAGCCGCTCCTGCGCATACCGCCGCAGTTATACGTCGGTTGCGTGCAGGGAGCTAGGGGGCGAGCGTACGCCGCCGCGGTGCACTCCCGTCCCCGTTTGTCAGCGGGGAAGCTGATGCATGGGTCAGGTGGCTCCGATTGCCGACTGACACCTGCGATTGTTCCCCGCTGAGAGAGAAGAACAGTCAGCTGTTGTAAACACAGCTGAACATTCTTCTCCCTGGAATGATCACAGAGCCCCTGTGATCCTTCTATATAGGATCACAGGTCTCTATGATCATTTCACAAGCCACCCCCCCCACAGTTAGAATTATGCCCCTAGGTACACATTTAACTCCTTGATCACCCACATTGTTAACCCCTTCCCTGCCAGTGTCATTATTACAGTAACAGTGCAAATTTTAAGCACTGATTACTGTAGTAATGTCACTGGTCCCCCCAAAAGTGTCAAAAATGTTAGTCAGGGTTCCGATCTGTCCGCCGCAATGTCGCAGTCCCGCAAAAAATCGCAGATCGCCACAATTACTAGTAAAAAAAAAAACAATAGAAATTACATAAATCTTTCCCATAGTTAGTAGATGCGATAACGTTTTTACCAAAAATATGTTGCAGAAAACAAATTGGCCTAAAATGTTAAAAAATTTTGATTTTTAAATTTTTTTTTTTGGGAATGTTATATAGCAGAATGTGAAAAATATTGTTTTTTTTTTCAGAATTGCCGCTCTTTTTTTGTTTATAGCGCAAAAAATAAAAATCGCACAGGTGACCAAATACCACCAAAAGAAAGCTCTATTTGTGAGAAAAAAGGACATCAATTTTATTTAGGTACAGCGTCGCACGACCGCGCAATTGTCCATTAAAGTAATGCAGTGCAGAATTGCAAAATATGGCCTGGTCATTAAGGGGGCAAATCCTTCCGGTCAAGAAGTGGTTAAATGTTCCAAACATGCAATATAGGTATAGTGTAGTCCATAGTTCAAAAATTTGCATTTGCAGTGATTATTTTGATATAATCATGATCAATGTCCTTAGTCCAATTAGGTGCTCCAAAAAGCGCTCCAATAGTAAAAAGCGATCCGCCATCTCACTAGTGCTCCTCCCTCCTGATTGAAGGCTCACCTCATAAGATGTGACCCCACAATTAAGCTAGGTCAGATTGTGCCTGTGAACCAACCTGGCTTCAGTTAGTATGATTTAGATCTCACAGATGCTCTGCTCACACACCGATCTCCCAGTCAGATGGAATAACACATGAAATTAAAGGGCTCCAAACAGTGCTTATACCATTTTTAAAACTTCCTTTAGTAATACTATAAATTGAGTACTCACATATTTAAGGTGCATTCAGCGCACCAAACTGTGTCCAACAAATGTTAAAGTCAGAGGTCTCGAAAGCTGCACAGCCATTATAATGATCAGACTCCTAAGCCTTATATGAGCCCGACTGCCTTCACTGTCCTTGCCCCTCCCTTACGTGTGTCGACACAGAATCACGTGTCTTCCTCAGGGGGATTTCTATTGGACAGATGGCATTAGCTACATTTATATCCATCCATTCAGCTGATCGCCGTTTTATGTGATCCACATCTCAGCTGTGTTAGAATGTGTTGTAGCACAATGCTGATAATCAGACCCACACAATAATTTGTGTAGAACGATGTTAGTAGTTATTCTAGGAAATCATTCTAATCCCTCCACTATTTCCTATCAGAATCCAGGTATTGTTGTATGAGGACGGTGATTGCTACAGATATGCATCTTTAGAGACCAACAACACAATATTTGCAATAAATCAGCATACAATTACCTCAAAAATATATATTAAATAAAAAAGAATTTCTAAAAAATATGTAAAATCTATAGGTATTAAATATAAAATATATAAAAATATATTTAAATGGCAATGCAAAAATATGAATATTTAGAATTTCGAATGATACAGACCATGAAAATAAAAAATATATAAAAAAATGATACATAAAATAAATGTATGACGAGTATACTATTCCCTCAAAAACATTCTGCAAAATATTACTCAACACATTAGACACACTGATTTAAATCCTATTTGGTGGGGCTCCCTAATACATAGTCCTACTTAGTTGATGCAACATGTGTGGGTATGATGTATAACTGTCCTTCCGCTTATATAAAATATAATAATAGTAACCCATTATTAATACCCTCCTTCAATACTTAAGAGGATGCCCTCAGAATCCAATATTCTGGGTTATGGCAATATATTCTTTTAATCTAAGAAATCAAACCCTTTATATTCCACATTTTATTGGTCATTCAAAAAACATCCTAATTCAAAATCTGTATTTGTTCCTCCTCGTATTAAAGATCCTAATTGGTGAACCCACCACAACTCACCATTGCTAAGCTCTCTGATATGATTATTTCCCCTTCAATGATGTTTGGGAGCTTCAATGCCCAAAATTGTATCCCATGACTACTTTGGGTATGCTTATCCCTGAAATGTACTGACAAATATGCTTATTAAACCCTTTATTGATGTTTTTACATGTTGGTTCTTCCTACATAAATCATATCACACCTTATATACCACGATATAAAATCCCTAATTGTATATGATTGGTTAGTGATAGGGTTAGGAAACTCCTTCCTTTTCCTTATATTCTTTGGGGTCCCTAAACAGCTGTAGCATCTGCCATAGCTGTAGAACCCTTTAGTGTCCTAGAATGTTTGATTTCTAGTGCAATTCAGTTTTAACCGTTTTAACAGGTTTGCGCAGGGTTTAGGGGTGCTCAGTGTACAGTGCACGGTGTTAAGGGGTGCACAGTGCGTGATGTTCAGGGGTGTGCAGTGTTCAGGGGTGCGCAATGTGCAGTGTTAAGGGGTGCGCTATGTGCAGTGCACGGTGTTTAGGGGTGCGCAGTGCGTAGTGTTAAGGGGTGCGCCGTGCTCAGGGGTGCGCCATGCACAGTGTTCAGGGGTGCACAGTGCATGGCGTTTAGGGGTGCGTGGTGTTCAGGAGCGCGCAGGGCACAGTGCGCGGTGTTCAGGGGCATGCAGGGCACAATGTGCAGTGTTCAGGGGCACGCAGGGCACAGTGCGCGGTGTTCCAGTGTCAATCAAGAGTCAAACATAGAAGGGGGAATGTACATATGGATAAAGCATAAATTTATTGATGAAAGAGTGGAGAAGACATGTTTAGAAATTGATATAAGTGGTGTTGAAACTGCGACAACACTCATAAAAGAGGCACTCAGAAAAGAGACATGGTGTCCACGACTAAATAAAAACTGAAAATTTTTACTCAAATACTTACCGTAATTTTCCTTTCCTGATGGCCTCCATGCCAGCGTACATGTGGGTTAACCCCGCCTCCTCTCCAATGCTATAGGACCCCACTCCAATAAATTTTAGCTCCTGACCAGAGACTGCATTCCGTAACTAGCTGACTCTTGACCCAAAAAGAAGGGTGGGAACTCCATCTGCCATGGAGGCCATCAGGAAAGGAAAATTATGGTAAGTATTTGATAGAAAATGTTACTTTTTTCTGACAGCCTCTATGGCAGCCTATGTGTGGGAAATAACTAGTCACCAACACATGGGTGGGAATGCTGAACAAAAAGAAGAATTTTTATTTTCCCCGTCCACTGATAGGACTTTCAAACTGAAATTTACAGAAAATAAAGAAGCAGCTTCCACACAGTAATGCGACATGAAAGTAATAATGGAGGCCCAAGAAGCCGCTCTGCAGATGATGTCCGGAGCTACGTGTCGCGCTGCTGCCCATAAAGTCGAGACTCCACGAGTGTGCTGTCACCGCCTCCAGAGGAGTCAAGACCTTAGCCCTATAAGCCTGCTGGATGACCTGGACAATCCAAGATGCAATAGCTCTGGAAGAGGTGCATTTTCTCCTGTTCTTACCAGAGAAAAGTACAAACAGATGGCCAGACCTCCTAAAAGAATCCATAGCCTGGAGATACTCTTTCAGCATTTCGCCCACGTCCAGGGGATGAGTCTTAGTAGTGTCCGGGGCCCTAAAAGGTAGGTAGGACGATTTACTGGTTCTCGTGGAAGACAGAGGTAACTTTAGGATTTGCGTCAGCAAGGGTATGGGTACTATGCAGTGTGGAAAAAAGGTCAAGAAGGGCTCCTTGTATCCAAGGCCTCCAATATCAGAAACTCTTTTGGCTGAGATTATGGGCATGAGAAAGGCAAATTTGGCAGAGAGATCCTTAACAGATGTCAGGGTGACCCCATTCGCCCCTGGCCCTGATAGTAAATCAAGGACTAAAGGTCCCATTTACGGAATCTTGGTTCCTTCTGGGGCCTGAGCCTTGCTGCCCCTCTGAAGAATTGGCGAACTAGAGGATGACCAGACCACTGGAGTCTGGAGAAGGCCGATGGGGGAAGAGACTTGGACCCTGAGGGATATGACTGAAAGAGCTAGATCCAGGCCAGACAGAAGGAAATCCAGGATGTCCAGCACCCCCGGGTCCCTGTAAGACCTACCTGTGGAGGAAGAAAAATCCACAAACTTGGTCAAAATGTTTCCATTGACCTTATTCATGCTTGACTTCCCAGAACTCACAAGGGTAGAGATGACTCCCAATGTGCAGTCCAGGGCTTCCAGCCTTTCCCTCTTAAGAACCAAACCATCAGCGCCAGACGTGCTGGGCATGGGTGCAGCACTGCCCCCTGGGACAGAAGGTCCGGCCTGAGTGGAAGGGGTACCGGAGCCCAGAAGCTGAGCTGTGTCAGTAGGGGAAACCAAGGTCTGTTCAGCCAGGATGGTGCCACGACTGTTATCTAGACGGCCTCTGCACTGAGCCTTTGTAGGAATCTGAGGATGACTGGGATCAGAGGGAAGGCATATACCCTGCTTAAGCTCCACTGATCTTTTAGGGCATCCACTCCGAAGGTCTGGCTGAAACTGGCCCAAGTGTAAAACTTCTTGAGCTTGATATTGCATGGGGATGCAAACAGGTCGACCTTGGGATGGACCCTCAAAGACAAAATCCAGCCAAAAGTCTCCCTGTGCAAGGACAACTCGTTGTCCACCTGGAACCTGGACAGAAAGTCTGCTTTGATGTTTTGGGCACCAGGAATATAGACTGCCGAGATGTTGGCAAGATTCTTCTGGGCCCATGCCATGACTGGCTCTACCTCCTGAAGGCTGCGAGTCCCTCCCTGTTTCTTGATGTACGAGACCCCCGTGGTGTTGTCCATCCTCAACAGCACTGACTTCCCCTTTACCAGATGGTAGAAGGCCCAAAGGGCACAGAAGGCAGCTCAGAGTTCCAGAACGTTCGAGACTGGGGTGCAGGAGTTGAGATCCCAGCTGCCTTGGGTGATCTCCGACCCAAAAAGGGCTCCCCAACCTGTGCTGCTGGCATCGGTCGTGACTTTGACCCAGGACACAGGGGCGATGGGGTGGCAATTCAGCAGGTTCCAAGATGCAGCCACCAGAAGAGACTGTCCCTCATGCTTAGAGTTATATAAATGAGCTGATTGCTCCTGTCTGGGTCCAATTGCCAAAGAAACCCCTCCTGAAAGGAGTGCATCCTCCAAAGGGCCCATTTGACCATGGGGGCCGTGGAGACCATTGTGCCGATAACTCTGAGGAATTTAGAGGCCCTTAGGCATGTGGAGGACAGGGGCAAGCGCATCCTTTCCCAAATCACTGGGATCTTTTCCAGGGGTAGGGAGATGGTATTTTCGACGGTGTCGAACTGGGCTTCCAAGTATACTAGGCACTGTGCTGGCTCCAGGTGACTGTTCTCTAGATTCAGAAGCCACCTAAACTACCGGGGAGTGGAAATGACTTGAGTCCTGTGAAGCAGGAGTTGATCCCTGTCCTGAGACAGCAGGAGAAGTTCATCGAGGTTATGATGAAGGTGAATGCCTCTCGTTCCTGATAACTGGTACTACAGCCAGGAGGACCTTCAAAAAGACCTGATGTGAGGTTGAGAGACCAAAAGGAAGGCAGGTGAACTGGAGATGATCTGGCCCCACCGTGAACTGGAGAAACTTGCGGTACTCTTCTGCGTTGAGTATATGGAAGTAGGTATCCTGGTATCCTTTTAGGTCTATGGAGACTAGCCAGTTGCCAGGCTGGACTACTTAAAGAATTGTAGATAGAGTTTCCATTTTGAACCTTTCGTACTTGACAAACTTGTTCAGATGCATGAGCTCTATTACTGGACGCCATGAGCCATTCTTCTTTCGAACCAAAAAAAAAAAAAAAGGTGAATGCATGCCCTGGAATTCTTCATCCTTTGGTATGGGCACTGCGGAACCCTGAGCTACCAGCGATTCCAGGAAGGATACAAGGGTCAGTTTTTCTTCCGACTGAGGCAACAGAGAAGGAACAAACTTGAGCGGGTGAGGTCTTGTGAAGGACCATGCGTGGCCTATGAAGACCGTCTTGATGGTCCAATAGTCCAAGATTGAGGCCACCCAAACATGCCGAAAGTGGAGCAGCTGTGCCCCCAACTGACATGCCTGAGCGGGGCCAATCTCAAAAGGACCAAGAGGGTTCTTGTCCACCAGATGTCGAGCTCTTGGTAGCCCTCTGAAAAGATGACTGACCCCATTTCCATTTTCTTCTGAAATCTCTGTATGGTCTATAAAAACGAGCATCCCTTGATCATCGGAGGACTTGTCCAACACTTGCTTTTGTCTTTATTTTTTTTACACTTTTTTGGTGAATGGGTAGGGGTACGATGTACCCGATATCCATTCACATAGGGTGGAGGGGCCGTGATCGGGGGGCCCCCTTTAACAAGGGGGCTTCCAGATTTTTCGATAGGCCTCCCCTCTCCAGACCCCCCATAACCACAGCCCCCCTGCCCCAAAGCACCCACCCCCCCATGTTGAGGGCATGTGGCCTCGTTTGCCCCCACCCCCATCCTGGCCAGCCAGGCTGTGTGCTCGGATAAGGGCCTCGTATGGACTGGGGAAGAACCCCACACCGTTTTTTTCAGCAATACTGACATAAACTGAAGTGCCTATATATATATATATATATATATATATATATAACTTTGTGGTATACAAGGCACTATCTGCTCTCAACAAACTGTAAAAAGCAACAATCTCTCTCCCTGCCGGCAATGTATTATTAACTATAGAATTCCACTTATAAATCACCCGCACTGACCAAACCCACAACCTCGCAATTGCAAGCCTGGCATTCTACCACCTACGCCACCATCAAGCATGCTGAAGCTGAACAGAGAGTGTGTTCAGCTGCCTAACTAACTTTTATCTCACCCTACACACAGTGGATGAGATAGAAATAAGGTAGAGTGTGCTCAGCTTAAGCAGGCTTGACGGTGACGTAGGTGGTAGAATGCCAGGCTTGCAATTGAGATGGTTTTGGGCTTGATTCTCCTGGCCAGCAAGGGGATTTATTGGAATCCAGAGGTCATGATAATGTGGGAACTTGAATTTCCCACAAAGAAGCCAATTTGTTCGTCATTCGACGAACGAGCGAACAGCCAATGTTCGAGTCCAACTTACGTTCGACTTGAACTCGAAGCTCATCCCTAGCCACATGTAGGCTGTCAGGAATAATGGGTTTCATCTTTTTCTTAGCCTTTGTTGCATCTCAGCAACTTGGTGTGTAGAAAAAAAAAAAAAAAAAAACAGCAATGTCTGCATGGCATTTCTCAGGGCAGGTTACCTCATTTGCAGTTGTGTGTTAAATTCATGTTAAGCTTGAGCCATGAAATAATCTACGCCAATCAGGTTTGCATCTGTTCAGGTAAGCTTTACTGAGATTACATGCGCACGGACCACATCTCATACAGAAATAGAGAATGTGATGCCATATACATTTTTGATACATCCTTTTATAGAGAGTTTATCACATTAAAGCCAATGGCGGGCATAGACCCAAAGACATAGTCATACAATATTACACAATATTTCAATAACAGCCATAATACAGCCTTTGTTGATCATTTAGCAAAGTCTTGGTCATCCTGCTCTAGGAGCATGACAATTAAAAATGATGGATAATATGCAATTAATGGCCGGTTACTGGAACTATCATTATCTAAGCTAATATATATTTGTTTATCTGTTATTCCGGAAAGTTAGGGAAGTTCTCTTGGCTGGACATCTCATGTTAAAGTTGACACATATTCATAATAAAGACAACATAACAAACAGACTCAGACTGAAATCCTAAAACGTATTATTTTGAAAGTATATTCAAGGATTAAGAGGGGACTCTAGACTGCCATACTGAATATGGATATATGAACATATAATATAAAAGTCTTTAAGAGTCCTCGATATATTTTCATCTTGACAAGTGCACCAAGCTTTTTTTAATGTGTGCTGAAGTGGCCACTTGTAGTCTTCTTTGGAAGCCTTTGACAATGTGACTATAGAGGATTACAATGGGGAGGCAGGGAAGGGGCATTGTTACCCCAAATAAAGACCTTCATTGCAGAATCACCAGATGTTATTAAAAAAAAAAGAAGATGTAGACTTGAAAATAATAAAAATGACTTTGAAATTACATTAACATGATAAATCTTGCATATTATTTTAGTAACTGTGTTTACATATACTTTTAATCTTGAATGCCTATTGAAACTTTTTTCAAAAGTTTCTACAGATACCCAGGTGAATGGGACAATGGAAAATGATGCCTTCATTAGATATTTTTTAAATATTAAAATTGTCTCTTCAAGTACCCTGAAAAAGTGAAGCTTACTTTGGTAAAACAGAAACACCATCACTTTCATATAAGTTTTGTAATTTAATCCTAACAATTAAATAAATAAACTACTAAATAAATTTGCCACCTCCTTTTGTTAAAATACATTCTGAGACTTGTTAGGGCTAAATAAATGGATATACAGAATTACTCGTTTTCATCGTATAACTTTTAGAATGAGGGTTGTGGGTGAGAAACCTAGGCAGATTCTCTCTTAGCTCTGAAAAAATGCATGGTAAATCAAAAATTTTTGGGGAGCAAAAATGAAGGCTACGTAAAAGTTTTGTAAAATACTGCCTATAGTTCACCTGGAAGAATAGTTTTTTTCCCAACAAAAGTGGATTTTCATTAAGTAACTTATTTTTGCCCACTATTTTATAGATAATTGACATGCATTCTGTCTGAAGAACTAATACCTTAGCTATAATTTGATGTAAAACAAATGGTTTGCCATCATTGTGCTCCTGTTTAATTCAGGGCTCGCAATCCAAATTCCAATTCTGCCCACAAAGCTTCTGTAAATCCAAATGCATAAATAGACGATGAATGAAAAAGTGAACAGCTTGTTCTGCATAACTAAACAGTTTGTTTCTAAATTGTCTTGGAAGTGATGAGGAAATTGCTTTTTTAATTAGATTTAGTCAATGTAATGACCAAATCCTAATAGAGGCAATGTGTATTTAGGACTTTAACATTTTTGGAAAAAAATATTAAACATTCTGTGTAATGGGTTAATGGTGAACATGTCTGAAATAAAGTAATACTAACCTCTTTATTCTTGTTATCTGCAAAACAAAAAGCATTACTTATGTGGTTGCCCCATCTCATTAAATGCATAACAAAACTATCAGCAAGTAATGTAACTTGCTATATTTCCAAAGGGTAATTAATAATGAATGATGAGAAGATCTGATGATGACAATAAGAGGGCAGGTGACAAAATATTTACAATCATCCTGTTCCTGATTGGTTTAGATATTCGTTTAACGCTTGTGTTGTAACTGCTGTGTGTATCTACCATTTTGAAATTTACTATTATAACACAATTTTATAAATGTTCAGTTTAAGTAAAATAACTTTTTGTATCACATCTATCTAGCCATTAATATTGTCACTTGTATGTGCTGCAACTGTTGTCCAGTATAAGCAACAGGTAATTATAGCAATCTATACTGATTCTAAAAAGGTGTTTAACTTTCACTAAGATGTTTTAATGCTTTTATTTAAATTTTTTGTACAAAGTTTATATGTTTTTAAACCCATGGTAAAACCTGTATATAGGTATATTCTTTGTTTTACAGATAAACACATAGTACAAAAAAAAGAATCAAGAATGGCCCTATAAGTTAGTTAAAGAGATATTTAGATATACACTATATTACCAAAAGTATTGGGACGTCTACCTTTACACACACATGAACTTTAATGGCATTCTAGTCTTAGGCCCTTTCACACTTTTGCGACCTAAAAGTCACTCAATTTTGCCTCGATTTTGCCACAAATTTTTGCCGCAATTTTTATGCAGTTTTGTCTGGACTTGAAACAATGCCTATGTAATCTTAAGGGCTATGGACCTCAAAATGCATCAAAAGCAGACCAAAGTAGTGCAGGGACTACTTTGAAGTCGCTGCGACTTGAAGTCGCACAGATATGAATGGTACTCATTGGAAATCATTAAGTATGACTTGTCATGCAGCTTTGCAGTCCCAAGTCGCAGATAAAGTCACACAAGTGTGAAAGGAGCCTTAGTCCGTAGAGTTTAATATTGAGTTGGCCCACTCTTTGCAACTTAACAGCTTCAACTTTTCTGGGAAGGCTGTCCACAAGGTTTAGGTGTGTGTCTATGGGAATGTTTGACCATTCTTCCAGAAGTGCATTTGTTAAGTCAGGCACTGATGTTGGACGAGAAGGCCTGGATCGCAGTCTCCGCTCTAATTCATCCTAAAAGGCGTTCTATCTGGTTGAGGTCAGGACTTTGTGCAGGCCAGTCAATTTCCTCAACCCCAAACTCACTCATCCATGTCTTTATGAACCTTGTTTACAAACGGGTGCACAATCATGTTGGAACAGGAAGTGGCCATTCCCAAACTGTTCCCACAAAGTTAGGAGCATGTGGTATGATGAAACCTTAAGAAGTTTCCTTCACTGGAAATAAGGGGCCAAGCCCACCCCTGAAAAATATTCCCACACCATGATCCTCCCTCCACCAAATGATTTGGACCAGTCCACAAAGCAAGGTTCATGAAAATATGGATGAGCGATTTTCGGGTAGAGGAACTGGACTGGACTGAGTCCTGAACTCAACCCAACAGAACACCTTTGGGATGAATTCTGGCAGAGACTGTGAGCCAGGCCTTCTTTTCCACATCAGTGCCTGACCTCACAAATGCACTTCTGTAAGAATGGTTAAACATTCCCATAGACACACTCCTAACCCTTGTAGACAGCCTTCCCAGAAAAGTTGAAGCTGTTACAGCTGCAAAGGGTGGAAAAACTCAATATTAAACCCTAAGGACTAAGACTGGGATACCATTAAAGTTCATATATGTGTGTAAAGCCTGGTGTCCCAATACTTTTGGTAATATAGCTTACAGCAGCTTACAGCAGCCATATAGACAGTATGCTTTATGAAAAACATAGAGAGTGCTGCTGATATGTGGACAGGAGGAAAATAGCGTAAGGCTTGTGAGCAATGGCAAGTCTAATAAAGCAGATGTTAATCCTTACTGAATATCCTGTAGATGCTGTGTATCTTGGAGAATTTGGGGATGGGGAGAGTAAGGTTCTACCTTTTTTTGATCCTGTATACCAATAATGAGTAAAAATGCTTGGATTCCATTAACAGATGTCAGGGAGCTTGTGCAGCAAGTGCTATATCCTGTGCAACAAGTGCTCATCTTCATGCACATTTGCAGGGTTGTGAGCATAGAAGCCTAACAAGATAAGCTTTAACGCATATGTGCACATAAGGGCCTGCCCAGAGATCCTGGCACCCTGCCTAGCCTCACTGCTGGATTGTCTTTATCTCTAGTTCATGTATCCCAAGTTCCTAACATGGCAATCTCTGACACTAGGATCACCAATGCCTATTATGTCTGCTGCTCACTTGTGTTATTTACCATGGTGTGGACTTCTCATCACGATTTGGTCTCCTGGCTTGGTACCTCACTGCCAACACATTACTGACTCCTACCTGTGCCTGACCTTGAACTGGATCCTGACCCTGCACCTGTCTGCCTGATGATGCTGAACCTAGCTTTTGACCTGACTCCATGCTGCCACTGTAAGGACTCCTGTGTTTCCAAGCTCATGTTTACCACTCAAGGATTCTAGTACCTGTGCCCTTCCACTGTCCTTGCAGTCCCTGTCTCCACTATCTGGGGTTCTTGGACAGGAATAGCACAAGAGGCCAGCCTCATCATCTCAGGCTCCCACAGTCAGGTGACAAAAGACCATTCAGTGCAACCAACTGGCCATTGTCTGTGCTAATAGGCAAGGGGTATTCAAACAAAGGACATGGGAAGCTGGGCACTGCCTTGGTGGACACATACCAATGCAAAAAAAAAAGAAAATTTAAAAGCATAGTTCAGCAGGGAGAGGCCCCTTCTTTTTATGTAACTATTTGACTGGAAAAAAATTAGAGGACAAAAAAGTTGATTCACTTATATGCTTGGAAGATGCCTTTAAGCTGTATGTGGTGTTGATACCTTGACACCTTATGCTGGTATCACATAGTTTGCATATTTAAAGTCTAAATTTAGCTAAAAAGGCAAATAGAATAATCAACACAAGGGGCATAACTTACAGTTAGTATGATGTGTCCCTTGTGTTGATTCTTTTTGTTTTAGAAGAAATCTTAATATTTTCTACTGACTCCATGCACAGTATTTAAGGACTTTTAAGCCCCCGTTCACATGCAAGCGACGCTACTTCGCACCGCGACCTCCGAGGTCGCGGTGCGAGCAGCGCGCCGCGACCTCGGAGCGGCCGCCACGGACTTCATGACATTGAAGTCTATGGCGGTCGCCTCCTGGTCGCCCCAAAGAAGCTCCGGACCCTTTTTCTAAGTCGGAACGACTTGTGTCGCTCCTATTAGAACGGGTCCGCAGCTTCCCTATGGGAGGCGACCTACGGCGACCTGTGAGGCGACCAGGTCGCCTCACAGGTCGCCTTAGTGTGAAAGGGTGCTAATAGCCACATTGAACATGTATTTATACAAAAAAAAATGCAGCAAAAATAATTCCAATGAAGAAAAGCACATACTTAATAGAATATTTGTTAAGTACATGCACATATATTAAACACTTGAGTAGGTCTAATTTTAAACATAAACTATAGCAGCTATTTGAAAATCAACATTAGAGTGTAATTATTTCAAAGAAAAAAACCTGAATATCCAATTGCCCAAGTGCACAGTATTTAATCTCTTGTAATAGACCCCATTTGAACAAGACCCCCCTAGCAATCTTCTCATAAATAAATCAGCATTACAGTATAATACAGTTTAAGAAAAAAATCCAAAAATGTTTTTTTGTGTATGTGCCCAGTATGTAATCATTTGTACTACGCTTTTGTTTTTTTTTTTTTTTTAGCAGAGCCCCCACCATCCATTGAAAATTCTATAATTCATTAGATTGCAATATATACACAGAAACAATTCCTAAAATATTATTGTACAAAGTTACATTTGTAGCAGGCCCCATTTTGATCAGGATCACTACCAATGATGGTAAAATTAAGAAATCAACATTACAAGGCAGGTTTTCTAGGCCACATTTTCACAGATAGACAACAGGCATGAGTTAAAGGTACAGACTGGACATGCAATAGTCCAAGGGGTCTACTACTCACTTTGAAGAATGAATCATATGGTTTAGCAACATTTTAGCAACCCCCCATTAGCAATTGTAAAATCTATAAATCAACATTAGAGAAGCCTATTCCCACAATAAATGCTCACAAGTAAAATATTTTGGCTAGGTTTGCAATATATAACTCCATAAACACGATAAGAATATTGTACAAAAAAATACCGCTTTTGAAGCGATCGTACGATAATCTGATCGTTAGTATACAGCTTTGTTCAGAATGTTCAGAAGGGACAAACACGAAAATGTTTCTCGTATGATACCAGAGCATGCGATTGTTTGATCAGTAAAGTTTTTCTCCGAAAACTACAATACAAACGCACTACGATACATGACATCACATCCAAATTTTTATTTTGTCGTATGAGAATTTTTGTACTTTAGTTACCTCTTCATTTTCGATCTAAAAACTGTCATGCAAAAAATAAAAATAAAAAAAACGATGATCATTTATCCTACAATCTAGGCATGTGTATTAGGCTTCTTAAAACTTATTAGTATCAGGTTCTCATTTGAACAAGACTACTGTGGGAGTGTTTTTATCATTTTTGGTTCAATAAAAACAATACGTGTATTTATTTAAATTCTTATGCATGTTAAATTGATGTATATGTTGTTAAACCTCACATGTTGTAATGCTTGGGTTCTGAATATTATATTAACTTTGCAAAGAACATCCACAACTTTTCCTAAAGAAGCAGAAATAATTGTCTTTGAAATGCATTGAAAATGGGATGTAGTTCCACTATAGACTAAGAGCATGCTAGGCATTATTATCTGCTTAGTTATATATGTTGCAACAACTAAGAAGTTGGCACAATTCTAATATCTGTAAGGGTGTAAGACATAAAGTTATGAGAGGTGTAAAAGCAGTAGAGAGTTAGATTCATTATTTTAGATATTTGACTACTAAGAACCTTTTACACTTTCATTGTATGATATTATACATAATATGCTGATAATAATAAAAGTTATTGTTTTGGAATGCTATTTTGAAAACATGGACGTGGTACCTATCCTGCCTATATTTTTAGATATGCTGAGCAGGGTCACCAACAGAAATTGTTTAATTTAGAAATCAATATTACAATGTCATTTTTTTCTAAGGAAAAAGCACACAAAAGATTGCATTGTCTATGTTTCCAATTATAATTTGCATCCAACCCCAATTTATATAGGACCAACAAAAGCCATTTTTAAATCAAGAAATCAACATTACAGTATTATTTAATTCCAGAAAAAAAAAAATATTGTAATGAATAAATTCCTAGTATTTATTTATTATCACACAAGCGACAACTTTGAAAAAGGATCCCAGACAGAATTGTGGAGATCAGCATCATTTGTTTGAAGAAAAAATACCTAAAATGTTGTAATGAGTACATTTTTGCATTATTACTTTATTTATGCTCCAGTCTCAATTTAAAAAAAAGCAATTTTTAAATCTTTTAATCAATAATACAGTATAATTTATTTCTCCAAAACACCCCCAATAGTGTAGTTAATCTGTTTCCAGATTTAACTTATTTACATTCAAGCCTCAATTTAAATGAGACCACCATTATTTGTGACTATGAAAATCATCATAATTTTTTACTAAATCAAAATACTCCAAATATTGTATTGTCTTGAAACACTCTGTCAATAGGACATAAAACAGCCATCATTTAATTAAAAAATAGCATTATAGTGTATTTTTTTCACTGTATACAGTGTGTGGAGTGAGATGTATGGTCTGTAAAAACAAAGATTAAGCCTCATGACAGGACCCACCCCATAGCCAGCTTTTTATGACGAAAATCAAAGGATTTTTTCAATAATTGTTACATGCCTTAAAAGAATTCAAAATATTGTAGTGATTAATAAATGCACAGTCTTTTAACACATTAACTAATTATTAAGCACCACCCCTTTCTGAAAGAAAAAAAACATAACAGAAAAAGCACCTACCCCCCCCCCCCCCCCAAAACAAAAAAAAATAGCCATATAGCAACTGAAATTGTTGCTATGACCCACATAGAAATGCATACCTGTTAGGAAAATACACTGGTAGGTCTCCAAAACCTATAGAAGTGTGCAAAACATACAAGGCAAGGGTAGTTAGATTTTGCAAGAGTATTTTCCCCAGAACCTATTGAATGAGGTAAAGCTTTGCTGACTTTAATTGTCCAATCATGTGCAAACAAAAATACTGCTTTTTTATTTGCTTTGAACATAATCATTGCAAGTGAAACTTTACCACATTCACTAAACTCCAGAACAGAAGTGCAAATGCCCTTGCAAAGTGAACAGTTTATTTGCCTTTAGTAAATCAACCCCAGAACTCTCCCTAATTTGATGGACATCTTTAGAACACCTCCTTTGTGCGTCTGTGACTGCATGCAAACATACGGAGCCTTTTTTTGGCAATGAGCACTGAGCAACATGTAGCACCCTACAGGTAGGTGCTAGGCAAAGTATAGTGGGCCTTGGCTGCTTAACAGCAGGGCCATGATCTCAGCTCGACTGTCATGTCTCCCAGGTGAGGTTACTGAGGAGGGGAGTCTCCCCACTGGCTCTGTGAGAGAATTCTCATAGGGCAGTGGAGGAGACCCAATCAGTGGCTCATTGCATCTACCCCAGAAGGCAGATTCTGCCGTAGAGGATTCTGGGAGTGGGTATAAGTTTGAAGGGAATGCATGACGCAACGTCTTTGGCGGGAAGCAGAGTCCCAGGAGGGAGAGTATGGCTGTCTCTCCTCCTGTCAGAGGAAGCGGGTGTCCTGGGTGGCGGCCTGGGAATCCAAAGAGTGTGAAGCTGAGCTGCAGAGGGGATCCGGTGTGCCGAGAACCAGCAGAGAGAGAGAGGGATCCAGTTCCAGGAAAGCCTACAAAGGTCGTGAGTACTGTGGACTGCCCCTGGGGGTCTGCCTAGAGTCAGAGGGGACCACTTCCGGAGAAGGTTCTAGGGACTCGGGAATCAGCTAGCGGTTAAAGGGGGTACCTGGTCAGAGGACCGTGAAGTATTAGAGAGGGTACCTAGGTAGAGGACCCCAAAGTGTTAAAGGGGCACCTGTAGTTTGGGCCCTGAAGAGTCAGTGTACAGTGGGAAGTGTACAAGGTTAAGAGTTGCAACAGCACAAGTATCTACACAGAGCTACCTCAGCCAGTGCAGGGCTGGAGGGAGCTGTTCAGTGACTTTTGAGCTAAAAGCAGTGCCAGGAGTCAAGTGCTCTACAGTCCTGGATCTTCTGAGTTAAAGTTGAGGTTCTAGCACAGTTTCAGTACTACAGTATCTATAGGCGTCAGAAGCGCTGGTCGGCATCCAGCTGGCGTCAAGACAGCGCCAACAGGCATTTTTCTTCAAGTGTACCTAGTTGAGCCAGAGGAGTATCCCACTCATTCCCTTCTCCCATCCCCTAAATACAATAAAACAAAACAAACCAAAGATGCCGGAATGGTCATTATTTCAGTTCTCACACCTGGGTTCACAACTCAAAAGTGTTGGAGGTGTCACCGGTAACAATTGCAGGCCACAAGGCCTGGAAAAACTGCTACAAACAGTATGAACATTGAACTTTCCCTGGCCACTGTGAGCTTTACTTAAAGTAGAGCTCTGCTTGTATGCTTCCTCCCTCCCCCCCCCTTCTGCTGCCATATTTGGCACCTTTCGGGGGGAGTAGATACCTGTCTAAACCAGGTACCTGCTCTCCCTTCTTGGTAAGATCGCCACAATTGTTGTGCACCGATCTACGTAATTTCTGGGAGACACACAGGTCCCAGAAACAGCGGGACCATTCAGAATGCACAACTTAGGAATGTGCATTAGAAAATAGGCTGTAAAGCCGCAAGGCTTCATTTCCTGTTTCTCTTAGTGAAGATGCCAGTGCCTGCACCCAGAGCCGATGAACAGATTGGCTTGGGGTGCTGATATCGGATGATCCCTGGACAGGTAAGTGACCTTATTTTAAAAGTCACCAGCTACTGGATTTGTAGCTACTGACTTTTAATCCCCCCCCCCCCCCAGGCTGGAACTTCTCTTTAACTACTCCACAACTGTTGCAACACACATAGAAGAAAGGCTCTTGGTAACACTGACTTTTTAGGAGAAGGTGCAAGTGTGTTTTGCCAGGATTGCTCAGATGAGCACAAACATCCCTTAAATTATAGACAAAAAAACAAAAATTCCACTATACATAGGACTTTATAGATTCCAAATTACATTTACAACCAAGTGTTAAAAATTAGTAAACATATTCAATTCATTTAAAGCATTAAACATACCACATGATTTCAGCCAAAAATGGCTTTAATATAAGTAACATTATATTTCACAATAACAGAAAAAAATGTTTCTTAGTGTGTCACCCTACTCTGTCATGTCCCTTATTGTATTCAAATCAAAAATTTATAAAGGTTTTAATTTCAATACTACACAGTATTTGCAAGTAATTTTAAGATATAAAGGAATGAAATAAAAAAAAAAAAAACTAACAAACTAGGTATGTACGAAAGAAAAGGTTACAAGAAGTGAGTAAGTAAATGGGTAGGTCACAATTAGTGTTGAGCGAACACGGACTGTATTATTCGTGTTCGTACCGAATAATTGGATTTTTTGTACCCGAACACGGACACGGACACTTTACTGTATGTTCGGGTAAAAATCCGTGTTCGGTCGTTTTATTTCCGGGTTTTGCATGCTTTGGCGCTCTTTTCATGGCGGGCTTTCAACAGCCAATCAACAATCGTTTAACTGGTGTGCCTTAAGCCATCCCAGCCATGCCTGCAAATGTCTTAGTAGCTGTGATTGGCCGTCTGAAGCATGTGACCAAGTCTTTATAAGTTCGAGGCAGCCGCAGCGGCGTCATTATGCTGCTTATATCAGGGACAGAGCACACATCAACGTGCTGGCTGCTGATTAGGGAAAGATAGGCAGGAAAAAACCATTTGTGTCCGGATAGAATTGAGGGACAGGTCGGAGTGTTTAGGCAGGGCGAGTTGTAGGCATTTTAGGGATAGAGTCTGCTGAATTATAGGGTCAGTGTCTTCTACAAACTACAATCGATATTGCTGTGTGGGGGGTGGGGTGAATCTGCACTCAATCCTGATCTACGATCTCTTCTCAATCCTGTTAGGGACAGAGTCTGCTGAATTTTAGGGAAACTGTGTTCTACAAACTACAATCGATATTGCTGTGTGGTGTGGGATTGGAGATAGGCAGGTGTCAGTGATCCACATCCATTTTTCTGTGTGTGAGCTGCAGTGAACACAATCTTTTTGGGCTGCAGTGAACACAATCTTTTTGGGCTGCAGTGAACACAATCTTTTTGGGCTGCAGTGAACACAATCTTTTTGGGGTGCAGTGAACAAAATCTTTTTGGGGTGCAGTGAACACAATCCTTTTTGGTGTGCAGTGAACACAATCTTTGTGGGGTGCAGTGAACAAAATCCTTTGTGGGGTGCAGTGAACACAATCTTTTTGGGGTGCAGTGAACAAAATCCTTTTTGGGGTGCAGTGAACAACATCCTTTTTGGGGTGCAGTGAACACAATCTTTTTGGGGTGCAGTGAACAAAATCCTTTGTGGGGTGCAGTGAACACAATCTTTTTGGGGTGCAGTGAACACAATCTTTTTGGGGTGGAGTGAACAACATCCTTTTTGGGGTGCAGTGAACAAAATCCTTTTTGGGGTGCAGTGAACAAAATCATTTTTGGGGTGCAGTGAACACAATCTTTTTGGGGTGCAGTGAACACAATCTTTGTGGGGTGCAGTGAACACAATCTTTTTGGGGTGGAGTGAACAACATCCTTTTTGGGGTGCAGTGAACAACATCCTTTTTGGGGTGCAGTGAACACAATCTTTTTGGGGTGCAGTGAACACAATCTTTGTGGGGTACAGTGAACAGAATCTTTGTGGGGTGCAGTGAACACAATCTTTGGGGGGTACAGTGAACACAATCTTTTTGGGGTGCAGTGAACACAATCTTTGTGGGGTGCAGTGAACACAATCTTTTTGGGGTGGAGTGAACAAAATCATTTTTGGGGTGCAGTGAACAACATCCTTTTTGGGGTGCAGTGATCAAAATCCTTTTTGGGGTGCAGTGAACACAATCTTTTTGGGGTGCAGTGAACAAAATCCTTTGTGGGGTGCAGTGAACAGAATCTTTGTGGGGTGCAGTGAACACAATCTTTGGGGGGGTACAGTGAACACAATCTTTTTGGGGTGCAGTGAACACAATCTTTGTGGGGTACAGTGAACAGAATCTTTGTGGGGTGCAGTGAACACAATCTTTGGGGGGTACAGTGAACACAATCTTTTTGGGGTGCAGTGAACACAATCTTTGGGGGGTACAGTGAACACAATCTTTTTGGGGTGCAGTGAACACAATCTTTGTGGGGTGCAGTGAACACAATCTTTGGGGGGGTACAGTGAACACAATCTTTTTGGGGTGCAGTGAACAACATCCTTTTAGGGTGCAGTGAACACAATCTTTGTGGGGTGCAGTGAACAACATCCTTTTAGGGTGCAGTGAACACAATCTTTGTGGGGTACAGTGAACAGAATCTTTGTGGGGTGCAGTGAACACAATCTTTGGGGGGTACAGTGAACACAATCTTTGTGAGGTGCAGTGAACACAATCTTTGTGGGGTGCAGTGAACACAATCATTGTGGGGTGCAGTGAACTCAATCTTTGTGGGGTACAGTGAACACAATCTCATACTTCTGAAGATTTGAGGGTGCTGCCTGTTCCATACTCCCCCTACTCCTCATCTAGCCTTTTAGGGGTACAAACAATAGTAATTGGGGCCTAGTGTGGTTGTGTACGTGTGATATACATACACTTTTTTTGGATCATATTTTCTATTCCGCTATTTAATCAAAAACCTTTGGGGATCAGTTAAATTGGGGGATAGTCTGTGTTGGTACGTGTGAGAGAGATCCACCTTTCCAAGTTGTTGGGGTTCATCTCATACTTCTGAAGGTTTGAGGGTGCTGCCTGTTCCATACTCCCCCTACTCCTAGCCTTTTAGGGGTACAAACAATAGTAATTGGGGCCTAGTGTGGTTGTGTACGTGTGATATACATACACTTTTTTTGGATCATATTTTCTATTCCGCTATTTAATCAAAAACCTTTGGGGATCAGTTAAATTGGGGGATAGTCTGTGTTGGTACGTGTGAGAGAGATCCACCTTTCCAAGTTGTTGGGGTTCATCTCATACTTCTGAAGGTTTGAGGGTGCTGCCTGTTCCATACCCCCCCTACTCCTCATCTAGCCTTTTAGGGGTACAAACAATAGTAATTGGGGCCTAGTGTGGTTGTGTACGTGTGATATACATACACTTTTTTTGGATCATATTTTCTATTCCGCTATTTAATCAAAAACCTTTGGGGATCAGTTAAATTGGGGGATAGTCTGTGTTGGTACGTGTGAGAGAGATCCACCTTTCCAAGTTGTTGGGGTTCATCTCATACTTCTGAAGGTTTGAGGGTGCTGCCTGTTCCATACCCCCCCTACTCCTAGCCTTTTAGGGGTACAAACAATAGTAATTGGGGCCTAGTGTGGTTGTGTACGTGTGATATACATACACTTTTTTTGGATCATATTTTCTATTCCGCTATTTAATCAAAAACCTTTGGGGATCAGTTAAATTGGGGGATAGTCTGTGTTGGTACGTGTGAGAGAGATCCACCTTTCCAAGTTGTTGGGGTTCATCTCATACTTCTGAAGGTTTGAGGGTGCTGCCTGTTCCATACTCCCCCTACTACTCATCTAGCCTTTTAGGGGTACAAACAATAGTAATTGGGGCCCAGTGTGGTTGTGTACGTGTGATATACATACACTTTTTTTGGATCATATTTTCTATTCCGCTATTTAATCAAAAACCTTTGGGGATCAGTTAAATTGGGGGATAGTCTGTGTTGGTACGTGTGAGAGAGATCCACCTTTCCAAGTTGTTGGGGTTCATCTCATACTTCTGAAGGTTTGAGGGTGCTGCCTGTTCCATACCCCCCCTACTCCTCATCTAGCCTTTTAGGGGTACAAACAATAGTAATTGGGGCCTAGTGTGGTTGTGTACGTGTGATATACATACACTTTTTTTGGATCATATTTTCTATTCCGCTATTTAATCAAAAACCTTTGGGGATCAGTTAAATTGGGGGATAGTCTGTGTTGGTACGTGTGAGAGAGATCCACCTTTCCAAGTTGTTGGGGTTCATCTCATACTTCTGAAGGTTTGAGGGTGCTGCCTGTTCCATACTCCCCCTACTCCTCATCTAGCCTTTTAGGGGTACAAACAATAGTAATTGGGGCCTAGTGTGGTTGTGTACGTGTGATATACATACACTTTTTTTGGATCATATTTTCTATTCCGCTATTTAATCAAAAACCTTTGGGGATCAGTTAAATTGGGGGATAGTCTGTGTTGGTACGTGTGAGAGAGATCCACCTTTCCAAGTTGTTGGGGTTCATCTCATACTTCTGAAGGTTTGAGGGTGCTGCCTGTTCCATACTCCCCCTACTCCTCATCTAGCCTTTTAGGGGTACAAACAATAGTAATTGGGGCCTAGTGTGGTTGTGTACGTGTGATATACATACACTTTTTTTGGATCATATTTTCTATTCCGCTATTTAATCAAAAACCTTTGGGGATCAGTTAAATTGGGGGATAGTCTGTGTTGGTACGTGTGAGAGAGATCCACCTTTCCAAGTTGTTGGGGTTCATCTCATACTTCTGAAGGTTTGAGGGTGCTGCCTGTTCCATACTCCCCCTACTCCTAGCCTTTTAGGGGTACAAACAATAGTAATTGGGGCCTAGTGTGGTTGTGTACGTGTGATATACATACACTTTTTTTGGATCATATTTTCTATTCCGCTATTTAATCAAAAACCTTTGGGGATCAGTTAAATTGGGGGATAGTCTGTGTTGGTACGTGTGAGAGAGATCCACCTTTCCAAGTTGTTGGGGTTCATCTCATACTTCTGAAGGTTTGAGGGTGCTGCCTGTTCCATACCCCCCCTACTCCTCATCTAGCCTTTTAGGGGTACAAACAATAGTAATTGGGGCCTAGTGTGGTTGTGTACGTGTGATATACATACACTTTTTTTGGATCATATTTTCTATTCCGCTATTTAATCAAAAACCTTTGGGGATCAGTTAAATTGGGGGATAGTCTGTGTTGGTACGTGTGAGAGAGATCCACCTTTCCAAGTTGTTGGGGTTCATCTCATACTTCTGAAGGTTTGAGGGTGCTGCCTGTTCCATACCCCCCCTACTCCTAGCCTTTTAGGGGTACAAACAATAGTAATTGGGGCCTAGTGTGGTTGTGTACGTGTGATATACATACACTTTTTTTGGATCATATTTTCTATTCCGCTATTTAATCAAAAACCTTTGGGGATCAGTTAAATTGGGGGATAGTCTGTGTTGGTACGTGTGAGAGAGATCCACCTTTCCAAGTTGTTGGGGTTCATCTCATACTTCTGAAGGTTTGAGGGTGCTGCCTGTTCCATACTCCCCCTACTCCTCATCTAGCCTTTTAGGGGTACAAACAATAGTAATTGGGGCCCAGTGTGGTTGTGTACGTGTGATATACATACACTTTTTTTGGATCATATTTTCTATTCCGCTATTTAATCAAAAACCTTTGGGGATCAGTTAAATTGGGGGATAGTCTGTGTTGGTACGTGTGAGAGAGATCCACCTTTCCAAGTTGTTGGGGTTCATCTCATACTTCTGAAGGTTTGAGGGTGCTGCCTGTTCCATACCCCCCCTACTCCTCATCTAGCCTTTTAGGGGTACAAACAATAGTAATTGGGGCCTAGTGTGGTTGTGTACGTGTGATATACATACACTTTTTTTGGATCATATTTTCTATTCCGCTATTTAATCAAAAACCTTTGGGGATCAGTTAAATTGGGGGATAGTCTGTGTTGGTACGTGTGAGAGAGATCCACCTTTCCAAGTTGTTGGGTTTCATCTCATACTTCTGAAGGTTTGAGGGTGCTGCCTGTTCCATACTCCCCCTACTCCTCATCTAGCCTTTTAGGGGTACAAACAATAGTAATTGGGGCCTAGTGTGGTTGTGTACGTGTGATATACATACACTTTTTTTGGATCATATTTTCTATTCCGCTATTTAATCAAAAACCTTTGGGGATCAGTTAAATTGGGGGATAGTCTGTGTTGGTACGTGTGAGAGAGATCCACCTTTCCAAGTTGTTGGGGTTCATCTCATACTTCTGAAGGTTTGAGGGTGCTGCCTGTTCCATACTCCCCCTACTCCTCATCTAGCCTTTTAGGGGTACAAACAATAGTAATTGGGGCCCAGTGTGGTTGTGTGCGTGTGATATACATACACTTTTTTTGGATCATATTTTCTATTCCGCTATTTAATCAAAAACCTTTGGGGATCAGTTAAATTGGGGGATAGTCTGTGTTGGTACGTGTGAGAGAGATCCACCTTTCCAAGTTGTTGGGGTTCATCTCATACTTCTGAAGGTTTGAGGGTGCTGCCTGTTCCATACCCCCCCTACTCCTAGCCTTTTAGGGGTACAAACAATAGTAATTGGGGCCTAGTGTGGTTGTGTACGTGTGATATACATACACTTTTTTTGGATCATATTTTCTATTCCGCTATTTAATCAAAAACCTTTGGGGATCAGTTAAATTGGGGGATAGTCTGTGTTGGTACGTGTGAGAGAGATCCACCTTTCCAAGTTGTTGGGGTTCATCTCATACTTCTGAAGGTTTGAGGGTGCTGCCTGTTCCATACTCCCCCTACTCCTCATCTAGCCTTTTAGGGGTACAAACAATAGTAATTGGGGCCCAGTGTGGTTGTGTACGTGTGATATACATACACTTTTTTTGGATCATATTTTCTATTCCGCTATTTAATCAAAAACCTTTGGGGATCAGTTAAATTGGGGGATAGTCTGTGTTGGTACGTGTGAGAGAGATCCACCTTTCCAAGTTGTTGGGGTTCATCTCATACTTCTGAAGGTTTGAGGGTGCTGCCTGTTCCATACTCCCCCTACTCCTCATCTAGCCTTTTAGGGGTACAAACAATAGTAATTGGGGCCCAGTGTGGTTGTGTACGTGTGATATACATACACTTTTTTTGGATCATATTTTCTATTCCGCTATTTAATCAAAAACCTTTGGGGATCAGTTAAATTGGGGGATAGTCTGTGTTGGTACGTGTGAGAGAGATCCACCTTTCCAAGTTGTTGGGGTTCATCTCATACTTCTGAAGGTTTGAGGGTGCTGCCTGTTCCATACCCCCCCTACTCCTAGCCTTTTAGGGGTACAAACAATAGTAATTGGGGCCTAGTGTGGTTGTGTACGTGTGATATACATACACTTTTTTTGGATCATATTTTCTATTCCGCTATTTAATCAAAAACCTTTGGGGATCAGTTAAATTGGGGGATAGTCTGTGTTGGTACGTGTGAGAGAGATCCACCTTTCCAAGTTGTTGGGGTTCATCTCATACTTCTGAAGGTTTGAGGGTGCTGCCTGTTCCATACCCCCCCTACTCCTAGCCTTTTAGGGGTACAAACAATAGTAATTGGGGCCTAGTGTGGTTGTGTACGTGTGATATACATACACTTTTTTTGGATCATATTTTCTATTCCGCTATTTAATCAAAAACCTTTGGGGATCAGTTAAATTGGGGGATAGTCTGTGTTGGTACGTGTGAGAGAGATCCACCTTTCCAAGTTGTTGGGGTTCATCTCATACTTCTGAAGGTTTGAGGGTGCTGCCTGTTCCATACTCCCCCTACTCCTCATCTAGCCTTTTAGGGGTACAAACAATAGTAATTGGGGCCCAGTGTGGTTGTGTACGTGTGATATACATACACTTTTTTTGGATCATATTTTCTATTCCGCTATTTAATCAAAAACCTTTGGGGATCAGTTAAATTGGGGGATAGTCTGTGTTGGTACGTGTGAGAGAGATCCACCTTTCCAAGTTGTTGGGGTTCATCTCATACTTCTGAAGGTTTGAGGGTGCTGCCTGTTCCATACTCCCCCTACTCCTCATCTAGCCTTTTAGGGGTACAAACAATAGTAATTGGGGCCCAGTGTGGTTGTGTACGTGTGATATACATACACTTTTTTTGGATCATATTTTCTATTCCGCTATTTAATCAAAAACCTTTGGGGATCAGTTAAATTGGGGGATAGTCTGTGTTGGTACGTGTGAGAGAGATCCACCTTTCCAAGTTGTTGGGGTTCATCTCATACTTCTGAAGGTTTGAGGGTGCTGCCTGTTCCATACCCCCCCTACTCCTAGCCTTTTAGGGGTACAAACAATAGTAATTGGGGCCTAGTGTGGTTGTGTACGTGTGATATACATACACTTTTTTTGGATCATATTTTCTATTCCGCTATTTAATCAAAAACCTTTGGGGATCAGTTAAATTGGGGGATAGTCTGTGTTGGTACGTGTGAGAGAGATCCACCTTTCCAAGTTGTTGGGGTTCATCTCATACTTCTGAAGGTTTGAGGGTGCTGCCTGTTCCATACTCCCCCTACTCCTCATCTAGCCTTTTAGGGGTACAAACAATAGTAATTGGGGCCCAGTGTGGTTGTGTACGTGTGATATACATACACTTTTTTGGATCATATTTTCTATTCCGCTATTTAATCAAAAACCTTTGGGGATCAGTTAAATTGGGGGATAGTCTGTGTTGGTACGTGTGAGAGAGATCCACCTTTCCAAGTTGTTGGGGTTCATCTCATACTTCTGAAGGTTTGAGGGTGCTGCCTGTTCCATACTCCCCCTACTCCTCATCTAGCCTTTTAGGGGTACAAACAATAGTAATTGGGGCCCAGTGTGGTTGTGTACGTGTGATATACATACACTTTTTTTGGATCATATTTTCTATTCCGCTATTTAATCAAAAACCTTTGGGGATCAGTTAAATTGGGGGATAGTCTGTGTTGGTACGTGTGAGAGAGATCCACCTTTCCAAGTTGTTGGGGTTCATCTCATACTTCTGAAGGTTTGAGGGTGCTGCCTGTTCCATACTCCCCCTACTCCTAGCCTTTTAGGGGTACAAACAATAGTAATTGGGGCCTAGTGTGGTTGTGTACGTGTGATATACATACACTTTTTTTGGATCATATTTTCTATTCCGCTATTTAATCAAAAACCTTTGGGGATCAGTTAAATTGGGGGATAGTCTGTGTTGGTACGTGTGAGAGAGATCCACCTTTCCAAGTTGTTGGGGTTCATCTCATACTTCTGAAGGTTTGAGGGTGCTGCCTGTTCCATACCCCCCCTACTCCTAGCCTTTTAGGGGTACAAACAATAGTAATTGGGGCCTAGTGTGGTTGTGTACGTGTGATATACATACACTTTTTTTGGATCATATTTTCTATTCCGCTATTTAATCAAAAACCTTTGGGGATCAGTTAAATTGGGGGATAGTCTGTGTTGGTACGTGTGAGAGAGATCCACCTTTCCAAGTTGTTGGGGTTCATCTCATACTTCTGAAGGTTTGAGGGTGCTGCCTGTTCCATACTCCCCCTACTCCTCATCTAGCCTTTTAGGGGTACAAACAATAGTAATTGGGGCCTAGTGTGGTTGTGTACGTGTGATATACATACACTTTTTTTGGATCATATTTTCTATTCCGCTATTTAATCAAAAACCTTTGGGGATCAGTTAAATTGGGGGATAGTCTGTGTTGGTACGTGTGAGAGAGATCCACCTTTCCAAGTTTTTGGGGTTCATCTCATACTTCTGAAGATTTGAGGGTGCTGCCTGTTCCATACCCCCCCTACTCCTCATCTAGCCTTTTAGGGGTACAAACAATAGTAATTGGGGCCTAGTGTGGTTGTGTACGTGTGATATACATACACTTTTTTTGGATCATATTTTCTATTCCGCTATTTAATCAAAAACCTTTGGGGATCAGTTAAATTGGGGGATAGTCTGTGTTGGTACGTGTGAGAGAGATCCACCTTTCCAAGTTTTTGGGGTTCATCTCATACTTCTGAAGATTTGAGGGTGCTGCCTGTTCCATACCCCCCCTACTCCTCATCTAGCCTTTTAGGGGTACAAACAATAGTAATTGGGGCCTAGTGTGGTTGTGTACGTGTGATATACATACACTTTTTTTGGATCATATTTTCTATTCCGCTATTTAATCAAAAACCTTTGGGGATCAGTTAAATTGGGGGATAGTCTGTGTTGGTACGTGTGAGAGAGATCCACCTTTCCAAGTTTTTGGGGTTCATCTCATACTTCTGAAGATTTGAGGGTGCTGCCTGTTCCATACTCCTCCTCCTACTGCTCAACCATCCTTTTAGGGGTACAAACAATAGTAGTTGGGGCCTAGTGTGGTGGTGTACGTGCGAGATACATACACTTTCTTTTTGATCATATTTTCTATTCCGCTATTCAATTAAAACCTTTGGGGATCAATTCAATTGCGAGATAGTCTGTGTCGGTACGTGTGAGATCCACCTTTCCAAGTTGTTGGGGTTCATCTCATACTTCTGAAGATTTGAGGGTGCTGCCTGTTCCATACTCCTGCTCCTACTGCTCAACCATCCTTTTAGGGGTACAAACAATAGTAATTGGGGCCTAGTGTGGTTGTGTACGTGCGAGATACATACACTTTTTTTGATCGTATTTCCTATTCCGCTATTCAATAAAAACCTTTGAGGATCAATTGAATTGCGGGATAGTCTGTGTCGGTACGTGTGAGATCCACCTTTCCAAGTTTTTGGGGTTCATCTCATACTTCTGAAGATTTGAGGGTGCTGCCTGTTCCATACTCCTCCTCCTACTCCTCATCCATCCTTTTAGGGGTACAAACAATAGTAATTGGGGCCTAGTGTGGTTGTGTACGTGCGAGATACATACACTTTTTTTGATCATATTTCCTATTCCGCTATTCAATAAAAACCTTTGAGGATCAATTGAATTGCGGGATAGTCTGTGTCGGTACGTGTGAGATCCACCTTTCCAAGTTTTTGGGGTTCATCTCATACTTCTGAAGATTTGAGGGTGCTGCCTGTTCCATACTCCTCCTCCTACTCCTCATCCATCCTTTTAGGGGTACAAACAATAGTAATTGGGGCCTAGTGTGGTTGTGTACGTGCGAGATACATACACTTTTTTTGATCATATTTCCTATTCCGCTATTCAATAAAAACCTTTGAGGATCAATTGAATTGCGGGATAGTCTGTGTCGGTACGTGTGAGATCCACCTTTCCAAGTTTTTGGGGTTCATCTCATACTTCTGAAGATTTGAGGGTGCTGTCTGTTCCATACTCCTCCTACTCCTCATCCATCCTTTTAGGGGTAGAAACAATAGTAATTGGGGCCTAGTGTGGTTTTGTACGTGCGAGATACATACACTTTTTTGGATCATATTTCCTATTCCGCTATTCAATAAAAACCTTTCTAGGGCAAGATCTTAAATTACAGAAATATGAGGAGACCGTCAAATAAGGGCCGTGGCCTGGGTCGTGGTGCTGCTGGTAGAGCTCCTGTTGCAAGGAGAGGACGTGGTCGATCTGTGCCAGCTACACGCACAAGTGAAACACCTTCCTCAAGTGTGAGTAGGCGACAGAACCTGCATCAGTATTTGGTAGGGCATCAAACGCCCCTAGAAGTGATGAGGCCAGAACAAGTTGAGGCGATAGTAGATTGGTTTGCTGCTGACAGTGCCTCCAGTTCCTTCACATTGTCTCCCACCCAGTCTACTGCAGAAAGGTCAGAGTTGGCACCTGCAGCCAATGTCCAACCGTCTTTCACCTCACCCCCTTGCAAATCAGGCCAGCAGTCTGAGCCCCAAGCCATACAGCAGTCTCTTATTCTTTTTGAGGACTCTGTCAGCAGGGTTTCCCAGGGCCATCCACCTAGCCCTGCCCCAGAAGTGGAAGAGATTGAGTGCAGCGATGCCCAACCACTTATTTCTCAAGATGAGTACATGCAAGGATCATCGCAGCACGTCTCCGATGATGACGAAACGCAGGTGCCAACTGCTGCGGCGTTCAGCATTGTGGAGACCGACAAGGAGGGCAGGGGTGAAGACTGGGTGGAAGATGATGTGGAGGACGATGAGGTCCTCGACCCCACATGGAATGAACGTCATGCAGGTGACCTGAGTAGTTTGGAGGAAGAGGCGGTGGTCGCACAGAGCCACCAGCACAGCAGAAGAGGGAGCAGGGTGCAGAAGCGGAGCGGCCGTGCCCTAGACACTACGCCCGCTACTGCCCAACGCAGCAAGGGAACGAGCGCACCAAAGTCAGCTCAAAGGAGTTCTCTAGCGTGGAAGTTCTTTAGAAAATGTGCTGATGACAGGACACGAGTGGTTTGCACCCTGTGCAATCAGAGCTTGAAGCGAGGCATAAACCTTCTCAACCTGAGCACAACCTGCATGATCAGGCATCTAAGTGCAAAGCACGAGCTGCAGTGGAGTACACACCTTCAAAACCAAGAAACGTCTCTGGCTCATCCTGCTTCCTCTTCTGCTGCAGTCTCGGCCGCTCCAGCCACATCTGTAGTGATACCGGCACCTGCCACCCCGCAAACAGACGATCTGTCAGCAACACCACCACCTGGGTCACCAACAACCATCTCCACAATGTCCCGTGGAAGCGTTCAGCTTTCCATCTCCCAAACACTTGAGAGGAAGAGGAAGTACCCCCCTACCCACCCGCGATCCCTGGCCCTGAATGCCAGCATTTCAAAATTATTGGCCTTTGAAATGCTGTCATTCCGTCTGGTGGAGACGCACAGTTTTAAAAACCTTATGTCGGTGGCTGTCCCACAGTACGTCGTGCCCAGCCGCCACTACTTTTCCAGGCAAGCCATCCCTTCCCTGCACAACCAAGTGGGGGAAAATATCAGGTGTGCACTGCGCAACGCCATCTGTGCCAAGGTCCACCTAACTACGGATACGTGGACCAGTAAGCACGGTCAGGGGCGTTATATCTCCCTAACGGCACACTGGGTAAATGCAGTGGCGGATGGGCCTGAGGCGGATAGCAATTTGGCGCATGTCCTTCCACCACCGAGGATTGCAGGGCGCTTTAGTTTGCCTCCTGTTCCTAACTCCTCCTACTCCGCTTCCTCATCCTCTACCGCCTCCTCATCCGGACAGCGTAACACCTTCACCACCAACTTCAGCACGGCCAGGGGTAAACGACAGCAGGCAGTTTTACAACTTGCCTGTTTGGGGGACAAACCACACACCGCGCAGGAGTTGTGGAGGAGCATGGAACAGCAGACAAATGAGTGGTTGCTGCCAGCGAGCCTCAAGCCCGGCCTGGTGGTGTGCGATAACGGGCGAAATCTCATAGCAGCTCTGGGCCTAGCCGGTTTGACGCACATCCCTTGCCTGGCGCATGTGCTGAATTTGGTGGTGCAGAGGTTCCTTAAAAACTACCCCGATATGTCAGAGCTGCTGCAGAAAGTGCGGGCCGTTTGTGCGCACTTTCGGCGTTCTCACCCTGCTGCTGCTCGCCTGGCAGCGCTGCAGCGTAACTTCGGCCTTCCCGCTCACCGCCTCATATGTGACGTGCCCACAAGGTGGAACTCCACCTTGCACATGCTGGAAAGACTGTGCGAGCAGCAGCAGGCCATAGTGGAGTTTCAGCTGCAGCACGCACGCGTGAGTCGCTCTGCGGAACAGCACCACTTCACCACCAATAACTGGGCCTCCATGCGAGACCTGTGTGCCTTGTTGCGCTGTTTTGAGTACTCCACCAACATGGCCAGTGGCAATGACGCCGTTCTCAGCTTAACTATCCCACTTCTATGCCTCCTTGAAAAAACAATTCGGGCGATGATGGAAGAGGATGTGGCACAGGATGAGGAGGAGGAGGAGGATGAAGAGGTAACATTTCCAAGGCTTTCAGGGCAGTCATTCGCAAGGGGCTCCGAGGGTGGGTTCCTGCACACGCAAACGCCAGGGACGCAATTGTCCAGCAGGGGCACAGTTCTGGAGGATGAGGAGGATGAGGAGGAGGAGGAGCTGGAGGAGGAGATGGAACCATGTTCACAGCAGGGTGGCACCCAGGCCAGCTCATGGCCATCACTGGTGCGTGGCTGGGGGGATACAGAGGACACGGACGATACACCTCCCACAGAGGACAGCCTTTCGTCGCCTCTGGGCAGCCTGGCACACATGAGCGATTACATGCTGCAGTGTCTCCACAACGACCGCCGAGTTGCCCACATTCTAACTTGTGCTGATTACTGGGTGGCCACGCTGCTGGATCCCCGTTACAAGGACAACGTACCGTCCTTAATTCACTCACTGGAGCGCGATCGCAAGATGCGCGAGTACAAGCGCACGCTGGTAGACGCCATGCTGCTGGCATTCCCATCTGACAGCGGGGCCACAGTGGAAGCACAAGGCAGAGGAGGAGGAGGAGGAGGTCGCCAACGCAACCAGGGCACCGCCAGCACCTCAGAAGGCAGGGTTAGCATGGCCGAAATGTGGAAAAGCTTTGTCAGCACGCCACAACAAACAGCAGCACCAGCAGCTCAGATGGAACGTCTTAGCAGGAGGCAGCATTTTACCAACATGGTGGAGCAGTATGTGTGCACACGCCTACATGTAGTGAATGACGGGTCTGCCCCCTTCAACTTCTGGGTCTCCAAATTGGGCACATGGCCTGAGCTTGCCCTTTACGCCTTGGAGGTGCTGGCGTGCCCTGCAGCCAGTGTATTATCTGAACGGGTATTTAGCACGGCTGGGGGCGTTATAACAGACAAGCGCAGCCGCCTGTCCAGAGACAATGTGGACAAGCTCACGTTCATTAAAATGAACCAGGCATGGATCCCACGGGACTTTTCCGTACCTTATGCAGAATAGCAATGGATACCGACCTTACCCACCCATTGTTCCATTTTTGCTCTTTCTCACTCTTTTGGGGTGTACCCTCATTTAAAATTTGTGAAAAGAAGCAGTGTTGGCTACCTCGTCCTCCTCCTCAGGGCCAGATTAATGTAGGGTCTATTGGAGCTGCAGCTCCAGGCCCCTACCTTTTATATAGGCCCCGGGTTGGCCATATTCACTGTTACCGCTCTTCTGTCACTTGTAAACACAGAAGTCTGGCTTCTATGCTCGCTTCCCCAGGCAGCACCCTCAGAACCTCCCCACACAGCGTGAAGGCCGGACAAGGAGGGACAGTTGGCGATGCATGGATGTGTTTATGGGCTTCAGAGACAGCATCCCATGTTGAATTAGGCATGCATGGCTGCACCCTTCCTCCTCTGGGTGCATGGCAAGGCACGGCCCTTAAGGCCCTTCAAAATCCTCAGCACCAAGCCCATGATGCTGTTAATCCGGCCCTGGTCCTCCTCCACCGCCGCTTCCACCTACACCGCCCATAGGTGTGCGCAGCCTATTGCATTAAGGTGTGCACCCCAAAGTTGAAATACACATGCATGTGTTTGCCAGCAGGGAGAGTAATGTATCGGGGCCATGTACCTGTAGGCAAGGAGAAATAGAGCAGAGCAGGTCCCAGGGAGATCTTTCCCATCTCCTCACTGGCAATGCTATGTGCCCTAGGTGATTAGGGTGTGCCCAGGCACACCCAGCACACCCTGTGCGCACGCCTATGTCACCGCCACATCCACCACCACCTCAACCTCCCTCCTACTCCATATGGGCCTCGTCCTTCAGAGATGAAGAAGAACATTGTTTTATTTTTCTGTTTTTTTTTGTTGTTTTAAGTTATTTCCCTATCCACATTTGTTTGCAGAGCACTTGCCATGCTCTTAATTACGTTTTGCTGCCATTTGCAGCACTCTAGCCCTTTCCTTTGGTGTTTTAGAGCCATTTTAGTGCCTTAAAGTTCGGGTCCCCATTGACTTCAATGGGGTTCGGTGTCCGGGAAAAGTTCGGTAAAAGTCCGGGACACGGACCCGGACTTTTTTTTAAAGTTCGGCCGAACCCGTCGAACACGGACATCTAGGTGTCCGCTCAACCCTAGTCACAATCCATAAAAGATTTGCAATGGTTTGTATGGAAGAAGTTGATAACTTGTATATCATATATCTGGGTAGGATATTATATAGGGTATTGTTTATGTGGGATCAGAGCTAATATACCAGTTTTTCCATGGTTCCCATACTTTAGATGCTCTTTGAAAGTTGCCATTGGTTGAAGCAAACTTTTTTTCATAGGTAGCATGGGTTTGAGTGGTTTCAATGACTTTGCCCACTGTTGGAGGTTTATAATTTATCCAGTGTCTGACTAGTGTCAGTCGAGTTCCTAGTAAAATATGGACTAGTACAATCCTCTGCTGACAAGGGATAAATTCTGTCCCTTAGAGAGCATAGCACCAATCCTGGGGACAATGGGACATTAATCCCTAACACTTGAGAGATAACAACTAAGGTGCAGATCTAAATGGGGAAAGGGAAGGACATATCCATAATATGCTGACTAGTGAGCCTTCCCCTTTGCATTACCTCCAGCGTTTAGAGGATAAGTGTGGTGAGAATTTGGCTATGCATTGAGGTGTTAAGTACCACCTCAAACCCAGTTTCTGAGTTAGTTCCCAGAGGTTAGCACTTCTGGTTGTAAAGAAAAAGAAGAATTGGGACTTTAAAGTGGTTGATGTCCCACTTTGATGATTTTTACCTATAGGTAAGCCTATAATAAGGAAGGAAGATGGGCAAAGATGGATGCGGCCGGCAGTGGGGACAACGCGGGCTTCGTTGCAGGTAAGTGCCACATAATGTGCTAGTATGCGATGCATACTAGCACATTATGCATTTACTTTGCAGGGGAAAAAAGAAAGAGTTTACTTCCTCTTAAAATGAGGCACGTGTGAAACGTCTGGTAAGATGATCAAATGTAAAAGACATTTATTAATGAATTAGTATGTATACACTAGTAAAATGACAACAACAACATGATAAACAAGAGCCGATTTGTATTGAAATCTTTCTATACAGTTCATAAACAAATAATACATGATTGCAGAAAAATACATATATAACAGACATGTAAACACATAAGAATGCATAAGAATGCATCAAATAGGCTCAATTTGTTTTGTGCAGAATGCTCTAATTCCTCAGGAGCAGGTGTGTAATGCATGAACGTGCATCTGTAAAAATATACATGTATATGTATAAACATTAAAGTATGGTGATAGACCAGAAACTGGAAGGAATGGGGGAGGGGAAGGAGAAAACCCCCATGGAAAGATCCCTTCCCATTTTACTCACAGGTCTGTTCAAGTACAACATATGGTGCTATGAACCATGGGTTGTTGGGGACATCTGTACTGGGAGCTGTGGTGGTATTGTACGCGACCAGTGAAGCACAAATAGAAGAACTTCAGAAGAAAAATAGAAAATCACACTTCTGCAATTGGTGTTAATGTAGCTAGCAGTTCCAAACAAAGGGAATCTGTTGTGAAGTAAAGTGTCCGGGTGGATCTTATCCCCAAGGAGGACAAAAAATGAAATAAGATACAACTGACTGAGATGGGAACCAAAAAGTTTAAGTAAAGTTGCATGGGAACCGAAAGTTAAGTGTGGTTGCAGCAGTTAATCTGCCACCCAGGTGAGGGAGAAAAAAATAACTAGTGTAGAGACAACCACAAAGTGAGGGTCCCCCAGAGCGGGCATAGTGTTAGTATAAAGAATAAACAAAAAATACCAGTGAAATGAAAAAGGATTCTTTAATACGGGCATGCCGTGTTTGTTATTGGAAACAGGTTGGATAGTGCACCTGAGGAAAAAACTTGTGCAGATGGTGAAGTATAAAATGCCATTATGGCAGAGTAAATAGAGCTTTGAAAACCAAAGGCACATAATGTTTGGGCCAGGTATGCCCAATGTATCCTGTCAAATGCCTTCTCTGCAAATAGCACCGGAAGCTGAGAAGGCATTCTTGTCTGATTAGCAATATGTTTACCATTGATAAGCCTGTGGTGGCTTCTGTCGTTTAAACAGTTTTTAGTGAAACCGGAATGATCCAGGTGGATAAGTTGGGGAAAATTGTAAATTATTTTCATGGCAATAAGTTTGGAATATACTTTTTAATCATTGTTCAGTAACGATATGGGACAAAAATGTTGGGGTGAGACAGGATCTTTCCCTGGCTTGGGTAGTGTCACTTTTGTTTCTTTATCCATTTCAGGGGGGAAGACAGGCGAGGCAGCAGCAGCGTTGTCGATTTTTTCCATATGTGAAGTTAAGATATGTTTGAAAGTTTTGTAGTACTTTCCTGTGAAGCTGTCTGGCCTGGGGGACTTGTTGGGTAGAGATTCTATACCTTTGGTAATTTGGGAATTGTAAAGGGTGAATTCAGAAATTGTAGGTTCTCAGAGGATACTTGGGGAATTTTAATTGTCTTAGAGAATTATTGATAATTTCTGGGGTGGGTTGGGGTATGTCGGCGTCTGATTTGAAATTATACAATAAACTATAATAGTCGCTGAAACGTTTATGGTGAAAAATAAAATGAATCTTGGTTTTATATCTAATCCCCCTCAGATGCCGAACTAGGAGTTTTCCCACGTTATTGCCATTGGCATAATAGATCATTTGTAGTGTTGAGCGAACACGGACTGTATTATTCGTGTTCGTACCGAATAATTGGATTTTTTTTACCCGAACACGGACACGGACACTTTACTGTATGTTCGGGTAAAAATCCGTGTTCGGACGTTTTATTTCCGGGTTTTGCATGCTTTGGCGCTCTTTTCATGGCGGGCTTTCAACAGCCAATCAACAATCGTTTAACTGGTGTGCCTTAAGCCATCCCAGCCATGCCTGCAAATGTCTTAGTAGCTGTGATTGGCCGTCTGAAGCATGTGACCAAGTCTTTATAAGTTCGAGGCAGCCGCCGCAGCAGCGTCATTCTGCTGCTTAGCTAAGGGACAGAGCACACATCAATGTGCTGGCTGCTGATTAGGGAAAGATAGGCAGGAAAAAACCATTTGTGTCTGGATAGAATTGAGGGACAGGTCGGAGTGTTTAGGCAGGGCGAGTTGTAGGCATTTTAGGGATAGAGTCTGCTGAATTATAGGGTCAGTGTCTTCTACAAACTACAATCGATATTGCTGTGTGGGGGGTGGGGTGAATCTGCACTCAATCCTGATCTACGATCTCTTCTCAATCCTGTTAGGGACAGAGTCTGCTGAATTTTAGGGAAACTGTGTTCTACAAACTACAATCGATATTGCTGTGTGGTGTGGGATTGGAGATAGGCAGGTGTCAGTGATCCACATCCATTTTTCTGTGTGTGAGCTGCAGTGAACACAATCTTTTTGGGCTGCAGTGAACACAATCTTTTTGGGCTGCAGTGAACACAATCTTTTTGGGCTGCAGTGAACACAATCTTTTTGGGGTGCAGTGAACAAAATCTTTTTGGGGTGCAGTGAACACAATCCTTTTTGGTGTGCAGTGAACACAATCTTTGTGGGGTGCAGTGAACAAAATCCTTTGTGGGGTGCAGTGAACACAATCTTTTTGGGGTGCAGTGAACAAAATCCTTTTTGGGGTGCAGTGAACAACATCCTTTTTGGGGTGCAGTGAACACAATCTTTTTGGGGTGCAGTGAACAAAATCCTTTGTGGGGTGCAGTGAACACAATCTTTTTGGGGTGCAGTGAACACAATCTTTTTGGGGTGGAGTGAACAACATCCTTTTTGGGGTGCAGTGAACAAAATCCTTTTTGGGGTGCAGTGAACAAAATCATTTTTGGGGTGCAGTGAACACAATCTTTTTGGGGTGCAGTGAACACAATCTTTGTGGGGTGCAGTGAACACAATCTTTTTGGGGTGGAGTGAACAACATCCTTTTTGGGGTGCAGTGAACAACATCCTTTTTGGGGTGCAGTGAACACAATCTTTTTGGGGTGCAGTGAACACAATCTTTGTGGGGTACAGTGAACAGAATCTTTGTGGGGTGCAGTGAACACAATCTTTGGGGGGTACAGTGAACACAATCTTTTTGGGGTGCAGTGAACACAATCTTTGTGGGGTGCAGTGAACACAATCTTTTTGGGGTGGAGTGAACAAAATCATTTTTGGGGTGCAGTGAACAACATCCTTTTTGGGGTGCAGTGATCAAAATCCTTTTTGGGGTGCAGTGAACACAATCTTTTTGGGGTGCAGTGAACAAAATCCTTTGTGGGGTGCAGTGAACAGAATCTTTGTGGGGTGCAGTGAACACAATCTTTGGGGGGGTACAGTGAACACAATCTTTTTGGGGTGCAGTGAACACAATCTTTGTGGGGTACAGTGAACAGAATCTTTGTGGGGTGCAGTGAACACAATCTTTGGGGGGTACAGTGAACACAATCTTTTTGGGGTGCAGTGAACACAATCTTTGGGGGGTACAGTGAACACAATCTTTTTGGGGTGCAGTGAACACAATCTTTGTGGGGTGCAGTGAACACAATCTTTGGGGGGGTACAGTGAACACAATCTTTTGGGGTGCAGTGAACAACATCCTTTTAGGGTGCAGTGAACACAATCTTTGTGGGGTGCAGTGAACAACATCCTTTTAGGGTGCAGTGAACACAATCTTTGTGGGGTACAGTGAACAGAATCTTTGTGGGGTGCAGTGAACACAATCTTTGGGGGGTACAGTGAACACAATCTTTGTGAGGTGCAGTGAACACAATCTTTGTGGGGTGCAGTGAACACAATCATTGTGGGGTGCAGTGAACTCAATCTTTGTGGGGTACAGTGAACACAATCTCATACTTCTGAAGATTTGAGGGTGCTGCCTGTTCCATACTCCCCCTACTCCTCATCTAGCCTTTTAGGGGTACAAACAATAGTAATTGGGGCCTAGTGTGGTTGTGTACGTGTGATATACATACACTTTTTTTGGATCATATTTTCTATTCCGCTATTTAATCAAAAACCTTTGGGGATCAGTTAAATTGGGGGATAGTCTGTGTTGGTACGTGTGAGAGAGATCCACCTTTCCAAGTTGTTGGGGTTCATCTCATACTTCTGAAGGTTTGAGGGTGCTGCCTGTTCCATACTCCCCCTACTCCTAGCCTTTTAGGGGTACAAACAATAGTAATTGGGGCCTAGTGTGGTTGTGTACGTGTGATATACATACACTTTTTTTGGATCATATTTTCTATTCCGCTATTTAATCAAAAACCTTTGGGGATCAGTTAAATTGGGGGATAGTCTGTGTTGGTACGTGTGAGAGAGATCCACCTTTCCAAGTTGTTGGGGTTCATCTCATACTTCTGAAGGTTTGAGGGTGCTGCCTGTTCCATACCCCCCCTACTCCTCATCTAGCCTTTTAGGGGTACAAACAATAGTAATTGGGGCCTAGTGTGGTTGTGTACGTGTGATATACATACACTTTTTTTGGATCATATTTTCTATTCCGCTATTTAATCAAAAACCTTTGGGGATCAGTTAAATTGGGGGATAGTCTGTGTTGGTACGTGTGAGAGAGATCCACCTTTCCAAGTTTTTGGGGTTCATCTCATACTTCGGAAGATTTGAGGGTGCTGCCTGTTCCATACCCCCCCTACTCCTCATCTAGCCTTTTAGGGGTACAAACAATAGTAATTGGGGCCTAGTGTGGTTGTGTACGTGTGATATACATACACTTTTTTTGGATCATATTTTCTATTCCGCTATTTAATCAAAAACCTTTGGGGATCAGTTAAATTGGGGGATAGTCTGTGTTGGTACGTGTGAGAGAGATCCACCTTTCCAAGTTGTTGGGGTTCATCTCATACTTCTGAAGGTTTGAGGGTGCTGCCTGTTCCATACTCCCCCTACTCCTAGCCTTTTAGGGGTACAAACAATAGTAATTGGGGCCTAGTGTGGTTGTGTACGTGTGATATACATACACTTTTTTTGGATCATATTTTCTATTCCGCTATTTAATCAAAAACCTTTGGGGATCAGTTAAATTGGGGGATAGTCTGTGTTGGTACGTGTGAGAGAGATCCACCTTTCCAAGTTGTTGGGGTTCATCTCATACTTCTGAAGGTTTGAGGGTGCTGCCTGTTCCATACCCCCCCTACTCCTCATCTAGCCTTTTAGGGGTACAAACAATAGTAATTGGGGCCTAGTGTGGTTGTGTACGTGTGATATACATACACTTTTTTTGGATCATATTTTCTATTCCGCTATTTAATCAAAAACCTTTGGGGATCAGTTAAATTGGGGGATAGTCTGTGTTGGTACGTGTGAGAGAGATCCACCTTTCCAAGTTGTTGGGGTTCATCTCATACTTCTGAAGGTTTGAGGGTGCTGCCTGTTCCATACTCCCCCTACTCCTCATCTAGCCTTTTAGGGGTACAAACAATAGTAATTGGGGCCTAGTGTGGTTGTGTACGTGTGATATACATACACTTTTTTTGGATCATATTTTCTATTCCGCTATTTAATCAAAAACCTTTGGGGATCAGTTAAATTGGGGGATAGTCTGTGTTGGTACGTGTGAGAGAGATCCACCTTTCCAAGTTGTTGGGGTTCATCTCATACTTCTGAAGGTTTGAGGGTGCTGCCTGTTCCATACCCCCCCTACTCCTCATCTAGCCTTTTAGGGGTACAAACAATAGTAATTGGGGCCTAGTGTGGTTGTGTACGTGTGATATACATACACTTTTTTTGGATCATATTTTCTATTCCGCTATTTAATCAAAAACCTTTGGGGATCAGTTAAATTGGGGGATAGTCTGTGTTGGTACGTGTGAGAGAGATCCACCTTTCCAAGTTGTTGGGGTTCATCTCATACTTCTGAAGATTTGAGGGTGCTGCCTGTTCCATACCCCCCCTACTCCTCATCTAGCCTTTTAGGGGTACAAACAATAGTAATTGGGGCCTAGTGTGGTTGTGTACGTGTGATATACATACACTTTTTTTGGATCATATTTTCTATTCCGCTATTTAATCAAAAACCTTTGGGGATCAGTTAAATTGGGGGATAGTCTGTGTTGGTACGTGTGAGAGAGATCCACCTTTCCAAGTTGTTGGGGTTCATCTCATACTTCTGAAGGTTTGAGGGTGCTGCCTGTTCCATACCCCCCCTACTCCTCATCTAGCCTTTTAGGGGTACAAACAATAGTAATTGGGGCCTAGTGTGGTTGTGTACGTGTGATATACATACACTTTTTTTGGATCATATTTTCTATTCCGCTATTTAATCAAAAACCTTTGGGGATCAGTTAAATTGGGGGATAGTCTGTGTTGGTACGTGTGAGAGAGATCCACCTTTCCAAGTTGTTGGGGTTCATCTCATACTTCTGAAGGTTTGAGGGTGCTGCCTGTTCCATACTCCCCCTACTCCTCATCTAGCCTTTTAGGGGTACAAACAATAGTAATTGGGGCCTAGTGTGGTTGTGTACGTGTGATATACATACACTTTTTTTGGATCATATTTTCTATTCCGCTATTTAATCAAAAACCTTTGGGGATCAGTTAAATTGGGGGATAGTCTGTGTTGGTACGTGTGAGAGAGATCCACCTTTCCAAGTTGTTGGGGTTCATCTCATACTTCTGAAGGTTTGAGGGTGCTGCCTGTTCCATACTCCCCCTACTCCTAGCCTTTTAGGGGTACAAACAATAGTAATTGGGGCCTAGTGTGGTTGTGTACGTGTGATATACATACACTTTTTTTGGATCATATTTTCTATTCCGCTATTTAATCAAAAACCTTTGGGGATCAGTTAAATTGGGGGATAGTCTGTGTTGGTACGTGTGAGAGAGATCCACCTTTCCAAGTTGTTGGGGTTCATCTCATACTTCTGAAGGTTTGAGGGTGCTGCCTGTTCCATACCCCCCCTACTCCTCATCTAGCCTTTTAGGGGTACAAACAATAGTAATTGGGGCCTAGTGTGGTTGTGTACGTGTGATATACATACACTTTTTTTGGATCATATTTTCTATTCCGCTATTTAATCAAAAACCTTTGGGGATCAGTTAAATTGGGGGATAGTCTGTGTTGGTACGTGTGAGAGAGATCCACCTTTCCAAGTTGTTGGGGTTCATCTCATACTTCTGAAGGTTTGAGGGTGCTGCCTGTTCCATACTCCCCCTACTCCTAGCCTTTTAGGGGTACAAACAATAGTAATTGGGGCCTAGTGTGGTTGTGTACGTGTGATATACATACACTTTTTTTGGATCATATTTTCTATTTCGCTATTTAATCAAAAACCTTTGGGGATCAGTTAAATTGGGGGATAGTCTGTGTTGGTACGTGTGAGAGAGATCCACCTTTCCAAGTTGTTGGGGTTCATCTCATACTTCTGAAGGTTTGAGGGTGCTGCCTGTTCCATACCCCCCCTACTCCTCATCTAGCCTTTTAGGGGTACAAACAATAGTAATTGGGGCCTAGTGTGGTTGTGTACGTGTGATATACATACACTTTTTTTGGATCATATTTTCTATTCCGCTATTTAATCAAAAACCTTTGGGGATCAGTTAAATTGGGGGATAGTCTGTGTTGGTACGTGTGAGAGAGATCCACCTTTCCAAGTTGTTGGGGTTCATCTCATACTTCTGAAGGTTTGAGGGTGCTGCCTGTTCCATACTCCCCCTACTCCTAGCCTTTTAGGGGTACAAACAATAGTAATTGGGGCCTAGTGTGGTTGTGTACGTGTGATATACATACACTTTTTTTGGATCATATTTTCTATTCCGCTATTTAATCAAAAACCTTTGGGGATCAGTTAAATTGGGGGATAGTCTGTGTTGGTACGTGTGAGAGAGATCCACCTTTCCAAGTTGTTGGGGTTCATCTCATACTTCTGAAGGTTTGAGGGTGCTGCCTGTTCCATACTCCCCCTACTCCTAGCCTTTTAGGGGTACAAACAATAGTAATTGGGGCCTAGTGTGGTTGTGTACGTGTGATATACATACACTTTTTTTGGATCATATTTTCTATTCCGCTATTTAATCAAAAACCTTTGGGGATCAGTTAAATTGGGGGATAGTCTGTGTTGGTACGTGTGAGAGAGATCCACCTTTCCAAGTTGTTGGGGTTCATCTCATACTTCTGAAGGTTTGAGGGTGCTGCCTGTTCCATACTCCCCCTACTCCTAGCCTTTTAGGGGTACAAACAATAGTAATTGGGGCCTAGTGTGGTTGTGTACGTGTGATATACATACACTTTTTTTGGATCATATTTTCTATTCCGCTATTTAATCAAAAACCTTTGGGGATCAGTTAAATTGGGGGATAGTCTGTGTTGGTACGTGTGAGAGAGATCCACCTTTCCAAGTTGTTGGGGTTCATCTCATACTTCTGAAGGTTTGAGGGTGCTGCCTGTTCCATACCCCCCCTACTCCTCATCTAGCCTTTTAGGGGTACAAACAATAGTAATTGGGGCCTAGTGTGGTTGTGTACGTGTGATATACATACACTTTTTTTGGATCATATTTTCTATTCCGCTATTTAATCAAAAACCTTTGGGGATCAGTTAAATTGGGGGATAGTCTGTGTTGGTACGTGTGAGAGAGATCCACCTTTCCAAGTTGTTGGGGTTCATCTCATACTTCTGAAGGTTTGAGGGTGCTGCCTGTTCCATACTCCCCCTACTCCTCATCTAGCCTTTTAGGGGTACAAACAATAGTAATTGGGGCCCAGTGTGGTTGTGTACGTGTGATATACATACACTTTTTTTGGATCATATTTTCTATTCCGCTATTTAATCAAAAACCTTTGGGGATCAGTTAAATTGGGGGATAGTCTGTGTTGGTACGTGTGAGAGAGATCCACCTTTCCAAGTTGTTGGGGTTCATCTCATACTTCTGAAGGTTTGAGGGTGCTGCCTGTTCCATACCCCCCCTACTCCTCATCTAGCCTTTTAGGGGTACAAACAATAGTAATTGGGGCCTAGTGTGGTTGTGTACGTGTGATATACATACACTTTTTTTGGATCATATTTTCTATTCCGCTATTTAATCAAAAACCTTTGGGGATCAGTTAAATTGGGGGATAGTCTGTGTTGGTACGTGTGAGAGAGATCCACCTTTCCAAGTTGTTGGGGTTCATCTCATACTTCTGAAGGTTTGAGGGTGCTGCCTGTTCCATACCCCCCCTACTCCTCATCTAGCCTTTTAGGGGTACAAACAATAGTAATTGGGGCCTAGTGTGGTTGTGTACGTGTGATATACATACACTTTTTTTGGATCATATTTTCTATTCCGCTATTAAATCAAAAACCTTTGGGGATCAGTTAAATTGGGGGATAGTCTGTGTTGGTACGTGTGAGAGAGATCCACCTTTCCAAGTTTTTGGGGTTCATCTCATACTTCTGAAGATTTGAGGGTGCTGCATGTTCCATACTCCTCTTCCTCATCCTCCCTTTAGGGTAGGAAAAAATTTAATCGGGCCTAGTCTGTGTTTGTACGTGTGAGATACACAGTTTTTTATCCTATTCCGCTATTCAATACACACCCTTTTGGTGTAAAAAACATTAAATTGCGGCATAGTTTGCATATTTGACATTTGCATATATTGTGCCTTGTTGCGCTGTTTTGGGTACTCCACCAACATGGCCAGTGGCAATGACGCCATTCTCAGCTTAACTATCCCACTTCTATGCCTCCTTGAAAAAACAATTTGGGCGATGATGGAAGAGGATGTGGCACAGGATGAGGAGGAGGAGGAGGAGGATGAAGAGGTAACATTTCAAAGGCTTTCAGGGCAGTCATTCGCAAGGGGCTCCGAGGGTGGGTTCCTGCACACACAAACGCCAGGGACACAATTGTCCAGCAGGGGCACAGTTCTGGAGGATGAGGAGGATGAGGAGGAGGAGGAGCTGGAGGAGGAGATGGAACCATGTTCACAGCAGGGTGGCACCCAGGCCAGCTCATGGCCATCACTGGTGCGTGGCTGGGGGGATACAGAGGACACGGACGATACACCTCCCACAGAGGACAGCCTTTCGTCGCCTCTGGGCAGCCTGGCACACATGAGCGATTACATGCTGCAGTGTCTCCACAACGACCGCCGAGTTGCCCACATTCTAACTTGTGCTGATTACTGGGTGGCCACGCTGCTGGATCCCCGTTACAAGGACAACGTACCGTCCTTAATTCACTCACTGGAGCGCGATCGCAAGATGCGCGAGTACAAGCGCACGCTGGTAGACGCCATGCTGCTGGCATTCCCATCTGACAGCGGGGCCACAGTGGAAGCACAAGGCAGAGGAGGAGGAGGAGGAGGTCGCCAACGCAACCAGGGCACCGCCAGCACCTCAGAAGGCAGGGTTAGCATGGCCGAAATGTGGAAAAGCTTTGTCAGCACGCCACAACAAACAGCAGCACCAGCAGCTCAGATGGAACGTCTTAGCAGGAGGCAGCATTTTACCAACATGGTGGAGCAGTATGTGTGCACACGCCTACATGTAGTGAATGACGGGTCTGCCCCCTTCAACTTCTGGGTCTCCAAATTGGGCACATGGCCTGAGCTTGCCCTTTACGCCTTGGAGGTGCTGGCGTGCCCTGCAGCCAGTGTATTATCTGAACGGGTATTTAGCACGGCTGGGGGCGTTATAACAGACAAGCGCAGCCGCCTGTCCAGAGACAATGTGGACAAGCTCACGTTCATTAAAATGAACCAGGCATGGATCCCACGGGACTTTTCCGTACCTTATGCAGAATAGCAATGGATACCGACCTTACCCACCCATTGTTCCATTTTTGCTCTTTCTCACTCTTTTGGGGTGTACCCTCATTTAAAATTTTTGAAAAGAAGCAGTGTTGGCTACCTCGTCCTCCTCCTCAGGGCCAGATTAATGTAGGGGCTATTGGAGCTGCAGCTCCAGGCCCCTACCTTTTATATAGGCCCCGGGTTGGCCATATTCACTGTTACCGCTCTTCTGTCACTTGTAAACACAGAAGTCTGGCTTCTATGCTCGCTTCCCCAGGCAGCACCCTCAGAACCTCCCCACACAGCGTGAAGGCCGGACAAGGAGGGACAGTTGGCGATGCATGGATGTGTTTATGGGCTTCAGAGACAGCATCCCATGTTGAATTAGGCATGCATGGCTGCACCCTTCCTCCTCTGGGTGCATGGCAAGGCACGGCCCTTAAGGCCCTTCAAAATCCTCAGCACCAAGCCCATGATGCTGTTAATCCGGCCCTGGTCCTCCTCCACCGCCGCTTCCACCTACACCGCCCATAGGTGTGCGCAGCCTATTGCATTAAGGTGTGCACCCCAAAGTTGAAATACACATGCATGTGTTTGCCAGCAGGGAGAGTAATGTATCGGGGCCATGTACCTGTAGGCAAGGAGAAATAGAGCAGAGCAGGTCCCAGGGAGATCTTTCCCATCTCCTCACTGGCAATGCTATGTGCCCTAGGTGATTAGGGTGTGCCCAGGCACACCCAGCACACCCTGTGCGCACGCCTATGTCACCGCCACATCCACCACCACCTCAACCTCCCTCCTACTCCATATGGGCCTCGTCCTTCAGAGATGAAGAAGAACATTGTTTTATTTTTCTGTTTTTTTTTGTTGTTTTAAGTTATTTCCCTATCCACATTTGTTTGCAGAGCACTTGCCATGCTCTTAATTACGTTTTGCTGCCATTTGCAGCACTCTAGCCCTTTCCTTTGGTGTTTTAGAGCCATTTTAGTGCCTTAAAGTTCGGGTCCCCATTGACTTCAATGGGGTTCGGTGTCCGGGAAAAGTTCGGTAAAAGTCCGGGACACGGACCCGGACTTTTTTTTAAAGTTCGGCCGAACCCGTCGAACACGGACATCTAGGTGTCCGCTCAACCCTAATCATTTGTGCTGTCAGAGAACAATCCGTAGAAGAACTGGCAAATCTGTCAATAGCCATCAGAATCGTGCATTGGCGAACGGGCTGAGAAGGCAGCAGGGGTGGTGCTGCTGTCTCCTCAGCCAATGGGTACACAAAGTGTATTGTCTTTCACTTCTTCTGAAGACGTCAATGTTATGAAGAAACGCACGTAAGGTGGAAGGCACGCTGTACACGTCTCGGGAGCCAGGTGGAACGCAGCACGGCGATTACTGCTCTCCATTCCTGGGCTCCATTCTGCTGACGTTTTACTGCTTTTTCTTCGGTTTTTGTATTGTGGAAGATAAAAAAAATCTTTTAAACAATATTACACCATTTGGAGCCCCTTTTTTCATTTCATAACCTGCCCTGACACGTGGATGGAAGTGAACTAGGAGCTGACAGCCCTGAGGATTAAGGTGCACTTTTATTGCACCCAGGAATTACGGTACTTGAATGATTCGCACTACAAGTCACCTATGAACTTTGTTTTTGATTTTTGATTTTTTATGACAATTCTATGAATTTATTCTGAGCACATATGGAACACTAGTAATCACATTGTATAGTGCACTGATATTTAATTTTGTATCATTTTTATTGTATTTATTTGCTGTTAGATTTCACACCAGCACCTTGATTTATACAACTTTTTATTATCTTCAGTAAGCACTTTAGGTGTGTCCATCAATTTTTTTGCATATATTATGTATTGTTTTGATGTACTCTTAGCACTTTAATATTCGACTATTAACCACTTCCCGCCCGCCCTATAACAGAATGACGGCGGGAATGTGGTTGTGTTATCCTGACTGGACGTCATATGACGGCGGCAGGATAACACAGCTCTGGGCGCCCCCCGGGGGCGCGCAGAGCGGCGATCGGTGATGCGAGGTGTCAGCCTGACACCCTGCATCTCCGATCTCGGTAAAGAGCCTCTGACGGAGGCTCTTTACCATGTGATCAGCCGTGTCCAATCACGGCTGGTCACATAGTAAATAGGAACAGCCGTTGATCGGCTTTCCTTAGTTCGTGCCTGACAGGCACGAGTAAAGGAGTGCCAATCGGCGGCTCCCCTGACAGGGGGGGGGGGTCGGCACTGGTAATCAGATCATTGATTACCAGTGCAGACCCTCGGGGGGGGGATGCCACTAGATCCACCAGGGATGCCCACTATGACCCCAGGGATGCCCACTATGACCCCAGGGATGCCCACTATGGCCACCAGGGATGGCAATCAGGGGTCAGGGAGCCCCCCATTGCCCTCCCCATCAGTGATGCCCACCAGTGTCCTCCCTATCAGTGCTGCCCACAAGTGCCCACCATTGCCATCCTTTAGTGTCACCCACCAGAGCCCATTATTGCCCACCAGTGCCCATTAGTGCCCATCAGTGCCGCCCGTCAGTGCCACCCATCAGTGCCCATCAGTGCCCACCAGTGCCGCCTATCAGTGCCCATTAGTGCCTGTCAGTGCCACCTATCAGTGCCCTTCAGTGCCACCTATCAGTGTCCATCAATGCCGCCTATCAGTGCCCAGCAGTGCCGCCTATCAGTGCCCACCAATGCTGCATATCTGTGCTACCTATCAGTGGCACATATCAGTGCCTATCAGTGCCGCATATCAGTGCCGCCTATCAGTGCCGCCTATCAGTGCCACCCCATCAGTGCCACCCCATCAGTGCCTCCTCATCAGTGCCTGTCAGTGCAGTCTCATCAGTGTAGGAAAAAACTTATTTATTTACAAAATTGTATAACATAAACAAAAAAACTTTTTTTTTTTTCAAACTTTTCGGTCTTTTTTTATTTGTTTAGCAAAAAGTAAAAATCGCACAGGTGATCAAATACCACCAAAAGAAAGCTCTATTTGTGGGGGGGGAATGACATAAATTTGGTGTAGGTACAGTGTTGCATGACCGCGCAATTGTCATTCAAAATGCAACAGCGCTAAAAGGGGAAAATTGGCCTGGGAAGGAAGGGAGGGAAGTGCCCTGTATTAAAGTGGTTATGCACCTCAGGTGTATCCATCCCCTTTGATATCATCCCTCTTTGCACTAATATTTATTTATTTTTTGATGCACTGATAGCACTTTAAATAGCACCATTAATATTGCACATCCATAGTAAGCGCTATAGGTAGCCCCTCCCCTTGAGGCTATATACATTACATCTCTATCTTTACTATAGCAGCTGCATTCCTACATATACATAATTGGTTATTCACCCCAAATCATCATCCTGGTCCATTTGGGGCGAGGGATATACTCCAAGTATATTTACTCCACAGGAGTAGTAATTGTATACAGTGCAAACACTGTCTGCAGCCATGAGTGATACAACCACATAACCTGTGATCATCATTATGCTGATGATCACACTGAACAACCTATATACAGTACAGTCACATGCACTACAGTATGATCATCAGCATGATAATGATCACAGGTGCTGTGGCTGTATCGTTTATGGCTGCAGACAGTATTGCATTGTATATTTTTACTCAGGGCTTTTTTTTTTAAACTGAAATGTGGCACTCCTGGACCCTGCACTCTGTGCGTAGCTCTCCCTGAACCCTGCACTCTGTGTGTAGCACACCCTGAACCCTGCACTCTGTGCGTAGCTGTCAGGGTGCCAGGAAAACCAACCACACGGGGATGCAGGAAAAATAAAGAAGTTTATTGGAGCAAACAACAATAAACGCACAGCAAGGGTGAGGAAGTGATAGCAGGAACAAGCTGGGGTCAAGTCTAGAAGCGGGTAGTTTACCAATGCCGAGTTGACTGCCAATGCTCGGTCGAGAGCCAGGAGAATCATCAACCAAGCCAGGTCATACATGGAGGAACATGGAGGACAGAAGACTGCACCTTGGAGCACAAATGCAAGGGCAAGGACTGCAACCTATCAGGTGATGGATATAGTCAGGTGTGTAGCATCATCACTGTGCGACACCCAGGCAGCAGGTGAGTGATGATGCAATCAGAGTTTATAAGAGGCAGCAGTCTGCACGTGTCCAAGATGGCTGCCAACAGGAGAGCACGGTAAGACCTTGACAGTACCCTCTTCTCAATGGCCCCTCCACCGCAGAGCAAAGAACTGTTTATGAGGAAAGAGAGCATGGAAAGCACGGAGAAGGGCCAGAGCATAAACATCAACAGAGGAAGCCCAGGAGCGCTCCTCGGGAAGATAACCCTTCCAGTGCACCAGGTATTGAACCTGACCTCAGAACAGATGAGAATCCAAGATGCTGCTAGCCTCATACTCCTCATGACTGCCCACAGGAATGGGACAAGGGCGAGAAAGTGTAGAAGTATAGTGATTGTAACCAAGTGGCTTCAAAAATGATAGCAAGAGATATGAGAGACGCAGGCCAGGGGGAAGACCAAGGGCATAGGCCACCGGGTTCACCTAATGGAGGGTGCGAAAAGGCCCACCAAAATGGGGTACCAGTTTTGGAGTGGGCACCCTGAGGTTGAGATTACGGTTGACAACCACACCCTCTCCCCGACCTGGTATGAAGGAGCAGATAAACATCTCCGGTCTGCCTGGAGCTTCTGACGCTGTGCAGAGACCCGTAGAGACTCTTGATTTTGCACCCAAGAGGAAAGGAGAGCACAAAGATGATCCACCACAGCAGGGATATCCTGTGGCGAGAACCACTTGGGCAATACAGTGGGTTGGAACCCATAGATGCCCATGAATGGAGACATTCCAGAAGACGAGTTGATGGCAGAGTTCCTGGCAAACTCTGCCCAGGGTAGCAGATCAAACCAATTGTCCTGATGGTCAGAGATATAGTAGCAGAGAACTTTCTCCAGAGCTTGGTTGGGAATGCTCAGCGGCACCATTGGACTGCGGATGGTAGGCCGAGGAGAAGGCGAGTCGAATACCCAACTGGGAGCAAATGGCACGCCAGAACCTAGAGACAAACTTGCTCCCACGTTCCAAGACAATCTCCTTAGGCAATCCATGTAAAGCAGTTTATAGGAGCAAACAACAATAAATGCACAGCAAGAGTGGGGAAGTGAGAGCAGGAACAAGCCAAGGTCAAGTCCAGAAGCAGCTAGTCATCCAAGCTGGGGTCCAGTCCAGAAGCGGGTAGTCTACCGATGCCCTCTGCCGATGTGGGGTTGAGAGTCAGGAGAGTTGTCAGCCAAGCCAGATCATACATGGAGGAACACGGAGGACAGAAGACTGCTAGCAGCAATGCACCTTGGAGCACAAACGCAAGGGCAAGGACTGCAAACCATCAGGTGATAGATATAGTCAGGTGTGCAGCATCATCACTGTGCAACACCCAGGCAGCAGCTGAGCAATGATGCAATCACAGTTTATGAGAGGCAGCAGTCTGCACATGTCCAAGATGGCTGCCAACAGGAGGGCAAAATAAGCCCTTGACAGTAGCACACCCTGGACCCTGCACTCTGTGCGTAGCACACCCTGGACCCTGCAATCTGTTTGTAGCACACCCTGGACCCTGAAATCTGTGTGTAGCACACCCTGGACCCTGCAATCTGTGTGTAGCACACCCTGAATTTTGCACTCTGTGTGTAGTACACCCTGAACTCTGTACTTAGCTTATTCTGAACTCTGCACACTGTACATAGCGCACTCCTGAACTCTGCACTCCTTACGTAACTATTTCCTGAACCCTGCACTCTGTATTTAACACACAGTAACCCTGAACCCTGCAAAAAACACAATTAAAAAAAAAAATCAGCAATTGTAAATGTGTGTATACTGTACATATATACTATGTATATCCTGTGTGAGTGTATACACACATACACATGTGTTTGAGCTTTGGGGGTGCACACCCTAATGCAATAGGCTGCACACACAGAGTACAGGATCCAGGGTGTGCTACTGTCAAGGTCTTACCTTGCCCTCCTTGCCCTTGCCAGGCTGGACATCTGCACTCCAGTAGCCACCTCGAATATATGAAAAGTTTATTCACAGTGAAAGTAGGGGAAAAAATGGATACATTTCATGCTGAAATAACGCTTACTCATAACGCAATGTGTTATGGATGCATTATGAGTAAGCGTTAGTTCAGCATAAAACGTATCAGCAGTTTTTTCCCCTACTTTCACCGTGATTGCTATATTTTTAAGAACTTTTTTTTATATTAGAGTATTAAAGTATAACTAAAGACAAAACATTTTTTTTTCATTTTGGATAGAGTGGAGAGGGATTAGATTGCTTGTTAGTTTTTATTGCTGCCCCCTTAGGGAGATTCACCCTCTCTGTTTTGAGTTGTCCCCAGAACAGCAATATCTTCAAATGAGAACACTAGTTCTAGTGACCTGGGGTCCCCAAGGAAGGGAAATCTCCACAATAGGAAATCTCCACAATAGGATGCAGATGATGGGAAAAAAAACATGACAGGGTGATAACCCTCCTTTGCTCCATCCAAAAAGAAAATCAAAGTTTTGCCTATATTTACATTTTAAAAGTGGCTACTGGAGTGCAAATGTCTGGAGTTTCTATTTTCTTATGAACTGAGCCAGCACCCAGTGAATGTGAGCGGCAGATTGGTATGAACCAACTGGGAGCATTATTCATTCTTTTGTTATTAGGCTGGGTTCACATTGTCCAAAGTAATGAAAAGTGATCCACAGTGGATTGCTTTTCAGAGTGCAGCTGCTCTCAGGTGTTCAGGAGGTGACCCTGCTGTCCCCTGAATGCCTGTTTCTCAAGCCAAGTGGCAGTGTATAATGGTGCTAATGTACTGCAACCACAAGTGTTTGGCTTACAGTTGTGGCATGGCCCCATTGACTTGAATGGCTAAGTACGATAGTCAACTCAATGTGCTGGGTCAAATTTTCCATGGCTGCGATGCAAAATTGTCACGGCCATGGCATGCGAGTAGCCTCCTGCTGTATTTCAGATTTAAGGCCGGTGGCAGTAAAACTGGGACTTAGCCGCAGTCTGTACTGGGCCCCATGATTTCTAATGGTGGTCCTGCTGATAGAACAGTGAAGAGAATAGCTTATTCACTGCATCGACAGCTTGATATGGCCCCACCTCATGGCAAGGAGAAAGTGCAGGGGGAGGCATTTTGGAAATGTAGAACTTATTGGTAGGATCAATGAGCAAGAGCATGCAGAGAGAGCCAGCGGGGACTGGGCAGCAAGCAGCCAGCGGTACAAGAGAAGTTGGGTGGAAACAGAGGACTGCAGCAGAGAGTGAGTGCTGTGTACAAAATTAGATGAGGTATGAGGTGTGCAAGCCAGGGTGAGAGAGTAGCTGTGCAGAGAAAACCACCTGGAAACAATGGCAAAGCCTGGAGACACACAGAGGCAAAGCAGCTCTCTCTGTATTTGGTTAGGACACCCCAATTATACAGAAGCTCAGCCCCAAATACAAAGAGCCCCTCTATAAACAGCCTTATAGGCTGACCTCTTTAGAAACCAGGCTTTGAAGCCTTAGTCCATGTTTACTATTTGCTCAACTAACAAATGTGCCTGCTGGGGGCGCTGTGCATACTGTATAGTTACACACCACAATTTGTCACAGTCTGGCAGGCGTGCTAATTATTGTTCTCTGGGTACTCAAGGCTGAACCCCCCCAGAAAAACCCAGGGGATACAGTATCACCCTCACAGCTCACGATGGATTGTACATATTATCTCTAAAGGGAAAAGGAGACAAACTTTAGAGCTGTGTATAACCACCTGTAATGTTTAAAAAAAATAGAGTTTAATTATCTATATCTCATCACATAGGAGAAAGTTCTGCAATCATAAGTACATTATTATTCCTATTATTTTCCTCCCTTATGTGTTCCCATTATCCATGGCATACCCAAGATATCCGACAAAACCATAAAACCCATTATTATTATTAATTATGGCCTTATTCTAAAAGGAAAAAATGATAAGCCTCATGAGAATAATAAAGGCTAATGACGTCCCCTCTTCAGATTTAAGAGAAATCCCATTTATATGAAAAATTTTATATTTATCTACATTTCACCTTATATGCATCATCTGTTATCAACACATAATTCATGTAAAAAGGTCAAGTAGAGTAGGATTGGATTTATGAATTTATATATGAAACAAGAGTTTTGACCATGTGTTGTTATACTAATGATGATAATCACCAATAGTATAACAACACATGGTCAAAACTCTTGTTTCATATATATGTAACAGTATGTATACGTGTACCATTTTTTTAATCTTATTTGTATATCTTTTTATAACTTTTTTGGTTTGTGGATTCAAAATGCAACACTATAAATCCCATCCTACTCTACTTGGCCTTTTTAACCACTTCTGGACCGGAAGGTTTTGCCCCCTTAATGACCAGGCCATTTTTTGCGATTCGGCACTGCGTTACTTTAACTGACAATTACGTGGTCGTGCGACGCTGTACCCTAATAAAATTAATGTCCCTTTTTTCTTACAAATAAAGCTTTCTTTCGGTGGTATTTGATCACCTGTGCGATTTTTATTTTTGCGCTATAAACAAAAAAATGCAACAATTCTGAAGAAAAAAAAAAAAACACAATATTTTTCACTTTCTGCTATATAAACCCCCCCCCCCCCCAAAAAAAAAAAAAATTGAATCAAATTGCTTTATCCTTTTAGTCCAATTTGTATTCTGCTACATATTTTTGGTAAACAAAACCACAATAAGCGTATTTTGATTGGTTTGTGCAAAAGTTATTGTGTCTACAAACTAGGAGAAAGATTAATATCATTTTTATTTATTTATTTATTTTTTGCACTAGTAATGGCGGCGATCTGCGATTTTTAGTGGGACTGCGACATTGCGGTGGACAGACATTTTTGACACTTTTGGGGGGAACAAGTGACCTTACTACAGTAATCAGTGCTAAAAATATGCACTGTTACTGTAATAATGACACTGGCAGGAAAGGGGTTAACCCAGGGGTGATCAAAGGGTTAAGTGTGAGCCTAGGGGAGTATTTTTTTAACTGTATGGGGGAGGGACTTGTGGAATCAACACAGAGACCTGTGATCCTAAATAGGAGGAACACAGTAGATCTGTGTTCATTCCAAAGAGAACAACGGTCTGCTGTGTTTACAACAGCAGACCATCGTTCTCTCTCAGCGGGGAGTGATTGCGTGTGCCCAGCGGCAATCATGGCCGCCGGTCCCATGGATCAGCTTCCTAATGGGGGAGGGCACGCGCCCCCAAGAGCTCTCCCACAAACCGCCGTACCTGCAGCCGAGCCTGCCTGCCGCAGTATATCTGTGGCGGGCGGTTGGAAAGTGGTTAACATTAATTTGGGATGTGGTGTAGTTACAAGTTACAACCTTTTACAATATAACTCTTTCTTTCTCCACTCAACATACATTCTGGAACATCCAATATGGTCATGTGACAAAATAGTGAACCACAAGTACTGTATGTCCCTCCAAGTGTAACTGAGAGATCTACAGAAGATCTCCTCTGTATTATGCCTCGTACACGCAACGATTATCGGCCGACCGATCAGCCGTCTTTTGTCCAATGTTGTTGTGTTGGTTGAAATGTGCTCTAGACTGCACACGAATTTTCTCGGCCAACAAAAACCAACTTCAGAAGTGATGTCATGTGTTTTTTCTTCTCTGAGCATGCCCAGTCTTGCTCATCAGATTTTTTTCTGCCGAAATCTGTACTGACTGACGGAAAATCCGTTCTTGACGGCCAACAAAAATTTTATAGCCTGCACACCAGATTTTGTTCGGCCGAAAAGTTGGAGTCGGTTGTCGAAAACATCATACTAACAAGCCGAAAATAGGCCGATCGGACGTTGGCCGAAAATTCACGGCCAACTATCGATGCGTGTGTACGAGGCATTAGTTTATATACCAACCTAAAAGACTTCCCCTGGCAGGTGATGTCACATTTACAAAGTCTGTCCTGGGAAATGTAATGTGGGCATCTTCTCTCTATAGCCTGCAATAATTTGCTGTATAGGGCGGGACATAACAGCTCTAACTGCTGCCTCAGTTTGCACCTTTCCCCCGGTCCTCTGTGCAATAGGAATTGAGAATCTGGTTCTGATTGTCCAACTGTGTCAGTATTTTATCAGGCTAGATTCACACTACTGCAATCCTATTTTAATGCAACTTTCAGTGCAGTTATTTGGTATGACTTTTTGCCACTGGGTTGCATTTTAGATGGGGTTTTTATATTGTATGTTAACCACTTAAGCCCCGGAGAATTTGGCTGCTAAAAGACCAGGGGGTATTTTGCGATTCGGCACTGCGTGACTTTAACGGACAATTGCGCGGTCGTGCGACGCTGTACCTAAACAAATTTGATGTCCTTTTTTTTCCCACAAACAGAGCTTTCTTTTGGTGGTATTTGATCACCTGTGCGATTTTTTGATCATACGCTATAAACAAAAAAGAGCGTCAATTTTGCAAAAATAACAATATTTTTCACATTTTTTTATATGAAATTCCCCCCAAAAAAAAAGTAAAAATCAAAATTTTTTAACATTTTCGGCCAATTTGTTTTATGCTACATATGTTTGGTAAAAAAAATCGCAAAAAGCGTATTTTGATTGGTTTGCGCAAAAGTTATCGCATTTACTAACAAAGGGAAAGATTTTTGTAATTTTTGTTGTTTTTTTTTTAACGCGTAATGGCGGCGATCTGCGATTTTTTTTGGGGCGGACAGATCGGACCCTTGACTGACATTTTTGACACTTTTGGGGTTACCAGTGACATTTCTACAGTAATCAGTGCTATATATTTGCACTGTTACTGTAAAATTACACTGGCAGTGAAGGGGTTAACTTCATTTGAGAGGGAGGGGCTGTGTCTGTCCCTAGGGGCGTGATTCTAACTGTGATTGGCTGTGGCTTGAGCTGTAGGAACACTGATCAACGGTCCTACATAGTTGAACCGTATGATCAGTGTTTCTACACAGGGGAGAATGACAGGCAGCTTGTTTACACAAGCCGCCTGCCTTTCTCCCTCTCCCCCGACGATCGCAGAGTGACCGTATATATACGTCACTTTGCCTGTGAGGGGCTGACCGCCGCAGTATATCTACTTGCAGCGGTCGGCAAGCGGTTAATTGCACCAAAGTAGCACAGGAACCTTTTCCTAAATCGCACCACATGCAGCCGCATTGATTTCTCTCTAGTGTGAACCAGTCCCGAGATGTTTTAACATTTAAAATGTTTTTTTCCTTTTCTTTGGTCATTTGTATTTTAAACACAATTTGTGCAAAACATTTTTTATATATTTATCTGAAATAAAGAACTAAGATGCTTTGATGTGGGGGGGGTACAAAACAATTCAATGAAGGGACAGCGAAAGCTGGCATTGGAAATAGTATAAATTGGGTCCTGGAGTTAGGTATTGACCTACATTTTTATGTGTTCTCTGCTATACTAAGAAATAAAATAAATACATTTACAAAGTGAAAAAAAAAGAGTTCCCCCTCCCCATAATACCACTTCATAATGCCTGCTCTAATTCATTAACCAACTCACTGTTCAATATTCACACTTTGTTCCCAGAACATTAACACTGGGAAAAACATTGAATCGATGCAATACAATGAGACAATTATTTGTTGTTGTAGGCTTGTGTTGATGAAGTTTAATTGTATTGACATCTCTGTCACATCAGATCAAAGTCCTGTTAGATCACATTTTAAATGATACCCCATAAGACCAATGGCAGGAAATTATGCAGGAAATATGGAGACAAAAAACAGAATATTCAGTCTTTACCTGTCAGTTCATTTTGCCTCTGTTCTATTTGCTTTATCGACCTTGTGATTACAGATAACGATCAGTTATGTATTCACAACTTATTGCTTGGCTAGGGAGTGCAGCCATGAAAAAAAAATGTTCAACATTCCGGACAACATCTTGATAAAAGTGAACAAATCGATTAATCTAACACCAGAAATAACAATGCATCAGTCAATGGCATGCAGTCATTAATCAGTCACAGAGTTAATTTCTATGATTAAATGAGGAAACTAGCAACCTTGACCCATTTGTTGGCAATTTTGCTGACTGCAAATTGACTTTTCTTAACAATATTTCAGGGAAATTGTCAGCTTTAAAGGGAATTTCCAGTTTATGCCTAAAGTTTCCAGGCAATGCAAAAGCAAAAACGACCTCTCTGTAATGTATATGTTGTGTTTAGGAATTATGTATACGGTATATTGTTAAAAACACACACATTTTAAAAGTCATTGATTATTTTCTGGTGTCTGACATTATAATTGATGAGGTGTTTTTGCTGCTAATTTCTAAGGCTGGCCATACACTATACAATTTTCTTACAATTTTCTGTACAATTTTCTAGAAATCTACCTTCAACTATGTAGTACAAAGGCCTGCCTAATTAGATACAAGTGAAAGTGTTGTTTAGCTTTGACCTCATATTATGTGGTTTGTGGTAAATCTAACAGAAAATTGTACAAGAAAATTGAACATGTATGGCCAGCCTAAGGAATAGCAACATGATGAAATGGTGCCTTGCTTAACCAGTTGAGGGCCACCCCACACAGTTATACTGCAGCAGGGCGGCCCTCCTGCGCGAAGTCATGTACGTAATTTCGTGCACAGAGTTTGGGGCACGCACGCAAGCCCTCAGGCTACCCGCTCACACTGTGATTGTCCTCCAGGAACTGCCCATCGTTCACAGAAGAGACAAAACAGCAGTCTGCCTATGTAAATAAGGCAGACCGTCGTTTTGTCAGAGAGGAAGATGAAGATCTTGTGTTTCTGCTAAGCAGAAACATAGATCTCTGTCTTTCTCCAGTTTCGCCACCCCCCACACAGTTAGAAAGCACTCCCTAGGAGCACACGGAACCCTTTGGCAGGGATGGGGTTAACATCAGGGGCAATCAGTGTCATTAGTACAGTGACAGTGCAATTTTGTTAGCAATGATCCCTGTATTAGTGTCACTGGTCCCCATAATGTCGCAGTCCCACTAAAAATCACTGATCACTGCCATTACTAGTAAAAAGAAATGAATAACAATATTCCAAAAAAATATCCCAAAGTTTGTAGACGCTTACTTTTGCGCAAACCAATCAATATATGCTTATTGGTATTTTTAACAAAAATAAGCCGCAGAAAACATGTTGGCATAATTGATGAATAAATTAGATTTTTTACTGGATATTTTTTTATAGCAGAAATGAAAAAATATTGTTTTTTTTTTCCAAATTGTCGGTCTTTTTTTGTTTATAGTGCGAAAAATAAAAACCGCAAGGGTGATCGAATACCACCAAAAGAAAGCTCTATTTATGGGGAAAAAAAAGACATAACTTTTTTTTGGGTACAGTGTCGCACGTCTGTGCAGTTGTCAGGTAAAGTAACGCAGTGCCATGTCGCAAAAAATGACCTGGTCATGAGGGGGGGGGGGTAAACCTTCTGGGGCTTAAGTGATTAAAGTGATTCTAAAGGCAATTGTTTTTTAAAATAACAAACATGTTCTACCTATCTGCTCTGTGCAATGACTTTTGCACAGAGCAGCCCAAATCCTCCTTGTCTGGAGTCCCCCTGCCAACACACCTGGCTCCCCCCCCCCCAATGCCGAGTGCCCCCATAGCAAGCTGCTTGCTCTGGGGGCACTTGTGCGTGCTCTATTTTGAGCTGCTTCTCAGTGTTCATTGACAAATTTACACAGCGAAGGTCTGCCCTGCTCCCACTCTCTCCTCAATGGCTGTGATTTACAGCAGCACGCGCAATGGCTCCCACTGCTGCCTCTTTATTCAATGAGGAGAGACACATCATTTTTTTATCACATGGCAATAAACCTGCTTTGTCCAAAGGAAATAACATCTGTAACAGATCTACATTATCTTTCCTACACAGAAAAGCTCTCTCTAAAAGCTCTAATACACAATAGCAATATGGATGCTGTGAGCCCATAGGCAATTCATTCCTTTAGAATATTGGCAACTCATCTGACTAGGGGCAAATCAATGCATCTTTCCCTAATTTCTGGCAGCAACATCCCCCATGAATCCTGGGAATTTGCCTCAAATCCAAGACTGAGAAAAATTCAAACCTCATCTCTCTCCATTATGCATTATGTGCGCTGTATACCCACTAAGCGCAGTGAGTCGTGTCTATGGCCAGATCCATTTCAAATGTTCATTGTTTAATTTTTCTTGGCGGACCTGTGTAGAAGTTACAAAGTAAATGTGCTAAATTTAAAGCCCATTTTGGAGAATATTATAACACAAATTCCCTCCCACCCACTCATTCACAATATAAAAAACCCCTTTTTAACTCCACGTCATGTGATCCATTGCAGTGCCTTTTCCAGGAGTAAAGGTCAGGGATCCACCACTGTATTCTAGATTAAAACCAACTCATCTCATTACTGCCCTTAAAGTATAACTAAAAGCAACATTTTTTTTTTTTGGACAGAGTAGAGATGGATTAGAACCCCTCCTTTTTTTTATATATATTTTTTTTTTTTTGCTTTATTTCCCCCCTTTAGGGAGCTTTACCCTCTCTATTTGTCCTGTTTACAATTATCATTAAAAGTGACTGTAAAAGAAAATCCAAAATTTTGGGTTGTCCCCAGAAAAGTAATAGAGGGGAAATCTTCTAAATGGGGATACTAGTTCTAGTAAGCTGGGGGTCTCCAAGGGATTCCCCTAATTTGCAAGGATTTCCTCTCAATTCCTGTTTGGCTATGGGACAGGAAGTGAAGGAAAATCTCCCCAATGGCACAAAGATGGCGAAAAAAATTCTGACCGGGGTTATTACTCTCCCTTCCTCTATCCAAATTGGAAAAAAAAGGTTTCTATTTCTTTAAAAGGACCCTTACATTCTGCAGCTCAGAAGAGAGAAGACTCAAGACCCAGCATGTGACAAATTCAAGTAATTATTTGGATGATTTCGTTTATTTTTTTAATTACTTGTCAATTAGCTAGGGGAGGGTGGAGGATGTGAATCAAGCACTCAGGAGACATGTAGGCAGAGTTTCAAAGAAAATAACTGAACCTAACTGTTGCATTTAATTGCATTCCAAGCATAAGCCAAGCACAAAATTTGGAACCCAGTTTACAGATAATCTTACATTTAGTGAAAGTGTAATACCAGTATATATCTTTAATTTCCCCTAGAGCCCAAAAGCTAAAGAGACTATTACTTGACAATTAGAAGCATGAAAATCTTCAACGCTTTGACTTCATTCTGTTTGCCGCAGACACTGTTAAGACTTTATCTTTCAAATCAATAGCACTGACGCTCACATCCCTATATTCCATAGCAGAAAAAAAACTCACTCATTTGAAATGTCAGTGCGTGCCAGTTGCAGGTTTAATTTGTTTAGATTGCAGAGCTCATTTGGAAGTTGTATACAATGCTAATTGCAATCAGCACTTCGTTCCCATAGCGATGGCAACACAATTAAAATGGCAGAAGACGCAAGCTACACTGTGCACAAATGAACCTGTTTGTTGGTGTTTCCAATTACCTGCTGATGCAAGCGGTCCTGCAATTCAGAGATGAGAAGTTTAGCTTTGAATTGAAGTTAAATAGTAAATTAACTTTAAAGAATGCTTTGGATCCTTTCAATGCAATCTCAGAGATTACACATTGAGTTCTGATTTTCTGAAATAACTGCAATCAACCCAATGTACCAAATGAAAAGACATTGTACTTGTTCGAAATGGCTATATTCATCCCCAATCGTTTTATAATTTGGCTACATACTTTACTTATTAAAGTTTTAATTATACCCAATGAATATGAACAAGAAGGAAAGCCGGCACCCTAAATTGTGTTTTTCTGTTTCATTTATGTAATGTTTCATTTATGTAATTCTGTTATAGTATAATATGAATTTATTTTTCCATTATAGTTGCATTTTCTTTTAGGTAATCCCAAATAGAGTAGCAAAGGATTGTTCACACATGCCTATAAAATCTTTAGTTGTCTTTTGAATGAAAATCAAGGCATTAATAGTACAGACACCTATTGACTGGCCATTTCTTATACTGCCCATATTCTTCTATATTTTACATAAACAAATTAGATTTAAAGCTAGATTGCAACGTCGAAAGCATGCTCCACCTCAGTGCAGTTTGTTCACTCAACAGTGTCCACTTCCTTCCAGAGACTCTCCTCACTGTGCATTATCTACATTCCCACCAAACGTATGGAATATTAAGCTATAACCACCTCCTCATCACCAGACATTGCTCCCTAAGCTCCCTAAGCAGTCTCCACATCCCCAGCATTTTCTCTCTATAGACATTGCTCATTGAGCTCTGACAAGAAATCTGAAGATCAACACTTAGATGGAAGAACAGATAAGTAATAGTCTCTGCAAATCTCCCATTCTGCAGAAGGATAATACAAATATACAATAGGAACTTCAACAACCAACTAGGGAAAGTTTGTCATGGTTTTTCAGTAAACATGCTGGGAAAAGAAGAGAAGTTAGATTTCATGCACAGGCTTGGGTTTGTGAATATTATAGTGTGGGAGTGTGTGTGTGTGTCTCTAGTCTACACTGCAGGTTCATGTATGTGTCAAGAGATGGCCATTCTAATATCTCATGCCAGATTTACAATTTTTTCTTCCCTAGGCCACCTATCAAGTACCTACTTATCATTTTTCCGCTACCAATCTGTGCCTTGCCAGTCTGATGCCACCAGTGCCAGCCTGTTCCTTCCTACTGTTGACCTACCACTACTCAGCTTTCCTGCTCCTTTGTGGTCCACCATCAGCTTTCTGTGGTTTGGACTGGACATCCTATTGGCTCCACTGCTAGAAAGACCAGCAGGCACTCGTGCCACTTTGTGCTCCTGCGCTATTGGTTTACTCTATCAGGCAGAGTTGTAAGAGAGGCCTTCCTCAGCTTGTCAGGCTCTTCCACCAGGTACAAGACAAATAGAGATATTTGAAAAACTCCAGCTACCTCTTGACCTCAAGAGAAAGTGAATATTGGAACAGATTTCCCTACAATGTGAACTATGTGAGAGATGGGACTAATAGGGTGTTGATTACTAATACAACTGAAAGTAAAACAATATCTTTATTAGCCCACCAATCCTTAACCACTTAAGCCCCGGAGGATTTGGCTGCTAAACGACCAGGGGGTATTTTGCGATTCGGCACTGAGTGAATTTAACGGACAATTGCGCGGTCGTGCGACGCTGTACCTAAACAAATTTGACGTCCTTTTTTCCCCACAAACAGAGCTTTGTTTTGGTGGTATTTGATCACCTGTGCGCTTTTTACTTTTTGCGCTATAAACAAAAAAAGAGCATAAATTTTGCAAAAATAACAATATTTTTCACATTTTTTTACATGAAATTCCCCAAAAAAAATGTAAAAATCAAACTTTTTTAACATTTTTGGCCAATTTGTTTTATGCTACATATGTTTGGTAAAAAAAATTGCAAAAAGCGTATTTTTATTGGTTTGCGCAAAAGTTATCGCGTTTACTAACAAAGGGAAAGATTTTTGTCATTTTTGTTGTTTTTTTTTAACGCGTAATGGCGGCGATCTGCGATTTTTTTTGCGGTACTGCGACATTGGGGCAGACAGATCGGACCCTTGACTGACATTTTTGACACTTTTGGGGTTACCAGTGACATTTCTACAGTATTCAGTGCTATAAATATGCACTGTTACTGTAAAAATACACTGGTAGTGAAGGGGTTAACTTTATTTGAGAGGGAGGGGCTGTGTGTGTCCCTAGGGGCGTGATTCTTACTGTGATTGGCTGTGACTTGAGGTGTAAGGACACTGATCAACGGTTCTACATAGTAGAACCGTGTGATCAGTGTATTTACACCGAGGAAAATGACAGGCAGCTTGTTTACACAAGCTGCCTGACTTTCTCCCTCTCCCCCGACGATCGCCGAGTGACCGGCGGACATCGGGTCCGCCGGTCACACGCGCGGGGGGGGGGTCCGTGACCGCGCGGGAGCGGGAGCGCGCCTCCAGCGGCGCGCGCTCGCTCCCCAGACCCTCCCAGGCCAGTGACGTTAATTAACGTCACTTTGCCTGTGAGGGGCTGACCGCCGCAGTAAATTTACTTGCGGCGGTCGGCAAGCGGTTAAATAAAAAGAACTGCACAAATATTAAAAGGTTGCGGACACCTGAACCCTTAAAGGTCAACTGAAAACTATACATACACAGCAGTCTCAGAGTTTTTTTTATATTGGTTTCCCAAAAATATTTAATGACAAATTAGTCACACAATAATGACTTATTTGAAGAAATATTTTCAGAAACGTAGCTTCAAAAATTCAGAGCACATATCCAAATAGCCAATATGTTTTTAACCTCCCTGGCGGTATGATTATTTCAGATTTTAGGTGCTGAAAGCGGTACCATTATTTTGCATGTAATTCTTAAGAATGAGTAGCCCAAACCAACTATTTACATATGATCTTTTTTTACTGTGCGTTCTTCTTTATAACATCTCGGGTATGATGAAGTTTGAAATACAAAACCATAAATTATAATATAATAAATAACTATAAATAACATAATAATAATAATACTTTTTATTCAATAAATTATAATAAATAACATACCGTATATACTCAAGTATAAGCCAAGTTTTTCAGCATGTTTTTTCATGCTGAAAAAGCCCCCCCTCAGCTTATACTCGAGTCACTTTCTTTTTAAAAATGGCGTCGCCTGGTGCCGACGTGTCACCGCGCATGTGCCGCATGCCCGGGAATAGCCGAACGTGTACGGGCTTTCCCGAGCATCGGCGGCGCAGTCACGGTGACATATTGGCACCGGGCGGCGCGATTTTTATATCGAAGGAGCCTCAGCGACAGGTAAGTGAGACTCCTCCACAGCCCCTGCATTTCCTACATTCTCCTGTACCATGCCCGCAGCACTGCATCTCCTGTGCCATGCTTCTACATACTGTGCCATGCCTGTACATACTGTGCCATGCCTGTACCATCACTTGTGCTATGCCTATACCATCACCTGTGCCATGCCTATACCAACGCCTGTGCCATGCCTGTACCATGACCTGTGCTATGCCTGTACCATGACCTGTGCCATGCCTGTTCCATGACCTGTGCCATGCCTATACCATCACCTGTGCCATGCCTTTACCATCATCTGTGCCATGCCTGTACCATGCCTGTGCCATGACCTGTTCCATGCCTGTATTATCACCTGTGCCATGACCAGTGCCATGCCCTTACCATGACCTGTGCCATGTCTATACCATGCCCGCGGCCCCTGTTTTGTGTCTCGTGGTGGTCCAGTTGGGTCCAGTAGCTGCTGCATTTCCCACCCTCGGCTTATACTCGAGTCAATACATTTTCCCACATTTTTGTGGTAAAATTAGGGGCCTCGGCTTATATTCGGGTCGACTTATACTCGAGTATATACGGTAATCAAAAACGCTTTTTTGGCCAAACAAGGATGCAATATTATTAGTCATATTGCTTCATTAAACGTCCCGGGTATGGAAAATTTTAAAACAGGGTACAGCACAAAGTCCAACAATTACTATTGTCTCAATCGGGACAATAGTACCATGTTTCTTTATGGATTTTCCTTCCAGTGTCGTCACGTTTAGAGCAGCAAACCACACACATCCTTGTGGGTGCAGACTTCTTTTCAGTGGGTGCAATGTAGTCCATAAAGTGACGATCAGTCAGGCGTTCGGTGTTCACAACACCTGAAGCACGATGTCCGGATCTATTTACAGCCCTTGGTGTTTGGTGCCTGAGAAATATCAGTTTGGCAACTTTACAAAGTCCACATGAACCACAGGCCTGTCACTCTTTTTTTTTTTTTGTAGAATGAATGCGTTCCACAAACATTGTTCAAGAAGATGCCTGAAGATTTTTTTGTAATATTTTTTTTGTTGTTTCTGCATTGCCGGATAAAAAGTCATGGCCTGGTCAGCTCTGTCCACACCTCCCATGGTGTTATTGTAATTCATCACCAGTTGTGGTTTCATTATGTCTTTTCCACCTTTTGTGTGTACCATGAGAGTAGAGGTGTTGTGAATGATACTCATTTGGCACACATCTTTTTTTGTCGCGCCATCTCAGTACCATAATTTTGCCTTTCTGCCAGGCAACTATTTCTCCGTCCTTGAGCTTTTTATTGGCAAAGGTTGGTGGCAAGTCACGCCGGTTAGCTCTAATGGTCCCATATGCATCCATCTTGTTTTGAAGGAGGAACTCATAGAGTTCTGGAGATGTATAAAAATTGTCTGTGGGTAAACAGTACCCCTAATTCAGCAATGGCTCAATTAACGTAAGAACAGAAGCGGTTGCCATCCCATAACTGCTAAATCGTTTGTTGAATTTGGTTCCTTTCCTGGTGTATAGGACCAAATTCCATATGTAACCAGTGCTGGATTCACATAGCATGAATGATTTTATGCCAAAGCGTGCTCTCTTTGACGCTATATACTGTATCCAGCTGAGTCTTCCTTTGTAGGCCATTAGACTTTTGTCTATACAAATGTCTCTATCTGGTACATAGGACTGCTGGAAATTTTTTAGAATAATATGATAAACGTCCCAAATCTTTTTGAGTTTTGGAGCTGGATGAGAAGTCTCATCAAATTCATCATTATTTGCAAAGTGCAAATATTTCATAATAAGCGAAAACTTGTATTCCAACACGACCGTCCCAAAAAAAGGAGTGGCTAGTAATTTGTTGGTGGTCCAATACAACTTCTGCAGGGGTTTCCCCACCACTCCCTGCAGAATAATTAGGCTCAGAAACTTCCAGATGTCCGCTTTGGTCACTGGTTCCCACATTCTGCTCCTTGAAAACCGCCGATGCGCAGCAGCTTGTTGCTCCTGGTACTGATTAGTTTCCATAACAATCTTTTCAATAACCTCATCGGTCAAAAAGAGTTGGGAGGTATGCCAAGGGGTTGTCATCTTCAACATCCACTTTGATACCAGGTGCTCAAGTAAACGGGAACCTTGGGGACGCTACGTGCTCCGTACTGCAGTCAATAAAACAACAAGTCCGCACATCGCTGGGCACAGTCGTAGGATCATCGCTGAAATCGATTTCTGCGTCCGATGATGAACTTCCCCATGAATTGCTATCACTCCATTCTGCAAGCGATTCTGTATCACTTTCGCTGTTTTCCAGCAGGTCATATACCCCTTTTGAGGTGGGCGGCGTGCTTTTTTGATGCCATGGTCGCTGCAGTTTCCAGACACAAAGTACAGGAAAAATGCAGGAAGGGCACAGGGGAGATCACTGGGGGGCAAGCTTAGGTCAATTTATTTTATTTTAGTAACGTAATCCCATAGGATTACAATATATCAGTGTGTTTGTCACCGGTTCCACCCCCTGCTACGTGACGCTCGCAGGAGACGGAAGTCGGGGCTCATAGCATCGAGTGGAAGATCCAGCCGCCGTATGCTGCAGGGACACGGCGCGGGATCCAGGGACAAGGTAAGTATCCTCTCTTTCAGGATCCAGCAATGCTACCTGGCAGTACCCCGAGTGTGGCTCGGGGTTACCGTTAATGGCAGTGAAATCCCACCCCGAGCCACACTCGGGAATACCGCCAGGGAGGTTAATATGTCGACATCATCCCAATTGCACTATTATTAGTTGACTAATATTATGGACTATAATTGTTATAGGGAAACTGGTCATGTGAAACATTTTTTGGGATTGTGGTTCATGTATAGTTTCTAGTTGAACTTTAAGAGTCCAGGAATCCACAACCTTTCACTATTTGTGCAAACATTTTGTGTGATTTTTGCATAGATGTGCTAATAAAGATTTTCTTTTTTGTTTTATATTTCACCAGTATTTGAAATTAAAGTCCAATCCTTCATATGTTTCCATTTTTTTAAAGCAATCCATCACTGGCAATCATACAAATGATGTACTAGTGTGGTGGTAGTAGCTGTTGCTTGTGCCACAAAGGGACATAAGCTTTGTGTGTGCTTCAGTAAACTACCATCCACTTAAATACTAAAGCAGGTGTTCCTAACTGGGTGTCCATAAAGAGATGCTGACTGGATTTCCTAATAATTTAAAAAATTGATGCAAGATTCTTTGTATTATTAATCTGAAATCAAAGTAGAGAAACTGACTTGATGTGGCAGATTACTGTGAGTAACATAACTATACTGATATTCTATGTTTTTATTGCACAAAAATAATAGAAGTCAAATTGGTAATTGGTAATGAATAGTACTGGTAATGATCATTGACGGGACAAGGAGTGGGCAAGAGGGGCGGCTGCCCTGGGCACTGTGGTATCATGTGAGGCTTGGGGACACTGCAAGGAGATTAAGGAGATTGAGGGGAGGGGATTTGTGTTGGGAGGTAAGACTTTTGCCTGATGAGGAAGTTTGGGGATGTATGCTAGGAGTGGTGATTTGAGGGGGGTGGGGGGGTTGTGTTGAGAGGAGAGATAGGGGAAGAGGATTTGTACTAGAAAGGGGACTTGGGGGGGGGGGGTTGTGCTAGAAAAGTTATAATAGTGGGGGGGGGGGTGATTTGTGCTAGGAGGGGACATTATTTATGCGAGAAGGATTTGTATTAGTGGGGATGATTGGGGGGCATGTGTGCTAGGAGGGAAAATTTGAAGGGGGGATTTGAGCTAAGATGGGGGATTGGAGGAGGGGAATTTGCGCTGGGAGGGGGGATTTGGAGTGAATTTGTGCTCAGGGGGGAAATTGAGGGATTCGTGCTAGGAGTGGGGAATTTTTTTTTTGGGGGGGGGGGGTGTGCTGGGAGCATATGCGGAATTAGAGGATTTGAGCTAAGCATGCAGAAAAACGCTCAATTTTGTTTTTGGGGGAGGGGATTCTTGCTGACACATAATGCTCAAACTTATTGGGGGGGGGGGTGCAATTTGGCATATTTGCCCTGGGCTCTAGATGACTTTGTCCCAGCACTCGTAATGATGACAATTTTCACAACCTGGCAAAGGGGTATGGGGGAGTTTGGGGGCATCCGTTCATCCATTAAACAAAGCAGATAAAAAATACACTTGCTAAAGCTGGGCAAGATTTTATGATAGGCAGCCAAGTTCCAGACACACTTACCAGCCATTCTTAAACTGACAGACTCTTTTGGATATACATGCATCATGGGTACACATAGAGCTTTATGTATAACTATATAACACACTTTTTTACTTTATAGTAAATCCCAAATGATCAGGATTCTTATTACTGTAAGGCAACACATTAACAATGGCATGGGAAATGGCTCTTACGTGTCCCCCTTGTCCTTCAGCTGTCTTATGTACATACTGTATTGGTGGGGGTCTTGAATGTGCATCTTAGTGAACACAGTATACAGGGATATGGGAAATAATTATTGACACAGACACACGTACACCTACACAGATTGGACTGGATGGACTATTGTCTTTATTCAACCTTACCTACCAAGTAACTATATATGTACAATGAAAAGAAAAGTCACGCAGAATCTTCTTAGTGTTCAGGGTGGTGAAATTGGATCATTGATTTATACCAACTTTTACCCAAGTGTATACCCAAAGTTTATTCAAGGTTATTTGATAGAGTGTACTTAGAGTGAGCAAAACCTATAATGGCAACACCATTTATAAATTCTACCATGATAACAGGCAAGTCACACACAGCTTTAAAGTATTCTTCTCACACTGGTGTCCACTGGAGATGCTCTTCACCCTGATACTTGGCATATAAAGCTTTTAAGTAACTCATCAATGCAGAGATGAAGTCCTGTGAGCTATGGACTCCTTCAGCAACATGATTGCATAAACTCCATAATGAAGCACTCCAACCTGAAACCCTCATTCAAGCAGCAGTAATTGCTGTTACAGTGAGAATGGGGGGATAGTCCCAGAGTGGAAGGTGCAGAATGAATATAACTGAAATATAGGACTTTACATGTTCTATAACTTTTTTTTTTTTTTTTAGAAACCTGGCTACATGTGACATAGGAATGCTGCTCATTTTAACTTTTTCACTTTATTTTCATCTATAACAGCTGAAATTCCAAAATCTTTACTAAAGAACAAAGTTCTGTTTCTGGAATAATTTACTTGATTTTCCCAGCAGTTATTCAGCTGTTCTAAATCTAGCAGAGATAGGCTAAGTAAGAAAAATAAGTGGTGTAGACACGACAGAAGCATTTTATGGGATTAGGGCTCCCGAGAGGTCAAAATTAATGGTATTTTTCTCCGAACGCCTGAGCATTGTGCTTTCTGCGGTCAATCATTGGCCTTCAGCAGATCATGCTGAACATGCTGAGGCTGATACTTTAACAATAGGATGTGCTGAAAAAGAGATTCACTCTTATCTCCATCTGTGCTTTCTAATGAGCACCACTCCTCATTAGAACAATCAAAAACCTAGTGGACATTCCAGTGATATATTTTTTAAATGTGTCAGCAGGTGTAGAAAGTTTAGATAAAATTTACATATTATAATATGCAAGGCTCTCCAATTTATCATTTTCGTTTCAATGATTTTTATTAAGTTTTCATATAAAGAAAAGGTGCAAAAGAATAAGTGAACTTTGATACATTTTGTTACACTTTAGAACAAATAGCAAAGAGTCATGAATGGGTACATTGCCAACCAAGTTAGTTATTGAGTAGAAGCAGTGCATTGAGTAATAAAAATAAACTTATGATAGGGTATTGGCCCTCAATTCCAGACACCCCAATAGGGAACAAACTGTGTCCTAGGATGAGGCAGCACCATCAGACTTTATGCCCATTTATATTACATCCATTGAGTGAGTCATAGTGTATATCAGCTGATAAGGAGCAAGGAGAGTCGGAATTGCCATTGATGAAGTTGAGATACCAATTGTTCCACGGTGCCCAGGCTAAAGATATTTTCTGGTAAATCTCTCTATCTTTACATAGGGTGAGCTCATAGGTGTAATGTGTATGAACTAATTTGGCTGTGTCTAGGAGTTTCAGGGGGTCCTGGGATTTCCAAAGACGAGTTATTGAGAGCTGAGCAGCTAACAATATGTGTGTCACAACTTTCCATGATTTTTGGGGGATTTGGTCTATATTTAGGTTAACTATGGCAAGGGCTGGGTTGGGTGGGATGGGGATACTTGTGATTCGTGTATTTGGAAGATCTCTTTCCAAAAGCTTTGTAGATGCGGGCAGTGCCACATTATGTGGATGTAGCACCCTCCTGGGTAGGTACTAGGAAAAGTATATTGTGGCCCTGTCTGCTTATCAGGGGGCCTGATCATTCAGCTAGGTTGTCATGTGTTTCCAGGTGTGTCTGTTGAGTCTGGGGAGTCTCCCCACTGTGTCCAATGAGGGCTCTTTTTGGACGGTGGAGGAAACCTGGCCAATGGCACACAAGGGCTTGTATCCATCTCAGAGGGCAGAATCTGCCACAAAGCATCCTGGAATAGGGTAGAAGTCTGAGGGGAGCACATGACGCAGCATCTTAGGCAGGTAGCAGAGTTCCAGGAGGAGGGTGACGGCTGTCTCTTTCCCGGTCAGCACAAGTAAGGGTGTCCTGGTCAGTTGGCCTAGAGGACGAAGGTTGAGCTGAGCTGCAGAGAGGGATCCAGTGTGCTGTGGACTGAGTGGAGCTGCTGGGCAGAAGTTTCCAGGAAAAACAGTATCGTGAGTACTCTAAACTGCCAAGGGGTCTGCCTAGGAGAGGGGACCACTCCAGAAGGTCAAGAGGATCCAGGAGCCAGCTAACCTGTGGAGAATGTTTAGAGAAAGGGGGTGCCAGTGTTTAAGCCCTGAAGATAAGTGAGAGGAAGAGGGTGCTAGTGTGGGCCCTGAAGTGTTTTAGCAGCACAGCAGCAGCACGAGTAGCTACCTCAGCAAGGACTGCTTAAGGGAGCTATACAAGGACTTCTTTATGTGATCAAGCAGTCCAAGGTCAGTTTGGAGTTAACAGGCAGCAAGCCAGTGTTAACCAGCGCCAAGAAACGTTTTCAGTTGTCCCTAGCAAATTGTGCATAGTTGAGCCAAAGGAGTATCCCACTCATTCCACACTCCCATCCAAGTTCCCAATAAATACAAAAAAAAACCAAAGATACAGGACTGGTCATTGCCTCAGTGCTCACACTTGAGGAAACATGCCGAAGGTACTTTTGTTGCTCATTATGCCTTTGTCCTGCAGGGTTTTTTTTTTTTTTTTTTTTTTAATAAGTATACAACCGCTTTAAATGCTTTATGGATATTTGGCAGAGAGGAGGTTGGGTTGGTAGTCATAAGGATGTTGTCGTCAGCAGAAATTTTGTGTTCTAAGTGGCCCGAAAGTGATAGTTAGTGATAGTAGAGTCTGCTAGGGGTTCTATTATGAGGTTGAAAATAAGCAGAGATAATGGCCATCCTTGTCTAATGTCGTTGGATATTTTGAATGGGCAAGAGAGCATTTTGGCAACATAAACCTGTGCAGAGGGACTAGTATAATGTGCTGTTATGGCAGAGAACATTTTGCCTGTAAATCCGAATTTGTTTAATACTGCTCGTAAGTAAGCAGTAAGTAAGCAGTAAGTAAGTAAGCAGTTGGCTACATGGGTTATATTTATTAAATGTCTTGTGGCATCTGATGATTGTCTCCCTTTAGTAGAGCCTGCCTGGTCTCTGTGTATGAGGAGGGGGAAGTAGATTAGTTAGGCGGGAAGCTATAAGTTTGGCATATAATTTGAGATCACTATTTAGTAAGGAGATCTAAAGTTTTTGGGATTTATGAGTTCTTTACCTGATTTGAGTAGCATGATTATAATCGCTTTTAGCATTTCATTAGGAAATGTCGAAGTTGAGGCTGCATTGTTGAAGAGGTTGCAAAGGTGGGATGCTAGGCAGTTGCTGAATTGTTTATAGTTTTCTCCTGGCAGTCCGTCAGGTCTAGGTGTTTTGTTATCAGGGATTGATTTAATTATCTTTGTTATTTCATCTAATGTAAATGTGGAGTTAAGTTCTTGTAGTTGTTCTGGGGTAAGGAAAGGTAGTGTAAGATCCTTTAGGAATGCGTCAATTGAGTCTTGAGTCGGAGGTTGTGTCGTGGGGTCATCTTGTATGTTGTAGAGTGTATTGTAATAGATTGTAATAGGAACTGAAAGCGTTGGTTATGGCTTGAGGGTCTAAAAGCTTAGCTTTAGTGGTTGGGTGGAAAATTTAGGGGATTTTGGATTTAGTGCGATGTCCCCGGATGCGGTGTGCCATCAATTTTCCGGCTTTTTTATTAGTCATATAATGTATGGCTTTAAGGCTGTGGACTGTTTTTTCAAATGTGTCAAGTAGAAGGCTTCTGAGTTCAAGGCGTAGGTAGAGGCTTCAAGGCGTAGGTAGGAAGGCTTCTGAGTTCAAGGCATGGGTAGAGATGTCCCAAACTATTCGCCGGCGAACAGTTCCCGGCGAACATCGCTTGTTCGCGTCCGCCGCTGCGGGCAAACATATGCGATGTTCGGTCCGCCCCCTATACTTCATCATTGAGGCAAACTTTGACCCTGTACCTCACAGTCAGCAGACACATTCCAGCCAATCAGCATACCCTCCCTCCCACACCCTCCCACCTCCTATAAAAAAGCAAGGGCAGCATCCAGTTAGGGAGGGAAGCAGTGTGTTAGTGAGAGCAGGGAGAGTGCTGCTGCTGCTGTTAATAGGGACAGTTGTTAGACAGTTTTCTCGGTCCACTCCTGCTGTAAGGACAGCATCCTGACAGCACCCCAAAAAGCCCCTTTTAGGGCTGGTATTTCAGTAAAAAAATGTATATATATATATATCTATTGTGCAGTTGCCTGCCTGTTGTGTGTGAGAGGCCACAGACCCACCACAGACTGTACTGTGTGCACACCACACTCATATCGGGTGGCACAGTACCTTGCAATTTTAAAAAATATATATTTTTTTATATATTTTTTTCCTCTGTCATAATTGCAGTTGCCTGCCGGCTGCCAGTGAGTGTCAGGTCCACAGAGTGTACTGTGCCCACTGCAGTGCCCACCACTGATTTATACGGTGGCACAGCACCTTGCAAATTAAAAAATATATATTTTTTATAATTGCAGTTGCCTGGCCTGCCAGTGAGTGTCAGGTCCACAGAGTGTACTTTGCCCACTGCAGTGCCCACCACTCATATATACGGTGGCACAACACCTTGCAAATTAAAAAAATATATATTTTTTATAATTGCAGTTGCCTGGCCTGCCAGTGAGTGTCAGGTCCACAGAGTGTACTGTGCCCACTGCAGTGCCCACCACTCATATATATACGGTGGCACAGCACCTTGCAAATTAAAAAATATATATATTTTTTATAATTGCAGTTGCCTGGCCTGCCAGTGAGTGTCAGGTCCACAGAGTGTACTGTGCCCACTGCAGTGCCCACCACTCATATATATACGGTGGCACAGCACCTTGCAAATTAAAAAAAATATATATTTTTTATAATTGCAGTTGCCTGGCCTGCCAGTGAGTGTCAGGTCCACAGAGTGTACTGTGCCCACTGCAGTGCCCACCACTCATATATACGGTGGCACAGCACCTTGCAAATTAAAAAAATATATATTTTTTATAATTGCAGTTGCCTGGCCTGCCAGTGAGTGTCAGGTCCACAGAGTGTACTGTGCCCACTGCAGTGCCAACCACTCATATATACGGTGGCACAGCACCTTGCAAATTAAAAAAATATATATTTTTTATAGTTGCCTGCCAGTGAGTGTCAGGTCCACAGACTGTACTGTACCCACTGCAAATGGACTGTTTGCGGTTGTTTGCGGTGTGTTAAATGGGGAGTTTGGTCTGTCAGAGTTTGGTCTGTCACTGTGAGCCGGGCGTAACCCTTACATACCCGATTCTTTCCTGGGTGTACATAATATAAAAGGGTACTAATTAGGGATCGATCGATTATCGGCAAAGCCGATATGCACTTTCCCCGATATATCGGAAAGTGCTTGTACCGGAGTGATGCCTGCAGCTAGAGGCATCACCCCAGTACCGGCGTCCATAGCGGACGGTCGGCTGTCTTGTAATGACAACCGATGCGGCTGAGAAGCTGCTCGGCTGTCATTACAAGGATCGGGAGGGGACGCCCCCCCCAGCTCCCGCCGCCTTCCGTGGCTTGCTTGGGTCTTCCATCCCACCTGGGCAACCAGCATGCACGGCTGCCGAAGACCTGATCAAAGCCGCATTCGGCTCTGATTGGGTCTCCATGCAAAAACCCAGAAGTGATGTCATGACATCACTTCCGGATACTGGCACCAGATTAAAAAAAATGATAGCATTCAAAACAGCCAAACTTGCCGTTGAATGCTTTTAAGTGCAGAGGAGGGATTTGGGGCCTTTTGTACCTGTCAAGTAAAATAAATAAATAAATAAATACATTTTTTTCGAATGTATGAAAATATCAGCCCATATCGGCCGATACCGATACGCAATGACCAAAATATCGGTATCGGCAATGAAAAAACCATATCGGTCGATCCCTAGTACTAATATTTATTGGTAAAGTTGATCCAGGAAATATCCGATTGCCTCTCGGGGGATCAGGAAGGAATTGTTTTCCCCTGCTGTAGTAAATTGGATCATGCTTTGCTGGGGTTTTTTTGCCTTCCTCTGGATCAACTGCGGGAATAGGATTGTGTATATGGGATTGTATGGTTGGGTTTTCTTTACTGTTTTTTGGGGGGGGGGTTTTGGTTAAGCCACATGGACTTGTGTCTTTTTTCAACCTGACTAACTATGTAACTGAACCTACATTATATGGGAAAATAGTGGGTGGAGCCTAGAAAAAATGTATATTAGAGTACCAACATCCCTATAATATATATGGAAGAAAAAATTGGAATGTGGGACTTTAACGGTACTCAAAACAAAATTAATTTTAAGAGATAATCATTAAGTATTATAAAAAATAACATCTTTATTTTTGTACAGTCACAATAAAATCACATTCACATTGGATCAAAGCATGTTCATGGAAACAAATGAATATATTTATACATCAATTTCGGACCGGTTTCGCCAAAATAGCTTCTTCAGGGAATTGAGGACATACAGTATATTGCATCGTTTACTAAAGGAACAAAATAAACAAATTAAAACACATAAGTTACATATACATAACACAATTGATAGGTAGGAGGCCCATACCTGAAGCATGGAGTCTCCAACAAACTGAAGAGGTAAAATGAATAGTGGGCTTAATTCCACATGCTCAGCATGCTCAAGTAACAAATTGGTCCCACCTAATTGGTCTTCTGCAGAGGGGGGTGTTTAGCCCAATCGTGTAGACAAATAAAAGCAGCCAAAGGCACCTATAAAATATATTCGTAAGATAGTGAGTATCTATGGGTTATTGACAACCACTCTAAGGTCAATGTTGATTGTAACGTTTATATATATATATATATATATATATATATATTATATATATATACATATACACATACACATACACACTGTATATATATATATATATTTTTTTTTTTTTCTTTCATATAAAGAGGTATTAATCCCAGAAGAAAATAGTACTTACCTATGTAAATAGGTTGTCTCATATACCTAACGCGCCATCAGAGTCTTAACTGTTAAGGGCTTGTAGATTTGAAAGAACAAACTTCCAACTCCAAAATACTAGTAGAAAAAGAAGGGACGTAAGTCAAGGGGTGAATCAAAGTAATGGACAATGGATATGTGGTTGATAAATTCAACAAGCCACAAGTTCCCAGATATAGAGAGGGTAATAGCCTATAGAGACAAATATAACGACAGCCTTTTAGTCAGGTATTTACAGAACTCATATTGGTGCACAAGATACTCCATACAACCCTTAAGCAGAGTTTTACCTTTCCCAGTCAGGAGACACACACCGGCACGCAGGGAGTGTATAGAGACACTGAGGGAATGTTTGTCCGGGCTTTCAATAAATACCCCCTCCACCCCGCCCATGTATGTACGTCAGAGCGGGGTGCGGACGTGAAAATGGAGACACCCATTAGCAGACATATGGGCCTTTACCATCAGTTCAATCTTAAATATATGTGATTTTTTTTCGTAGATCACGCTCCACTGCATGAAAGAGGCAGGGATATTGATCAAAAACTCCTTCAAATTGAGACTGAATGGATTTATTCTCTTCAAGCCACCAAGTATCCTGGACTCAATGAGGGCATTAGTTATAAATCTTTTCTTTACCATGTGCGTCCCAAACATCTCCGCTACCTCTCTTGTTTTCTGCTTCCATTGCTTTTTCTTTCCCCCCTTTCCTTTCTATCTCTCTGAGCCATGTTTAACATAATCTGTAATTCTGCAGGCTTGTGTATAGCCTCCAATAATGTCCAGGGGTTGAATTCCCCGGTAAAGAGGCGGAAAATTTTCCAACTATACCATTCACAAAGAATAGATGTAACACTAATACAGGAGACCCACTTTCCTAAATCATAAAATCCATCTTTCATACACCACAAATACCCCAACTTTTACTTGGCTAATGCTGAGAATAAGACACGAGGAGTGGCAGTCTGTTTTACTAGACACTTAAATTTCTCCATGAACAAAGTTATTAAAGATCCTGTTAACGTTATATACTAGTATCAAGCTCTATAGACGGAACTCTCTACACATTTATCTCATACTATTCCCCGAATAAATACCAAGCACGCTTTTTTGAAATGATGCTTCAATCACTTAAATCTCACCTCAAAGGCTTTTTAGTCATTGGAGGGGATACCAATATGGCTCTAGATCAATCTGTAGATAAATCATCAAACTGTATTTCCAGAACTAAATGTGTTCCCAGACAAAGCCTCAAAATAGCACAATCTTTATATTCTTTGGGATTAACCGATATTTGGAGGGAACTAAACCCAGGTATAAGGGATTATACCCATTTTTCCATCAAACCCACGCCAGGATAGACCATATCTTTATTAAGTTCTCTTCTATACCCCAAGCCTCAAAATCTAAAATTAAGGATACAGCATTATCAGACCATGCATTGGTTCTACTATATCTTAATCAACCATCAAGCTCCAAAAAACTATTCAGCTGGCGTCTTAATGAGGCATTGCTGAGTAATCCAGTACAATGCCGATTATTAACAAAGAAATTAAAGAATTTTTTCAACTCAATGACACAGGGGACATCTCTGCTAACATCCTCTGGGCAGCTCATAAACCGGCGGTTAGGGAAAAAACTATCCAGCTCCTCCCAGGAAAAAAAAAGAACGTAAAATGGAAATTACCAAACTGACCAATGAGTTCCAATCTCTGAGCAAAAGACACAAGTCTAACCCTACAAACGATATGCTAAAACAACTCGATGCTGCATGCTTAGTTTTAAATTTAGCTCTTACTACAGCAGCTGAGAAACATCTCAGATGGTCGGGAGCACGGTTTTACTCACAAAATATAGGATAGGTACAAAACTGGCAGCCAAACTTTGTCCTAAGCCCCGTCCCACATCTTTCCCCAAAATTCGAACCAAATTGGGCACACTCACTCAACATCCTCAAAACATAATGGAGAACTTCCATGGATCTCTACTCCAAACTATATACAGCTAACAAAGTCGTCAATAATTCTAATTTGAAAAATATCCTGGACGATATTCCTCTTCCCAAATTAGACTCAACTCATGCTAATGTTATGGAACAACCAATTTCTGAAGCAGAGATTATTGCGGTTATTAAATCACTCAAGATTCATTCAGCTCCTGGCCCAGATGGCTTATCCAATTGTTATTATCAGAAATTTGGCAACTCATTAGACCCATATTTAGCCAGATTTTTCAATTCACTCCAAAGTGAATGCTGTTTGAACAAAGATCTAAATTCGGCCTTTATATCAGTCATTCCTAAACCAGGAAAGGACCCAAGTGATGTTGGTAACTATCGCCCAATGTCTCTAATAAACAATGATCTCAAAATATTAATGAAAATCTCAGGGAATAGAATTTCCTCTTTTATCGCTCAATACATCCACAAAGACCTAGTAGGTTTTATACCCAATCGCCAAGGTTCAGATCGAATTAGGAGGGCCATAAACATTATCTCTATACTAAATGGGATGGTGGCAATCAACAAGAAGGCCTCCTATTATCCATAGACCTTCAAAAAGCATTTGACACAGTCTCCGGGCTGTATCTATTTGAGACCTTAGAAAGATGGGGCTTTGGCCCTAAGTTTCTGGGAATATTGCACTCTCTCTATTCAAGACCTTATGCGCAGATCAAATTTTTGGACCACTGTTCAGATCCGATGCCAATAGCAAAAGGAACTAGACAGCGGTGCCCCTTGTCCCCACTCATCTTTGCCATAGCAATTTAAACTTTACCTATAGCCATTAGGAATCACCCAGACATTAAAGGTGTCCTATGTGGTCCACATGAACACAAATGTGCATTGTTTGCTGACGATCTCCTTCTTTTTATTACCTCCCCCCTTATATCCACACCCATTATGTTTAAATTACTTAAGGACTTTTGACTGGCCTCGGGCATGCAGATCAATATCTCTAAATCCACGGCATTAAAAATCTCGATCCCAGCCTCTCTAGTGGACAAGTTGAGAACCCATTTTCCTTTCTCTTGGAGCACTTCTTCTATACCTTATTTAGGCATCATCCTCTTTAAAAGCATGGATAATCTGTATTCCCTCAACTATTCCCCTATGTTCAAAAAACTAGAAGAGGCATGCAATCCTGGTCCAAGACTGATCTATCCTCGCTGGGCATAATCAATTCCATCAACACAGCATTCCTACCTAGGATTCTCTATCTTTTCAGATCCCTCCCTGTCCCGGTGAAGAAAACTCACTTAAATTATTTTCAATCCAAAATCATTTTCTTTGTCTGGGGGGGGGGGGGGGGGAGATGTCATCGCTGCTCCAAAACCATGCTATATAGACTGAAGAAGAATGGGGGTATAGCGTTACCCAATTTATGGTGGTACTACCAAGCTTCTCAACTGGCCCAGTCCTTGGTGATTTCGATTTTAACCGCAAAATCATTTGCTATAACAATGTTAAAAAGAAAGGATAATAGATTTCAGAAATTGATTACAATAAGTGAATAGCTCAACCAATAAAGGATTGTTTTCTTCAAAGAGGTACAGTCATTCCTGGTGGAAATGCCAAAATAAATTATTTTACACTGATATTTTTCTTTGTTGCATCTAAAGGTGCATTATTATTTGAAATGATCTGATCTTTCATTTAGACCTAATGGTTTTGACTCTGTGGGTTCTCCATCAATACCATCCACAGTCAATCATATTTCTGGGTTTTTATCACCTGTGCCCATGGATGTCATAAGATGGTCTTACCTGCTGATGGTTATGGCCCACCATACGCCACACAGTTATATTGGATTGTACCCATTTTTCTACAGAATATTTCTCTTATGTTTGCATTTTATTATGCTCCTTTACTGCTCCAGTGACAATTTGACCTATTCTGTTAAAATGCTGTCATGTACATTTTCAATGTAAATTAAAGAGAAATCATCTGATCTTCTGTATGTTCAAACTATTTGTTATTAATGGTCAACAGCAATATCCACCACTTATAAATAGTGTTGAGCGAACACGGACTGTATTATTCGTGTTCGTACCGAATAATTGGATTTTTGTTACCCGAACACGGACCCGAAAACTTTACTGTATGTTCGGGTAAAAATCCGCGTTCGGTCATTTTATTTCCGGGTTTGTATGTATTGGCGCGCTTTTAATGGCGGGCTTTCAACAGCCAATCAACAAGCGTTTAACTGGTGTGCCTTAAGCCATCCCAGCCATGCCTACAAATGTATTAGTAGCTGTGATTGGCCATCTGAAGCATGTGACCAAGTCTTTATAAGTTCGAGACCGAGCGCCGCTGCGTCATTATGCTGTAGTACAGGGACAGAGCACATATCTTACGTGCTGGCTGCTGATTAGGGACAGACAGGCAAAAATCATATTGTGTCCTAAAAGAATTGAGGGACAGGTCGGAGTGCTGCAAGCAGGGCGAGATATAGGCATTTTAGGGAGAGGCTGGAGATATTTAGGGTCAGTGTTCTACAATCGATTTTGCTGTGTGGGGGGGGGGTTTGCAGTGCCGGCAGTGACCGATCTTATCGATCCTTTTAGGGAGAGTCTGGAGATAGGCAGGTGTCAGTGGTCCACATCGATTTTGCTGTGTGTGGGGTGGTGTGAACACAATCTTTTTGCCCACTGAGGAGGAGGGAGAAAAAAGTCTTTTTTATCAGTCAGTTGTGTGCAGCGTTTTTCCTTCAGTGCTGCTGTGCTGAATGTGCTATTATTGAGTGGTTTCAAAAGTTATACACTTTTTTTATTCCACTATTCAATATACACCCTTGGGTTAAAAAAATTAAATTGTGGCATAGTCTGTACTAAGCTAGTTAAAAATTACAAACTTAAAAGGGGAATTTTCTTTTTTTTTCCCCTCCATAGCCTGCAGCAGAGCTGACTGATATAAGACACTGCTGTTCACATGTGCTATTGATAAATCACCAATTTTATATCATATTTTCTATTCCGCTATTCAATCTACACCTTTGGGTAAAAACAATTAAATTATGGGATAGTCTGTATCGGTACGTGTGAGATACACCTTTCCAATTTTTGGGGCGCATCTCATACTGCCGAGGATTGCAGGGTGCTTCAGTGTGCCTCCTGCCTGTTCCGAACTCCTCCTACTCCTCATCCTGCCTTTGGGGGTACAAAAAATAGTAATTTGCGCCTAGTCTGGGTCTCTACGTGTGAGATACATACACCTTTTGATATCATATTTTCTATTCCGCTATTCAATCTACACCTTTGGGTAAAAACAATTAAATTGCGGGATAGTCTGTATCGGTACGTGTGAGATACACCTTTCCAATTTTTGGGGCGCATCTCATACTGCCGAGGATTTGAGGGTGCTTCAGTGTGCCTCCTGCCTGTACCGAACTCCTCCTACTCCTCATCCTGCCTTTGGGGGTACAAAAAATAGTAATCGGGGACTAGTCTGGTTCTGTATGTGTGAGATACATACACCTTTTGATAATATTTTCTATTCCGCTATTTAATCTACACCTTTGGAGTAAAAACAATTAAATTGCGGGATAGTCTGTGTCGGTACGTGTGAGATACATACACCTTTTGATATCATATTTTCTATTCCGCTATTCAATCTACACCTTTGGAGTAAAAACAATTAAATTGCGGGATAGTCTGTGTCGGTACGTGTGAGATACATACACCTTTTGATATCATATTTTCTATTCCGCTATTCAATCTACACCTTTGGAGTAAAAACAATTAAATTGCGGGATAGTCTGTGTCGGTACGTGTGAGATACACCTTTCCAATTTTTGGGGCGCATCTCATACCGCTGAGGATTTCAGGGTGCTTCAGTGTGCCTCCTGCCTGTTCCGAACTCCTCCTACTCCTCATCCTGCCTTTGGGGGTACAAAAAATAGTAATCAGGGCCTAGTCTGGGTTTGTACGTGTGAGATACACCGTTTTGTAAAATTTTTCGTATTCCGCTATTCAATATACACCCTGTTTGAGTGTAAAAATTTAAATTACGGCATAGTCTGTATCGGTACATGTGAGATACACCTTTTGAAATTTGTTTGACGCATCTCCTTCCACCGCCGAGGATTGCAGGGCGCTTCAGTTTGCCTCCTGTTCCCAACTCCTCCTACTCCTCTTCCTCATCCTGCCTTTAGGGTACAAAAAACAGTAACCGGGGCCTAGTTTGTGTTTGTACGTGTGAGATACACCGTAATATAAAATTTTTCCTATTCCGCTATTCAATATACACCCTTTTGGAGTGTAAAAAATTAAATTACGGCATAGTCTGTATCGGTACGTGTGAGATACACCTTTTAAATTTGTTTGGCGCATCTCCTTCCACCGCCAAGGAATGCAGGGCGCTTCAGTTTGCCTCCTGTTCCTAACTCCTCCTACTCCGCTTCCTCATCCTCTACCGCCTCCTCATCCGGTCAGCGTAACACCTTCACCACCAACTTCAGCACGGCCAGGGGTAAACGACAGCAGGCAGTTTTAAAACTTGCCTGTTTGGGGGAAAAACCACACACCGCGCAGGAGTTGTGGAGGAGCATGGAACAGCAGACAAATGAGTGGTTGCTGCCAGCGAGCCTCAAGTCCGGCCTGGTGGTGTGCGATAACGGGCGAAATCTCATAGCAGCTCTGGGCCTAGCCGGTTTGACGCACATCCCTTGCCTGGCGCATGTGCTGAATTTGGTGGTGCAGAGGTTCCTTAAAAATTACCCCGATATATCAGAGCTGTTGCAGAAAGTGTGGGCCGTCTGTGCGCACTTTCGGCGTTCTCACCCTGCTGCTGCTCGCCTGTCAGCACTGTAGCGTAACTTCGGCCTTCCCGCTCACCGCCTCATATGTGACATGCCCACAAGGTGGAACTCCACCTTGCACATGCTGGAAAGACTGTGCGAGCAGCAGCAGGCCATAGTGGAGTCTCAGCTGCAGCATGCACGCGTGAGTCGCTCTGCGGAACAGCACCACTTCACCACCAATAACTGGGCCTCCATGCGAGACCTGTGTGCCTTGTTGCGCTGTTTTGAGTACTCCACCAACATGGCCAGTGCCGATGACGTCGTTGTCAGCTTAACTATCCCACTTCTATGCCTCCTTCAAAAAACAATTCAGGCGATGATGGAAGAGGATGTGGCACAGGATGAGGAGGAGGAGGATGAAGAGGTAATATTTCCAAGGCTTTCAGGGCAGTCATTTGCAGCACTCTAGCCCTTTCCATTGGTGTTTTAGAGCCATTTTAGTGCCTTCAATGGGGTTCGGTGTCCGGGTAAAGTTCGGAAAAAGTCCAGGACACGGACCCAGACTTTTTTTTCAAGTTCGGCTGAACCCGCCGAACACGGACATCCAGGTGTCCGCTCAACTCTACTTATAAATACTCTCGGTGCTCCAACTATTGGGAACTTTCTCATAAATTTCTTATTAGGTGGCACTATACCCCTTGTATCACAGCTAAATTCTCCACAGGCCAATCTAATGAGTGTTGGCTGGATTGCGGTCAGGTAGGCACGCTGATTCACATGATGTGGACCTGTCCTCGCCTGCAGAGCTTCTGGGGGGATGTATTCAACCTGATTGACACGATCACTGGCACTCATCTCACTCCCACGGTGGAATTAGCTATACTAGGAATTGAGGCCACCTCTTACCCGAAACATTCTAGATCCATTGCCATGCATATCCTATTTGCTGCTAGAGCTCTCATTATGCGCAAATGGAATACTAATGACCCCCTTTCCATAACAGAAGTTATATCCCATATAAAAGTGATAGATGAATACGAAAAGATATTGGCATTTAAGGAAGGTCATGTCCTCATGTACAATGCACATTGGTCACCATGGCAAAGCGCACTGACTAATGGACTATGTTAGATGACTTTATTGAGAGTTACTTACCTTTACTATATTAAATGCTGCTGATTATTGCCTTTGGAAATGTTTGTAAATTCCCGTGTTACCCCATTTATACTTCATCTTTACATTTTGATAATTTTAATTTGTTTCAACGGCTTTGACCTAGAGCATCCGTGCATCCTATAGCCTTGCCTGGTCTGGCGCACCCTCCGGGACCGTAGTTGAGGGATCGCTGGGGGTGCGCTAGTCCAGTCGTTTTACACCCAGCTGTGGACGCATACGGAGGCAAGCTCTCATATGTATAACCATATGTTTCACCTTCTCCTGGTCATTTTGTGTCATTTAAGTTGTAATTATCCTTACTTCACGCAACCATCTTGTTTTACTTTTTAATACATGTTACTTGTCTGTTAATTGTTAAAACTTTTAATAAAAACTATTAAAAAAAAAAAACTATTTGTTATTAATTTCATAGTCAGTATACAGCAACAATTTGCCTACAAGGCTTCCTAACATAGAGCTCCACTTTAGGTACGCAGTATATGTGATTTACCTAGTTCCGGGCACCAGCTCTCCCCTTGGCTTGATCCAGTAGCAAACAATACTCCACATAATAAAATACTTACTGTACTGTACTCTAGAGGTAATCTCTTGTGTACCTTTTTTGAACTAGATGTCCATACAAAGCCAGCTTGGCCCACTTTCTGAGATGTTTCACTCATTAAGATATTATTTGAAGGGTTGGCAACTTGTGCCAGTTCACCATCTACACTTTTTTAGGCAGTGTTTAGGTTGTGCTGTGCATGTGTTTTCACCACTGAACTCTATGTAATATTCTGCTGGAAACCTAAAATGTACAGATGTGAACAGAGCCAAACTCTGCTCATAAATCCAGGGCTGTAGTGCACCCACTCTACTGTGCTCAATGGACAGGGATTCAAATTGTTGGGGGGGGTTAAAGTTTTTTTAAATTATGTGACAGGAATGGTGTAAAGCTATTTTGGGTGGAACTTTTAGTTACAAAAGTTGTTGTATTTATTATGTTAAGTGTTTTAGTTACTGTGCTCTCTAAAAGTAAGTAGGGTACATTATTCCATTAGTCTATACTCAACATGTATGGCTGTCTATGTTGCTTTGTGCCCCATTAATTATGGGGATCACACTGAGAGCTCTGAACATGCCTTGTCTAAGTCTGTCACAATCCAATGACAGTGGAAAGAAAAAGTGTCACAGACTGACATGATAACCATTCACTCCAGAGGCCTCACATTGAATTATGCATTCTACTATATTTAAATCTGACAAAATGAGACCAAAGTCATTTTTTTTTGTCATTTTGTCACTTGCCCCTTTTTCATTAGCCCAGAGTATGTAGACATTTAGTATTTCCACTAAAATGTATTTCATGCCACATAATCACTCTAGCTGGACATACAGATAGTTGATAGTTATTCATAGTAAACTTTAGGTAAATCCTTCTAATAGGCATTAACTTATAAAATATGCTGAAAAAGAAGAGTTCCTTGCAATACATAAGGGTGAAGAAAGCAAATGAATGAGTAAATAAAAAAAAAAAAGTGTGTGTAAAGGAGGCCACACACATCTATATAATCATTGATAATTCAAACAATTATTCAATGTGACTAAAATGATCAAATTGAATAAGACTTTAAACCACAGATCCTCCATTTGAGCATTTTAGCGAGCTTTTGATTGATTTTAAAGCTGGTAACTTGATAAGCCATTGTTTTATCAATCCATTAGAACTAATCAAACAAATATTTGCACTTGTGTCAGACAACCAATCACAGTACAAATAATTAAATGATAGTTTTTAATTGATGGTCTTTGATCAGTGGGGTCGCTAATGCTGTGCATCCAGGGCACATGCCCCGCATCTCCTGCCAGGTGTCCAGGGTCCCACTGCCACGACTGCACGCCACTGTAGTAGCCTGGATCACTGCCCACTGCACTGCTTGTTAGAATTCAGACCAAAGGAAAACTTCTTGAGAATCTCCAGCTCTAACATTTGACACGGCACAAGGGCACAAGGTAAGGGAGAGCCTAGGAGCTATCCCTTTGTTTGCCACACTGTGTCTGAGTTCTGGCAGGCTCAGGGAGAATTTTGGCTTACAGAGGGATTATGTTCTGGGGGGGGGGAGCATACAGATCAATTTTTGGGTGGGAGGGGGTAGACTTTTGCTGAGAGGGGAAAGTCTCGGAGAGTATTGCTTGCTCAGAGAACTTTGTACTACCCTAACTCTTGTGCTCTGTGCGTTACATGACCCTGACCCCTACATTCTGTGAATTATGTACTCTTGTCCCCTACACTGTGAGGTTCATACCCCTGACCCCTGCACTATGTGTTACAAACTCCTGACCCTACACGCTGTGTGTTATGCGCTCTTATTTCATGCACTCTGTGCATTACATTCTCCTGACCCCTGCACTTTTTGTAGCCCACCATTGACCACTGTACTTAATGCAATTCGTAACACTGCCCCCCTGCACTCTGTGCATTGCATATCCCTGGTCCCTGTACTCCTTGCGTAACATGTCCTTGACCCTTGCACTTTTGTATTACACATACCTGACCCCTGTACTCTGTTCTACACACACTAACCCTGTGTTATGTGCGTTATACACTCCTGACCTTTGTATATTATGCATGACACACCCCTGACCCACACACTCTATGTGTTCCACATTATTAAAACAAGCTCTGGGTACTTTAAACACTTCTGCCCCCTGTACTCTTTGCTGTACATACACTAACCCTTTTATTTCATGCTTTACAGATTTCTGGCCCCTGCACTCTGTGCATTATGTACTCCTGACCCTTCATGCTGCATTATACACAGCTGTCCCTGATCCCTGCACTATATACACTATATTGTACATTACATTCTTCTGAAAAACAGTTCATGACCTCAACAGTTGCTGTCCCCAACTATTTTATTAAAGTTCTTCTTTAAGGTATTCTCAGACATAGCATTAGTGCTCTTTCTGTTTCCTGTGTGCTTAAAAGCATATAGTATAGTGGAAGTATTTCATTTATTTAGAAAGTATTGTGATGAAGTTTTTACATGTCTGTGAGACTCTTGCTTATGACACAGCAATTTAAGCATATTTTGTGGAAATTAGGACTGTGGCATGTGTGTGCATACAGCAAGTAGGTTTTATTTAACCATGCTCCTTTAAGCCCCTGCTACCGTTGCCACAATTTGGCCACACACACTATTTGCCACAAGGCGCTATGTATGCTGCGTTATTTTTTTCCTAGGGGTGCCTAAAGGTGTCCCTAGTCTTTTACAATCCTAGCATTGCCTTTGTTTCTAATAGAACATATTTTCAATTTATACTGTATGAATTTCATTGTTAGATATTTTAATCGGGATGATTATGAAAAATGGTTGCAGGGTGAACTGTACAGACTGGACTTTATAGGTTCAATACAGGAGACCACATAAAACAAATTGTATAAAACTGTAATATATTTATTCAAAAATATTAAAATACATAGGTAAATCATAGACATGAACTGCCTCCACAAGATCAAGGTGTTTTACAAAATCAAGACCATAAATCCTGGAAATGATAAATAAATTATATATACACAGAAAAAATATAGTTGTGCATGTAAGAGTCTGTATATTTCCAGGAGTCAGGGCAACGCTTCATCGGCTCAGGCTTCCTCAGGACCCCATATAGTAGTAGGGCAGCAGTCACTATGGTGGATCAATGGGCTCTCATCAGCAAAGCCTAGGTGATGGCACAAGGGCACCAGAGCCAGCTACTGTATGGCGGAACACCACCAAGGGCAGCAAAGAGATGCAGAGATTGAAGCTCTAAAGGTAGAAATACACAGCTGTAAAGAGTCAAGGATTACAAAAAGTAGACGGTACCAGTATCCCCAAAAGAAACTTAGGCCAATATAAGGAGACCATGCATTAGTCAGTGATCAATAAAAAATGTAGTATTTCCATTTGGTAAATCCATAGGACAAGATATTCTGCCAGTCTGCTGAATTACAACACCATGCTGCCTGCCAATCTGCCATGCAGCTACATCAAACAGTATAGCACTTTCTGGTAGGGTAGAAAGCCTGAATATCCTTTGTTGCAGTTAAGTAACATATATGATAACCCCCCCCCCCCCCCCGCCTATGACTGGACAGTGAAAGGAGGAGAAGCACACTGATTAGCTAATTTGTCACATTTGTCACTCTGCTATTTCCTCCTTTCAGCATGTTCCTTGTTAGCACATGAGCACTGCAGCACAACTGACTGGCCTCTTGGCTGCCTTTGCTTCTCCTGGGTCCTAGACTGAGCTTTCCTACACAGGGACTACAAGAGGCATATGCCAGGTCAAATTAGTACTTTTTACTGGTGGCATTTAACCAGTTCCTGTCCAGGTGACACTTTGGCTTTTGTCCCTCTGGGTGGACATCATATGATATCCTCCCAGTCATGCTGCACCTGAGGGGGGCACAGCGAGGTAATCAATGGTGAGCTGTGTCCAATCACCGCTGATCACAAATGTAAACAAACAGCGGAAAGGCTTCTACTTCTGTACTGTGCTGAACACTGCCCTGATTGCCTCATAATAAAAGTACATGTCACAGCAGCCATCAGTGTACCTGTCACAGCGGTCCATCAGTGTACCTGTCACAGCAGTCATTAGTGTACCTGTCACAGCAGCCATTAGTGCACCTGTCACAGCAGTTATCAGTGTAACTGTCAAAGCCCATCAATGTACCTGTCAAAGCAGCCATTAGTGTACCTGTTACAGAAGCCATCAATGTATCTGTTATGGCAGCCATTAGTGTACCTGTCACAGCCCATCAGTGTACCTATCACAGCAACTATCAGTGTACCTGTCACAGCAGCCATCAGTGTACCTGTCAAAGCAGCCATCAGTGTACCTGTCACAGCCTATTAGTGTACCTGTCACAGTCCATCAGCCTAACTGTTAGCACATCCATCAGTGCAGCCTATCAGCATACCTGTCACAGCAGCCATCATCAGTGCAGTTGTCACAGAGCTATCACACCCGCCCATCCACAGTCTTTTACCCATCACAGCCGCACATCAGCAGTTTACCCATCATACAGCCTCAATGTCCAAAAAAATTATATACTAATGAGGAGGTATTTCCAAGGATGAAAAGCCCAGTATCAGACCCCAGGATGAAAGGCCCAGTACCAGCAATGGAATATCACACCAACAATCAGGGCCCAAACATAGTTCCATTGCCAGGCTCTCATGTGGCCAGGCTGTGAAATATTAGGCCAGGCTGAGGCAACATTAGGCTCTCTATGTGGCCAGGATATGAAAAAGTCTCACACATGTGGTATCGCCATACTCAGTAGCAGTAGCAGAATTTTGGGGTGAAATTCTTGCCATGTCCATGCTGTGTTTTGGAAATATTTTCTAAAATGACAATTTTGTGTAAAAAAATTGTAAGTTTTTATTTTCTTTCCACATTTTCCAAAAACGTGTGTAAAAAAAATGAAATGTTCTCTGAAATGACTCTTTATGCCTCATAGAGTATACATTGGGGTGTTTGCTTTTCAAAATGGGGTCATTTTGCAGGTGTTTCCACTTTCTTGGTGCTCCAGGGCCTTCAAAAATGTGATAGGTTGTCAAGAAATTAGATGTGTAATTTATGTCCCTAGAAAAACCTGAAAGTGCTCCTTATGGCCATAATTTTCCAAAGAATTGTGGGAAACAAATCACAACATAAAAAAATCTCACCGTGCCTCTTACTAAAGGGTTGTGTACTATTTGCACTGTCCTGGTATGTTAGGGCCTCAAGTAATGATATAAACTGTCAGTACGTCAGGTGTAGACTTGTAGACACTACAGAGTTGATTTACTAAAGGCAAATAAACTATGCACTTTTTCAAAGTGCAGTTGCACTCTGCAAGAGCAGTTGCTCCAGTGCTTCGCTTAGTAAATGAGCAGAAGCTCTACTCTTTTCCATCATCCAATCATGTGCAAGCAAAATTGAATTTTTTTTTCCATTTTCCTTGCACATGATTGAGTATTTTTGCAAAGCAAATCTTTACCTCATTTACTAAACTCTGGAGCAACTGCTCTTGCAGAGTGCAACTGTACTTTGCAAAATGGACAGGCTATTTGCCTTTAGTAAATCAGCCTCTATAACTTTCACACAGACCTATTATTATATGCGGATTTGGGTTAGTTTTACCAAAGCAATGTAGCAGTATACATTTTGGCCTAAATTTATTAAGAAAAACGACTTCTTTGCAAAATGTATAAAAAAAAACATATAAACGCATTTTTTTTACAGAATTTTCAGTATTTTTCTACCTATATCGCAAAAAAAAAAAAAACAAACAGTGGTGATTAAATACCACCAAAAGAAATCTCTGTCTAAAAAAAATGACAAAAATGTTGTTTGGGTACAGTGTTGCATGACTGTGAAATTGTCTTTCAAAATGTGAAAGTGTCACTCTTACCTCTAACGCAGGTGGTCAGACACTATAGCTAGCTACTGTGTTCTTCACCTATAGCAGCCCCCTTTCCCATAAGGCAAGCAGGCCTACGGGTATGCGGTTGCCCCCAAGACTTATACACAATGCTATAGTGCCTGGCTACAATGCCGGGGAAGGTGTGAACTGAGCAAAGCAAACAGGTACTTGCGGTTGTCAGACAGGCAGAGTGGTTCAATGACAGTCCAGGTAAAAGGCAGGCAGAATTCAGTAAATAGTTGATATCCAATCCAGGGTCATACAGAAGGAAATCCAATCTAGCAGAGCAGGAGCAGACAAACAGGCAGCTTGATTAGGTATTTACACACGCTATCACAAGAATGAGACTGCGGGTGGCTAGCTTATATTTTAGGTTTAGTCTCTACCCAGAGTCGTTTAATCAATCACCTTGCAGGTGGACAGACAGATAGGGAGAATGCCACAGCCAATACCAGGATGCTAGAACCAGCAGCCATGACAGAGCAGGAGCCCACATGCTCCTGACAGAGAGCGCTGAAAGCCTAAAATTGGCCTGGGCAGGAAGGGGGTAAAAGTGCCCAGTATTGAAGTGGTTAAAAAATATATATTTAATTAAGCATTCATAAATAAAGAGCTGCAATAACACAGTATATGCCTTTTATCTCTGTCCAGAATTCGGCATTATAGGGTTAGTTCACCTTTACCAAAAAAACTGCCTATGCAGGTAAAGGACAAATGTAGATACAAATAAACTGTGCATCTCTGACCAAAGTATAATAATTTTCTAGCTAGTGGTGTATAGAAAAGAGGGGGGAATGTTCGGGACTTTACATGAGGCGCACAGTGGGATATGCTGTGCGTCTCCATCCCTATTCAATAGAATTAAAGAGAAGGTTGGGACTTTAAATGGGAGATATGACCAGATAAGCAGGAGATGATAAAATCCATTTATTTTACATACATTTAAAGAACCATAACATACAAGATGATAAATACATAAGATAATAAGTAATAAGTAACCCCAGATCCAGTGTTCATAAAAAAATGGCAATTTTCAAAAGTAATAGGATGATTTGGAATATTTGCAATGTCAATGGACTCAAAAATCCAACAGTAGTGAAGTAAATATGTATATGACATTAATAAACTCAACACGTTTCGTGGGCCGTATGTGCCACTTCATCAGGAGCAGATGTCTAGCCATATCTATAAAAGATATATGAGTATGTGTAAGAAAATGGCAACAAAGATAATAAATGAGAAAATGAAAACTGGGCAGGGGGAGGGGGAGAATAAGGTTCCCAAATTCATCAACTTACGTTGCAGGCCAAGTGGACACTGACACAGGTGGTGAAGCATGGCTCAGAGTGTCTCCCACGGGAGCTGAGGGAACATAGGGCAGCTAGTGGTGTAGTCCATTTATGTACCTCCCAAATAGAGATGGCCCGAAAACCTCCCTCTTTGGTTTGCAGCACAACTCCCGAACAGAGAAAAGTTCTAACCCGAATGGTGGCGAACCCCATTGAAGTCTATGGGAGCCGAAGAGGAAAAATCAAAAGTGCCCATTTTGATGGCTTATATGCAAATTATTGGCCATGCACAAGGAGGGCAGCAATTATGTCCTTAATATTATTAGTTCTGGTTCGCCATCAACAAAAACACCCACGTCTGGAGCAGAAGGAATAGCGTCTGAGATGCGCAAAGGGGTACAGCAACTGTGCCCTTAATATTATTGAGGCTGGTGGGCCAACAACAAAAACACCCACCTCTGGAGCAAAAGGAATAGCGCCTGAGATGCACAAGGGTGCAGCTATTATGCCCTTAACCTCCCTGGCGGTATGATTCTTTCAGATTTTAGGTGCTGAAAGCGGTACCATTATTTTGCATGTAATTCTTAAGAATGAGCAGCCCAAACCAACTATTTACATATGATTTCTTTTTTACTGTGCGTTCTTCTTTATAACATCTCGGGTATGATAAAGTTTGAAACAAAAAATCATAAATTACAATATAATAAAAAACTATAAATAAGTTAAAGTATATATATATGTATGTATATATATATATATATATATATATATATATATATATATATATATATATATATATATATACTGTATATATACATTTTATATATATATATATATATATATATATATATATATATATAAAGTACAGTAAAACTGCAGGAAAGGGCACTGGGGGGCAAACTAAAGTGACTATATTTTATTTTGTACTGTATCAGTGTGTTTGGTGTGTTTTACATTTGAATTTGCCGCCGGTTCCAACCCCCTGCAAATGTCACGTCGCAGGAGACGGAAGCCGGGGCTCACAGAGGATCGGGAGGAAGCTCCGCTGCCGCACACCGCTGGGATACATCGCTGGATCCCGGTGACAAGGTAAGTAACCCCTCTACCAGGATCCAGCGATCTTCCTAGCGGTACCCCGAGTGTGGCTCGGGGTTACAGCTTTTGGCACTGAAATGTAACCCTGAGCCACGCTCGGGAATACCGCTAGGAAGGTTAATTTTATTAGTGCTGGTGCGCCAACAACAAAAACACTAACGTCTGGAGCAGAAGGAATAGCGCTTGAGATGCACAAGGGGGGTGCAGCAATTGTGCCCTTAACATTATTAGTGCTGTTGCGCCAACAACAAAAACACCCACGTCTGGAGCAGAAGGAATAGCGCCTGAGAAGCTCAAGGGGGGCAGCAATTATGCTCTTAATATTATTAGTGCTGCTGCGCAAAAAAATTAAAAATAAAATCGCTGCTGACGCAGAAGGACTCACTAGCACCTGCGTTAAAGAAGGGGGAGAACTAATATTGCAGCAACAGAACCTGATGCTGCAAAAAAAATAAATAAAAAGAAATTGAAAAGGAAAAAAAAAAATATATCAATGAAATAAAAAAGGGTATGAGTTGGGTGACACAGACGTGTTGTATACAATACACTTCCGTGGCCCCACTACAATCACAGCACAGCACTAAACTGACTGCAGTACACTGTGCAACATAAGAATCAGCCCTACACTACACTGCACTGGTTGATATATATCCTGCAATAACTGATAAATATATATACTGCATTAACTGATAAATATACATGCGTGTGTGTATATGTATATATATATATATATATATATATATATATATACACACACACACATATACATATACACACACTTTTATAAATAAATGTAAACAAACATTCTAAGCGGTATTAAAACATTTTTAATTAAATAAACAATTATCAAAGTAAACATTATTCTTTTAAGGCCGCACACCGATCACAGGGCTCTGCTCTAAAGGGGGATCTATGGCATACATCCCCCTTTACAGCAGGCTAGGGCAGGTCGCCCATAGATCCTCCTTTACAGCAGGCCAGGGTGATGTGAGGTCCCCTATATAGATCCCCACTAACAGCAGACCAGGGTCCTCCCCCAGACAGTCCCTCTCAGTCTCCGCACCGACAGGATTGGGTTCGGGAGCTGAGCAGCCAGGGGCAGAAAGCAGCAGACACAGCGGCGGTGGCCATGGCAGAAGCACTGCACGAGGGTGATTAGGGTGTGCCTAGGCACACCCCGTGCGCACGCCTATGAGTAGGGCTGCACAATATTGCCTCCCATCAATGTAGGGACCAGCATGCCCCCCCCCCCCCCCCCCATCAATTGACGATGTAGTAACCGGCATCCCAACCAATCAATGTAGTGAATTTGCATCGCATTCGGACACAACTCACACAGGAACCTTTTTTGGGTCCGCAGCAGAATCAGATCTCATGGGTGTTCACACCTATGCGATCCGATTCATGTCCAAACTGACAGTTCGCACTGCGATATGCCAACTGATCTGGGGGGGGGGTCATTAAATTTGTATTAACAGCCCCAGTGTTTCGCATATGGCAGTGTGAACTGTCTTAGAGTTGAATGTGATGTGGGAACCCGCATTGGATTTGCAGGGTTCCCGCATCGCATATATGTGGACTGAGACTAATTGATTATGTTTTTGTAGGGGGGTAAGTGCACTTTGTACAAAATGACTTTATTACCTCAGCTATGTACATGCTAATGAAACATTTAGTGCTGGTTCACACTGGTGCGATGGAAGACATTGCATGTGATTCGGGGTGCACTGCTATGCAAATCACATGCAATGTCTTTGCGATGCGAATTCAGCCATACAGATTGTATGGCTGAATTCGCATCGCATTTGGACCAAAGTCATGCAGGACCCTTTTTTTGGTCTGCACCAACATCAGATTGCATGGGTGTTCACACCTAATGCGATCCGATTCCTGTCAGAATTGACAGTTCACACTGCGATATGCAAACTAATCTGGGGGTGTCCGCAGTGGATTTTCAGGAGGAGTTATGGTTTCCTTTCCAAGTGTCGGTTCACATTGCACATTGGTGTGATGCGGTAACCCTGCAAATCCACTGCGGGTTCCCGCATCGCACCCGACTCGCAGGCAGTTCACACAGTTCCCGCGAATCGCTGGGAGTGTCAATACAAAGGTAACGACACCCCCAGATTAATTCACATATTGCAGTGCAAACTGTCAGTTCAGGCAGGAATGGAATCGCATAGGTGTGAACACCCACGCGATCTGATTCTGGGGCAGACCAAAAGGGTCTTGCATGACTTTGGTCCAAATGCAATGCAAATTCAGCCATGCAATCTGTACAATCTGTATGGCTGAATTCGCATTGCAAAGACATCGCATGTGATTTGCACAGCAGTGTGGTGCGAATCACATGCAATGTCTTCCATTGCACCAGTGTAAAGCTAAGTGTCTGTAAAAAAAAAAAAAAGTTGAAGTCCTGGAAGCATTAGACATGCATTTGCATCTCTGTTTTCAGTCAAGAAATCAACTTCGAACACCACAATTCCTGCCAGTGACAAAAATGTGTTTTACACTGTCTGACCTGCTGCTGCTCTGGCTCTGCACACAGGTCAGGGTGGTTGGGGGATGGGTGGGTGGTTGTTGGGTGGCTGGCTCCTCCGAGACCTCTTCCACAGTCTTCACTCTGCACTCTCTCTGTCTGCAGCATCCGACGATCTCCTGGCTGTCCCCCACGGCAGGGATGTGTGGCCCCGCCCCTCAGCTGAATTCTTCAGGGAGGAGAGGTGGCCGGAGCGCCTGTCACTATCATCATCCCCACAGCTCCAATAAAGCACTCTGATCCCGGCCAGCACCCAACTCCTCTCCTATAGCCGCATCCACCGCCGGCAAGGATCCATTCTTCACTGCATTATTGGAGCACAGATATCCTCCATTCTGCAGTGCGAGCTGTGTGGGCTCCTCCAGGGACAGACTGCTGAGCCTCTTATGGGGCCCCCCCTCTGACGCCGCACGAATGGTCAGTCCGCCCCTGCACACAGTCACAGAGAACTTGCTGCACAGGGCGCCCTCTCCTTCAGCTAATGTTATGATCATAAGCGAGCGCGAGCGGGGTGGCAACAGGGGTGGCAAGGATGTCGTCTGGGGTGTCAATTGCCACCCCAGCTAGCCCTCTGGCTCCGCCACTGTAAATATATACACTGAACTATCTGATATATATCCTGCAATAACTGACAAATATATATCCTGCAATAACTGATATATATCTTGCAATAAATATATATACTCCACTATCTGATATATCCTGCAATAGCTGATAAATATAAATATATACTACACTGGCTGATCTAATAATATACAAAATGCACAATCCACTAACTAACTTCCTAATCTTAATCCTATCTTGTCCTCTAACACACTATACACGGCTGCCATGTAAGCAGCAGCCTTATATAGTGTGGGGCGTGGACTTAGCCCCTGAACCATTATTGGCTAAAGGCACCCTGCCTTTGGCCAATCATGACTCTGACAGGACATTGTGCTGTGATTAGCCAAAGCATATAGTTCAAGGTGCATGCTTTGGCCAATCACAAGCATTGCATTGTGGCAAGCGAATTTCCCACGAACAGCCACGTTTGTTCGTTGTTCTGCGAACAAACGAACACCCGATGTTCAAGTCGAACTTACGTTCGACTCGAACTTGAAGCTCATCCCTAGTCCCAATGTTCTCAGTCTAGAAAACAGTTAGAAGGCAAACAAATAAGTATAGAGATATGGCCTATATTCCAAAGGATACATATTCCCCAAAATAAATAAGCCTTGTAGTTAAAAGAAAGAGAAACCTACCAATGCAACCAAAATCATGCCATCATCAAGGGTCCATAGTCTATACAATGCCATGGTGAAGATTAAAGCCTCACTAGAGCTGCCCATTAAATAGTCCTTGGGTCTACATACCTCTGTTTTTAAACTTTGTAATAAAATTCTACATGCAACTTTTTTGATACCAGTCTGACTGATTTGGAGTTTAATTTAAATACCAGCAGGCCACGCTAGAACACCCTTATTCCATGTTTTATTAGCTCTATAAAATTACACATCTGTCACTCTTCTATCTCCTCCTATCAGCATGTCCTTTGTTAACACATAAGCACTGCAATGCAACCTACCTATTCCTTGTGCTGTTTCTGTTTATCCCAGTCTGAGCTCTGCAACAGAGCAAATCGCAAGAGGCTAATGTAGGCCAAATTCAGGTACTTACATGGTTTGCATTTAAAAAATGATGTTTGATGTATTAACGCGGAACCTTACTCTTTCAATCACCATGACTATTTTTTAAGACTTAGGCTGATAGCATTTGTAAATGGATAGAAAAGTATATCATATTTACTTGTTTTAAACTTCTTCTTTTTTTTTTTTTACATTTCTTAAAGAGTAACTCCACTTTTGTTAAGAAAAAAACATTCACCTCTTGGTGATCTCTGTACATTGCAAGGATTGCAGATTTCTACCTTTTGTTATTCTGAAAAAAATCATTGTTTGTTCCTCTGTGCCTCTGTGCTGAGTAGGTCTAATAGGAGTTGTTTCATCATTCTCAATCAGCTGTGCAGCTGCAGAGCACTAATGAGGGAATTTGCTGGTCCTGCATCTCTTAGATGTGTTCCTAGTTCCTATTGGAAGTATCTCACCAAAAATGATATTTTTGTTGCAGGGGATGCCTTAAATCTGAATTGTATCTTAGGCAGACTTCTGGGAAAATTGGTGAGCCAGTCACGCAAGCAGAAAAAAAGATGTTTCTGTGGTTTGTTCAGTATATATTCTGTGTACAAACAACTCCAGGTAGCAAAATTGCATTGTATTTTCAGAAAATTACAAATACAATATGATTTGTGACACAATTGTATACACTATATTATTTTTTTTAATTGCTATTCTTTTCCCCAAGAAAGTGGAATTACCCTTTAAATTACTTGCTGGTTCCCATGCCTAGGCGAATGATATCATGCATCCCAAAAGTCTTCAGGAGGGGAGGAGGGGCTTTCTCTGCTAAGCACACCCTCTCCTGCTTGCATGCCAGAGCTAAGGGCAGGTGGATACCAGTAAGTAAATGCAACATAAATTATCTGTCCTTATTCAAGATTGCCATGGTCAGAAATGCTAGGGGGTGTATAAATAAAGCATGGTGACATAATTGGATGGAGTTTGTTTTGTATATTAAAAATGAATTAAAAGCATTGTTGGTTTGTGGTGCTCAGATGAAGCATTAATGAATAACCCAAAATCTGTTGCAAAAATAACACTTCTGGGAGTGTCAAACTCCTGTGTCCCCCTTGGTTCTTCATAGTTCCTCCCTCTGATCTCACAATACTGGGGGACCCTGGGAGTTCACAATTTACAGTGTCAGATTGGTGTTTGTTGGTATGGGCATGAAAAATGTATTTTCTCCTTATTTTAACAGGTTAAAAAAAGGATTTAACTATAATTTATCGATACAGGGTCACCTTAAACATTAGGTTATGTTCAGATTTGAGCAGTAGCACAGCAGTCATGGACATTATTTAAAACAAAGAAAGACAGAGGCGCCTCTAAGTGTAGACTTTTGTGATATGTTAAATAGATACAATTATGCACTCACATCTGCAAGCATATGCTTATGCCAAGGAAACCCATAGGAAAAGTTCTGATGTAGGTAAGTGATGAAGAATGGTCATCCAGTCCTAAGCATCCATCCCGCTGGAGCCGAGATCCCCTCGCCGTGGCCAGCAAGTACGGCGGAGCTGGAAACAGGAAGCAGGCTCGGTATGGTAACTGAAAGCGAGGCTTGGTTGATGGTCGGATAAGGATGACGGCATCTGTGTGCGACGCGTTTCCGAGCGTGCGTGCTGCCTGGGGGAGGGCAGCCGTGCTCCTCCTTTACGGCAGTAAAGAAGGATCTATTGTATCTATGGACATTATTTAGAACATGGAAAGGTGATCTTTATAATGGAACACTATAAGGCCAGGGTTCTCTTCCTCCAGAGGTTGCTAGGGGTCCCTTTGAGCAATAAGCAATTTCTGACTCTCAGGTAAGTTCTCACTGACACTACTGATCTTTTTAGCTATCTGTAAGGGGCAAATTCTTATCAATGTCCACAAGTGTAAAGAATCATACACATGATAAGAAAATCGGAAGTAACATTTTGTACGATGAACGATCGGCCAATTATCTGATCGTTAGTATAGTGCTTTTGACAGTCAATTATGACTTTTTGCGTGACAAAAACTCAAGGTACATGCAATAAAATTGTTACACAACATACAATTTTTGTTTAATTAGTACAGTTTTCGTCCGAAAAAAATCGTAAGAGCAAGACTTGCATGCTCGGAAACCAAAGAATACAAAACAATTCAACAAGTTACATCCCTTCCGAAGTTGTATTCTGTTGTACGAGAATTTTGGTAAGTTGAGTAACGTAACCTCTTCACTTTCGATTTAAGACTAGCATGCAATAAAAAAACAGATGATTATTCGTCCGATAATCTGATCGTGTGTACAAGGTTTAAGGAGCATTTTTCCCACTGTCCCTCACACTATAATGTATACTGAGCTAAAGATTTTAGTAAGGGTTCTCTGAGATCGGAAAGGTATTTCCAGGGGTCCTATGTGTTGAAAAGGTTGAGAAAGGCTGCAATAAGAGAAACTATGATTGGTTTAATTGACTAATAATTCCTGCTACAGACAATTTGTGAAGTGAACCATACAATATTCTGATTTCCTATCCTTTCTACTGAGGTAATTATAACTAAGCACATAATCAACCATTGCCCTGTACAGTATAAATATATGTAAAATGCAGCAAAAATGGCTTCTGCTGCATAATTGTATAATTAATGGAGACTAATATATTCCAGATACCTGGTTAGGGCACACATTTTGTTGGGATTTAATGACAAATGTATAAAATGCTGCATTATAACAAAAGATGTGTCATTATGCTAGGAGGTATGGATTAAGGGATAAATGTTCACTTTACCGAAAATTCATAATTGTCATTGAGAGTTGTGTTTTCCAGTAAGAACATAATAGCTTCCAATCACTCTGCACATTTAATTATTCCGAAGATATTTACAGCTTTTTTTATTTACTTTTTATTGTGTTACAATTCACTTTTAGCATTGTACAGGCATAGTGTTACTGGAAAAGGCAGCAGTTACAGTCAAGGGAATAGAAAACCTAGTACTTATCAGGGACGGTACATTGGTACAAAGTCTTTCAAACACTACGGTTCTTGCCAGTGGAGATACTCTGAGATACACACTACACATGAAATATAAAGGGCTCTAATTAGAGAAGAAAGGACATGATGTATAAACAAAGCTAAATCGCATTATCAAAACTCACCAGCAAAACATATTTACTGGATACAGAATGTTCCCAAAAACTTCAAAGTTATTTTATTTGAATTTATATATGTATATTTATTTATGAATTATTTATTGCTTTAAAGTAGTTGAGAAGGCTAAAGGGTTTTTACCCTTATGTATTCTATGCCTGAAGGTAAAAACCATCTGTGTGATGCTCCCCCCCCCCACAGCCACCCTAATACTTACCTGAGCCCCCTGTTAATCCAACTGTGTGCACAGGAATCCCAGCTCATTGGGTGGGACAGCAGCAGGAGCCATTGGCTTCCACTGCTGCCAATCAAAGCCAGTGAGCCAATGAGGAGAGAGCAGGGGGTGGGGCAGAGCCGCAGCTCTATATGTCTTATAGATGCATAGAGCGGGGTCGGGATGGAGTGTACACTAGTGCCCCCAATAGCAAGCCGCTATTGGTCAAGGGGGAGGAGCCAGGAGCGCCGCTGCTTTGTCAAGCTGACCAATATTTTCCATAGATGTCAATGTTAAAGACAGGGAGCAGTGCAATGTCAAGCTGACCAATATTTCCTATAGACGCCAATGAGCACTGAAAGCTGAAAATTGGTCTGGGCAGGAAGGGGGTGAAAGTGCCTTGTATTTAAGTGGTTAAGGGGAACCCTATGATAGAATTGAAAAAAAACCAGCGTGGGGTCCCCACCCAGATTTCATACCAGGCCTTTTGGGTCTGGTATAAAATTTTAAAGGGCACTCCACGCCAAAATAAAAAAAAACAAATGGCATGGGGTCCCCGCCAAAATCCATACCAGACCCTTATCTGAGCATGCAGCCTGGCAGCCCAGGAAAGGGGGGGGAGGGCAAGCAAGCACCCCCCCTCCTAAACCATACCAAGCTGCTTGCCCTCAACATGGGGAGGGTGCTTTGGGGTGCTCCCAGATCCAGTACCTATTCACTAAAGATATTGGAAAAAAAGTAAAAACCACAGGAAACTGTTTTTGATAAGTCCTTTATTAAAATGAAAAAAGAAAATAAATTGATGTCCCTCGAGGTAAATCCATCGCCAATCATGACGCCCGCTGACCTGAAAAATAGAAAATATGTAAAAAAGAGGCTACCCATCGTATGCCCGATCTTCGGCTTTGACATTTTTATGGGCAAGGGGCAGGGCCACCCCACTATGTCACCCAGTGGAAACGCCCCTTCTGACATCACATGAGGTCACGTGACCTCAAAAGGGTGCGGTGCCACCGGGTGATGGCAGCTCGCCCCCCCCCCCTTCCTGACCTGCCAGGCTGCATGCTCAGATAAGGGTCTGGTATGGATTTTGGGGGGGAACCCCACGCCGCTTTTTTTGTTACATTTTGGCTAGGGGTTCCCCTTGAAATCCATACCAGACCTGAAGGGCCTGATATGAACTGGGGGAGGGGGGGGGGGAGGGGGCTACGCTGTTTTTTTTTTTTTTTTATTTTTTTAACCTCCCTGGCGGTATGATTATGTCAGGAATTACATACCAAAAGCGGTACAATTCTTTTCATGGAAATTTGGCGTTATGTATTATAGGCCTACAATTCTTAGTAATTACTGACTTAAACCTGACCAAAACAAGAGTCTAGTAGACATCCCAGATGTGATAAATTTGAAACACAAACAAGTGAATTATAATCGAATCAATAATATTATTTTATTATTTAATATATAATATATATAATAAAATTATATTATTGATTAGATTATAATTCATGCATTATATATTATATATAGATATATGTGTGTGTGCATACATATATATATATATATATATATATATATATATATATATGCATATATATATATACCGGTGTATATATATATATATATATATATATATATATATATATATATATATGCGTATATATATATATATATATATATATATATATATATATATATATATATATGCATATATATATATATATATATATATATATATGCATATATATATATATATATATATATATATATATATATATGCATATATATATATATATATATATATATATATATATATATATATATATATATAATATAAAATGTGTTTTGTGTTTTGTGCAACGTTTTTTTTTTTTTTTGAATTTCCCTCCCTAGTTCCGCTCCCATGCAGCATTGCTGCTGCAGGGAACGGAACTAGGAAGTGATCAGAGCGACGGAGACCGACGGAGGAGCGGCGGGACTCTCGGCTGGCGGTCACAGCAATGAGAGATCATCGCTGGATCGCCAGGATAAGGTAAGAGAACACCGCTGCGCTCTCTGCAATCCACCCCGAGCGTGACTCGGGGTTACCGCTCCTGATATGAAAAACCAACCCCGAGTCACGCTCGGGATTACCGCTAAGGAGGTTAAGTCTGTGTTGCTGGGAGCCGGCAATACATTACAGCCGCTAATAAGTTTAAATTACATTTTTTCCTTTAGAAATGTCAGTATTGCTGCAGCAGGCTCCATACATTGTACACTTTACAGGCACATTAGGGGACCCCCCAGGCACAATATTTAAATGATTGTTTAATTTTTATTGTTTCACTTTAAGCATCAAAAAAAATCACTGCTCCTTTAAAAATTATTATTTTTTTTAAATGTGCTTTGATACATGTCCCCCAGGACAGTATTCAGTATTCAGGTCCCCATACACATTTTATGGCAATAACTTCCATATAAGCCTTTAAAATGAGGACTTTTGATTTTTCATGTTTGTGTCCCATAGACTTTAATAGAGTTTGCATGTTTGCTTGAACTACTGTTCGAGATCTTCTGGTGTGAACCGAACAGGTGGGTGTTCGGCCCATCCCTATCAATAACCTACAGTATGTTATATTGTGATATAACATATGAGGAGGGCACTTATGGCGTCTTATGGCGAGTGTTTTTCAAGTTTGTGCTAACATTATGGTTTTTAATGTATTCAATTAGGCTTTTTGTAATGTGCATCTGTTGGGTAAGGCATTTTACTTTCACAAATAATATTTTCTATGGAGGAGGTTGAGTCTAACCCAACTCACATCAAAACCCATTTTATTTAAACATTATGGGCTCCACAGGGGACACAATATAGGAAATTTGAATTGCCGTTTTTTTTCTTTGTTGTGTAGTTTGGAAGAGAATTTAACATTAAGCCTGAATTCAAACTTTTGCAATCCATTGCGATACATTTGACACATGTTGCTTTACAAGTTACCATGCATTGTGTTAAAGTGGTTTTAAAAGGCTTGTGGTTTTTTAGCCAAGAATCCAAAGAAACAACTCTAAATAATGTTTGATCACACATTAAAGATAAATGGTTCCATGTTTCCTTCTTTATGTTTTTTTTTTTTTTTTGTTCATATTTTATTCTTTCTTTGCTCTTTTTTTTTTTAATCTGTAATTTGTTATTTTTTCTCCACCTTTCAATGTAGTTTAGTTTATTCTGTATTCAGTGTATTGTTTTCATAAACATATATTATTTCTTAAACTTGGAGTGGATTTTGTCTCATCAAAAGCAAAATAATCCCACCAATAATAATATACTGTATATAACAGTAAGCACAATTATCATTATGGAGTGCAGAGCCTGCACCTTCCACCTTCATCTTGCGTATCCTCTAATATATAGCCACACAGCGATAACAACCTGCAGATATAAGATGGCAAATTATCCCAAAAGCTCATTTAGGTGACTGATATGATGCACAAGTTATCCTTGCACAGAATGACCCCATTATGGAATATTCCGGGAGAGGGATTGCCATTTTTTAAATTTTTGCGTTCTCAATATCTTCTGGACAGTTGTGACAGGTATGAACATAGAACAAAATATCACGGATAGAAATACAGATGGAATCAGAATTCTCTGTGCAACTGACCTGTTCAATGACTTTTCAAAGATTTTAGATAGGAACTATTTCACAGTGTTCACAAGACCTAGGACAAAAGCTTGCAGAAGGCCAGACAGCACAATGATAAAAGGGTAAGACAGCCCTTTTCCGATAATTTTATTTTTGGAGGTTAGGTTTAACAATAGAAAAACCTATACAATTTAACTACAGTATATATACTCCTATACGGCCCCCAACACAAATTTACTTTGCAGCTCTTGTTACACTTTAGGAAGATCTTAACTGTAATATATTGTAAATTAAAAAAGCATTATGGCTTATTGTTGTAGACTGTATCTACAGATGCAGAGCTCATAATTTAAAAATACATGTTAGATCTAATTAAAGCACAACTATGGTCAAAATATAAAATTATGTATTAATTTACATATTGTGTTTTAATTATTTCTAGCTTACTATTCTGAATGCAGTGGCATATCATTCAGGGATGCAAAGTGTGCAGTGCACAGAGGCCCTGAAGGGAATGTGCCCACTGTGCTTCAACAGACACTGCACCTATGGATGTTCCAGGAGCTACAGCTGTACCTGCCAGCAGAAAGATGCTATGGGGGAGGATTTTTCCCTGGTGTCGCTGCTCACCGGCTAGCGCTTCCTTCCAGATTTCCCAGCGGATTACATCATACCATCCTAGCAGCACCTTCTCTGAGGCTGATATCTGTACCTCTTCTGCTGTCCGGACCTTGGATCCCGGTGGAGGTTTGGATGTCCCAGACTGCAGAAAGTATCCCACTGCTTGCCACCAATGTAACGGATCACCTGGCACCCCGACTGGGTAAATCCATTGACGGATGCTACTAGTTCTTCCCGAAGGCTCCAAGCACTCCAGACACCATAACCACCGCCGCAGCTTGGTTTGGGGTCTCGCCGTCTCCTACCCACCCTGAACCCATGACAAGGTTCCAGGTTCCAGTGGGTGAACCTCTCTTTTCCCAGAGAGTGAAGCAGGAACAGGAACAAGCTCTTACAAGAGCTTAGTGATTATTCAAGGGAGTATGGAGAGCATAGCAATCCCTTGTAGCAGATTCCCCCAATATGAGACAGGACTCTAGATTAAGGGTGAAGTAGAACTCTAGCTTTAATGGTACAGCTGCTCTTATATAAGCGTTTCCCCCACAAGGTTTCCGCCCAGGTGGACCTTGTGGGGAAGAGGACACGAAATTCACAATCCAATAGAAACTGAGTTTTACACTCAGTCACTCCCATACAGTGTACACAATCCCCCCCGGCCTGATTACATTATCATATGCAGATGAAATTGTATACAGAAATAGAATTAACCTGAACTAATTATCTAGCCATCTGGACAGAACAATGTGAGGCATTAACATTTAACAATGAAACAGACAGACTTAACCCAATCCACATCACACCTCAATAGATAGACAAAAGGACAAGACTGCCAATGACAGTCTGTCTGTCTCCTAAATTGAAGTACATGGAATACACATCTACGTATTGCTATGATTATTTAGGTGTCACAGACTTCATGGCAACAGGCTATAAGTCTCACAGTGTAAAGTGGGATTAAATCTTCATATTTCTTGAGAGATATTGTTGATAAATATTACTCTCCCATTTGAAGTTATCCAAACCATATTCTCAGTGTCCATTAAGTATCTGTCTTTCACTCCCAGTGATAGTGAGTACCGTCACACTACCCACCATCATACACTCCACACTCCTCTCCTGCACATAGTACCCTCCGCCAGGCACTACCCACTCCTCCCCTAGACATACTACCCACTGCCATACACTCTGCACTCCTATCCTGCACATACTACTCACATTCATACACTCCGCACTCCTCTCCTGGACATACTACCCACCACCACACACTCCACACTCCTCTCCTGGATATACTACATACTACCCACTGCTGTGCACTACGCATTCCTCTCCTGTTCATACTACCCACCACCATACAATCTGCACTCCTCTCCTGGTCATACTACCTATCATCTCCGCACTCCTCTCCTTGATATACTACCCCCATCATACCTTCTGCACTCCTCTCCTGCACATACTACCCACCACCATACACTCCGCACTCCTCTCCCAGACATACTTCCAACCCGCCATATACTCCGCACTCCTCTCCCAGGCATACTGCCCACTGCCATACACTATGCACCCCTCTCCTGCACATACTACCCACCACCATACCCTCTGCACTCTTCTCCTGCACCTTCTACCCAACGTCATACACTACGCACCCCTCTCCTACACATTCTACCCACCACCATACCCTCTCCATACTACCCACCACCATACTCTATACACTCATCTCCTGGACATACTACCCACTGCCATACACTCCTGCACCCTTCTCCTGGAAATACAACCAACTGCCATACACTATCCACTCCACACTCCACTCCTGCATATACTATGTTAAATGCACAGCAAAAAAGGTGTCCCTGGAACTTTTTTGAAAGGTTGGCATCTATGTCCTATGTTACTCAAAGTCAGATACACAGATTCTGTTGCTGAAGCTGGGGGCTGCTGTCTAAGGGCAGGATCAGCAGCACTGGGGAGCATGTTGCTTACGTCATCCTAACTACTGGGAGCAGGGGAGAAAGGAATTCTCCCATGCCACTGAGATTTGTCTGAATTGAGGTCTGTAAATTGTGGGGGGGGGGGATTGTGCAGACAGACTGACTTGGGGTGATATTTTACTGGGGGCAGACTGACCTGTGGGGGGAGGAATTGTGGGGGGGGTGGACTGGCTTTTGGGGGATGTTGTACTTGGAGACAGACTAACTAATTTGTGTAGATAGATGAGTCTGCCTGCTGACTGAATGAGAAACAACTATGGCCAGCTTAACAGAGTCCTGAACTACATCCGCTATATTGTATTTTATACACTCCTGCATGTATACACTATGCTGCACATTACTCCTGGTTGCTAAGCAGTTCCAGACTATTTTAATGAAGTTCTTCTTTAACCACTTACCGCCCGCCCGCCGTCATATGACGGCGGGACGGTGCGGCTATTATCCTGGGCGGACGTCATATGACGTGACCCAGTAAATGCAGGGCAGGCACGCGATCGCGGGCGCGCCGCCGTGCACTGTCGGTGTCGGCGTGTCCCCGGGACATAGCCGGTCACCGGCAGGGGGGAAACAGCCAATAGGCATGGCTGTTTCCCACGTGATCGGCTGTGTTCCAATGACACAGCCGATCACAATGAAGGCGCCCGGGAGATGACCGCGCATGCGCGATCGGGAGCGCGCAGCGCAGTCATGTCGGTGGCACTGTGTTCCGTAGGAACACAGCTGTCACCGGCGGTAGTAAACAGTCACTGACAGTGACTGTTTACTATGTGATCGGCTGTGAATCCATTCACAGCCGATCACAAAATGTAAACAAAGAGCAGTAACTCACTGTTACTAGCTCTTCTCTCCTCATACAGTTTCCAGTATGAGGGGAGAAGAGCTAGAAATAGTGAGTTACTGCTCTGTGTACCTGTAAAAGTAAAATCAAAGTAAAAATCACACAAATAAAGGTCCACAAAAAGTCCTCAGCCCCCCCCCAATGTCACCTGTCACCCAACAGTCACCTCATCATTGCCTAGAAATTGACACCCATAACGTTCACAGGTGAGCGCAGCGATCGCGGGCAGAATCACCGCGATTCTGCCCGCGATCCGGAAATTGGTGCAAATTGCGGGACGCCTGTGCGTTGCCCGTGATTTGCAATAGCACCCCAAACGCTGTGCGATGTTGCCACCATTTCCGCCTGCCGAATCGCGGTAACATCGCGCAAACATCGCATGACGCCCAAAAAAGGTACAGGAGCTTCTTTGGGGCGTCATGCGTTGTTTGCGTGATGTTACCTCAATTCGGCAGGCGGAAATCGCAGCAACATCGCACAGTGTTTGGGGTGCTATTGCAAAAAACGGGCAACGCACAGGCGTCCCGCAATTTGCAATGATTTCTGGATCACGGGCAGAATCGCAGTGATTCTGCCCGCGATCGCTACACTCACATGTGAACGTAGCCTAAAGTTCACCGGTCACCAGAGACTGCCATCAGTACCGCCGTGCACCATCGCCCGTCACCTGTCACCCCATCAATCACCGTCACCTATCACCCCATCAGTCATCGTCACCTGTCACCCCATCAGTCATCGTCATCTGTCACCCTATCAATCATCGTCACTTGACACCCCGTCAGTGATTGTCATCTGTCACCCCATCAATCATCGTCACTTGTCACCTCATCAATCATCGTCACCTGTCACCTCATCAATCATCATCACCTGTCACCCCATCAGTCATCGTCACCTGTCACCCCATCAGTCATCGTCACCTGTCACCCCATCAGTCATTGTCACCTGTCACCCTATGAGTCATCGTCACCTGTTTGCCATATACATGCAATCACTTACTGACCGCCTAACGACTATATGCGTCGGCCATTAAAAGCTAAATACTGGGGTTATGGCAGCAGATAGCCCCCATAACCCCGGTATTTTTTGAAACGGCGGGCGGTCAACTTTTAGATAAGGGTGGTCCCAGTGGCAGATTCGCCGCGGAATTACCCTTACGGTGCAGGGGAAGAGGTGCCCCCCCCCCTCCTGCCGCGTCTCAGACGTTTTCCCAGCTTACCGGACCCGCCGGCAGCGGGGAAAACTATCCGGTCCCGAATCCTCAGAGACAGGAAGTCGAGTGAGGGCAAGATGGCCCTCACTCAACTCTATGGTCTTGGAGGACCGGAGCTACGTCAAAAGACGTTGCCTAGCAACCGGTTTAAAGGGCCGCTTTTTTTTTTCTTTTTTTTTTTTCCTCTTTCAACAATTTTTTTTTTTTTTCTTTTTTAGTGTAGTTGTGAGGTGTGAGGTCTTTTTGACCCCAGATCTCACAATAAAGAGGACCTGTCATGCCTATTTCTATTACAAGGGATGTTTACATTCCTTGTAATAGGAATAAAAATTATCAAAACATTTTTTTTTAAACTGTGTAAAAATAAAAAAATAATAAATAAAATAAATAGGAAAAAAAAAAAAAATTAAAGCGCCCTGTCCCCGTTAGCTCGCGCGCAGAAGCAAACGCATACGCAAGTCCCGCCCACATATGTAAACGGTGTTCAAACCATACATGTGAGGTATCGCCGCGATCGTTAGAGCGAGAGCAATAATTTGAGCCCTAGACCTCCTCTGTAACTTTAAGTTAGTAACCTGCAGAAATTTTTAAAATGTTGCCTATGGGGATTTTTAAGTACCAATGTTTGGCGCCATTCTGTGAGCATGCGCAATTTTGAAGCATGACATGTTGGGTATCTATTTACTCGGCGTAACATTATCTTTCACATTATGGAAAAAAATTGTGCTAAATTTACTGTTTTCTTATTTTTTAGTTAAAAAAAGTGAATTTTTTTCAAAAAAATCGCATTTATTCTCTAGGGTCTCTGCTAAAAAAATATATATAATGTTTAGGGGTTCCAAGTAGTTTTCTAGCAAAAAAAAAGATTTTAGCTTGTAAACACCAAGTGTCAAAAATAGGCCCAGTCTTAAAGTGGATAAATGGACAACTTTGTGTAAAGCGCTACTTGGATGTTAGGCCTATGTATGTGGCCAGGCTGTGAAAAAGTGTTACACATGTGGTATCGCCATACTCTGGAGGAATAGCAGAATGTATTTTGGGGTGCAATTTTTGCTATGTACATGCTATGTGTTAGAAATATTGCATAAATGGACAGCTTTGTGTAAAAAAAATGTGTTTTCATTTTCTTTCCACATTTTCCAAAAACTTGTGGAAAAAAATGACATATTCAAAAGACTCATTATGCCTCAAAAATTATACGTTGGGCTGTTTGCTTTCCAAAATGGGGTCATTTTATGGGGGTTTCCATTGTCCTGGTGCTCCAGGGCCCAGTGTTAATTTCGTCGACTAAAACCGACTAAAACGTTTTCGTCGACTAACACAATTCAGATGACTAAAATACGACTAAAACTAAAATGGCATTTTAGTCAAAAGACTATAACTAAAACTAAATCGAAATTTGCTGCCAAAAATTAACACTGGTGCATGCTCAAAGCATAAATAATAACATATTAGATTTTTCACTCCAGGACCAGCAGTAGTATATAATGAGTTTGGAAATTGTAGAGAAATGCTTAAATAATGCATTACAAATTACAATTGAACTACACCCATTTGATTATAGATGACTAAAATGAGTTTTAGTCGACTAAAATGTAGGGCGTTTTAGTCGACTAAAATATACTGGAGTTTTAGTCGACTAAATACGACTAAAACTAAAACACTTGCAGAAGACTAAAATGGGACTAAAACTAAAATGCCATTTTAGTCCTAAAATTGAAATTTGCTGCCAAAATTAACACTGCCAGGGCCTTCAAAAGTGCGATAGGTTGTCAGGAAATTATATGTGTAATTTGTGCTCCTAGAATGCCGGACGCTGCTACTTGGATGTTAGGCCTCTGTATGTGGCCAGGCTGTGAAAAAGTCTCACACATGTGGTATCGCCATACTCAGGAGGAGTAGTAGAATGTGTTTTAGGGTGTAGTTGCAAGTATACATATGCTGTATGAGAGAAATAACCTGTTAATACGGCAATTTGTAAAAAAAAAAAAAAAAAAAAAACTTCATTTTGCAAAGCATTGTGGGAAAAAATTTCAAAAAACTCACCATGCCCCTTATTAAATACATTGGAATGTCTACTTTCCAAAAAGGGGTCATTTGGGGGGTATTTGTACTGTCCTGACTTTTTAGTGTCTCAAGAAATGAGATAGGCCTTCAGTACATCAGGTGTGATCAAGTGTGATCAATTTTCAATGATTCGCACCATAGCTTGTGGACTCTATAACTTTCACAAAGACCAAATAATATACACTTACTTGGGTTATTTTTACCAAAGATAAGTAGCAGTATAAATTTTGGCCAAAATTTGTGAAGAAAAATTACTAATTTGCAAAATTTTATGACAGAAACAAAGAAAAATCCGTCTTTTCACGATATTTTCAGTCTTTTTTTATTTATAGCACAAAAAATAAAAAACCCAGTATTGATCAAATACCATCAAAAGAAAGCTCTATTTGTGTGAAAAAAAGGACACAATTTTTGTATGGGTACAGTGTTGCATGACTGAGTAATTCTCAGTCAAAGTGTGCGAGCGCTGAAAGCGGAAAATCGGTCTTGGCAGGAAGGGGGTGAAAGTGCACTGTAGGCAAGTGGTTAAAGTAGGCTCAGTCAAAGTGGTAGCTCTAATAGCAGTGTTTCATTTTTAAAATAAAGATTGTGCTGAGATTTTTCTGTGAGACTCTGGCTTATGGGACAGCAATTATGAGTACAATAAGGCTTTTGCTTTATTTAATTACACCCCTTTATGCCCCTCCTGCTTTTATAACAATGTGGCTCCACTCACTAGCAATGCTTTACTACTCTACTTACATCTTTTACAATCATAGCGACGCTTATTGCACACCACGTTTTTTTTTTTTTTTTTATCAAACAATGGGGCCCAGCTTATATTCTTGCACACAGGCTTACTGATTTTATAACAAGCCCCTGATCTTGAAGTTTGTAAACTTACTTTGTGAAGATCCCCACACATTTACTTCCTTGAATTCTGTGATACGTATTCACTATGTCCTGTAAGTAGGCACTGCTGTGTTACACATTTCACTAAGCCTGCCTTCTGACTTACCAAAATGATGAGAGGAGGAGAGAAGGACTTTAAGAGGCAAAGTCAGTACAGGAATCACTTCTTGCAGGCAGCAAGGTACTATGGGATATGAAGTTCTTAGAAACAGAAAGTAAACAACAGAGAAGATGCTGTAAAGCATGCAGGGAATCCAGGAAGTTGTGGAAGGAGATGGCCAACAGAGGCCAGCGCTCATCCCAAGAAAGGAAATTTTAAAGTAAGTTTATTGATAAAGGATTTGATAAAAGTCAGCGGATGAAACATGTCTGGATGTCAAATGCTGACCCCGAAACTGTAAGTGCCCATTACACCATCTTGAGTATTGGAAACCTGCATCTTAGTACCTATATGAGAAGTTTTATGGCAAATAAAGTGATTTTAATGGGGGGCATCTGCATTATGAGTTTATTTTATCCTTTTATGTCCTATACATTCATTCATTAGGAGTCTGTGCAATAAGGGGACCAGAAGATTTTCAGATGCAAGTTCACCCAACAAGGAATGGGCCGAACAACCCCCTGTTCGGGTTCACCCCAGAACATCTCGAACAGGAAAAAATTTCTAGCGAACATGAGAACTCTATTAAAGTCTATGGGACACGAACATGAAAAATCAAAAGTCCTTATTGTAAAGGCTTATATGCAAGTTATTGCCATAAAAAAGTGTATGAGAACCTGGGTACTGCCCTGGGGGACATGTATCAATGCAAAAAAAATGTTTATATGTTTCAATATTTTTTATTATGAACAGCTTTTAGTATAACAATCAACAGCAGCATTTACATTTTACAGAAAATAAGTCTGTTATAACATAAGTTATGCACTCATCGACAAACATCATCAAACAGTAAAGCCAAAGATGAGTGAGTGAAAGGTGAGTGACGGACTCTCACACGTTGTGAACAGGAATCTGTGAGATTCAGAGACATGAAAAAATCCTGAATATTGCTGTACTCCTTGGTAACTTTATTGAAGTATTAAAATCACATCACAGGTATGACAGGAACATAAAAGGTAACGCGTTTCACGCTAAAGTCAGCGCTTACTCAAACCTGATTGGAGTAAGCACTGACTTCAGTGCAAAACACGTTACCTTTTATGTTCCTGTCATACCTGTGATGTGATTTTAATACTTCAATAAAGTTACCAAGGAGTGCAGCAATATTCCAGATTTTTGCATGTCTCTGAAACATCATCAAACTATTTAACCACTTGCCGTCTGCTCACTAGAGCTCTACTGCGGCAAAGTGGCTCGTTATCGCCTGGCGACGTAGACCTACGTCGCCAGACACTCCCCTTTCCCGGAGGCTCGCTCCCGCTGTATTCAGTCACAGCGGGAGTTGGGCCAGGGGAGGAACGTCGGGGAATCGAGTGTGGAGATCCGCCCGCTTGTGTTAACACAAGCGGGCGGATCTCCTAAGTGACAGGCAGGGTCAGATTGCAGGGTTCAGCATAGCTGAACATGCGATCTGTCCCTGTGTCACTCAGTCACCTCCCCCCACACACGTTAATAAGCACCAGGCATACATTAACCCCTCCCTCTCCAATAAAATTAACCCCTTCCCTGCCAGTGTAGGTGCATATACCGTATATATCGGCGTATAACACACACTTTTTCCTCCTAAAAATGGAGGAAAAAGCAGCAGTGCGTGTTATACGCCGATATTAAAAAAAAAACGGCCAGGAAGCATTGCCGAGAGCAGAAGGGGCGGGCCGGGCCGAGGAGAAGGAAGGACGAGCTGTCATAAGAGCAGAAGGGGGTGGGCCGAGCCGAGGAGAAGGGAGAACGAGCGAGCGCAGTCATCGGAAGTCCCACCTATGACAGACGTCACACCTCTCGGCAGAGGAGGCGGGACTTCCGATGACTGCGCTCGCTAGTTCTTCCTTCTCCTCGGCCCGGCCCGCCCCCTTCTGCTCTTATGACAGCTAGTCCTTCCTTCTCCTCGGCCCGGCCCGGCCCTTCTGCTCTCGGCGCTGCTTCCCGGCATTTTTTTAAACAAATTTGGTCAGTTCCAATAGCGCTTGCGAGGCTGCATATTTGGAGATGGCGCTTGCGAGGCTGCATACATGGACACTGCTGGTGGGCTGCATACATGGACACTGCTGGTGGGCTGCATACATGGACACTGCTGGTGGGCTGCATACATGGACACTGCTGGTGGGCTGCATTTATGGACACTGCTGGTGGGTTGCATTTATGGACACTGCTGATGAGGATGCATTGTTGGACACTGCTGATGAGGCTGCATTCATGGGCACTGGTGAGATATCATTTGATTTAAAAAAAAAAATGTTTTGAGTTCAAAGCTGTTTATTTTATATTTAAGCTTTTTTCCTGAAATTTCTCACCAAATATTGGGTGCGTGTTATACGCCGGCGCGTGTTATACGCCGATAAATATATCATATAGCACTGATTACTGCAGTAATGTCACTGGTACCCCCAAAAGTGTCAAAAATGTCAGTCAAGGGTCCGATCTGTCTGCCACAATGTCGCAGTCCCCCAGAAAAAAATCGCAGATCGCCGCCATTACTCGTTAAAAAAAAACCACAAAAAATGACAGAAATCTTTCCCTTAGTTAGTAAACGCAATAACTTTTCCGCAAACCAATCAAAATACGCTTATTGTGATTTTTTTTTTACCAAACATAGGTAGCAGAAAACAAATTGGCCAAAAATTTTAAAAAAATTTTGATTTTTTTACATTTTTTGGGGGGGAATTTCATTTCAAATATTGTTATTTTTTCAAAATGTATGCTCTTTTTTTGTTTATAGCGCAAAAAGTAAAAATCGCACAGGTGATCAAATACCACCAAAAGAAAGCTCTGTTTGTGGGAAAAAAAGGACGTAAATTTTGTTTGGGTACGGCGTCGCACGACTGCGCAATTGTCAGTTAAAGTCGCACAGTGCCGAATCGCAAAAAGTGGCCTGGACGTAAGACAGCAAAATCCTCCGGTGGTAAAGTGGTTAATTCGTTAACCGATTCAACTAATTATCAGCAAGGTGAAACAATTATATTGGTGCATACTCTTACTTGTTTGTCAGAACAGGTCAATGTCCAGCAAAGTGTGCTTTCCTCAAGCACCGTCCTATAGCGTAGCGAAACATAACACAGGAATAAACATAAACAAACAAACAACATAGATAAAGGTGGGGGGGGGGGGTGTTCCAGGAAGTACAAGGTATCTTCTCTAGCGGTATCCTTCTTTAATTGGTTATGGGTACTTAGGTCTTTAGACGTGTTGCTTCTGGGAGTAAGAAGCAACATCTGGGTTTTTATATTGGTTCTTAGAGCTCTTTATTTTTCAAGAATGTTTGGATCCATAAGGACCACTGGTGATGGAAGGTACGTAAGGAGTTGTGGTTACAAGCTATTGTTCTTTCATATAAACAATGGAGATTTACCCTGTGAATAAACTCAATAAACTCAGAGAGTTCTGGGGCAAAGTCGGTCTTCCATTTTTTGGTGATAACCAATCTGGATGCTATGAAAATATGGGTCACTACAGTTCTGAATTGTCGTGGGAAGCTAGAAATATGAAGGTTCAGTAGTGCCATTCCTGGGGAAAGTTTAGTCAGAATACCTGTGAGTTGATAGATCATTGCGAATACTCCATTCCAGAAACTAAGTAAGTTAGAACATTCCCACGGGATATGGCTAAGGTTCTCTATGCTCCCGCAGTGGCGCCAGCAGGGGAAAGAGTAGTCTGGATACATTTTTGACAATTTATACAGTGAAAGGTAGCCCTTATGTAAGATATTTAGGTAATTATCCTAATGATCCGTGCATCTGGAACCAGTAAAGTTTTGTCAAACTGCAAATAGCCAAGTGTGTAAAGGGAAAGATTCACCTAGTTCCTTCTCCCAGCGAAGAAATGTTGGGCTTTTTTGGGTCAGATCTAGGTATTGGAGAGCCAATAAAACCAAGAGATTCCCCCCTTTCACTGGTTGTTTAGCACCTAAGTACTTCTGGCTTAGTGTCACAGAATTAGCGGGGAACTTGGAATGGAAGTAATGCATTTGCATTTTTGCAAATGATCCGTCCCACTGGTTTTCTGGAATCTCAGACCAGTCCCTGGTCCCAAGTTTTGACCAATGAGCCACATCCAAGAAGGGGATAAGGTATTTATATATCCTTTGCGATAAGGGATTTTGGAACAAATCAGAGTCGGGGAGCTGTATGGTTAAGAGGGCTCGCCAAGCCTGCAGAGAGGCTTGTATGCTAGGGATATCAATGATTTGGTGGTTCAGGTCATAGACTGTAGCTTGAAGGAGAGAGGGAAGGACCCTATCTATGAAGGAGCGATTTCTCTAAGGAGACCCATAATTTGTCAGAGGCAGGATGAAACCAGGCCTTCATTTGGTCAAGAAATATGGCATGTTGGTAATATTTCAACACCAGTAGGTTTACCCCTCCATTGGATTTATGTTTAATCAGCATATTGAAGGCGATCCGGGCTCTGCCCCCTTTACATGCATATTTTCTTAGCATAATATCGCAATCTCTTGTAGCACCCTCCTAGGGAGGTGCTAGAGAGAGAGTATAGTTTTTGGCTCTGCCTGCCTGCCTATCAGAGGAGCAGCAGGCAAATTCTATATTGCTTTCTGCTTAACAGAGAGCAGGATCTGTGAGTTAGGTCTGCTTATGGTGCTCAGTGTGTGATTTATCTGGTCTGGGAGTGTTTCACACTGGTCCAATAGGGAGGCGTGTTGGACAGTGGAGGAAACCAGGCCAATGTGTACACAGGTTTTGATACAGCCTCAGTGATTGGCACAGACTGGTGGTCTCGGTGCATTCTGGGGTGTAGTATAAAAGCCAGGAGCACATGTGCTCGGGGTCTTTGGCTGGGGAGCAGAGTCCTGGAAGGAAGGTGGCGGCTGCCTCCTCCTCTGTATCAGTTGGTGCATGGACGCAGGTGATGGCTTGGTGGACCAGAAGGAAGGAACTGAACCCAGAGGTCCAGGAGAACTAACTGGAGGCGTTGAGACCCTGGAAAAACAGTATAGTGAGTACAGGGGATAGTGCCTAGGGGCCTGACCTGAGAGGGGGCCACCCGCAGTAGTATAGTCAGAGGACAGGTGTCAGCTGGTGGAGTGAAAGGGGGTGCTAGGCGAGTACGCTGAAGATAGTTATTCAATCAAGTCACCTGCTCAGAGACTTAATCCTAAAGTTCATCTAGTGGCAAGATGAACCAGCAGTCTGGCTGCATTTACAGACAGGAGTTTTATGGGAATAGTTCAATTCTGGAATATCCCACTCATACTCTTCCCTTCTCCCATTCCTCTTTAAAATAAAAAAACACAAAAGCAACTACAACCCCTAGACTGTTTATTGACTGAGCCAAGAAGAACAGAGTTAAATTGTGCATGCTGCAGTTGCTAACGGTAACCCAGGGGGACCCGCAAGTGTAATATTCAGCAGTCCTCAAGGGCAGTGCTACACTCTGAAAAAATTTCTAGGTAGGGGGGTGGGGATAGTTTGAAAAAGATAAAGTATTTTAAGCAACGTCATCATTTTAAATGCCGCAACTCTTCCTATCCAGGACATCTCATGAAGTGATAGGGAGTGTATGTCCTCCCTCATCTCTTCCAGGAGAGGCATAAAATTAAGGTCGTAAGTTTTAGCGGTGGGATAGGAGAGATTTATCCCTAAGTATTTTAAGGAATGTGTTTCCCACTGGTAGTGGAACTGTGATTTTTAATGATGGAGAGCGGTTTTATTTACCTGTATTGGGAGTATAGATGATTAGTGACACTGATTTTATAGCAGGATCCTTTACTAAATTCGTAGATCACTTTTTGGACTTCTTTAGGGTTAACATAACATCATCTGAAAAAAGACCTATTTTATGAGAAGTTCCTTCAACCCTCACCCCAGAGATCAGGGGGTTCGCTCTGATTGCAGAGGCCAGTGGTTCCATAATCATTGTAAATATAATGGGCAATAGAGGGCATCCTTGGTGGGTGCCATTGGTTATCTAGAACGCCTCAGATAGGACATTTTAGGTGTAGCTACAAGCCAATGGTTTGGAGTATAATGTCATTATCCCAGATTGTATCAATCCCAAAAGTCGAAACTCAGTAAGAACTGCTCTCAGAAATCCCCAGTGCACCCTGTGAAAAACCTTTTCGGCACCTAGGTTCAGGAAGATTGATGGTTCACCTCAGCCCTCTAGGATCTTTAACTAATTGAACATACGTCTAGTACCGTTAGGGGCCTGACGTTCCATCACGAAACCCACTTCTATAAGGGAAGGAGTAACCGTGGCCAACCTATTTGCTAATATTTTGGCATATTTCTTAAAGTCTGTGTTCAATAGCGATATGGGTCTAAAATTCTTGGGATGAACGGGGTCCTTTCCTAGCTTAGGCAGTGTAATCGCAATCGCTTTTAACATTTCTTGCAGAAAGGAACCAGAGGTTGCTGCTTTATTAAATACTGAGGTTAAGTGAGGAGCGATGACATGGCTCATGACTTTATAGTATTCTGCTGAGAAGCCATCGCCTCCTTGTGCCTTGTTGTTTTTCAGTCCCTTAATAACTTTTGTTTGTTTCAGCAGAAGAAATAGGGGCATTTAACAATGCTAAGACGTCTGATTCTACTTGGGGCAGGTGGATAGAGGATAGATAAGCCAAGATGGTCTCCTCTGTGGGTTGGGGTGTAGTGGGGTCCTCGTGCAGATTGTATAGGGAATAGTAAAATAGTTTTAGCTATTTCAGCAGGATGATATACTACACTGCCATCTAGTGGATTTTGAATAGATGTCAGGTTAGTTTTTGTTCACTGTTTCTGCAGTTTCCTAGCCAGAAATTTCCCCAATCTATTGGTTTGTGAGTAATATAAAGCTTTTAATGATTTCAAAATCTTTTCCTGTCCTGACATTAGCAACAGGCGCAGTTCCTGTCTAGCTCATAGTAAGGCCGCTACTTTATCCTTCTCAGGTAAAGTCTTAGTGCTTCTCTCTAAATTTTGGATTTTATCCAATAGCCTGCCTCCTCTGCTTCCGCAGCCTAGAGGCCTGCTGGATCAGCAAGCCCCTAGCCTCCGCTTTATTTGCATACCAAGTCATAAAAAAACATCCATAGAGGGTAAAGTGTTAAGTTGAAAATATTCCTGCAGTTGAGCTCTAATTCTTTTTCGAGGTTTCTCCTGGGACAGGAGGAAGGTATTATTGCGCCAAAGTGTGGTTGGGTGAGATTTATGATCTTCTCTTAATACAAGACAAATCGGGGCGTGATCTGACCATGTTATACAATGAATAAGGGCTTGAGACCTCTTTTGTAACAAATGGAGGTCAGTAGACTTTGTGGTGGTAAGTTTTGAAAAGAACTGCTGACGGGTAATGCTGGTGGGTATAGCTGGCTGGTACTGTTGGTGGGTACAGCTGGCTGGTACTGCTGTGGGTACTGCTGGCTCAGGCTGGTACTGCTGGCTTGTATTGTGCTGTGGGTACTGCTGGCTGGTACTGCTGTGGGTATTGCTGATTCAGGCTGGTACTGTGCTGTAGGTACTGCCTTGGGTACTGCTGGCTCAGGCTGGTACTGCTGGCTGGTACTGTGCTGTGGGTACTGCTGGCTGGTACTGCTGGCTAGTACTGCTGGCTGGTACTGCTGGCTCAGGCTGGTACTGCTGGCTGGCATTGCTGTGGGTACTTCTGGCTGGTACTGTGCTGTAGGTACTGTTGTGGGTACTGCTGACTCTGGCTGGTACTGCTGTGGGTACTACTGGCTCTGGCTGGTACTGCTGTGGGTACTGCTGGTTCTGCTGTGGGCACTGCTGGCTCTGGCTGGTACTGCTGTGGGTACTGCTGGCACTGGCTTATACTGCTGTGAGTACTGCTGGCTCTGGCTGGTACTGCTGTGAGTACTGCTGGCTCTGGCTGGTACTGCTGGCTCTGGCTGGTACTGCTGTGTGTGCTGCTGGTGATAAATGCTGACTAGCAGCGGCGCCGCACTGGAGGAAGAGGCGATGTTTCCTGTATTGGTCACAGGCGGAGTGCATTTGATATCACTCCGCCTGTGACTCACTCAGACTGTCAGAACGGAGCCGGAACTATACAGGAAGCATTGGCTCTGTTCTGACAGATCAGCTAAGAGACACAAGAGCTGCACGGGGGGCCGGACCAAATGACTTTGAGGGCCGCATACGGCCCCCGGGACGTAGGTTCCCAATCCCTGGATTAAAGAATCTCACGTAGATGACCACTAGTATGCGACTTACAGAGTGTAGATAGTCTTCCGACCGGAAGAGGGAGGTAGCAGGGTGTAGGGATGAAGGTAATCTCCAACGGATATTCGGATTGATAGTTGGCAATTCCTCTGAACTTCCTGGGTTAAAAGGGTAAGATGAACAAACACAAACCAACAGAACAGTCAATAAAAGAGACATAACGGTCGTAAGAAAAGTTAAGCACCAGCTAAGTAAGAAAAGTTAAGCACCAGAGTTCTACATTAGGGGTTCTGCAGATAAAGGACTTTGGCAAATTCCTGGGGTATTTCATCTACCTGGGGGTAGAATCTGTACAGTATGAAGGAGGTCTCCAGACAGCGTTTCATCCTGGGATGGATTGCCACTCCTGCTCTACTCGGCTTGGGTATCTACTAGAGGCAGGGTGATAATCAGAGGGTGGTAAAAGGCCTAATTTCTTTGTCAGTTTAATACCATCCTCTACCAAGGTGACAGTGAATGATTTCCTATCTTTTGTGATGATCAGTTTAGCTGGGAACCCCCATTTGTACACAATGTTGTGGTTACGTAGGAGTTTCGCTACGGAGTGCAATTTTTTCCTTGCTTGGATAGTGTGCTGTGACAGGTCTTAATATAGTTGTATATGTGCATATGGTTCTGGCAAGGGGAATAGCATCTTAAGAATTGCATAAGATCATCTTTCATGTGGTAAAAGTGGATCCTAGCGATAACATCACGAGAGACATTATCCAGTAGATGGGAGGGTTTAGGAAGTCTATGAGCCTTGTCAACTACCACTTCCCTATCTGGGGTCTCCGACAGGAGGGTGGTTATCATTTGCTGTATATAGCCGTGAATATCTGAGGTGAGGACTGTCTCCGATACTGCCCCGGAACTTCACATTATTCCTTTGAGAGTGGTCCTCAAGGTCTGCTAATTTGGCTTTAAGGACATCCATATCTTGCTCCCTGTCGTTATTAGCATCTAATAGCTCATTATGCGCTCCCGCAAATTCGCCCATTTTGCGTTACACGTGATCCACCTGATCTCCAAATTCTGTGACATATGCGTTGATATGGGCCATAAATGAGACAGTTTCTTTATGTGATGAGCCCTTAAGCGACAGCAACATGTCTTTCATAGTAGTATCATTAATAGGTTGGCCCAATTAGGGGAATTCCTCTAGCGCATCCACTAGATCCCTATTGTTATCTAGGCTTGGGGATATGTCCTCCCAATGTTTCTCCCCGGCCAAGCATGGTGCAGGGGAGCTCTTCTTTTTAGCTTTCTGTGGGCTGTTTAGAGGGGGTCCACTATAACAAGAGCTTTGGGGGCACCCCATGTACCTGTAGTGCGGTGCCTGCTTCCTCCATCCTCTGCCCTGGCACTGCACGTGGGAGGATGAGGGCCACTGTCACCATCTTGGCATTGTGTACCACCGGCCGTGGGGAAGAAATCAGTAAGTCTCCATGGACCGGAGGATGTTTTCCTCTTCCCCATCATGTCCCGCAGTGCCTGCTCTACAAGTGAAGGCTCCAGCTGGCTGTGGAGTCCCCTCCTGTCGCTGTATTAGCTCCTCAGGCTATCTGTGTCCTCTGTGCTTGTTCAGATTGTGGCCATCTCTTTTGGCTGCAAGCTCCTCCCACCCCCCAAAATTTTAAAACGATTATTTTTAAAGAAGCAGTGATTTTAATGATGTCTGAAGTGAAACAATAAGAATGAAAAATTCCTTTAATTTTAAACGATATGTGCCTGGGGGGTCCCTTTAATGTCCCTGTAAAGTGGTGCATCTGTACAATGTATAAAGCCTGCTGCAGCAATACTGACATTTCTAAGGAAAAAATGTAATTTAAACTTGCTAGCAGCTGTAATGTATTGCAAGCTCCCGGCAATACAGATAAAAAAAAATGAGAAAAACAGCGTGGGGTCAAAAAAGCTAAAACAAAAAAATAAATAAAAAACGGTATGGGGTCCCCCCAAAATCCATACCAGACCCTTATCCGAGCATGCAGCCTGGCAGGTCTGGAAAGGAGGGGGCGAGGGAGCCCCCCTCTAGTGAACCACACCAGGCCACATGCCCTCAACATTGGTATGGAGACAAGGGCCTTTTCCCGACAACCTTGGGCTGTGGTTGTGGGGGTCCCCACATCCGACCCCCCATGTGAATGGGTATCGGGTACTGCCCTTTCTGATGTCCCATGATGCCACATGATGTCAAATGGGGGCGGTGCCACCGGGTGATGTAACCAGGTGGCCCCACATCTTGCCTATATAAGAGCTGTCAAAGCCAAAGAGCGGGCATATAGCGGGTAGCCTCTTAGGAGGCAAAGCGTTTTTAAATGTTTTCTATTTTTGGGGTCTGGCGGTCGTCGTGATTGACGATGGTTTTAAATTGAGTGACACTATTTTTTTTTTCTTTTAATAAAGAACTCAGTCTATGTACATAAATAAATGAAAAGATCTAAGTGCTCACTGTTGTTAAAACCTTATAGGTTTATTGCAATTTAAACTCACACAGTGATCCTCTTGGGTAACAATGAATCAATAAACACTGCACCGATCTTCTGTCAGCTAAACAGGATAGCACCGGGTGACGTAATTTACTGTGGCTCCTCCTCCCGTACGCGTTATGTCCTACAGGACTTCGTCAGCGGGGTGCAGCCATATCGTCACCCCCTCTCTAATATGCATTACAGGCTACCATTGAAACCACAAACATCAATGCAGCGGGTTTCCATGAGAGCCACAACTTTGAAAACACATCAGATCTCAATGGGTAAAAAGATCATGCTGGATATCTATATAGATATTGACTGGGTTATGTAATAGGAATGAAAGGATGCCACATTGTATGATGGAAATGAAAATGATCAACCTACAGAGGGCTGAATTCAAAGAAATGTCATTGCAGCAGCTCAAAATGGTCCTCAGTAGCTTGTATGGCCCCCACGTGCTTGTATGCATGCCTGAAAACATTGGGGCATGCTCCTAATGAGACTATGGATGGTGTCCTGGGTTATTTCCTCTCATATGTGGACCAGGGCATCACTGAGCTCCAGACTGAGGTGAGGTGCAACCTGGTGGTGTCAGATGGACCAAAACATAGTGTTTCAGAGTTGTTCTTTTGGATTAGGTCATGCGAGCGTGGGGCCATGCAATGTATCAATTCCTTCATCCTCCAGGAACTGGCTGCATACTTTTGCCACATGAGGCCGGGCATTATCATGCACCAGAAGGGACCCTTGACCCACTGTACAAAAGTAGGGCCTGACAATGGGTCCAAGGATTTAATCCTGATACCTAATGACAGTCAGGATGGCATTGTCTAACATGTAGAGGTCTGTGCGTCCCTACATGGATATGCCTCCCCAGACAATCACTGACTCACCACCAAACCGGTCATGATAAATGATGATACAGGCAGCATAATGTTCTCCACGGCTTCTCCAGACCCTTTCACATCTGTCACATGTGCTCAGGGTGAACCTGTTCTCATCTGTGAAAAGCACAAGGCGCAAGTTCTGGAAAATGCCAATCAAGCTCCATGGTGCCAGACAGTGAACACGAGCCCACTAGAGGATGTCAGGCCCTCAGGTCACCCTCATGAAGCCTGTTTGATTGTTTAGTGACATTCTCACCTGTGGCCTGCTGGAGGTAATTTTGTAGGGCTCTGGCAGTTCTCATACTGTTTCTCCTTGCACAAAGGAGCAGATACTGGTCCTGCTGAAGGCTTAAGGACCTTCTATGGTCTTGTCCAGCTCTCCTAGAGTAACTGTCTGTCTCCTGGTTTCTCCTCCATGCTTTTGAAACTATGCTGGGAGACCCAGCAAACCTTCTGGCAATGGCACGTATTGACGTGCCATCCTGGAGGAGTTGGACTGCCTGTGCAACCTCTATAGGATCCAGGTATCGCCTCATGCTACCACTAGTGACACTGACCCTAGCCAAATGCAAAACCAGTGAAAAAGAGTCAGAAAAGATGAGTAGGGAAAAAAAGTTTAGTGACCTCCACCTAAAACCATTCCTGTTTTGGAGGTAGTCTCATTGTTGCCCATCTAGCGCACCTGTTGTTAATTTCATTAACACCAAAGCAGCTGAAACTGATTATCAACCCCCTCTGCTACTTAACTGACCAGATCATTATTCCAGGAGTTTAACTGACTTGATGCTGTGCTCCGAATAAAAAGTATTCCTTTAATTTTTTTGAGCAGTCTATTTGAATCCTCACTATCATAATAGCTGGGGAAAAAAAACCTAGGAACACCATCTTATGCGTATCCATGTTCCATGTAAGTACTATATTTTTATTATTAAAATTGAATGTATCCATGAAGGCTTACAATATCCCCCCCCCCCCCCATACCCTAAATAGATCATCAATATACCTCCTGTAACAAATGAGCTGGCCTGGGCATTTCTGGAATACCGTCTCTTCCTGCCAATAGGTCATAAATAAATTGGCAAAACTGGGGGCGAAACGGGCGCCCATTGCAACTCCTGTGACCTGGAGGTAAAACTGACGATCGTACCAAAAATAATTTATATTAAGCAAAAAGTCCAAGCATTAAAGCCAATATCTCTTATGTTTCCTGGGTATATCAGACCCCCCCCCCCCCCCAAGAGCCCACTCTACCGAAAAAAGGGAGCTGACATCAGCTGTTACCAATACTCCCTGAATGGCATGGAAGACCTTCCAAAATTTGAATGATATGTTTGGTATCCCCCAAGTAGGCCCTAGTTTCAGATACCAAAGGTTTGAGAAAGTAATCAATGTATTGTCCGAGGCGTGCCAACACCGACCCAATCGCGTTCACAATAGGCCTTCCCGGGGGGGGGGGGGGGGGTTGGTATTGGAGTATGATCCAAATACAGAGCCTCCTTCTTATACAAAATATTCTTATCCTTTCATTTTTCAATTAAATAATGTAATTCTTTTTGGAATTCAAACACCTAGTCACTTTTTAATACTTTGTAGTTGTCTATCGCCAAGTAATTGCCCCTTTTCCCCTTAAAATAATTTTTGTTCATGATAACCAGACCCCCTCCTTTATCCGCAGGATGGATAATAAGGTCACGTTTCTTCTCAAAGGACATGATACCTTTCTTGATATACAGTACATAGGGTCCTGTAACTTTTTATGTCTAACCCTTCTATATCCTTAAGGACCATGTTCCTAAAAACGTCCAAATGTTTGTTATCCCTATCAAGAGGGTTAAACACAGATTTGTTGGATAAGTTAGAATGCACACCCACAGGAGGCTGGCTAATCCTTTCCGCAGATTTGGACAAAAAGTATTTTTTCATATTGAGACTTCTTACATACTTTTGAACATTAATATAGGTTTTAAATTTATTAAGATTTCTTACTGGGGAAAATGTAAGTCCTCTGTCGAAAACTTTAAGTTCTTCATCTGTTAAATCAATACCACTAATGTTATAGATCCCTGTTCCTACCGGAATTCTTTTCTTTTGAACTCTTCTTCCTGATCTCCTTCCTCTCGTTCTCTTCTTTTCCCTCTGGGTGTGTATTTTATAGGTCCCCCCCTCTGGGGAACCTTGATCCCTAAAAACTAAAAAACCTTCCACTTGATCCTCACGTTATCAGCCAAAGGAATGTACCTATTTGAGGTGGGGATTGTGCCTCTCACCTGATGATACTCATCTCCATAAGAGGAATAGTTAGGAGTCCCATAGTTATGTGTCTCCCTTAGATGGGAGGCATAGGACATATCATTCCTAGGGCATTGAAAACCCCCTTGTTCTTGACCCCACTCCCTTTGTTGATAACCATGAGGAGGGGGAGGATATGGACCATTCCCTCTTCCTCTATCCCTATTTCTACCCCCCTCCGGATCTTCAACCTCGATTACCATTTGGGGGGGGGGTTTGAATAATAATTTACCCTTTGCCTAGGGTTAGGTAGATCATTTGAAAAACAATTATTATGTCTGCTGGGGAGAGGCAGTTTAGGGATAGTGGTAGCAACAGGAACTGGAGGAACATGATTGTCTCATCTGCCAGTGGGGACATTCATCTTCCACCTATAAACTTCCCTACATGCAAAGTCTCCAGAATCCCTGACAAATTTATCTCTTTTTCTATCTGAGGCCTCTTTATCCCATTTAATAAGTTTACTTTTAAGTTCACTGGGTAGTGTTAAAGCTCTATTTAACTGCTCATGCAGAATTATTTTTCTCTTCAGTCCGCTGGAATGTGTAGTTTGCAGCAGTATTAGATCCACTGGAAACTCCGCTTTCCGGGCTACATGTCCCACAATCCCCTGCTTTTAGTAGTGGACTCTCTCCCTCTGCAGTCAGGAAATGAAGTAATAATCCCGATGTTGGGCACTAGGGAAAATAAACTCAATGCAATATTCGGTAAAGAGTGTCTCACAGTGGCAACAGCAACATAGCGACTGCTTGGTACAGACCAATTTTGATATATGTGGGTCAGAAAATCCAGTAAGACTCTGGGGAAGTGACTGGCAGAAGATACTCGCCTTTAACAGTTAAAGAATTCCTGAGGTGCTGTACAGTTGGACCTTTCCTAAACTTTGATACTCCAGGGGGCATTGGTGGTTTGTTCAGCTGCTGGGGGATGACACTGGAAGTATTCAAGGGCTGGTGGACATTTAAATTAAAAAATAGCCATTTTTGTAGTGTTTTTACAATGCTGATATTATAAAATGACTATAAAGTAACTGTAATGCTGACAAAATAAATAAAAGGAGTAGTAGGATATTTCTGATTTTTGGCACACATGAAAAAAAAAAAAAATGGCATTTGACTGATCAGTTCTTTATAACAGCAATTTAGCCTTAATTTATTCCCCAAAGGAGTGATTTGCCATTCCTGTAATCTGTTTTACATATAGGAGTTCTTCCACATGTGTCTTCCACACATATTGCCCTTAACTTAAAAAAGGGGGACAAGCCCTTAAAAACATGGTGTCATGGTAACAGGAGCATGCTAGGTATCCCTCAGCCGCCACTCTCAGCTCTCTTTCTGCTTCTGGTAGGAGCTTGTGTTTCCATATAGCCGCAAGCGTGGCTTGTTTCTTCTCACAAGCCAGGTTGTTTTATCTGTCATCCAGCACACTGCAAACCATCGGCCTTGGTGCAGTGGAGGCTGCACAGTGCACTCTGCATCTGCCTGGTTAAAGGAGGAACTAAAAGGCATTGGAGCGCTGTCTCCTGGACTTCATGAGGGTGGCTCCATGTCACAAGATCTCATCCTTTGTTGATATGCCTGTTTACTCATCATTGAATTGGAATGATGATTTTTACATTTTTATTCACTTACAATAAAATAATTAACTGCACCAGGGTCTGTGCTTCCCTGTTTCTTTGGCTTTTTTTCCTATAGTGTGTCCTAACACCTGCAAGATCTGGGCAATGTTGAATCTCGCCATGTTTTTATAGTGATTTTTCTGCACTATTTGTGGGAAGTAACCTAGCTGGTGTAGCGCTATACTATGCTTTTTATATTTGGCTTTCACCATGTAGCCTGCTCTAATACAAGACAAGTTTAAAAATGGTTGATAAGTTCACACAGAATTTTCATCTGTTTAAAATACCACCCACCAATGATCATTTAGTCATAACAAATGTTTAATCTATTGGTGGATGCTGACAGATAGAACCACCCATTGGTTTTTCTTTTTGAGGTCAGAAGGAAAAGCCAATGTGCGACTTTTCTTTTTGAAAAAGTATATATCATATTGTATAATTTTTTTAAAATCAAATTATCTTTAATGCATGTAATACATATAATATGTACTGTATGTTATATATAATATGTATGATTGAGCAAAAGCTAATTACTTTTTAATTTGCATTTCATTCTTGTAGTGATCTGGGAATAATAAGTGATGTGAAAAACACATATCAAAAAGGAGTAATTATTGTGTATCAATAGTCTGTCTATATTTGTAGCCTGTGATGGAATAATCTGCTTGAGCCTTCATTTTATGTTTCCTGGGTTATATTGATTTTCAGTGATTGTCATCGCAGATTGGTTTTTCAAATACATTTAATGGTAAATTAATAGAAAAGACAAGAATTACTTAAATTACTTAATGGTAAATTAACAGAAAAGACAAGAATTACTTATTACTTACTTACTTAAAGTGGACCACGCATGAATAAAAAAACTACTAACAGTATAATCTGTATTGCACACTCAGCTGTGCCAAGTGATATATGGAAACACATTGTCTAGATTATGTTCTGGTGCAGAAAGATTGCCCACTTACACTTGTAGTGATTTGCCTTTGCTGAGAAAATAACCTGTCATTTTTTCTAGTATGCATGTAATTATTGTAAATTGTATTGTATTGCCTGCAATATGAGAAGAGAAGATGCTTTTTTCAGGCCAACATTTTTTTTTTAACTTTGTCGCAACTATGTAGGACAGAAAATTGTAAAAACAATACAGATCCAGGAGAAATACACTTTACTGTGTCTGGAATCCATCTAAAACTACATTTCTCTTTTATACTATGTAACTCCATTTGTGGATGGACATTTTATGGTTACACAACCATTCACATTGCTTTAATCTTTTTATATGGACTATAAACTGAAGGACATATGAATAAATGATTGTGGAACAAATCATCCAAGTTTCCATTATTTCTTAAGGGGAAATTTGCTTTGATTTACGAGTCCTTTGGATTACAAGCATGTTTCCAAGATGATTTATGCTCGGAATCCAAGGTTTTATAGTACTTTAAATTTTATAGATGATGGGGTTTTTTTTGTGTGTGTGTCTGCGGGGCGGGATGGGATGGTTGCTGAGTAGCAAATTGTTAATTTTTGATGGAAGGTCCACCTTAAGTTCAGATTATAAGTTGCCATACCTAAACACAAATATCATTGTGATGGGTAAAATGCAATTAAAAGTTTTAATGTAGCTGGCCTACTTCATTGGAGGTGCATTTTGTAAGAAATGATGGGGGCGGCATAGAACTGGCAGAAATGTAATCAGTAACTAGAACGTAAGGAGAAACCAAGACTGGATCGGGTAGTAAGACAAAGCTAAGGTGGAAAAAAAAAATAGAATATGAAGAAGAGAGAAGACAAACTCCAGCTACACAATGCATTTGCTCTACAGTACACACACATAATACAATTTCCCAAAGCTGTACTTAAGTCTTGGCAATAGTGTATAATTCCAGACAATCGTACATATGAACAGGTGGAGTGCCTTAGCAATACAATTTAGCTACCTGCGTGGATAACCACAAAATGCAAACTATTGACCAGAATTGTCTTTTATTTATGACTTATAAACCTAAATTTGATTGGTTGCTACAGAGTACATTATTGAACTCCACATTTCATCTTTGTATTTACCACTATGTTAAACTGAACACTGCATATCAAGAACCCTGCAATGTTGTTATTTACTTTCCACACACTCCCTCATCGCTAAGTTCCTCTGATGGAACCAGGCACTGAGCACTGCATTGTGGGAGGAAGGGGAGGGAGCCACAGGTTTCCCCATACCACACAATCTGTTTTTTTCTAGAGGCCCTGATATGTGCTTTGGACAGTAATTTTCTCTTTATACAAGCCAATGGGAATGCAAAACCAACTTGGAGCAGGTTGATGCAGCTCACAATTGGTCAAATGTAAATCAGAAGGAAATCGACTACAGACCAAATACTCCTGTTAATGTGCTCAGATGAGACTCAGAAGCATCCTAAACTGATGTTGTTTTCAGGGTCAAAGCACCCAAAAGCAATAGCCTTATTAAGGTATGATAGTTGCAAATTTTATTAAAAGCTCTTTCATGTAACGCATGTTATAATTAAAATGTGTGGCATTATTTGGCATTAAAGGGGATAGGGTTGTATTTTGAGTCATTTCAGCCAACTTGTGGCAAAGTTTGTTGTTTTTTTTTAACTTTCTTTGATTGCACAGTGCCTACTAATTATTTTGATGAATACAACATCTCAGTTTTGATACATTTACAATGTGTATTGTAGGTGCCACTCTGTGAAGTTGAAGTGTATTTTCTACAACTTTGCCATATGTCATGGTCAACATTTACCCTTGAGTATACTAATGCACCAATACCTATCTCAAATGTTACGTACATGTGTAAATGTTAGTTTGAGAGATATTTGGTGTTGCTAAAATGAATAGAAATAAAGTTACAAGCAAAATCATCACCATAAGATTTTATTTTTTTTTGGTTCACAATTACATACATTTATGGATCGTGACAAAAAAAAACTGCAGGATATTTTGTGGAGAACGTTTAACATAAAGTCCATAGGGGTTTTGTCTATGCAAAAAACATTTAAAAGTAGTGCCCAAGTGTGGGAACGAAAATAATTTTCTAGCCACTTTTTACTAGTTCACCTTATGACCTACTATGATAACATTGTCTATATGAAGGATTTCAAGAAAACCTTGGACTACCATTAAAACAAATTTCTGGTGCAGCAGTTTATTTTAAAGCCTCATGCACACTGGGATATTTGCTTTTTTCCTCTGTATACTAGAGCTCTTGACAAGAGAAGAGCTTCTTAAAAAAACATGAGTTGCATTTAGGCACATAAAGCATTTGGTCAGCATATTAATTTATTTTGGCCATTGGAATGCATTAACACTCAAAGGTGCCTAAGTGCACCTAGTGTACATTTCACACACATTTAGGAGCATCTAGCATTTTTTCTGTTTAAAAACTCTTCTCCTGTACGCAATGTTTTTTATTTTTATCTTGTAAACGCTCCTCTTCTAATATGCCCTTAAAGGAATTGTAAAGGCAGAAGGTTTTTTTATCTTAATGCATTCTATTCTATGCATTAGGATAAAAAGCCTTCTGTGTGTTGAAGCCCCTCAGCCCCCCCCTAATACTTACCTGAGCCCCATTTCTATCCAGCGATGTCCACAAGTCCTTAGGCCGTCTGGAACTCTCCCTCCTAAATGGCTGAGACAAAGCAGCACCGCCATTAGTTCCCACTGCTGTCCATCAAAGTCAGTTAGCCAATCAGGAGAGAGAGGGGGCGGGGCCCAAAGGCAGCTCCTTGTCTGAATGGACACACAAAGCTGCAGCTCGGCTCAGGTGCCCCCACAGCAAGTTGCTTGCTGTGGGAGCATTCGACAGGAAGGAGGGGCCAGGAGCAGCGAAGAGGGACCTGAGAAGAGGAGGATCTGGGCTGCTCTCTGCAAAACCCACTGCATAGAGCAGGTAGGTATAACATGTTTGTTATTAAAAAAAAAAAAGACAAGACTTTACAATCACTTAAAATGCCTGTGAGTGCATGGACACATAATATAGAGGTAAAATAGAGGCTAAAATAGAGGTACTTTTACAGGGGAAAAAAAAAGTCAGATGCCTGTTAAAGCAACATTTTTTTTTTTTTTTTTAGGCAAAGTGTGCATGAGGTCTAAGACCATGCAAAATTCCACAAAAATGTGTTGATCCTGTCAGTGAAGTCCACCCAGGGTTGCCAACCACCCACAGCATTTTTTACTGACAAAACATGAAACATTTACTGATGGAGCACATTTTTTACTGGTAAACTGAAAAATGAAAACTAAGACAATTGATGATAGAAAGGCCGCTCCAGTTGACGTCATTGTGACGAAACGCGTAGGGCGGAGTCTCCGACGTCAAACGTCACTTCTGGTTTTCGGCCGTGAAACGCGGAAGCATCCCGGCGCGCACTGTTTCTGATCTTGATCATCTAACGAGTGAGTTATCTACGCCTTTGTTTTTATCTGTATGATCCATTTATTTACCATGGGGCTTTCTTCTTCCTATGCGAGCATCTAGGCCACCCGCCAACGGCTCACGATTGCTCCCCGCAACGAAGAGGAACCCCCTACATATCATCATACAGGTTGTATCAGCAAAAACGCCACCCAGTGGCCACTCGTGGACTTTACATACGAACATCCTTTTAGCATCTAATCACACTCTGTGTGGCACGTTTATTTATTTATTTATTTTATTTATCAGTAACCTGTTTCACACACCTTGTGGTAGTGGGTTGACTATACTCACGGCATTTGTTTATTTCACTTTTGGTATTGATTTATAATTTGATTTATGTGAATAAACACCTTGTATTTTTTAGACTCTCACTTATATTACTTTGGCACATCTCACCATTTGTGGGTCATTATACCCCATATCCGCATTCACGCCATTTGGGGTATTTTATAAGATTTTATAATTTCTAAAGGTAGCGCCAACACCAATCGTCACACTTTAATTTATCACTCTTCACCTTCACCTAAGGTTTTTAGGCAAAGTGTGCATGAGGTCTAAGACCATGCAAAATTCCACAAAAATGTGTTGATCCTGTCAGTGAAGTCCACCCAGGGTTGCCAACCACCCACAGCATTTTTTACTGACAAAACATGAAACATTTACTGATGGAGCACATTTTTTACTGGTAAACTGAAAAATGAAAACTAAGACAATTGATGATAGAAAGGCCGCTCCAGTTGACGTCATTGTGACGAAACGCGTAGGGCGGAGTCTCCGACGTCAAACGTCACTTCTGGTTTTCGGCCGTGAAACGCGGAAGCATCCCGGCGCGCACTGTTTCTGATCTTGATCATCTAACGAGTGAGTTATCTACGCCTTTGTTTTTATCTGTATGATCCATTTATTTACCATGGGGCTTTCTTCTTCCTATGCGAGCATCTAGGCCACCCGCCAACGGCTCACGATTGCTCCCCGCAACGAAGAGGAACCCCCTACATATCATCATACAGGTTGTATCAGCAAAAACGCCACCCAGTGGCCACTCGTGGACTTTACATACGAACATCCTTTTAGCATCTAATCACACTCTGTGTGGCACGTTTATTTATTTATTTATTTTATTTATCAGTAACCTGTTTCACACACCTTGTGGTAGTGGGTTGACTATACTCACGGCATTTGTTTATTTCACTTTTGGTATTGATTTATAATTTGATTTATGTGAATAAACACCTTGTATTTTTTAGACTCTCACTTATATTACTTTGGCACATCTCACCATTTGTGGGTCATTATACCCCATATCCGCATTCACGCCATTTGGGGTATTTTATAAGATTTTATAATTTCTAAAGGTAGCGCCAACACCAATCGTCACACTTTAATTTATCACTCTTCACCTTCACCTAAGGTTTGATTGGGGCAGCTTACACCTTTTTTGTTTTGTTTTTCACCCTCCCACCATATATTACAGTCCGTAGCGCTGGTCACTCCTTTCTATCATTTATCTTTGAAGCCGCTCCAGTTGACGTCATTGTGACGAAACGCGCAGGGCGGAGTCTCCGACGTCAAACGTCACTTCCGGTTGTCGGCCGCGGAACGCGGAAGCATCCCGGCGCGCACTGTTTCTGATCTCGATCATCTAACGAGTGAGTTATCTACGCCTTTGTTTTTATCTGTATGATCCATTTATTTACCATGGGGCTTTCTTCTTCCTATGCGAGCATCTAGGCCACCCGCCACCGGCTCACGATTGCTCCCCGCAACGAAGAGGAACCCCCTACATATCATCATACAGGTTGTATCAGCAAAAACGCCACCCAGTGGCCACTCGTGGACTTTACATACTAACATCCTTTCAGCATCTAATCACACTCTGTGTGGCACGTTTATTTATTTATTTATTTTATTTATCAGTAACCTTTTTTACACACCTTGTGGTAGTGGGTTGACTATACTCATGGCATTTGTTTATTTCACTTTTGGTATTGATTTATAATTTGATTTATGTGAATAAACACCTTGTATTTTTTAGACTCTCACTTATATTACTTTGGCACATCTCACCATTTGTGGGTCATTATACCCCATATCCCCATTCACGCCATTTGGGGTATTTTATAAGATTTTATAATTTCTAAAGGTAGCGCCAACACCAATCGTCACACTTTAATTTAAGACAATTGATATTTAAACCCAATATGATAACACGGACAATACCCATATCAAGTCATTTCCCTGGTTTACACCTGAAAAGTCAACACAGTATGACAGATTATCAGCCCCTGATATTTACAGACTATTGTAAAAATCACAGATTTTTACAAACTGTCCATAAATTTACTGACGGTTGGCAACCCTGAGTCCACCTAATGCACCTTCCTGTAATGGTGTGGCACGTCTCCTGAATTCAAAACAGAGTTGTCACTCTCATGTAGGCTGTGCAAGTCTGTACTCCAGTGGGAAGAGAAAATGTTGTGGGGGGGGGGGGGGCGGTGGCTGCCAGCATTGTCACTGCTGATTCACAAGCCTGTAAGTCATCAATGGGCACCTGGCCACATCTAATCCTGCGCACTGCTTTCTGAATTGACATCAATGCCTCTGTTACTGTAACCCTCCAAATGTGAGCTGCAGTGTCTGGCAGTGGGAGCATGTGAGACACAATCAATGAGGTTTTCACTCAGTCAATGAAAGTAAAGGAAGATAATGTTTACTTTTTAAACCTTGTGCATTACATAGTACCTGAACTTGGCACTTTATTAGACTGAAATACGGTAGCCTTTAGATCTACTTTAATTTCCTCTTGAACAGATTGAGTATATTTGCCAGCTTTGTCTATTTTTAAGTGACATGAGCTAATATCTATAATATTTCAGTACTAAGACAACCAACACTAAATGCTGATATATCTCTTCTCAGCTTAATGGCAGGAAGGCAATCTTCTGGTCAACTGCCTTTTCACGTCAAGTAAATTCCTGACTTAGCTATGATGAACAACCTGAGTTTAATGACCCACATGCATGTAAGTCACATTGTTTTTCCACACCTACAGAAGCATTACAATGCTGTCCAAATATGTATGCCTGTCAAAATATATTTTACAGTGGGAGAAAATGCCTCCCCTGAGTGGTTGTTATCTCTTTGATAGTCTCCATTCATCCTACAAGACAGCTAACCTTTCAGATGAAATACATCAGGCACAAATAATTTATTGTCTGTGACTTCCCACTGTATCTCTCACCTTATGAAACAATGACCTGGTTACTTATAAATCTGCTCAACATCAGCATGCAGAGACATTATAGGTTACAAAAGCAGTACGGTACAGTTTAAATTCATCTTTACTGGAAGGAAAAAGCATACAGTGTGAGAAATACAATATTTACCTAAAAGTCATTTCTGTTTGAGTACATATAGTTTCTTGTAGGAAAGAGCTTTAAAGGTGCAGCCTTCTATACAAGGTATATTGAATTCAAATTCACGGAGGTATGGGCAGTAAAAATTTCTTCCAGCAGAGGTCGAGGCAGATCCTTCATATGACAGCCTCCTTTTACATCAGTGTCCTCAGTCCCCCCTTTACATTAGTGCCTCCCGTACATCACAGCCACTTTTTACATCACAGTCCTCTTTTTCATCACAGACTCCCCTTTACAGAAGTGGCCTTAGTCTCCCTTAATATCTCAGTCTCCCCTCTTCTCGATATGGTCCCCTCCTTTATCATTAGTGTCCTCAGCCTCCCCACATCATAGTCTCTCTCTTTACATCACAGCATCTCTCTTTTCATCACAGTCCCCTACATCACATTCTCCCCTTCACATCAGTGTCCTCAGCAGTGTTAATTTCGTCGACTAAAACCGACTAAAACATTTTCGTCGACTAAATTAAAACAAATTTAGTCGACTAAAATACGACTAAAACTAAAACAATTCAGATGACTAAAATACGACTAAAACTAAAATGGCATTTTAGTCTTAAGATTAAAATACGACTAAAACTAAAATGGCATTTTAGTCAAAAGACTATAAATAAAACTAAATCGAAATTTGCTGCCAAAATTAACACTGGTGCATGCTCAAAGCTTAATGCCATAAATAATAACATATTCGATTTTTCACTCCAGGACCAGCAGTAGTATATATTGAGTTTGGAAATTGTAGAGAAATGCTTAAATAATGCATTACAAATTACAATTGAACTACACCCATTCGATTATAGATGACTAAAATGAGTTTTAGTCAACTAAAATGTAGGACGTTTTAGTCGACTAAAATGTACTGGAGTTTTAGTCGACTAAATACGACTAAAACGAAAAGACTTGCAGAAGACTAAAATGGGACTAAAACTAAAATGCCATTTTAGTCCTAAGACTAAGACTAAAACTAAATTGAAATTTGCTGCCAAAATTAACACTGGTCCTCAGCCCCTCCCCCACCTCTACATCAGTGTCCTTGACACCCCTTAACATCACAGTGCCCATCTTTACATCCCAGTCCCTTTCACATACCAGCCCCCCCCCCCCACACATGCCAGTCCTCTTCACATAACAGCCCTCTTTCCCTACATCCTAGTTCCCTTCACATCACAGCCCCCTCTTTACATCACATTCTCCCCTTCACATTAGTGTCCTCAGCCCCTCTCCACATCACAGTACCACCCTTTACATCAGTGTTCTTGACGCCCCCTTCACATCACAGTCCCTTTCTTTACATGCCAGTCCCTTTCACTTGACAGTCCCCATCATCCCCGCCCCCCCCCCCTCACACACACACACACACATATCCCAGTCCTCTTCACATAACAGGCCCCCCTTCCCTACATCCCAGTCCCCTTCACATCAATCAGATCACAGTTCCACCCCCTTGCATTACACACACCCTCCTTGCATCACAGTCTCCTTCACATCACAGTCCCCCTCCCCTACATCACGGTCTCCTTCACATTACAGTTCTACCCCCTTACATCACACACACCCTCCTTGCATCACAGTCCCCTTCACATCAAAGTCCCCCTCCCTTACATCACCCCCTCTTTACATTACATTCTCCCCTTCACATCAGTGCCCTCATTCCTTCCCCCACATCACAGTCCTGCCCTTTACATCAGTGCCCTTGACCCCTCCCCCTTAACATCAAAATCCCCTCTTTACATCTCAGTTCCTTTCACTTAACAACTACCCCCCCCCCCCACAACACACACACATCCCAGTCCTTTTCACATAACAGCCCCTCTTCCCTACATCCCAGTCCCCTTTACATCACAGTTCTGCACCCTTACATCATACACACACACCCCGCACCCCAGTCCCCTTTATATCACAGTCCCCCTCCCTTAAATCACACTTCCCCCCTTCCAATCACGGCCCTGCCCCAACCTTTCCAATCTTCCAATCTTTCCTAACAAATTGTTTAATCAGCTGAGGTGATTCACTAGACGGGGTGGAGGGGTAAAGTTTGGTGAGGATGGGGGTTCTTGGTCAAGTTGTGACTTTAAATCCAGACCTCTGGTGAAAACCTAAAATACCTTTGCAGTGGGGCTCCCCTGCACTGCAAGGATTAAATGTTTGTTTGTGCCCAGTGTACCAGCATAAAGAAATTTTACTTACCTAATTCCTTACTCCTGCTGCCTCCCCCAATGCTATAAGACTGGCTGCCACAGCCTCTTCTCTAAGATGCTCTGGGGGTCACAGGCACACTGACATCTTCAAGTACAATTAATATATGTGTGTGTGTGTAGCACCCTACAGGTAGGTGCTAGGTAAATGCATGGTGGGCCTTGTCTGCCTAACAGCAGGGCCATGATTGCTTTTTGGTTACAGTGTCATGGCTTCCAGGTGTGTCTGATGAGAGGGGAATCTCCCCACTGGCTCTGTGAGAGGCTTCTCATAGGGCAGTGGAGGAAAACCAATCAGGGACACATTCAGGCTTGTAACTACCCCAGAAGGCAGTTTCTGCTGCTAAGGATTCTTGGAGTGGGTATAAGTCTGAGGGGCGTGCGTGACTCGTGGTCTTTGGTAGGAAGCAGAGTCCCAGGAGGGAGAGTACAGCTGTCTCTCCTCCTGTCTGAGGAAGCGGATGTCTCGGGGTGTCGCCTGAGAATCCAGAGAGTGCTGAGTTGAGCTGAGGGGATCCGGTGTGCCGAGAGCCTGCTGAGAGCGAGAGGGGTCCAGTCCCAGGAAAGCCTACACAGGTCATGAGTACTGAGGATTGCCCCTGGGGGTCTGCCTGAAGTGTTAGAGGGGTCCACTCCGGAGAGGTGTATTCATTTGTATTTTTGATATCTGCATGGTGTTCCGCTTTAATATTTTGCATTCTGGAGCAGCAGGTAAAGTCTTTCTTTACAGATTTTCCAGAATTCTCATCTTGCTTCTTTGATGTAAGCCTTTTTCTTACAGAACAATAAATGAAGCCTATATTTACACACACACACAGTTGAATTACTAAATGTGGTGGCTTATCCCGTATCACAAAAGTCAAACACACACAATCTGAAGTTTGAGGTATGCAAACTACAGCCTCCAGTAGTTTCTGCTGATCTGTCTCTTAATATAACTCACAGGGCTCTAGGAATCTTTTGTTATTCATTAATATTAAAATGATTATTTTTGTAAAATAAAGGGTAAAAAGTAAAAAAAAAGAAATCTGATAAAAAGCAACAGTAGGGGTGTGGCCACGGCATGAGAGCGAGCAGACGTGCTTGAGCTGAGCTCTACCCAGCCTGGTCCTTCACAACGCTCCTACAGTAGCTGACCAGGGGGAAAACCTGCACTACAGGATACTGCCAGAGGCGGCTGGGAACGGGAGGGCTGATCCAAGAAGGCACCATATGAGAGCTCCACAGCCACATTTTCTGCCTCCCTGATCCCTTCACCACAGCTACCCTCCACCTCACCTCCTCCCCCCACTTCCCCACTTCCCCAAGCCCTCTTAGCAGCTCAGTCAGGGGCCTGGAATTAGGAGAGGCCTTAGGAGACAGAGCCTTGAGATCTCACATCTTGTTCCTCCCCACAAAGGCTGACCTGGAGAGTTTTGTGACCAGAATGGAAAAGGCTCTGAGACAGGACATTGAAGCCTTACAAGCTGACACAGCCCACCTAGGGGGTAGGGTAGAGGCTCTGGAGACATAAGTGTAGGATTTAACCCCTACCTTGCTGGCCCTGCAGACACATAGTAAAGCACAAGATCAACCTATTGACTCTTTACTAGATTTATTAAATGGAAAACCGCAGCAGCAGGGTTAGCATCCGCATCAGCGGCCTGCCAGAAGCTACTGCACCTACCCTTCAAGGAGTTTTTAAGCAAATCCTTGGTCGGGAGGCACCAGATCACATTGAAATCAAACAAGCTCATAGAGCCCTGAGGCCCCCCTCAGAAGACCCAGCTAAACCATGAGATATAATTTGCAAGCTTCATAAATACTCTGTGAAGGAACGCTGAAGGATCATGTATCATGTCAGAGGGGTCTGCTACGTGGACTTTGATGGAGCTAAGTTGTCCCTGTTTCCTGACCTCTCTAGACACACGCTATAGCAGTGCAGGGCCCTCAAGCCACTATTAGAAGCTCTACAAGATGCACACCTAATTTACCACTGGGGTTTCCCCTTCAGTCTTTCCATCACTAAAGATGATAACCAGGTCACCCTACAGAAAAAAGCAGATTTACCTCAATTTCTCTCTCACCTTGGTTTGCCTTCCATGCACATCCCAGACTAACGCACTTCCCTGGAGATTCCCATACAGGTCCGTTTCCAGCCATGGCAGCCAGTACACCGCAGGGGCCAGAACAGACCTGGCAATAGTACATATTGCTCCGCTGGATCGATGCCCTCTTCTGTGGTGGCTTCTTGAGTGACTGCCTAGGACTCTGCTGCACCTTTTCTATCCCTTTAGGGTTATTGTTGTTACTGCTGTGGAGAAGTTGCATGCACATCTATTCCTGGATGTGCCCTTCCGCCGGAATGGGCTCACTGGCTGGTGTTCGCTGGATGCCTCTTCAATTACCCCAAATGGGTTAACTTTTCTGAGTTCTGTTCCCCAGTTTGGGAAAACTGGTGACCCCAATGCCATCGTTACTGGTATTTTTGGATCACCTTCCAGGCGTTCTGTTCTTTTTACATTCTGTTTCAATGTTGTTATCTTGGTTTTTACTTGTGTTCTTTGTCTTCTCAGCACTCAGTGTTTCCTGGATCTGGTGACTGCCCCTGGAGACCCCAGTAGTCTCCCTCCCATCTGTCATATATGGCTTCCATAAAGATTGTTTTGTATAATGTCCGTGACCTTGGCTCCCCATCTAAGCACAGTAAGTTGTGGCTGGAGACGAAAAGATTGCAGGAGACACATTTTCGTACTGACTCGGTTCCTCATCTTCCCACACATCAGTGGTACCTCAGCAATTAACCCCGGCCAAAGTCGGGTGGAGTGGGATCATCATACATAAACACTACCCTTTTGTTCCCCTAGATCATTACACAGACCCGGATGGTAGGTTTTACATTTTTTGTAATGCCTATCATTTGATTGACTTCTGATATGTGCTCCATCCTACTGCTAAAGATTTTAGCTACTATACTACTTCCCACAAATTGATCTTTTGTTGGTGGATCAACTTTTTTTTGGAGTCGCTCTCATGCGCGTCAATTGGATCACTTACCATCTCTGACCATGCTCCTATCTCCGTCTCCTTTGGCCCACTGTGTCCAGATACGAGACAGTGGACCTGGCGATTGAATGAGAACCTGCTGAACAACGCTGCGATGCTGAAGCAGGTCTCCGACACTATCTCCCTTTATGTTGCAGAGAATCAACTGGGGATAGCCTCAGTTTGGGAGGGACACAAAGCTGTTGTTAGAGGGGAATTCATTTCCCATGGTTCCAGGCTGAAGAAAGCACGCAATGGGGATTTACAGTCTTTATTGACTAAACTCCGGGCTGCGGAGCTCAAACAAAAGCGTAATACGAACCCGGCACTGGCCACGTAACTCCTGACCATTAGAGAGGAACTTTCCAACTTCCTGGAGACTCGCATATGGGCCAGGTTGAGGCACATTTCTCATAAGTTGTATGAGTTTGGGAATAAATGTGGGAACCTTCTGGCCAGGGCTCTTCAGTGTCAGCGCACGTCGGGTCATGTTCATAAACTCCACACCACCCCAGTTCCTCCAACGGTATTATCCTCTAAAATCGAGGAAGCTGAAAGCGACTATTATGTTTGACTTTATCAGTTCCCTTACGCACTCATCGACTCCACACTTACCTAGAAAGCGAAGCTTCTCTCGCAGTATCTTATGACACAAATCAGCAAGAAGCTGGATGAGCCTTTTTTCGCTAACAGAGATACATTCGGTTATCAAAGACCTGCCAAAAGGTGAAAGCCCGGGCCCTGACAGGTTCACTAATGCCTATTATCATAGATTTCTCCCCCTTCTTTCTAGTCATATGTGTATGTATTTTAACACCCTAGCTTCTGGAAAGAATGTCCCTAAAGAGGCCCTGTTGGACCATAACACAGTTCTCCCAAAGGAAGGAAAGGAAGCTACAGCACCAAGTAGCTATAGACCAATTCCACTGTTGAACACTGATATTAAGATACTAGTGCGGGTCTTGGCAAATTGTTTGAAACCCATCCTACAGACTGTAATACATCCCAACCAAACAGGGTTCATAGTAGGGAGGGAGGCCAGGGACAACTCCAACCGGGCGATCCAGCTGATCCACTGGTCAAAACTCGCAGACTGACTGTCCACCCTGCCTTCTACTGTCTACTGACACTGAGAAGGTCTTTGACAGAATGGATTGGACATATCTCTGCGCCGCCTTGACCGGGATGGGCCTCGGACAAAATATGCTCCGGTGGATAGGGTCTTTATATAGCTCCCCAGAAGCTTGTGTCAAATTGAATGGAACTCTCTCTGGTCCCTTCCCCATACAAAATGGAACGAGACAGGGATTTCCCCTGTCCCCACTCATCTTTGCCCTTACCCTTGAACCTTTGCTAAATTTGATTCGCCTGAACCCTAACATTTAGGGATTTAGACTGGGGACGACGGAACATAAGCTGTCAGCTTATGCAGACAATGTTTTATTTTATGTAGCTGACCCACTGATCTCTCTCCCTGATATCATGACAGAGCTACAGAGATTCCATTCACTGTCAAATTTTAAAATTAACTATAGTAAGTCAGAGATTCTCCCCCTTAATATTCCGTCTGGCTTCCGCACTCAGCTGCAAGCCTCTTTTTCCTTTACATGGTATCGCTCCTCCATTTACCTCCCAGCTCAATTTTCACAATTATACATTAGTAACTATGCCCCTTTGCCCACCAAAATCAGAGCAGACTTGCTGAAGTGGGACTGCACTACTTTTTTCTGTATGGGCGATTCAGTATATCAGGCCTCGACAATCCCCGGGCGCCAGGTCGCATTTGCGACTAGAATTAGCGACCTGGCGCCTGGGGTGCCCTGCAGGTGATGTCCTGTCACTTTTGCGCCCCCACCTTCTTTCCCGAGTGCACGGACTTCCACGCTGTCCATAAATTGAGGCCCCTGCTTTTCAGCCTTTTTCTGTGAGATGAGAGGCTAGGGGAACTGGTGCCCTCTTGTGGTGGCCGGGAGTAATGCATGTTCTCAATGCCTTCCTTCTCATCTGCTCTTTGGAAGGAGATGGGAAGTTTTTGCAGGCTTAATCTCTCTGTCCAGTTACCTTTGCTTAAAGGTAAGTGGAGAGGGAGTGTGGTTATTATTTTATTTTTTAAATTAAAAAAAATAAATGATTTTTTCTTTTTTTTTTTAATTATTAAAAAAATAAATAAAACATTCTTTTTTTTTTTCAATTCTTATTATAAAAAAAAAAAAAAAAAATATATATATATATATATATATATATATATATATATATATATATATATATATATATAATTTTTTTTTTAATAAGAAGAATTGAAAAAAAAAAAAAAAGAATGATATATATATATATATATATATATATATATATATATATATATAATCTTTTTTTTTTCCCTCATCACCGTGCCACAGCCGAAGGCCCCTTTCACACGGGCTGTCTGATTGGGTCCGCCGGTCAGTTTTTCAGGCAGACCTGATCGGACCCTTCAGTCTCCTCTATGGAGCGGTAATCTGCCGCCATCTGATCCTGTCCTCCAAAAACAGATGGATGGTGGTTCTATTTTCTATCCATCCCATGGATCGGATCAGATGGCATCGGATGGAAAGAGACAGACAGTCTGTTTCCATCCAATTGCGCTATAGAGGAGAGTGGGGTTCTAGTCGTATTTATGTGTAAATTTAGTATCCGTTTTATTAAATAAAGCCTAGTTGTTAGTTTAAAAAAAAAAAAAAAAACTGGCTCCTAACTTTTTTAGCTGGCTCCTAGATTTCAGGCAAATTTGTCAAGCCCTGCAGTATATTGAAGATGAATGTGTTGCCGAGAGTTCTTTTCTATTTTCAGATGGTGCCTATTTCACTACTCAGATCTTTCTTCTCGGCTCTCAACAGCTTATTTTTTAAATTTATCTGGCACAGGCGGAACTCCCATCTAGACCTTCGAATATTGCAATGCCCTAAGAAATTTGGGGGGTTAGGGGTTTTCTTCGCTTAGGAAATATTTTGAGGTGATGGCCCTGCAGCAGATATTAAACTGGCATCATCATGTTAATACTAAAGCACAGGTTCCTCTTGAGACATTTTTGGCTGATCGTAATTTATCTCATGCCCACTGGCTCTCCCAGGAATATCGAGGCATTTCAGATCTCGTGTCCCCTGTCACCACCCATGTACTGAGACTGTGGAATGCTTTAAATGCACAGGGGTTGCTGTCTCATTTCAGGCCCCTGGGGGAGTTTCCTCCGATTTACTCCTGGGGAACCCTTTTCCTACATCCGTTCAAGGGCAAGGGATGGGGAGGTGTGATGTGGAAGGTTTATACATGAGCCAGGCCTAGTCTCTCTAGACTGGCTCCGTGATCAGTTTGTCTGATTCCCGATGGATTACTGGCATTATAGACAGCTACATCATTTTGTTTGCAGTCTACCTCAACCCATCAGACCCCCGTCCTCTTTGACTCCATTTGAGAAACTATGTATGTTGGCTGTTCCTGTCCCTCACTCTGTCTCGGTCCTCTATGAGTTGCTGCAGGTGGCTTAGTCCAGGATTAAGCCAATCTACATACGGGAGTGGGAGAGAGACTTGCAGCATACGTTTACAGAGGCCCTACTGGACCACCTATGTAGCCTTACCCATAAGAATTCTGTGGATACAAAGATGCAGGAGAATAGCTTAAGTTGTTGGCCAAGGGTAAAGAGTCCCTGCCACTCTGGCCAGGATTTTTCCGGTGACCCCGGATGCCTGCTGGAGGGGTTGCGGGCTTATATAAAAATACAAAACAACAGTAAAAAAGGCATAAACACAAAAACTAAAAATTGACCCAAGGCCATTATAGTTACACTTTAAGGACCCATTTGTCTCCTTTGCATTGCATCAATGTACATTGGTTCACATGTTTGTTAACGTGTTGTGTTAAAGCAGCCCATTCATTTTGAATAGGCTGACAACACATAGGAACAGACCAAAAAAAAACATGATATATGTTTTCTAATGCAGTGTACCAAAGCACACAGTAGTGTGTTACAGTGTGTTGTGGTTTGCTGCTATGCATACAGTATGTATTTAAACTACACTGCCTTAATACATTTCAGTGTCATTCAAAATTAATGACAACACAACACAGTAAAGCACGTAGCAAGAGTTAAAATGCATTGTGGTAATACGTGCATTACCATGTGTGACAGGATGAGACTTTGCCACTATGAAATCGGTCACTTAACCACTTAAGCCCCGGAAGATTTTACCCCCATTCCGACCAGGGGGTATTTTGCGATTCGGCACTGCGTGACTTTAACGGACAATTGCGCGGTCGTGCGACGCTGTATCTAAACTAATTTGGCGTCCTTTTTTTCCCACAAACAGAGCTTTCTTTTGGTGGTATTTGATCACCTGTGCGATTTTTTGATCACGTACTATAAACAAAAAAAGAGCGTCAATTTTGCAAAAATAGCAATATTTTTCACATTTTTTTATATGAAATTCCCCCCAAAAAAAATGTAAAAATCAAAATTTTTTAACATTTTCGGCCAATTTGTTTTATGCTACCTATGTTTGGTAAAAAAAATCGCAAAAAGCGTATTTTGATTGGTTTGCGCAAAAGTTATCGCGTTTACTAACAAAGGGAAAGATTTTTGTAATTTTTGTTGTTTTTATTTTTAACGCGTAATGGCGGCGATCTGCGATTTTTTTTGCGGTACTGCGACATTGCGGCGGACAGATCGGACCCTTGACTGACATTTTTGACACTTTTGGGGTTACCAGTGACATTTCTAGAGTAATCAGTGCTATATATATGCACTGTTAGTGTAAAAATACACTGGTAGTGAAGGGGTTAACTTTATTTGGGAGGGAGGGGCTGTGTGTGTCCCTAGGGGCGTGCTTTCTACTGTGATTGGCTGTGGCTTGAGCTGTAAGGACACTGATCAACGGATCTACATAGTAGATCCATGTGATCAGTGTCTTTACAGCGAGGAGAATGACAGGTGGCTTGTTTACACAAGCTGCCTGACATTCTCCCTCTCCCCCGCCGATCGCCGAGTGGCCGGCGGACATCGGGTCCGCTGGTCACACGCGCGGGGGGGTCCGTGACCACGCGGGAGCGGGAGCGCGCCTCCGGGGGCGCGCGCTCGCTCCCTAGACCCTCACAAGCAAGCGACGTAGCCCTATGTTAGTTTGCCTGTGAGGGGCTGACCGCCGACGTAGATAGTCGTGCGGCGGTCGGCAAGTGGTTAAAGGACACAGGGTGTGCACATTGGCTCAGTGCAGGACTACAGGGTGTAGATGTGGAGTGGAGAAAACTGCTTTTGCAGCTTTCTCCAGGTTTTAGTATACTCGGATGGGGCTCTGTAGTTTTGAGATTCCATAGTGTCTTGGGTGGGACGAAATCTCCAATCCTGTGTCCGAATTTGTGGAGGACCAGCCGCAGGGTCACACACCCCTTATAATGGAGGTACAGGAATACCTTGGGGCTCCCAGTTGGAGACAGCTCCACTCAAGAAAGAGGAGGTCTCCAGGAGTCAGAGAGACTGCCTGTGGCAGCCTGAGCATGTGTGTGTCTGCAAAAGACAGATAACGGCCTGAGACTAAGGCCAGAGCAGAGCTGTGGGTGCTAGACAGAAGCTGTCTGCACTTAAGAACCCGTGGTCTGGGTAACCAGCACAAAGTGAAGAGGTACTGTCAATAAAGCTGAGTGGAAACCTAAGATCTAGGTGGGCTAGCATTTTCCTTTAATTTATATTCACTGGAGAAGAACCCCTGCGTGGGAAACCCTATATACTGTATTATGGACTTTCCATTTACCTTTTAATAAAAATGGGCTGCCATGCCCTAAAACTGAAGTGCTGACTGACGTAAATCACTTGAAAATGCATCTTCCACTAGAGCTAATTATCCCCCATGTTACACACGATACAATGCATCACAAAGATGTACAACGTACTTCAGTCCTAAATCAGACCTATCATGAGACAAATATGGCAGTTGTAATTACTAACTTTCTTCTGAAAATACTAGTTGCCTGGCTGGTGTCATTGCATCCTGTGTCACTGACCTGGAACATGCACATTAGGAAAGTCAAAAGTCCTCATATGCGTACTTCATCCAAGTCAAAGACTTGGTTAGGTCATGAACCCAGTGGGTCAGCATGAGAGCCAGACAAACAGCAATTTCAGAAGGAATGCTAGCCCTCAGGATTATTCCCAGGCTACCTTTTAAATATAAAACTACTTTTTTTCTAACTCAGTAGTATTTTTATATCATCCCTCACAATAAATATACCCACCTTCCCATACCAGAATGTGGTGGTGATGGCCAAGTGGCTATTTTCAGTTTTGCATATACAAATTGAAGACCAGGTTACATATTCTTCCTTACAGCTAACATAAATTATTTGTATCACTTTGTTGTGGAGTCTCACAAGTCACTAATTGATCAATAGTGGTGATTTGAAGTTTTAGAACATTTACTGTTACCAGAATGTGGCAGATCAGGAGGTGGTAAGTGGCATTGCTGACCAGCTTGTGCCCTAGGCTGCAGATAACAATAACAGATGGGTCTCTGATGTGTAATTAACCTTATATCTCATTACAGCTTCATTTAGTTAACAACATCTGTATTAGAATTAGTACTCATGTTTTGTTTGGAAACAGCATGGAATTAATTGCAATTCTCTTTTAATGCTAGCTTCATTCGGAGTGCTTCTGCTCCATTCTTCTGCTCTATTAAGCAGGGTGACGTCCTCACTTAGTAACTGTCTCTATGGTGAATGCATCAGAGCACCTCTCTTTGATTTTTATTTGTATTGTCTGTGACAGCTGAACTTTAGCAGGAGCTGACAATCACAACTTAGAAATTGAGGATTACATTTTGTAGGTCAGATGTTGGGAGACACTATGCACCTGTTTCAAGAGAAAAATAGATAGCAGTCAAACAAGCCATAGACATTAGATAGTTAGCAGATCATGAATGCATGATCAGATTGTGCTTCCCATGAACAATATGTGCATAAACAAACATGTTAAAGTGCAGTAAACTGTCAGTACCCCCCCCCTGCAGGTTCAAGTCATAATGCACTAGAATTCATCACAAACTCACCTGGACACGAAGCACTCCAGCGCAATGCTGTCACAGCTGCCCGGCACTTCCATCTTCACCTGGTAGGAGTTGCGGACTCCAGCTGTATGAATGGCCGTGCGCCCAGGCACTGAGCTCTGCAGGTACGGCACGGGTGTGCTGTCCCTTCAGAACGCATGCACTGGTGACATCACCGGTTGAATGTTGTGTGAATATCTTATAAACAGTGCAAGTTTAGGAGTTATTCACTGTACCTATAGGTAAGCCTTATTATATGAAACAAAAAAGCCACTTCAGGTGAGTGACTCTCTAGTCAATCCCCACACACACTAGTCAGGTGCTAGCCCAGCTCGCATGCTGTGTATCATAAGGAAATGATTCTGGACGGCTGCACTTCCAAAAGTCCTTTTATTGAAGCTTCATATGACAAATAAGTGGTTGACAGATGGAGCAGGGGACAAAGAGGTAGATGCGTATCGCGCAAAAGTTAGCGTTTAGACATTACCTCAAGGTAGGGTAGGTAGGTAGGTAATGACTAAGCACTAACATTTACGAAAAACCCGTCTACCTCTCTGTCTCCTGCTCCATTTGTCAACCATTTATCAAATGAAGCTTCAATAAAAGGATTTTTGTAAGTGCAGCCATCCAGAATTATTTCCTTATAAGCCTTATTATAGGCTTACCTGTAGGTACAAGTTAAAAAGTGGACTTAACTTCCACTTTAATAATGACTTAATGGGGTCTATTGATAAAATATGTCACAAGCAGTCTTCCAGTCATAATTTTTTCTGATTGCATTTTGCTTAAAGCGGTATTCAACCCAAAAGCAAACATTTATTATATTACAGCTTACCAGTTCTTACATGTGATGGCTGCATTTATTTTCTTTTTAGGTTTTCTTTCCTTTTTTTCCTCTTTTAACCCTGGCAGTCAGTCTATTGTTTATAGAAAGAAATAACTTTCCTGCAGATGTAGCAGTTAGAGGGTTGAGACAAACCGTTTACTACTGACAGGCATGCTTACAATGACCAGCTCTTATTTATATATGTAAAAACCTTTATCCCAAAAGAAAATAAACTATTGCTGTAACTGCTTCAAAGGTGTTAGTTAAGGTTTGATCTCAGTTTGTTAGTGTATCTAAACCTGTTAGTACATCTAACACTACCCTCCCTCTAGATCACCTGTGTCAAACACAAGGCCCAGGGGCCGAATCCAGCCCGCCAGGCCATTTTATGTGGCCCTTGAAACCTGCAGCTGCGGTACCCCCTCCCCTCATTTCTGTCCCCCCCTTGTCTCAGCAGTTGGCAGCAGAGAGGGGGACAGCACCCCTCCACCATATCCTGTGCTTCTCTGTGCTGCCCCTCACTGCTTCCTCTAATTTCAGCATTCAGCAGATTACAGCGGCTAACTCCAGCCCTCCCCTGATCCTCCTTTGGAACCTGCACCTTCTGCTTCCCAGCTATGCCCCTAACTTCTTCCTGGAAGCAGTACAAGATAAGGGGGGGTGCTATGTAATATAGGGTGGGTGCAGGACTCTTGCCTTCTGATGATGGGAGGGCACTTGACATCTGATGTAAGGGGGGTGGGGTACTCTGGACATGTAATCTTACAGATATAACCGGCCGCTTGGGGGCAACCAAAAATCCAATGTGGCCAACAATGAAATTGAATTCGACACCTCTGCTCTAGACTGACAATGTTTCTGTCCAACGGTGTCTCTGCTACTCATTTGCTCCCTCTGTTTTCACTTGGTGATCACAATGGCTGTATTAGAGTGCCTCTACTCTAGATGAAGGAGCACAGGGGGCATCTTTGGACAGCAGCATCGTCAATCTTGGGGGGGGGGGGGGGGGGGGGGTTGAAGTTTTGGATGCACTAGCAGATCTATATGCACTAACAAATTGAAGCCAGACTGAAGCTAAGCAGTTATAGCAACAAGTTTTTCTTTTTGGGATAACTTTTTTACATCCATTATAAAGAAAAAAAAAGCCCCTCAGTCAGTGGTAAATGGTTTGTCCAACCCTAACTGCTAACTACTACATCTACTTGACAGCTTTTTCTAGTAAAAAGCAATAGACTCACTGGCTGGATCACCAGATGAATACAAAGGAAATAAAGTCTAAAAAAAGAAAATTAATGTAGCCATTATATTGAAGAATTTGCAAGCTTCAATGCTTGCTTTTGGATTTAACTCTATTTTAAATACACAGTGAAGGCTTTAAAAAGCGTTGGGATTTTATGTCTGTCTACACCTACAATTACTATTACTTTGCTTCTTCTTCTTCTTCTTTTTTTTTTGCTTTTGTGTAAGTTAAAGTGAATCTCAAATATGACCCAAACTGATCTCAAACAATTTCTCCCTGGAAGCATATTGGCTTTAACTGGTGCTTGTGTGCACATGCCCAAAAAAAGAAAATAATAGAAAATGGCAGAAAGCAAACCTTATGTTAACATGCATTGGCTTACTTTACACAGTGACATGTAAAATATTTATGATATTCCAAATTGGATTCTATTGGGATGATATTTAGTCTGGGATCCCAGACAGATGCCCACTCTGTTCAAAATATAACCTATAATACTGAGTACTTGTATCTTTTGCTGTAATGTAATAAAAAAATGAGCTGTAAGTGAGATAAAAATAACAAATGTGGACTGTCAAATGCAAAAAAAGGAATCAGGTGCAAAAATTAAAACACCTCTTTCACTTGAGCCTTTGTCATGGAACAGAAATAAAAAAAACTGCAAACATTTAATTGTATTAGCTCTTTTCCATACAATGATGAGTTTTGACGGCTGTTTTTCAAGCCACAAAAGAACGTTATTATTGAGGAACAAAATTTGTTGAGATGGTAGTTTCACAGCATGAAAATCTATAATGAAACGGCAGGCAATTTAATATTCACTCACTTAGTATAATCTTTTTTTAAATACAACAAAAACATGCTGCTACCATTTTGATTTCTTTCCAGAAAGGAGTAATAAATATCTACTCTGTTTCGAGGTTAAGAAAACTGAGGCATAAGGACATCCTTCCCCATTGCAATAGTTGAATTAATCTGTTTATCCTGCAATTAAATATTTCTTAAATATACTAATAGTAAAATGCTGCAAAACTTGGAGATAGAAGTGACAGTGATCTTTTTTTCTTATGTATTCTAGGTTTAACAGACAGCAAGGTGTCACTGCCCTCTACTGGCTGACTAAATGTTTCCGACAGAGGTAAAGCCAAAATGTGCTGCAAAATTGTTTTTCAACAAAAGGGAAAAATATCATTCATATCAATGTTATATCCTGACCTCTACCATAATATTAAAAGATTTTTCCTCTTCTGTAGGTAAAATCCATCTAAAGCCTCTTGTTTTTTTTTTTTTGTTTTTTTTGCTTTCAGAGAGGTAAACAGACATTTGCGGTATATGGTGGCTTTTTTAAATGTCTTGGACGAAATGCAATTTGCCTCTTTTTAATGGGAAGTCAAGACAGTGCTTGAGAGTGTGGGAAGGCTTCAGTGGGGAATTTACATAATTTCCATAAGCATCTGCAGATACAGCAATGTGCTGTCAATCTAAGAAGCCGTAGGTGGAGTTAGATGTAGCTATTCACTGATAGGGCTATCAACAGTTCCAGCTTCTAAACAGTTGCAGCAACAGCAAGAAAATTTAAAAGAGTGTTGCAGGATTGAAAAAAAAAAAAACATTAGAAAGACGCACGTGCAGGACTTCCGAGATGAACGCCTAAGCTCGGAGCTTCAGCCCCCTCCGGTCTTTCCAGCCCCACAGCAGCTAACAGCCCAATCCATGACCTCACCTCCCGGGCTTGTTTGACAGCAGAGCTGCCAGGGAACAGTCCCATGAACCTGGGATCAGTCAGGAGAGACCTGTCCCGGCAGTCCGGATTCGGCAACCCACCCCCAGAAGCCGCCAAGATGGCGCCCGGAGCTCAACATGAAGAGGGAGATAGGGAGGAAGACATGGAGGCAGGTGCAGGATATCCACAAGCTAATCTACCTCCTGGGCATAACAAAATGAGTAATCATCTCCCTCAACTACTATCACCAGCATCCACAGTCTCCCTACTAGAAAGAATGCTGGATGAGCTGATAACTTCACCAGTGAGAGATACAGTTGCTAGTCCAGCCATGCCAGACATACTAGGCCCCAATTCTCCTGCTAACCCGATGAATACCTTCATAATGATAAATACCTTCTCTAAAATGCTCTCCAGAGGGCTGGCCCAAACAGCGGCCCAAATTACCTCCACCATACAAGCTGAACTACAAAACCTAGGATTGAGGCCATTGAACAAAAAGCAGAACAGACAGTCTCCAGGACTAACCAAAATACAGCCCGTATACAAGATTTACAAGATGACCTTGAAAATCCATCCAGGTGCAATAATTTTTGGATTAGGGGGCTACCTAAAATAATTACAGAAGTTCAAAGGGCAGTTTGTGCCTTTATTAAAGAAATTATTCCTGACATCCCAGAACATAGAGCTCATAGAGCGCTTCAACCCATCACCACCCCCCACCCCCCGTTCTGATGGTTTACCCAGGGACATAGTGGTCAAACCACACTTTTATGGGGTAAAGGAGGAACTTTTGCATTTTTCAAGAAATAACAATCAACTTTCCATACATGGTCACCCAGTCCAGGTTTTTGCGGAATGCGGACTTATCATCTTTCACCATACAACAGAGGAAATCACTGAAACCCCTTCTCCAGATGTGATCCCAAAAATCTATCAAGTATTGGTGGTCGTTTCCCTTTTCGTTTTTCCTTTTCATACAGAAACAAAATGCATGGCTTCTCTACTTTCATGATGGGGAACGTCTGCTGGTCCAGCTCAACCTTATCTCCTTGGAATTGTCCCCAACCTCAAGCCACAAGAATGTTGGTTCTGCTAAAAGGATCTAACCGCAGAGCCCCTATTAATCCGATCTGGCGAAAACAACAATTCAAAAGGTTCAAGGACTTGCACCTGCCTTGACCTCCAAGACTTCCTTTCTTTTGCCTATTTTTTCTCAAGAATTTTATCCTGAGTTTAGTATCCAGGGGCTCCAATCCTATTTTGGTCTGAAAGACTCTCTTTTTATGGTGATATTAGATCATACATTGGTCATTATACTGCAGAGAGGCAACACTTCCCTTATTCAACGTCAGCCTCTGTTCCATACTTTGTTTTTGTTTTTTTAGTCCTTTGAAGACCTAGTCATCTGCTTGTCCGGGAGGTCCTGGGACTGGGGCGTGGGGTGAAGTCTGGCCTCCATTGTCTATCTCCAGACCCTTCCTGATGGGGATTTGAATTGGTTAAGATTTTACATTTGCACATGTTTATTTTGGCTCCAGCTACCCCATCGTTACAAGTTTTCCCCTTAGGCATGGAGGCAATGCCTTGCTTTAGTGATCCTCTGCCCTGGGGGGTGGGGGGAGGGTTTTGTATCCTAATTTTGGGGTACTTCCTTCCTCTTAACAACCCACTGGCTCTAGAAACCCTCAGGGGGGTGTCTGGGAGGAATAGGGTCTTCACTTCAGTTTTTAACTACAGGTCACTCCAACACAGATGGGCCCTCCAATATTTTCCATTTTTAGTGACATTAGGGGGTTGGTGGGACTGGAGCGGTTGCTATGTGCCTCCCTCTGCCTCTAGGAGCTAAATGTGGGAGCACTTGGGGGGGATGTAGTTCTGCTCTTAGGGCAGACGTCTTCCATGTCAAATGTTGGAATGGGAGCTGGGTTTACAGCTCCTACTGTATCTCCTGGGTCCTGGGGGGGGGGTCAATGGTAGTTTTTACCCGTGACCTTCCCTGTTGTCTCTTCTTGTTTGTTCTCTCTCTTTCTTTTCTTCTCATTTCACTTTTTCTTTTTATCAGGCACCAAGGAGGCTGCACAAGTGTAACACCCGAGGCTGGTATCTCACAGTCTTCCTTACCCTCAATAGAGGTTTTAAGGAGGCAGGTAGGTCTCTACTCATTGATGCATGTTCCATTCTCTCTGATCCATGACCTCAACTAAAGGACATTCAGCACCTATCAGAGTAGCCTCACATAATGGGCAGGGCTTCAATTCACCACTGAAACACAGCAAATATTTCCTACACTCCCATTTTCAGAACCATGAAGTACTTCTTTTACAGGAAACCCATTTCCCAAAACAATATAGTCCTATATTTTTGCATTCTAAATTCCCCAATTTCTACTTAGCTAATGCTTCAGACAAGACTAACGGAGCGGGGATCTTTTTCTCCAAAAATATTGCGTTTTCCCCTCAGCAAGAAATCAGGAGGATACATTCTCACTACAGGGTCCTTAGAGGGGGTCCTATACATGTTTGTCTCGTACTATGCCCCAAATCGCGGACAAGTCGATTTTTTCAAATCTATGTTAACTTCTTTATCCCCTCATTTTATGTGCATTTTATGGGAATGGTCAATCTCGTTTACTATGCTCTCCTAAACAAAGTTTAAAAATAGCCAAGCTTCTACACTCTTATGAGTTTGTGAATATATGGAGGGAATTTACCCCAACAGTGAAGGATTACACTAATTTCTCTGCCCCCCACTCAACCTTAGCATGAATAGATCATATTTTGACAGCGGCTTCGACAATACCCTCTGTCTCTAAATCGCTTATCAGGGACTCCCCGTTATCTGATCACTCAATGGTCATGATCCATATCAGTACCTCACATGTGACTGATGGCCAGTTCTGTTGGCGCTTGAACGAATCCCTGTTAAAAAACCCAGTCCACAGTACCATGATAGAAAAAGGCATTCGAGAATATTTTAGAGTCAATGAGAATGGGGAAACTTCTTCCTCAACTCTATGGGCTGTTCACAAGGCTGTGATCAGGGGGAAGATTATCCAAGTCTCTACTAAGCTTAAGCGGGAGTGACAGGCAAATATAGAACATATGGAAAGAGAGTTTCACAAACTCTCTAAAAATCATAAGACTAATCAAACCCCTAAGTCGCGAACCTTATTAGAATCCAGTCAGGTTTCCTTGAACCTTGCCCTGACCACCCAAGAAGAAAAATACCTTTGGTGGACGAACACCCGGTTCTATCTTCATAAGGATAGAATAGGCCCCAAACTGGCTGCTAAGCTATCTTCAAAGCCCCGCTCCTTCTCATTCCCCAAACTTCACAATTCAGCAGGCACACGCACGCAGAATCCTCAATGGATCATGGATACTTTCCATGATTTCTATGCTAAATTATATAAGGCAGATGGGGGACCTCACCCCCACTCACAATCTGAGTTTTTGGATGAAATCCCGCTACTCAAACTGAAAAAAGAGCATAGACTAAATCTTGACAAACCTATAACAGATTCGGAAGTTCTGGAAGTCACCAAGAACCTTAAAAAGGGATCTGCTCCAGGTCCTGATGGGTTTTCTTCCTGCTATTATAACACTTTTGGCCACACTCTCACCCCTTTTTTAACACGATTTTTTAACACTCTTCGGGAGGGATCCAATTTGGATAATGCAGCCAATCTGGCATATATATCGGTCATCCCCAAACCGAGTAAAGACCACTTGGATGTGTGCAATTATAGGTCTATATCCTTAAACAACAATTACCTAAAATTTTGGGCAAAGTCTTTGCCAATAGACTATCGACATTTATAGGAGGCTACATCCATAAAGAGCAGGTGGGCTTCATCCCAGGAAGACAAGGTCTGGACCAAATATGTACAGCTGTGGATATAATTTTGCTCTTGCGCACGGGATAGGATGGGGGCACTCACCAGGAAGGGTATTTATTATCAGTGGGCCAACAGAAAGCCTTTGATACAGTCAGTCGTTCATACTTGTTCGAAGTCCTTTGCAGGTGGAGATTTGGACTTGCAGTTCTTGAAAATTTTACAAGCCTTATATTTGAACCCGAGAGCTCAAGTCAAACTTCAGGGCTACTTCTCAGATCCTTTCCATATTTTTCAAGGAACTAGACATGGTTGTCCTCTCTCTCCTATTTTTTTGCCATCACAATCAAAACCCTGGCTATTGCACTTAGGAATCACCCTGATATACACAGGGTGAAGTGTGGCTCTCGCATTCATAAATGTGCTTTGTTTGTAGATGATCTGCTCCTATTTATCACTTCCCCACTTATATCCTCTCCGAATATTTTTAAACTCTTGGAGGAGTTTAGAAGGGTCTCAGGACTTCTAGTAAATATGATCAAATTGGTCGAATTGAACGTTACAACACCCAGCACTCTGGTCGAGAGGCTTCAATGACATTTCGCATTCGCTTGGAGCTCCACACACATCCCTTACTTGGGCATCAACTTAGCAGCCAGTATAGACTAGCTCTACAGTGTTAACTATCCCCATCTAATTAAAAAACTGGGAGGAGACCTCTCCAGGTTGAAGCAGGGAGACCTGTTCTGACTGGGCAGGGTGCACTCTGTAAAAATGACCGTTCTTCTAGGGATCCTATACTTATTTAGGTCGCTTCCCCTTCTGGTCCCAAAATTCCACCTTCAGCATTTTCAATCTAAGATAACGAGATTCATTTGGGGAATTAAAAACTATCGATGCCAGAAGAGTATCTTATATAGAAGAATAATATTGTATCGGCCTAGCCAATCTTGTCAAGCACCACAACCCAAATTTGGCATATGGTAACCAAAGGAAGGAGAAACGGGGCTTTTCTAGTGCTAACCCCACTTAGCAGACAAAAAAATTTGTAAATATATAAAAATATTATTTTATTAATATCCAAAAGGATTAAAAATGTAAAATACATATAATCCATACATCAAGGTAGTACACATAACAATAGAATACATAAAAGAATCAACCCCCTCAATAAAAGGCTCAATCTCTCCCATATCACTGTATGTACAATGTACCCATGTGCATATCAGAGAGTAGAGCTGTTTCCTTACTGACGCATTTCGCCTATATTGGGTATCAAATGAGAAGGCTTCAAAAGAAAGTGACTACAAAAAAAAAAAGAGAAACAGAACATGCTAATACAAACTTTAACAATATTAGGTATCGTTTTAACACAATTTGTTTGCATACTCATAGTGGTCATCAACTGTATATACAGTGCATTGCGAAAGTATTCGGCCCCCTTGAACTTTTTGAACTTTTGCCACATTTCAGGCTTCAAACATAAAGATATAAAACTGTAATTTTTTGTGAAGAATCAACAACAAGTGGGACACAATCATGAAGTGGAACGAAATTTATTGGATATTTCAAACTTTGTTAACAAATAAAAAAATGAAAAATTGGGCGTGCAAAATGATTCAGCCCCTTTACTTTCAGTGCAGCAAACTCTCTCCAGAAGTTCAGTGAGGATCTCTGAATGATCCAATGTTGACCTAAATGATTAATGATGATAAATAGAATCCACCTGTGTGTAATCAAGTCTCTGTATAAATGCACCTGCACTGTGATAGTCTCAGAGGTCTGTTTAAAGCGCAGAGAGCATCATGAAGAACAAGGAACACACCAGGCAGGTCCGAGATACTGCTGTGGAGAAGTTTAAAGCCGGATTTGGATACAAAAAGATTTCCTAAGCTTTAAACATCCCAAGGAGCACTGTGCAAGCGATAATTGAAATGGAAGGAGTATCAGACCACTGCAAATCTACGAAGACCTGGCCGTCCCTCTAAACTTTCAGCTCATACAAGGAGAAGACTGATCAGAGATGCAGCCAATGATCACTCTGGGTGAACTGCAGAGATCTACAGCTGAGGTGGGAGACTCTGTCCATAGGACAACAATCAGTCGTATACTGCACAAATCTGGCCTTTATGGAAGAATGGCAAGAAGAAAGCCATTTCTTAAAGATATCCATAAAAAGTGTCGTTTAAAGTTTGCCACAAGCCACCTGGGAGACACACCAAACATCTGGAAGAAGGTGCTCTGATCAGATGAAACCAAATTCGAACTTTTTGGCAACAATGCAAAACGTTATGTTTGGTGTAAAAGCAACACAGCTCATCACCCTGAACACACCATCCCCACTGTCAAACATGGTGGTGGCAGCATCATGGTTTGGGCCTGCTTTTCTTAAGCAGGGACAGAGAAGATGGTTAAAATTGATGGGAAGATGGATGGAGCCAAATACAGGACCATTCTGGAAGAAAAGCTGATGGAGTCTGCAAAAGACCTGAGACTGGGACGGAGATTTGTCTTCCAACAAGACAATGATCCAAAACATAAAGCAAAATCTACAATGGAATGGTTCACAAATAAACATATCCAGGTGTTAGAATGGCCAAGTCAAAGTCCAGACCTGAATCCAATTGAGAATCTGTGGAAAGAACTAAAAACTGCTGTTCACAAACGCTCTCCATCCAACCTCACTGAGCTTGAGCTGTTTTGCAAGGAGGAATGAGCAAAAATGTCAGTCTCTCGATGGGCAAAACTGATAGAGACATACCCCAAGTGACTTACAGCTGTAATCGTAGCAAAAGGTGGCGCTACAAAGTATTAACTTAAGGGGGCTGAATAATTTTGCACGCCCAATTTTTCAGTTTTTTATTTGTTAAAAAAGTTTGAAATATCCAATAAATTCCGTTCCACTTCATGATTGTGTCCCACTTGTTGTTGATTCTTCAAAAAAAAAAATACAGTTTTATATATTTATATTTGAAGCCTGAAATGTGGCAAAAGGTTGAAAAGTTCAAGGGGGCCAAATACTTTCGCAATGCACTGTATGTAAGAAAACATTTACTTACAAAAACTAAATTGCGATTTCAGAGGAGACATCAGATATTTGCCTTATCCCGGGTAGATGGTCTGCCAGTTTATCAAAGGAAAAGGAGTCAAATAAGAAGAGGGGAAGACATGGCCAAGTGCACTCACATCCAGAATAGAGAGGGGGATGGGAACAATCTATCCAAATCCATGTGTTCAACCAAATCAAGGAGGGAAGGGCTGTAAATATTAATATGTATCACTAAACTATATAATAGTTTCTACATAGAAAAAAAATCCATGGGGGGAACTAACCTCCAAAAAGGAATTCAATCAAAGTATCCTACTACCAGGTATACATATATATTGAAAACACTCATATGGGACATGTGGAAACATACCTCATCCTCAAAATCCCAAGAAAGCACCCTTCTTTCGCCCCAACACAAGTGTAATTCATATACAACTAGCCAGATGAAAAAAATGTTTTATGCACTTTGGGCAGTGAATAGAAAGTTGATGTAACAGGATTTTGAACATTTAAGAAATCATATGTGTTTTTGTTTATAACTGCATCTGCATATGGAAGGCATTAAATATTCTAAAGAACAACAACAGGCTAGTTATCAAGCCATCTGACAAGGGGGGCAATGTCGTGGTGATGGAACGTGAAAATGATATCAGGATGTGTATGGATATTCTTTACAATACATCCTGGTAAAGACGCATTCCAGAATCACAGGTGAAAAAATTCCATCTGGAGTTCAGGGATATTTCAGCTAGGGCATATATACATCAAAGAACCCTCCAGGCCAACCCATTGTCTCTGGTATTGGATGTATTTCAGAGCAGGCCAGTAAATTATTTGACGATCATTTAAGGCCATTTGTCACCTCGTTACCATCACATATACAGGACACAAGGGATCTCTTAAGGCTACTTGAAGATAAAAACATTCCTAAGAACGCATGGTTGGTCACAATAGGTGTTGAGGCTCTGTACTGTTCAATAACTCACCCTAAAGGTGTCGCTACAATTGCCGAGTTTCTTAGGGAGCGCGATCGCTCTACTTGGAAACAAAATGCCTTTGTACTTGAATTATTGGTATACAGTCTCTCTAGGAATTTGTTTATTTTTAATGGATCCCACTACCTCCAGGTGCAGGGCATAGCGATAGGGAGGGACTAAATGTGCCCCATCGTGTGCAAACCTGTACCTTGGGGGGGGCGGGAAAGATCTGTATTTTTTGGAGCGGACTCACCTGTGTACCTGTGTCACATTCTGTCTGGGCACAGGTACATAGATGATATAATGCTCATTTGGATGGGTAAAAAGGCGGAGCTAGATTAATTAATGAATTGGATTGATTGCAATCCATACAATCTTGAATTCACAATGGAATGTGATCAAACAAGGGTGACTTTCTTGGACATCCAGATTTATAAAGATGGAGAAGGAAATTTGATGACAGACCTCTATCGGAAGCCATCTGCTGCTAATACTATCCTGCATGCCTCAAGCGCTCATCCCCTCACACTTAAAAATAGTATACCATACGGCCAATACTTAAGACTGAAAAGAAATTGTAGTAGGGACTGAAAAGAAATTGTCTTTTATCAGGCAAAGATGCTACGAAACCGTCTATTGGAAAGGGGATATAGTAAAAAATGCCTTGAGAAAGCCTATAATAAAACCAAATTTGGATCACGTGACTCCCTCCTCCATACTTACCGTGAACCCAAAACCAAGGAACCTACATGCATCATTAGACGCTACTCTCAAAACCATAAGCAGATAGAGGATATCTTATCACGACATTGTCACCTAATGAGGGATGATCCAATAGTGACTAGATATATAGGGGATAGGCCCCAAATAACTTATCGTAGGGCCAAATCACTATGTGACCATCTAACCCACAGTCACTTACAGGTGGATACCCGCAATCAAGTGCAGGGTCAGGGGGAAAAAGGTGCAATGAGATGTGGGAAATGTAATTATTGTAGCTGGATCTGGATAAGTGAGAAGATACTTTTGCCCAATGGTCAAAATTGGTCTCCTCATGTACCTATTAACTGCCGAACGGTAGGAGTGGTTTATTACATGGAGTGCTTATGTAAAGCATTCTACGTTGGAAAAACAAAAAGACGATTTCACAAACGTATTCGTGATTATGTATATGAGATAAAGAATGGTCTGATGGAATCAGCCATCAGCCGTCATATTGGTCTATGCCAGTGTTCCTCAACTCCGGTCCTCAGGGCACACTAGCAGGCCAGTTTTTAAGTATTACCTTGGGAAGATGCAGACTAGAATACTGCAATCACTGAGCAGCAAATGATAACACCTGTGATTTATTTCAGTTTTCTTGCAAACCTGGCCTGTTAGTGTGCCCTGAGGACTGGAGTTGAGAAACACTGGTCTATGCCATAACTTTCAGTTAAACTATATGAAATGTTTTGCCTTGGAAAATGTAAAGGAATCTCCCAGGGGTGGGGATATTGACAAAAGATTGTCACAACTGGAGACACAATGGATTTTCCAGTTGGATGCCACCAAATTGCCTGGCCTTCATGAGTATGTGAGCTATAAATGCTTTCTGTGACCCCTTGTGAACAAATCAATTTGATGCCTATAGAAACTATTCTCTTTTTGATGTCCGTATGATTATGAGATGTCTCTGTAATCTGTGCAGTAAACAATCATAAATAAATTAATGTGAGATTGGGGAACTCCCCCGTAGGTATCTGATGTTCCTGTCCTGGGTATAGAGGTGCCTTGATATTGAATGGATCAATTTGTTTCATTACTTTGGACGTTTTTATGTCTTTTAGGATTCCTTCTATATTTACATTGAGTTAAGAGAGAGGGTGATAGACATAGTGGTTTATTAGGAACCCTGTATTGGGGTAGAGGAGCGATATTGGAGTGGAGAGAGGAAAGGGGGGGGGGGGCAGTTCACCTTGTCCGTGATGTTCGATATGGAAGGTGTAAGCTTTGTTGTGGATATCCATATGCAGAATGTGTATTAGGCAAATACATTGTGTGAGGAGGGTTCCTCTTTATATCAGGGATCTCTATTATGTACATTTTATATGTGGCTCTCTCTTAACCCCCTATATATTCATTGATGCTTATTGTGTACATTATACTTCATGGATATGGCTATATTATTTTGTTGTTTTTTTATATTTCATCATACTGCTAGTGGGATTGGAGGTGATCCTCAGATCTGTGTATGTTGCACGGATTGGGGGCTACGGAGTATTGTGTACTTTGTATTCTGCTAGATGGCCACAAGATGGTGCTTTGTTACTATAGCTGGTTGGAAGATTGGATTATTTTTGGTTTATGGTGAAAGAGTGCCCCTCTCCTTCCCATATGCCTGATCGCCACTGCAATGGTTACCATTTACAGGGCTTGTGGAGGGACGTGGTGGTATTTGCATTCCACCCCCTGAATTCCCTTACTCGTCCTGGTTTTGGAGGAGGTGGGTTGAAGAGGGGCAGTAACCGTACTTTCCACCATGACTGCACATGCGTGTACCTTGCGCATGTGCGGTGGCATCTTTCTGCTTGATGATGGGGTTGACGGAGGCATCATCATACGGAGGGAGGAGGAAGTGGCGGCTTTGACGGAGGCATCATCATACGGAGGGAGGAGGAAGTGGCGGCTTTTTGGCGCCAACTTCCCCTATTTAGGGCTAGTGTAAATAAGGGCACTGATATTGCAGATTTGGTGCTGTGGAGGAATTGAAGCACGATAAGGTAATAAATAGCTAGATGGAAGCATTAGAAAGTAATGTGTTTTGCTAAATATATTCTTATCTTTGGTGGGCTTCCCCTTTTTTGTTCATCTGGCTAGGTGTATATGAATTATGCTTGTGTTGGAGCGAAGCACGGTGCTTTCCTGATACTGGGATTTTGAGGATAAGGTATGTTTTCACATGTTCCATATGGGTGTTTTCAATATATACTGTATGTATACCTGGTAGTAGGATACCTTGATTGAATTCCTTTTTGGGGGTTTTTTTCCCCAATGATTTTTTTTTCATGTAGAAACTATTAGGGAGTTTAGCAATACATACTAATACAGTATTTACAGCCCTTCCCTCCTTGATTTGGTTGGACACATAGATTTGGATGGAATATTCACGCCCCCCTCTCTACTCTGGATGTGAGTGCACTTGGCCGTGTCTTCCCCTCTTCGTATCTGATTCCTTTTCCATTGATATACTGGCAGACTACCTACCCGGGATAAGGCAAATATCTGATGTCTCCTCTGAAATTGCAATTTAGTTTTTGTAAGTAAATGTTTTGTTACAAATAAATTGTGTTAAAACGATACCTAATATAGGTTTGCATTAGTATGTTCTGTTTTCTCTTTTTCTTTTTTTTTTGTAGTCACTTCCTTTTGAACCCTCCTCATTTGATACCCCTAAGGAAGCCATATAGGCAAAATGCGTCAGTAAGGAAACAGCTCTACCCTCCGATATGCACATGGGTACACTGTACAAACAGTGATACTACGGGAGAGATTGAGCCTTTTATTGATTCTTTTATGTATTCTATTGTTATGTGTACTACCATGATGTATGGTTTTTATGTATTTTGATTTATGAATTTTTAACCATTTTGCATATTAATAAAATAATATTTTTATAGATTTATTCATTTTTTTTTGTCTGCTGGAAGCACTGGAAAAGCCCTGTTTCTACTTCCTTTGTTTACCATACTGTATATCTTGTATAGAAGACGTACTCAAGGTGGTCTAGGGGTTCCCAATCTTTGGAAATATTTTCAAGCAGCCAAATTAGCTCAGTTTTCCATTATTTACTCCAGGGGGGGGGGGACAGATTGGGTAGATATAGAGAGACAAGCAGTTCCAGAACATACTATATATAGGATTGGTCATTTCCTTTCCTCCTCAGGACCTCTGCCAGCTAACCACTGTATAAGAAAATTGGATATGCCTGCATCCGAACGATTTTACTTACATCAAATTCGCCATTTTCTACTATCTATGTGGGATTCGAAATCTGTTCCCCCAAGAGTTACTGCTTATGAAAATTGGTGTTCTGAAGCTCTGGATCAGCGGGGCAGCATTTCTTTGATCTATGCCTCACTGATAGAGATCTTAGACAAACTCCTGTATGCGTGAGCTGGGATCGGGACTTGGAGATCAGTTGGCAGGCAGAGACCTGGTTCTCTTTGTTTCAAAAATCCTTTAAGGGAATGGTAAATATCTCCCTCCCGGGGGTCTGCAGGCAGGACGCTTATCGGAATCTAGAAGCCGCCTTTAACAAGAGAGCCCCCAGATCCTGCCCCCCCCATGTAAATAAGTATCAGGTACATATTACCCCTACCCATTCACCAAAAAAGTGTCAAAACTTATCAATCACAGGCAGTGAGCCAATGAGGATGGGGGTGGGGCAGAGCCACGGCTCTATGTGTCTTATGGATGCATAAAGCAGGGCTCGGGAGCAAGCACACACCAGTGGCCCCACAGCAAGCAGGTTGCTATTGGGGGCACTGATCAAGGGGGAGGAGCCAGGAGCACTGGCAGATCCAAGAAAATTGGAGGATTAAGGCTGCACAGAGCAAGTAAGTACTGTATAACATGGTTGTTATTGTTTTATTTTTTAAAAAGCTAAACATTTAATTCCACTTTAAATACATCTTTGTCCAAAGACTCAGTAACTCACAAAGCTAATGGCAGTATTTCTCCAACCTTGAAAGGACAACCACGCTTTCCAAGCTGCTGCATCCATCACATCTCAGTGTATTGTGCGGGCAGTACAATGATCATTCTCTTCTATGAAAAAGGAACTAGAAATCGATGATGACAAGAAATTTTCCATCTCATACTGTTTCCAAGCTCCAAATTTTTGGCATGCTGCTTGTCCTATACTATGCAATTGTCACAAGCAAGTAAAGGGGTAATATTGATCTTTGGTTTCTACAGTGTTTGTAGGTATAAGGTGACATTTTCATGCTCGTCTTTAGATTTCAGGGAAATTCACACTACAATAGACATCTCAGTCATTTTTTTTTCCAAACAACGACATCTCAGTCATTTTTATAAATGTATAAAAGTCCATCATGGTAAAATAAAGTTTTAACAAAGTAAAATGCCTTATCACGATATAAGCAAATATCAAACCAACGGGGGGGGGGGGGCGGCCTGACTCGGGTATCACACACACTGGGGGGGGTGTCAGGCCAAGCACCACCGGGCCAGCCCGCATCTTCCCATCTGAAGGCAACTGTACTCTGCTCCTTCAGTCTGCGCTGCTCACAGGGAGCGGGAAGAAGGTGAGTGCCCGAGCAGCCTCCCTGTGTGCCTGGATAGCAAGTGCGGTGGGGCAACTGCATATAGAGGAATTGATCTTTCCATATGTCTCCTGCAGCTGCTGAATGCCTGATTCCCATCCTGTCCCTTCTGCAGGCATTCAGCGACTGCAGGAGGAATATGGAAAGATCAATTCCTCCATATGCAGCTGTCACACCGCTCCTCCTATCCAACTTCTTTTGCTGCCCCCCCCCCCCTAGTGCTCTCCAGCTTCCCCCCAGTGCTCTCCAGCTCCCACCCCTAGTGCTCTCCAGCCCCCCCCTCGTGCTGTCCAGCCCCCTCAGTGCTCTCCAGCCCCCCCCAGTGCTCTCCAGCCCCCCCCCCCGTGCTCTCCAAACCCCTAGTGCTCCTCAGCCCCCCCCCGTGCTCTTTAGCCCCCCTCAGGGCTCTTCAGCTCCCCCTCCATGCTCTCTGGCTCCCCCAGTGCTCTCCACCCCCCTGTGCTCCCGGGCTCCCCCCTCAATGATCTCCAGTTACCCCCCATTGCTCTCCAGTCCCCCCCCTGTGCTCTCTGGCTCCCCAGTGATCCTTGGCTTCCCCTATTCTCTTCCTCCCTCCTCAGTGCTCTACCCCCTGTGCTCTCCATCCCCCTGGTTTTCCCTGCCCCCTAGTGCTCTCCACCCCCCACCCCCGCACTCTCCAACCCCCTTGCAATGCTTTCCAGACCCCCCCCCCCTAATTCTCTACAATCCCCCTTAATGCTCTTCTGTCGCCCCCCCCTGTGCCCTTCAGCTCCTCCAGTGCTCTCTGCTTCCCCTGTGCTCTCTGTCCCCCCCCCCCACCAGTGCTCTTTGATCTTCTATCATGTCTGCAGTCTCTGACCATCTCTTGTATCATGTCCGATGTTTCTAATTATCTCTTGTATCATATCTGCAGTCTCTGACAATCTCTTGTATCACGTCCGCAGTCTCTGACCATCTCTTGTATCATGTCCACAGTCTTTGACCATCTCTTGTATCATGTCCGAAGTGTCTGACCATCTACTGTATCATGTCCACAGTCTCTGACCATCTCTTGTATCATGTCCCCAGTCTCTGATGATCTCTTGTATCATATCTATGATCTCTGACCATCTCATGTATCATGTTTGCAGTCTCTGACCATCTCCTGTATCATGTTTGTGGTCTCTAAACACCTCCTGTATCATGTCTGCAGTCTCTGTCCACCTCCTGCATCAAGTCCATAGTCTCTGACCATCTCTTGCATCATGTCCGCAGTCTCTGTCCACCTCCTGCATCAAGTCCATAGTCTCTGACCATCTCTTGCATCATGTCCGCAGTGTCTGACCATCTACTGTATCATGTCCACAGTCTCTGACCATCTCTTGTATCATGTCCCCAGTCTCTGATGATCTCTTGTATCATATCTATGATCTCTGACCATCTCATGTATCATGTTTGCAGTCTCTGACCATCTCCTGTATCATGTTTGTGGTCTCTGACCACCTCCTGTATCATGTCTGCAGTCTCTGTCCACCTCCTGCATCAAGTCCATAGTCTCTGACCATCTCTTGCATCATGTCCGCAGTGTCTGACCATCTACTGCATCATGTCTGCAGTCTCTGACCATCTCTTGTATCATGTCCTCAGTCTCTAACCATCCCCTGTGTCATGCCTGCAGTCTCTGACTATCTCCTGTATCATGCCTGCAGTGTCTGACCTTCTCCTGTATCATGTTTCCAATCTCTTACTCAAACTTAAACACATTGCTAATAGTATTAGCTATCTGTTTGTCAAAGGTAGGAGTGTGCAGGGAAGGCAGAGAGTGTAAAAGGGGGCACTGTGATAAGAGTGATGGGGGGGGCAGACTGCAAGGGGCACTTTGATGGGGGCTGTGAAATTTGTGCAATAAATGTTCTTGAAAAACATTATGTATGTTTGTAGGTGTTTTTACATTTTAAAGTTTGGGGGGGGGAGCCAGCTATAGGATCCACCCCGGGTGCCAAATGCTCTAGGTACGCCACCAGGGCCGAATGGCAGTTCTGTGTCTGAATGGACACAGGGAGCTACAGCTCTGCTCGGGTATCCCAATAGCAAGTTGTTTGCTGTGGGGGCAATTGAAAGGAGGGAGGGGCTGGGAGCACCAAAGAGGTACCTGGGTACCTGAGAAGAGGAGAATCCTGGCCACCCTGTGCAAAACCAACTGCACAGAGGAGGCAAGTTAAACATGTTTGTTATTTAAAAAAAAAAAACACAAGACTTTCCAATCCCAGTAACCTATGATTTTCCTTGGAACTTTATTGGTGGTTCTAAGAGCAGCACTCTTTGCACTCCCTTCTTTTTTCTGCTATCGGAAGTTAAGAAAATTACCTTGGTAAAAGGATCATATGACTCACCTCTCCCCCATTTCCTTGGTGACTGGGTTCTCAGGCACCCATTTCTGGCATATGGGGGCAAAGAGGGAATCCTCAGCCCTGTGTAGGCTCCAAGTTGCAACTTGCAGTTTCTCTGGGCATCCACACTTAATATGGTCGTTTGCATTTAAACGGATCAGCATGGAAGGCGAGTTACATATTCATTGCACTGGCATTGAGGTAAGTGTGTTGCTTTGCTCTGCATAAGAAAATCATGGGTTTACTTGGTCCATGCACACGGGCATAAAAAATGCTGCTTATACAAATGTTTTTTGTTTTTTTCTTCACCCTGTAGACACATGGGCTCTTGCACACTGCAGCTCCAAAATAAAGCTACTTTTACAGGCATTTGATCTTTTATTTCTCTGCCTTATGGCCTGTACATCCGAATATCGTACGACTTATCAGTTTTTTTTCTTGGTTGCTAGTCCACTGCTAAATGTATTGCAAATGGGAGAGGTTACTAACAATACGCATTTTCTAGTATGATACTACAATAGCTTACTGTATATGTAACCACATTGTAACGTGTGAGGGGAAACACTGTGATGTGCATGTGACCCCTCTAGTCACACCTTGAGCGCCTTTGTTCGGAGCTATTTGGAATTTTCATGTCCGGTCACGTTTATTCGCTGGTTCTGCACGGCTTTTTGGCATTTAACTGGAAATATGGAGGATTCAAGCCTTCCAGTAGCTATCCTTTGTGTTATGGCTATCCAGAATGTTCTTTACAAAAAAAAAAAAGAGAAGGTGAAGAGCGTGGTGCAAAGATTGGCTCCTCAATCGTGCAAAGTACTCTCATATGCAACTCATCTGTGAAATTCAGGAAAACAACCCAGATTATTTTGATAATTATTTGCACATGGATGATGAGTGCTGCCAGCAACTCCTGTCTGCTGTCACTCCACAGATACAGAAACAGGACACAGCAATGCGTGAGGCCATTAGTGCAGAGCAAAGGCTAATAGCCACCCTGCGTTATGTGGCAACAGGGCGAAGCCAGCAGGACTTAAAATTTACTACAGGAATTCCCCCGCAGGCCCTTGGCAAGATCCTCCCTGAGACATGCAAGGCGCTGATCACTGCTCTACAGAGTGAATATAAAAAAAGGTAATTTTCATATTTTTAAATACAAACCATTAAATCGTTTTCATTTTGGTTATCAATGTATAATTGTTATCAGCCTCTGCCTATTACAATAAATAAATTCCCATGTCTAAAATACTTAGCTAGGTGTAAATTGTTGTCTGTAGCACAGATTGACTTATCATTGTTATTATCGTTACTTTATTTATTTTTTGCTGTTTCCCAAAAACCCCAGAGGAATGGTTGGAGGTGGCCAAAAAGATGTGTAACTTCCTAAACTGATGGGAAGCATGTTAGGATTACCCCACCTGTCAACTCTGGCTCGTTTTATTATAACTATAAGGGATTCTTCAGCATTGACATGATGATAGATGTTAATGCAAACTATGAATTCCTATACTTAGACATTGGTAAAAATGGATGGCACTCAGATGGCAGTGTTATTGAACAGACAGAATTCTATAGGCGCCTCCAGAATGAGATGCTTAATTTGCCAAGCAAAATAGACACTATAGTTCTGGCATGTTTTGTCCTTCACAACTACCTACCAGATCAAGAAGCTGAGAGACTTGGCAGAAATATCCGTGAGGAAGGGCAGGAGCGCCTCGCTGGACTCACATCTCTTGACCGAGTACATTCCAGACTACCTATACAAAGTGTTCGGCAAAGCAGGCTGGAATACAGTAATTATTTTACTGGAATCGGTGCAGTGAGCTTACAGAATGACATGTAATTTGCTGATGTAAGAGTTATGTTTGTACACTTTGTGGATGAAAAACATGTAAATTTGTACATTTTCAAGTTAACATTATACATGCTTTTGTCCTTGTATTTTCCAAAACTGTTGAAACTAAAAGGTTTTTCAGGCTTGCTTTGAACCAACTACTTACATAGTTTGTCAGGTCTGCAAAATATTAGGATAGGAAGGTTAAAAAAAGGGTAAACTTGAAACTGCACAAGTGTCAGTTTCATAGCGGGTACATTTGGGAAGTAACAGTCAGAGATACCAAATTTCTATGACAAGAAGGTTTTATTGCAGTGAAGCAGATCATTGCATTTCTGAAACACTTTTATTTAAAAATAAATTCAGAAAAAAAAAAAAACAGGATACGTAAATTGCTTTATTGCATGCATTTTTTTTTACCATTGACATTTTACCATTGACATTATCATCAAACCAGTTTAACATTGTACTCATAATTTTCAGACATTATATTTTTCTTCAAAGGCTCCATCTTTTGACATTATGCACCTAGTTTGTTTGGGACAGCTTGGATCATCTGAACTTTGTCCCTCACCATCCTGTAATGACATGGATGTGCTTTGAAAATCTAGTTAGGTGTGGCTGAATATAGCATACTGCACTATTCTGAGAGGTGGATGATGATAATGATAATGATGTCATACGCTCTGACTCACCCAATCATGTTACAGCCCTCTAGTTTAGTTGGCCAAGCCTAGGAAGTTGGAGCTTACCATTATTTACCTGAGAGATAACAGACATTAAAAAATCTAAATTAGTAAACAGGACATGGTAGGTCTTGTATGTCTGACAACATGCTAGCCATGTGATGCACATGCAAACAGTCCATGCAGAGTCGCGCTAAAAGGTAAATTGAAAAACAATATTGTCACATAATAGAGCAACAATAACTATAACTGTAAGTCCCCACTCAGTTGTAGTTCAGCCTCAGTTCATATACAGTTCATGATGGAAGAATAGGTAGCAAATTTCCACCCTAGTGCATGGTAAAACGGACTGCTTGTGAATCCCTCCACCACATATAGCCTCTTACCAGAGAGGAATAGAAGATGCACAATAAGTAGTTATGGGACTACTTCGCCTGTTCCCAGCATATCAGCTCCAGTAAGGTCCGGCCATAGAGAATACACCAACATAGATGGATATACCGTCACTTGAACTGGAAACACTCTCAGGGGGTAGATGTAGATATGAATGGGAAAAGAAGGCAAGACAGGCCCATAGCGTGATACTGTTTCAATAAGCAATTTATTCACAAAAGCCACATCAAACTCACCGAGTATTAAAACAAGTAGAGCCTGTAGCCACTGCGTGGGCACCGAAGCGGAGCGGGCACTTCCGATTTCCGGGTGTGACGGATGACGCAAGTTCAGCTTCTCCCCGAAGCTTTTCGTCGATAGGACGTTCTCAAGGGGGCGTGAACAAGCATCGGCGTCACACCCAATATAAATAGTAGTAAACAATCAAGCCAATAGCGCGCAGCTGGGACTCCTGGTGTGACCCCCCGCACAGGAAATGACCTAAGCGCTTCAGCATGAAACGCAAACAGCACGCTGTACCCGGAAGTGAAGGCAGTTAGTAGCCACAAAGGACTTCAACAGCTATGAGTTCCAAAACGGAACTCACACGGGCTACAAATAACCCAATTAATACCAGGGGAACTGGGATGAATGAATAATCATAGCATCACACCCGAAAACCGGAGAGCTTACCCCGATCAGTGTGGCACAACAGGCTCTAAAACAAATATACATATACATGCAGCACAATTTATGAGCAAAAAGTAAAAAATAAAAAATAAAAAGCACATGTATAAAATGTAAAATATGATGAATATAAAAACACAATGTACAATACAAAATGCTAAAATACTATGCAGCAAAAATACATGGACGAGGCAGAACTACAACTGAGAGTGGACTTACAGTTATAGTTATTGTTGCTCTATTATGTGACAATATTGTTTTTCAATTTACCTTTTAGCGCGACTCTATTTTATTTCATACTTATCCCACATTCCAGGAGTATGAGTTCGCTGCTCATAAGGGCGCGGGTTTTATTTAATTTTATCATCTATGCAACCTCATATGCTGGGCAGTATTGCAAGTATTTGCAAAATTTGGTCACTGACAGCAGTAGGAAGAGAAAACTCATGCTGTTCTCATGTGGAGAGTCCAGAGAACATAACATAAAAAAAAGTAATCTTCAGTGGTGCCAGTCATAGGCTATTAATGCAAATGGTCTATTATCCTAATAGGTCGAATGACATGATAAATCCTAATGTGTGCAAATATGTGTTTTTTACAGCTAACATTAAAAAATTTATATAAATAACAAAGTGTTATAAAGTAAACTATGAAAAAATATTGCACACATTACTGCCATGACTGCTTTCTAATAAAGCCTACAAAATAGGCCTACAACTTAGCTAGAAGATCAATGAAATTTTACAATAAACACAGTACAGAACTTGTTGCTTTTAAGATTTTCTGAAGTTGAGTACAGCAGTGAAGCAAATAAGCAGATAAAAAGGGGGGGGGGGGGAATCTGCACTTAGGATGTTCAAGGCTTCAGCCTACCTCCTAAATATAACCCAAAGGAGGGTATATGTATGTATGAAGGGAAAGGGGAAGGTGTTGGCGCTGCCTGGATAAAGAAGTGGTCTAAACTAATATGCACAAAATGTAATGGAAAAAAGTAGAAATAAAAAAAGAAGCGTATGGTGTAATCGTTACCTAAGTGGCCTAAGGTCTGAAAAATTATACGCAATGTGAGATGGAATATCAAACATGCAAGTAGGTAGCACAGTGATGGATACAAATTATCAAATATAAGACAATATGAGAATATCTTAATTAAATATTATGTGCAAATATGCATGCAAATATGTAACACAATAATGGATACAGATTAGCCAATATAAATTAATGTAAAAACAACAAATTGATATTCCTGTGAGCTAAATAGGTCTAGCACTATGGGTAGTGCAGCGAGCACAGCACTCTCTCTAAAGTGTATATGATCAAAATAAATGTAAATAATGCTGCGCAATATAAAGTGCTCCAAGAACATATATGTATATATATGTACAAAATATAATCAGTGAGTATAAAAGGTAATAAATTATTATATAAATAAAGTGCATTCAATATTTCTATGGTGACAATAAATAGATAATAAAGTGCATTCAATATTTGTAGTGACAATCAATCATCAAATGTAAAGTGCATAACATGCCTATATAATCAACAATAAGTGATTATATAAAAAAATTTTTGAAAATGAATAATCATAAGTGAATTATCCAAGTGAAAACCATATTCAAAATAAATAGTGCAAAAAGTGCCTGGTGCTATTTTTTCAGTGCTGGATATTACACTTCCCATAGACTTCTTAAGAATAGCCTATTTAAAACTGTGCATCCAATAACAGCCTCTGTAGTGACCTCCACCGCAACACCCTGTGTGTGTCTGGGTTCTCACCTCCACTTCTGCGACCTAGCGGGTAAGCTAGGTCATATAGCGTGGATTACCCTCTCAGGGTCACCTTTCACGGAGTCGGTGGTCTGTCAGCCTCTCAGGGGGTTATTTCACCTTAGTTGATGTCCCTCATATTACCATGCGATGTCACATGAAAGAAATGGGGGAAGTCCAATAGTGCTTATAACTTTCAAACAATGTTTATTAAATAAAAACAGTATTGTACTCACATTTAGTGGGTGCTTCAAGAGCACCAAACATACAACTTATTTGGTAGCAATTTCTATTGATTAAGCGTGATGGCAATCTGGTGGGGATCCTCTGTGTGCTGCTCCTTTCCTTCCTGGAATTGGCAGTGATACCGTCCGGGCCCCTCCCCTACGCGCACGACAAAGGGTCAACGTGTCTTCCAAGGGGGATATGATAAGACAGTATCTTTTAGCCTGTTTAATATATAGGGAGTTGATTAATCTGGAGCCACCCTGACTGACTTCCGGGTCTGAACCCAGTGTGATAAAGCCCCTCCCTTTTATTTCTTAGTGATTGGCTAGTAATCATTGTTTATGTTAGTTGTCATGGTACCCGCATGTATTCGTACTAAGCCCGCTGGGTGGCAAAATAATTCCTCCCCCATGCTCTCATAGGCTGGATCGCCTGTGTTATCTGCACTCGCCGCCACAGCAACGACTTGTCACTGCTGTGCCTACAATGAGCGACGCAGTTGGTCGCACCCACCGTCACTCACCAGAGCAGCGGGGGTGGATTTTTTGTTCCTAACAACGCTCTTTCTTTTCCACTAGTTTGTGAGTACCTTTTTTATTATAAATAAACTTGATGGCATTACGATACTTTACTATGTGAGGCATTCCATTTTTTCTATGGTCTGGATCTCCCAACACATACTCTGCCCCCCCCCCCCCCATATACTACATCCACTGAGGCCACTCTGAGGGAAGAACTGTACTGGAGGATATTGCCCCATCACTCCGAGGTGGAACCTACTGGTTAACCCGTGAGAGGATTGGTGTGCCTGGATGTGATTACCCCCAAAGTACCACACTCTTTACCCCTGTAGGGGTACTTATTTCCGGTGAGTGCAGATATTATTGGCAAGGGAGCCCCACGGCGATTGCACCAGCATGACCACCCTAAAATTCACCCTAGGATCTCCACTACTCGGATCATTTAAAATCATCCACCCGCAAGACTATTATCATTTTATACACCTGGCTATTTATACACCAAGTCACTTTATTGATTAATTTGTAACACTCTATCACCAGTGTTTTGGTTCTAATTATAGTGTGGGGGTCACTCACCCACACCATGGTCATTATATATCCAGCTTTGGATTAGGAACCTATATACAGTCAATCTTGTCACTTTATATACATTGTATATTTATTTAATCACTTATATTGGTATATTAAAAAAGAATAGCGCACACATGCAAAATAAATGACTATCAAATATGGAGACAATCCATAAATAAAAATGGGGATTTAGTCCCACCATATGGCCATATCGTGCTCAAGCCCACCACTGCGTCAAAGTACCCCATTATCAGTGGGTCCTACACTATCCATAAAAAAGGGGTGAATCCAGCCTCTCTAACCCTTGGAGACAACACTCCTTGCTGGGATAGATGTGCTAATGCACTACAAAGGACTCCTCCTATATCCACTTGATAGTGGACACTGATAGAGTACAGGTGTGTGTGGGGGGTGGGGTGCTCAACCCCAGAAGTCTGGTCAGACCGAATACATAATAAACAAGCAAAAAATTGGGGGAGCAAACCCTGAACATGTATTTCTAAAGCCGGTGCAGCTATGGACCAAGCGACATGTATATTAAAAAAGAATAGCGCACACATGCAAAAGAAATGACTATCAAATATGGAGACAATCCATAAATAAAAATGTGGATTTAGTCCCACCATATGGCCATATCGTGCTCAAGCCCACCACTGCGTCAAAGTACCCCATTATCAGTGGGTCCTACACTATCCATAAAAAGGGGTGAATCCAGCCTCTCTAACCCTTGGAGACAACACTCCTTGCTGGGATAGATGTGCTAATGCACTACAAAGGACTCCTCCTATATCTACTTGATAGTGGACACCCATTATCAGTGGGTCCTACACTATCCATAAAAAAGGGGTGAATCCAGCCTCTCTAACCCTTGGAGACAACACTCCTTGCTGGGATAGATGTGCTAATGCTTGTTTTGCTTGTTTACTTATATTGGTATACCTTTATAGATTTACTGTAATTAATTCATTCACCTATTTATCTCGTGGAGTTTCTCACAATATCACTTGTGCAATAATATTTATTCAGCAAATTGCACTTTAGTCATTATACCACGTCCGTTTGATGATATCAAGACTATACATATCACTTTATTTTTGATACCAATTTGCACATTTTGCACAATTATTTAATATAGAATTAAGATATTCTTACATTAATTTATATTGGCTAATCTGTATCCATTATTGTGTTACATATTTGCATGCATATTTGCACATAATATTTTATTAAGATATTCTCATATTGTCTTATATTTGATAATTTGTATCCATCACTGTGCTACCTATTTGCATGTTTGATATTCCATCTTACATTGCGTATAATTTTTAGGCCACTTAGGTAGCGATTACACCATAAGCTTCTCTTTTTATTCATACTTTTATTCCATTACACTTTGTGCATATTGGTTTAGACCACTTCTTTATCCAGGCAGCGCCAACACCTTCCCCCTTCCTTTCAAATAAGCAGATAGACGGCTAATGGTTGTTGGATTCAAACTATGCTCTGTGAATGAAATAATTTTAATTAATGGCCTTACTGTGCTAGTGGAACAGGGGAAAAAAACACATGACCATGTCACATATGGGAGAATAATACTGTCTCTGCAATGTGCTCAACTGTTGGCTTCCAAGATTTCAGATCTGCTGTCATAACTGGTCATTTCCTGAACCTCCAAATGGTCTTTTGTTGTAACATTTGCATTTCAAAATATAAGTTAACAAGTCAATGGCATGATTTACAGTGAGATGTAATACATAAATAAACAAAATGTCTGGTGACAGTTCCCAGAAGCTTCTCTTCAGGGTTTCTTGTCATCAATGACATTATAAGTGCTGGCACACAAAATTGACAGGTTAGAACAAAGCAATGTGCTATTGCTACCTTACGCAAATGTGAGAATTCCAGCCTCTGTAGTGCTCCATCGATGTGAAGATGTAGTCTCCAAATACTCACCTACTGATTTGGTAATACTTCTTAGAATACTGATCTAATGCTTGAAATCTCCTGATTGGCTGGAACCCATATCCACCCCCATATAGTACACTGTAATACTATAAAATCAGACATACATTAATGTTCTGATAGGTACAGTATGATAAGAAAAAAACAAACCTTTTACACAAGACTCTGGTATAGATGAATCTTCCACCATTAATAAACCACTTTCCTCATCAGTGTGTTCACATGTTGATTTTCTAGGCTTGAATCACCCAAATGTAGTCTTTTCTTCTTGCGCTTCCCTTTAAAAAAAAAAAAAAAACATGTGTTTAAACATTTTGTGATGTGAAGTAAAAATGTGTTTGTATATGCTAGGGTACCTATCTGATTTAGTTGTTGTGCCAATATTATCTTCTGTGTGGTCTTCATCATTATCTTCTTGCTCCAAAGAGTTACTTGGCAAGTTAGCATAGCTTCTTTTTTGCCTTTCTCTCTGTTTGGCTCTATTCTTATATTTTTTTCCTGTAATAAGAGTAAAGATCATACATGCGTGAACACTATAACATTGCTTCAATCCAATGTTTTCACATTGAATATCCCTAAAATAGATACTCGCCTTTTCACCTTTTTTAACCACTTTACCACCGGAGGATTTTGCTGGCTTACGTCCAGGCCACTTTTTGCGATTCGGCACTGACAATTGCGCGGTTGTGCGATGCCATACCCAAACAAAATTTATGTCCTTTTTTTCCACAAACAGAGCTTTCTTTTGGTGGTATTTGATTACCTGTGCAATTTTAATTTTTGCGCTATAAACAAAAAAAGAGCGTAAATTTTGAAAAAATAACAATATTTTTCACATTTTTTTATATGAAATTCCCCCCCAAAAAAATGTAAAAATCTAAATTTTTTTAAACTTTTTTTTTAAAAAAATAACAATAAGCGTATTTTGATTGGTTTGCGCAAAAGTTATTGCGTTTACTAACTAAGGGAAAGATTTCTTTTCTTTTCTTTCATTTTTGGTGTTTTTTTTTTTTTTACGAGTAATGGCGGCGATCTGCGATTTTTTTTTTTGCAGGACTGCGACATTGTGGCAGACAGATCGGACCCTTGACTGAAATTTTTGACACTTTTGGGGGTACCAGTGACATTACTACAGTAATCAGTGCTATAAATGTGCACTGTTACTGTAAAAATGACACTGGCAGGGAAGGGGTTAATTTTATTGGAGAGGGAGGGGTTAATGTATGCCTGGTGCTTACTAACGTGTGTGGGGGGAGGTGACTGAGTGACACAGGGACAGATCGCAGGTTCAGCTATGCTGAACCCTGCAATCTGTCACTGTCTGTCACTTAGGAGATCCGGCCACTTTGTTTACACAAGCAGGCGGATCTCCAAACTCGATTCCCCGCCGAACGGGGAAGAGCAGCGGCGATCGCCGCTGCTCCTCCCCTGGCCCGACTCCCGCTGTGACTGAATACAGTGGGAGCGAGCCTCCGGCGGCGTGCGAGCTCCGCCCACAAGGGGAGGAGTCCAGCGACGTAGGTCTAGGTCGCTGGACGGGAACGAGCCACTGTGCCACAGTAGAGGCACAGTGAGCGGGGGTAAAGTGGTTAAGAGTGAGATGGATGTGGTGTGTTTTAAATCTGACCATCTTTTTCTGATTTGATCTTTTAATCTTTCTACCCCATGCTTCTTTCTTAAGCATGCCAGTAATTTGTCCAAGATGATATCTTTTCTGCTCTTGGGCCTCTCATAATTTTGGAGCTTGCCATCATAATCTTCCTTCTCCAGCAGGTATACAAGTTTGACCATTTCACTTCGGGACATTGCTATTGCCTTCACCTTTCTCATACATGTCCCTCTGGCCTTTGGACTGTGCTCCCGTTCGTTCTCCTCGTCCGCCATTTCGTACACCTGATGTCTTCCTCGCGTGGTGCCGACAAGCCTTACGCACATACACATTGCTGTGTGAGTCATTAGAATGAGGCAGAGCAATGGACGCATGATCACTGTATTATCCAACAAACACAAGCGGCAGACCTGAACGTTCTGATATACGACGAGCATTGAACACTTGATCCCCTACAGGATTGATCCGCCACACGAGTGATCTGTTCAATGAACAAAGTAAGTGAACCTTTTTTTAACATTCATATGAGAACATTTAATATTTTATGTAGACACACTAGTGCTGCTGCATCAAGTAGGCCTTACAAATTATCTTTATCTATTGGCCAGCAGTTTTGGATCATGCCTCATTATTTTGGTTTATGTTTGTTAAAAAGGTTTTGATTCCACATCTGTTTCACCATGTAACATAATTGTTAATTGAACTTCAGTGCTAGAATGCTTAATGCCTGAGCATTACAATTTTACTTTGCAGGTAACATGACTGACAAGTTCACCAGAACAGAATTCATTGAAATGTACAGGCAAATGCAAAAAATGGAAAGTCAAGTCCAAAGAATACTCAGACTGAAAAAAGAAGCATGAGGCCCTCAGCAAGCTAGCGGAACTCTGCAAAGATATTTGCCCTAATCCTACAGTGCAGTATGTTCGGAACAAAATTTCTAATATAAGAACAGTGTTCAAAAGCAGCTAAATAAAGTAAGGGGATCACAGAAATCAGGAGCAGGAGCTGAAGATTTGTATGTGGTACTATGAAAGCCTTTTCTTCTTAACAGAGAAAGTAGATGCCAGAGCTTCGCTTTGTACTCTTGCAAACCCTTCTCCAGCTTCAGCAGAATCGCCAACATCTGACATTGATCTTGACATCTCTCAGGACATTCTACCCTCTAAGGTAATTGCAGGATAGTTTGGTACTTTTGTCTTGTATGAAATTCATTTTTCAGAGGTGTCTTTTTTGGAAAAGTTTCTGCAATTTTATGGCCTTCAGCAGTTTCTGTGTTGTGCAGTAGTAACATAACACCATTTAATTAAATAACACATCTATGTGTAAAAATTTGGACAAAATGTGGTTTCACTTTTCTGATAATGGTCTTGTTTTCCAATCATAGGAACTTGCTAATACTGAATGTCATTCCATCCACTACTGTTGCACCAACACCCAAGGGGAAAAAAAGAAGGAACCTGGAGGATGCCACATCTTCATTCTTATCAAAGACAACTTCAGCTCTCGAACGAAAGTCTGATAATTATGATGGGTTTGGAATTGTCACAGCCAACAAATTAAAAAAATGTCTGATGAGCAACATAATTTTGCTGAAAATGTACTCCTAGAAGTCCAGCATAAAGGGGTCAGTGGGCAATTGTCAACATACACACATTTGTCTGACAATCAAGTCTCAATACCACCACCACCACCACCACAGCCATCGCACCAGCATTCTAATTCCATGCCATGCCATCCCATCAGCAGATGACAAGTTGGCACTACCCTTGAATGGAAAGGCACCATTCCACCTGGTCAAAGGAGTTTAATTATACTCAACTGTAAAGATTTTGCCAAACATGTTGCATTTGCCAGTAAATTTTTGTACAACTAATAATGAAGTCAGCCAGCATAGCATAGACAGGCTTTTTTTTTTTCTTTTAAATAATATTTTATTAAATAGTACGTAAATATAAACATAAAACTGGTTTATACATTAATAGTAAGATTGAGCTCTTAGCTTTGTGCAGAGGGTAGCATACATTATAGATATAAAATGTTAAGACACAATACACAAGAAGAACACAGCCACAGAAGCATAACAAAATGCATAAGACTTTCATGTATTAAGGAAACCTAGAGGCATAGGGGTGCAGACTTACTATCTGGAAACATATGGAATTGTTCAAACATGACAATTGAAACTTTAAAGAAGAGAAGCATAAATTCAACATAAATAACATACAAATATTGAAGTCTTAAATAACCCTATATTTTAATGATAATGCATCATTCGCACCACTGGGGTTTGTGCTTTTACTAGGACAGAGGGGTAAGCAGCTTGTTTCAAAAATACCTCTAGGGGTAAGTATAAAGATAAATGAATATATAAACAGCCTAAATCCTCTTACTTGGTGTCACTATGCACAAATATTGATTATGTGTATCATCCAATAAATATCTGTGCAAAAAATATATAGCTTCAAAATAATTATTATGTAAAGTACTTCTGACAGTGCTAACAACCAAAGTCAGTTAGTGCTTAACTATGTGCAGGATACAAGTGCAAAAATGCTAATATATAAGTGCAATATATACCAACCAATATCGTGCTAAAATTCAATAACATAAAAATGTTGGTTTAGGTTATGGACCAAAAACAAGTGCAAAAAATGCCAAGTGTAAAGCGCAATGTGTAGCAACAAATATCACTATGACCTAACGGACTACCACAAGGTATTGGGTCCATACGGGAGTTCAGCAAGGGCACCAGCTTTTCCCTTTTTAACAATATATTTTCATATTGTGTTTGCGTGGAATTTTTATATCTTTGAAGACATTTTTTAATAAAGATGGAATGCTTTTAAACATACGGCACTATGAGGAGCCTGCTTCATTTTTTTCCCTACGAGTGCAAATAAGCGAAGCATAAGAATATCCATCCATCCGACCCTAAAGCCTAAAGTGATTCTTTGCTGGCGTATGCCAGCCAGGATCAACAACATCTGGTAAGTGCGCTATCTTACCACAATTTGCTGGCGGTGAAGTGGAGGGTGACACCACCATTGTATATATGCATGCACAACCACCTGATCTGGCTGATCCAGTCTTCATTTAAAGGACTCACAAATTTTTTTGCACTATCTCTTGCACTGCACTATTTCTATTTTTACTAGTTACTAGTTTACTAGTTTAATGGTTTCTATTGTTACGGACTATCATTTAAAACCAGCTAAGAACTCTAATGTTTAATATGCAAGCACCTAATTGGTGATATTTGTTGCTACACATCCAACCCTATATTTTGTCCAGATTTCAGGATCATTAGGGCATAGGACTAATTGGATGCTCATTGACTGCGGTCCAAAGCATGGATGTAAGAATTAATTGGAAGTATGCACATCAGGAGGTGATACAAATTTGTCTGGGTGGTTTAACTGTTGATTGCTGTGGGGCACTCAATAGGAGGGAGGGGCTAGGAGCTGCAAAGAGGGATCCGAGAAGAGGAGGATCCAGGCAAGTATAACATGTTTGTTGTTTTTTAAGAAAAAAAAAACAGACTTTACAATCACTTTAAGAACAGACTGTCCTGTCGTACTACATTGTCTTGTTGCATACCTTAAATAAAAAAGGAAAAAAAAAAGAAGAGTAATTCTTACATATGAAAGGAGTAGAGCCCAAAGCAGCAAAAGGCAAAATCTGAATATAACAAATTAATAAAAAGGTCTAGGAGCAATTATAAAAATAACAATACAACATTAATGATAGCAATTGGTACTACTCCAAAGAAACCAGATAAGAGCAGTGGACGCCTCAGTAGGCAAACAGGCGTATCCATCAATCTTGTGGAGAAAGAAGACTATGAAAGAAGGCAAAATAACACCCCACCACACCAGCATGGACTACAGGCAATAACCTGGATGGGGTAAGACAGCTTGCTTCTCTATACCTATGACTTTGATGCTTGTGTAATCACCTGGAGTGGGTTATACCACCAACTTCATCTTGGAGGAATCTTTTGAGTGACTAATGATCTCTTTCTTTGGACATTCCCATTAATTGAAAGGTCCCCTACCAAAGTATCTCCTTCATGGTAGAATTAGTGCTAGGTGACCGGTCAATATTGTGGTTTGAGCCCCGGGACCTATGTATGCAGTGAAGCGAGTGTCTTGTTGAGGGGCCTTGTTGCCCACTTTTATACAAGCCGGGTTCCACACAGCACTTGCAGCATACATTGTAATATCATAGTGTCTGGTCATATATTTAGTGACATTGGTTTTATGAGTGAGAAGGGGAAGCTGTCTGAGCCGAGTGTGGCATTCAAGAGTGTATAACAGTTTTAGAACTTTTTAATAATCAATATATATTCACAACTACCAACATGTCTTATATCTGCTCAATAACTCCTTGGTTTTCTTTGGGAAGTTCCTTCTCTTCCTGATTTAACCGGTTTGTTTTTTGTTATAATTGATCTATCAACTTGGGAACAACCAACCTGCCAGATTTTACATGCGATTATGGCTAACTGCTGGTATAGCCATTAGCAATAATCACTGTTTTCTCCAGGCGGGGACAGCTTACCCTGCCTTCCCCCTCCCTTTGCTGGGAGAATACAATTGCTCGGCAGGAGGGATTCCCCTAAAAAAACTTTCCGTATTGATGGAGAAATCCGTGGTTGCAGGAAAGAAATTCGCTCCATGTATGGCCTGCTTTATTAAAGCGGAGTTCCACCCAAAAGTGGAATTTCCGCTTTAAATCTGGGATGGGTGAGGCGTGATGGCGCTGCCCGATTATATATAAATAGTAAAGAATAGTAAAAAATAGTAAAAAAGTGAAAAAAAAAAAAAGGAAAGAAGTTGGTCCACTGATCACAGTTTAAAGTGCTAATGTGCTAGTTTGAATGCTGGCATGCAGTCACACAATATGAAGCACGAATGTGCAAAAAAGTTTTTTTAGAAAGTAAAATTTGAAGAGTCCTCTCCCCAAATTGGTGCTAAAAAGTGGTGTATGCAGTAAATATTAGAGTGAAATAAAAATTATGTGCCAGTGTGAGGGTGATGTGGGTGTAGTAAAAAATTAGAAGTACTTATATGTTCTGGTCAGAAATGTGTTCATAGAAAAAAGATGGGTAAAGAAGATGGTAAAAGGTGTAGTAATAAATAAATCAATATACAAAAATAACTGTGTGTCAATACAAAGAGATTGAAATAATACTAGTGATCACACGATTGAACCAGTACAATAAATAAATAAATAGTCCATATGGTGCTAAAATACAAAGAATTGTGAAAGTCCACCAAAAAGTGACAAACTGTCTTTAAAGGTGCTGGAAAAGTGAAAAAATAATAATTTTAGTCTAATGGTGATCCTCCAGGTGGTCTGCGTGCTGGGTGGTAGGTGAGACAAACCAGTGCACCCCTCCAATTGCTCCCGCACTCACCAGAAATATAATTGGGCAGTCGCCATCACGCCTCACCCATCCCACATTTATTGATATAGCCTTTGGACTATATTTTGAGGTGGGCTGCACCCTTCCTTCCGCTTTAAATAGTCCTAACCCCCTGACATGCCACATTTGGCATGTCATTTTTGGGGGGGGAGCGGGTACCTAGTTTTGACAGGTACCCGATCCCACTTCCGCTCGGAGCGCCGCGGCGCCCTGAGCGGAAGTTCTCCTCTCTCCCTCCCTCCCTGCAATCTTCTGGGACATGTCAGAGGTCCCAGAAGATTGCCGGCCAATCACGACGCGTAGCGCAACTCGCGCATGCGCAGTGCGTACCCAGCTGTGAAGCCGAGAACTGTCACAGCCGGGTGCCCACATCAGTGATGCTGGCGCCGCAGAGCAGAGAGGGAGAAGACGGCGCATCGCTGGACCGTGGGACAGGTGAGTGTGCGGTTAGGCTGGAACTCTGCTTTAACTTCAAAAACTTCAGCTTGTGTCTGTTCCAATGCATCTTTTAATGAGGAAATACTGTACTCAGCCTCAGTGATTCTGTGTGTTTGAGTTTGCAATTCTTGTTTCAGATATAGAATGCATTTATGTATAGCCTTATCATCTACCTTTCTAGTTGTAGCTGTGAGCACCGTGGCCATCTTTGCAGCGATTAAAACATAATCCCCATGCAGGTCCCCTTTTCGAGGTGGTAAAGGAGCAGCTCTGATTCACCTCCATGGAAAGCGGCAGTGCCATGATGTCTGTGGCATGGTCCTCTGCCTGTTTGGGGAGCCAAGGCACTGAGTGAGAGCGGCTGCATTGCTTTAAGAGGAATCTCTCCATAGAGGTGCCCAGGTGTATGGGGAAAAGGCACTGCTGTAAAGGAGTGGGGAGTATGGGAATCTCCTCTTAGCTGCTGTGCCTACATAGGAACCAGAACTGAAGGTGCAGACAGGGTTAACTATGGTAAAAATGACCTCCCCAGCCCTCTCTGGACAGCAAAGAAAAAGTGAAGTTTTTAAGTTTCAGAAAAGTAAAATGTAAGCAGTGATTTTTTTTTTAAAGTTATACTATGTGAATGAGAACATGTAACAAATATAAAGTAGGTGTCATATTATTTTGGCTGCCAAAGTGAAAAAACACTTTAAGTGAAGTAGATACTGATAGCGAGTGACAGTCAGTCCTAAGGTTCTACAGGTTGGCTGTCCTTGGTGTAAAATGATTAGGTTTTCAGCCAGTCAATGATCACATCAAAGTGAATTTTATTGCGTTTGTGTTTGTAAATAAAATTTACAGTGTTGTTGTTTTAGAATGGATTATCCTGATTAATATTTAAAAAGTGTCAAGTTCAAATTGATATGCAAGTCAGTGAGAACAAAGGTGAAGTTCGTATAGATTTTAGAGTCAACATCTAGATTTGTTGGCTGTGCAGCAAAGTGGAACTGTGGGCTCTTACAATTTTAATAAGGAAAAAAAAATAATGCAATAACATTAGCCTGTGTCGCTAGCCTGTGACTTTATAAATATTGCTGTCTAAAATTACATTAACCTACCTGATTTAAAGGATCACTGCATCGCTGCAGAAATCAATAGAGTACATTGTGTAATATAATTATCTTTTTTACAAGCAGGATAACATCCTGTGGCCTCCTGCACTTTATATCCTTCAGCTAGAAAAAAATACAAAAAGTAATCAGACATCAGAAATCACAACTATTTAGTAATGTGCTCTGTACAATTACATTTGTCACACAAGTCAGAATAGATGGATATTCCACACATCCTTACTATTAGGTAGACCTTAGTATGTAGGTACTGCTGACCAGGGACCAGCTTAAAGGGAAATAGCCAGAATTTCCAGTATGCAACATATAAAGAACCCCCAATCATCCAACATATTGAGACTAAATTACTAAAGGAGTTGGGAATCCCCACCCAAAATAAATCCAGTTATCCTATCATGTGAACATTACTGTTTACATATTTGCTGCACATGATTGGATAATTAAAGTAGATAATCACACAATCATGTGAAGTTTCTCAACTCCGTTAGTAAATCAGCCCAAGTGTAGCACTATCCCCAAAGGCTGAATAGGATGGGTCCTCTGTTCCTTGGTTCCACCTCCTCAAGAACCTCAGCCCCTCTGACACAGAGAGTTGAATGTACAAACATAAAATATCACAGGAAATCACTGAAAGTAAAAGTTAGTACTCAATAGTTGTGCTATATCAAAGAAAAACAGACACCAAACCAGGTAGTAAAGGCAAACAACTATTGCCACCCAATACCATTGGTAACTAGGAAAGCATAAACTGGAATAACAGGGTAATAGCACAATTTAAAATGCAAAGTGATTAACAGTAAGGACTAGGGCTAAGATGACATTTGGCGTCCAGATCAGCATAAACAATATCAAGGCCACCTCAAGTGCAGCAGTAAAGTTTAATCAACTGAGTACTGGAACTATACTAACAGAATGCATTTATTGGGGGTGATGCTAGTCCTAGACCAACTAGGTATGCAAGAAAAAGAGGATGGTAGCGGAGGTCGCAGGGGAACAAAGGGGACTTGCAGAATAACTGTAATTATTACAGGAGAGGCAGTCCGTTGAGATGCTCTTCTGCCAGCTGTCGCTGGGGCTCTTTAAGAGCATCAGTGCACTGAACGACAGTCTGAGTTAACATGCATACAGTATAGGTACTCCGCACAGGTGCAAGGTAGATGTGGTTCATATGTGGTAGAGGTTGGGTATAATAGTATAATACGGAATAGAGTTGGTATAGGTGGAGTCTATATTTGGAATAAGTGCAGTATAGAGTGCTGTAAAGGTGTGGCATGGATTGGGTACACTTGGTGTCTTGCCTTCAGTAGCTCAGTCTCTGCTAGTAGTATCAGCCATGGGCAAATATCCCTTCGACCAGTCCCTAGGGTGTTGCAGTGACCTCTTGCTGTAGAAGGGGCCCCTTCAGTCTCTCCCTGAAAAGCCTCTGATCATCAGCAATGGGAAGGGTGAGTGCACGCTCCAGTCTCTCTGCGGCTGTAGTGCAAAGTGCTGTGATGTAGGTGGTGCTGCACTGCTCCAGGTGTCCTCACTCTCAGTCTCAGGCTAGGATCTCTGATATTATGGTTTCTTGCTGTCAGGTGAATATCCAGACAGAGGTGCTCTCTCTCTGACACCCCTCAAAGTGCAAAAAGGAGGAACTTTCCCAGGTACTTTAATAAAAATCATCTCTCTGCATGTCCTACTGTAGAGTACCTATTAGGATCTGTAGTGTATGGTGCTAATTCATCCATTTATATGGCTGCATTCCTAAACTACAACTCCCAGGATACCCAGTGCTCTGCATGCATATCCTTGGGCCTGCTTGGATTTAGCTCTCCTCCTGCTGATTGGAGGAGAAGGGTGCAGCATAACATCTTAGTAGAGAGAGAGAAGAATTAAAGGCAATGTCTCCTTCTCCACATTGCTTCAGCCCAGTACTTGGCTACACAAGGATCTCAGTCTTACAGTAACATTGGTAGAACCTTTTCATGTCCAGCACTGTAGACAGAACACTCCCAGCACCCCTGGGAGATATATAGAGCCTCTACCCCAGCAGGATATTTATAACCTTTTTTCCTAAACAATATATTCAGAACCTCTCCTCTAAAAATATAGATGGGAGCTCATGACCCCTACCTCCTTCAGGATATATAGTGTACAGAACCTATTTAAGCCAACAATATACAGTATATATAGAACCGGCTCACCTCACCCCAGTAGTATGTGAAAAACTATCTCCCCCCAGAAGTATATACAACACCTCCACCCCAAACCCCTAGTAGTATATGGAGTCAACTCCCCTGCAGTACTATGTCCAGAACCTCACTCACCCCACCCCAACAGTGTATGGAGAACAGCATATCTTTGCCTCCAGCAGTATATACAGAATGTCTGTGCCTCCAGCATTATATAAAGAATATTCATGCCCCCAGCAGTGTATGTAGAATGTCTGTGCCTCCAGAATTATATAAAGAATGCCTGAACTCACAGCAGTATCTATAGAATGCCTGTACCCCCAGCAGTGTATATAGAATCTCTTTGCCCTCAGCAGTATCAACAGAATGTATGTACCCCCCCCCATAGTATCAACAGAATGCTGTACCCCGGCAGTATCAACAGAATGCCTGTACCCCCAGCAGTATCAACAGAATGCCTGTACTTCCAGCAGTATCAACAGAATGACTTTCCTGCCAGCAATATGTACAGAATGTTTGTGCCCCCTGCAGTATCAACAGAATCCCTGTACCCCCAGTAGTATCAACAGAATGCCTGTACCCCCAGCAGTATCAACAGAATGCCTGTACCCCAGCAGTATCAACAGAATGCCTGTACCCCAGCAGTATCAACAGAATGCCTGTACTTCCAGCAATATGTACAGAATGCCTGGGCCCCCAGCAGTATCAACATAATGCCTGTAATTCCAGCAATAATTACAGAATGCCTGTACCCCCAGCAGTATATATGGAATGCCAGTACCCTCAGCAGTATATAAATAATGCCTGTACCCCCAGGAGTGTACATAGAATGTCTGTGCCCTCAGCAGTATATACAGAAAGCCTATGCCCCCAGCAGTATATACAGAATACCTGTACCCTCAGCAGTGTACAGTATATAGAATGTCTCTTCTCCCAGAAGTATATATAGAATATATTTTCCCCCAGCAATATATATAGAATGCCTCTGCCCCCTGCAGTATATACAGAATGCCTGCAGCCCCCAGCAGTATGTACAAAATGTCTGTGCCCCCAGCAGTATGTATAGAACGTCTGCGTCCCCAGCAGTGTGTATAGAATGTCTATGGCCCCTGGCAGTATATGCAGAAAGTTTATATTCCCCGGCAGTATATACAGAAAGTCTGTGCTCCTAACAGTATATATCGAATTTCTACACCACAAATATCCAATCTCAATTGAAAATTGAGGTTAAATCGACACATGTAGAACAACATATTATGTAATTAAAAGGTATATCTATTCAGAATGCAGATCTATATTCCTCCTTCACTCCTGTTTGCTGTGTGGAGGCGGTGTTTGCCTTACCTCCAATCAGCTCTCTCTCACTGTAACTGCAGGTCTCCACCCCCTCCTCTGTGCTACTAACAGAGGGAGAAGGTTTTTAACACTTATCTGCCCCTTTGAAGGGGTGTAGGGAAGATAATGCATATAAACGAGTAATACATATGTAGGAGGATTTGTTTTATCTCTGTTTATAATCTGAGGCTATTCACTTCACTGGGTATAGGAGAGGGTTTATAACCATTTTAAAGCGTAACTCCACTTTTGTTGAGAAAAAAACATTCCCCTTTGGGTGATCTACTGTATGTACATTAAAAGGATTTTAACAACCTTTGTTGCAGATTCCTACCTTTTGTTATTCTGAAGAAATCATTGTTTGTTCCTCTGTTCCTCTGTGCTGAGTGTGTCAAATGGAAGTGGTTTCATAACTATCTATCAGCTGTGGCAGATGCAGAGCTCTAATGAGAAAATTTGCTGGGACTGCATCACTTTAGATGTGTTCCTATTGGGAGCATCTCACCAAAAATGACATTTTTAATGCAGGGGATGCCAGACATCTGACTTGCATCTTAAGCAGACTTCTGGGAAAATTGGTGAGCCAATCACACAAGCAGGAAATTACATTTCTGGGGTGTGATTAGTACACATTCTGTGTACAGAACAGCTCCAGGTAGCCATATTGCATTGCAATTTCAGAAAATTACAACAGCTGCAGATTGAAAAGGAAAGTTATCTTTCATAACATTTAATTACAATATAATGTGTTTCACAATTGTATACGCTATGTTGTTTTTTCTTTATTTGCTATTTTTTTCCCATCAAAGTGGAGTTACCCTTTAAGTTTTTCCACTGTGGGATAATATATTTAAAGTATTACAGACTTTTTTTATGGGACTCACAGGTTCCAATGGAGATTTTTAATAATTTCTGAAGCTATGGGGTAACAATTAACTTTTTATACCTCATGTGTTGATTTCAAATTTCACTAAACCCACATTATAAGCAAGGACGATCAGTAAATGGTGTATTACATGCTGTTCATACTCACTGAGTCACTATGGGATTTGTTTTCTGCAAAAAACTTGGTTGATCCTGCTGTTTATATGTAGCCCTTTCTGTTCAAGTCCCCATTTCAGCTAGGGAGTTTGCAGGGCAGTGTTGACAGCTCTGCACATGCTAAGTTTTCAGTAAGTTTCTATGCCAAGCATTTTTTCCCTATCACATGTGAGCAGTCCATGTGACTATAGAGTCACACTTGTAGGTGTATACACAGTGGTAAATGACGGCCCATGCGGCCCACTCCCTCCATGCCTACTAACCAGCTATACACAATGGGGCGGGATATCACATGTAGATTGATGGAGGCTTCACCTCCAGACACAGGCTGGAGGGGTTTTGCACAGTCTGTGCCTGGTAGAAATCCACCCACACTATGTTATTACCAAAAAATAATAAAGATTTAATTTCAAATATACAGTATATTTGTACAACAATTTAACACAGTTTATTATTATGAACTATTTATTTTTTCTCTGTATTCCAATTTTTTATTTTGAACATGTGACCAGAAGCAGAGAACTAAAGGCCCCATCTGTTTATGTTTCCCTGCATACAGGCTGGGAAAGCTCTGGGTGTAACCGCTGCTTATCAATAACTACGAAAAAAGGCACTTATATTTTTGTTATTAAAATTATTTATATTTAATTATATACATATATATATAGAATGCCTGTGCCTCCTGCAGCATATATAGAATGTGTGTGCCTCCCAGCAGTAAATACAGAATGCCTGTGCCCTGTATAGAATGTCTGTACAACCAGAAGTATATATATAGAATGTCTGTACACCCTGCAGTATATATAGAATGTCTGTACACCCAGGAATATATATAAAATGTCTGTACACCCAGCAGTATATTCAGAATGCCTGTGCCCCCTGCAGTATATATTGAATGCCTGTGCACCCAGCAGTATATACAGAATGCCTGTGCCCTGTATAGAATGTCTGTACAACCAGCAGTATATATATAGAATGTCTGTACACCCTGCAGTATATATAGAATTTCTGTAAACCCAGCAGTATATATAGAATGTCTATACCTCCTAGTAATATATATATATATATATATATATATATATATATATAGAATGTCTGTACACCCAGCAGTATATTCAGAATGCATGTGCCCTCTACAGTATATATAGAATGCCTGTACACCCAGCAGCATATATAGAATGCCTGTACACCCAGCAATATATATATAGAATGTCTGTACACACAGCAATATATATATATAGCATGTCTGTACACAAAGCAGTATATACAGAATGCATGTGCCCCCTGCAGAATATATAGAATGTCTGTACACCCAGCAGTATAGAGTATACAGAATGCCTGGGCTTCCCAACAATATATATAGTAGGTGAGGAGGGAAGGAACCACATCTTACATCAGATGCTTTATGTTCACAGGTAAATCTCCCTCTCTTACTGGTTTGGCAACTCTTACTGGCATTCAGGGCCAAATCAACCCCAAAGGGACATCAACCACACAATTTTCCCATCAGAAATAATACAATGATGTCACCTAAGCTCCTTTACACACTGGTACAATATTCTATGAAGTTCTTCTAGCCGAAAGAGGGGTTCATTTGGCACCAATGGCTGTGTGCCAGCAGTCTCCACTAATTGAAGTCTGGCCGAGCTAAACCGCAGGCAGAAAAGGGTGCATTTTCACAAATCCAGGATCTGCCTTGGTTACAATTCATTAGGAGTGAGAAAACAAGGCTATCCTGACTTCTCTTTAACCACTTAAGCCCCGGAAGATTTTACCCCCTTCCTGACCAGGGGGTATTTTGCGATTCGGCACTGCGTGACTTTAACGGACAATTGCGCGGTCGTGCGACGCTGTACCTAAACAAATTTGACGTCCTTTTTTTCCCACAAAAGAGCTTTCTTTTGGTGGTATTTGATCACCTGTGCGATTTTTTGATCACGCGCTATAAACAAAAAAAGAGCGTCAATTTTGCAAAAATAACAATATTTTTCACATTTTTTTATATGAAATTCCCCCCAAAAAAAAGTAAAAATCAAAATTTTTTAAAATTTTCGGCCAATTTGTTTTATGCTATCTATGTTTGGTAAAAAAAAAATCGCAAAAAGCGTATTTTGATTGGTTTGCGCAAAAGTTATCGCGTTTACTAACAAAGGGAAAGATTTTTGTCATTTTTGTTGTTTTTTTTTTTTAACGGGTAATGGCGGCGATCTGCTATTTTTTTTGCGGTACTGCGACATTGGGGCGGACAGATCGGACCCTTGACTGACATTTGTGACACTTTTGGGGTTACCAGTGACATTTCTACAGTAATCAGTGCTATACATATGCACTGTTACTGTAAAAATACACTGGTTGTGAAGGGGTTAACTTTATTTGGGAGGGAGGGGCTGTGTGTATCCCTAGGGGCGTGCTTTCTACTGTGATTGGCTGTGGCTTGAGCTGTAAGGACACTGATCAACGGATCTACATACTAGATCCGTTTGATCAGTGTCTTTACAGCGAGGAGAATGACAGGCAGCTTGTTTACACAAGCTGCCTGACATTCTCCCTCTCCCCCGCCGATCGCAGAGTGACCGGCGGACATCGGGTCCGCTGGTCACACGCGCGGGGGGGTCCGTGACCACGCGGGAGCGGGAGCGCGCCTCCGGGGGCGCGCTCGCTCCCTAGACCCTCACAAGCTAGTGACGTAGCCCTACGTCACTTTGCCTGTGAGGGGCTGACTGCCGACGTAGATCGGCGTTAGGCAGTCGGCAAGTGGTTAATGGGATGATGGATATGTTTTCCAGTAACACTGTTATTTATCAAATATTCTAATAGGTTCTTCTGTTGCAGATAAATACATAATTTTCAAGATTTTTTTCCAGTAGATTTAGAAAACTATTTTGTTCAGCCTACCTCATAGTATAGCTCTTGTCCATGGTGCTGATCTCTGGTACAGGGCAGACACCAATAGGTTTACCACCTCTAGTGGGCATTTGTTTATCAACAATTTCATAGTTTTTTTTTTTTAAGAGAGCATTTTATAAAGGTTATACTTACCTGCTCTGTGCAATGATATTGCACGGAATGGTCCCTTACCTCCACTTCTGGAATCCCCCACCGGCACTCTATGCTCCTCCTTCCTGCAGTTGCCCTGGGAACAAACCATGTGCTCTGGGGGCACCCGTGGTTATGCACTCTTGAGCCAGGCTGTGTGCATCCATAGACACACAGAGTGTGGCTCAGCTGCGCCCAACCCCCCACCTCCCCACTCTCTCCTCACAGGACTCTGAAAGCAGCCAGAGCAATGGTCACCATAGTCAGTACAACGCTGGACTGGTAGGTGTTTAGGGATGGGGGTTAGGTATTGCAAGGTTTTTTTTACTTTAATGCAGACAATGTATAAAGGTAAATTAAATGGATAAGAGTTAAGAATACATACTGGGATATACAGTATACATTTTTTTTCCAAAGTTTAGTGTCACTTAAGGTCTACATTGCTTAGACTGTAAATATAAATCATAATCATTTTTTATAGCTATTAGACAATTTGTTCAAAACAATTTCTCAGATCTTGTTTTGCTATCACTTGTTTCACTGTTTATGAAATATTGATCAGCCGTAGCTTAAAAGATCTGCAAACTTTTGTCAGGTACCTTGTAAGTACTGCCTTTTAGTCCACATCTGTAATATAAATTGTATTGGAAATCTTGAGCAAAATACAAAAAGCCCTACAAGCTGCCTTTATTTCAGATCTTCACTTACTGTATGTCTGCAAAAGGTGTCTGTAGGCAGCCAATAGCATGCAGAAAGTGTAATGTCTTACTGAAAATCAATTTATCTTTTACAGTATTGACTGACATTGTGCTGTTTACACGCCTGAGTGGACATCTGCAGTGTTTCAAGCTGTCTGTTCGATATACTGTATAGACAAGGGGGGTGGGGGGCAAGAAATATGGAGATCCCAATATAGTGAACAATTTATGTAGTGTACTGCAAATATGATATCCAGCTAAGTTGAGATCACAACAGACATTTTAATTAAAAGATAACCATCCATGATTAATATTTAATCCCCAGCCGCCATCGCTTCTCCTTCTCTTCAAACTTTGTAATTAAACCATTCCATAAATGTTACTGTGGAATGTTAGTGTTACCAATGTTTTGTGATGTTATAAGTAATGTAGTATAACTACTATATATGATGGAATAACTATTAAAATGGGCCTATACTAAAAAAGATTTTCTATCAAATGCAAAACATTTAGAAAGGTCAATTGTGTCTAAGCAGTACCTTGAAAAATCTACTTTTTCCCTAAAGTTCCCCTAAAAAAAAAGAGTGGCGCAGTTCCTGACATGTGCCTCATATCCACAGTGTGAGATTATCTAAAGTATATGTTGCCTACTTTTACATCTGATGACTGCTGTTCTCACATGATTTGCATTAAGATTTGGTAATGCTCTTCTGGTAGGGAGAGAAAGTTGTACCTGAGGATCTTTAGTGCAAGGTTCTCCCTATTTCTGATCCATTCATTATGTGCTTCCTCTGCTACACCAACTGCTTCTTCATCAGCATGCCAACCACTGGCAATAGGAGTCTCTGTGTTGTTCTTAAAAGGTTTGTCCTTTAGGTATCGAAAAAAAGATATGGATGTCATGCTTAAATACTGAAAAAACAAGCCAACAAAGGGATCTCCTATATTTCTATTTTGACTGATTCTTGGGCTACCAAAATAGTAATATCCTGACGCATCAACAAACAGCAAGCCTGAACCCATCATTTCTAATCTGGGGCAAACAGATGAAGTGCTTGAGAGCATTTGTGGCTGGTTGGAACTTTGGTGGGTATTTTAATCACAAGCGGTCTTGTTCTACTGGCAAGATTGAAGGTAATATATCACGAGTTCTAATTCATTCATGAGTATGCATACAGATGGAGTTATTCAATTTGGAGTATAATGAGCAAGAAGATAACTTAATACGCAATTTACTACAAATTGCAAAAGCACAGAAATGAGCTGTGAACTTAAATGTACATATTCAAATTTACATCAGAGAAAAAAAATAAAACTTAGAATTTCTGATGTTGACAATAATAATAATAAAAAAGAAAATGCTTCCAATGGAAACTGAGGGGGAAATGATCTTGCAATATCTCAACAGAACTAAGCAAAAGTTCCCTGGGTTTACCGGAGCTGAGTTGCAGTAGTAGGATCATTGTATAGCCTGAGCCTTCATCCATCCACTGCATTTGGCAAGGGTGGGAGAATGTGGACATGGTGAAGACAGTGTGGATGGTGATCCTTCATCCAGTTCCAGGATGTTCCATTCTTTCAAAAGATGGATGCCATACTCTACAGAATTAACAGTGGAGAATTTTCCATCCTTTGTAATTAGAGGTTTGGCTGGATAGGCCCATCTTTATGTGATCTGGTGATTCCTCAGTGGCTTGGTTATAGTAGCCATGTTTCTTCTTTTTTGCATTGTGTGTGCAGATGGGTATGGATAGAAGGATAGGCCTTGAATGCTTGGGGGGGGGGGGCGCGTTTTCGGGGTTTCTTTTGAGCATAAGGAATTTATCCTTGGTTTGGTAAAAATGCACTCAGGAGATGGTAGCTGTTCTGGCAGGTGTCTAAGTTTGGATAATCTATGGATCCTGTCAATAGACAATTCAGTCATAGACGCATCAGGGAACATTTCCTTCACGATGTTGTAGAAATGTGAGTTAAGATCAGGTGGTTTAACCGTTTTCGGTATCCCAGGGATTTTGACATTATTTCTTCTTGATCGATCTTCAAGATCGGTGTCAGGGTCCGGGCTGGTAGCAGGAGCGGAGCAGGGAGTGGATCCGCTGTGTCAGTGAGGGAATGGCATGGACCGTACCGGAGGATCGGTTCTAAGTAGTTACTGGTTTTCACCAGAGCCCGCCGCAAGGCGGGATGGACTTGCTGCAGCGGTAACTACCAGGTCGTGTCCTCCAGTAGTGGCTCAACCTCACTGACTGCTGAGATAGGCGTAGTACAAAAGGAACAGGCAGAGGCGTAGTCAGACGAAGCAAAGGTCAGGGCAGGCAGCACAGGTTCAAAGGCAGTAGTCGTTAGCAAAAGGTTCTGCAACAGGCAAGGGATACACCAACAACGCTTTCACTAGGCAATAAGGCAACAAAGATCCGGCAAGGGCAGGAAGGGGCAGGTCATTTATATATGAAACAGGAAACAGGAAATAGGAAGGGAGGTTTGGGCCAGGCACCAATTACTGGTGCACTGGTCCTTTAAATTTCAAACAGCCGGCGCGCGCGCGCCCTATGGTGCAGGGGCGCGCACACCGGGAACCACGTGAGCGGGGAGCGGAGGAGAGAGCCGGAGTGGGCACAGGTGAGTGGATATGGGACGAACGCCCCGAGCGCTCCGGTCCAGGAGCAGGGACCGGAGCGCTCAGTGTTACAGTACCCCCCTTAGGTCTCCCCCTCTTTTTGGTACCCAGAAACCTGAGGATGAGGTTGCGGTCCAAGATATTCTCCTCTGGCTCCCAGGATCTCTCTTCAGGACCGCAGCCCTCCCAGTCCACCAAAAAATATCTTCTCCCCCTTACCAATTTAGAGGCCAATATCTCCTGAACGGAGAAGACATCCGAGGTACCGGATACAGGCGTGGGAGGAAGATTCTTGGGAGAAAAGCGATTAAAGACCGCAGGCTTGAGGAGGGGGACATGAAAACAGTTGGGAATTTTAAGGGAGGGAGGGAGATGGAGTTGGTAACACACAGGATTGATCCTCTTCTTGACCTTGTAGGGTCCCAAGTAACGAGGACCAAGCTTGTAACTAGGAACCCTGAAGCGGATGTACTTGGAGGAGAGCCAAACTCTGTCCCCAGGAACCAGGACAGGAGGAGGCCGACGTTTCTTGTCTGCTTGGATTTTCATGCGGGATGAGGCTTGTAAGAGGGACAGATGGTAGAAAAGTCTTGCACCAGGTCATCCACTGCAGGTACACCGGAGGAGGAGGATAATGGCAGAGGAGGCAGAGGATGACGACCGTAAACCACGAAGAAGGGAGACTTGTTGGTGGTGGAGGAGTCTTTGTGGTTATAGGAAAACTCCGCCCACGGGAGGAGGTCGACCCAATCGTCTTGATGGGAGGAAACAAAGTGACGAAGGTAGTCGCCCAAGATTTGGTTGACCCGCTCTACTTGTCCGTTGGTTTGGGGGTGGTATGAAGAAGAGAAATCCAGCTTGATTTTAAGCCATCCACAAAGAGCCCTCCAGAATTTGGACACAAACTGGACTCCTCTATCGGAGACAATATGTGAAGGCAGGCCGTGTAACCGGAAGATGTGTCGGAGGAAATGCTTGGCCAACTGAGGCGTAAGGCTGGCAACGGGATGAAGTGCGCCATCTTCGAGAAGCGATCTACGACAACCCAAATTATAGTTTTCCCGTGAGATGGTGGTAGGTCCGTAACGAAGTCCATCGCGATATGGGACCAAGGGGTCTCAGGTATGGGAAGTGGCTGGAGAAAGCCGGCGGGTCTTTGGCGAGGGGTTTTGTCTCTGGCACATACAGAGCAGGAATGCACAAATTCAGAGAGACCTTCTCTAAAGATGGCCACCAATATCTCCTGGAGATAAGCTGTACAGTCTTTCGGACGCCAGGATGTCCTGCGAGAAGAGAAGAATGTCCCCACTTGAGAATTTTTAGGCGAAGACGGGGAGAAACATAGGTTTTTCCGGGAGGGAGGTTACGCAAGTCTACAGGTCCCATGGTGACCAGACATTCAGGAGGCACTATGTGCTGTGGGTTGACTTCCTCTCCAGTGACATCAGAAGAACGAGAGAGGGCATCGGCCCTGAAGTTCTTGCTTGCTGGACGAAAGTGGATCCGGAAGTTAAACCTGGCAAAAAATAGAGACCAGCGAGCTTGGCGGGGATTTAGTCTCTGAACAGACTGGAGGTATGATAAATTTTTATGATCCGTGTAGATGTTCACGGGATGTACCGATCCTTCTAATAAGTGCCGCCACTCCTCCAAGGCCAACTTGATGGCGAGTAATTCTCTATCCCCAATGGAATCATTTCTTTCCGCGGGAGAGAAAGTCTTAGAGAAAAACCCGCAAGTAACCGACTTGCCTCTCGGAGTCTTTTGCATGAGCAAAGCACCAGCACCAACGGAGGAGGCGTCTACTTCCAGGTAGAACGGCTTAGTAGGATCCGGTCTGGAAAGAACTGGGGCGGTGGCAAAGGCAGATTTAAGAGCACTGAAGGCCCTCTCGGCCTGGGGAGGCCAAGATTTTGGGTTAGCCCCCTTCTTGGTTAGGGCTACAATTGGTGCCACAAGGGTGGAGTAATGCGGGATGAACTGTCTATAATAGTTCGCGAATCCGAGGAATCGCTGGATGGCCTTAAGACCAGAGGGACGAGGCCAGTTCAGAATGGCAGACAGTTTGGCAGGATCCATTTGTAGTCCCTTGGCGGAAATGATGTAGCCCATGAAGGGGAGACTGGTACGGTCGAACAAGCACTTTTCAAATTTAGCATAGAGACGATTCTTCCTGAGACGGGAGAGTACTAAGCGGACATGAGCACGGTGTTGATCCAAGTTAGTAGAGAAGATGAGGATGTCATCCAAATAGACCACGACACAGGTATAGAGTAGGTCTCGGAAAATGTCGTTAACGAACTCCTGGAAGACCGCTGGAGCGTTACAGAGTCCGAAAGGCATGACTAAGTACTCAAAATGCCCGTCACGGGTGTTAAAAGCCGTCTTCCACTCATCACCCTCTCGGATGCGAATAAGGTTATAGGCCCATCTGAGATCCAACTTGGTGAAGTACTTGGCGCCTTGTAACCGGTCAAAGAGTTCCGTAATCAGGGGAAGAGGGTAACAGTTCTTTACAGTAATGCTGTTGAGACCCGAAAGTCTATGCAAGGCCGAAGGGTGGCGTCCTTCTTAGCAACAAAGAAGAATCCTGCTCCGGCAGGAGAAGAGTATTTCCTGATAAACCCTCTCTGCAGGTTCTCCTGGATATACTCTGACATGGCTAGAGTTTCTGGGGGAGAAAGAGGATAGATTCTTCCCCTAGGCGGCGTAGTGCCAGGTTGCAAGTCAATGGGGCAGTCATATGGCCTATGTTGAGGCAACACCTCCGCTTGTTTCTTGCAAAAAACGTCTGAAAAATCTGCATATGGTTCAGGTAGACCGGGAGGAGGAGAAATAACGGGTGCAGACTTGCTTCGTACCGGCTTGAGACATCTGCCGAAACAAGCCGGACCCCAGCTTCGAAACTCTCCGGAGGTCCAATCCAGAACGGGACAATGGCGCTGGAGCCAGGGCAGACCCAAGAGGAGTTCTGAGGTGCAATGGGGTAACACAAAAAACTCCAATCGCTCGGAATGCAGAACTCCGATATCCATCTGGAGGGGTTCTGTACGGAACTGCACCATGCCGTCGAGTCTCTCTCCATTAACTGTGGAGAAGAAGATGGACTTCAGCAAACGAACCACAGGGATGTTGAACTTGTTCACCAGCGAGGCGTCGATAAAGTTACCGGCTGAACCGGAATCCAGAAAGGCAGAGGCAGCAAAGGAGATCTTGGCGGACACGGAAATCCGCACGGGTACAGTAATGCGTGGAGAGGAGGTATTCACACCTAACAACGCCTCTCCCACGTTGACTCGGTGCGGGCGTTTTCCCAGACGCAGTGGACGGAGAGGACAGTCCTTTAGAAAGTGCTCAGTACTGGCACAGTACAAACAAAGGTTCTCGTCTCTACGGCGGTTCCTTTCTTGCGTGGTCAGGCGGGACCGATCCACTTGCATGGCTTCCTCGGCGGGAGGCCCAGAAGAGGGTTGCGGTGGATGCTGGAAGATAGGAGCCAGACGAGGAAAGCGTCTGGGACGAGCATTTCCCTTTTCGTGTAGCAGTTCCTCTCGTCGCTCTGCAAAACGCAGGTCAATCCTGGTGGCCAAATGGATGAGGTCACTCAGGTTGGTAGGGACTTCTCGTGCGGCCAGGACGTCCTTTATGGCGCTGGACAAGCCTTTCTTAAAGGTAGCACAGAGCGCCTCATTATTCCAAGAGAGTTCCGAAGCAAGGGTGCGGAAACGGATAGCATAGTCTCCCACAGAGGAACTCCCCTGGGACAAGTTCAATAACGCAGCCCGGGCTGACACTCCGGAATTCCTAAAAGAAACTCTGGACACTTGCCATGGCAGGATCATTGCGGTCCCAAAGCGGTGTAGCCCAGGCCAGGGCCTTCCCCGAAAGCAGGCTAACGACAAAAGCCACCTTGGCTCGCTCCGAGGGGAACTATTCAGCCGACATCTCCAGGTGAAGGGAGCATTGGGATAGGAATCCGCGGCACAACTTGGGATCACCGTCGTACTTGGCCGGCATGGACAGATGGACTCTAGAAGTGGCGGCGGCCACAGGCTGCGGTGGTGAAGCAGGTGCAGATGGAGGAAGCGGCTGCTGCTGTGCTGGAAGAAGCTGCTGCAGCATGGCGGTCAACTGTGCCAGCTGTTGACCTTGCTGGTCGATCTGCTGCGACTGCTGGGCCACAACTGTAGTGAGGTCCGCGATACTAGGCAGAGGCACCTCAGCGGGATCCATGGCCAGATCTTACTGTCAGGGTCCGGACTGGTAGCAGGAGCGGAGCAGGGAGTGGATCCGCTGTGTCAGTGAGGGAATGGCATGGACCGTACCGGAGGATCGGTTCTAAGTAGTTACTGGTTTTCACCAGAGCCCGCCGCAAGGCGGGATGGACTTGCTGCGGCGGTAACTACCAGGTCGTGTCCTCCAGTAGCGGCTCAACCTCACTGACTGCTGAGATAGGCGTAGTACAAAAGGAACAGGCAGAGGCGTAGTCAGACGAAGCAAAGGTCAGGGCAGGCAGCACAGGTTCAAAGGCGGTAGTCGTTAGCAAAGGGTTCTGCAACAGGCAAGGGATACACCAATAAGGCAACAAAGATCCAGCAAGGGCAGGAAGGGGCAGGTCACTTATATATGAAACAGGAAACAGGAAACAGGAAACATGAAACAGGAAACAGGAAGGGAGGTTTGGGCCAGGCACCAATTACTGGTGCACTGGTCCTTTAAATTTCAAACAGCCGGCGCGCGCGCGCCCTATGGTGCAGGGGCGTGCACACCGGGAACCACGTGAGCGGGGAGCGGAGGAGAGAGCCGGAGTGGGCACAGGTGAGTGGATATGGGACGAACGCCCCGAGCGCTCCGGTCCAGGAGCAGGGACCGGAGCGCTCAGTGTTACAATCGGCCAGCTTAGCTATGATCTTTTTTAATTAATCCTCCCTGTCATTATGAGCATCGATTACCTCATTTACTGTGTCAGCAAATTCTCCCATTTTTTTCTCAATATGGGTGACTCTACTCAACTCCTTTGATTTCAGAATTTAAGTTGTTCGTGAGAGACTGGATGTCAGCATGGATGTGCTGCATAGTGAAACAAGCATGTCTTTTAAAGTGGTATCTATCACAGGCTGATTTTTAATGGGGAAATCTAAGATGGAGTCCAATAATTCCTTGGTGTCATGAGAGAAGTTTCTATGTCATCCCCATCTCCCTCTATGTAAGCCTGCTGTAGATTTTGCTGTTTAGCCTTCACTGGGCTAGATAAAGAGGAGGATGACTGTAAATGGTAGTTGTGACCTTGAAGTGGCTTAGTTTTGTAGGAAGGAAAGCATTGTCAGCTGTCACTATCCCCTGAGGGCCTGCCACGCGCCTTGTCAGTGTGCTAACCGGGACCATCTTGGGAATGCAGGCGGCGGGGCTGATGGAAGAAACCCGTCATCCTGTTTAGTTTTCCAGTGTCTTTTCTTTTTCTGAACATGTTACCAAGGGATGCCTGAGGGTCTTGGAGGAAAAAACACTGTCTTTCAAGTCTCAGGGATGCTGTTAACTACTACGGTGTACCATTGAGGAGCAGAGCTCTCTTACTCTGCAATAGGGATGAGGTTCGAGTTGAACATTGGCTGTTCGCTTGACGAACAAATGGGCTTCTTCGCGGGAACTTTGAGTTCCCGCATTATCATGGACTCTCTGACTTCTGAATTCCAATAAATAAATCACTGGCTGGCAGGGGAATTGAACTCAGAGCTCTTACCACTACGAGCTTGGTATTCTACCACCTATGCCACCAAGCCTGCTTAAGCTGGATACACTCTCCCTAACTTTTATCTCATTCACTGTGTGTAGGGTAAGATAGGAGTTAGTTAGTTAGTTAGGCAGGTAAAGTGTGCTCAACTTAACTGTACTCAACTTAACTGTACTTGACGGTGGCATAGCTTGTAGAATACCAGACCTGCAATTGCAATGATTATGATATTGAATCCCTTGGCCAACGGGTGATTTATAAGAGGAAGATTATAATTAATAATATATTGCTAGCAGGGAGAGAGATTTTTGCTTTTTAGTTTGTTGAGATCAAAGTTATTTATATGTATATGTATATATATACAGTATATAGGCACTTCAGTTTATATCAGTTTATGTCAGTATCGCTCGGTTCTGGTATGGATTTTAAGGGGAAGCCTGCAACAAAATTAAAAAAAAAACGCGTGGGGTTCCCCCTAAGATCCATACCAGACCCTTATCTGAGCACACAGCCTGGCTGGCCAGGATTGGGGTGGGATCGAGCGAGCGCCCCCCCTCCTGAACCATACCAGGCCACATGCCCTCAACATGGGGGGGTGGGTGCTTTGGGGCAGGGGGGCTCTGCCCGCCCACCCCAAAGCACCTTGCCCCCATGTTAATGGAGACAGGGGTCTCTTCCCCACAACCCTGAGCTGTGGTTTGGGGGTCTGCAGGGGAAGGCTTATCAGAATCTGGAAGCCCCCTTTAACAAGGGGACCCCCAGATCCTGGCCCCCCATGTGAATGGATATCGGGTACATGGTACCCCTACCCATTCACCAAAAAGTTTTGGAAAAGTCTTTTATTAAAAAATAAAAAAATACTGTCCCCTCGATGATCAGTCGCCCGACCGCCTAAAAAAAAAGAAGAAAAAAAAAAGCAGAAGAAGATCCTGCTTATCCAAACGCTTCCGGCGGAATGAGCTGTTTTGATTCTGACAGCTCTTATATAGTGACCTGAGGTCACAAGCCATCCCACAATGCACTGCTCAAGTGCAATGAATAAATTACTGACGTCAGTAATTTATTCACTGCACCTAAAGCAATGGATTATGGGACAACGTCAGAGCCCTATAAAAGAGCTGTCAAACTCAGATAGAAGCTAGCTAGCCAGAAAGAGTCCAAGGTTAATCAGGTGGCTTAGCTGGTAGAATAACGGACTTGCAAACAAAAGGCTGTGAGTTTCAAGCCCCAGGCCAGCGGGTGAATAATATCAATTATGGATTTTAAGTAAAACCTATTAATTGTCCTGCCTTTCTGAAGTGACGTCAGTAATTTATTCACTGCACCTGAGCAATGGATTATGGGGCGCTGGTGATGTCAGAGCCCTATAAAAGAGCTGTCAATCTCAGATAGAGAATTGTTAGGCAGAGAGAGTCTTAGGTTACTCAGCTGCCTCGGTGGCGTAGCTGTTAGAATAACAGGCTAGCAAGTGAGAGGCTGTGGCTTTGAATCCTTGGCCCAGCAGGTGATAGTAATAGTCACTTACATTTAAGCTTTTAAAATGAGGACTTCTGATTGTTCGAGATGTTCTGGTGCGAACCGAACAGGGGGGTGTTCGGCTCATCACTACTCTGCAGCCATACTCCTCGGCTGCTGGCCATGCCCCCCCCTAAAATGTTACTTTGAAGTTACTCATGGTGAGAGTATGGGGGTTGCTATTGCTGACCTCTTTTTGAAACTACGAGTTGCCTGGCTGTGCATAGATTCAGTACTTTTGAATCACAATTCTAGAACATGCATGCGCTAAATGAGTGTCAGTGTTCCAGGTCAGTACTGTAACTCAGAAAGCATTAAAACCAAAGCATAAGCATGACAGCCATGGAACAAACATCGTCAAAGGTGAGGCCAGCAATGGCAGCCTCCATACTTTTATCATTGCAAAGTGACTTACACATGTTACTAATAACTTATTTTATCCAAAACACATTCCTTAAAAGAGAAGTTCAGGTTTTTTTTTTTTTTCAAGGATCATACTTACTTCGGTCCAATGCTGCATCCGTCCCCCGCTGGCTCTAAGACTGAGAACCAAGAGATCTAACACCACTGATCACTCAGTTCTCAGAGCTCTATGAGCAGAGAGTTGGTAACTGTCAGTCACAGCTGTCTGCTCTGCCCCCCCCCCCAATGCTCACTGGAGCACTGGGTTGTGGAGGGGGTGGGAGCAGCTGGCTCAGGCTCTCAGCAGTTCACCAAGAGACTGAGCCAAATACCAGTCCAGGGTTGTGGGTGGATCCCGACCAGATTGTCGCAATCTTTCCCCAGCCTGGACCGGCTCTGTGACGTCAGCCGACAGTGGGCTTCAGCTCCCTGTCTGCTGAAAACGGGTCACAGGAGTGCAGAACAAACTGCACTTCTGTGATCCAAAGGAGAAGTACAGCCAAACGAGCTTTGGCTATACATCTCCTTTAACCAGTTGTCGACTGCCTCCTGTATATTTACTGCGGCAGGCTGGCTCGTACATGCAAAGTGATGTAGGGATACGTCGCCCACTTGGGACCAGCTAAGGGGCGAGCGCGCACTGCCGACGGCACGCTCCCACCCCCACTCAGTAGCGTAGGAGCCGATGGGTGTGTCAAGCGGCTCAAATTGCCGCCTGTCACTCTTGATCGCTCCCCGCTGAGAGAGAAGGACTATTGTAAACACAGCCGACTGTCCTTCTCCCTGAAATTATCACAGAGCTCATGTGATCCTGCTATATAGGATCGCATGTCTCTGTGATCATTTCACAAGTCCAACCCCAATACAGTTAGAATCACTCCCCTAGGGTCATATTTAACCCCTTGATCACCTATACTGTTAACCCCTTCCCTGCCAGTGTCATTATTACAGTAACAGTGCATATTTATAGCACTGATTACTGTAGTAATGTCACTGGTACCCCCAAAAGTGTCAAAAATGTCAGTCAGGGGTCCGATCTGTCTGCCACAGCGTCGCAGTCCCGCAAAAAATTGCAGATCGCCACCATTACTAGTGAAAAAAAAAAAACATTAAAAATTACATAAATCTTTCCCGTAGTTAGTAGACGCGATAACTTTTGCACAAACAAATCAAAATACGCTTATTGCGATTTTGTTTAACAAAAATATGTAGCAGAAAACAAATTGGCCTAAAATGTTAAAAAATGTTAGATTTTTTTTTTTTGAGAATGTCATATAGTAGAATGTGAAAAATATTGTTTTTTTTTTAATCAAAATTGTCGCTCTATTTTTGTTTATAGCGCAAATAATAAAAATCGCACAGGTGATCAAATACCACCAAAAGAAAGCTCTATTTGTGGGAAAAAAGGACATCAATTTTATTTGGGTAATTAATAAATATGAGGACCAATGCGCTACCTGAGGAGTTTGATTGAAGCACAAACAAATTCCAAAGTGAAAAAAACAAAAATGAGAAAAACGAAAAAGCCGCCAATCTTAATCGGTGTCCCCACCGTGAATTGCAATGTGTATGGTGAACAAGATCGGCGCTAATTCAAAATAAATGTGAATATAAATGAATCAGTGTTATAACTGCAACATAATATAGTGATAATGTGTCAAAACACTCATGCTGTGGATGAATTCAGATACACCAAAAAATAACTGAAATATGCTCAATGTCCAAATCAAACGTGAAACAATGTTGCTGAAAAAGATGACAGAAAACAATCCATAAAATATGCAAATGTAAGGTGAAATTAGATGCTCAAAAATAGCCGTGCTGAAAAACAAAAGTCCCATATGCTTGAACCAATCTTCAAACAATCGATAATTGGTGATGTGTAAATAATCGATCCAATCCCAATATTGTATAGTGTGTAGTGGCCGCTTACCTCAAACACACAAATAAAACACATGTGTGTAATCCAAAATCCAGGCTTTGTGCTCCAAACCCGGCTCCACTGGACGATCCTCTCGGATGGATGGATGGTGTAATCCTTAATGGGCAAATCTCATGCCACAATGCAGGTTTTCTACTGTGCAGCTCTATATTGTAGGCACCAATCAAGCCTGAGCCCAATCTGGATCCAGTGCTGTGCCCGTCTTCAGTCCCCCTCTCTGCTCACAGCTGCCTCTGCGATTGTTTGAAGATTGGTTCACACATATGGGACTTTTGTTTTTCAGCACGGCTATTTTTGAGCATCTATTTTCACCTTACATTTGCATATTTTATGGATTGTTTTCTGTCATCTTTTTCAGCAACATTGTTTCACGTTTGATTTGGACATTGAGCATATTTCAGTTATTTTTTGGTGTATCTGAATTCATCCACAGCACGAGGGTTTTGACACATTATCACTATATTATGTTGCAGTTATAACACTGATTCATTTATATTCACATTTATTTTGAATTAGCGCCGATCTTGTTCACCAATTTTATTTGGGTACAGTGTCGCACGACCGTGCAATTGTCCGTTGAAGTAACGCAGTGCCAAATCGCAAAATAGGGCCTGGTCATTAAGGGGGCAAATCCTTCCGGTCTTAAAGTGGTTAAATATATTTTTACCATTTAATAATGTAGGACCCTACAGGTAGGTGCAAGGTAAAAGTATAGTGGGCCTTGGCTGCCTAACAGCAGGGCCATGATTTCAGCTGGCTGTCATGTCTCCCAGGTGTGTCTGCTGAGAGGGGAGTCTCCCCACTGGCTCCATGGGAGGGTTCCCATTGGGTAGTGGAGGAAACCCAATCAGAGGCACACTCAGGCCTGTATCTACCCCAGAAGGCAGATTCTGCCGCAGAGGATTCTGGGAGTTGGTAAAAGTTCTGAGGGAACGCATGACACAGCGTCTTTGGCGGGAAGCAGAGTCCCACGAGGGAGAGTACGGCTGTCTCTCCTCCTGTCAGAGGAAGCGGGCGTCTCGGGTGGCGGCCTGGAAATCCAAAGAGTGCTGAGCTGCAGAGGGGATCCCGTGTGCCGAGAACCAGCGGAGAGAGAGAGAGAGAGAGGGGTCCAGTTCCAGGAAAGCCTACAAAGGTCGTGAGTACTGTGGACTGCCCCTGGGGGTCTGCCTAGAGTCAGAGGGGACCACTCTAGAGAAGGTTCCAGGGATCCAGGAGTCAGCTAGTGTAAAGGGGGTGCCTTGCCAGAGGACCCTGAAGTGTAAAGGGGGTACCCGTGGTTGGGCCCTGAAGAGTCTGTGTACAGTGTGTAGTGTACAGCGTTAAAGCGGTAGTATCCCGCTTTTTTACACTTTTACCTACAGTGAAGCCTATAATAAGGCTTACCTGTAGGTACAATTAATATCTCCTAAACCGGCACGGTTTAGGAGATATTTGCAGTGCATGCCGCCGCTCAAGCCAGCGGCGCATGCGCTCTGAAGGTCTGGGGGGACCTTCAGTTTTGCTTGCCGGGAGCTTGCCGAAAAATCACTTTTTCATTGTCATCGCAGCTCTGGCCAATCACAGCACCGGAGCCGCCGAACCCAGAAGAGACGCCGAGGGATCATGGCAGCACCCGCAGCGATGTCCTGGGGTCCGTGTCGGGGCTTCGTTCTAAGGTAAGTAATACATAATGAGCTAGTATGCAATGCATACTAGCTCATTATGCCTATGTCTTGCCGGTCAATGCATACTAGCCCTTGTCAATGCATACTAGCTCATTATGCCTTTGTCTTGCAGGTTTTTTTTTTGTGTTTTTGGGTTTACAACCGCTTTAAGAGTTGCAGCAGCACAAGAAGTGACAAGGAGCTACCTCAGCCAGTGAAGGGTTGGAGGGAGCTGTTCAGTGACTTTTGAGCTAAATCGAGTATCAGGAATCAAGAGTTCTACAGTCCTGGATCTTCTGAGTTAACAAACAAGTTAAAGTCGAGGTTCCAGCACTAATTCAGCTAAGCAGTATTTGCAAGCATCAGGAAGCACTGGTCGGCATTCAGCTGGCGCCAAGACAGCGCTATTGAGCATTTTTGTACAAAGTCCCAGTTAAGCCTAGAGGAGTATCCCCCTCATTCCCTTCTCCCATCCCCAATATACAATAAACAAAACAAACCAAAGATGCCGGAATGGTCATTGTCTCAGTTCTCACACCTGGGTTCACAATGTGTTGGGAGTGTTACCGGTACTGATGGCAGACCCACCTTAGGCCCAAGGCCTAGAAATATTGCTACAATAATGTAATACAAAACAACATAGGGTAGCTTAGAAATGCATGTACACAATGTATGGGTGCTTGCAATAAATGGGCTTTAAAAACATTTCACGTTGACCTAGAATTAGATAGATTTTAATGTTAAGAGTGTGTATGCTAATGTTAATATAAAAATGTAACACATAGGGGTGTTTTGATACTTCTCACAAATATTACATACCTTTCCCTAACAATACCTTCATCTGCTTTTCTCTCCAGAATATTGAATCATCATTGTGCAGGCATCATCCAGAGTCAACATCTACTTCCTGTACTGTAAAAGCTTGATTAGGGCTGCAACAATCATGTAAATCCTGGTACCTATGCAGTTTTTGGCTGTGTTCATAATTGGGAGACGGAGATACACAAGTTTTTTTATTTTCCCATCCTGTTCACTGAACAGAGTTACACAGTAAAGAGTTGAGTATATACTTCTTAGGTGGTGAGTTAAGTGCCCATTTTACTTGCTCTGTATGGCCAAGTGAAAAGACGCCTTTAAATATGATCATTTTTCCTTACACGGTATGGGAAAAGCTGTTATTCTTATTAAAATATGCATATATTCACGAGTTTGATTTAATTCTGCACCTTCTGATTTTATGTCTAAAAACTTTCTTCATAACAGGCAATTATTGCCTGCTCATTTGCCCTTGGAAGTGGGAAGGGTTTATTTGCAGCTTGACCAGTTTGCCCTTACCTGAGAATATTACAGCACTTACACACTTCTGACTGATTATCGCTCTTGTCTCAGTTATTTCGATTTCAAACGTAAACCAAATCTGTCTCATCAAATAGTTTTAATAGAATGGCTATTAAGCTGGAAGAGGACTCATTTGGTTCTGAAATGTAATGCTGAATTCTAATCAGATTTGAATAACTCATTGTTCATAATTAGGAGGATTATCAAATTATTCAGCAGGAAACAGTAAGCTTAAAATTAGAAAAAATAGTGTTTAATGGGAACCTTTACTCAATTTATATTTGATCAAGAGCGTGGTAAGCTCCCTCCTGTTCTTGTTTTATGGTAAAAAAAAAACGATAATGGAAGTCATTATTTTCCAAGAACCCTGACTCAGTAGTTTTGTGCTCAATGGTTTGTGGGCTCTCTAAAGCCATTGAGTTTCTGCTGTACTGTTAAAGCCGAAGTCCAGACATGAATGGAAAACCACAAATTAAAAGCGTAAGTACCATGTAGTGATTAAAATGTAGACTGCCAAAAACTTAGTTCTCAAACTATTTGGCAGTTGAAATGTGCTCTTTTGCTTCTAAGTAATTTTCTGGCTGGTCTATTTTATCTGTGTAAAGCAAATAGAAACCTTTTGTCTGGGCCAGGGATGGGGGGGGGGGTGTATTGGGCAGTTATGGCCATGTGGCTGTTCAGATTGGGGCTGGTTACTGTGGATAATAGGAAGTGTACAAAGAAAAGTGTTACAGTGATTACTGGGCATGGTGACAGGTCGGTGTTCCTAAAATACATGGCTTATTGTAATACACCTTTTTAGATTTTTCAGCATCAATTTCCTATGCTATTTTTTTTTCAATCTTTCACAATGGAAGTTGGTGTTGAAACACTTACCTCTTCCAGACGCTTTGACCACAGTTTAAGAGTAGGTAGCTATGTAATACCTACAACGTGTCCCTTCTTGTGAGTTCCATTTTGATTGATGTTCAAATTGTGACATATCTCCACCAGCCTAATATATCTTATAAATACTGGCCCAAGGAGAAAATGCCCCTCTGTCCACAGCCCAATCATCCCCTATAAGAACTGAGCTTGGCAAAATATATTGAATACTGCTATGGGGGGGAAGCCAAGTGCTGTGTTACCCATTAAAACCTTTGTCCTTTAACTGATATAAATTGTGTGAGCATTTACATATTACACCAGCAGTATTGTTGTTTCTCATAGTTCCACCCAAACACTTACCACAAAGGAACATCACTACACTAGCATATGATTAGTTATCTGCAATGGCAACTGTGAAAAGTAATCCAAGAAATGGAATTAACATCAGAAATTGTTTTCTTCCTTGTAATATGTTTCCACAGATTTCCTTATTTCATATGATTCAAACTTTAAAGTGTATCTAAAACCATTTCTAGTTGCTTCAGAGAGTAGAGGACGGTTAATACATATGTTAGGTATTTTTATTTTTTTTTGCTATGTGTCCCATTTGACATATTACTTTTACATAGACAGCATTCTATCTTTATCTCATTGGGAAGACAAGAAAAAAAGGCAGTGCCATGATGCCATCTAAGAGTAGTGGTATAAGACTTTAATAGCCAAAATAAGTAATCAACTAACAGGATCATAGTGGGTAACGCTCATCAAGTAGATAAGACTAGAGTCTACACTGCGGGTGGCCAGATGGCTGGCATTTCTCATCAAAGGAGATGAATGGAGCCCTCAGCAGTGTGGGTGAGCAGCAACACTTCCTGGAGCAGGTCTGAGAATCCTGAGAATCACTGAAAGAATTTAAAGTGGTTCTAAACGCAGAGGGGTTTTTACCTGAATGCTATCTATGCATTAAGCTAAAAAACCTTCTGAGTGAAGCATCCCCCCCCCCCCAGCCACCTCCTTTACTTACCTGAGCCCTATCTTCATCCAGCGATATGCATGGGAGCAGGGACTCTCCCAGGTCTCTCTCTCTCTTCTCATTGGCTCACACAGTAGTGGCTCCTGATGCTATCAAACAGAGCCAGTGAGCCAATGGGGAGAGGGCAAGGGTGGGGTCAAGTTACACTCTGTGTGTGAATAGACAATGTCCATTCAAAGGAGCGCATCTCGGGAGTGAGCCTGCTCAAGGGCTCCCATAGCAAGAGGCTTGCTACTGGGGGTGCTCGGCTGTGGGGAAGAGCCAGGACTGCCAGCAAGGGACCCAAAGAAAGAAGAGGATTGGAGCTGCTCTGTGTAAAACCATTGCACAGAGCAGGTAAGCATAACATGTTTGTTATTTAAAAAAAAAATGAAAAATGAACCTTTAGTATTACTTTAAAATCTACACCTGCTCTGGTGACAACATTTTGAATTTCCATAACTTTTTGTATAGCGGGCAGTTCTCACTAGCAGAGCAAAAAGAATTTGACATATGTGATAGAACTGCAGTTAAATTATTTACCACTGTCTGTACTTTTTAAATGGGACGGGTTAGTAAGAAGAATTTTAAATGCTTTCTTCTATACAGACATTATAGGTTTATACTGCATTAATTAAAACTGCTCATTTACAACACGTTTCCTTTTTTCTTGAAGTGGCAAATGGAAATAGTATAGTAGCACACAAATCAAGACTGTCCAGCAAACATAACAGTAAAGATGTTTAAAGTAAATCTGTTAGCTATTTTAAACTCCTAAAATAAAAATTCTGTTCTGCCTTATAGCATGAATGACATTCAGGGCCGCTGTTAGAAATCATGGGGTCCCATACAGCCTACCTGACGGGACCCCCCCCCTGCCCATCGCCTGCTGCAGTTCCCTACCAACCATAAGTGGTCGGGGTATTCCCTGCTCCACAGCGACGTGTATACATGATTCTTGTATATGCTGTGGGGGGGGGGGGGGAATGCCTCAATCACCTATGATTGGCAGTGTGCAGTAAAAACTTCCTGGCAGGATAGCTCTGGCCAGGGGAGGGCTGGCAGCCTTAGGTCTGGGGGGCAAGTCCAGTCAAGTGGCCTATTGAACCACCGAATCGGCTCACCATATATCTGCACCACATTTCCCGCACAGAGAGATAGAGAGAGACTGCTCCACATTGCCCGCACAGAGAAAGAGAAAGAGAGATACTGTTCCACATTGCCTGCACAGAGAGAGAGAGAGAGAGAGACAACCCCACAGTGCCCCAGAGAGAGATATAGAGATATAGAGAGACCGCTCCACATTGCCTGCACAAAGAGTGGGAGAGACTGCTTGACACTGCCTGCAGAGCGAGAGAGAGAGACCACTTCACATTGCCTGCAGAGAGAGAGACACTGCTCCACATTGCCTGCACAAAGAGAGAAAAACCGCTCCACATTGCCTTCACAGAGAGATACCGCTCCACAACATTGCCTGCACAGAGAGATACCGCTCCACAGCATTGCTTGCACAGAGAGATACTGCTCCACAACATTGCCTGCACAGAGACATACCGCTCCACAACATTGCCTGCACAGAGAGATACCGCTCCACATCATTGCCTGCACAGAGAGATACCGCTCCACAACATTGCCTGCACAGAGAGATACCGCTCCACAACATTGCCTGCACAGAGAGAGAGACCGCTCCACAGCATTGCCTGCAAAGAGAGAGAGAGACCTCACCATATTGCCTGCACAAAGAGAGAGACCGCGCCACAATGCCTGCACAAAGAGACAGACCGCGCCCCATTGCCTGCACAAAGAGAGAGACAGCTCCACATTGCCTGCACAGAGGGACCACTCCACATTGCCTGCACAGAGGGACCACTCCACATTGCCTGCACAGAGAGAGAGAGAGCGCGAGAGAGACTACTCCTTATTGCCTGCCCAGAGAGAGAAAAACCGCTCCACATTGCCTGCACAGAGAGAGAGAGAGAGACTGCTCCAAATTGCCTGCACAGAGAGAAAAAAACTGCTCCACATTGTGTGCACAGAGAGAGACTGATCCACATTGCCTTCACAGATAGAAAGAGACTGCTCCACCTTGCCTGCACAGAGAGATACTGCTCCACCTTGCCTGCACAGAGAGAGACTGCTCCACCTTGCCTGCACAGAGAGAAACTGCTCCACCTTGCCTGCACAGAGAGAGACTGCTCCCTCTTGCCTGCACAGAGAGAGACTGCTCCCCCTTGCCTGCACATAGAGAGACTGTTCCACCTTGCCTGGACAGATAGACTGCTCCACATTGCCTGCACAGAGAGACAGAGACAGCTCCACATTGTCTGCACAGAGAGAGAGAGGGAGAGACCGCTCCACATTGCCAGCACAGGGAGAGGGACCGCTCCACATTGCAGTTTCTCTGTGGAGACAATGTGGAGCAGTCTGTCTCTCTGTGCAGGCAGTGTGGAGCAGTCTCGCTCTCTCTGTGGGGGCAGAGTGGAGCGGTCGCTCTCTGTGTGGGCAGAGTGGAGCGGTCACTCTCTGTGGGGGCATCTCTCAGCAGCAGCAATCTCTCAGAGACTGCTCCGCATGAATGCCACAAGAGAGACTGAGGCAGAGAGCCTGAGCCTTCCCCACTCCTATTACACAGATCAAAGAGACTGCAGGAAGATGAAGGCAAAAGACTGTGCCATCACTGCCACCACACTAAGGCTACTTGTGGAGTCTGGACCTTCTCTGATGAGTGAGCACCACACCACTGGGCAAGCCAAGCGAGCAGAGTAGCCGAGAGTCACAGTAAGCGCAGCAGGCTAAACACGCAAGTCCTGCTGTCTCCCTGGGCATGACCACCAGATTCCCCAGGCTGCAGGCTCCTCCTGTGTCAATTGTGGGTAGAGAGAAAAGCACATGCAGGTGCACCGGCCCCCCAGAGCCAGATTAAGGGCATTGCAGGCCTGGTGCTGCAGTGGAGTAGGTTTAGGAGTGGCAGGGATATGACGTACAGTAAGTAACGTCATGGCCCAGCTCTCCTCTTACTGGCCACCCTCCTCTGTTTCCAGGAGCCTGTGCTGACTTGTGCCCAGACTTGGTCGTAGCTGCACAGGTGTAAGGCTAGGGAAGCCTGGCATTTGATTTACCAAGCTTCCGTAGGAGCCATGCGTTGGGGTGTGCTCTGTGAAGAAAGTTTCCCAGCCATCAGAATACAGTGATCACTGCTGGCAGCTATAGCAGCCAGCAGTGATCGACAAAAAATAAAGACAAGCTGGTTGTACTGAAGTCAATTGATTGAATTCTGTACAACCAGTGTGCACATAGATTGAAATTCTGCCAGTTCAGCAGAAATGTAAATCTGTCTGTGGTGGCTTAAGTCCACCAGTCTCTGGGTATAATAATACCCTCAAATCTTCTAAAAGGGATGCTCCACTTAGGTGTAGAAATTCACTTTGAACTCCATCTTATTTCCATAGCATTCTTTAGGTAAAAGAAGTGCAAACAATGAGGTGGGAGCACATCTAATACCTACAAAGGGTAATGAAAATAAGGTGGAGTTCAAAGTGAACTGTGCCATTACCTGGCATTGAGGAAGTTAAAACAGGCAGGGAGGAAATGTGATATCACCTCCTCACTGCCTGCCAAATGCCTCTGAAAAGGGACCTGAGCATGGATCACTGTTCAGTGGAGTGGCAGTGCCTGCTGTAAGTGGTGCACTGGCACTTTTCCTTAGCCGCAGTCCTTTAGACTTCTTCTAGGTTGTGCGTTTTGGCTGCATTTTCTGAAAGTGCACCAAAGATGCAGAATACGGGACTTTTTGTGCACTTTAAGAGCATGCAGTAAAAATGTGCAACCTAATAGAGGTCTATGGGGCTAGGGGCAACATGCAGGAAGACTACCAGCACTGCAGCCAAACTGCAGCATACAAGTGTGAGCACACTCAGCACATGGGGCAAGTTACTGCACAGGCTGCAAGAAATAGAACTGTTTAGCTGCAGAGAGGGGGGGTGGGGGAGGGATAGCAGGAAAGGAGGGAAGAGTGGCTCACTTACTTCATTTTCAGGCTCTGGCTGCCGAGTAGACTGCTCGGTTTAAACGTTCCCGCCCACACATTCTCTTCATAGACAGCACAGGGGCTGCACGGAATGTGGACGGGCAAAGAGAGAGAAGATCCACTACCAGCCATTCGTGTGGAGAAGAGAGGGGCTGGGCAACTCACTCTGGAACACAGACTGTCAGCTCCGTGACAGTACACATCGCTGCCTGCCTGCCTGACTCGTATTGCTGGATGGAGGGATAAGAGTTCAAGCCTATTCAGCCACACTCGGCCAGATCCAATACTGCACATGCGCAGTTCTGAGCTGGCAACACAGCGGGCGTTGTACAGGAAATCAGTGCAGCCCAGGGGGGAAAATGCCTCCCTTCCCCCCGGCCCAGTCCGCCCCTGGCTCTGGCATGTTCAGACTAGGATCCAAACACACCTGAGATCATCCTTCCTAATGAAAATGCCGCAGCTGCCTGTCAGTTTTTCAGTCTGACCCAATCGAATAACCATTGCCCCCTATGGAGTGGTGGGTGTAAATGAATATGTGTCTGTTTACACCGGCCGACATCCAATCCAATCCAATCTTCTAAAAACAGACAGATGGGGATGCTTTCCCCCATCCATCTGACAGATCAGATGGCAGTCGGATAGAAACAGACAGGTGGTCCATTTACACCCACTGCTCCATAGAGGAAAGGAAAGCGAGCTGTGTATGTGTTTGCTCTGCATAAGGGGAGAGGACATGGACCAGCCATCCACTCTGCTCAGTGGAGATCAGCAGACAGATTTTCTGTTGAGCAGGCTGACTCCTAGTGGTGTTCTCCTCATGTGGAAGGGCCAAATAGATATTCCTTAGGCCTTACAGTACATATACTGTATTATGCCCATTTGCTGCCAGAGTAATTTTTGCATTTTTTTGAACCTTATTAGAAAATCATTTTGGGTCTGGAGATTAGGTAAAAACTCCAAAACTCATATTTTCTGAAAGCAGACACCCTTGAGAATTAAATGGTGGTAGTTCTAATTTTTTTTATGTTACACAATATTAGCGCAACATTTATGAAACACAAATGTATTTAAAAAAACACAATAAAGTTAACTACATGGCATATAATATATATATATGGTATAAAAGCAATATATTACCCAACTATTTTGGTAAAATGTAATAGATCAGGTTGTGCCGAGTAAATAGATACCCAACATGTCAAGCCTTAAAATTGCGTGTGCCTGTGAGACAGAGACAAACTCTGGTTCCCTATACTTTTCATAAGCAATGTCTTAAAAGCAGCCACAACAGGTCATCAGTTTAGAGCAAACCTGAATAATGGGCCTAGAATTATTGCTCTCGAACAGAGGGTGCGCATGGAAATACGACAATGTGTGGTCGCCTTGGACCTCCCCCTGTGACTATTAATTGGATATACAGTATATAATGATGAACCGGGTATGATGCTGAGAATGATGGGATACGTGTCCTGACCCCTTCTCCCCCCCCCCCCCGCCTCTCCCCTTTCCTTCCATTCTCTTCACGTTTGGAATTGTCCTAATGTCTGAAACACCCTTCAGGTTAAAAGCACATGTAAGTTTCTTTTGTGTATATACAGTTTCTTTGGTATTCTTAATACTGTATAATACACCAAGGATGGCTGGTTTTGAGGTCCTGGCCCCTTTTTTCCCGCAGATTCTGGGTTGTGTTTCTAAAACTATTCAGTTGAGATCAGCCCATGAAATCCTATTTTATAAAAGTAATTCGCTTTTAAAATTTTAAAATATTATATCTGATTCAGCAGGTCTGATCAGTTATGTATATGCAATTAGCCATTATTTTAATATGTTTATATGTGCTCATAGAAGGTGATCACCGCCAGTTGATTCCTGTATATCTGCTTTGTAGCTTGCATTTAGAGTCCTGGCGTCTTTATTGTTTATTTGGCTGTCCCCGGGGCAACAGAGTATCCCTTCCTGTGTGAAGGGTTCACTTCCTGTGTGAAGGGTTCACTTCCTGTGTGAAGGGTTCACTTCCTGTGTGAAGGGTTCACTTCCTGTGTGAGGGGTTCACTTCCTGTGTGAGGTGTTCACTTCCTGTCTGAGGTGTTCTCTTGGTTGCACTTCCGGGTCTGATGGCTATGAGTGACTATAAGTAGCCCTGTCCTTCTCCCTTACCAATAGCTGAGGAAGTCCCGTGCAGTGGGACGTAACGCGTGCGAAGGGGGAGGGGCCGGTGACGTCACCCGCCATCCATTGCGGTCGAGACCGCTGTGTGTAATACAATCTGCTCATCACATGCACTTGTATAGTGCTTTACAAGGTAATTTTTATGATTTTATGCTATGTTCAATAAAGTAATTTATTGCGGTAATGCACTATGTCCGGACCTTTGTTTTCCTATGGACCTGTGACCCGCTTTATGGACCTGTGATCTGTTACCTGTGAGCCTTATCTTCTGATGAAGAGGAATACTGATTTGATCTATATTGGTGATATCCTTGGAGAAAGTTTGTCTTACTAGCCCGTCTGGTGACACAGGGGCTAAGTGTGAGGTGAGAGGCTAATGAGACTGGGTGGAGGATTACCAGCACATTGAAGAGCACTGAATGTTTATATCTTGTGCATGCTTCACCATAATTTTCACCTGTGGACTGCTCTCCTCGATATCTTCTTCATAATCCATATTTGATAGCGCTGCACTTTTTGTTATATATTTGTTATTGGGACTTTTGGTTTATTGATCCTTTAGTGCATAGCAGCTTTCTATTATATTATTTTATACAGTTGCGCTGAATTTTTATCTATTATTATTAATACACCAAGCATGTTCCATGTCAGTATGTATAATTAATGCTGTCCTATGATTTCAAAGTAATCCCTGCACTACTTTGGGCCGATTTTAATGCATTTTGAGGCCCATAGACATAGGCATTGCTTCAAGTCCCAGTCAAAATTGCGGCAAAAATATATCTACTGTATACACACAGGAGTTTTCCTTTTTTAACATTTTGTAACGTTTTCACTTTTTTAATTTTTTTATTATGTACTTTTGTATCAGTCAATTGCAGTTCTAATTAGAGGCATGCAGCCTTCTACAGCAGCTAAAACCAACATTTTCTCACTGCAGTCTTCACTTTGCATGTACTGTGAAAGCTGCCATTGTAATCACATGATTGGGAATCACTTTAAATGGTTCTCAATCATTAGTTTGGACAGAAGCTGAGTTTGAAAGATAGCAATAAAGTGTTGGCTGTCAAAAGAAAGATATTAGTTATTATATCCTCACATTCTGTATGTGTGTATGTCATTCTGTATAGAAACATCTAAATTTGCAATAGACATGTTTCTGGACTTTAATATCACAGTGTAGAGCTTCATTACCAGATTTGTTTTGTTCAGTCACAACCCAGGGGGACCATGGATGCCCTTGTGGTATTCAGAGGTTTACACCCATGCAATGTCCAAACTATTGGTGATAATAAGAACATTTTTGAGGAATCCAGTGTCATCTAGTCCACAGTTCCAAACTCTGTATTTATATCACTACAGGTTTCCTTTAAAGGTGAACAGTTTGATTTGTTCTCAAAGGTAAAGTACACATAAATATGGTAAAATGAATTAAATGTATTTTATTTATATGATCGGTCTGATTCTCAATATCTTAAATAAATGTATTTTAAAAAATGAAACAAAAGCTGGTACTCTTTTATTAATAAAAATGTAACAAAACAATTTGTGTGCAAACGTAATGACATTTCTACTGATTATTCATTTTGTGTTGCATGGAGCATTGTCTATCCCATGAGCTCTCTGAGCTTCTTAAAGACAATGCAAGGAGGAATGGTGGCGTACAATCACCTGACCCAAGGGCTTCTGATTCATTCCATTTGTTTTTCTGTTGATGGTTTTTAACTGTTTGTTTGCAATTGTGGTGAGTTCCACAATATAGAGCAGTATGCATAGCACACAAACAACAGTAAGATTCACACAGGGATCAAATATTTTGTTGATATGCATGCGGATAGTATGCACACATTGCATTTGTTTTTGTTTTTTTTTGCCTACACATGGTCATGGTACTGTATTTTCCTGTGAAAATGTTGCTTTTCTTTGTGAGACAAAAAAAAGTGCAAATTACAGAACTAGCGTAAGCAATGAGTTAACCACTAATGTCATCCAACAAACAATGCTGATCTGCTTAAGTTACAAAATGCATTTAGTTTACCTTAACCTGGGATGTAACCCACTGTCACGAGTAGCCCTAGCACTGCTCATAAGTTCACCAGGAGTGTATGTTTGTATATATGTGTTATGTTAGTTGTTCTCTATAAACCTCAAATACAGTGTCACTCACCAATCACATTCCAACTTCTGGTTCAAGTTTTTATATAATTGTTGGTTGGAACTTGTTAGAACTGACATTTATTTTTAAATATACAATTGTATTCAGTGCATGTAATTATAGATATCTCTCCTGTATCACAAATAAGGTTTTTAGATCACCAGCTCCCCATCAAGCATTAGTTGGGTGAACTGGTGCAGTACAGCAAAACCATGATGAAAAACGGAAAAATGAACAGGTAGGTTGTGTTCCCTATACCTATTTCAAGGCTTTAATTTACATTTTCATTTTACTTTTAACTCTCTGTTTGGGTTTCTAAACATTATTTTAACGTGTATTCATATATAGTAGTTGGGTTTTGTAAAGTTGTCCTGGATGTGCTAGTCCTGTCTCTAGGGCTGATAGCTTGCACATTTAAGTAAATGTTCATCTCAACATCATGCTTTTTTTCAGACTTTTTTATAATATCTGTTGAAGGATAATATCTGTTGAAGGATTAAACATACCAACTCCAATGTATTTCCCATGACAAAGTCTGTCCCTTGACTAAGTCTGTATGAAACTATTTTCTTCCTTTTGAATAAATATTACGCTATGGTTCTCCCTATTTTGTATTTTTCATATGGATACAAGCTGCTGTTAATCTAAGGATTGTCCAACAATATAGCCCTCTAAGAGGTGGGCTTGTTGTGCAGTAATTTGCCAGCATTCTGGTAAGTTCATTACTTGGGGGAGTGCTGTTCCTATCTCACTGGGTGTGGTGGATGGCAATCTGTTTGGATTATCCTGTTTGGAGTGGACCCTAATATACTGGAGGAATTCTGCTCACTTTTGGACTTTACCCTTGATTGGACTTTACTGTTTCCACTGATTCCATTTTTCTAATCTGGGATTTCTTGTGATGCGCTGCATGTCTTTTTCTTATTTTAGAATTTGATCTGTATTTTATTTCCAATGTATTTCTGCCAGGTTAAATATATGCTGAAACCGAAAACTACTCTTTAAAGTTTCTTTTAATTTTAGGTGTACCTCCTATACTAGCTCCTGAGCAAGTCTACCATTGGCTGAGATCCTCTCCCTTAACCCAAGACAATTATAATGCAACTACCAACTGTTGAAAGGCAAATGGTTGCACTGGATCACATAAAACTATTGATTTTTGCACTGGTATATACACTTATCTAAGTAACTATTTGTCCAGAAGTTTTTTGTAAAAGATCAAGATATCTTTGCCTACACCTCTAGAAACACCTCAAGATATCTTTGCCTACGCCAGCTGTTCTTGGGCCACTTTTTTAAAAACTGACGTTTTGGGTCACAGTTAAAAGCAATTTGATGTCAGTTGATATAAGTCTTCTTCAGCTTGCATTCAGAACTACCAAAATACTGTAAGTAAAAATCCACATTATATTGAATTTCCAAATCAATTTTAGTTGCATAGAAGATTTTCAGTTGCAATTAGATGAGTATGATATATATGATGTCACTCCCTGATGTAATTGCTTAATTCAAAATTTATAAATACCATTTCATTTCTGATACCACTAATATCCTAAGAAAATAGATTTTTGTATTTCAGTTTATCTTCCTCCTCCTTTTCTTCCATCCTCACCTCCAACTTCGTTATCTCTTTCTTGACTTGACGTGTCATTGTTGGGTCAAGTTCTATGACTTTCTCAAAATCTTTTTTTGCTTCAACTTCATTCCATACTTCAGCGTTAGCCTTAGCTCGAAGAAAATAAGCCTTTGTCAAACCTAGGAAAGAAATCATCAACTTTATATTCTGTTCATATTTTGTTCTTACAGACTGCACCAACATATTTTCTCAAGGAACATAACACTTAAAGCGAACCTAACATCAGAGATGATCACAGAGATCACAAAACTCCTTCTGATAATGCCTTCATCTAAATTTCTCCCCAGAAGTTTGGCGCCATGTTTTTCAAGAACTATCCAGGATCCATGATCTAAATGTTTCCACTAAATGACACAATCATTTAAGTCTTAGTGACTCTGCAATATCTTTTATATTCAAAGTTACGTGGCTTGTAAAGTTAGTCTTATTTATTTCATACATAACACTCTAAAACGAATACTATTAATATTATCAAGTTCATTCATTGTTCATAGTTCATAGTAATTGAATACATAAGCCTGCATTACCAAACAATTAACATTAATATGCCATTTCCTTCTTCATTAATATAAGACTGCATAATAATATAGAATTAATTACTTGCTAACTGCCCTATAGCAGTTTTACTGCTACAGGGCAGCAGCTGTGCACAGGATCCTGGTCAGTGGGTACCATGGACTCGATGTCTTGCCGACACCCACAGATCATCCTGCAGACAGGCAGAATGAAAGTATGCCTATGTAAACAAGGCAGATGATCATTCTAACAGAAGGGAAGGCGTGGAGCTTGTGTCTCTGCAAAGCAGGGACAAGGATCCATTTCTTCCCCTAGTAAAAGCACCTCCCACACTGTAGCAAAACATAGGCTAGGCGCATAGTTAACCCTTTGATTGCCCCTGATGTTAACCCCTTCCCAGCCAGTGTCATTAGTACAGTGACAGTCAGGGCCGCTGATGGGGGGGACCACCCTTTTGTTGTAATTTTAGCTAAATATATCTTTAATATTTTCTTGGGGGGCCCTGCCAGGTAGTCTGTACGGGGCCCCGCGATTTCTAACAGCAGCCCTGGTGACAGTGCATATTTTTAGCACTGATCACTGAATTAGTTTCACTGGTCCCCAAAAAGTGTCAAAAGTGTCAGTTAGTGTCCAAATGTCCACTGCAAAATCATAATCCCCCTATAAGTCACTGATCGCCTGCCATTAGTAGTAAAAAAAATTAAATAAAAATATCCCACAGTTTGTTGACGCTATAACTTTTGCACAAGCCAATCAATATACACTTTTTTTTTTACCAAAAATATGTAGCAGAATATCTATTGGCCTAAATTCATGAATAAATTCGTTTTTTTTTATTATTATTATTTTATTGTATATGCTTTATGGCAGAAAGTAAAAAATATTGTTTTTTTCCAAATTGTCAGTATTTTTTTTGTTTATAGCACAAATAATAAAAACCACAGGGGTGAGCAAATACCACCAAATTAAAGCTCTATTTGTGGGGAAAAATGACAAATATTTTATTTGGGTACAGTGTTGTATGACTGTGCAATTGTCAGTTAAAGTAACGCAGTGCCATATCACAAAAAATGGCCTGGTCATGAAGGGGGCTAAATCTTCCGGAGATCAAGTGGTTAATATAATTAGGTGGTTTACAAAAAAAAACATTTACTTGACCCAACACATTATACAAAAGAAATATCACTTCAGTCTCTGTGGAGTAAAATTCTGTGTGTTAGTATGTAGGATTTATTGAAGCACAAAGCAATCACCCTTCAGGCAGACACTGAAAACAGCTTCATTAGCTGCCAACCCCAGGTGCTTATGTTCATGGTAAGCATCAGAAATTCCATGAACGCTCCAGTGCCTCAAGAAGCTCTACTCTTCTTGCTTTAAACAAAGCTGGGTGCAGCTAGATCTGGATGAGTTTTCAGATTGACTCTAAAAAATCATCTAAATGAGCTTCCTGCATCTAGAGGTGTTCACCTGTCCCTAATCGCAGGTAGTCACTCCTTAGTTACTTCTAACCACAGGCAGCTACACGTTGCTTTGTACAGGCCTTTTAGCTGTTGCTATCCACATTCACTTAGACCCCTGGATGGAGTTTTTCACAAGATACTACCAATGTCGACTTGGTCATGTGAATGAGGCTTAAATGTAGTGTGTGGGGACTTTGAGAATCTTTATCCTTCCAAATGTAGAGAATTTATTGTTGTCCATAACACACTCTTTTTTTGATTCCACATTGGTCACTGCTTAAAAAGTTGTGGACAATGGATGTAGCACACATGCCCAAATAAACATTATGAAAGTATTCAGGGCATGTGTAGTATATCCTGTTTTTCAGGAGTCTAAGTGAATGTGGATAGCCACAGCTAAAAGGCCTGTACAAAGCAATGTGTAGCTGCCTATAAAAAATATTAAAATCAGCGCACCTGAACAATAATAATGAAATCTGCTATGCACCAAGGGTCAATATATCAAAATCCCAAGTAATACAAATAAACAATAAATAGTGCAGTGCTAATAACCAAATAAACATATATATATATATATATATATATATATATATATATATATATATATATATATATATATATATATTGTAAGAGGTTGGCTCGGTAGCGGGTGTGGGTGACCCCCTGGGTAGGTTCGTTACACAGAGAGACAGCCGAGGAGTGGTTGAAAACAAGAGTCTATGGTTTATTCTTCCAATTTGCTGGAAACAAGTGCAAGCATCCAAACAGCATAAATCAAACAAAACATAAAATAAACCCTGGCCACTTGGGGCGTCTACCTTCACAACACAGGAACCTACCTTTGGAGTCTGTCATAACCTACTGCTGGGCAGACACTGCTGGTCCTACAGCAGAAAAACCAATAGTATATTTGTTTTTCTTTTCACACAGAAAAAGTCTACCACCTCACCTTCAGAAGTCTTTCCCAGCTCACCGCTCTCCTTAACGCACAACGCCTCAGGATGCAGCAATCAGTAGTCATCCTCTGGATAACTTATAGAGGCCTTAATTGCCTCATTCTGAATAGCTGAAGCTTTCCAACGTCCTCAAACCTTTCTGGCTACCTCCGCAGCCGACATCTGATAGTAATTGGTGAATTGTCTAAACAAGGCAGAAATGTATCTCCCGTCTTTGACAACACCCACCGATTTACCTGACTTCCTGTCACAATATATATATATATATATATATATATATATATATATATATATATATATATATATATATATATATATAGAACGTCCCAATGTGAAGAAGTGTGTTCATGCACAAAAATGGTACATAAAATAGGACCACAGGTCCTTATCCAGGGGACTCTCTATATGGCACCAGACCGCTTCCTTAGAATATTAGGGCAGGTAGACTCCAGTCCACAGAAATTCCCCAAGACCATAAAAGACAAGAGGTCTGGACATAGTGCTTTATCCCTTAATAATGCTTTATTAGTAGACATGCATATAAATTTACCTGAGAAGGCACTGAGCACAGTGCACTAGAATCACTTGACAAAATAAGACACCGATCACGATGGATGGCGGGTGACGTCACCAGCCCCTCCCCCTCCGTACTTGTTGCATCCCTGAGCGGGACTTCTTCAGCGAATGAGAGGGAGAGGGACATGGCTGCACATATAGAGCGGAGGGCTCTTAGAAGTGTTTAGAAGTAACTAAGGAGTGACTACCTGCGATTAGGGACAGATGGACACCTCTAGATTCAAGAAGCTAATTTAGATGACTTTTTAGAGTCAATCTGACAACCTATCCAGATCTAGCTGCACCTAGCTTTGTTTGAAGCAAGTAGAGTAGAGCTTCTTGAGGCACTGGAGTGTTCATGGAATTTCTGATGCTTACCATGCACATAAGCACCTGGGGTTGGCAGCTTTGTGCTTGTGCTTTGTGCTTTGTGCTTCAATGAATCCTACTTACTAACACACTTTCTGACAATGCTACCCGTCTGGAGTTTCTCTATAAATACAGCACACATAATACTCGCTGCTGTCAAAAACTGGACCATCTGACACAGTATTTATGAACTCTGTTCAGACATGTGCTAGAGAGATGCAAAGTAACATTGTTACTCTTGTATGTACTCGGTTTCACTCATCTGCAGATCAAAGGGATGAACTTCGATCTGAATATGATGTCAGTTAAAGCAACCTGACAAGAAAATAAAATTATTTAAAAATAGAAAAGAGTTCCTATTTAACTGCTTAATAACCCTTAAAGTTTATGTTTTCCCTAATATTTCTTATTTCAGATTTGTGTTTCTATTAAGTGTATTTAAAGGTATCTTAATCTCTTTGCATTGCTTCCTTTGTGTTGTGATTGGAAGCACAGTCTGCCCGTACTCCAGTACTCAGACTTCTGGTGACATGTCCTCTGCACAGATCTTTACTTTATAGGTCCATGTAGTTAGTTCTATTTCTCTGCCTCCTGCTGATATCTTTCCCCCACCCCCCACTCTCCTCAAACTCTTTACTCTGTATTTCTGTCTCTGCATTTTACACAGGACTGTACCTGTGCTCAGTTTAAGCTGCTGCTGCCATGCCCCCCATTGTCACAAGCAGTCTCCACCCCCACCTCCCTATGCAGCTAAGCACAGAGATCATGTGATCACTTCCAAAAAAAAGTATTTAAAATTTGTTTTATGTATAGACACAAACTTCTTGCCTTGCATATTTATACTAACCTGAATGGTGTGTTTTACAAGGTAAAGGCTTACATATACTTGAATGCACTAATCAGCCCTTAATAGCTCCTTCTTCCCCTAATTCTTTTATCCAATGTTTTCCGGCTGATCTTTCCTTTTTGTACACACCTAAAAGTTACCAGCATTGCCTGGTAATAAGGTTCACAAAGTCTGACAGTCTCAAGGAAAACTGGTTGCCACAGCTCTCTGCAAATTCCACCAGGTGGTAGGAACACATCTAAACCACAAAAATAAGCAAAAGAGAGCACACATCCGCTCTAGTGTAACACAATTTTATTAAGATAAACTAAAAATGAATCACAACTCACAAGCGATGGAAAACCAACAGGCTCATCAAGTGTGTTCCTAACTGCCTCTCCGGGGTTGCCACAGTCACCATCTATCAAAGTGGAGGAAATCCCTGAAGCCGTGGATGACAGTCCAGTACTCCTGCCTTAGATACAACGAGTCTTGTGGGGATCCACTGCACATGCAGCCGGTCCAGCTGGCACCCCGCACTGATAGAAAGGACACGCCAGCAAAGAACAAGGAGGGAAGGAACACGGCTCATCTGACCCTGCAACCAGTTCTTACAGCCTGCTTCAGCTCCTTCAGTCCAGCTCATCATCTTTGGGTTCCTGCTTCCTGCTGTGTATCCACAGTATGTCACCAGCCAAGCCCCAAACCAGTCTGCCTGCATCCAGCTGTCCTGCTGTTACATCTGCCTGCTGCCTCATCTCCTTGTTGTCAGCTGCTCCTTGCTTCCCTTTTGTGAATCATCATCCACTACCTGTGCAGACTACTAGACTGATAATAGGCGCTCACTGTGCTCTAGAGGTTACTCTTTCACCATCAGTGGCCCTTGAGCCAGAGCTGTATGAGAGGACTTTCTCTGCAAGTCAGACTTACCTACCCGGTTACGTGACAGTTCTATTATGTCCTTGGAATTCTGAATGGCAGTGCATGTGTTCAGTCTTAATCAGCTGATACTTCCTATGGGGAAAGTTGCACTGTCTGCTTCCCTAATAAAAGGAATTACCCTTAGGGAATATTTAGTCAAAATAATAATTCCTATTGCAAAGGATGCCTAACATTTGACTTGTATCTTAGTGCAGACTTCTGTCAGCCAATTACAAAAGCAGAAAATTGCATTTCTGGAAAAGTTCTGTACGCCAATTGTGTACAGAATGCCTCCAGGTTGCCATATTACATTGCAATTTACAGAAAAATACTGTGCTGCAAATTGAAAAGGAATTTTAATTTTTAATAACATTAAATAACAATATAGCTTGTGTAGCAATTGCTATATGGGTATTTAGCTGAGATCTAAATCAAAACGTTTTTATATTATAGTTAGGGATGAGCAGGGAGCCGTTAAAACCACTCTCAGTATCAGAGTCACCAGCACAAATGGAGAGGATGACAGGCAGCAATAAAAAATGACAAGGGTCATTCTTCCCTATTCTATCCAAAAAAGAAAAATGTTTCAATTAGCAAGACAATTGCAAATATATCTTTAAAACAAAAAAAATTCTACTGAAAGTAAAAAGAGCATAAACCATTACTTTGGAAAGTAGACCAGGGGTGTGACTTCACATTTGCACCACCACTGCTCACTTAAAGTGATCCTGAACACACACTGTTTAATTTACATTTTCCTATCCTCTTCTGTATATGGACGATGGTACTGTAATTACAGTATTTTATTTAGAAAATCCTAAGTACCTTTTTCCTAATCGATATGAGCTGTCACATGACTCAGTTCTTTCCCAGCCTGTCTGCAGTGAAACATAGGCAGAAGGAGATTATAATCCTCTGCTGCTAGTCACACGGTCAAAATAAAATCAACAGCCTTTGGGATACAGCATAAAAATAAATAATACCAAAAAACTTTTCTTAAATTGTCATAGAAATATATACAGAATATGAAAGTAAATCTTTATTATTTTTTGGCAATAACTTGGTGTGGGTGGATTTCTGCCAGTCACAGGCTATGTCTTGCCCCTCTAGCCTGTGTCTTAGAATAATAGGGAGGGGAAGCCTCCATCAATCAAGATGTAATATCCCACCTCCATTGTGTTTAACTGGTTAGTAAGTATGAAGGAGGAGGGAGGGTGGGAGTTGTCATTTTACACAGTGTATACACCCACATGTGTTACTCTATAGTCACATGGGCTGCTGAGATGTGATAGAGAGGAACTGAGCATTTAAACTCACTGAAAACAAAGCATAGGCACTAGTTGCCACCAATGCTCTGCAAAATTCCCAACTGCATTGGGGACATGATCAAAAGGGGGAGATAGAGAACAGCAGGATCAACCAGGTTTTTGCAGAATACAGAAAAGGAATCTCATAGGGGTTGATTTACTAAAACTGGAGAGTGCAAAATCTGGCACAGCTTCTAACTTAAGCTTGTTCAACTAAGCTTTGACAACAAAAAAAATTGGAAGCTGATTGGTTACCATGCACCAGATTTTGCGCTCTCCAGTTTTAGTAAATCAACCCCATAGTGACTGAGTGTGTATGAACAGCATGTAATACAGCATTTATTGATAGTTTTTTCATTATGTGGGTTTAATGACACTTTAAGGCCCCATAGTTCTTGATATTTTTAGCGAAGGAATGCAGCCTTATCACTTTAATGCTGAGCAGAAACTTTAATATGTTAGAAAAACAAACAAAGTTTAATTGATTTTGATCTACTTTCAGCTTCTGTTTGTGCAATTAGAAAGAAGCCCTTATAACTTCTACCACAAATGCACAGCTCAGAAACCATATCACATATTTTGTTTGGGAATTATTGTTCTTTTCGTTCAAGGGTAAACTTTCGACAGGCTTGTGCTCATTATACTTGTAATGATATTTTTTTTTTCGATTGAGTGACCTTCTTATATATAGAAATTTGTTTGATTTGAAGAAAATTTTCAACATGACCATTGTTTTTTTTTTCCAATCATGAAGTGAAAATCCATCATTGAAACAAGCACATTAATCATTAGAAAATCAAATCATTCGGGAAAAGAAAACTTTTGCTTGATTTTATCTCCAACTTGGGCCAGTTTTAGACTGAGAAATCTTTCTGTGACTTATGAAAAGGTTAGACATTGCTGTCCATAAAAAAAAAAAAAAAATCTATTTAAATCATTCTGTTACTAAGCCAGATGCTATCTTGCCACTCTAAGGCCAAATAGCTAATATGCAGTGGAGTCTGAAAGTGTTTAATCCAGTCACTAGCCGTTTCTCTCAATTTTGATTTCTAATTTTTTTATCCTTAACCACTTTACAACCGGAGGATTTTGCTGTCTGCCGTCCAGGCCACTTTTTGCGATTCGGCGCTGTGCGACTTCAACTGATAATTGCGCGGTCGTGCGACGCCGTACCCAAACGAAATTTACGTCCTTTTTTCCCACAAACAGAGCTTTCTTTTGGTGGTATTTGATCACCTGTGCGATTTTTACTTTTTGCGCTATAAACAAAAAAAGAGCGTTTATTTTGAAAAAATAACAATATTTTTCACATTTTTTTATATGAAATTCCCCCCAAAAAAGATGTAAAAACCAATTTTTTTAAAAGTTTTTGGCCAATTTGTTTTATGCTACATATGTTTGGTAAAAAAAATCGCAATAAGCGTATTTTGATTGGTTTGCGCAAAAGTTATTGCGTTTACTAACAAAGGGAAAGATTTCTGTCATTTTTGGTGTTTTTTTTTTAACGCGTAATGGCGGCGATCTGCGATTTTTTTTGCGGGACTGCGACATTGCGGCGGACAGACCGGACCCCTGACTGACATTTTTGACACTTTTGGGGGTACCAGTGACATTACTGCAGTAATCAGTGCTATATATATGCACTGTTACTGTAAAAATGACACTGGCAGGGAAGGGGTTAATTTTATTGGAGAGGGAGGGGTTAATGTATGCCTGGTGCTTACTGACGTGTAGGGGGGGAGGTGACTGTGTGATTCATGGACAGATCGGATGTCCAGCTATGCTGAACAGTCCGATCTGTCACTCCCTGTCACTATGGAGATCCGCCCGCTGTGTTTACACACAGCGGGCGGATCTCCAGACTCGATCCCCGACGATCGGGTAAGAGCAGCGGCGATCGCCGCTGCTCCTCCCCTGGTCCGACTCCCGCTGTGAATGAAAACAGCGGGAGCGAGCCTCCGGCGGCGCGCAAGCGCCGCCCAGAAGGGGAGGAGTCCAGTCACGTTAATACTACGTGGCTGGACGGGAACGAGCCACTCTGCCGCAGTAGTATTACTGTGAGCGGTTGCAGAGTGGTTAAAGGTTTATTTTTATGGTTGCTTGCATGTATGTATGCATGTATTTTTTTACTTTATGCAAATGTATTTAATGGTATTTATATTTGTATTATATAATATATTGATGCCAGTAAATTGAGGTTATCCTAATGCATTATTATTATGATAATGATTATTATTATTTGGATTTAATATCAATCCTTTCTGACTGGTATTTTTATTCCTTTCTGAAGTAAAGGAGAAAAAACCCTGGAGGTATTAAGAGAACCATTTGTTTCACTATAAGGAGCTAGAGAATATTAAATCAATTATGCTTGGAGACTTAGAAGGTGCTTATCATCGACTGTTATGTACACTGCATGATTTCATGATGTGATATACGAAATAGTGGATCTTTAAATTGGGCAATTTTCTTTGAATTTGTGTCCTTCAAATACCCTGGCTTTGAAGTAGTGTTAATCTCCGAGCTCAAAAGATAATCTTTGGTTCTAAGATACTTACAGCTTTTTTTTTACATTTGCCAATAGAAACAAATAGCTTTGCAGGAATTTTGCTTTATTAATACAGAAAAACACTTGCAGCAACATTATTACTTGTGTCTGCATAATGTAGGACATGACCTTTCAAACACATACCTAAGAGCTTTCAAAGAAATGAACTTGGTAGTTCGATTTTTATAAAATTCAGTTTTCAGCTTAGACCTTAGTGGTAGATATTTATTAATAACATGGCAGCATATGCTTTTGCAATGGGGCCCAGGGGCTTAGAAGGTTGAGCTGTAAAATACTTTTCCCTAGGTATGCTGCTAGTAAGTTATTTACTGTCTGCAGGAGATGCAATAATTTCTGTGACCTTGAGTTGATACTAGAACGCTAACTTTGGTGTCTACCTAGTATTTTAGCTTCTTAATACAAAATGAAAAAAACATGGGAAAACCCCAAGCATGCACCTTAACATCACCAAACTGAAACTATAGCTAGTGGAAACTCTGAAACACTAAGGGCTGTGTCAACAGGTCTTGGACTTGTGCCCATGGCATCAATTTGACATCAGTTTGTGAAGCCTCTGAGATTTTTTAGAGTTCATTTACAAGTGAATTTGACCTGCATTTGGCCTCCTTATGATCTGCATTTGACCTGCTTCAAGTGGGTTTTGCATTCCTATAGACTTTATGTAATTTGAAGTAAATAGAAGTCCATCAACACATGACCTAATACTTTTAGTAGTGTAAGAATTTAGTGAGGGTCTGGTTTATGTATCACTAGTGCATGGGTGCAGATACCCCTAGCCTAGGAAGCTTACAATGTGTGTGCAGTTACAACCTCTGTACACACAGTAGTTAGTCAGCAGACCCTATATATGTTTTTATGCTTGGAAAGGCTTCAACCCTCATCTTCATCAGGAATCGTCAGATTTCACCCTATTGGCAGCAATTACCTTGTGTGTAAGTTCTCAGCAGAAGGAATTGTGCTTTAAAAGAAGAGATGCAGTTGTCATCTTTGGCTTATAACATGCAGGGAACTATAATGATTTTGGGTACATATTATTTTCAATTTTAAATATTTATATGTTTTTGTTTTGAATCTTTTTTATTAATTTTAAATAGTTTACAATAATAAATCATGTTGGAAATCAAATAAAAAGTCAACTATGACAGAATGGTTCAGAGGAATAAATAGAACCAGATTAATAGAAGAGTTAACACATTCACATCGGGACATCTATGCTAGTTTCTGTGAAATCTGGAGTAGTTGGATTGCATTCAAACAGTCTGCAATATATGTAAGACACTGTACATAAGTAATGAAAATGATTTAGAGGGGGGGGGGGGGAGCTGCGGAGGAATCCTCGTAATCAAAGAGTAGATTATATATATATTCTTTTATTTTTTTTAATTGTCTTGAACGCGCTATATAAAGAAAACATATACAAAATTACTAAACATTATCTTAAAAGAAGAATAAAAATATGTAAAGAGTCCTTTATTTCAGTGATATGGGGCTTGTGAAATAACATAAAATGGGGAAAGAGGTGACAGAAGTTTAATAAAAATAAGGGATATTCCTATTATTAACAGAGACCTGGCAAACTGGCAGACCTGGCATCAAGACAGCAAAATTACTTAAAAGAGTTGTAAAGGCAGAAGGCTTTTTAACTTAATGCATTCTATGCATTAAGATTAAAAGCCTTCTGTGCGTAGCAGCCCCCCAGCACCCCCTCATACTTATCTGAACCCTATCTCTGTCCAGCGATGTCCACGAATCCCTCGGCTGTCCGAGACTCTTCCTCCTGATTTGCCATTGGCTCCCATGGCTGTAAATCAAAGTCAGTCACCCAATCAGGAGAGAGAGGGGGAAGGGCCGAATGGCAGCTCCATGTCTGAATGGAAACACAAAGCTGCAGCTCGGCTCGGGTGCCCCCATAGCAAGCTGCTTGCTGTGGGGGCACTGGACTGAAGGGAGGTGCTAGTAGCAGCAAAGAGGGACCCGAAAAGAGGAGGATCCAGGCTGCCCTTTGCAAAACCACTTCACAGGGCAGGTAAGTATTAACATGTTTGTTATTTTTTATTTTATTTTTTTTAAAATGAGACTTTACAATCACTTTAATCCCAAGATGCTATGCACTGTCATGGCCAGCTCTGATGTGCTAAATTACTCCACACTAAATCTCACATTTTGCTGTTTCCGAGAGAACAACAGCGTTGAAGTGCAGAGACCTTACATACATACGACTCAAATGTCTTCATTAAGTCTTCAAATTATTCCAAACGTTTAGCTTCTCATAAATTATCCCAAAAGACTGTACAAAGTACAATCTATATAAACGTCAAACCATTCACTTTTTACTTCTCTGTGATGATATCCATATAATAACACAATAATACTATACTATAATACTATTATACTATAATCATGTGATAATACAAAAGAAAAACTGTTTAAAAGTGTGTATTCATCAATTTGAGAATACAATTGTTTGGCGCTCCCTCCCTGCATTTTTCCCCCAACTATGGTTTAAAGTGGTCTTCAGATCTAATGCTAAGTACTTTGGCTCCTTTAAATCTCAGGACCAGGATAACAACCCTCACCCCTTTCCTCCATCATTCTTCTGTCAAATACTGCAACTACTGTGGGCAGTAGAGGCTTTGCCTCAACTTGGGTTCCATGTACATTCTTGAGGCTCCATAAGGATGCAACAGTTTGAAAACTAACACAGATATTTAAGGACACCACAAGCTTTCAGTACTAAACATTTTAGGCCAGGTCGGGTTAACTTTTAAAAAGCTTAGCAGTAAAGAAAGTAACTTTTACCATAGAAAGCTACTAAGTCCAATTTCTAAGCAGAGTATCTCTGTTCTTTAATTCATCTTTTTAGTTCATTAATAGGAGTTAAGACATAAATAATGCAAACAAACCAACTTAGACATCCAATAATAGATCGAATCTCTGTGCTGCCTTTGAAGAGTAGTTGAAGGTTAGAGCCCCCACCCCATTTGCTCTAGTCTCATTGACTAGCAGGTTCTACTATGTCAGGTTTTATTAGGGTGTTGGAGATCAAAGTGTCCGGAGAGATCTAAGCAAATTAATATGTCTGTACAGAAAACTGAAGTAGGAGAGACAATTTAACCTGGAAGAGCAGAGGGGGATAACATTGTTAACAAGGAGAGAAGATTCCCAATGCAAACATGATGCACAAACAATAAGTAGGGGGATGGAAATCAATGCAAGTGAGAAACTCTGAGCTACGTGAAGCTTAGAAACCATACCAAATGGGAGTACAAGTAGTGTCACCCTCTGACCTCTGAAAGGAAATGAAAAGAAAGCAGCACGGAGCTCTTTCCTCATCTGCAGTCATTCTGCAGCATCTCTCTCTCTATAATCTTATCTTTGCGCTGGCTCTAATCCAAGAACAGTGGCAAACAACAGACAGGACTGATGGTTAGCACACTATTTTCTTGCTAACACATGTTATTTTCTACGCCTGCATATGGCACAGGGTAATCATAATGTTCAAAGAAATTGATGTTTTCTCCTGCTTTATTTTTAGATGTTTACAGTCTGTTAAAGTTTTTATTTGTATGCTGGAGGATGAAAAGGTGAAAATGAGCCTGCTTTGGAACGGTACATTACTGGATCTTTTTGTTTGCATGTTGCCCCTCAGTATCTTAGGGAATATTATGTTATACATTGTATTCATTGTAGTGCGTTACTGCATACATATTATTATAAGGTATTTCAGTGGAATCTAGCATTTAATGCCTAATGAATTCAACAAAATGACTCAACAAATCCAAAGTGTTTGAAACAATAAAGAAAAATCACATTAGGCCCCTTTTACACTGAGCGGATCTATTTGGGCAGATTCCCTTTGATCAGCAGGGATCGCTTTGTTGATCCCCGCTGAGAAGGTGGATGAAAGGTCTGTGTCCACTCACTGTGCAGAGACGGACCTGTCAGAGTCCCGCTCTCCTCTATGGGGAGATCGGATGAAAATGGACAGCTTGTACATTTTTTCTGATCCCATCTGATCCAACCCGCCCAATGGATGGCAAACATATCGCCATCCATCTGTTTTCAGAGGATCTTGTTGGATTGGATGCAAGGTAGGTGTCAGCCGGTGTCAGTACATGACATCTCCCTTCCCATAGAAGTCAATGCGGGGCCCAATCAGGTCCACCTTAAAAACGGATAGGCAGACCTGATCAGTCTGATCCTATGAAAGGGGCCTTACACTTGAAAGTAACAAGTCCATAAAGTTACAAACAAAAACTTTAACTACTTGAATCTCAGCCTGTATTCCCACTTCATTACAAGGCTAGTTTTTAGTTCTCAATGCTGTGAAGTTTGACTGACATTTACTCGGTCATCCAACACTCTAGTCAAAAGAATTTTAAAATGGTTTTAAGACAGATAGAGCTTTATTTTGGTAGTATTTAATAACAACTGGGTTTGTTTACTATAAAAAGGAAAAAGATGCAAAGGTGATACATTTTACCAACTTTTTTTTTATTGGGGAAATAAAGAAACATGCTGTACTTAGAGAGTTAAAATATGAAGCAAGGTATTGGTGCATATCAGGTCATACATAGAAAGATTAAGTGGTGAAGGGGTTAATGTACAAATCACATTAACAGTGGGAAGATGGTGATGAAGGGGTTAATGTGCAGATGTGCAGAACAAGGGAGGCAAATGAATAATATAAAGGTCACAATCAGAGACAGAGTTAAAGCGTAGTTCCGGCCACAAAATCGACATAGTCGATTTTGGGCCATCCGCTTGCTTCTAGTCACCTGAAAAAGAAATGGATAATTACGATTTTTTTTTTTTTTACTTACCTTGTTATTGCAGAAAAATATACTCACCTTTCTTCCACTTCCTCCCTCTGCGGCCGTGGCCCGCGTCGTCACTTCCTCTTTGCATTGATTCCTGGGAGCTGAACGTCATCGCTCTCAGGAATCAATGCGCCTGAACTGGCCCCGCTCGTCACTTCTGGTGCGGCACCTCATTCCCTGCTAAACAGCTTCTGGGCATGCCCAAAAGCTGTGGAGGGATGACGCGCGCAAACCAAAAGTGACGAGCGGGGCCGGTGCAGGCGCATTCTGGGAGAAGAGGACATGGAAGAGGACGCAGAAGAGGACGCGCTGGCTTCAGCTGCCCACATCTAAGATGGCAGCGCTGGAGAAGGAATTTTCAAGGTAAGTATTTCTTACCTAGAAGGTAAGTGCAAACTGGGACAGATCAGAGGCTATCCATTGTGGAATGTACTAGCCCTGACTGTCCCGGGGGTATTTTCATTGAAAAATTTTTTTGTGGCCCGGAACTCCGCTTTAAGAAAGGGGGGAAAGGTGAAAGAGTTAACAAAACAATATTAAAGTCAGTGAAAGTGAATGAATTGATCAGCTGCTCCTGCTGATTTTTTCATTCATTTCCCATTCATTGATTACAAGGATCCCTATTTTTCCTGTGTTATAGGAGGAAAGGGAGGGAGTAACAATGAAAAGAGTGGTATTTTATTGCTGTGATTGGTTATCACAGCAATAATGTTTTATCAAGCTGCCCAGTTTGATTTAGTACACTGGGTCTGTGAAATAAGCCGTCTAATGGCGACTGTTTACAGCCATTGATGGATGCAAAAGTCATACAAGGGCATTCATAAATGGCGGTGGGTGATTAACAGTCCACCAATCCACCGTTTATAAGCATACTGTGGTAGGAAAGTATTTGAGGGAATATTTTCCAAATGGAGGTAGCCATAATGCTCACACAGACACCCTTGGAGGAGAATTTACTAAGACTGGAGCAGGCAGAATCTTGAGCTGTGCATGTCAACCAGTAGGCTTCTTCCTTTTTTTTTATTCAAAGCTTAGAGCAGAACTATAGTAACAATAATCCCCAGGATGATGAGATACAACTTATAGAATGGTTTAAATATTTTGACGTTTCTTTGAGATTTTTGATTTCTCGCAAAAGACGTAAGCTCAATAAGTTAGATGAGGAGATCTCTGACTTAACCTTCCTAGCGGTATTCCCGAGTGTGACTCGGGGTAAGATTTTAGAGCCAAAAGCGGTAACCCCGAGTCACACTCGGGGTAGCGCTAGGAAGATCGCTGGATCCTGGTGGAGGTTTCACTTACCTTTTCTCCGGGATCCAGCGATGTATCTCGGTGGTGTGCGGCGGCGGATCTTCCTCTCGATCGTCTGTCAGCCCCGGCTTCCGTCTCCGGCGACGTGACGTCCGCTGGGGGGTGGAACCGGCGGCAAATTCAAAAAGTATAACACCAAAACACACTGATACACTGTAATCCTATTGGATTACTTTCCCAAAATATAATAGTGACCTTTGATTGCCCCCAGTGCTTTCTCCATTGCACTTCCTGCATTATTCCCATACACTGTTTCTGGATCATTGCAGAGCGACCATGGCCTCAAACAAGCGCGCCGCAACATCCAAAGCGGTGCATGACCTGCTGGGCGATATCGACAGCGATCCCAAATCGCACGCAGAGTGGAGTGACAGCGATTCATGGGGAAGCTCGTCATCCGACGCTGAAAGTGAGTTTAGTGATGATGATGTGCCAAGCGATGTGCGTACTTGGTGCGTGATCGACTGCGGTACGGAGCACGTAGCGCCCCCAAGGTTCCCGTTTACCGGAACGCCTGGTCTCAAAGTCGATGTTGAGGAGGATAACCCCTTGGCGTATCTGCAACTTTTTTTGACTGATGAGGTCATCGAAAAAATTGTTGTGGAGACCAACCGGTACCAGGAACAACAAGCCGCAGCACATCAACGGTTTTCCAGGAGCAGGATGTGGGAACCCGTTACCAGTGAGGATATCTGGAGATTCCTGGGCCTTATTATTCTGCAGGGAGTGGTGGGGAAACCCCTGCAGAAGTGGTATTGGACCACAAACAAATTATTGGCCACTCCTTTTTTTGGAACCATTATGTCAGAGTACAAATTTTCCCTTATTATGCGATATTTGCACTTTGCCAATAATGAGGATTTTGATGAGACTTCTCATCCGGCTCCGAAGCTGAAAAAGATCTGGGACATTTACCAATTAATTTTAAAAAATTTGCAGCGGTCTTATGTTCCAGAAAGAGACATTTGCATAGACGAAAGTCTTATGGCATATAAAGGGAGACTTAGCTGGATCCAATATATTGCGTCCAAGCGAGCACGCTTTGGAATCAAATCTTTTATGCTGTGTGAATCCAGCTCTGGCTATATTTGGAACTCGGTCCTATATACCGGAAGAGGAACCAAGTTCAACCCAAGGTTCAGCAGCTATGGGATGGCAACTGCTTCTGTTCTGACGCTGATTGAGCCTCTGCTGGATCAGGGGTATTGTGTCACTACAGACAATTTTGATACGTCCCCAGAACTGTTTGAGTTCCTCCTACAGCATAAGACGGATGCGTATGGGACCGTCAGAGCAAACCGGCGTGACATGCCCCCCAGCTTTGCCAACAAAAAACTTAAACCCGGGAGAGTTAGTTGCCTGGCAGAAAGGCAAAATGTTGGCACTTAGATGGCACGACAAAAAAGATGTCTGCCTGATGAGCACCATCTATAACACCGCCACTGTCATGGTCCATACAAAAGGGGGAAAAGATGTGCTGAAACCGCAACTGGCCCTGGATTATAATAACACCATGGGAGGTGTGGACAGAGCTGACCAGGCCATGACTTTCTATCCAGCAATGTGGAAACAGCAGAAAAAATACTATAAAAAAATATTCAGACACCTCCTGGAGCAGTGTTTATGGAATGCCTTCATTCTGCTAAAAAAGAAAAGTGACCGGCCTGTGATCCATGCCGACTTTGTGTGGAAAATTGCGGAGCTGATTTTTCTCAGGCACCAGACACCAACTGTAAGTCGATCCGGACGCCGTGCTGCTGGTGTCGTGAACCCCGAACTACTGACCGGTCGTCATTTTATGGACCTCATTCCGCCAACGGAGAAGAAGACTGCACCCACAAGAATGTGTGTGGTGTGCTGTTCCAAGCACGACGACACCGGGCGGAAAATAAGAAAGGAAACGCGGTACTACTGTCCAGACTGTGATGTTGGACTTTGCGCTGTACCCTGTTTCAAAATTTTCCACACCTGGGACATTTATTGAAGCAGTATGACGAGTAATATTGCATCCTTTTTGGGGAAAAAAAATATATATTGCATCCTTGTTTGACAAAAAAAAATGTCAGTGTTTTTGATTACATGATTTACTATCATTTATTGAATAAAAAGTGTTATTTTTTGGAAAAAAAAAGTGTTATTATTATATTATTATTTTATAGTTATTTATATATTATAATTTAGGATTTTGTGTTTCAAACTTTATCATACTCGGGATGTTATAAAGAAGAACACACGGTAAAAAGAAATCATTAGTAAATAGTTGGTTTGGGCTGCTCATTCTCAAGAATTGCAAGCAAAATAATGGTACCGCTTTCAGCACCTAAAATCCGAAAGAATCATACCGCCAGGGAGGTTAAAAGGCAAACTATCACCATATATGAATTTGGATGAATATAAGACCAAATCTGATAACTTGGAGAAAATCATAGAAAAAGAGGATCAGGACCAAAAGGGGAAAAAAGAAGAAATATTTAAGAGATGTAGAGGATTATAATAGTAATCAGATTTAAGTGGCAGAAAAAGAAGTTGGATTCTGCTAACACGAGAAGTGATTCAGCCTGTGGAGTTCCTACCCAGAGGCCAGTCCCAGTGGATGCTCCTTTTCCACAACCCTGTAATGCCCCAGATAAGGATCTCGATAAATTTGAAGTTTATATAGACTTTTAAAAGTTTATTAGAAAACTAAACATGAAAAAATTCTTCACCCTTAAAAGCACAATAGGCATCAACTCAAATACTATATAAACATACTAACCCGAGGAACAACTCCAAATTTAACCCAAAAAACCCAGGGAATGAGAGCCTTGAGGTTTTCAAAAAATGGTGGAGGAAGATGTAAAAAAGCTTAAAGCTAGTAGAACTAAACTGAAGAACATCTGAAAGACATTCAAGAACATAGAAAAGAGAAAATAGGTAGTCATTCGTCCTGCGGATAAAGGAGGAGGTTTAGGTATTTTAAACAAAACTGATTATGAGGAAAAATTTGCAAAATCTGCTAAGTAAGCAGGGGACTTATAAGAAATTAAAGCATAATCCAAAGAAAAAATATGAAAAGAAACTGAAGATGTTTGTACATAAAGGGAAAGAAAAGGGCATCCTGAATAAAAAAGAGGCTAAGTATTTCATACCTGAGGCAACAAAAACCCCAGTTATACATTATGTTCCAAAAATCCATAAAAATCAGGAGAAGCCCCCGGGAAGGCCAATTATTAGTGGGATTAATTTGCAAGGCTGGGGGAATATTTGGACAAATATCTGCAACCACTGGTTTGCAAAGGAAAATCCCTTTTGAGGGACAGTAAACAATTGATTTCAGAATTGAGGAATATACAGGAGGTGGATGAAGATTTTCTAATAACGATAGATGTAAACTCACTATATACAAATATTGTACAGAAACATGGTTTGAAAAGATCTAAAGCAGGAATAAATAGAGTACATATTGGAAGGACTCGAGATGGCTATGAATAGTAATTATTTTTGGCATAAAGGTGATGATTATGTCCAACAAATCAAAGGCGAAGGGAATTTGGACCAGTCACCAAGGTCCTCCAGGACAACAAGCTGGCCTACAAGTGGGGCTTCCCAACAAAGCTAATTGTCACTCATCAAAGCCAATAAGTGGCTTTCACCTCCCCGAAAGAGGGGTATAAACAACTCCACAATTGGGGTTTAATTCCCACCCCAGCGCCAAACTTAACCCCCATAATAGCCAAAACCCTGCACCACTAACAGGAGTAACCAGATCAGCAGGCACCAAAAGCAACCTCCCACCCAGGCAGGCTCTTGGACCTGAACATTATGCTCTACTTGCTGGATCTGACGCCTTCACATGTTTCCCGTGGAAGCTAGGCCATATTCTTCAACACCTCACCCCCAGTTCCAAAGTGTGCTATGCACATGCCTTGTTTTTTTATGTCCATTTAAATGTGTTTATCTTCACAGTTTTAACGCTTTCTGTATGTTTTTATTTTATTTTTTTGTTCTTTTATTGGTGAATATCTGTGTAACCTGCATTTACACTGTTTACACATTTACACATTGTTCAGAAGCATTGCTACACCCCCTTCCCACAGCCTGCTTTGCTGGGAGTAGGGCTAAATGGTTGGCAACCACAGCACCGTACCATAATCACCCATGTCCTCATAGCCGCAAGATTAGCTATAACATGAAACTGGAAAAACACACAATTCCCAACCATGCAAAAGCTCATTACCACACTCAATCAACACATGCAGATGGAGTACATGCATGCGAAAGCCCACATTGGGATTCCAAAATTTCCCTCCCAATGGACCTCCTGGCTATCAGATTCTAGATGCAACTTAGAAGGCCCATAGGCCCAAAACACGCATCATTTACACTGACCACCCGTAGCACTCCCAGAAAAGCAGGGTGGGATAAGTGGGTCTTGTGCACACGTACACAGGACCAAAAAAATCTGGGCTCAAGCAAGAATGTGGTATATTTTCTGATTGAGTTAAAATGCATACCCTTCCTCTTCCCAGCAATGCTTCCTATAATGTTATTATCTCTGAGACATACCATAAGAGTATACTAATGTGTAACTTGTACAAGGTTATCGTTATGCTTTTACACTCTGATAAAAGAAAACATCTCAAGACAATATAACACATGGTTAGAGGTATTGCCTCCACCCTGAGACACAGTATGTCCCGAGATGGGGTGTCTGCGGGTGCTAGACAATGCTCCAAATCTTTCCTCTAACAACCAAATGGGTTTGCCCTTTCTACAGTTATTTGTTACTACTGACCTTGTCTATCACACCCTGCTGCATGTTGTTAAGAATTATGTAACGTTGATACTGTTCCCCTTGTTTTATTTTCTGTTCTCATTGAAAAAACTCAATAAAAGATTATTTAAAATAAAAAAAACAACCAAGGAAAAAAAAAAGGCTTTTAGATCCACAGTGACGGGAAAAGAATACAAGATCATGGCTATGATATCCTGCAGAATCCATGTAAATACCAATATGTGGGCAGGACCACTAGACCATTGTACTTCAGAATTAAAGAACACATTAACAATATAAAAAAGGTTTTATGAAACACAGACAATCAAGACATTTCAGAGAAGTCCACCATAGGGTCCTCACAGTCATGACCTTTTATGGCATTGATGTGAGTACATTTTCTGGATTTAAATACTGAGGTGAAGGATAGGTCCTTGATTACTACAACTTACTTCAAGGAGACAGATCACAACAGCTTTGTTGGCCAGGGGAGTTGTCATCGTCCCTCTTGGCTAAGATCTGTCCCTAGAAGCCAGTTCATTAAACTGAGGCGTAACTGTTCTTTACATGCCGACTAATTAAAGCAAGCCATGGTGTTAAAGTTCAGATTTGTTGATATGGGCTATAATGCTGATGAGCTGAACAGGTTAATTTCACAAGTTTGCCATATTGATAGAGAAAGTATGTTGGGGGATGGGATTAAAAACAGTGATAGTGCTAAAGTTTTTCTTATCACCTCATATTCCCATCAATATATTGATATTAAAAAGATATTCTGTAAACACTGGAAGGTGATGAAAAACCATAGACTCCCGGGTCCGAGTATTCCAGATTTCTCCACAAGTGTTCTTTGGGGGGGAACCATTGAGGCTATACGTTGCTCCTAATGTGGTTGACACCCCTAATAAGATTTCCTTTTTCTAGGATATGAAAGGGTATTTTCCTTGTCGTAGTTTGCGCAGTGTGCAAACTAAATAAACCACGCTTTTTTGGTTATTGATAGATTAATTCCACATTGGAGGGGTAACTTTATCTAGCAGGAAATCTCATGGATGGAAACTCGCTGGATATACGAGCTTAAGTTATATCTTCCATTCAGACTCAATGTCCAATGGGATGTCAACTGTTTTTTAAATAATAGCTGATTAAATATAATATAAAAAATGAGTTTTTTTCCCTGCTGTCTTTTTGGGTCTCGTTTAAAACATTTTAAATTATTAATATAAATATTATTATCAGTTTTAAATAATAGCTGTTTAAATAAATAAAGGAATTTTTTCCTACTGCCTTTTAGGGTTCTGTTTAAAAATCATGCCTGGTGTCCTTTTGTATATCTTGTCCCCATATATTCTTTAGTTTTTTTTTATTCTCATTTATTGTAGGTTGGTAGCCTCTATTGAATATGTGAGAATGGAAAATGATCCACGCTTAGGATAGGAGAAAATCAAAGTTTTTTGCGATTAAACCAAAATCGCATCAGCAAAAAATGAAATAAAGCAAATGTAAATTGAACATAAAAAGTGCTAAAAAGATTTTGGTATAATCGAAAAAAATTCTTCTGCAACTATTAATTGTTTATTGATCACCTGACTTTTTTTCAGCACTTTACAGTTCTTTTACCCCACACATTTCTTTGGGGGTTTATTTATATTTTCTGGCATTTCTTTTTTTGCATAGGCACTGGAACACTTTAATAAGTTTGAGATTATATCTTTTGGTGACGTCCACTATCACCTCACCAACACTTGTCACAGAGTCACTTTAAGTATATTTAATGTTCACTAATATTATGGATATATGTTTATGATGCATATGTGTTTATGAGTTTTAATGGTGATTATGAAATGATCTCTTACTGCATGTTTTATAGAGTCTAATTTTTAACTCTGTGATTACACCTGCTGAACTAGTAGGGTTGAGACATCCCCCTATACCTATATTATACCTTCCATATTTACCTGCTATACTAGGCAGCGCCATTTACCTCTCTTTTAACCATTCTATTGAATATTTATTTGTACTGCTGGTAATTTTATGATGTACCCACAGGATGGCGTGGTAATTTTTTTGAGGCTGAGAACAATAATTTTTCCTCCATAGAGGTGTTAATTTGGCTTTTTTGCACAATTAGATAGATAGATAGATAGATAGATAGATAGATAGATAGATAGATAGATAGATAGATAGATAGATAGATAGATAGATAGATAGATAGATAGATAAACATGACAGCAGTGCGATTAAGCAAATCTCCTTACCAGAGGGAATGGACCCTCAAATTAGAGGGTGGTCAATCATGCCTTGCTGTTATCAAAGAGCAGACCTCTGTCCAAGGAGCTGTAATGCACATCACAAGGATTATTCCCAACAATTCAACTTTTTTATATATAAAATGGATTTTTAGTGTCCTTCTGAGTTATTAAGTTGGCATCATGGATGTTGTCTTCATTAATTACATTTTTTATATTGCTGTGAGGTAAGTGTCGAACATCCCTTTTAGTTCCGGCCTCTGGAACGCACTTGTGGTTACATACAGTTTCTGGCATCTCATTTCCGTTTTTTCCTTATATAATGCGTGCTTGCGTCTGCTGGTCACGCCTCTGATGAAGTCATTTTATGAAGTAATGCATACACCGTGCGTGGCCCTCTAAAAAAATTTCCTTTTGAAGCAAAATTTTTTTTTTATACACGCGTTAGTGTGCATTTTTATTGAATAAAATGTATAGTGGTTTATAAAGAACTTACTGCACTATGGTATTTTCTTATGCCCTTGCAAGGTAAATATTATTAGCATCGGACAAAAATACCTGTCAAGGTGCCGAATATTGAAGATACTGTATCTATAGTTGTCTGCTAAGCACCTTGCTTCTTAAGACTTATTGGGAATAATCCTTGTGATGTGCATTACAGCTCCTTGGACAGAGGTCTGCTCTTTGATAACAGCAAGGCATGATTGACCACCCTCTAATTTGAGGGTCCATTCCCTCTGGTAAGGAGATTTGCTTAATCACACTGCTGTCATGTTTATCTATCTATCTATCTATCTATCTATCTATCTATCTATCTATCTATCTATCTATCTATCTATCTATCTATCTATCTATCTATCTATCTATCTATCTATCTATCTATCTATCTATCTATCTATCTATCTATCTATCTATCTATCTATCTATCTATCTATCTATCTATCTATCTATCTATCTATCTATCTATCTATCTATCTATCTATCTATCTATCTATCTATCTATCTCACTGAAGTTGGTGCTGGAATTTCCATCTTTCAGCATTCATGCCAAATATAGTCACAATACTTACCTTGTCTTCAATGATCCGCTATCTGCCAGGGATCGTTTGCCTGCACCAGCATCTTCTGTGTGCTGGTCTTCAGCCTTCTTGATTGACTGACGTGGGATGACATAACTCCTGCACATGCATATGAATCAGTCATCCTGCCACACAGGTACCATAAATTGAGCTGCGCTTACACAACTCAGCATACAGTATATAGCACATGAGACTGCAAGCAGGCAAGTAGGTTAACTTTATTGCAGAAGAGATACTGCACAGCTAAAAATAAAAAGTTTAGACTACACATACACTTTGGGGTCCATTTATCAATTTTTACATGCAATATTCACATAACATTGTGCAGAGAAAGTTATAAGTCTATATTTTTTTAATAAACACTGATATTACTAGCATATGCAAGGATAACACAAACAACATAACTACAGGTCCTATTAAATGTAAAACAATAAACTCTGCAAAGGTAATACTTAAAATACATACAGTATGTGCATTTAAATTTGAGAATGATAGGGAAATAATGAAAACAAATATGTCAGTGACTTATCAAAAATGTTTGTTTGGCTGTCATTGCTCAAAAGAAAACATTCATCAATCATCATATAGTTACAACTATTTGTATAGTTTATTGAGCTGCCTTGTTTGTGTCTCAACTGCATGTATATGTATGTTAGATGTATGTATACTTTATGGGTGTTAGGTTTTTAAGTTATTATTTTACTTTTTTCAAATTATTTTAGCTGTTTTAATTGACCTACTGTAATTACCATTACAAGAAGGCAGACACTTGCTACAGTTTGCACGGACTACCTTCTGTGTACTGCTCAAGGAGTGATCAGCTGATTTTTTCTTTTTCGTTAGACACAATTCTATTTCATCTCCAATAAAATCCAGCAAGGTTTACTTAATCCTCAGTTGAAAATTGGCATTAGATTAAATCCAATGCTAAAATCCACCAAATTTTGTGCAGATGATAAAAACATGCATTGCCATATTTATCGTCGTATAACGTGCCCTTTTTCACCCTGAAAAGAGAGTGAAAATAATGTGTGCATGTTATATGCAGATATATGCCTCGGAGGAGAAGGGGGGGCAAGCACCTACTGGTCCAATGCCGGGACATGTGCTGTCTATCATAGGAGCCGGTCCAGGAGGCGGGACCTCAAATAACAGCAGCAGATGAATAAACAGGAGAACCCTGCTCTGTGTAATCCGGCGTCTCTAATCTCCTGAGGCTGCAGATGGGCACTGATCAGGCTGCATTGATGGGCAAATGGTGAGGCTGCAGATGGGCACTGATTAGGCTGCATTGATGGGCAATGGTGACACTTCAGATAGGCACTGTTTAGGTTGCATTGATGAGCAATGGTGAGGTTGCAGATGGGCACTGACCAGGCGGCAATGATGGGCAATTGTGAGGCTGCAGATGGGCACTGATCAGGCTGCATTGATGGGCAATGGTAAAGTCACAGATAGGCACTGATTAGGCTGGATTGCTGGGCAATGGTGAGGCTGCAGATGGGCACTGATCAGGCTGCATTGATGGGCAAGGGTGAGGCTGCAGATGGGCATTGATCAGGCTGCAATGGTGAGGTTGCAGATGGGCACTGATCAGGCTGCATTGATGGGCAATGGTGAGGCTGCATTGATGGGCACTGATCAGGCTGCATTGGTGAGTGCTGGTAAGGCTTTATTGATGGGCACTGACCCTTGTTTTTCTTCAAAGTTCTTTATTTAAAATTTAAGTTTTTTTCCTGAAACTTCCCTTTTACAAATAGGGGGGTTGTTATACACTTGTGTGTGTTATATGCTGATAAATACAGTACTCACTGTGCTGAATACTGGAGTAACAAAAAGAGGGCGCAGAGAAGTCAACTAACGTTTCCCACTAACCAAAACGCTTTTTCATGATTTATATGGTCTTGTTCTTAATCCAAGAAGATTGACCTTCACTCTAATTTGCGCTGGTATACGTGTCACCCCTGCTCCTTGATTACCTGGCATGAAGAAACTGATGACAGTTGGGGGGGGGGTCTAAGCAAATCTTTACTAGAGATACAGTAAGTCAGTGAACTCCTATAGGACAGAAATCACAATGAGTCTGCTTGGGCCGCTTAGAGCCAAGGAAGTGGCAACTTACTTTGCTAGCTAATCTGATTCATTAATCACTTCAATACAGGGCACTTTTCAGCTTTTAGCGTTGTCGCACTTTGAATGACAACTTCGCGGACATGCAATGCTGTACCCAAACAACATTGTTATCATGTTTTTGAGACAGATAGAGTTTTTTATTTTTTTGCTAAGCAAACAAAAAAAAAAAGACAGAAAATTGGAAAAAAAAGTTTTATTCGTTAAAATGTTTTGTAAATAAGTAATTTTTCTCCTTTACTGATGTGCACTGATGAGGCTGCACTGACAGGCATCACTTATAGGCACTGAAAGGCAGCACTAATGGGCACTAATTGGCATCACTAATGGGCACTGATTGGCATCATTGGTGGGCACCGGTGGAAATCACTGGTGGGCACTAGTGGGCATCAATGGTGGGCACTGGCAGGCATCGCTCCCACTGAGTGCAGGATGGAACAAGGGAGATGCAGGTGCCGACACCCCCACCGGATGATCTCCCTGCAAGTGAGAGAGTCTGAGCCACCTACAGTGTGCAGGGTGGTACTAGAGTCAGCTGGGTGCTTTACAGCAATAAAAGTAAGACATGTGGAAGATGGTGGAGCTTTTAAGGAGGGGGGGGGTAGGGGCAGTGGAATGGGGGTGGCATGCAGAGGTCAGAGCTGAAGAGGGGTGAAAGTGAAATGTGGATGGAGGATGCAGAGGTAAGCAGCTGTGGAAGAAGGCTGAACTCTGTACTCTGTGTACCGCACTCCTGAGCTCTGCACTTGTATGCAGCACACCCTTGAACTTTGCAATATCTATGTACTGCATCCCCCAACCCGCCAAACTATGCACGTAGCACACCCCTAAACTCTGTTCTATGTATGTAAACTACACCCCCCGAAACTCTGCACTCTGTACATAATGCACTTCTGGTATTTAATGCCCCTTTTAGACCCTCCCAATTTTAGTGAAATTTGACCACACCCACTATTTTGTGCAGTTTGAAGGGAGTGTGTGAGGTGGGGAGGGTTTTTTATGGGTGGTTTTCTGAAAATAAAATCTCTTCCCTCTCCCCCTCCTAAAGCAGAATCAGCTGTTTATGGTGACCACCTGAAGGTAACTAGAAAAGGATTTTTTGGACTGCTTTTACTAGTTCACAAATACCACCAGACAAATCTAATATTCAGCTAGCACAGCAGGTCCACTTTGCTAAATCACCAATAGAGTGTAATTTCCAATTTTTATTATCCTTAACCCTTACGTCTCTGCAGAGCCAAGCAGCAGTGGGAGTCATGCTGAGATAACAGTTGAGCCTTTTGTTTATTCTAGCAGCTTTGCCAGGTCTGCAGTAGGGATCGACCGATTATCGGCAAAGCCAATATATTGAGGGCCGATATGCACTTTCCCTGATATATCGGAATCGGCCCTGGAGGTTACAGATATTGCCGATATTTCGGGAAAGTGCTTGTACCGGAGTACTCCCTCAATTTTTTGCTTGTTTATTTTGTACCGGAGTAATGCCTGCAGCTAGAGGCATCACCTCGGTACCGGCGTCCATAGCTGACGATCGGCTGTCTTGTAATGACAACTGATGCGGCTGAGAAGCCGCTCGGCTGTCATTACAAGGAGAGGGAGGGGATGTCCCCCCCCCCCTCCCGCCACCTTCCGCGGCTCATCGGTGGGACGGGAGACCCGGGCAACCAGCCTGCCGAAGACCCGATCAAAGCCACATTCAGCTCTGATCGGGTCTCCATATCTCTCCACAAGAGTACATGTCAAGAAAAAAATAAATAAAAAAAAAAAGTAAAAAATATTTTTTTTGTAAATGTACAAAAATATTGGCGCATATCGGCCGATACCGATATGCATTGGCCAAAATATCGGTATCGGCAACAAAAAAACGATATTGGTCAATCACTAGTCTGCAGTATAGGTCATTGACCACCAATGCAAAATGCTGGGTGCAATCCAAGGCCAAGTACGGCAGTGCCATCTTTCCCGTATTTAACTCTGCTAAGCAAAGTTAATTTTCCTCCCTTATTCCCTACAAGTCTCCCAAATATACCAAGCACTAAAGCTGAATGCCAAGGTGAACTCCATTAGCTGACACTAGTTTGCAGATTGGCTTTTGTAATCCATTGCACAGGAGAATAAAGATTGGGACCCTAAGTCATTTGGAGTCTTGTTACTTGCATATATATACACTGAATATATATACTGATATGATTAAAGGAGCAGGGAGCATGGAGATTACATATCTAGCTTTGCTTTCTGGCAGGTGTGCCTGGATTACAACACTGGCTGCATGGACTTAAAATTCTTTTGCTTGTTAAAACAATTTAAATGTATCATTGCATAGTGTATTCACCTATTTGTCTATGTTTTAGTACTACATGACTGTACTATGACTGTACTATACCTGGGTGGTGTTGGATCAGGTCATTTGTTTGTTCCAGCACTTCATAAAATTCCTCCATGCGGAGCAGGCACTGACAATAGTTCAGAATCAAAGTGTTAATCATCTTTTCCAGTTTCATCCAAGGCACCTCCCATGGCTTTTCCTGAAAGCAAAAATCAGTATATCAAAGATGCTACCAGACTGAATAAAACTCTAGACCTGCTAGAGTTTGTTTGTTCAAGCATTTTGATCTTCTTGGCATCTAGTGAAAACTTTTGAAGCTTTTCCAAGAGGCCTGTTAAGATCAGTGGTGCTAAATAGGGATGAGTTTAAGGTTGAATAGAAGTTTGACCAGAACCCAGCCTGTTTGCAGTTTGGGTAGCAGGTGAAGGAAATGGTCACATTTGAACACTTTGTCCACAGGAACCCCTCGCTGTAACTCAGGCCACCACTACTAAACAACAGATCCCTGCTAACTTCTGTTTGTAAACAAAGATGCCAAGCATTCTGGGTAAAAACAAGGCAATGGTCCTGGGACTTAATGAGGTAGGTCACTAAATAGATGTAACTTAAGTACAAATAATGATTTATTACATATTCAATAATAAACAATTATGCATTAGAATGATTTGCATTAATGATACAACCATAAACAGTAAAAATGAACATAGGGAAATCCATATATGATAAAACACCACATGTATGATAATGTTCATAAAATTCAGTAGTAAAATACACAATTGGTCTGTGAATGAACGAATATACATGGGCATTTCTGAAGCTCTACGCGTTTCGTGGATCTTAGTAAGGTCCACTCATCAGGAGTTTGATGCAACAAGGTGTCTATAAGTAAAAATAATCTCATGTAAGTTTTAGATGTAGAAAGGAGATGCAATGTATGGTACTCCGCAAATAAAAGGAAGGGTGTCAAATGAGTAACCTTACTACTTACATGTGGGCTCAAAGAGTGGGCCCAGCATCTGAGAGGGGAAGTGGAGGCGCTGAGACAAATGTCTATCCCAGGGCTGAGGCGGAATAAACCGCCCAGGTCCAGCCAAAGGGGGAAGCAGCCACGGGGCGACCCAGGACATCAGATGCAGTATGTGAAGTGTATAAACACATATGTGTGCTAGGTAGTGGTCCTGATAGTCAGTATTTTGATATGTAGATATAGGGATGGAGGTAGATCACTGTGTAGGCCTCAGATCATTCACTTTTGTCATTCTAGGTAACGTCAATGACCAAATGTGGCAATGAATATTTTTAGTCATTGTCACCAGCCAGAACCTCTGACCTGTTTGTTTACAAATAGAAGCTGGAGGGGATCTGTTGTTTAGTGGAGATAGTCTGAATTACAGCCACGGGTTCCTGTAGGCAAAGGGTTCAGATAGGGTTCCTTTTCTTCACCTGTTCACCAAATGGCAAACAAGCTCAGTTCTGGTATAACACATGTTTGACCTGAACCTTAGGCTCATCCCTACTGTCACAAAATGTCAGATTCCCAGCTGATTACAATGTTTACATATAGAAGCTGGCTGGGCAATGGGTAATTATTAATGGCATGGATTTACATCACTGGACACCATGCCTGACAATGGATTTACATCAGAAGATGTCTCTTTTTAGTTTGTCTAATAAAGGACTTTTTATTTACTTTTTGAAAAATTTTGAAAAATGAGTAACAAGGTTTACTAATGTACTAATGTACCTCATACTTATATACTTATTCACCGGGGGGGGGGGGGGGGGGTGGATTTAGTCATTTGTCTGAACTTCTGTTTTAACCTTAAATTTATACACAGAAGGGTCTTTTTTTAAAACATTATTTGGATGAAGGTCATACACACATTCACGCATGCACAACAAATTGCGGCTGTAATTTCTCTAATGGATTAATTCCTATATTGCAGGTGCCATCTGGTGCCAAAATGCAGTAAATATTTCTGAAATATTTCTAATATACTAATTTACTGCAATTTGGCCACTAGATATAGCTGATGATCATAGGAATTAGTCTATTAAAGAAATTACAACTAAAATTGACTGACACTTGTCCAATGATTTTTTATAAATAGACCCGTGCTGTTAACATTTCATTTATTGAAACTGTCTACATTGCTTCAAAACAATCAGATTGCACTTTCCTTTTTTTAAGTACACATTTTGAGAACATATTTTAATGTTTACCTGAAAGTACTCTCTGAAATATTTTTTTTTTTTAATTTATGATTACTTGGTAGCACAGTTCTCTTTTCCAGGTGTTGCAATCTCTTCTTCTGGATATTTTAGGAGGGGTGAAGTAGGGAGGGAACAGCGTGAGAATAAAATAACTTTCGGGTGCAGCTATGTGCATGTCTCAATGCAGAGCAACTGACTGAATAGGCAAAGTTGTTGCTCAGTGCCTGAATAAACTGGCGGTGACTACCAGAGTATAGCCCCGTACACACGTACCGATTGTCGGCCGTAAATATTCGGCCGCCGACCGATCGGCCGATTGTAGGCTTGTTAGTATGATGCTTCCGACAGCCGACAGCGCATTTTCGGCTGAACAGAATCTGTTGTGCAGACTTTAAAATATTTGTTGGCCGTCACCAGAACGGCCGATTGTTCGCCAGTCAGTACAGAATTCGGCCGACAATCAGCAGATTTGCAAGACTGGGCATGCTCAGAAAAGAAAAAACACACGGAAAGTTAACCATCACATGACATTACTTCTGCAGTCGGCTGTTGTTGGCCGAAAAAATTCGTGTGCAGTCTTTTGCAGTTTTCAACCAACAGGACAGCCCTGGACAAAAGACGGCCGATCATTCGGCCGACGATCGCTACGTGTGTACGGGGCTTATGGAACTATTTGGTCAATAAAAGAGCATAAAGGGTAAGATACCTTTTCCTTCTCAGATTTAGTTTGCCCTGCTTTTACATGGCTACTGGTGCTTTTCTAGCAACATACTGTATATGTTCCTTATAACGTATAATGCTAAATAAAGAGCAAAAAAGGCAAAAAGATCTGTGCTTCATCTACCTTGCGTCTACATTTATATGTGTAGCAGCATTTGAGAGCCCAATGGATATACCGAATATATACAATATATATAATTATACTATATATACAGTATCTCACAAAAGTTGGTACACCCCGTACATTTTTGTAAATATTTTATTATATCTTTTCATGTGACAACACAAAAAAAAAAAGACACTTTGCTACAATGTAAAGTAATGAGTGTACAGCTTGTATAACAATGTAAATTTGCTGTCCCCTCAAAATAAACACACTATCAGGTCACCTGTAGCCAGGTGACAACTGCACCCTGTTGGAGGCAGGGGTGCAGCGCAAGGTAGTGAACCCGATAGCTCACTGCTGCGGATGGACAGGAACGTGAGCCCAAGTTTCCCCAAGGTGCGGAGTCTAAGACCCAGCAGGTGTTCAACAGAGCCTCTAGTGGTGAGGATGGACTTGGCTGCAGCTGGGCCCAGGTCGTGGCCCCTGGGGTCCCCTGGGTCACGCTCCGTAGGGGGAGAGGGGAAGCATCCACTCAGGACACAAGGGATAGTGATGGGTAAGCCAAGTTTGGGACAACAGGCAGACAAGGGAAACCAAGGGACAGGCCAAAGGTCAGGGTCACAGGCAAACAGGAGTAGTAAGAGACAAGCCAAAGTCGGTACACAGAAAGGTAGATCAAGCACACGGCAGACAGGAAACAACTAACAAACACTGTTGAACAGCAAAGCAGACCTGCAGTGCGCTGGTTAAAATAGACTTCCTGGAATGGCCTGGGGTGGAGCCAAACTGGGAAGAGAGATGATAAAAGCAGCCAGAAGGAAGAGTCTGGCCCTTAATGCAGACATGAGGAACAGGTAAGCTACCAGACATTATTGCATGTCCATGACACACACCATTAATGTCTAAACCACTGCCAACAAAAGTGAGTACACCCCAAGTGAAAATGTCCAAATTGGGCCCAATTAGCCATTTTACTTCCCCGATGTCCTGTGACTCGTTAGCGTTAGTGTTACAAGGTCTCAGGTGTGAATGGGGAGCAGGTGTGTTAAATTTGGTGTTATCGCTCTCACTCTCTCATACTGGTCACTGGAAGTTCAACATGGCACCTCATGACAAAGTACTATCTGAGGATCTGAAAAAAAAAAAAAAGAATTCTTGCTCTACATAAAGATGGCCTAGGCTATAGGAAGATTGCCAAGACCCTGAAACTGAGCTGCAGCACGGTGGCCAAGACAGTTTTAACAGGACAGGTTCCACTCAGAACAGGCCCTGCCATGGTCTACCAAAGAAGTTGAGTGCACGTTCTCAGCGTCATATCCAGAGGTTGTCTTTGGGAAATAGACGTATGAGTGTTGCAGAGGTTGAAGGGGTGGGTGGTCAGCCTGTCAGTGCTCAGACCATATGCTGCACACTGCATCAAATTGGTCTGCATTGCTGTCGCCCCAGAAGGAAGCCTCTTCTAAAGATGATGCACAAGAACAGTTTGCTGAAGACAAGCAGACTAAGGACATGGATTACTGGAACCATGTCCTGTGGTCTGAAGAGAACCAAGATAAACTTATTTGGTTTAGATAGTATCAAGCATGTGTGGCGGCAACCAGGTGAAGAGTATGAAGACAAGTGTGTCTTGCCTACAGTCAAGCATGGTCGTGGGAGTGTCATGGTCTGGGGCTGCATGAGTGCTGCCGTCACTGGGGAGCTACAGTTTATTGAGGGAACCATGAATGCCAACATGTACTGTGACATACTAAAGCAGAGCATGATCCTCTCCCTTCAGAGACTCGGCCACAGGGCAGTATTCCAACATGATAACGACCCCAAACACACCTCCAAGACGACCACTGCCTTGCTAAAGAAGTTAAGGGTAAAGGTGATGGACTGACCAAGCATGTCTCCAGACCTAAACCCTATTAAGCATCTGTGGGGAATCCTCAAAGGGAAGGTGGAGGAGCGCAAGGTCTCTAACATCCACCAGCTCCCTGATGTCGTGATGGAGGAGTGGAAGAAGACTCCAGTGACAACCTCTGAAGCTCTGGTGAACTCCATGCCGAGGAGGGTTAAGGCAGTGCTAGAAAATAATGGTGGCCACACAAATTATTGTCACTTTTGGCCCAATTAGGACATTTTCACTTAGGGGTGCACTCACTTTTGTTGCCAGCAGTTTAGACATTAATGGCTGTGTGTTGAGTTATTTTGAGGGGACAGCAAATTTACACTGTTATACAAGCTGTACACTCATTACTTTACATTGTAACAAAGTGTCATTTCTTCAGTTTTGTCACATAAAAAGATATAATAAAATATTTACAAAAATGTGATGGGTGTACTCACTTTTGTGCGATACCACTCCACAGGACTTTTGCGAAAATTCTGTCGAAATTCAGTCATTTGGACAGTTCGTTTGTTTTTCGGCCAGGTAATGGGCGCGAAACGGTAATCGGTTGTGACGTTTTTGAGCTTAAAAAACGAAGGACACGTTTGTAAATTTTCTGACAAAAAACGATAAATTGAAAGGTTAACGTGTTTCTTGTCCAAACTGTTTGCACTAGGTATCTGTGAAAAAACAAACAAAAAACGTGTTCATTTATGTCCATTGAACAATTTATCGGTCATTACCTGATGGCACGATTGTTTGCTCTCACAACAGAGTGTTTGTTTTTTGAAAATTAGTTTGAACGATTTTTTTATATAGTGTATGGGCAGCATTAGAGTGATTGTATGGCTTTATTGTTATTTTGTTCCAAAAATAACAAACATGTTTTACTTATCCGCTGGGCAATTGCACAGAGTGCCCCGATCTTATTCTTCTGGGGTCCCTCACCTGCACTCTAGGCTCCTCCTCTTCTTCATGCACCACCTAAGGAAGCTGCTTCCTATGGGGGCGCACCTGAGGGCTTTCTTCCAAGGCGGGCTGTGTGCAACAGAGGAGCCAGTAGCATAGTACTGGATTTATTATAGGTAGCCAGGTGGGTAAGGGGGTGATATACATACTGAGTCATTTTTACTTTAATGCAATGAATGCAGTAAGGTAAAAAATGTCTTTCCTTTAGAACCCTTTAGGCTGTAATAGATTACACTGTAAAGTTAGCCATTGGTCATTAAGTCCAGGTTCTCTTGTCGCAAGTCCTGTGGGATGCTCCTCATTCACTTAATCAGAGACATTATTTAGTTTAACATCTTTTTATTGATTTTTCAGATAATACACACTTATCACAACCAAAACATACTAAACATAGACTACATTTATCACATCAAACACACCCTAATAATAATAAAAAAAAAAAAAAAGGAACGGGGGGGGGGGGGGAAGACACTCCTGGCGGGGTGGTATTAAAGAGTTTTACTAGACGTCTTACAATTTAATCTTATTTCAATATTACTCCTCAACATATCGCACACCCTTCCAACTATAATTATTACCCATCACCTCCGGTCCAGTTACTGTCTGTCTTAAATTTTTTCCAGGCTTCCCATATTTTATTTCCCTTATTTATCTGCCCTTTAGAGATATACGTAAGTTCCTCCATAAGTGCTATGGAATCGACTTTAATACACCACTCTCTCAAAGTAGGTGGTTCCACTTCACTCCATTTTACTGGGATAACTGCTTTTGCTGCATTCAAAAGGTGTGGTATTATGGAGCTTTTATATACTTTCAGGGGTTCCATAGTACAGTGAAAGAGAACTCTCCAGGGGTCCCGTGTTAAATCAAAACTCGTTATCTTATTTATAGTTAATAATATTGTATCCCAATACGGTTGAATAGCCGGGCACGTCCACCAAACATGAGCATGTGTTGCCACCTGACCACAATTCCTCCAGCACAAAGCTGATCGTGTAGGAAACATTGCATGTATTTTAGCTGGGGTATAGTGCCATCTTGACAAGAGTTTAAAATTAACTTCGGCTATTTTAGAAGATAATGAGGAAGAAAGGGCCACCTGGAGAATTCTCCCCCTCTGGCGATCCGATAAAACACTCCCCAAATCTTTTTCCCATTTGGTAAAATAGCTCGGTTCCTCAGGGTAATACATTTTCAATAATACCTTATAAAAGGCTGAAATGGCATGCTTTAGTGGCTGTTGAGTAGGGATGATCGAACTTTTGAAAAGTTTGGTTAGGCCAGAACATCCGAACTACCCGAAAGTTCGGCCCGGATTTCAGAACCCCATTGAAATCAATGGGACCCGAACTTCGGTAATCAAAAAACACCATTTTAAAGCCCTAAAATCCAATAAATGCCACTAAAAAGTGCCTAGGGTTCTGGGTCATGCCCCATTGACTATTAATCACACAAAAAAAGTTCTTAAAAATTGTCATTTTTGATAAAAAAGACAATTATTGAAAAAATGAAAAAAAAAAAAGAGATTGATCTAAAACGTGTACCTGTGAAGTTTCAGCTCTGTAGCATGTCCAGAACCATAAAAAAAAAGATCATTTGTATTTTGTCACTTTCAGAGCACTAATATGGCTCCGCTCCCGTCAGCATTTCTTTTTGCTGCAGGCGTTGATAGTGCTTTTTTGAGGACATGTTTGGAGTCAGACAAGACATCTGAACATATCTATAGGGGCATATATATACATACACCTATGTCTGTATATATACACCTGCACATACAGTGGGTACGGAAAGTATTCAGACCCCCTTAAATTTTTCACTCTTTGTTATATTGCAGCCATTTGCTAAAATCATTTAAGTTCATTCTTCTTCCTCATGAATGTACACATAGCACCCCATACTGACAGAAAAACACAGAATTGTTGACATTGTTGCAGATTTATTAAAAAAGAAAAACTGAAATATCACATGGTCCTAAGTATTCAGACCCTTTGCTGTGACACTCATATATTTAACTCAGGTGCTTTCCATTTCTTCTGATCATCCTTGAGATGGTTCTACACCTTCATTTGAGTCCAGCTGTGTTTGATTATACTGATTGGACTTGATTAGGAAAGCCACAAACCTGTCTATATAAGACCTTCCAGATCACAATGCATGTCAGAGCAAATGAGAATCATGAGGTCAAAGGAACTGCCTGAAGAGCTCAGAGACAGAATTGTGGCAAGGCACAGATCTGGCCAAGGTTACAAAAAGATTTCTGCTGCACTTAAGGTTCCTCAGAGCACAGTGGCCTCCATAATCCTCAAATGGAAGACGTTTGGGACGACCAGAACCCTTCCTAGAGCTGGCCATCCGGCCAAACTGAGCTATCGGGGGAGAAGAGCCTTGGTGAGAGAGGTAAAGAAGAACCCAAAGATCACTGTGGCTGAGCTCCAGAGATGCAGTCAGGAGATGGGAGAAAGTTGTAGAAAGTCAACCATCACTGCAGCCCTCCACCAGTCGGGGCTTTATGGCAGAGTGGCCCGACGGAAGCCTCTCCTCAGTGTAAGACACATGAAAGCCCGCATGGAGTTTGCTAAAAAACACCTGAAGGACTCCAAGATGGTGATAAAGAAGATTCTCTGGTCTGATGAGACCAAAATAGAACTTTTTGGCCTTAATTCTAAGCGGTATGTGTGGAGAAAACCAGGCACTGCTCATCACCTGTCCAATACAGTCTCAACAGTGAAGCATGGTGGTGGCAGCATCATGCTGTGGGGGTGTTTTTCAGCTGCAGGGACAGGACGACTGGTTGCAATCGAGGGAAAGATGAATGGGGCCAAGTACAGGGATATCCTGGACAAAAACCTTCTCCAGAGTGCTCTGGACCTCAGACTGGGCCGAAGGTTTACCTTCCAACAAGACAATGACCCTAAGCACACAGCTAAAATAACGAAGGAGTGGCTTCACAACAACTCCGTGACTGTTCTTGAATGGCCCAGCCAGAGCCCTGACTTAAACCCAATTGAGCATCTCTGGAGAGACCTAAAAATGGCTGTCCACCAACGTTTACCATCCAACCTGACAGAACTGGAGAGGATCTGCAAGGAGGAATGGCAGAGGATCCCCAAATCCAGGTGTGAAAGACTTGTTGCATCTTTCCCAAAAAGACTCCTGGCTGTATTAGATTAAAAGGGGGCTTCTACTAAATACTGAGCAAAGGGTCTGAATACTTAGGACCATGTGATATTTCAGTTTTTCTTTTTTAATAAATCTGCAACAATGTCAACAATTCTGTGTTTTTCTGTCAGTATGGGGAGCTATGTGTACATTCATGAGGAAGAAGAATGAACCTAAATTATTTTAGCAAATGGCTGCAATATAACAAAGAGTGAAAAATTTAAGGGGGTCTGAATACTTTCCGTACCCACTGTATATAGGTGTTAAAGGAGCAGAACACTATACTTTTGCTAATTAAATAATTTCCATTAATATGGCTAGACTCCTAACACACCTATATATGTGTAAATGTAAAATACATATCAGTGTGTGTGTATATATATATATATATACCCCTATACAGAAGTTCAGATGTTTTGCCTGCCTCCAAAGAACCCAAAAAATGCCCAAAAAAATGCCAGCGCCAAAAAAAAAAATGCCCAGGCATTTTTTTGGGCATTTTTTTGGGGTTCTTTGGAGGCAGGCAAAACATCTGAACTTCTGTATAGGGGTATATATATATATACACATACACTGATATGTATATTACACTTACACATATATAGGTGTGTTAGGAGCCTAGCCATATTTGCAAATTATTTCATTAGCAAAAGTATAGTGTTCTGCTCCTTTAACACCTATATATGTGCAGGTGTATATATACAGACATAGGTGTATGTATATATATACCCCTATAGACATGTTCAGATGTCATGCCTGACTCCAAACATGTCCTCAAAAAAGCACTGGCAACCCCTGAAGCATAAAGAATACTGACGGGAGCGAAGCCATATTCCTGTTCCGAAGTGACACAGAGAAACGTTCTTTTCTCTATAGCGGTCACCCTGCCATGGAAGGGTTTTGTCACCCTTCCATAGCAGTCACAGTCAGTTAACCCTACACTACACTACGGTCCCCTTACACTTAACACTTTCCCTAAAAATAGCACCCTAACTACACTAGATATCCCTTTCCTCACACTAAAAATTGCTAAATGACACTTTGTAACACATTGTAACAGAACAGCATTCCACTCTCTTTCATGTCATGTGGGGGGCATATTCACTATTGATTGGACTATGGACCCCCTAGTCACTCCAATCACATTCCTAGCATTCTCCTGCCCCTCAATTGGCTTTTACTGATGGTTCTGGTCCAATCACGGGCTTTTAAAGCCCATTTCCTGAACCATTGCATTTTGGTCGGTTCTGGTTGCCGAATTCCAAACTTTTTGGGGAAAAAGTTCTAAATTCGGCCGAACCTCGAACAGCCAATGTTCGGGTCGAACCGATGGTCGACCCAAACCGTTCGATCATCCCCACTGTTGAGTCTGAAATACTTCTTCTACAGGATTGAGCTCAGAATCGCTCCATATGGGTTTAGGAAGTGAGTTCAAAAAATTCACCAACTGGCCATATCTCCACTCATCCATCCGAGATGGGTGTCTTGGATACAAGATTTCATTTAAGGGTTTATTTTGGTTCTCCTTATAAACATGGCCTATACGGAGATCCTCTTCCCGAGACCAATGTTTAAACCCGGGATCTAAAAGGCCTGGTGGGAACATAGCATGTCCCACTAGTGGCATCTAGGGTGAATTATACACCCATTTAAATTTCTTATACAAAGAGTCCCAAAACCGATAACGATGATAGAGTAATTGGTGGAACCGAGGCAGCAAATGTTCTATATTTATGTGGTATCCACGGAGACCTAGAAATATCTACCCCGCTTAATTCCTGCTCCACCTGCACCCAGAGTTTAATCTTATTCATGTGTACCAAATCTACTATTCTTGATAAGGCTACCGCATAATAGTATAATTTCATTTGGGGTAACGCGAGGCCCCCTTTTGATTTAATACGGAATAGGGTAGTACTCGTGACCCTAGGTGTTTTACCTTTCCAAATGAATTTAGAAAGTAACCTTTGAATAATAGAAAAAAAACTAGTAGGGACACCCAATGGCACCATCTGAAATAAAAATAGTATTCGGGGTAATATGGCCATTTTTATTACTTTACCTTCCCCAGCCAAGAGTGTGGAATAGATGACCACCTTCGTAGGAGGTCCTTAATCCCATTCATTAGCGGTATGTAATTTTATCTAAATAGCCTAGAGATTTTAGGCGTAATGTATGATGCACTCAGACATTAACTCTGTATAATTACCCATACTATTTCTCGTGGTTATAAATACATTTCCAGCATCATTTAGCATTTTCTGCAATATTCATCTATTAACCTATACAGCTCTATCCCCTGAAGATACTCTACCCTATGGCCCAGCACTGATCCTGTTGTGTACCATGTAAAGTGGTTCTAATGCCTCAAGGTTTTTTTCACCTTAATGCATTCTATGCATTAGGGTAAAAAAACCTTCTCTGCTGCAGCATCCACACAGCCCCCGTACTTGAACCCAATCTGATCCAGCGATGTGCAGTAAAGCAGTATCTCTTGTCACTGTCTCCTTCCTCATTGGGCCAATTGGCTCCCGCTCCCGTCAATCAACTCCAGTGACGAAGGAGCGGGGAAAAGAGCCATGTCCTGCTGTCTGTGTCAATGGATGCAGCAATGGGGCTCAGAAGCAAGCACATATGAGTGCCCCCACTAGAAAGAGAGGAGGAGCCAGGAGCACAGGCGGGGTACCAGAGAAGGGGAGGATCAGGGCTGGTCTGTGCAATTCCATTGCACAGAGCAGGTAAGTATAGAGATGTTACAATCGCTTTAACCCTTTTCATGTGATCCTGGGTTGCCCTGGACACATACACTGCTGGTGCTTCATTGGGCTCACAGGAGAATGCTGCAGAGAAAGAAACTCAGGTCAGTAAGAATGTGCCATTTTCTGCAGCATTCAGGACCATCTGATACCAAAGCAAAAAGTAGGACCCCTGAAGCATTTCTTCAGTTGCTTCTTGGTTTCTGGCCTAGGCCAAAATGATGTCATCTGATCTTCATGGCCATTTTTTTTTTTTCATCTGGGGTGGGGGTTTTCTCAGCTAAGCACACGGATTTCAAGCTAATAGCTAATAGCAGATGGATTCCAGGAAGCAAATGCTACTTTAACTGTCTGCCCTTACTCAAGATGGCCATAGCTAAGAAATGTTGTGGGGTGTTTTTCACAGTGATTTCTCAACAAAATAAAGCATGGAGAACTGGATGGAAGGGTGGCTTTGCTTTGAATGTTAAACATGAAATGAGTAGCATTTTTTTAATGTTTGTAGTGCTCAGATAAAGTTTTGGTCCGCTTTACCATCACTTTGAGATTACTTTGTGATTCTATTACCCATACTAGTCAATGCCTGTACTGCTTAGCAAATGCATGACAAACACACTGTAAGTGTATTTTATACACCATTGTTCACTAGCCCTTAAAACCCAGATCCAAGCTTATTTTTTTGATGATTTTTCTATGCCTGTTTAAAAAAAGGTTTTTAAAGTACTACCTACCCTCCATGCTGCAGTACTGCCTTATGATTTCTCTTCTGATCCTGGTGTCCAATTATCTTGCAAGCTGAATGATGCCCATTCATTTAACCCACTTACTGTTAGCCTACTGTTAGTTACTGTTATCTCCCCTGGGGGTGCATCTTTATGTGGCTTGGGCTTGCAGGAGATTGCTGCATAGCATGGCACTCATACCTCATAGTGCAGGCACAGCTCTACCCCACATTGAGGATCTCCATGATTAAGCCCCAGGGACGGGGTGAAACAAGTTGTAGTTGTGGTCTGGATTACTCGATCTGAGGCTGCTTTCCCTTGCTTACCCCCAAGGCTGGGTCAGGTGTGCGGAGGTCAAGCTACCTTTTTCTGTTTTGCATTAGGCTTTGGGTCTGGACGGACCTTTCCCCAGCCTGCACCCTCAATGGTCAGCGGCATCCAACCTACTGGACTTTGATAGCCTGAGTGGGGACCCTCAAACATTTATCATAAGCCACATTGAGGACTGCCGACCCCGGAAAAACTTGTCAGGTGACTAGCCAAAAGACAGCTGGATGTACGGTAAAATATAATGATTGCAAAATGACACCAAATTGATGGCAAATTATAATGAAATACCTTAGTCTGTATATTTTTTAGACAAATAACAGCTTCTCTGTATTTATTGGTAGCGTCTTCATAGCGTCCAAGTTTAAACAGTCGGTTTCCTTCTCCATGCAGAATAGGGACTGCTTTCAGCTTTTCATCTTCACTCAAGGCCCAGGTCTCTCTTTTATACATGCTGGGTGATTCGACCTGCCATACAAGAAGAATCTTTTATGAATGACAGGAGACAGGACAGGAGAGATAGATAGATAGATAGATAGATAGATAGATAGATAGATAGATAGATAGATAGATAGATAGATAGATAGATAGATAGATAGATAGATAGATAGATAGATAGATAGATAGATAGATAGATAGATAGATAGATAGATAGATAGATAGATAGATAGATAGATAGATAGATAGATAGATAGATAGAGATTATCGTTTATAATTATTTATAAAGTTTATAATTTATAATTTATAGTGTAGATTATAGGTTATTGCACCGTTGTTCAGACACTTTTGTCTGGTTATGACCATACTGTTATTATGTAAGCACCTGAGGAGGGTTTCCTTCTTGCTTTCCTCGATGAAAGCCCTCTTCAGATGAAGGTCATTCAGTGTTTCCTATGTTGCTGGTATAAACATACAATTTAAACGTCATCCTATGCAAGAGTTAGACGATTGCCTGTCTCACAATCCACTTACTAGTGTAATTATGTTCTTTTGTTATCTACCTATCCAGGAATTACCGTGTATTACTTTGATTTGCCTTATGTACTAGTATATATAACCTACTGTTATTGATATACTGTGTGTACTGTATTGATTACGGATCTAAGCCTAAAACCTTATGATCCTCCTGTCATCCTCTTTTTTGTTTCCTTTATATTTGTGTAACATTAAGAAACCCACAAAACAAAGATTAAACATAAATATTGCATTAGTATCTTTTCTCTTACTTTAATATGTGTATTTCTTTGAATACATTTGTATCATTTACATGGGATATTGCTTATAGTTATGTAATGTACAGAATAAATGAATATTGTTGCATATGTATGTGTGGATATATACAATATATGCACGTACTGTGTTTATTGCTGTTCTCAAAGAGCTACCATGCCTGGATACCATGATCATAAAGTATCTAACTTCATCTAGATGAAGGATTGGGTAGTGTGAGCATTTAAAGTGGACTTTCCCTCAAAAGTGAAAGCTTTTCTTATTCAACTCCCCACCCCAATCCCTAATACATTTGACAGTTAGGTACCTGCTCCCACTGTCATAGTTTTGCCCAGGTGAGAATGACATGCACTTAGACATGTTCCCTGGCCATGCCTCCTACCCATAGGCTCCTAGGACATGTCACAGGTCCCAGGAGGCTGCAGGACTAGTCCCGAAGCACTAAGCGATCTTGCATATGCACAGTGAGGGATAGGGTGACCATATTTTCAAACTGCCATTCAGGGACACCCCCCCCCAGCATGCACCGGTCAGTGACGTCACAAGAGGGTGGTGCCACCATGTGACAATGCCCGGTGGCCCCACCCCTTACCTATTTCAGAAATGTTACTCAGCTTACAATGCAGTCAGCGGATGACCGTGCTCGAGAGCGGAGCGGGGTTTATATGCAACTGTAGTGCCTTAGCTAGAAAAGACATTTGTTTAATGTGTGTTGTTAGCCTAACATTGCAGTTAAAGGCAGCCAGTTAGATTCAAAGAGTGTAATTGTTCTTTCAATGTTAGGCTTATATACTTTAAACAAATGCTCTTTATATCTAAGGCACCAATAAAAATATAAAAAAACATACTTTAGACTAAAAAAGAAATAGAAATGACCTGAGGGATCAGGAGTAAAAATTGGAAAAAAATTAAGCCTCAAGACAAATCTAAAATGAGCTTCCCCCAGGGCCGGACTGGCCATAGGGCAGACCGGGCATATGCCCGGTGGGCCGAGGCCTCCACTCCGAGCGCATGATTGTCACTAGTGTGTCCCTCCTCTGAGTCCGCTCCGATGCCGGTTGCCTCTGGCCTCTCCGCGGCCGATTCCGCGGAGAGGGCCGCATTACCGGCCGGCGGCCGCTAGTACCGCAACCCTCGAGTCCCCACCCTGCACTGTGTCTGGGCTGGCAGCCGGGCTGATGCTCACTGCGGCTGGCTCCGCAGTCATCCAGGAGCTCAGGAGGGGTGGACAAGAGGTGACCGTGACTGACTGTGAAGGGGGTGGAGCTGCTTGTTGGGACACGAGAAGCGGCGGGAAGCCACTGACTGTTCCTTTCAGCGGCCGGGGCGGGGAGTCGGGCGCAGAGCAGAGAGTGGAGCGATGCGACGGGGCAAGGAGCAGCGGGACAGCCGGCGGCTATAGACAAGTCCAGCGGCCTCCCCGGACACCCCTGACAGGTAATGGCGACCTGAGTGTGCAGTCAGTGTGTACAATGAGGGGAGGCCCTGAGCATAGGACGCCAAACCCCGGACTGGTATCAGGCCCCGGAGCCCTCTGACAGACTTCTGCAGGATGGGAGGGCAGGACTCAGGGCAGCCAATCACAGCTCACTTTACAGGACAGCCCCATGCCCGCCTCTGGTTGCTATGGGTGACTGCATGGAGGGCTGTGAATTGAGGGGCCACAATCCAGAACACATCTATGATGTCTGTGTGTGGGGAGGGGATGGTGGTAAGGGTGCCTCCTTTGGAGGGGATGGCAATGAGGGCGCCTCCTTTGGAGGGGATGGCGTTGAGGGCGCCTCCTCTGGAGTGGGTGGCAGTGAAAGCACGTCCTGTGGAATGGGTGGCGGTGAGGGCACGTCCTATGGAGTGGGTGGCAGTGAGGGCATGTCCTGTGGAGTGGGTGGCGGTGAGGGCACGTCCTATGGAGTGGGTGGCGGTGAGGGCACGTCCTATGGAGTGGGTGGCGGTGAGGACACGTCCTATGGAGTGGGTGGCGGTGAGGGCAGGTCCTATGGAGTGGGTGGCGGTGAGGGCACGTCCTATGGAGTGGGTGGCGGTGAGGGCATGTCCTGTGGAGTGGGTGGCGGTGAGGGCACGTCCTATGGAGTGGGTGGCGGTGAGGGCACGTCCTATGGAGTGGGTGGCGGTGAGGGCATGTCCTATGGAGTGGGTGGCGGTGAGGGCACGTCCTATGGAGTGGGTGGCGGTGAGGGCATGTCCTATGGAGTGGGTGGCGGTGAGGGCATGTCCTGTGGAGTGGGTGGCGGTGAGGGCACGTCCTATGGAGTGGGTGGCGGTGAGGGCATGTCCTGTGGAGTGGGTGGCGTTGAGGGCACGTCCTATGGAGTGGGTGGCGGTGAGGGCATGTCCTGTGGAGTGGGTGGTGGTGAGGGCATGTCCTGTGGAGTGGGTGGCGGTGAGGGCATGTCCTGTGGAGTGGGTGGCGTTGAGGGCACCTCCTGTGGTGTTGAGGGCACGTTCTGTGAAGTGGGTGGTGGTGAGGGAACAGTGTCGGAGGCAACTCCTATGGATGGGATGGTGGTGAGGGCACCTGTAGGGACAACAATGTGGGGGCTTCAGTGACTGAGACAATAGCTTGGGCGCCTCTGTGGACGGGATTGTGGTGTGAGTACCTCTAAGGATTGCAGCCTGGGAACTTGTATGAATGAGATGGTGGTGTTGTACTTGTAGGGACGAGATGGTGGTGTGGACTCTAGGAAGGGCGTTGAGGGCAATTGCAGCGATAGTTTGTAGCTGTGGGTGGTTGTAGGGATGAGACAGTGGGGTGCTGTTCCACAGGGTGCCCCTCTGTGGACGGTACGTTGTTGGGGACGGACCCCTCTGTGGACGGTACGTAATTGGGGACCCCTCTGTGGACGGTACGTTGTTGGGGACCCCTCTGTGGATGGTACGGTGGTGTGGGAGGCTCTGTTGACGATACATTGGTGTGGGGTGTTTGAGGACAGGATGGTGGTAAGAGCACCTTTTGGGACAGTAGGGAGCTTCGGACACCTCTAGGGATGGCAGTCTGGGCACATGTAAGGATGAGATGGTGTTGTGTTCTCCTGTAGGAACAGGACAATGGTGTGGGCGACTAGAGGGAAGGGATGATGGTGTGTGTGCACCTCAGGGGCTGGCAGTCTGGGCACCTGTAGGGATTGGATGGTGCTGTTGGCATCTATAGGGATTGGATGAGATGGTGTGTATACTCTGGGGATGGCTATGTGAGAACCTTTAGGGACAGTATGTAGCTGTGGGCCCCTGTAGGGATGGTAAAGTGAGCATCTTTAGGGATGGCCCTAAGGGCTCACCATCTAGATTGGCAAGCCTATGTGGGCAGAAATACAGATGGTGCCCAGTGTTACCTAAACTCAGGACAGAGAGCTGCAAGGCAACATTGCTAATCACTAAGTCACTTTGTTGTCCTCTCTGGACAGGACAGCAATCTGGGCATCTTGGATGGTTTGGCCTGGGTGCTTCTACTCTACATGCAGATGATTGGACAGAACAGGGCAACTTGTCACGGTGTTTTATATACTGGGAACAGGGCAGCCCACATTAGACATGAAGGGATGGGATGGTGGTTTGGGCACCTCTGATTTGGTGGTGATGCTGTATTTTTGTCAGTAGAGCACGCCGTCTGCATCCTTCACCATGCACTGTCTCTCTGCGGCCACCTCTGTACATAGTCCTCTGCAGTATTGGTCAGCAGTGTCTCCTCTATGTATAGTAAAGCCGGGAACAGTGTCTCTCTGGCTCTGCAGCAGCACGCACTGCAGACAACAGTCAACACACCACCCAGGTCCCAAGCCAAGTCCGGCTGCAAGGTAAGGTAAGGAAAGCGCAGGCAGTCAGGCACACAACGCACAACACCTGGGATTTGTGGTTCTCTGCCTGGCCTCCTCCGGCAGTCAGAGCATCTGGCTTAGCAGGTGGGGTGACTGCTGTACAGAAAACAGCTACACACACATTAAATTGTGTATGGATTAGCCAGGCCCAAAATCTTACATGCTCAACAGTGCCCCTTCCAATTTGTTTCCTGCTAGGCTGATGATTGATTCACCACCAGTCCAGCACCAGTTAATGTTTGGAAAAATGTATGTCAGATTCTGTATTATCTTACTGCTTAGTGGCCACCCAAGCCAAGGCCAGCAAGGTAAGAAAAGGGCACAACGCACAACACCGATGGGATTTGTGGTTCTCTGGCCTCCGGCAGTCAGAGCATCTGGCTTAGCAGGTAACTGACTGCAATTAAAAACAGAAAACAGCTACACACATAATTTTATTCAAATCAGGATTTCTTTTGCAAATAGCCTGGCCTGGCAGGCTGGCACTGGCAGCAACAATTTAATTCAAATCAGGATTTCTTTTGCTAATAGGCTGGCCTGACTCGCACTGGTGGCAGGCATAGTACTAGTCTAGTTGCAGAAGAAATCCTGATTTGAATAAAATTATTGCTGCCAGTGCCAGCCTACCAGGGGCTGATCTAAGGTGTGAAGGTGCAGGAATTGGGGGGATCTGAGGTGTGATAGTGCAGGAATTGGAGTGATCTGAGGGGTGAAGGTGCAGGAATTGGGGGGATCTGAGGTGTGATAGTGCAGGAATTGGGGCTGATCTGATGTGTGAAGGTGCAGGAATTGGGGGGATCTGAGGTGTGATAGTGCAGGAATTGGGGCTGATCTGAGGTGTAAAGGTGCAGGAATTGGGGGGATCTGAGGTGTGATAGTGCAGGAATTGGAGTGATCTGAGGGGTGAAGGTGCAGGAATTGGGGGGATCTGAGGTGTGATAGTGCAGGAATTGGGGCTGATCTGATGTGTGAAGGTGCAGGAATTGGGGTGATCTGAGGTGTGAAGGTGCAGGAATTGGGGTGATCTGAGGTGTGAAGGTGCAGGAATTGGGGTGATCTGAGGTGTGAGCGCAGGAATTGGGGTGATCTTAGGTGTGAAGGTGCAGGAATTGGGGTGATCTGAGGTGTGAAGGTGCAGGAATTGGGGTGATCTGAGGTGTGAAGGTGCAGGAATTGGGGTGATCTGAGGTGTGAAAGTGCAGGAATTGGGGTGATCTGATGTGTGAAGGTGCAGGAATTGGGGTGATCTGAGGTGTGAAGGTGCAGGAATTGGTGTGTCTGAGGGGTGAAGGTGCAGGAATTGGGGTGATCTGAGGTGTGAAGGTGCAGGAATTGGGGCTGATCTGAGGTGGGAAGGTGCAGGAATTGGGGTGATCTGAGGTGTGAAGGTACAGGAATTGGGGTGATCTGAGGGGTGAAGGTGCAGGAATTGGGGGGATCTGAGGTGTGAAGGTGCAGGAATTGGGGTGATCTGATGTGTGACGGTGCAGGAATTGGGGTGATCTGATGTGTGACTGTGCAGGAATTGGGGTGATCTGAGGTGTGAAGGTGCAGGAATTGGGGTGATCTGAGGTGTGAAGGTGCAGGAATTGGGGCTGATCTGAGGTGTGAAGGTGCAGGAATTGGGGCTGATCTGAGGAGTGAAGGTGCAGGAATTGGGGTGATCTGAGGGGTGAAGGTGCAGGAATTGGGGTGATCTGAGGAGTGAAGGTGCAGGAATTGGGGTGATCTGATGTGTGAAGGTGCAGGAATTGGGGTGATCTGAGGAGTGAAGGTGCAGGAATTGGGGCTGATTTGAGGTGGGAAGGTGCAGGAATCGGGGTGATCTGAGGTGTGATAGTGCAGGAATTGGGGTGATCTGAGGTGTGAAGGTGCAGGAATTGGGGTGATCTGAGGTGTGAAGGTGCAGGAATTGGGGTGATCTGAGGTGTGAAGGTACAGGAATTGGGGTGATCTGATTTGTGAAGGTGCAAAGCTCACTTGATTTCTTACTATTATTCAAGCGGTTTACAGCAGTTACTTTATATGCAGTTGACAGTTGTTTCTTATGTATCTGGCACTCCCAATTTCTTTGAAAACATTTTTCGGCACACTGTGCCCAAAAAGGTTGTCTACCCCTTGATTAGAGTAACCCTCATCTTGTGCTGCGTCATACTATTTTTAGGACTCAACCATCAAAACAGGATTTAAAGTAAGACAAAAAAAAACAGCATCATATGGCAGCTCTGATCTAAATTGGACCCAGTCTGTCAGATTAAACTAAAAAAGGTACTGTAATCGAATCCACACATCCTGGAACATTAAATCCTGTCATCAACCATCCCGACGAACGCCACGCCCCCCCTCCCCTCCCCTCCCCTCCCCTCCCCTCCCGGGCTGCTCGGTCCAAAATGCCCGGGCCTATTTTTTGTCCCAGTCCGGGCCTGGCTTCCCCTATTGGATATGTACAAATCCATGCACAATGCAGTAAATGCACATGCACAAAACTAAATTCAGCCATAGGGAACTACTATTACGTAATGTACCTGATGTCTGTAACTCACTCAGAAGGAAGACTGAGCACTGCTGTATCCAGTATTCTGTCCGAGAGTCAGGACGCAGAAAAGCAGCAGGAGGCGGGAAAAAAGGGCTGGCCAATGCCCATAGCTACTCATTTGTGAAAGCACCCAACTAGGAAGGGGAGGGGCTTTATCCACCTCTTTCTGTGTTTTTCCAGGAGAGGCTGGGCGCTGTACCGGGATGTTGTCATCGGCAATTGATGCAGCTATTCCCTGCATCGATGCAGAAACTCAAACGGCTGCATCAGCTGTGTCAGTTTCATCCTGGGACACTGTATTGTCCCAGATTGAAGGTGCCTAGGACCTGGGACAGACCTGCAAAATGTGGGACTGTCCCAGGCAATCCGGGACACGTGGTCTTCCTAAGTCGGGGAAAGCTTTGGTTCCTTAGGAAGTCAAAGTTTGCTCCTATGTCCAAAAAGGAGGCCCTTTGTGGCCCGTAGCAGTAAGAAGAACCAGCTGCAGGAAGACAGCGTTGGACCCTAGATAATGGTAAGTACCTGATGTTTTAAAGTCAGCAGTTCCTCTTTAATTTTTAAACTCCAAACAAACAGCTAAATTCACTGTTGAACATGTGAACAGTCTCACCTAATAAAGCATTTGTAATTCTGCCCAGCCAGGTTTGTGGTTCAAATAGCCAGGAGACGACACCTCTTTCTCCTCCATTTTTAGAAATAGTCTGCTGTTTGGGCAGTGGAGGAACAGGCACAAACTGAAAAGTCATCAAATGTGCTCACTGTGCACTCTCCTCCTATCAGTATGTTTCCTGTCACTACATGCGGCACACTTGACTGGCTCCCAGTGCTGCCCTTCCCTCTCCCGGTTTGAGTACTTCTATCAGAGGCTGATATTACCACACATCCAGGTACTTATGCTAGTTACATGTAAAAAAATGTAAATTGTTTAAAAATTGCATGAACGTGCATTGAATAAGGTTCCTACCTGAAGTTCTTCTTTAAGGCAAAGCTGTCATTTGCTTAGATTTACCTACCCATAGACATATATATTTACTTTTTATTCGCTTCACTGTGTACTTCCTGTACTGAGAAAATATGATTGTCATAGATATATTCAGTATATATATTTATATATACAGGGCTTTTTTTCAGCTGGAACTTGGTGGAACTCAGTTCCGCCATCTCTGGCCCAGGCCCTCTGCTCAAAGCTATTACTTGTAAACACAGAAATCCAGCTTTTGTGTTTACAAGTGACAGCTTGTTTCCAACGGCTTCCACAAATCTTAACCCCTAAGCAGTTCAGACTAAATGCAGGATGGGGACAAGGGGGATGCAGGTGACCAGGGTGCAGCACGGATGCTCACAACCCCACTGGATGATCTCTCTGCAAGTGAAAGAGGCAGAGTCACATTCAATGTGTGGGGTAGTACTAGAGCCGGTTGGGTACTTCAGCTTAATAAAGCAACAAAATAAGACATGTGGATAAAGGTGGAGCTTTTATGGAGGGGGTGGAGGATAGGGGCAGTGGACCGAGGGTTGCATGTAAAGGTTAGAGCTGAAGAGTGAAAGTTAGATGTGGATGAGGGATGCAGGGGTAAGCAGATGTAGAAGGAGGCTGAACTCTGCACTCTCTGTGTAATGCACCACTGAACTCTGTATTCTCTGTGTAATGCACCACTGAACTCTGCACTCTGTGTAACACACCACTGAACTCTGCACTCTCTGTGTAATGCACCACTGAACTCTGCACTCTCTGTGTAATGCACCACTGAACTCTGCACTCTCTGTGTAATGCACCACTGAACTCTGCACTCTCTGTGTAATGCACCACTGAACTCTGCACTCTCCGTGTAATGCACCACTGAACTCTGCACTCTCTGTGTAATGCACCACTGAACTCTGCACTCTCCGTGTAATGCACCACTGAACTCTGCACTCTGTGTAATGCACCACTGAACTCTGCACTCTCTGTGTAATGCACCACTGAACTCTGCATTCTCTGTGTAATGCACCACTGAACTCTGCACTCTCTTTGTAATGCACCACTGAACTCTGCACTATCTGTGTAACGCATCTCTGAACTCTGCACTCTCTGTGTAACGCACCACTAAACTCTGCACTCTCTGTGTAACGCACCACTGAACTCTGCACTCTCTGTGTAATGCACCACTGAACTCTGCACTCTCTGTGTAATGCACCACTGAACTCTGCACTCTCTGTGTAACACACCCCTGAACTCTGCATTCTCTGTGTAACACACCACTGAACTCTGCACTCTCTGTGTAACGCACCACTGAATTCTGCAGTCTGAGTATCAGTTTGTTTATATTCTAAGTCCAAGTTTTGAAATTTTTTTATGTCTCAACAAGAGAATGGGAAGTCTTTCTAGTGAGACAAAGATTGTAACAAAACACTTCTACATTTTGTTAGTAAAACGTAGTAAGGTTGCAACTTCTGCCTGTCTTTGTTTTGGTGCCTCCAGTGACAACTTCACTTATTTGTTATCCTGATTTTTCAGGGACAGGAAGTATGGTGACATCTCCCAAAAGAAGCAAAAATAATTGACAGACAGGTCTATGTTAAAAAATAAATAAATAAAAGCACTGCCATTCCAACCTACAATAATCAACATTTTATACGAAAATGGAAAATCATTATTTTCAGACTAGAGCCCATCTACTCTGATAGAGTCGGGGACAAAATTTCCTCAATGACTGTCAACATTCGCAAAAGTAGCGAATGTCAACGAAGTGTACATTTTGAATATCTTGATAAAAAATTGAAAGTTAATGAAGATGTCAATGTTCTGAAAAGTGATTTATTATCAGTTAAAAATACAGTTGGTTCATTTTCCATATGCATTTTGCAGTGGGTGTTGCGTTTATGTACCTTCTTTTTTCATGTGTTTTGCATGCTTTTTATGTTTTTGAGTTGGAAAATTTAATTTTTTTGAAAAAAAAAAAAAAAGGGTGCGCTGATCTGAATGTGAAATAAAGCAGCAACCAAAGATCCAAATACCTAATTTGGAATATGCGAAATGAAAAAAATGTAGTCTGATGCGCTAAATGTGAAAATTTACATGGACAAAACCATAAATGAAGTTTTAAAAACACAGTGAATCAACAAATAATGTAAAATGACATAAAGTCCTCAATAACACCAAATGTTGTGTCCAACCAAAGGTTTTTCAAACCGTGAAAAAATGATTAAAGCAAATTCCCCCAACAAGGTGTAAATAATGTAAAAGTCCAAAATAGATGGAATAAGTCCAAGTGTCGGTGAACAAATATGGAATTCCACAGGATAACAAAAGCCGAATGTGTGTAGTGAATCCAACCACCTCAAAATATGGATAGTGTACAGCAAAATCAACCAGAATGTCGTGGATACCAGTGTTTAGCATAATTCCCTCACTCTGTGTCACCCCAAGTAAGAGACACAATAACAAGCCTCTTACCAGATGGATGCAAATATGGAGCACAAATGTATCTCCTTGGGTAGGTGCTTCTCGCAGCAGTACCACTAGTAGTGCAAATCCTGGTATCCCAGTGGTTGTATTATAGACTCCTGTATGCCTTTAGACTCACTCTCGCTGGTTCTCCTCTGCTGCCAATTTCAGCGATGTCTCCTCGCTACTTCCTCCCGCCAGCCAGCCAACAGCAGTTGTTTTGTCCTCCCGCCACGCAAAGGCCGTTCTGTGTCCTCGGACATGGTTCGGCTTATTGTATGCAGGCCCCTTCGCGCCTTCCCTTGTTTGCGTTCCACTCTCCACCGGAAGTCATGCGAGACCGCATTTCTGCATGTCGACAGCCCGGCGACGTCTGACGTCACTGCGCACATTGTTGTGCGGTGGCGTCGGACGCCGCTGGGCCGGGGGGTCCTAGCAGGCGCTGTGGGATGTCTTTCATTAACCACTTTATGACTGCTCACTGTGCTGCTACTGCGGCACAGTGGCAGTCCTGGGTCCAGCGACGTAGACCTACGTTGCTGGACTCCTAGTTGTCTCGGCGGAGCGCGCGCCGCTGCCTAAGGCTCGCTCCCGCTGTGTTTGAACACAGCAGGAGTCGGGCCGGAAGAGGAGAGGTGGTGATCACTGCCTCTCTTCCCTGATCGTCGGGGAAAGTGTGAGAAAATCCGCCTGCTTGTGTAAATAAAGCAGGCGGATCTTCTCTGTGACAGACAGGGAGAGATCACAGGATTCAGCATAGCTGAGCCTGCAATCTCTGTCTCTGTCACAGAACCCTGTCCCCCCACACACGTCAGTAAGCACTAGGCATACATTTAACCCCTTGATCACCAACAGTGTTAACCCCCTTCCCTGCCAGTGTCATTATTACAGTAACAGTGCAAATTTTTAGCACTGATTACTGTAGTAATGTCCCTGGTCCCCCCAAAAGTGTCAACAATGTCAGTTAGAGGTCCGATCTGTCTGCCACAATGTCGCCATCCCGCAAAAAAATTGCAGATCGCCGCCATTACTAGTAAAAAAAGAAAAACAATAAAATGACAAATCTTTCCCGTAGTTAGTAAACACGATAACTTTTGCGCAAACAAAACAAATATCTTATTGTGATTTTTTTTTACCAAAAATATGTAGCAGAAAACACATTGGCCTAAAATGTTAAATAATTTTGATTTATAAATTTATTTTTTGTGAATGTTATATATTCGAATGTGAAAAATATTGTTTTGTTTTAAAAATTGTCCCTCTTTTTTTCAAAAATTTAAAATCGCACAGGTGATCAAATACCACCAAAAGAAAGCTCTATTTGTGGGGAAAAGAAGGGTTTCATTTGCGTACAGCGTCCCACGACCGCGCAATTGCCCGGTAAAGTAACGCAGTGCCGAATCTCAAAATATGGCCTGGTCAGGAATGGGGTAAAATCTTCTGGTCTTAAAGTTGATAAAAATATGCTCATTGTGAATTTTTATGTCAAAGACATGTAGCTAAATACATTTTGGCCTAAATATATGACAAAAATTGAATATATTGGATATTTTTTAACAGTCAAAGTAGAAAATGTCAATTTTTCGCAACATTTTTGCTCTTTTTTTTTAATATTGCAAAAAATAAAAAGTGCAGAGGTGATCAAATACCACCAAAAGAAAGCTCTGTTTGTGGGAAAAAAAGGACATAAATTTCGTTTAGGAACAGCATTGCATGACTGCGCAATTACCAGTTAAAGTTGCGCAGTGCCAAGTTGAAAAAAGTGGCCTGGTCATTGAGCAGCCAAATCTTCCGGGGCTAAAGTGGTTAAATGGAGTGAATATGTCTCCTCCTCACACATACTGGGGGGAGGGGGAATATCCCGATTAGAATACACAGCTTCCATTGCTTATCTTCACCCTCGATTGACCAGATGGAGATAATTAGTCTCTCCTCCAAACAAACTGACTATCCCGACTTACAGGTGAGTCGAACTTAAGTGAGTATATAAGGAGTGTATATAATGAGTCTATTCCCAGACTGCTCTGGCTACCATTTGATCCTCGGAGAGTGAATGTATCACTCATCCCAGTATCTTCTGCACTCCTGACACTTGAGGAACTGGGTAAGCATTTATAATGGAGACCTTCTTTGATGGACCCTTTTCTTCTCTTCTGATGAAAATAGTTGATATCCATATACTCTCCCCTCTCTTATTTTTCATCTTCTGTGAGGATTCCCCATTATTTGCCTGCCCCTTAGTGGGGATCCTTGAGGGACAAATGCTGGGGATCGTGTGACTTGCCGCTCACACGGCCTTCATTTAAGTGGCACTACATTAGAATACCCCCCCTTGGGGATTTGTCTCCCCTGTGCTGGCACAAACCCCCTCTCTCTCTCCCCTTCCTCCTTCCCCCTCCCTCTTTCCCTGTCCCCTGACTTTGGGGCTTGGTGGATTTCTGTTGAACTTCAGAACCACCACATAGAATCCACAGCCTATATTTCCAATACTACCTCTATGTCGCTTTCGGGATCCTTTTGAGAGCTTTATTCCAGTGTCTACAGCTAGACCTAAGGTAAGTTTACTACTCATGTTTGCTGTATGGCATCGCATTGGAGAAACACATGCATAGACAATGAATATGATGACTGTGGACTGTTGAAGTAAAACTGTTTCTTAACCAATTTTGATATGATGATCCTTTACATTTATGTTTAAATCCATATTGATTGTTTGTATGGATATTTTTGATCACAGACATTTTTTGTGCCTTCTCCCCTGATGAAGAAACTACAGTTTTCAAAACATATTATCACCATCTACAGGCTCCACACATGCCCTTTTGTTGATTTGGTAACTGTTTTATGGCACAGTTATTTGCACTAATCTGTCTGATGTACTACTTTGTATGTATGTTTTTATAGGACCTGGAGTATTTCATGTACCCAGTCCCTTTCATGTGATTTTAAATTATTGTGTATGATATGAAATAAACTTTTTGGATTTTTACTCTAAACCCTTTTTTTTTCATTGTGTGCATGCTGTAATAAACCCCAATTGGGGACCGATGTTTTCCTTTGCTATATATTTTTAGGGGGACAGCATGACACACTAATTATATGTCACACTACACACACTTCTCTCCTGTATGCCTTAATTTTAGAATATCAGCATTGTAATGAGAATACAAACAACAGTTATTTTTGACAATTCAATATAAGCTTACTTTTAAGATTTCCTTTCATGTTGTTGTTCATGTTCTGTCTGTCTGCTGGCCATCTCTTTCCACAACATCCTGGATTCCCTGCATGCTTTGCAGCTTCTCATCTGCTGTTTACTGTGAGTTTAAAAGGACTACGTATCCCATGGTACTTTGCTGCCTGCAAGCAGTGATTATTGTACTGACTCTCAGCTCCTCTGTAGTTCAGAAGGCAGGCTCTGTGAAATATGTGACACAGCAGTGCCTACTGCCTACAGCACATAGTGACTATGCTAAGAAAGTAAATGTGTGTGATCTTAACAAAGTAAGTTTGTGAACGTTAAGATTGCTCAAACTAGTGTAGGCTATAAATTATAGAAATAAAGTGTGGAAAAGATTACATGATAATACATTTTAAAAATAGATACAATTTAAATACAAATAATTCTTTGCACAGGCTGCTGTCCTAATCAACAATTTAGCAATTTAGGAAACCAAGCATGTATACCTATGTAGATTGTATGAATTAATTTACCTTCAGAAGTTCAATGACAAATATTAAAGGCTGAGGCTCTTTCTGCAGCTCATCCAGATCTTCATAACCCAATGTATGGTAGGCAAACATGTTCGCCAGCCCACATGTATGTATGTGCCAGTCTGTTGGGTCCTTTCCTTCAGCTATACGTCGTAAACTTTTAGCAACAATTGGGTATAATCCGGTATGCTGTGAAAAAAATACACAGGTTATTAGGTCATTCGGAACAGAGTTAAATGTAAAAAAAAATTGAGCATTAGTAAGTTTTATTTAAGAATCTTGGTCCAGAATTTTCCACAGAATAGAGTTCATGTACTGTAATAACATGGAAGTGTTCTCTGCAGCATTCTCCTTTAAGTCCAGGGTGGCTTGATGGTATACCATAAGGCAGGAATATGCAAACTGTGGCCCTCCAGATGTTGCAGACCTACAAGTCCCATGAGGCATAGCAAGACTCTGACAGCCACAAGCATGACACCCAGATGCAGAGGCATGATGGGACTTGTAGTTTTGCAACAGCACGAGGGCAACAGTTTGCATATCCCTGCCACAAGGGCTCACTGGGCTTGGTGTCATATAGCTCCAAAGAGGACACATGCTGGACCTTGAAAGAATGAGTGTACGAGGGACAGCACCTAAGATAAGGTTAGAATTGCAGAAAAATATGTTTTTTATTTTTAAAAAAGCTGGATTTGAGCATTAACAAGGGGTTCCATTAGTGAAATATATCCATGAAACGTATTGTTTTGTTTCTTTTTATTTTCTTCTTTATTGTTGTTTTGTATATTAAACATTAAAAAACTCAATAAAAAATGAATTGATTAAAAACAAAAGGAGGCATTACAGTTATAGGTGAGGCTGGGGAGTTTAATTAAATTTAAAATGGATTTTGTGTCTTCATTTTTGTGGATTTTTCCTCAACCTGTTTCATTAATAGTGGGTACAGGAAGTGGGGAAACATTTCTAAAACACAAACAGCTACAAAAATATAAACTTTTAGTAAAGTGGGGAATGGTTAGAACTGCTGTCTGGGATGATGGGGCGTACCCGGAAGTGATCATGTGACACGCATGGCGTGTCTCTCCGTGCTGAGCCCACCTCTCCCAGGAAGGAACTAGGACGCCGAAGTAAGCCCGAGAGACCGGGAACTCGAAGGACTGAGAGAGTCCTCAAGTCTCCATAGGGCGCCCACGCCACCCCGGAGAGGAGAGGAGAAGCGGAGTTACGGCGGCAGTAGCCCTGGTCGGATGCCTGTAGCGGTAGAAGACCAGCTGTAGCGGCGGAAGAACGGCGGTGGTGAGAGAGCGAGGGCTGCGCAGCATGTCAGGGTGTGTAGCCTTGTTTCTCCCCCGACTTAGCTGCTTGCTACACAGACTGTACGGACTGCACTGCTGATGGAGACCTGTGGACTGTAGCTTGGAAAGGGCTACTTGGGAGACGCTCACTCAGCCTGCATCACTGGACCCTCTCCCTTCGGGCTGAGGGACAGCGGCACTTTGCCTTATGTGCAAGTCGGCATATGGGGAGAGAGTCAGTTATTTTCCCTGCACAATCGGCAGCCTGCACTCCATACACAAGGGAGCTAAAAGGAGCAACTGGATCGGAGGACTGTCGAGTAGGTAAGCCCTCCAGCCAACTATATTACTAGCTCCTATTAAACCGTACCTGAACTGATCACTTGAATTGTATGTGTAACCAACGGCCCTCATGGAATGGGCGTGAGGCACGGTGAAGTGTGAGACCGGTGCAGGAACCTCTCCTTATCTCTTTCCTCAGGCATGGGTTCAGGAAGGCTCGATAGGAAAATCTATCTCTCACTGGATGTTTAAACAGTTTTCCTCTCCCCACCTGCTGAATAAGGATGTAAGATATTAGCCAGTGGAGAACATTACTTGGAGCATTATATTTAAAGAGGCACAGACTCCCCTGAACTGAGTTATAAACAGAGACTATAAGTGGAGGAGGGGAAGGGAGAAGAGTGAGTGGGAAAGGAGGGAGGATGACGCTTACTAAAAGAAAGAAGGGAAAGAAGAATGCAGTAAAGTCACAGACAAGCAGACCAGAGGGAGAGATTGTAAGATTCCTCACTAATAGCCAGAAATTATCCAGAGACGCAAGGATGGAAGCATGTGAGAAGAGTGTCCTGACAAGCCCAGGGTCCGGGGATACTCCTAATTCACCAGCCACCTCCCCAGTCTCAGAAAACTATTCAGATAGCCCAGGTAATGGACAAAGAGAAAACATGGCAGCTGGTATACATGCACAGGCTTTGATGCAAAATTCAGAACTGAAAGCTATGCTCCAGGCTTTGCCAACAAAAAACGATATAGTACAAATGATTAATAGAATAGAAGAAACACATCTAAAAGAAATGCAAGTGATAAAAAAAGATATACAAAAGATTACAACACGTCTAGAAGAAGAGGTAGCAGCCAGAAAAATTTTAGAAGGAAAAGTGACCTCATTAGAATTAATTAGAGATACACAGAGGGAGACGGAAGATACGGTGCAACTTCAATTAGAAGAAATGGAGAATAGAAGTAGACGTAGCAACTTGAGAATTCGGGGGATACCTGAAACTATAAATAATGACAAATTAACCGAAGTGGTGGAAAATATTTTCAAACAGGTTCTGAGGGGTAAACTTCCTGACCGTCTTGAAATAGAAAGGATACACAGAACTTTGGGCCCCAGAAGTAAAGATGAGAAAAGACCAAGAGACGTGATATGTAGATTATATCATTACACGCATAAGGAGACAATCTTAAGGGAGGCTTGGGGAGCAAAGGACATAAATGTGGAAGAAACCCCGATTAAAATCTTTTCAGACATTGCTAGAGGAACACTGAGGAGAAGAGCACTTTTAAGACCCTTATTGGACCTAGCAAAAAAGATGGGGTGCACTTATAGATGGGGATTTCCCTTTTCGGTTATATTTCAAAAAGACGGTCGATATTTTAACCTCAGATCCTTTCAAGATCGAATGGCCCTTTTTCGGTTTATAGGAACAGAACCAATACAGGTTGTAAACTGGCTAGCCCGGATACCGAAGGAAAGATTCCCCCTGTACCCTCAGCGGCAAGAAGAGGGACGAGCCGCTGGGATAGAGGAAGAGAGAGGATAAGGAGGACTGCCTCTTAAATCACTTGCTTATTTTATTTGTTTTTTTTTTTTTTCTCTCTTTTTCCTCCTCTCCTCCAAAGAGAAGGACTCTAAGTGATTGTGAGGAGGGAGCACCACCTACCCTTAGTTTGCTTTTTGTGTGACAGGTTTAGGTTTAGAGCACATTTAGAGAGGGAGTGTTTAAATTTTTTTAATACTCTATATCAGTACTCATTTTTGATACACTCTGTAGGGGATTGTTATAATTCTTTTTTTTTTTTTTTTTTTTTTTTTTTTTTTTTTTTTTTTTTTTTGTTTCTCTCTTCGACAGGTTTTGGATTTAGAACACATTTAGATAGGGAGTGTTGAATTTCTTCAATAATCCCTATCCGTATAATTTTTGACACACTTTATAGGGATTTTTTTTTTTTTTTTTTTTTTTTTTTTTTTTTTTTCGACAGGTTTTGGATTTAGAACACATTTAGATAGGGAGTGTTGAATCTCTTCAATAGTCCCTATCCGTATAATTTTTGACACACTTTATAGGGATTAGGGATATTTTTTTTTTTTTTTTTTTTTTTTTTTTTTTTTTTTTTTTTTTGGGTTTGGGAAAGAATACATCTTGGGAGGGAGTACTCACATTTTCTAATACGATTTACTCGTTTTATTAATATATAGGCATTTTGCACGGGGAGGTTTTTCCCCCTTTTTTTTTTTTTTTTTTTTTTATGACACATTTTGGGTAAACAACACACTTTAGGGAGAGAGTGTTAGTATTATAATACTTTCTGCCCTTCTTATTAATCCTAAATACACGGGGAGGAGGGATGTTCCCTTTCTTAAAAGACATTACATAGGGGGAGGAGGGGAGGGGGGATTGTGAGACATGTAATTAAAGTGAATAGTGCATGGATAAATGATAATACCGGTATTAAAGAAATATGTACTGTATGTTTGACTGCCCCATGGGGAGGGGAAAGGGGAAGAGTGGAAAGTCAGGGAAAGTAAGAGAGGGGGAAAGAGGTAGAAAGGGGGGGGGGGAGTTACCCACGAAGTATTAAAATATAACGGAGGATGAGTCAAACCCCCCACCCCTTGTATTAGAAAGTGCTACGGAAGGGAAGAACCCCTCTCATTGGCGAGACAAGAGTCAGATAAAGGAGAAGCAAGAATTGATAGTCTTTCCACTTCCCCTAACCCCCCCCTAGGGAGATATATTTTGAGTTTATGATGGGGAGTGAAAGGTAACCCCTCTGAGAGGGGAGGTAGGGAGGGGGAGGGTAACTAGGATAATCCAAGTGGGAGTAAAATGATAATACTTCAATGGAAGGAATTTATACCAGTGAATGTCCGGACTGTTTTACAGGGGGGGAGGGTGGAAGAATGGAAAGATGAGGAAGGTGGGAGAGAGAGGGAGAAAGGGGAGAGGGAAGCTATCAGTGTATTATAGATACAGTGAAGGAAGGAACAGGACCCAACCCCCTGGCTCAAAATTTTGGCATGGAATAGGAGACCCCCCCCCCCTCATAGTTAGACAATTGAAGAATATGGACAGATAATCTTTCCACTTCCACTACCCCCCTCTGGATGTGCAATTGGGGAGATGGTAAAGAGCTGGAGGTGGCCCTCCAGAGAGGAGGGGAGGGGAGAGGGAGAGGAATAGGCTGGGATGCAGGGGAAGGAGGGGAGTAACTAGAATGGCGTTATAGGAGGAAGTTACATGAGAAATTAGAGATAAAAGGGAGGGGGGCGGGAGAGTACGGGGAGTGACACTCCGGGGTACAGTCCTTTTTTGGTTCACACAAATGGCACCGAAAAGTGCCGTGTGAGATAAGGATAAGAAAGGATATCCGAAGTGACGAGGGAGAGACTAGACCTCTTACAGAGGCCGACTTCTCTCAATCGTCAGAGGGGGAGGGAAGGGAGGGGAGTAGGGGGGTTTTTTTTTTTTTTTGTTTTTTTTTTTTTGTTTTTTCTTGTGCTCCGCTGACCAGGGATGGAGGATTTAAAAATCACTTCCTACAATGTTAAAGGATTAAATATCCCGGAAAAAAGGCATACATTGTTAACAGAATTGAGACGATTAAAAACTAACATTGCACTAATACAAGAAACGCATTTTAGGGCAGATAAAATATCCCTCATCAGAAATAGATTTTTCCCACATATATATCACTCCACATATACGCAAGCAAAATCCCGCGGGGTTTCTATACTGATCGCAAAGGGTGTACCATGGACTTATCAAGATAGTAGGCATGACTCAGAAGGAAGATTCTTATTTGTTAAGGGATTAATAGGGGAAACGCAGGTAACGCTCGCAACGATATACACACCTAACAATCGACAGGATGCATTTATTTCTAGGACTCTAGCTGAGCTGATGGGGTACACAGAAGGCCAATTAATTCTGGGAGGTGATCTTAATGTACCATTGATATCAGCAGTAGATACATCCTCCGGGACTACTACCCTCACTCCTGGAATGAGTAAACGAATTTTAAGAGCTTTACATAAAGCTCAGTTGATAGACGTATGGCGCCTTCAGCACCCTTCGGAAAAAGAATATACATTTTATTCAATTCCACATAGGAATTACTCTAGAATTGACCTTTTTCTTGTACCTCATGCTCAGCTACAGGCAGTGAAAAGGTCAGAGATTGATAGTATTACATGGTCAGATCATGCTCCAATATCAATAATATATAGCTTGACACCAAATTCGGCACAGAGAAGACGCTTCTGGAGGTTAAACGAGGACTTACTCCAGAGAGAGGAGGTAGTTAAGGAGCTTACAGAGGAGATGAAGGCCTTCTTTGAGATCAATGACCAACCGGAGTGCCGGACGGGGACCCTCTGGGAGGCTCATAAATCGGTGATGAGAGGCATCTTCATCAAGCATGGAGCACGGATAAAAAAGGAAAGGGGGAAGCAAATGTTACAACTTCTAGAAAAACTTAACTTACTAGAGATAGAACATAAACACACCTTATCAGAGACGGTGGAGGGAGAATTGAAGTTGATTAGAAAACAGATAACGGACCTGTTACAATACAAAGCTAAAGCAGCTATTCAAAGGTGTCGGAAAATGAATTACGAATCAGGTAACAAATGTGGGAAATTATTGGCCAGTACAGTAAGAGAGCAGAAATTGAGGTCGTACATACCGCATATCATCACAACAGAAGGGGTCAAGAAAACATTACCAACACAAATAACAACAGAATTTGAGAAATATTATAATTCACTGTATAATTTAAAAAAAACCCCACCATCTTTAGAAGATATTGAAAGATATATAGATCAGTCACAGCTCCCTAAATTGATAGAGGCGGATCGGGAGGATCTAGAGAGGGAAATTACCATCGAGGAGATAAAGCAAGCACTTAAGTCTATGAAGCCTGGGAAAGCGCCGGGCCCAGATGGCCTAACGACTCAATATTATCAAACGCTGTTCCATATCCTAGGCCCATATCTAGCAAGATTATTTAATGCATCAGATATAGATGGGAAATTTTCCAGAGATACACTCACGGCCCATATATCTTTGATACTAAAAGAAGGTAAAGACCCGTCTTCATGCAGCAGTTATAGACCAATTTCTTTACTAAATGTGGATTTAAAAATATTTACTAAAATTCTCGCAAATAGACTGGCAAGGGTCCTCCCAAGCTTAGTACACTTAGATCAGGTGGGATTCATGTCATCAAGGGAAGCAAGAGACAATACTACCCGAATTCTCAACCTAATACAAGTAGTAAAGGAAAAAAAGATTCCGTGCGTAGTGTTGAGCACAGACGCAGAGAAGGCATTTGATCGGGTGGGATGGCCTTTCATGTTTGCTGTGCTCAAATATATTGGAATAGGGAAAGAGATGCTGGAAAAAATCACCAGAGTTTACACAGAGCCAACGGCTAGGGTAAAAGCTAATGGCATACTATCGGACGCCTTCCCAATCAGAAATGGCACAAGGCAGGGATGCCCATTATCGCCCTTACTTTTTGCCTTGGTTATAGAACCTTTCCTATGTAGAATTCGACTAAATCAAGATATTGAGGGGGTAAAGATAAAAGAGAAACAATATAAAATTGCCGCTTACGCGGACGATTTACTATTTTCACTAACTAACCCAGGTATATCATTGCCGAATTTAATACAAGAGTTTAAAAAATTTGGTGCTATGTCATATTTGAAAATCAACTTGGGGAAGTCAGAAGCGATGGGAATAGGGGTACCTATTTCCCAAGTAAATGTACTGAAAAGCAGTTTTGGTTTCAAATGGAAGGAAGAGGCGGTGAGATACCTGGGGACATTCATACCAGCAAAATTAACGCGGGTGTACGATCTCAATTTCCTGCCCTTGATTGCAAAAACGAGGAATCTATTAGAACAATGGCGTAAAGGGATGCACTCATGGTTTGGTAAATGTAATTTGTTAAAGATGACAGTTTTGCCAAAATTTGTGTACTTGTTGCGAGCGTTGCCTGTCAAGATCCCCAGTGTCTTTTTCAAAGTAATACACTCTCTGTTTGTGGAATATATCTGGAATTACAAAAAACCACGAATAGCAAGACGAATTTTAATATTGCCAAAAAAAAAAGGGGGTCTAGCCTTCCCAGATATACGGGCATATTATCAGGCCACTCAAGTGGCCAGAATATTGGACTGGTGGCACCACTCCGAAAATAAATTGTGGGTACAAATAGAGCAGGAACAAACAGAAGTGGACTTGAAGAGAGCGATATGGTGCTACCAGGTGTTACCTAAGTATTTGAAAAACCATTTGACAATAGGAAATACACTTCGGGTATGTAGACAACCAAATATATACACCAAACTGACAACGAACGAGTCACCGTTATTTCCAATCTTGGGGAACCCACAGTTTGCACCAGGTCTAGATAAAAGACAGTTTGGGGATTTGAGGGAGAAGAAAATTGAGCAGGCCTCGTCTTTCCTGTTACAAAGGAGATGGCCTTCAATTAACCAATTGATTGATAGAGGGGGAATATATAATATCCCTTTCTGGCAAGCAATTCAAATACATCACTATCTGGCCTCAATACCAAGACCAGAAAGTTTTGGTAGAGCATTAATGAGATTTGAACAACACTGTGTGAAGCCAGGGACCTTACTACACACATTATCAATCGCCTACGGGCTACTGACAGATCCGGATGATCAGCCGGAATTGTCTTGGCCGGGAAAATGGGGAAGGGATTTAGGATGTAATCTGACAAGTGAACAGGTCCAGAGGATATTAAGATTTACCTTTAAACCTTCTGGATGCGTCAAAATCCAAGAATTGAATTACAAGCTTATAACAAGATGGTATATTACACCCAAGAAAATACATAGATGGTTCCCGAGGGAATCAGGTTTATGCTGGAGATGCAAAAAAGAGGAAGGTACATTGTACCATATTTTCTGGACCTGTACAGATATAAAACCATTTTGGCAGGGAATAAAAAATATTATCCAAAAATTCACGGAATACAAAATTGAAGAAAATCCGCTTTTCTTCTTACTACAGGGGACAGAGATACCAGTAAGGAGATATGAAAATTCTATCATCCCGTATTTGGTTAATGCAGCTAAGGCATGTATTCCAGGTAATTGGAAAAAAACACAACCCCCCTCGAGGGCAGAATGGATACACAGAGTAGAGGATATTAGAAGAATGGAAGAGCTAATTGCTTTTTCCCAAGATAGACAGGAGAAATATAAAAAGATATGGGAATCATGGAATCTTTTTATGATCTCTGAGGAAGGGAAACAATTCACAGGAGGATAGATGGGAGGATAATGGAGAGGAGGGATAGTGAGTCCTCCATGCTGAAGGCAGTGGAGCAATTAACTAAACCTTTTTTTTTTTTTTTTTTTTATTGGGAGAGGGGGGGTGGAGGGAAGGGGGAGGAAGGGGCATGGGATGAAAAGGAAAAATAAGGAAGGAATAAAAGCCAAGTAAACATTGAAAGAATGGGAGCAATAAAGGTTTATTTGATATTGTATTACTTGTTGAAATGTTAATGTATTTAAGCTGTACTTCCTTAATAAAATTCATATTTGAAAAAAAAAAGAACTGCTGTCTGGTTTTTATTTTTTTGTCTGCATTTGTGGTGTGTATAAATTCAGTGTTTAAATCTTACAGCACTATAGGTGGGGTCTGTACCACCTATGACACCAACATGGCGGGTGTAATATTCACCAGCACTGGTGTTGTGTCTCCACCTACATATGCGTGTCTCCATTTACAAAATGCAAGGCTGCAGCATCATCACAGGTTGTATGACTAGACAGTCATGGAGACACAATATGATCATTGATACCGGAAAATAAAAGCTCAGTTTTTTAGCTGTAAGAATAAAATAAAAAGCAAATTGACAAATGACAGAGGTAACCAGCTACTAGCCCCTTTAAAAGTTTTCAGATTCCCGAAATTCAACTTTTAACTGAATTCGCTCATTGAAGCAAGGACAGCTATCCTGATAAAACCATGTACTCTTTTCTCCAAGGCTTTCTAAAACTCCTTTGTGTATATTTTCTATGAAATAGAAAAGATAATAGAACTATGTTTATTTCAATTGGCTTAGTTTTACATTTCAAAATGTTAAATATCTCAGATTCTTTGTAGTGCACAATATACAAGATTTAAACACTGAATCAAGGTTGAACAAAATGGTATTGCATTGGCAGTAATATATTTTCCTATGATTTAAGATGCGCAGTTGTCTATTCCACATGCATAACTGAAAAGCTTTACAATTACCGTCATGTCTTTTACAATTTCTATTGCTTCTGTCTCATTTCTTTTATTCTGGTTTACAATAGAAAAAAGTTTTAAATTGCAGAATTTTAGCCTACCATACATCAGTGGATTTTAGAGCCGAAACTTCAAGTACCAAAAAAATCACTGAAATGCATTCCTCGAAAGCCAATAAGCATAAACTGTAAATCCACTTTGTGTATGTAGCACCCTCTAGTGTGCTAGAAGTATACATATATTTTTTTCTGCTTAGTGTAGGTAAATTTGTGCAGGCTTGGCTGGCAGCCAAGCCTGTCTGTGTTTTTGCTGGGGTGGGCAGAGATCCAGGGAGAGCTAGATGAATCACAGGCAGCAGAGACCTCCCCTCTACTTCTCAAACTTACTGGAAACTTCCAGAAGAATGGGAGGGGAGGTAAGGTGGAGCTGCCTGGAGTATTGAGGGCCCTAACCAATCCCCAACCTGGGTTGACAGGGGGCAGGCCCCCTTAAATACTTTGGCTCGACCCAGCTGGGGAGAAGTATGTTCGGGTGGAAGATGGAGATGGAGTGTTAGGCTGTCGGTGGCCTTTGAGGGAGCTCCCCAGTCTGGGAGGGGGGGTGACCTTGGGCCTGGGCTCAGGTGTGAACAGGACCCTCTCTAGGCCAGGGGGCACAGGAGCAGGGAGAGGACAGTGGGAGAACACTGCCAGAAAAGTCTCCAAAAGCACAAGGGAACAGCCAAGAGGACTGGTGAGTGACACCCAGTCAGGAGGACTGGGAGGCATGCCTGACAGGACTGGGTTGATACAGTCTGGGATGGGTGCAGAGCCAGTCAGGAGGACTGTTGGGGCACGGGCAGTGGAAAAGGCCAGCTGCAGCCAGGAGGGCTGGCAGTGCCTGAATAAGTGATACTGGGAGCAGTAGCCACAGGTAGGACAGCTGACACTAAAGACTTCAATTTTTTCCACACCATAGGGGCCCACGGTCCCTGCCTGCAAAGAGCATTCGTCCAGATTCAGATGAGACTGTGCTGGATGTGAAACCTGTGCTAACTGGTCCTGGGAGTGATAGTCTGCAAGCAAGTGTGTGCTAGAGGTAGAAGAGGAGAGAATGTATATACTGGAATGTATATAGTTCAAGTCCCTTCAGAGTTTTATCGATCGAATGGGCATCCCATATACAACCTTCGCCATTCCAAGTTCAATTTCCCTAAATAAGAAAAAAAAAAAACAAACAAAGCTGCAAGGACTGCTTCTTGTCTCTTTGTGACTGGAAATTTGTGTGCCTGGCTGTGCAGGGTGGGAGGCGACCACATTCACCAGCCGCCCCTATGGGGTTAGTGCTACATGTACTCCAAATGCAAACCCAGTTACTTTATAAAAGTATAAGTGACACCATCATGGTGCTGTTCATAGCCTGTATGGACAACAGAGCAGTGGGAAGAATCCAGAATGTCACACCCACTACAGACTGCCTGAAGAGAACTTCTGGAGGGGGGCGGAGACAAGACCAGTCATTCTGCACACATAGGTAAAGGAGCAGTGACCGGTCTTTATTACAAAAAGCTCCTGAACTGAGTTTCATACTTGATTACTGCACAAGGACATTTTGATGTGCTTTGTATGTCTGGAAGAAACACAAAGCGCATCAAGATTCAGTAATGACTCTTTTATTTAGACAATATTTTTTATTTTTTTTACTCTGGAGTACAGTTAAAAAAAAGCAGATGAATTTAGGGAAATATCTTTGCTCTAGAGGGCTCTATAAACATGGAGGAGGTCTGGATAAAGTTATCAGTTTAGTTTCAAAACTTCTTGATACATTCTCTTTGTTTAACAGTAATTGTGCTTTACTGTTACTCATTTCCCAAAGTGATAGATTACGATGGGCTTTTCATTAGAATGTACTTGAATGTGGTTGTGTCACTGAGAACATAAAATATATCTGTACCCAAGAACAAAAATGTTATATAAGGTAGCTTACTAGGCCTAAGATTGGTGCCTGCGTTACTTTGATTATTTCAAGTATTTTCTGCTAAATAAATGTTGACCTCTTATAGAAATCTGGAGTCCTCGTAACTTTGTTGTAGTTCGTATCACCTACAGTAGAGTGACATGGCTGCTCCTCCATGGATACAGTTCAGCTAGTGAACATTGTCACAAACAAAAATTTCCCAGCACACTATCTAGCTTGTCTGCAAGCAAACCAAATTTTTGTTGCACACATTTGCAAATATATGTGGAAGCCTTGACGTGGGCACTGCCGCTTCCACGCAAAAAAAACTCTTTGTTTTAACATAAATTGTTAGGGTCAATTTGATTTTGTACTATCAGAATACTGCCTGCCCTTGTAGCCTTGCTCCTGCTTGAACATTAAGATCTTGTTCCTGTTTCAAGAAGCAGCTTTCATTGCTCAATGTGATGTCATCACAAGCATTCTTCCTTTATATATGACCTGGGATTACCTTCTATTACCCTTGGGATACTGATATCCATTGATGTTTATGAGCCTAAATTGCACCCCTGAGAGATGATCTGAGAGAAGGACCACAGCTAAGGTTATCAGGGTCCAGGACCCCTGCCATACGGGAGTGAACCCCAATATTAACTACAAGCTGGCCACCCCTGTTGGGGTATTTAGCTTTGGTAAGTGCGGGCTGTATTGAGAGGGGAGCACAAGATTCCTCACCCACACACCCACTCCGGATCACCTCAAGAAAGCCCCTTATAATATATATATTTTTGGACTTTGCACTTATCAACCACTTATGGACCTTTTTTAAATTTTAAATATTAATTTAATCACCTATTGATGTATCATCAATTTTCACAGTCCAATTTTTTCCTTGATATTTTCTTGCTGAGCCACAAGTTTGTGGATACAGTGAATCTTCACACCTGTCACTTTAATATTTTGTTCCTTTATATTGTTGCACAAGTTTGTGGATTTTGCCATTTTTCACACTTGTCACCTTAACACCATAATTTTGTAGCATTTGCACTTTATATGTCTATATTTAATTTATATATTTTATATATTTTTTAAATACCCACCTATATTACCATCAGAATATCTATTTAATCTTATCCAGCAAATTTTGCACCACCACTCAGCACTTTATTTATTTTAGCCACTTTGATATATTTATTATCAGCATCTACCTGTTTAAAATTACCACTTGTCACTTTATTGCACTATTTGCACGTGATATATATGTCCTTTGTATATATGGTTCATGTGAAACTATTTATTTAATTACTTGTGATTAATATGTTGGTAGCAGGATTTGGATGACATTTTATTTACATACTACACCTTCATTGATATAACATAGGCAGCGCCAATCACTTCACACACCCCCTAAACCTAAATTTGATTTGTTTGCAGGCCAATTGGTAAGTGTGTTGGAACATTTTTGTTTGTGATGTGCCTTGCCCTTCCATGCGCACCTTACTGCAAAGGCTAGTTATTAATTTGTAGTGGGTGCCATCTTTTTAGATAACTTTATCGCTGATCTGGTTCGGGGACACGTTGGATGCCTTCTGCTGCCCTTGCGTTCTTACTGGGCGTCCAAAGTGTCCCTCCCTAAGGAGGAGTTGGCTTCCTCCAGACAAACCTGCCTTAAATGTATCCACTGCTATATTTGCTCTAACTTGGAAACTCTCATAAATATAGAGTTAGGACCGCAGTATACAGAGAAGCCATGACGTGCGTACTGCGTCTTTCACATATATTTGCCAAAATGTGCAACAAAACCCTCTTATTTTTAACGTGAATTGTTAGACAAGGTCAATTTGGTCTTTTTGAAGGCTAGCTGGTAAGTGTGCTGGTAAATTTTTGTCTGTTTGCGATCTGCATTGCCTTTCTGTGTGCATATTGCTGCAAAGACCAGTTATAAATTTGGATGATTTCCATGTTTTTATGCAGTGAACATTGTCACTCTAAGACACCCTAAGATGGGAAAAGTATTACTGCCAGAATTAGTAGTAAAGAAAAGAAAGAGTAAAAACGAATGCAAAGGAAAGGAAACAAATGCAGTAAGAAATGGTGAGCTGCAATATATAACATTTTTGTTTTTGGGTTCAGGTAATAGGAACACTCTGATTCAGACGATTAACAGTCAGGAACATACTTCACTAACCAGTTGGCTCATTACTGTGTTGCAGCAGTTGTTCAGTAAGGGTGCATACAGTGTTATCTAACTCAGCCTTTTTGTAACCAGGGTGCCCTGATGTTTCTTCAGGGGTGCCTTGGCAAAATGCCTAAAAATTGACCAAAAATTGTATACAAGCCAGCAGATGGATGAAGCCTGTCTTTTAGTTACACAAAACCATGGGTTTTCATTATGCAACATTACGACTTTCTAGACACTGGCATCCTAACAACCAATGATGCCATCAGTTATTAAGGAGGATATCTGTTGCCTCCACAGCATCCTTGTTTGACCCTCATGTGCCCCTCTCCCTCAGCACTGAGGTGACATTAGCTGACTGATGGGGAGAAATAAAGGGTGAAGAGAAACATTGGATTACTAGTCAGTACCAGTGTGCAAAAGTGTATTTTCTTTGTAAAAATAAAACATCTCTAATGTTGGGTGTCCTACGTGTGTGGATGTTGCTGCATTATGTAAAGCTATTAGAACAGTTTTTTATATTTTAGAATGGGGTGGCTTGAGACTGTCCATATTTTAAAGGGTGTCTTGACTGAAAAATGGTTGAGAAACACTGGCCTAACTGACAACTGCTCATAAGAAGACTTGCAAGTATATAGAAGAAACCTGATCACAAAACTGTGGCACATCAAGTATGTGAAATTCAGAAATCACATTGAAGGTGTATGAACAACAAGTAACAATTTTTCAAACATAATTTAAAAAGTAAACTCATTGAAAAAAGAAGATATTCACCCTCTACTATCATTTTATCATTTTACTCCAACCTTATTTGTAAATGACAGGCCCACTTTTGTAAATTTTAAGCAAATAAAAAACCAGCAAGAACCTGAATTAAACAAGATGTTGCTGCCCACACTATTAAATGTAGAGATATTCCCAGTGTAATAAAACATGTCTTCAAGGTGACGATAACATTTGTGGATGTCCATTCAAACATATAGCCAAATATTCTGAGACAAGGGTCATGTACAAGCTTCAGTCAGTAAGTAAAAAAAATTAAAGCTGCTCATACACAGAGGTAGGTTGTTGTACTGTATAATAGTAGCATACCTAACATATCTGGCACCTGAAGTGGATCTTTTTTTTTTTTTTATTATTTTCAGTAATGATCATCATCATGCTTGGGGTAGGAGCTGAATTAGCTGGTTGGTAGGCAGCAGCAGCTGTAATTACAGTGGGAACTTTATACAGAGATGCTGAACTTATAATATTCTCCTTGTGCATGAGCTCAAAAACACTATCTTCTGCAAAATTACTATTATTGGAAAATAGTTTGGGTGGGTGAATGGTACAAAGAAGAAAAATGCAGTGTGAAACCCTGAAGGCATAGCCAATAAAGTGGGTTTAGCTTCATAGGGCATGGCGTGTAGCATGGAGTGAAAAAAGCATTGGTAAAATTGGCATCAATAATAACACCCAGCATTGGTGTAGGTGGCTGCAATAACCCCCCCTTCATTGGTAGATGCTGATAGTAATGTTAAACATCACATCATTGCTAGTCAGAATCTGAATGTAAAAATATCCTTCCTTTAATTTACTGTCAGTGACTGTCTGTAAAGATACCCTTCCTTGCAGTAGTTTAGTGGTTGTCTGTAAAAATACCACCCCTTACACATACCCATTCCTGTAGCATTGGTGGTAAGTGGCTAGCCAAGAAACCCCCCTCTAGCATTGGTAGTCAGTGGAAGTCTGTAAACATAAACTTCCACCAGCATTGGTAGTCACTTGTCAGTGGCAGGCTGTAACAATTGGGGATGATCGAACTTTTCAAAAGTTCGGTTCGACCAGAACACCCGAACTTCCCGAAAGTTCGGCCCGGATTTCAGAACCCCATTGAAATCAATCGGACCCAAACTTCGGTAATCAAAAAACAAAATTTTGAAGCCTTAAACCCAATATATGCCCCTAAAAAGTGCCTAGGGTTCTGGGTCATTCCCCAGGGACTATAAATCACACAAAAAAAAAGTTCTTAAAAATTGTCATTTTTGATAGAGAGCCAATTATTGAAAAAATTATTGAAAAAAAAAATGAGATTTCTTTGGATTTAGTGTCTGGGGGGTCTAAAAAGTGTACCTGTGAAGTTTCAGCCCTGTAGCATGTCCAGAACCAGAAAAAAAAGTTTGTTTGTATTAGAATTAATATAGAACAGGTTAGTAGCTTCGCTACTTTTACACCCGGCTTTTTGTTGCAGGCGTTTTATTGGGCTTTTTTGAGGACATGTTTGGAGTCAGGCATGACATCAGAACTTCTGTGTAGGGGTATATATACACACACACATATATGTATATATACACATACACATATATAGGTGTGAAAGTAGCAGAAACCTATGCTTGCGCTAATGAAATAATTAACAGGCATATGGCTTCTCTGCTGTAACACCTATATGTGTGTATGTGTATAAATACATATAAGTGTGTGTGTATATATACCCCTATACAGAAGTTCAGATGTTATGCCTGCCTCCAAAGACCCTCAAAAAATGCCCAAAAAAAACGCCTGCTGCAAAAACACACCTAGGCGTTTTTGTAGCTGGCGTTTTTTTGGGCATTTTTTGGGCGTCTTTGGAGGCAGGCATAACATCAGAACTTCTGTGTAGAGGTATATATACACACACACATGTATGTATATATACACACAAACATAAATAGGTGTGAAAGTAGCAGAAACCTATGCTTGCGCTAATGAAATAATTAACAGGCATGTGTCTCCGCTCCTATTACACCTATATGTGTGTATATGTATAAATACATATAAGTGTGTGTGTTCGAACCGTTCGATCATCCCTAGTAACAATATCCCCTTCCCCAGTATTAATGGTCAGTGGATAGATGGAAACTCCCCTCAGCTTTGGTGGCTAGTGGCTGGATGGAACAATAAACACCCCACACTATTGGCGGGATGTAAAAATAATCCCCAACATTGGTGGGCAGTGTCACTCAGGAGCAATAACACTCCCCCACCAGCATTGGTGTTCAGTGACAGACTGTAACAAAAACCTCTCCATAGCATTGATGGTCAGTGATGGTCATATGCTCCCACACCCAAACCTATCTCCCAGTTGGGGAGTTCTACTTTCAGATGCAGATCACTCTGCTGATAGCTCCAGCTTATTTCATTGCTGGGTGTGTTCCAGCTCCCAGCATACCACTGCCACTTATGTATGTTGAAGTGGCTATACCAGTGAACCTTTCACCCTCCCAAGGAATGGCATTGCTATATGAATCATTTTGGCTTCTTTGCGCTTTAAGAGTGTCAGGCGGTGTCTGAAATACAAATGGTAACAACCCAAAAACTTGACTTTGATGAAGGAGAACTATTGACGTAACACGTAGGGCAGAGCTCCTTAGAGGCATTAAGACAGAACAGAGGAGAAAGGTTCCCCCAGCCACAGCTTCAGTCCATCCGAGCACCTAAGCTATCAGCCAGCAACAGCAAGGAGGGGTGAGCCGTGGCAATCAAACCAGTTCTGCATACTGATTAGCTTGTATTTATAAACTAACATAGTGAGTATGGTTCTTAGTGTAAAATATAATTCCTAATAAGTCCTTTAAAAGCAAAGTGCACTATTAGGTTTTTTTTTTTCTTTCTTATATGTTTTATCTTTGTGAATTCGGGACTAATTTCATTGGAACCACAGTCCATTATGGATAGGTGATGCTGGCTTTTAAAGGGGAAAATGAGTGTGTGACCTTTATAAAGTCCATATTGGAAGGTGAGCAAACATCTGCAATTTATTGATGATGGAATTTCTCCTCTTTGCAACATGGGATTCATCAAACATTGAATAAAGGATTTTTAAATTTTGAGACACTGATGTGCATATGAACAATTTTTAAAAACGTTTTGTTTTTTCCTTTTTTTATTTTATCACAGACAGTACTAATTCAATTTTATTTCACTCCTGTGTGGACAGAAGTTCACCATCGCTTGGAATATATTTGAGACCTAATGATTTCTTTATATTTGATATGCTTTGATGGAGCACGGCATTGTTTTTGCACTAGATATATTATGTGGACTCGGGCACCTTTGATGCTGCAGCTAGATTGTGTGTGGTTGATTTTGATTGTTGATTTTATGTTTCTAATGCTATTTCACATTTTGAGGGGTGAGCGTGAAAAGTTTATTGAGTAATTTAATAATAACAATGACAGGATTAATAATTGAGTCTGGAGATTTAGAACTTCTGTTACTTCAGGTTGGAACTATGAGCAAAATAAAAATTAAAAAAAAAAATAATGCATTCTCACAATATCATCAACACTACAGTGTTTGAGTTTTTTTACATCCCCACTGTAACATAACATTAGTGCCTGTGGATCCTGCAAGAGGCTCAAATGATTTCCCACACTGCCTAGAACAAGTGGCAGTTCAGGGCTTCGGACAAACCATATAAGACTGCAGGGGATGCTTGCCATGATCAGCTTTTATTCATATGGTTTAAATCATTTATCTAAAAAAAAAAATTGTTGCTGTAATTGTCTATTAAGTGTTGGCTGGAGTTGGTATTTTAAGTATATCTAAAGAGGGTTAAAACCATTGTTAGTTTTTTCCTTGCCATCAGTTTGTAATTAGGGAGATTTTCCTTCACTTCCTGCCCTATACAAAAGAAAGTGAGAGGATATCTTTGTGCGGGAAATCATCTCTTAGACAATTGTCACATGACCAAGTATATCCACCTCAAGATTTCCCCTCTATTCCAGTACTGGTGGCAACTCAAATGCTTCGGCCTAAATATTAATAATAATAAAATAATAGAAATATCAGTTTCTTTAACAGCTTCCGGACCGCCCACCGCACATTTACTGCGCCAGGCTGGCCCTCCTGCCAACAAAGCCCTACGTCGGTCACGTGCTTGCTGATGGGGAATGAGCGCGCTCTTGTCCCCACTAGGCAGCGGAGATGGAGATGCATGGGGCCAGCAGCCGCGATTGCCCCCGGGCATCCGCGATTGTTCCCCGCTGAGAAAAGAATGGTCAGCTGTTGTAAACACAGCTGACCATTCTTCTCTCTGGAATGATCATATAGTGTCTGTGATCCTTCTATATAGGATCACAGGTTTCTATGGTAATTTCACAAGTCCATCCCCCCACAGCACTGATTACTGTAGTAATGTTACTAGTCCCCCCAAAAGCGTCAAAAATGTCAGTTAGGGGTCCAATCTGTCCTCCACAATGCTGCAGCCCCGCTAAAACTCGCAGATCACAGCCATTACTAGTAAAAAAAAAATAATTAAATAAATAAAAATGACATAAATCTTTCCCCTAGTTTGTAGACGTAATAACTTTTGCGCAAACCAATCAAAATACGCTTACTACAATTTTATGTAGCAGAATACAAATTGGTCAAAAAGGATGAAAATTTTAGATTTTTCCTGTGAAAACACACATCAGCACTTTAATTACCAATGATACGAAAACTTGCCTAAATTTTGTAACACACATAAAGGGCCAAAGAAGAAAAATACACAATAGATTGGCCAAACATGAAGCTGTTTTGCTTGATTCTGAACAATTGGAGTGTCAGAAATGTGTTACCTTGCCCGATATGTATATAAACCATTTATTGCAAGTTGGCTAACTCTTCTTTGATAGCAAAGTACGGTGCTTGCTTATGCATAATGTACAAAAACTTTTTTGAAATACCTTAGTCACCAAAGCAATGCAAATAGGAATTGGTGAACACTGTGGGAAGCAAGGCTGTACTTTGCATATCTGCTTTGTATCATACCAGATCTAAACAAGGAACTTTTGACCACTTATAAAGGCAAGGATCTGTGTATTCATCTACATCACAGCCATGCTACCTGTAGGGTTCAATGAACTAGAGGACCCTATACAATATGTTCCACTCAGGCTGTGCTGATAAGACCTGAATATCTATTTACACAAAAGGCCATCTGGCTATACAAGCCTGCATTTCATTTTCAGCAGAGAATAATATGGGAATATTCAAACTTTTTCAACTCCCAGGTATTTTCTCTGTGCTTTTCCACACCACAAAAATGTCAGCGCACATAATAAGATGGTGGGTGTCCAGAGGCTTCATGTTGTCAGATATTATTTAGAGTCCTTCCTAACTATACCTAAAAAAGTGAAAAAAAGTGAAAATTTTAAATTTCAACTTTGAGTTGATTTATTTGATTGGGGTGAAGCTCTGCCGACTTCCATCTTTCAGGCAAAAATGCATTTTTATATTTTCCTTGAAAATGATTAGGTATTTATTACAAAATGGAATTACACAAAATTTACAAAGCTCTGGAACAAAGTGCAATGGGGTTGATTTACTAAAGGCAAATAGACTGTGTAGTTGCTCCAGAGCTTAGTACACGAGCAGAACTTCTATCATCCAATCACGTGCAAGAAAAAATGCTGCTTTTTATTTTTTGGTGCACGTGATTGGGTATTCTTTGCAAAGTGAAGCTTTACCTCATTTACTAAGCTCTGACCTTTCAAAGTGCAATTGCACTTTGCAAAGTGCACGACCTTTAGCTGAACCTGCGATCTGTGTCTGTGTCACATAATCCCCTCCCCCCACACACGTCAGTAAGCATGAGGCACACATTTAACCTCTTGATCACCAACAGTGTTAACCTCTTCCCTGCCAGTGTCATTATTACAGTAACAGTGCATATTTATAGCACTGATTACTGTAGTAATGTCACTGGTCCCCCCAAAAGTGTCATAAATGTCAATTAGGGGTCCGATCTGTCTACCGCAATGTCGCAGTCCTGCAAAAAAAAAATCGCAGATCGCTGCCATTACTAGTAAAAAAAATAAACAATAAAAATTACAAATCTTTCCCGTAGTTAGTAAATGCAATAATTTTTGCGCAAACCAATCAAAATACGCTTATTGTGATTTTTTTTTACAAAAAATATGTAGCAGAAAACAAATTGGCCTAAAATGTTAAAAAATTTTGATTTATACATTTTTTGGGGGGAATGTTATATATCAGAATGTGAAAAATATTGCTTTTTTTTTTCAAAATTGTCGCTCTTTTTTTCAAAAAATACAAATCGCACAGGTGATAAAATACCACCAAATGAAAGCTTTATTTGTGGGGGAAAAAATGACATAAATTTAATTTGGGTACAGCATAGCACGACCATGCAATTGTCCGTGAAAATAACGCAGTGCCAAAACGCAATGGGGTAAAATCAGGAATGGGGTAAAATCTTCTGGTCTTAAAGTGGTTAAAAATAGGCTCATTGAGAATTTTTTTGTCAAAGACATGTAGCTTAATACATTGTGGCCTAAATATATGACAAAAATTTAATATATTGGATATTTTTTAACTGTCAAAGTAGAAAATGTAAATTTTTTCGCAAAATTTCCGCTCTTTTTTTATTAATATCGCAAAAAATAAAAAGCGCAGAGGTGATCAAATACCACCAAAAGAAAGCTCTGTTTGTGGGAAAAAAATGATGTAAATTTCGTTTGGGTACGGCGTTGAAAAATGTATGGTAATGCACTTGGGCGTCAGAAATACGAGCCCAAGGTACTCACTAGGGGGGGAACCTCTGGGTGAATCTAAGATGGAAAAGGACCCGGGGGTCCTAGTGGACAACAGGCTTGGCTGTGGCATGCAATGCCAAGCCGCTGCAAGCAAAGCCAACAGAATACTGGCATGTATAAAAAAAGGGTATTCACTCCAGAAATAAAGAGATTATTCTCCCACTTTACAAGACCCTGATCCAGCCACACCTGGAGTATGCCGTCCAGTTCTGGGCACCGGTCCTCAGGAAGGATGTGCTGGTACTGGAGAGAGTCCAGAGAAGGGCAACAAAAAATAATTATGGAAATGGAGGATCTCAGCTATGAGGAAAGACTAAAAGCATTGAACTTATTCTCTCTGGAGAAGAGACGCTTAAGAGGGTATATGATATCAGTGTACAAATATTGTACTGGTGACCCGAGCATAAGGAACAAACTAGTCAGAGAAAGGGAATACAATAAGACACGTGGCCACTCACTAAAACTAGAGGAAAAACGGTTTAACCTTAAAACACGTAGGGGGTTCTTTACTGTCAGAGCAGTGGGGATGTGGAATTCTCTTCCACAAGCAGTGGTATCAGCAGGGAGCATCGATAGTTTCAAAAAACTATTAGATGGGCACCTTAAAGACCACAACATACAGGGGTATACAATGTATGGTTAACAGCAAACACACACACACATCATAGGTTGAACTGGATGGACTGATGTCTTTTTTCAACCTCACTAACTATATAACTATGTAACTGTGTAACATAAAAACACACTGGGAGTAATTAAAAAAATATTACAATACACTCAAATGCATAAAAACTTACAGGACCCTCAATAATGTCTACAAAAGAATATTGTGTAGCCGTGAGCGGACTACAGTTATCTGACACTGCAGACTTGTCCTCTGCCTTCCCAGATTGCCTCTATATTCCCCTAGTGCTGGGCTTGGATTACATGCATCATACTCCTGAACCTAGAACAGACATTACTGAACTGAGGAACTATCCATGAACTACACCTCCCAGCAAGCCATCTGCTCCAGGCGAGATTTGAGGAGGGGGACCATAAAGGGTTCTACTGACCAGGCCCATGCTCTCTTGCTTCCCAGGATCCAGGGGCGGACTGGCCTGGGGGGAAAGGTGGCAATTTCCCCCTGGGCCGCCTGGATTCACTGTAAATGGGCCGCTGTGCTGGCAGCGCAGAGCTGCACATGTCCGGTACTGGTGGTGTGCTACTGCTCGGGCGGCTCCAGCGCGGGGTTAACAGAGTGGAGGAGCAGTGACAGAACGCCTCTCTCACTCACTGCAGCTACGAGCCGATCGTCCTGTGACAGGGCTGAGAGTGTTGTATCCCTGCAGAGCACAGCCCTTCCCCCCTCCTCTACACAAATGGGAGAACAGATCTGCTCTGTCTTCTCCCGCCCCTCTCTCCCTGTGCACGCTGGAAACTTCAGATCCTAAACATGAGGCATCAGACAGTCCCATCCTAAACATGAATCCGCTGACTGAGCCAGTGAGGCTGCTGCTGGGACTGTACAAGTGAGTGAGCTGTGACCACACTCTCCCCTCTTTACTCTTTCTTCCCACTCCATCTCTACAGAATACCTCTCCCCCAGCCTTGTTTAACCACTTGCCTACTGGACACTGTCACCCCCTTCTTGCTCAGGCCAATTTTCAGCTTTCAGCGCTGTCCCTCTTGGAATGAAAATTGCGCGGTCATGCTACACTGTACCTATATGACAGTTTTATCATTTTTTTTCCCCCACACACAATTCAAGCTTTCTGTTGGTGATGTTTGCTTAAAAAAAAAAAAAAAAACCAAAAAATTTTTTTAACCACTTGCCAACCAGCCGCCACATTTATACAGTGGCAGGTCAGCAGGTTACCATGTACGGCGGTCCACAGGAGCGATCCTGGGGACGTGTGCCCACTCGCCAGCAGGGTAGCCAATCCATGGGGGCCAGCAGCCACAATTGCCACCAGGCGCCTGCAATCACTCCCCTTGGAGAGAGAACGGCGGTCTGCTGTTGTAACACGGCAGACCGTTGTTCTCTCAGAAATCAATACAGAGCTCCTATTATCCCCCTTTTTAGGAACACAGGTCTCTGTGTTCATTTCACAATACCATCCCCTCTAACAGTTAGAAAACACCCCTTAGGCTCACACTAAACCCTTTGATCGCCCCAGGGTTAACTCCTTCCCTGCCAGTGTCATTATTACAGTGACAGTGCATATTTTTAGCACTGATTACTGTAGTTATGTCACTGGTCCCCCCAAAAGTGTCAAAAATGTCAGTTAGGAGTCCGATCTGTCCGCCGCAATGTCACAGTCCCGCTAAAAATTGCTGATTGCCGCCATGAATAGTAAAAAAATTAAAACAAATAAAAATGACATAAATATTTCCCCTAGTTTGTAGACATGATAACTTTTGCATAAATCAATCAAAATACGCTAATTGGGATTTTTTTTTACCAAAAATATGTAGCAGAATAGAAATTGGCCTAAAATTATGAAAAATTTTGATTTTAATTTTTTTTTTAATTGGGAATGTTATATAGCAGAAAGTGAAAAATATACATTTTTATTTTTTTTTGCAGAATTGTTGCTCTTTTTTTGTTTATAGCACAAAAAAATGTATTTGGGTACAGCATTGCACGACCGCGCAATCGTCAGTTAAAGTAACACAGTACCGAATTGCAAAAAATGGCCTGGTCCTTAAGGGGGCAAAACCTTCCTGTCCAGAAGTGGATAACATGTTTTTCTAGGTAGCACTGATGTGGAGGCACTAATATGCCTCACTTATCGGGACTGATGTGGAGGCACTAATATGCCGCACTTATCGGGACTGATGTGGAGGCACTAATATGCCTCACTTATCGGGACTGATGTGGAGGCACTAATATGCCGCACTGATGGGCACTGATAGGCACTGATAGGTAGCACTGATGTGGAGGCATTAATATGCCGCACTGATGGGCGGCACTGATAAGCAGTACTAGCAAGACATTGTGTTGCTCCAGGACAAAAAGCCTCCGTTCAAAGTTCAGGCTCAGAAAGGAAATTCAGGTGCACGCCCTGGTTTCAACAGAAGCATATGGAAGAAATGGACTGGATAGTGGCACTCCAAAAAAATGAACCATTTATTGAAGAAAAAAAAGATACAAAAATACATGAAGGATGATCATACCATAGCGGAAATGATGACACTGGCAGCTAACGCATTTCACACCCAAGCTGGTGCTTAGTCATAGCATGATTGGAGTGCCGCCATCCAGTCCATTTCTTCCACATGATAAGCAGTACTGTTTTGAACTGATGCAATGATGGGCAGCACTGATGAGCAGGCACTGATGGGCACTGAAAGGCAGCACTGATTGGTGTCACTGATAGACACAGACTGGCGTCACCTGCTGGGCAATGCTGAGGCTGCACTGTAATGCTGTGCTCTGATTACCTGTACAGGTCTCCCCTGCGAGGATGCTGCTAATCTGGCTCTCCACATTTACACGTGATCGGCTGTGATTGGACACATAATGAGTTGCTGCATTGGCTCTTTAACAGATCAGGGTCATGCCATGTCATATATGTCTTGCTTCATAACATCAATACCCAATATAAAACCAGGTGGGCATGGATGGAGAGCTGATTCAGTGGTTCAACGGGCCACTTGAGTAGACTTGCCCTCCAGGCCTAAGGCTGCCAGCCCTCCCCTGCCAGGATCCATCAAGTGTGCACCAGTTTGCCATTGTGTGAGAGGATCATGGCCTATCATGCGACTCACAGCATTCGTAGCTCCAGCCCAGGTGGGACAGACGCCGCTCACTACACCAGGGGTACCCCCAGCAGCATCGCTGATGGCATCACAGTCGGGTTACTCACTGAATTGACAACTACAGCCATCTCAGGCCGCATGCAGTACGGAGAGTTGACTGGGATCATTCATCAAGAAGCCAATAAAGGTCTTTAGGATTGATGAGAGGGCATTTGCCCCAAATCCAGTTACCAGCCACTAAAACATATCTCTGAACACTGTATACAGGCACCTTATACTTGGATTGCTAAGATGATTGCCACTAGTCAGAAGAAGCTGCCCTGCATTGATTGCTTATCACTATACTATACTTACTATACTTACTATATTATACTTATGAATACTTTGTTTCTTTGAGCTCCAACTGCCGGTGAAGAGAATTGCAAGGCATTGCATTCTGAACACTGCTATTTTATTTCTCTTAAAGGGGACACGCTACTGGTATCTATATTACTTCATCTCTCGTTAGGATAAAGGTATTATAGGCCGGCCTGGGGTTCTCCTTTAGCAGTAGTATTATGTGCAGCAACCAATAACTTTCTTGAGAGATCCATTTACTTACTGTCTGTTATTGTGTACATTGGTATTCACTTGTTCTTGCTAATTGTCATTTAACAGCTTTAAGATCTATTTCAACCGAGTCTTGGTTGTTTATCCAGGACTTGGCTGACTAATACCATTTTAAGTCTCTTCTTTTGATTAGGTAAATTAGGTAAATTTGAAAGGTCTAAAATAATCTGCATTGTGTTAGTGTGTTATTTAAAGGTATACACAACATGTCTGAACCTAGAGTGTCAGGAGGGCTGGAAAGTTCACAGGGTCAAGGAGGCACAGAAGAACATGCAATTTCGAGCAATCCCCAAGGGGAATGTATGTATATATGGTTATGAGCAGCCTTTTTAATAATATTATTATTTTACGTTTGTTTTTTTGTTTTTTTTCATGCAATTTTTGTCTTAGAGACACAGGAGGAAATGAAAGGAAATCTGTCCAAAGCGAGAGGAAATCCCACCTCAGACACACACTGTAATAGGTATTCCCAATAGAATATTTCCTCGTACCTCCTCTTCTGGGGACAACTGTAAAACCTTCGATGTCCTATCATTGTCTGTCCCAGTGCCAATGAACACTAGGACTGAGAGAGAGGGTGAATTTTCCCAGTGGGGACCCAGACAGTAATAATGGCCTAACAGGTATTTTAACACTTCCCCACTCTATCCATGGCTAAAATAAAGTTTGGAATTTAGACAACAATATTTGTAAACTAAATGATTTATAAACTAATTATAATATAATTGTCAATTAATAAAAATAAAACTGAAATAAAATGAACATAAAAATAAAACTAAGAACAAAATCTCTTTAAGAAGAAGGCCACATTTTAGGATCCAAAGATCTATCCAAATCCATACCTGTTCAATATATACAACAAAATAAAATATTACAAGTATAAAAGCTTAAAACTTGGGTCTGTCTTTGTAAATTAGGAACTTTTGGCAACTGTGTATTTCTCTGCCAAAGAGATGTCAGCAAAGGCCCAGACCCCACTTATCACATGAGTCATTTGGGAGGAAAGAAAATTCCAGTGAATTATTGCTGCCCGCCTAACGTTAAGAACACAAATGTCTTTATTCTATTTAGAACAAAGGCTGTCAGGAGCTGGGTACACAAGACTAGACTGAATATTTATTGTGTTTTACTGGAAACTGTAAATGACTTTAAAAACACACACCAGGAGCAGTTTACATTCTCTACAGAATCATGGCCACTACCAATCTGTCACATAAAAATTAAATTACACAAGAAAAAAGTTTCATGATTTTTATTAATGTTCGGAATGTTATCAAACAAAAGCCTCTTATTTGATTCTTTACTTTTCAATTTAGTGCTTGGTAGAGATAGTGATAAAGTTTATTGGCTTATTTACTCTCCTAATTTACTTGGATGGGTTTTACTTTCAATTAACCCCTTTATGCTCTGTACGCTCTTTCAATTATTTTACTCTATATGGCATAGAGTGTGTGTTGAAAATAAAATTAATATTCTGTTAACTTCAAAGGCAATTGCGTTTTTGTTTGCTATATAAATTTTACACCCCATTGTAAAGAAATTTATCGGTTTGTTACAATCTTATTAGCTGCTCTCACTCTATTGCTTCAAAATGCTTGTTAATAATATTTATTCTACTCTAAAACATGCCTTGGAGCAGCTGATTTTTTTTAAAGCAGCTCTATTGTGCGTGTTTAAAACTAGGACACCTGAGCAAGGAAACAACAGAAATCAGCCACAAAAATTAGATGTCATTTGGACTTTCTGACTACCGAACTATTGTTTGCCTAAATAATTGTTACTTTAACTTTTATGCTCCATTTTTATCATCACATAGTTAGAAAGGTTGAATGAAGACACCAGTCCATCCATTTTAATGTGTATGTGTACCTGCATGCATGCATGTGTGTATATGTTGCCACCAATTCCCATATCCCTGTATATTGCATTCGCTAAGAAACACATCCAAAAGTATTTCGAACTTATCAATACTCCCCACGACACTACCAACTGTGAAATCATGATCCATATCCTTACCACTCTAACAGTAAAGAACCCCTTACGCAGTTTAAACTACATCAAACTACATTGATGGCCCGGTGTCTTCTTAAAAGAGAAGTAGGGTCAAAGCTCTTTTGGCCATATTTATCTTCTGGGTTACAGGAGTGCACTTATTTTTCACTCCTGTCACCCAGATTTAGCCAACAAAGTACAGTCGGCTGACATCAAAGAGCTGCAGGGATCCCGACAATAATGTCTGGATCCACCCAGATGCCTGACCGGAAGCTGATTCTCCCCTTGCCCTCTTTACAGACAGGTGCTCCAGTGAGCACTATAGAGGCAGAGCAGAGAGCGGTGACTGACAGTCACCGCTCTCTGCTCAGTGAAGATCGAAAATTGAGCAATCCGTGGTCATTTGATTGCTCTGTTCTTAATATTAGAGTTGATGGGGGACTGCTGCAGCATCTTATCGATGCTGCAGCCACATAAGTGTGTATACAGTATATGTTTGTTTTTTTAATATCCTTTACTTCTCCTTCAAGAGACCAAAGATTAAATAGTTCCTATGCGAGAAGTACCATTTAGATATTTGTATACTGTGATCATATCTCCTCTTAAGCGTCTCTTCTCCAAGAAAAATAAGTTTAATATTTGTAGTTGCTCCTCAAAACTGAGGTCCCTCAGCCCCCTTATTAGCTTTATTGCCCTTCTCTGGACTCTTTCCAGTTCCAGCATATCCCTCCTGAGGATTGGTGACCAGAACTGGGCGGCATACTCAAGATGTGGCCGAAACAGAGTTTTGTAAAAGTGTTAAAATTTAGTTTTAACTCCTGAATAGATACCCTTTTTAGTGCATGCTAATAGTCTGCTGTCCTTGTCTACTGAGGCTTGGTGTTGCATGCTTTTGCCAAGCCTTTGATTTACTAGGAACCCCAGAAATCAAATTCTTTGTGGATGATTTTTGAGAATAGAGAAGCTGGGGTCCATCATCTATTTGTGGTTCACTACTCTGAAAACCACAAGCCAGAAAGAAGCTGACATGTCAATGGCATGTGAAATATAGGAAATGCCAAAAATACAACTCCCAACAATATTTTTTGTGCTCAGAAGCATTAAAATAAATCAAGAGAACAAATAATATTATGTCGTATTTAAGTGGTCTTAAGGGATAAAGCACTATGTCCGGAATTTCATTTATGGCTGAGCGAAGTTCCATGGATGGGAGTGTGCTTACTTATGTACCTTAAAGAAAACAGTCTGGTACCGTTTGGAGAGTCCCCTGTCTGAGGATCTGTGGACATAGGAGTTGGGTCATTTGGATCAGAACTAGGGTTGAGCGGACACCTAGATGTCCGTGTTCGACGGGTTCGGCCGAACTTTAAAAAAAAGTCCGGGTCCGTGTCCCGGACTTTTACCGAACTTTTCCCGGACACCGAACCCCATTGAAGTCAATGGGGACCCGAACTTTAAGGCACTAAAATGGCTCTAAAACACCAAAGGAAAGGGCTAGAGTGCTGCAAATGGCAGCAAAACGTAATTAAGAGCATGGCAAGTGCTCTGCAAACAAATGTGGATAGGGAAATAACTTAAAACAACAAAAAAAAACAGAAAAATAAAACAATGTTCTTCTTCATCTCTGAAGGACGAGGCCCATATGGAGTAGGAGGGAGGTTGAGGTGGTGGTGGATGTGGCGGTGACATAGGCGTGCGCACAGGGTGTGCTGGGTGTGCCTGGGCACACCCTAATCACCTAGGGCACATAGCATTGCCAGTGAGGAGATGGGAAAGATCTCCCTGGGACCTGCTCTGCTCTATTTCTCCTTGCCTACAGGTACATGGCCCCGATACATTACTCTCCCTGCTGGCAAACACATGCATGTGTATTTCAACTTTGGGGTGCACACCTTAATGCAATAGGCTGCGCACACCTATGGGCGGTGTAGGTGGAAGCGGCGGTGGAGGAGGACCAGGGCCGGATTAACAGCATCATGGGCTTGGTGCTGAGGATTTTGAAGGGCCTTAAGGGCCGTGCCTTGCCATGCACCCAGAGGAGGAAGGGTGCAGCCATGCATGCCTAATTCAACATGGGATGCTGTCTCTGAAGCCCATAAACACATCCATGCATCGCCAACTGTCCCTCCTTGTCCGGCCTTCACGCTGTGTGGGGAGGTTCTGAGGGTGCTGCCTGGGGAAGCGAGCATAGAAGCCAGACTTCTGTGTTTACAAGTGACAGAAGAGCGGTAACAGTGAATATGGCCAACCCGGGGCCTATATAAAAGGTAGGGGCCTGGAGCTGCAGCTCCAATAGCCCCTACATTAATCTGGCCCTGAGGAGGAGGACGAGGTAGCCAACACTGCTTCTTTTCAAAAATTTTAAATGAGGGTACACCCCAAAAGAGTGAGAAAGAGCAAAAATGGAACAATGGGTGGGTAAGGTCGGTATCCATTGCTATTCTGCATAAGGTACGGAAAAGTCCCGTGGGATCCATGCCTGGTTCATTTTAATGAACGTGAGCTTGTCCACATTGTCTCTGGACAGGCGGCTGCGCTTGTCTGTTATAACGCCCCCAGCCGTGCTAAATACCCGTTCAGATAATACACTGGCTGCAGGGCACGCCAGCACCTCCAAGGCATAAAGGGCAAGCTCAGGCCATGTGCCCAATTTGGAGACCCAGAAGTTGAAGGGGGCAGACCCGTCATTCACTACATGTAGGCGTGTGCACACATACTGCTCCACCATGTTGGTAAAATGCTGCCTCCTGCTAAGACGTTCCATCTGAGCTGCTGGTGCTGCTGTTTGTTGTGGCGTGCTGACAAAGCTTTTCCACATTTCGGCCATGCTAACCCTGCCTTCTGAGGTGCTGGCGGTGCCCTGGTTGCGTTGGCGACCTCCTCCTCCTCCTCCTCTGCCTTGTGCTTCCACTGTGGCCCCGCTGTCAGATGGGAATGCCAGCAGCATGGCGTCTACCAGCGTGCGCTTGTACTCGCGCATCTTGCGATCGCGCTCCAGTGAGTGAATTAAGGACGGTACGTTGTCCTTGTAACGGGGATCCAGCAGCGTGGCCACCCAGTAATCAGCACAAGTTAGAATGTGGGCAACTCGGCGGTCGTTGTGGAGACACTGCAGCATGTAATCGCTCATGTGTGCCAGGCTGCCCAGAGGCGACGAAAGGCTGTCCTCTGTGGGAGGTGTATCGTCCGTGTCCTCTGTATCCCCCCAGCCACGCACCAGTGATGGCCATGAGCTGGCCTGGGTGCCACCCTGCTGTGAACATGGTTCCATCTCCTCCTCCAGCTCCTCCTCCTCCTCATCCTCCTCATCCTCCAGAACTGTGCCCCTGCTGGACAATTGTGTCCCTGGCGTTTGTGTGTGCAGGAACCCACCCTCGGAGCCCCTTGCGAATGACTGCCCTGAAAGCCTTTGAAATGTTACCTCTTCATCCTCCTCCTCCTCCTCCTCATCCTGTGCCACATCCTCTTCCATCATCGCCCAAATTGTTTTTTCAAGGAGGCATAGAAGTGGGATAGTTAAGCTGAGAATGGCGTCATTGCCACTGGCCATGTTGGTGGAGTACCCAAAACAGCGCAACAAGGCACAATATATGCAAATGTCAAATATGCAAACTATGCCGCAATTTAATGTTTTTTACACCAAAAGGGTGTGTATTGAATAGCGGAATAGGATAAAAAACTGTATCTCACACGTACAAACACAGACTAGGCCCGATTAAATTTTTTCCTACCCTAAAGGGAGGATGAGGAAGAGGAGTATGGAACATGCAGCACCCTCAAATCTTCAGAAGTATGAGATGAACCCCAAAAACTTGGAAAGGTGGATCTCTCTCACACGTACCAACACAGACTATCCCCCAATTTAACTGATCCCCAAAGGTTTTTGATTAAATAGCGGAATAGAAAATATGATCCAAAAAAAGTGTATGTATATCACACGTACACAACCACACTAGGCCCCAATTACTATTGTTTGTACCCCTAAAAGGCTAGATGAGGAGTAGGGGGGGTATGGAACAGGCAGCACCCTCAAACCTTCAGAAGTATGAGATGAACCCCAACAACTTGGAAAGGTGGATCTCTCTCACACGTACCAACACAGACTATCCCCCAATTTAACTGATCCCCAAAGGTTTTTGATTAAATAGCGGAATAGAAAATATGATCCAAAAAAAGTGTATGTATATCACACGTACACAACCACACTGGGCCCCAATTACTATTGTTTGTACCCCTAAAAGGCTAGATGAGGAGTAGGGGGAGTATGGAACAGGCAGCACCCTCAAACCTTCAGAAGTATGAGATGAACCCCAACAACTTGGAAAGGTGGATCTCTCTCACACGTACCAACACAGACTATCCCCCAATTTAACTGATCCCCAAAGGTTTTTGATTAAATAGCGGAATAGAAAATATGATCCAAAAAAAGTGTATGTATATCACACATACACAACCACACTAGGCCCCAATTACTATTGTTTGTACCCCTAAAAGGCTAGATGAGGAGTAGGGGGGGTATGGAACAGGCAGCACCCTCAAACCTTCAGAAGTATGAGATGAACCCCAACAACTTGGAAAGGTGGATCTCTCTCACACGTACCAACACAGACTATCCCCCAATTTAACTGATCCCCAAAGGTTTTTGATTAAATAGCGGAATAGAAAATATGATCCAAAAAAAGTGTATGTATATCACACGTACACAACCACACTGGGCCCCAATTACTATTGTTTGTACCCCTAAAAGGCTAGATGAGGAGTAGGGGGAGTATGGAACAGGCAGCACCCTCAAACCTTCAGAAGTATGAGATGAACCCCAACAACTTGGAAAGGTGGATCTCTCTCACACGTACCAACACAGACTATCCCCCAATTTAACTGATCCCCAAAGGTTTTTGATTAAATAGCGGAATAGGAAATATGATCCAAAAAAAGTGTATGTATATCACACGTACACAACCACACTAGGCCCCAATTACTATTGTTTGTACCCCTAAAAGGCTAGATGAGGAGTAGGGGGGGTATGGAACAGGCAGCACCCTCAAACCTTCAGAAGTATGAGATGAACCCCAACAACTTGGAAAGGTGGATCTCTCTCACACGTACCAACACAGACTATCCCCCAATTTAACTGATCCCCAAAGGTTTTTGATTAAATAGCGGAATAGAAAATATGATCCAAAAAAAGTGTATGTATATCACACGTACACAACCACACTAGGCCCCAATTACTATTGTTTGTACCCCTAAAAGGCTAGGAGTAGGGGGAGTATGGAACAGGCAGCACCCTCAAACCTTCAGAAGTATGAGATGAACCCCAACAACTTGGAAAGGTGGATCTCTCTCACACGTACCAACACAGACTATCCCCCAATTTAACTGATCCCCAAAGGTTTTTGATTAAATAGCGGAATAGAAAATATGATCCAAAAAAAGTGTATGTATATCACACGTACACAACCACACTAGGCCCCAATTACTATTGTTTGTACCCCTAAAAGGCTAGATGAGGAGTAGGGGGAGTATGGAACAGGCAGCACCCTCAAATCTTCAGAAGTATGAGATTGTGTTCACTGTACCCCACAAAGATTGAGTTCACTGCACCCCACAATGATTGTGTTCACTGCACCCCACAAAGATTGTGTTCACTGCACCTCACAAAGATTGTGTTCACTGTACCCCCCAAAGATTGTGTTCACTGCACCCCACAAAGATTCTGTTCACTGTACCCCACAAAGATTGTGTTCACTGCACCCTAAAAGGATGTTGTTCACTGCACCCCACAAAGATTGTGTTCACTGCACCCTAAAAGGATGTTGTTCACTGCACCCCAAAAAGATTGTGTTCACTGTACCCCCCCAAAGATTGTGTTCACTGCACCCCACAAAGATTGTGTTCACTGCACCCCAAAAAGATTGTGTTCACTGTACCCCCCAAAGATTGTGTTCACTGCACCCCAAAAAGATTGTGTTCACTGTACCCCCCAAAGATTGTGTTCACTGCACCCCACAAAGATTCTGTTCACTGTACCCCACAAAGATTGTGTTCACTGCACCCCAAAAAGATTGTGTTCACTGTACCCCCCCAAAGATTGTGTTCACTGCACCCCACAAAGATTCTGTTCACTGCACCCCACAAAGGATTTTGTTCACTGCACCCCAAAAAGATTGTGTTCACTGCACCCCAAAAAGGATTTTGATCACTGCACCCCAAAAAGGATGTTGTTCACTGCACCCCAAAAATGATTTTGTTCACTCCACCCCAAAAAGATTGTGTTCACTGCACCCCACAAAGATTGTGTTCACTGCACCCCAAAAAGATTGTGTTCACTGTACCCCCCAAAGATTGTGTTCACTGCACCCCACAAAGATTCTGTTCACTGTACCCCACAAAGATTGTGTTCACTGCACCCCAAAAAGATTGTGTTCACTGCACCCCAAAAAGGATGTTGTTCACTGCACCCCAAAAAGGATGTTGTTCACTCCACCCCAAAAAGATTGTGTTCACTGCACCCCACAAAGATTGTGTTCACTGCACCCCAAAAAGATTGTGTTCACTGCACCCCAAAAATGATTTTGTTCACTGCACCCCAAAAAGGATTTTGTTCACTGCACCCCAAAAAGGATGTTGTTCACTCCACCCCAAAAAGATTGTGTTCACTGCACCCCAAAAAGATTGTGTTCACTGCACCCCACAAAGGATTTTGTTCACTGCACCCCAAAAAGATTGTGTTCACTGCACCCCAAAAAGGATGTTGTTCACTGCACCCCAAAAAGGATTTTGTTCACTGCACCCCAAAAAGATTGTGTTCACTGCACCCCACAAAGGATTTTGTTCACTGCACCCCACAAAGATTGTGTTCACTGCACACCAAAAAGGATTGTGTTCACTGCACCCCAAAAAGATTTTGTTCACTGCACCCCAAAAAGATTGTGTTCACTGCAGCCCAAAAAGATTGTGTTCACTGCAGCCCAAAAAGATTGTGTTCACTGCAGCTCACACACAGAAAAATGGATGTGGATCACTGACACCTGCCTATCTCCAATCCCACACCACACAGCAATATCGATTGTAGTTTGTAGAACACAGTTTCCCTAAAATTCAGCAGACTCTGTCCCTAACAGGATTGAGAAGAGATCGTAGATCAGGATTGAGTGCAGATTCACCCCACCCCCCACACAGCAATATCGATTGTAGTTTGTAGAAGACACTGACCCTATAATTCAGCAGACTCTATCCCTAAAATGCCTACAACTCGCCCTGCCTAAACACTCCGACCTGTCCCTCAATTCTATCCGGACACAAATGTTTTTTTCCTGCCTATCTTTCCCTAATCAGCAGCCAGCACATTGATGTGTGCTCTGTCCCTGATATAAGCAGCATAATGACGCCGCTGCGGCTGCCTCGAACTTATAAAGACTTGGTCACATGCTTCAGACGGCCAATCACAGCTACTAAGACATTTGCAGGCATGGCTGGGATGGCTTAAGGCACACCAGTTAAACGATTGTTGATTGGCTGTTGAAAGCCCGCCATGAAAAGAGCGCCAAAGCATGCAAAACCCGGAAATAAAACGACCGAACACGGATTTTTACCCGAACATACAGTAAAGTGTCCGTGTCCGTGTTCGGGTAAAAAAAATCCAATTATTCGGTACGAACACGAATAATACAGTCCGTGTTCGCTCAACACTAATCAGAACCACTTTGATTTTGGAGGTAACACCTAGCCATATTAGCCCGTCTGGTGACACAGGGGCAAAAGTTGTGGTGAGGAGATAGTGTGACCAGGTGTTGGACTCACTGAGCGGAGCACATCTTTCCTTGTCTCGTGCAGTATCACTACTATTTCACATTCACTTTTTATATTATTATCATTTTTAGTTATCTGTGTATATCATATGAGCGCTGCACTATTTATTGTTTATGAATGTTCTTTTGTGATTTTGATATATTGACCCTTGGTGTTCAGCAGCTTTGTATCTTTAGGGGCCAGGTGTGCTGATTTATTAATTTTTTCTATCACTGGTCCAGGACAAGCATGCAGCAAAGGAAACGCAGACAATTCAAAATCTTTATAATTGTTCCTTGACTCAGTCATAGTAACAACAAGACAGCCAGCCTATGAACATGTTTATAAGGAGGTCAATGATGACAGCCTATTCATTTTTTGTCATTAGAGGTTTTCTTTTATGGTTAATTAGCATGGAGATCACTTGCTTTGACTGTCAGAAGTTTTGTATTGATAATAGAAAAAAAAGAGTCTTTCTTGTGTTCAGTGAAGATAAATGAGAGGTATGCTGGCCCATTGGCATTGTGATTACATGCATGCTTTTATATATAAGATAAGATCTAGAGCAGATAATTGTTTAATTGCCCTGGGATGGGAAACATTTGCTGTTCATTTTATGAAGACTCTTATCCCCTACATGCCAATGTGCCTTAATTACAATTTTAATTACTCCAATCATTCATTATAAGCTTACCCAAACAATCATTGAATTACCATGCATGGTTACCTGCACATCCACTAGAAAATCATGTTATTTTGGAATCTTCTACAGTACAAATGTTTAGCATATTAAATATAAGCAAGTGTATGCACGAATATTTCCCAGTGACGTGCCAACAAGATTTCATATAACCATTTCCAGCTATCCTTAGGTATATGTATTCAATGTGTCTGTGTAGCACAGAGCAGCCAATCATCTTCTTCCCTTTTATTCCCTTACCAGAATAGAGTTTGGATGCTAGATCCCAACATATATACTTTTTATTCATTTAACTCATGATACATGATGTCCAGTATGAGAAGGAGAAAGAAAAGGATAGCAAATGTGCAAGGTTAAAGGTCAGTGGGGAAAAGAAATGACATGCTAGTATAATTTTAGGTGGATTAAGACCAGCAAAAAGCCAAGTTAATGCAATAATTAATGGTATACTCAGAGGCGGAATAATTGTACCTTGGGTCCTGGATTTTTTTCAAATGGTAGGCCGCCGCCAGTTTATTTTGATCAAGCACAAGGATCAGTGTACACAGGCATTTGTGTTTTGTTTCTGACATGGGTTTGGGTAACGATTCATCAGGATTTAGAATTAAAGGAGTTGTAAAGGCAGAAGGTTTTTTTTTTTATTTATTTTGTTTTTTTGTTATCTTAATGCATTCTATCCAAGAGGATAAAAAGCCTTCTGTGTTTAGCAACCTCCCCAGCATCCCCTAATACTTAGCTGAACCCCATCTCTGTCCAGCGATGTCCACGAGTTCCTCTACTGTCTGGGGGCTCTCTAGTGATTGGCTGAGACACAGCAGTGGCACCATTGGCTCCTGCGGCTGTCAATCAAAATCAGTTAGCCAATCAGAAGAGAGAGGGGGTTCGGGCCGAACAGCAGCTCTGTATCTGAATGGACACACGGAGCTGCAGCTCGGCTCGAGTGCTCCCAAACCAAGCTGCTTGCTGTGGGGGCACCTGACAGGAGGGAGGGACCAGGAGCAGGGAAGCGGGACCTGAGAAGAGAAGGATCTGGGCTGCTCTGTGAAAAACCAACTGTAGTCAACAGTCAAAAGTGTCAGTTAGTGTCCGATTTGTCCACTGCAATATTGCAGTCCCACTAAAAATCACTAATTGCCACCATCACTAGCAAAAAAATGAAATAAACAAATAAAAATTCCATAAAAATATCCCATAGTTTGTAGATGCTATAACTTTTGCGCAAACCAATCAACATACGCCTACTGGGATTTTTTTTTTTTACCAAAAGCATGTAGCAGAATACATATTGGCCTAAATTGGTGAAGAAATTAGATTTTTTACATTTCTTTATTGGGTATATTTTATAGCACAAAGTAAAAAATATTGTATCTTTTTTTGTATACAGCGCAAAAAATAAAAGCCGCAGAGGTGATCAAATACCACCAAAAGAAAACTTTTTTTCTGGGAAAAATTGTGTCTGGGTACAGAGTCGCATGACCGCGCAATTTTCGGTTAAAGTAATGCAGTGCCATATCGCAAAAAAATGGCCTGGGCATGAGGGGAGTAAACATTCCGGGGCTGAAGAGGTTAATCTCTACCGTTATTGCCAGCATACAAGAGACATATAGTAGATATATTAGCTGCCTAATAATATACACAGTAAAAAGTATGACAAAAGGGCCTTGTAATGTGAAGGGTTGCTTTACAATAGGTGGCCAAAGCAGAAACCTCAATCATTTTTATTATTTTGACCAATTTTCACTCTTACTACTATTGATCATTCTTGTCCAGCTTTTCTCCTTCCCTACCTATGTAGTCCACTGTACCTGGCACATACATTAAATTTATTCTGTAAACTTTGAAAGATTTTTTCCTTTCGTCTAAGTTTATAACGCACATAAAGAGTGCTGCTTTTAGGTTTGCTGCATATATTACAATGGTTTTTCTTCATTTATAAAGTATAAACAAGGTGCAGTACAATAAATCTTTATAGCTGAACAGGCAAGCATGTTCGGAGTTGTCTCATTTTGTCTCAGGGGTTATTTCTGGAAATAAATCCTTTAAAGTTTTATATCCATTGTACCTGGTGTGCTTTCCAGTCCTATTTTTTGTTTCTCACAAGGTACCATGTCTACCTGGGCCAGTTTCATCCCTTGTAATTCTGTTTTGACTGATGCATCAGAAGAGCAAAAATAAGGTTAGATGCATGATAGGAACATGTCGGAGATATATATATACCATCAAAGACATAGCTATTTGTAAAGTCCAGGGACTTTAAGCCTAAAACTAAATATGTGCCAATGCCAATGCATTATTCATTGTGCCTGCAAAGGTTCTACATAGAGCAGAATTATCTAGCTTTATATCCTCGAAGGTTCCACTGAGCTCATTGCACCTCTGCCATGCATTTCCTCTAGCCTGCCAGCAAAGGAGAGGCATATCACCATATGTTATGTGTGTGTGATCTCACAATCACCCAAGGACTGCTCTAATCTGCTTAGAAAATGATGAGCCAGCAGCTAAAAGGATCTTGAAAATGGCCCCGGAAATAAACCACTGACAATCTTTTCATAAACAATAGGCAGCTAAATTGCAAAAGACCGCAACACCTGTGGAACTCACTCTCACCTTCCTGGCATTGAAATAAGTAAGTTAAAATACATTTACATTTTTGGTTGTAACATGACAAAATGTGGATTTCAAGGGGTATGAATACTTTTTCAAGGCACTGTAAATGTTTACTGAATTGCAGCTTCATGGCTCTCCATAATTGTACTGTTGACGAAATAAGTAAGTTAAACTGGAAAGAAGTATGGGAAATATATTTGTGCAGTATAGTACTTTACTGAATCATATATTTCCCAGCAGAATAGAACTGGCAAGAAGAGCTGCAAGTGACTGGAAGGAGATTGTGCTGTGAGCAAGGATTTCTGATTAGGCCATGCAGGTTGTGCATAGCTCACAACTGTCCCTGATTTTAAGGGACTGTCCCTGATTTGGAACAAAGTCCCTCTGTCCCTCTTTCCTCCCCATTTGTCCCCCATTTTGGTATGATCTATATAGTTGTATATAAAATGCCCTTTTTATTTTTCAGAATGTATTTCCCAGTGCTAAAACTTTCATCCATTTCCTAAATTGCTGCCTTTGTAAATTCCAAAAGCCAGTATAAAGAAATAGTAGTGGTAAAAAAAACAAAAAAAACAACACTAGTGGGTTTAACTAATCATTTTATTTTTATGATTCTCCTTTAAGGGGCGTGACAGGGGGGTGTGTCCTAGGCCAGTGGTCCTCAACCCTGGCCTACAGGGCCCACTAACAGGCCAGATTTTAGGTATTACCTTGGGGAGATGCAGACTAGAGTACTGCAATCAATGAGCAGCAAATGATATCACCTGGGATGTATTTCTGTTATCTTGAAAATCTGGCCTGTTAGTGGGCCCTGTAGGCCAGGGTTGAGGACCACTGTCCTAGGCAACATCATTATACTAATAGGTGTCACTCGTTCCCATTTCAAAAACTTTGGTGGTATGAGGTTGTGGTCTAGGATGGGTAGACTACCGAAATAAACCTTAGAGACCTGTACTCCATGCTGCTGAAAGTCAACAACACATTATTAGGTATACTAAAAGGTTCCAGAATGCTGCCCAAGATGCTAGTGCCATCCAGTCCACATTCTCAAAGTTTCCATCTTTTACGGCCTGCACATTTTCTTTGATAAAGTAGTGTACTGTGTACCCACAATTAGGTTTGTAGGACAGAATGGCAAGGAGAGTAAAAAGGCAAATGGTTCTGATCTTCTAAGGTTCAGTATTAGGTGCACAGTCACTGTCTTTTTTGTCTGCCCATCCCTGCTTTCAAAAATGGTTGATCCAAACCAAAGACATCCGAAGTGTGCAAAAATAGCTCCTGCTTATTTATACCTTATTAGACAGCTTTAAAAAAATAAAAATAAATAAAAACTCTACTATTGTAAGGTAAATCCGATTCCCACAGAAAACCAGTACGGGCTTATGTGCATTGCACACATGCATACTTCTAGGCAAAGAGTCAATAGATGTACTATTCTAGTTCATCATGCACCCATTAGTGTGCGCACATGCACATGCAAATTAGCATGCATACTTAGCGCCCAGTGGCCTATTTACCTGGCCCGTCACCATGAGCAGTTGCTGAACGATCTTCAGTTTGTACCTGTATTTCTGTGACCTGATCCATTAACCACTTTAATACCGCGCACGGTAATACTACTGCGGCAGAGCGGCACGATACCGCTCAGCCACGTAGTATTAACGTGATGCGCGATCACGGCTCCAGAGCGCGCTCCCGCGCTCCGCGGGTCCCGATCCCGATGTCATTCGGTAGGGAACCGATCAGTCATCAGATACTGACCAATGATTTTTGGTCAGTGTCTGTAGATCGGTCCCCACCAATGGCAATCTGTCCCCTGTCTGTGTAATGTAAACACAGACAGGGGAAGTGATGTCACTGTCCTTCCTGGAGTCCTTTCGGTTCCAGGAGAGAGACAGAGACACAGTAAAAACGTGAGTTCCACCAACACTACACTGACACACCTCACATAGGTACATTTAACCCCTTCATCACCTCTGATCACCCCCTAATCACCCCCAAAACCCCTCACAGTGAACACTATATACAGTGGTATACAGATATTTTACTGATCACTGTATAAGTGTCACTTGTGAGCGTAGTTTGCGCCTGCGTTAGGCCCAAATAGGGTTAGGGTACCCGCCACCTATCCCCTAATAAAGTTTTTACCCCTTGATCAGCCCCAGTTAACCCCTTCACTACCTATTACTCTGTGCACTAAATACAGTATATAGGTAAATACTGATCACTGTATTTAGTGTCACTAGTGACCCTAATTTGCGCTTGCGCTAAGCCCATATAGGGTTAGGGCACCCGCCACCTATTCCCTAATAAACTTTTAACCGCTTGATCTTCCCCAGTTAACCCCTTCACTCCATATAAAACAGTGCACTAATATATACAGTATATCAGATAACTACTGATCACTGTATTTAGTGTCACTGGTGACCCTAATTTGCGCTTGCGCTAGGCCCGAATAGGTTTAGGCCACCCGCCATCTATCCTCTATAAAGGTTTAACCCCTTGATCTCCCCCAGTTTAACCCCTTCACTTCCCTGTCACAGTGTTCACTATATACAGTGATTACCGATCACTGTATTAGCGTCACGGGTGACACAACTTAGGCTAGCTAGTTAGCGTCAGGGTCCCACTACACCACCGTTACTTAGCGTCAGTTAGAGTCAAGTACACTAACACACACACACCACCGTTACTAGTATAGTGTTTGAACAGATCAATATCTGATCTGATCAGAACTATACTACCGTCCTCATAATTTAGTGTTCCCCAAACGCAGTGTTTGCACAATCAGCACTGATTCCTGCTAGCACCTGCGTTTAGCCCCCCTGCCCAGCCCACCTTACCCAGGCAAGTGTAGTAATCAATAGATTACTGACACTTCCAAAAAACACATCACACAAAACCGCTGCGTTAGCAGAGTCAGGCCTGATCTCTGTTAGCACTAGCAGTTTTTCTTTGTAGCGACCAAATAGTCCTCGACAACCAGGTGCTTTTATTACCTAGTAGTCGCATCACTGTACGAGTAAATTTAGCTACCAAAATGACAAAACGTTCGTTCAGTGATGATGCTATATACAGTATAATGACCATGTCAAGTGAGAGCGATGGGGAAGCCTCACCGGCAGAATCAGGGTCAATATACGAACCAGATGACGGCAGCGGCTCCCTGACAGATAGCTCCGACAGAGGGGTCCCTGCTAGGGTCAGGCGTACCCGACCCCATTCTGGAGTTGTTGACTTGCAAGAACTGGAGGTTTCTGGTATGCAGCAGAGTGCCAGTACTAGTGCCGCTCACACTTCTCGTGAACTGGCAAGCACGAGCGGCCTAGTACACCCTGGACCTTCAACCAGCACTGCAGTATCACCTGGTGACGTGGCGAGTCACCTGAGTGCAGTTGAAGCTGGTGCGGTGGCTAGCACGAGTAGTGGCCCGCAGCCACCGCGTATCCGAAGACAGGCCCGTAGAGCCCATAGTGTCCTCCCTGAAGCGCTGGCATATCCTAATTGGCAGCCCACAGATTCCACAGCGCCAGTACTTCCCCCATTCACCGCCCAACCCGGAATCCAAGTGGAAACAGCTGGTTTTAATCCCATAAACTTTTTTGAGCTGTTTTTCACTGAAGATCTTTTCAGATCTATTGTGGACCAATCAAATTTGTACGCTCAACAATTCATCGCCGCCAACCCAAATTCACCCCTTGCCAGACCATTCGCCTGGAATCCTATTACGATTCAGGAGTTTAAAACCTATCTGGGCCTTTCCTTCAACACGGGCATTACAAGAAAGAATGAATTGCGGTTATATTGGTCCACTGACCCAATTCATCAAATGTACGTGTTCTCTGCTGTTATGTCCAGGGCTCGATACCAACAAATATTTCGGTTCATGCATTTCAACGACAATGAACTCTGTCGTCCTCGGGGAGACCCTGAATATGATCGGCTCCACAAAATTCGGCCCCTCATAGACCACTTCAATCAGCGGTTCGCAGCCTTGTTTACCCCCCAACAAGATGTCTGCGTTGACGAGTCCCTGATTAAGTTTACTGGTCGCCTTGCTATCAAACAGTACCTCCCCAGCAAGCGTGCCAGATACGGGGTCAAGTTGTATAAGCTTTGTGACAGGGCCACAGGCTATACAGTTAATTTCCGTGTCTATGAGGGAAAAGATAGCACTGTGGAGCCCCCCGACTGCCCAGGCTACATAGGGAGCAGCGGCAAGATAGTTTGGGACTTGGTGTCACCCTTATTCGGAAAGGGGTACCACTTGTACGTGGACAATTTCTATTCAAGCGTGCCACTTTTTAGACACCTCTATCAATTGCAAATTGGCGCTTGTGGCACCGTGCGATCTAATCGCCGGGGCTTCCCCCAACGGCTAGTGAATGCCCCACTGAGCTCGGGAGAGAGAGCCTGCTTGAGGTGCGAGGAATTGCTTGCAGTGAAGTGGAGGGACAAACGAAACGTTTACGTGCTGTCCTCCATTCACCCAGACACGGCAGTCCAAATTACTACGGTCACCGGTGTTGTTGTTGAGAAACCCCTCTGTGTCCACGACTATAACCGTAAAATGGGAGGGGTGGACTTCAACGACCAGATGATGGGACCGTACTTAATTGCCCGTAAGGCCAGACGCTGGTACAAAAAAGTGTCTGTATACCTATTTCAATTGGCTGTTTACAACGCTTTTGTCTTATACAAAGCGTCTGCTGGAACATTATCCTTCTTTCAATTCCAAGAAGAGATAATCAGAGCCCTTCTGTATTCAGCTGGTGCTCCTGCCCAACTTCCCCAACCAGATGCAGTGAGGCGGCTGCATGAGAGGCATTTTCCGCAATACCTCCCGAGTACCGATACCAAACGATACCCCCAAAAAAGATGCCGTGTCTGCAGCAAGCGCGGATTTAGGCGTGACACCCGGAATTATTGTCCCGACTGTCCTGACCGACCTGGTCTTTGCCACGGTGACTGTTTCCGTCGCTACCACACACTAGTGGATTATTAGCATAGGGTACAGCACGGCACAGTTTAGGGCACATTTACACAGGGTCTCAAAAGATGTTCGATGGCTATCGTCATTTTGAGAGACCCGAACCTGGAACCTGGAACTCGACGTTTGAAGAAAAAAAAAAAAATACATAAAAGCCAAAAATAGTTGTCGTCTCAGTCATTTTTTATGTTCTTCTACACTTCCTATGTACTTTTAATGTACTTTGTTTGTTTTTCATTCTTTTGTGACCTGTTTCTCTTGCAGGTACTCGTCGGCTACCACGCATTGATTTCATATATTCTGACACAAACAGTGTTTGCGCTCAGCATACATGGATACCTTTGCTGATAGCAGCTGTGGTGATTTTCTGATTTCAGCACTGCAGTTAAAATCCTATTTTGGTATACGTGGATAGCGCCGTGTATACCCATCATTAAATTCAGTGGGTGGTTGTTTGGGCGGTTAATGATGAGAATCCAAAAACTTTTGTTGTGTCAGTCATTTTATATGTCCTACTCTTCCTAATGTACTTTTTTTTAATGTACTTTGTTTGTTTTTTCATTCTTTTGTGACCTGTTTCTCTTGCAGGTACTCGTCGGCTACCATGCATTGATTTTATATATTCTGACACAAACAGCGTTTGCGCTCAGCATATATGGATACCTTTGCTGATAGCAGCTGTGGTGATTTTCTGATTTCAGCACTGCAGTTAAAATCCTATTTTGGTATACGTGGATAGTGTCGTGTATACCCATCATTAAATTCAGTGGGTGGTTGTTTGGGCGGTTAATGATGAGTAATACTACGCATTATTCCTGTGCTGATTTCTGATAGGTTCTCTTTTTTTTCGTTCAGCCCACAGGCTGCATGAAAAAAAAAAAAACCTATATGCCAAACAAAGACCAGCAATGTACTGGTACGTTGCTGGACTTTGAGTGGTTATACCAGGATGATGCCTGCAGATTTAGGCATCATCTTGGTATTGTTTTTTACAGCAAGCGGTCGGCTTACATGTAAAAGCAATCCTAGCGGATAATTGGCCGCTAGACTGCTTTTACATGCAGTGGGAGGGGACTCCCCCCCCCTCCTGCCGCCTTCCGCTGCCTTCCACGGTTTTTCTCGGGCTCTCCTGTCCCACCGGTTAACCCGAGAGTGCAGCCGGTGGTTCAATTATCTAACCATAGAGCTTATTGGAAAAGAGAATGGCTCCAATCATCTCTATGGCCTAAGATGCCGGAGGCTACGAGCATTTCATGACTTCTGTTTCGCCAGAAATAAACAGCGCCATTGGGAAATTGGGAAAGTATTTTATCACACCAATTTTGGTATGGTCAGATGCGTTAAGGTCAGAGGAAAGATCTAGAGTATAAAAGACCCCAATTTTTTTTAAAAAGAGTACCTGTCACTACAGATTGCTATCATAGAGGAAATTTAAATTCACCGTGATAACAATAAAAATGATTAAAGAAAAAAAAATGAAAGAAAAGGTGTCAAAATAACATAAGAAAGCAAATTAAAAAAAAAAAAAACAAAAAAAAAAATCAAGCCCCCCTGTCCCCCCGTGCTTGCGCGCAAATGCGCGCACAAGCGTTGGTCTAGTGTCATATGTAAACCGCAATTTCAGCATGCATGTGAGGTATTGCCGTGAACGCCAGGTCGAGGGCAGTAATTGTTGTGGTAGACCTCCTCTGTAAGTCCAAAGTGGTAACCTGTAAAGACTTTTAAAGGCTTTTAAAACCGTACGTAGTTTGTTGCCGCGGCACGGGCGTGCGCAATTTTTAAAGCATGTCATGTTAGGTGTCTATGAACTCGGCATAAGATCATCTTTTAAATTTTACCAAACAATTTGGAATTATATAGTGTATTTCTGCATTAAAAATAAAAAAAGTGTTTTTTTTACGCAAAAATTGCGTTTGGAAAATGTGTGCGCAAATACCGTGTAACAAAAAAAATTGCAACATCCACCATTTTGTTCTGTAGGGCCTCTGCTTTAAAAAAATATATAATGTTTGGGGGTTCAAAGTAATTTTCTTGTGAAAAAAAAATATTTTTTCATGTAAACAAAAACTCACAGAAAAGGCTTGGTTTTTAAGTGGTTAGAAGAGTGGGTGATGTGTTGCTAAAATTGAGCATAAAATGCCAGGACTGTTCAAACACCCCCCAAATTACCCCTTTTTGGAAAGTAGACACCCAAAGCTATTTGCTGAGAGGCATATTGAGTCCATGGAGTATTTTATATTTTGCCCTAAGTTTCAGGAAAATGACAATTTGTTTTTTTTTTTTTGTTTTTTTACACAAAGTTGTCACTAAATAATATATTTCTCACGCATGCCATGGGTATATGTGAAATGACACCCCAAAATACATTCTGCTGCTTCTCCGGAGTACAGGGATACCCCATGTGTGAGACTTTTTGTCAGTCTAGCCGCATACAGGACCCGGAAAACCAATCCGCACCTTCTGGCTTTCTAAGGGCGTAAATTGTTGATCTCACTCCTTACTACCTATCACACTTTTGAAGGCCATGAAATGCCAAAATGGCACAAAACCCCCCCAAATGACCCCATTTTGCAAAGTAGACACTCCAAGCTATTAGATGAGAAGCATGATGAGTCCATGGAATATGTTATATTTTGCCACAAGTTTCAGGAAAATTATTATTTTTTTTTTTTTTTTTTTTTTTTTACACAAAGTTGTCAGTAAATGATATAATGCTCACACAAGCCATGGGTATATGTGAAATGACACCCCAAAATACATTCTGCTGCTTCTCCTGAGTACAAGGATACCCCATGTGTGAGACTTTTTTGCAGTCTAGCCGCGTACAGGACCCGGAAAACCACTCCCCACCTTCAGGCTTTCTAAGGGCGTAAATTGTTGATCTCACTCCTTACTACCTATCACACTTTTGAAGGCCATGAAATGCCAAAATGGCACAAACCCCCCCCCAAATGACCCCATTTTGCAAAGTAGACACTCCAAGCTATTAGATGAGAGGCATGATGAGTCCATGGAATATTTTATATTTTGCCACAAGTTTCAGGAAAATTATTATTTTTTTTTTTTTTTTTTACACAAAGTTGTCAGTAAATGATATAATGCTCACACAAGCCATGGGTATATGTGAAATGACACCCCAAAATACATTCTGCTGCTTCTCCTGAGTACAAGGATACCCCATGTGTGAGACTTTTTTGCAGTCTAGCCGCGTACAGGACCCGGAAAACCACTCCCCACCTTCAGGCTTTCTAAGGGCGTAAATTGTTGATCTCACTCCTTACTACCTATCACACTTTTGAAGGCCATGAAACGCCAAGATGGCACAAAACCCCCCAAAATGACCCCATTTTGCAAAGTAGACACTCTAATCTATTTGCTGAGAGGCATGGTGAGTATTTTGCATCTCTCATTTTTTTTGGAAAATGAAGAAAAAACAGGAAAATGCATTTTTTTTCCTCTTTTTTCAATTTCCAAAACTTTGTGACAAAAAGTGAGATCTGCAAAACACCCAACATGCCTCTCTGCAAATAGCTTAGGGTGTCTACTTTCCGAAAAGGGGTCATTTGGAGGGGGGTTGTGCTGTCTTGGCATTTCATGGCCTCCGAAACTGTGATAGGTAGTCAGGAGTGAAATCAACAATTTACGCCCTTGGAAAGCCTGAAAGTGGGGGTTGGCTTTCGAGGACCTGTACTCGGCTAGACTGCAAAAAAGTCTCACACATGTGGTATCCCTGTACTCAGGAGAAGCAGCAGAATGTATTTTGGGGTGTCATTTCACATATACCCATGGCATGTGTGAGCAATATATCATTTAGTGACAACTTTGTGTAAAAAAACAAAAAAAAAAAATAATAATAATATATTTCCCGGAACTTGTGGCAAAATATAAAATATTCCATGGACTCACCATGCCTCTCAGCAAATAGCTTGGGGTGTCTACTTTGCAAAATGGGGTCATTTGGGGGGGTTTTGTGCTATGTTGAAATTTCAGGGCCTCCGAAACTGTGATGGGTAGTCAGGAGTGAAATCAACAATTTACGCCATTAGAAAACCTAAAGATGGAGATTCATTTTCGGGGTCCCGTACACAGCTAGGCTCCCAAAAAGTCTCACACATGGGGTATCCCCATACTGAGGAGAAGCGGCAGAATGTATTTTGGGGTGTCATTCCACATATACCCATGTCATGTGTGAGAAATTTATCTTTTAGTGACAACTTTGTGTTAAAAAAAAAAAAAAAAAAAAATTGTAATTTTCCCAAAACTTGTGGCAAAATATAAAATATTCCATGGACTCACCATGCCTCTCAGCAAATAGCTTGGGGTGTCTACTTTGCAAAATGGGGTCATTTGGGGGGTTTTGTGCTATCTTGAAATTTCAGGGCCTCCGAAACTGTGATGGGTAGTGAGGAGTAAAATCAGCAATTTACGCCATTAGAAAACCTAAAGATGGAGATTGATTTTCGGGGTCCCGTACACAGCTAGGCTCCCAAAAAGTCTCACATATGTGGTATCCCTGTACTCAGGAGAAGCAGCAGAATATATTTTGGGGTGTAATTACACATATACCCATGGCATGTGTGAGAAATTTATCTTTTAGTGACAACTTTGTGTTAAAAAAAAAATTTTTTTTTTTTTATTCATTTTTCAAACACCTGTGACAAAAAAATTAAATATTCAATGAGCTCAACATGCGTCTCAGAACATTCCTTAGGATGTCTACTTTCCAAAAAGTGGTAATTTGGGGGGGTCTTGTACTGCCCTGCCATTTTAGCACTTCATGAATTGAGATAGGCAGTCAGAAATTAAAGCTGCGTAAAATTTCAGTATTTACACCATAGTTTGTAGACGCTATAACTTTTGCGCAAACCAATAAAAATACGCTCATTGAATTTTTTTTGTCAAAGACATGTAGCTAAATATATTTTGGCCAAAAAATATGACATAAATTGAGTATATTGGATATTTTTTAAAAGACAAAGTTGAAAATTTCATTTTTTTGCAAAATTTTCGCTCTTTTTTTATTAATATCGCAAAAAATAAAAAGCGCAGAGGTGATCAAATACCACCAAAAGAAAGCTCTGTTTGTGGGAAAAAAAGGACGTAAATTTTGTTTGGGTACCACATTGCATGACCGCACAATTGTCAGTTAAAGTCGCACAGTGCCGAAGCACAAAAAGTGGTCTGGACGTAAGACAGCAAAATCCTCCGGTTGTAAAGTGGTTAAACCTGCTTACCTGTGTATGACCCAGCTTTCTCCAGGACTTTGCCTTTGCTCCTGCATAACCTTGTTCATCTGATCTCTTTGACCTCGGCCTGTTTACTGGACTTGTCTTTGCCTGCTGATTCTGTACTACGCTGCCCGGCTGTTACCGACCTTGACCTGCTTCCTGGACTTGCTCTGCCTGCTGACTCAATCCATGTTGCCCGGCTGCTGCTGGTCGCTGCCTGCATACTGGCTTTGCTACCATTTCCTGCTCTGGTGCCAAGCTGCTCCAGTATTCTGTTCTTAGGACTGAGACCCCCAGCTTTGTCCACCTAAGAGCAGACTTCGCCAGCCAGCTTCTCTGGCACACATGCCACTCCGTGTGCTCACACTGTCTGTCTCCACCTCCCGGAATGTTGAGCAGGAGGTGCAAGGGAGGCCTCCACAACATTCCAATCATCACCAAGTATGTGATAACTATCCAATAAATGGCAGGGACATTTTAAAGTGACTGTAAAGTCTCGCTTTCATAACAGTAATGTTATATTTACCTGCCCTGTGAAGTGGTTTTGCACAGAGCAGCCCAGATCCTCCTCTTCTCGGGTCCCTCTTCTATGTTCCTGGCCCCTCCCTCCTGTTGAGTGCCTCCACAGCAAGCAACTTGCTATGGGGGCACCCGAGTCGAGTCACAGCTCCCTGTGTCCATTCAGACATGGCGCCCCCACCCGGCCCCATCCCCTCTCTCTCCTGATTGGATAACTGACTTTGTATGACAGCAGCCAATTGCACCACGCTGCTGTCAGCCAATGAGACGGGGAGTCCATGGCAGCTGAGACACTCCTGCAACATCGCTGGATAGAGATGGGCTCAAGTAAGTATTAGAGGGGCTGAGGAGCGGTTGCTGCACCCAGAAGGCTTTTTATCTTAATGGAATGCATTAAGATAAAAAACCTTCTGCCTTTACAATCCCTTTAAGCTTAATACAGCTTGATTTCACGCACAGGGTAAATACTCTTTGCTTGAAAACAAGTGTATTAAATTAGAATTATACACTTTGCAAAAAAAAAAAAAATATATATATATATATATACCGTATATATATATATATATATATATATATATATATATATATATATACAGTATATATACACATACAGTGCCTTGCGAAAGTATTCGGCCCCCTTGAACTTTGAGACCTTTTGCCACATTTCAGGCTTCAAACATAAAGATATAAAACTGTAATTTTTTGTGAAGAATCAACAACAAGTGGGACACAATCATGAAGTGGAACGAAATTTATTGGATATTTCAAAGTTTGTTAACAAATAAAAAACTGAAAAATTGGGCATGCAAAATTATTCAGCCCCGTTACTTTCAGTGCAGCAAACTCTCTCCAGACGTTCAGTGAGGATCTCTGAATGATCCAATGTTGACCTAAATGACTAATGATGATAAATAGAATCCACCTGTGTGTAATCAAGTCTCCGTATAAATGCACCTGCACTGTGATAGTCTCAGAGGTCCATTTAAAGCGCAGAGAGCATCATGAAGAACAAGGAACACATCAGGCAAGTCCGAGATACTGTTGTGGAGAAGTTTAAAGCCGGATTTGGATACAAAAAGATTTCCCAAGCTCTAAACATCCCAAGGAGCACTGTGCAAGCGATAATATTGAAATGGAAGGAGTATTAGACCACTGCAAATCTACGAAGACCTGGCCGTCCCTCTAAACTTTCAGCTCATACAAGGAGAAGACTGATCAGAGATGCAGTCAAGAGGCCCATGATCACTCTGGATGAACTGCAGAGATCTACAGCTGAGGTGGGAGACTCTGTCCATAGGACAACAATCAGTCGTATACTGCACAAATCTTGCCTTTATGGCAGTGGCGGAGCCAGAGGGTTAGCTGGGGTGGCAATTGACACCCCAGAAGAAGCCCTTGCCACCCCTGTTGCCACCCCAATCCTGGGCGGTTGGCCGGGTGCATGGCAGGGCAGCGGGAGAATCACAGGGCATCGCCGTACGGGCGGTAGCTGCGGATGGAGAGCAGGGAAGACTGGACTCCTGCTACTTGCACAGCCAGTGGTGTCGGCGGGGGGGGGGGGGTGGCTGAACGGAGCTTCAGCCCCGAGTGTGCCCTCAAAAAGTCCCAGGTCTTGTATGGATGGTTAACCTCCTTCCTGAATCCTTCGGCTCTCAGATGCAGCGCTGCAGCCAGAAGACGGAGGGGGGTGGAGGCGGAGCCAATGCTAGGCGGCAGGGAGAGGAATTTGAAATCCTCCTCCTCTCGTCATGACAGCAGAAGAGGTTCTCGGAGCGGAGGAGGATTTCAAATTCCTCTCCTTGCCGCCTAGCATTGGCTCCGCCTCCACCCCCTCCATCTTCTTCTGGCTGCAGCGCTGCTCTGAGAGCCGAAGGAAGAAGAATGTGAGTGCCCGAGGGGGGGGGGGAGAAGAATGTGAGTGCCCGAGGTGGGGGGGGAGAAGAATGTGAGTGCCCGAGGGGGGGAGAAGAATGTGAGTGCCCGAGGTGGGGGGGAGAAGAATGTGAGTGCCCGAGGGGGGGGGGGAGAAGAATGTGAGTGCCCGAGGTGGGGGGGAGAAGAATGTGAGTGCCCGAGGGGGGGGAGAAGAATGTGAGTGCCCGAGGTGGGGGGGAGAAGAATGTGAGTGCCCGAGGGGGGGGAGAAGAATGTGAGTGCCCGAGGGGGGGGGGAGAAGAATGTGAGTGCCCGAGGGGGGGGGAGAAGAATGTGAGTGCCCGAGGGGGGGGAGAAGAATGTGAGAGCCCGAGGGGGGGGAGAAGAACGTGAGAGCCCGAGGGGGGGTAGAAGAATGTGAGTGCCCGAGGGGGGGGAAGAATGTCAGTGCCCAAGGGGGGGGAGAAGAATGTTAGTGCCCGGGGGGGGAGAAGAATGTTAGTGCCCGAGGGGGGGGAGAAGAATGTGAGTGCCCGAGGGGGGGGGGGAGAAGAATGTTAGTGCCCGAGGGGGGATGGAGAAGAATGTTAGTGCCCGAGGGGGGGGAGAGAAGAATGTTAGTGCCCGAGGGGGGGGAGAAGAATGTGAGAGCCCGAGGGGGGGGAGAAGAATGTGAGTGCCCGAGGGGGGGTAGAAGAATGTGAGTGCCCGAGGGGGGGGAGAAGAATGTGAGAGCCCGAGGGGGGGGAGAAGAGTGTGAGTGCCGAGGGGGGGGAGAAGAATGTGAGTGCCCGAGGTGGGGGGGAGAAGAATGTGAGTGCCCGAGGGGGGGGAGAAGAATGTGAGTGCCCGAGGGGGGGGGGGGAAAAGAATGTGAGTGCCCGAGGGGGGGGGAGAAGAATGTGAGTGCCCGAGGGGGGGGAGAAGAATGTGAGAGCCCGAGGGGGGGAGAAGAACGTGAGAGCCCGAGGGGGGGTAGAAGAATGTGAGTGCCCGAGGGGGGGGGGAAGAATGTCAGTGCCCAAGGGGGGGGGAGAAGAATGTTAGTGCCCGGGGGGGGGGAGAAGAATGTTAGTGCCCGAGGGGGGGGGAGAAGAATGTGAGTGCCCGAGGGGGGGGGGAGAAGAATGTTAGTGCCCGAGGGGGGATGGAGAAGAATGTTAGTGCCCGAGGGGGGGGGAGAAGAATGTTAGTGCCCGAGGGGGGGGAGAAGAATGTGAGTGCCCGAGGGGGGGGAGAAGAATGTGAGAGCCCGAGGGGGGGAGAAGAATGTGAGTGCCCGAGGGGGGGTAGAAGAATGTGAGTGCCCGAGGGGGGGGAGAAGAATGTGAGAGCCCGAGGGGGGGGAGAAGAGTGTGAGTGCCGAGGGGGGGTAGAAGAATGTGAGTGCCCGAGGGGGGGGAGAAGAATGTGAGAGCCCGAGGGGGGGGTGGAAGAATGTGAGTGCCCGAGGGGGGGGGAGAAGAATGTGAGTGCCCGAGGGGGGGGGAGAAGAATGTGAGTGCCCGAGGGGGGGGGGAGAAGAATGTGAGTGCCCGCCGAGAGAGGGGGGGAGAAGAATGTGAGAGCCCGAGGGGGGGGTAGAAGAATGTGAGTGCCCGAGGGGGGGAGAAGAATGTGAGTGCCTGAGGGGGGGGGGGGGAGAAGAATGTGAGAGCCCGAGGGGGGGGGGTAGAAGAATGTGAGTGCCCAAGGGGTGGGGGGTGGAAGAAGAATGTGAGTGCCCGAGGGGGGGGGTGGAAGAAGAATGTGAGTGCCCGAGGGGGGGGGGAAAGAATGTGGGTGCCGGGGGGGAAGAAGAATGTGAGTGCCACTGCCCGAGGGGGGGGGGGCTGGAAGAAGAATGTGAGTGCCCGAGGGGGGGGAGAAGAATGTGAGTGCCTGAGGGGGGGGGAAGAAGAATGTGAGTGCCACCGCCCGAGGGGGGGGGGTGGAAGAAGAATGTGAGTGCCCAAGGGGGGGGAGAAGAATGTGAGTGCCCGAGGAGGGGGGAAAGAAGAATGTGAGTGCCCGAGGGGAGGGGGGGAGGACAAACCCCTTGCCATTTGCCACAAGACAAACCCCTTGCCATTAGCCGAGGAGGAGGCGGAAGGACTCGTGGAGACGCGCCGCCGGTCACCGGGACTGAGAAGAAGCCGCCCGCTGCCGCTCCAGGTAGGTAAGGGGGCACGCACGCTAATCTCTGCATTGGGGGCATGTACGCTGGTCACTGCATTGGGGGCATGTACGCTGGTCACTGCATTGGGGGCATGTATGCTGGTCTCTGCATTGGGGGCATGTATGCTGGTCACTGCATTGAAGGGGGCATATACGCTGATCTCTGCATTGAAGGGGGCATGTACACTGGTCATTGCATTGAAGGGGGCATGTATGCTGGTCACTGCATTGAAGGGGGCATGTACACTGGTCATTGCATTGAAGGGGGCATGTACGCTGGTCACTGCATTGAAGGGGGCATGTACGCTGATCTCTGCATTGAAGGGGGCATGTACACTGGTCATTGCATTGAAGGGGGCATGTATGCTGGTCACTGCATTGAAGGGGGCATGTACACTGATCATTGAATTGAAGGGGGCATGTACGCTGGTCACTGCATTGAAGGGGGCATGTACGCTGATCTCTGCATTGAAGGGGACATGCACGCTGGTCACTGCATTGAAGGGGGCATGTACGCTGGTCACTGCATTGAAGGGGGCATGTACACTGGTCATTGCATTGAAGGGGGCATGTATGCTGGTCACTGCATTGAAGGGGGCATGTACGCTGGTCACTGCATTGAAGGGGGCATGTATGCTGGTCACTGCATTGAAGGGGGCATGTACACTGGTCATTGCATTGAAGGGGGCATGTACGCTGGTCACTGCATTGAAGGGGGCATGTACGCTGATCTCTGCATTGAAGGGGGCATGCACGCTGGTTACTGCATTGAAGGGGGCATGTACGCTGGTCACTGAATTGAAGGGGGCATGTACACTGGTCACTGCATTGAAGGGGGCATGTACACTGATCTCTGCATTGAAGGGGGCATATACGCTGATCTCTGCATTGAAGGGGGCATGTACGCTGGTCACTGCATTGAAGGGGGCATGTACGCTGGTCATTGCTTTGAAAGGGGGCACGCTGGTCTCTCTGCATTGAAAGGGGACACGCTGGTCTCTCTGCATTGAAAGGGGCACGCTGGTCTCTCTGCATTGAAAGGGGGCACACTATACCTTAATTACTGAAGGCCCCTTTCACACTTTTGCGACCTCAAAGTCACGCAATTTTTTACAGCATTTTTTGCCACAAAGCAATGCCTATTACATTTTTCTGTTTGCGCCCCCCCCAAAAATTGTGAGCACCAGCCGCCACTGTCCCCAATATACCTAGAATAATGTGCACATATTAATCTGCAAGTGTTCACAGATATGTATAGGTCAGAGTGTTTAACTGACAAAGAATGATGTGCCATAGAACTGCTGATGTTGATGTATTTTTCTTCTCTATCTAATAAATGCATACTTTAACCCCCCTTTCCAGTACCAGACTTGTATAAAGTACTCGAAATTTCTACTTGAGTAAAAGTACAAGTGCTCGATCAAAAAGTGACTTGAGTAGAAGTGGAAGTGCTCGCAGAAAAAGTTACTTAAGTAGAAGTACTAAAGTATTCAACATTTTTTTTACTTAAGTATTGCAAGTAGTTTTTTCAAAAAATTTGCTACTTAAGTACTAAAAGTAAAAAGTACCAGTAGTTTTGAAAAAAAAATTCTACTCAAGTACTGAAAGTAGAAGTACAAGTACTGTGTTATGTAGTTATTAAAGAAAGAAGTCAAAAGTTTGAACATCATATTGTTTTTTATTATTTCAAATGATTTATTCAAATGATTAACCTGTGTTTGTTAGTAGTTTCTTGATGCACTTTAAGCGCTGTAGCACCATTTATTTGTTTGTTTCATATTTTCTTTTTATTGGAAAGATTTGGTATAGCAGCTTTTATTATACACAGCCTTTATTTTCGTATGCGCTGATTTACAAATGACATTATACACATTTTTTTGAGCTTTATGCAACCTGCCATCTACTGTTCTGGCAGTGGTAATTTTTTTAAAAGTAACGAGTAACTATGCAGCACAAAAAAAAAATACTTGAGTAGAAGTATCGAAATCATCGAAAAAATGTAGTGAAGTAAAAGTAGAAGTAGGAGAAAAAAATTCTACTCTAGGAAAGTACAGATACCGCATTTCGGTACTTAAGTACAGTACTTAAGTAGTTCTACTTCGTTACTATACATCTCTGTCCAGTACCCCCCAGAGCTCTTCAGCCCCCCCCCCCACCAGTGCTCTTTAGTCCCCCCTCCCCCAGGGCTCTTCAGCTCCCCACAGTGCTTTACAGCCCCCCCCTATTTTCATAAATTTAGGCTAATATGTATTCTGCCACATACAGTATTTTTTGTAAAAGTGTATTTTGATTGGTTTGCAAAAAAGTTATTACATCTACAAACTATGGAACGTTTTATTTTTTAATTGTTTTTACTAGTAATGGCAGCGATCAGTGATTATTAGAGGGACTGCGACATTGCGGTTGCAAATCTGACACTAAATGACACTTTATATATTGACCCCCCAAAATAATACCTTGCCACCCCTTTGCCACCCCTGTTTTAAAAGTCTAGCTCCGCCACTGCTTTATGGAAGAGTGACAAGAAGAAAGCCATTTCTTAAAGATATCCATAAAAAGTGTTGTTTAAAGTTTGCCACAAGCCACCTGGGAGACACACCAAACATGTGGAAGAAGGTGCTCTGGTCAGATGAAACCAAAATCGAACTTTTTGGCAACAATGCAAAACGTTATGTTTGGCGTAAAAGCAACACAGCTCATCACCCTGAACACACCATCCCCACTGTCAAACATGGTGGTGGCAGCATCATGGTTTGGGCCTGCTTTTCTTCAGCAGGGACAGGGAAGATGGTTAAAATTGATGGGAAGATGGATGGAGCCAAATACAGGACCATTCTGGAAGAAAACCTGATGGAGTCTGCAAAAGACCTGAGACTGGGTGGAGATTTGTCTTCCAACAAGACAATGATCCAAAACATAAAGCAAAATCTACAATGGAATGGTTCACAATCACAAATAAACATATCCAGGTGTTAGAATGGCAAAGTCAAAGTCCAGACCTGAATCCAATCAAGAATCTGTGGAAAGAACTGAAAACTGCTGTTCACAAACAATCTCCATCCAACCTCACTGAGCTCGAGCTGTTTTGCAAGGAGGAATGGGCAAAAATTCTCTCGATGTGCAAAACTGATAGAGACATACCCCAAGCGACTTACAGCTGTAATCGCAGCAAAAGGTGGCTCTACAAAGTATTAACTTAAGGGGGCTGAATAATTTTGCACGCCCAATTTTTCAGTTTTTTATTTGTTAAAAAGGTTTGAAATATCCAATAAATTTCGTTCCACTTCATGATTGTGTCCCACTTGTTGTTGATTCTTCACAAAAAATTACAGTTTTATATCTTTATGTTTGAAGCCTGAAATGTGGCAAAAGGTTGCAAAGTTCAAGGGGGCCGAATAATTTCGCAAGGCACTGTATATATATATATATATAAATGTATTAATTTTGCAAAAAGTAAAATGTGCATTTATTATTTTTTTTCATTTGTGCTTACAATGCATTGAAACCACTATCTTTGGATTGTGTGTATGATGTTCTGGCTTCTACAAACTCTTCCTTCAGCCCCTGCTCTGTATAGTGGTACAGATGGAAGTGTCAATAGACTAAAGGTGCAGTGACGTCTCCGCACTTGTGCTACATTGTGAACTATAGTCCCTATGATGCAGTTTTTTTTTCACAGATTCCTGGCACAGCTGATCTGATTTTTAGGTATGACAGGGGCCAGTAGGGAGAAGTATTTAAAAAAAATAATAATATTTTTGCAGTTAAAACAACACTAATCCTGGTTTGCTTACATTACTATTATTAATTGTCTAGGAATTTTTTTGCTTTTTGGCACTGTGTTACTTTATTTGACAATTGCTCGGCCATGCAACACTGTACCCAAGTTAAATTTACATAATTTTTTTAAACAAATAGAGCTTCCTTTTGGTTGGGTTATTTTAGTTTTTGTGCTGAAAATGAAAAAAGACTGAAAATTGTGAATTTACTTTTTGCTATAAAAACACATCCAATAAAAACATTTTAAAAATTAAATGTATTCATAAATTTAGGCCAATATGTATTCTGCTACATGATTTTGGTAAAAAAAAAAAAAAAAAAAAAAAATCCCAGTAAGCGTATATTGATTGGTTTGTGCGAACGTTATAGCATCTACAAACTATGGTATAAATACTGTAGTTTTTATTTTATACTAGAAATGGTAGAAATGGCAGTGATCAGCGATTCACAGCAGGACTGTCATAGTATGGAGGACAGTCTGACACTAACTGACACTTTTGGCACTTTGTGGAAACCAGTGACACTAACAGAGTGATCAGTGCTAAAAATATACACTTACACTGTACTATTGACACTAGCTGGGAAGGGGTTAACATCTAGGGTGATCAAGGGGTTAAATGTGTGCCTAACAGTGCTTGTTGCATTTACTGTGAGGTGTTTTTACTAAGGGATGTCATCCTCTTCATCGATCAGCTGGTCCGTTGGCTAATTACAGCACAGGCAGCCTGGCGGGTGCACACATGCGCGGCCCCTACCCAGAGGTGCTGGATCATGTATCTAGTACATGATCCAGGGCAGGAGAGCTGCCTTGCTGCCGTACTCCTATGTTAAGCAGTTGGCAAGCAGATATATTACATTTTTGGTTTTGGGTTTAATACCGCTTCAAGTTTTTCTCCCTTTGTTTTCACCTAGTAATCTGGCCAGTAACCTACCTCCTGTATTATGCCACCACTCAGGATGAAGGAGCAAGAGAAACGCCTTTAGACAGTTTTTTCACTCTGGGGGGGGGGGGGGGGCGTGGGATATTAGATATACTAGCAGATTTAGATACACTAAACAAATTGAAGTCAAACTCTGACTTTTCAGTTGAAAGGATTGCATGAGGACTCGAGGGCATACAATGCAATTAGAGAAGTGTTTTTACCTCAGGCAACGCAGGGGGTTCTTTACTGTTAGGGCTACAAGGTTGTGGAATCCTCTAACACAAGAGGTGGTTTCTGCGGGAAGTATGGTGGCTTCTTATAAGACTCTTAGACGTACATCTCAAGGATCAGAACATTCAGGGGTATGAGAGATGATTACTGCCACACACACCTACACAGGTTAAACTGGATGGACTATTGTCTTTATTCAACCTCACCTACTATCTAACTATGTAACTATGTAACCTTTTAAGCATCTACAGCAACAGTTTTGTTCCATTTTGGGATAAAGATTTTACATAAATAAAAATAGCTGATCGTCGGTGGTTAATGGTTTGTCTCAACTCACTAACTGCTACATACTTGAGTTGAAAACCAACAGACTTACTGGCTGGATTACCAGGTGATAATATAAGAAAGAAAGCCTAAAAAGGAAACAAATGCAGCCATCACATCTAAGAACAGGTAGGTTTAGCTTAATACCACTTTTTAGGAAGTAAGTGCCTATATGCAAGCTGAAGAAGGCAAATTTGGCAGTTGTATAAAGCTAAGTATGAAAAAAATGTAATTACTTTGCAAAACTCTAAAAAAATATATATATACATATTGACATATACAGTATTTATGAAAGAAAATGTTATGCTAGAAATGTCTGCTGATGCCGCCTGTTGATCGCACTTCATAACAGTAATTTTTTACATGTAAAATGACAGCACTAATGTTGAAATTATTGTATTGTCCAAAATATTTTTGCCATCCAATATTTATTTTTTCAACTTTTTTCCCCCCATTTCTAACATTTCTTTTTGTATCCAAGGATATCAGCTTTTTATGACCTCACATTTAAGGTGATTTTTGTGTACGCTTCTGTTTCTTCCTTTAAATTATGTTCGTATTATCTCTGAACAAAAATACATGTTGGCTCCAGTAAAAAGCTTTTACATTCTTTGCGATACCACTTACTGTGTACTTCTTCCACTTCTGCCTGAAAGACAGCAAGCTTCTTTATATTTATGTACCGCAGACAATAAACGCCTAGAAATATTATTGGATTGGTGACCTTTAAAAACTGTCTGTCCAGATAATGGGATCTGCACTTTATATGTACTACCGCGTGACTTTGAACTTTCCAGTACTTAGAAATCACAGCAGGGGGTGGAAAGTAATGCTAAAAATAACTGCCAAGAAGAAACGAACCACAAAAATGGAAGTCAATAAAGTTCTGGCATGTTAAACTCACTACTCGCAATGCTAAGATAGTAATTAACATAATGACGGTTATCAAGACAGCAACCATTAAGAAAATTCACTTTGCCTATTGATGTGCAATTCAGATCAATAAACCAATTTCGCAATTGGCTTCAGTGGATTACTACACATTTTACCTATGCTAGTAAATATCCCCTATTAGTATAACTCCTGTTAGTAGGATATGTTTATTTCTGCAGTTTCATTTGAATTGATCAAAAAAAAATCCATTCCAGTTGTATTACATGTTACAAAAATATTACTCAGAACTATATTAACTGCACAGAAACAGCGAGCAAGCAAGGATTCCAACAGGGAAAAAATCTTTGTACAAAGCACTATTTAAATTCTTAAAGGATAACCTACCAGTATCTGCCTTAACCTCCCTGGCGGTAGGATTATTTCAGATTTTAGGTGCTGAAAGCGGTACAATTATTTTGCATGTATTCCTTAAGGACGAGCAGCCCAAACCAACTATTTACATATGTTTTTGTTTTTTTTTTTTAATGATTTTTTTTTACTGTGCGTTCTTCTATATAACATCTCGGGTGTGATAAAGTTTGAAACACAAAATCATAAATTATAATATAATAAATAATAAATAACTATAAATAAGTTAAAGTGTATATATATACATATATATGCCTGCAGTTTTACTGTACTATATATATATATATATATATATATATATATATATATATATATATATAAAATATATATATATATATACATGTGTGTGTATATATATATATATACATATATATATATATATATATATATATATATAAAGTACAGTAAAACTGCAAACAAAGGGCACTAGGGGGCAAACGAAGGTGAATTTATTTTATTTAATAATGTAATCCAATAGGATTACAATATATCGGTGTGTTTGTGTGTTTTACTTTTTTAATTTGCCGCCGGTTCCACCCCTCTGCGATGCGGCACACGCAGGGAACGGAAGCCGGGGCACACAGCATCAGACGGAAGATCTGGCCACCGTACACTGCCGGAATACATTGCGGGATCCTGGGGACAAGGTAAGTAACCCCTTCCAGAATCCAGCGATGCTCCCTGGTGGTACCCTGAGTGTGACTCGTGGTTACCGCTAATGGCACTGAAATTCCACCCCGAGCCACACTCTGGAATATCGCCAGGGAGGTTAAAGAAATCCTGTCTCCAAATTATTCATTTCAACAAGATACCAACCAATAGTCTGCACCATGTGAGAAAAAAAAATATTATGTATAAACCAAATATCTGGAAAAGGGAATGCTGCTGTCCCTAAAAAGCTCTCAAAATATAACCTATAAATGGTGACTGGGCTGTCCTCGTTTAGCAATACCCAACAGTTCGGCTCTCACACCTGTTTAACCCCATGTGGACCAGACCATATTTTCACATTTCTGTTATGTGTCTGTTCATGAGTCTATAACTTTGCAATTACTTATGATAAAGAATTGATACATATATTGTTTTTGGGGGGACAAGCTGGGCTTTCTTGTAACCCTAAAGTCCTCTGAGAATTGTTTTAATTTATTTGCATTTTAAGGGGAATAAATAACAATCTGAAAAAAAACCACAAGTACCATTACTGTGGGTAAACAATACATTTTGTTCTGCTGCATGTTCTGTTTACTGCAACATTAACATTACACTTTTGGTACAAATCATGTTAAAGTTTTTTTTACAAAAGAAATACATTTTTTTTTTTGCATTTTTCATTTTTCTCATAATGCATCAGTAATTTAAAGTTCTTACCGATTTAAAATAAAACCGCTATATCTGAATCCCCCAAAGAAATAACTCTTATGTACAATCTCCTACACAATAAAGACACGTTTGTTATACTATATACAACTGATTCTCAATGGCGCAAAGCCATGCAATACAATTATAAAACTTCCAAATGCATTATTTACTGGAAATTATCTCAAAAAAATCATCCACCACAGATGGTACCTCACCCCAGTGCAAATGTACAAGTTTGCTAACATAGATGATAATCTATGTTGGAGGGGTTGCTCCCACAAGGGATCCCTGATTCATATTTTATGGGAATGTCCCCACATCTACCCTTCCTGGAAAAAGTATTCTCCTTCATTTCAGAGATCACTGGAATTCTAACCGACCCCTGTCCAGCCCTAGCTATCCTGAGTTTATGTATAGAATCCTTTCCACACAAGCTCAGGACATTGGTAATGCATATGCTTTTTTCAGCTAGATTGCTTATAATGCACAAATGGAGAAATTCCTTAACCACTTAAGCCCTGGAAGATTTTACCCCCATTCCGACCAGGGGGTATTTTGGGATTCGGCACTGCGTGACTTTAACGGACAATTGCGCGGTCGTGCGACGCTGTACCTAAACAAATTTGGCGTCCTTTTTTTCCCACAAACAGAGCTTTCTTTTGGTGGTATTTGATCACCTGTGCGATTTTTTGATCACGCGCTATAAACAAAAAAAGAGCGTAAATTTTGCAAAAATAGCAATATTTTTCACATTTTTTTATATGAAATTTCCCCCCAAAAAAATGTAAAAATCAAGATTTTTTAACATTTTTGGCCAATTTGTTTTATGCTACCTATGTTTGGTAAAAAAAATCGCAAAAAGCGTATTTTGATTGGTTTGCGCAAAAGTTATCGCGTTTACTAACAAAGGGAAAGATTTTTGTCATTTTTGTTGTTGTTTTTTTTAACGCGTAATGGCGGCGATCTGCGATTTTTTTTGCGGTACTGTGACATTGGGGCGGACAGATCGGACCCTTGACTGACATTTGTGACACTTTTGGGGTTACCAGTGACATTTCTACAGTAATCAGTGCTATATATATGCACTGTTACTGTAAAAATACACTGGTAGTGAAGGGGTTAACTTTATTTGGGAGGGAGGGGCTGTGTGTATCCCTAGGGGCGTGCTTTCTACTGTGATTGGCTGTGGCTTGAGCTGTAAGGACACTGATCAACGGATCTACATACTAGATCTGTGTGATCAGTGTCTTTACAGCGAGGAGAATGACAGGTGGCTTGTTTACACAAGCTGCCTGACATTCTCCCTCTCCCCCGCCGATCGCAGAGTGACCGGCGGACATCGGGTCTGCTGGTCACACGCGCGGGGGGGTCCGTGACCACGCGGGAGCGCGCCTCCGGCGGCGCGCGCTCACTCCCTAGACCCTCACAAGCTAGTGACGTAGCCCTACGTCACTTTGCCTGTGAGGGGCTGACTGCCGACGTAGATCGGCGTTAGGCAGTCGGCAAGTGGTTAATACCGAACATTTCTGATATTAATGTAGCACTACTCCCATGGGAGCTGCTGTGTGTGGGTTCCCCTGGGTTACCATTAACAACAACAGAGCAGTCTGGCATTTTTTCCAAGTGTTTTACTTCAGACAAGAAGCAGTCCAGTATCTTTGGTTTTTAGGTTTTATTTGGAACTTAGATAGGAGAAGGGAATGAGTGGGATACTCCAACTTAAAGAACAATGCACAATAGGCTGGGACAACATTAATAGAGCTGAATAGCGCTGATTAACGCTGTATAACACTGAGTAATGCTGAATATAGCTAGTCACGGCTAGGCCGCTGCTTCACATTGCCCTCGGCTGTGAATGAAGTGGTAAAGCTTCCTGAGGTAAACTGTATCCTGAGGTAAGCTGTACTCTGAGGTAGACTGTACTGCTAAACAACTTCAGGGCCCTTCCTGGCACCCCCTTTGTCCCTAATCTTCAGGGTTAACTACTTGGCACCCCCTTTCCTGAAACAATCTGTGTGAGCTGGCTCCTTGATCCCCTGACTTCTCTGAAGTGGTCTCCTTTCCTAGGCAGATGCTTGAGCAGATCCCTCAGTACTCTCAATACTGTTTTTTTCCCAAAGTCTTCTGCCCAACAGCTCCACTGGTCAGCACACTGGATCCTTTGCAGCCCAGCTCCACACCTGGTTCAACAGGCTGACTGCCTGAACCACCTTCCTCACATCAGCAGGAGGAGTGACAGCCGTCCACCTCCTCCTGGGACTTTGCTCCCACCAAAAGACACCCTGTCACATGCTCCTTCCAGAATTGTAACCAATCCCAGGATGCATTGCAGCAATGCCCACCCACTGGGACAGCCAAAAACCCTGGTGCACTATTGGTTAGGTTTCCTCCACTGTCCAACAAGCTCCCTTATTGGATACAGTGGGGAGACTCCCTTAGACCCAATAAATCACACCTGGAAACATAGGACAGACTAAACTAACAGATCTGGCTCTCCTGAACAGAGCCACCAAATGTGTTTTCCCAGCACCTACATAGGAGGGTGCTACATTAAATACCAGCTGAACCTGGTTAAAGAGTATGAACTCAATGCCGCCTTGCAAAAGAACACTCTTACAAAATACACAAAAGCCTGGAAGCCTTGGCTTAGTATCCAAGGATTACTGAGTTAATTCTCCATTGTTATGTTCTGACGGGCATATTCGGCTGTATCCCATTCAGTTCATGTTCATTAATGTATGTACCCATGTTAACTGCACTAGAAATTTGTGTTTCCCTCTTATTCACCACAGCCTGATTTCATAACGATAAAGGGATGGTTTGGGAAAGTGCTCCCCAACCCACGACACAAAGTGTTCCCATAGGGGTGTCTGGTGTGGTGGGCACTACTCATGCCAACCTGTGAATACTAATGATATTAATATTTCTTCCTATATTCAAGTCTAAACGAGACTTATACTCTGTCCATGTAAGTTCTTACATAATGTTTTGCAACTTGTTTAATCGTACATCAAATTGTCAAACATTACCAATCTTATATTACATATACTTTGTATTACCCAGTAAAAATGTAAATAAAAAAGATTTAAACAAAAAATAAAATAAAATAAAACATATATACCCTAAACCACAATTTTTTTTAACAGTAAATGCTTAAAGATAACAATGTATATATGTGCTTTATAATTTTTTTTTCCAAAAAATAATTTAAAGAAGAAACATGGAACAGGAGATGAAACTGGTAAATAGTTATTATACATGTTGAAATGAATGGGTTAAGTAGTAACATAAGAGCATGTCTAGGTTACTTAGGAGTTAACTAACTTCCTGTGCACATAATAAACATTCCTCTGTCAGCTCACTCATAGATCTGTCTGTCTGACAGGGAACCCAGGAGATAGCTACTGCCTTACTTTTTTTTCGGCCTACAGGTGTTACACTGAATGCTCACTGTGATTGGTTGTCAGAGTGATCATTCAAAGAGGAAGGCTTCTGACTGGCCACCAGGTCTCACAGGGCTGTGCATGGAGAGAGCAGGGGGAGATAAGAAACTGCAGGGAGACATCCTGTGTACAGAGAATAGGGTTTTAAGGACTACTGGGTATAATAGACAGTGTAATTTCCTGAAATTTGGGCAAATTACAAAAAAAAAAAACATAAATAATCTAATTGGTAAAGTGTTCCAAAAAAACAAAAAACCTGAAAACAATATTCAAATATTACAAATACCATAAAATTCATCCAATACTATATTTGTATATATTAAAGTGTACCGTTCAATCAAATTTAGATATTTATTAAAGTGTCTAGTGCATTCCAATGAATACAATTTTCGAAGCAATTAAATGAGCTCAAGTGCAACAAAATTATTGTGCCAACAAAGTTCATCCAGGGAAAATGTATTGTATTTTAAAAGAAATCTCTCCTCTAATTTGAGTGTCCATGTTGTGATCTCACTTCAGAAAAAAATATTCCTTTAAGATCACACGTGCATTTATTATATTTTATGTGTGTTATTTACCTGCAAATGCATCCTTTTATACTGTATATAATGGGCATCCAGATGCCCTGAGGCTTCTGCTGGGAGCTACCAACTTGGATGTGATGTCAGCATCCCTAGCATACTCAGAGCTGTCACTCAAGTGACACTTTTTAGTATTTCTGCATAAAAGGTTTTTTTAGTGAAGTGAAGGAAGGGTATAAAAGCTAGGCCAGCACAGAGAATATTTGGACAGATCCAGAAGAGGAGAAAACTATGATGTGCAAGGAGGGAGTGGGATGTGCTTGGGTATTTACTCTTCCTAAAGTAGTCACATTTTCTAACAGGTCAATAGACACATTGCAGGCAAAATAAAACTTTCTTAAAGAAAAACCGCACATTTTTTTACATTGGTGAAAGGGTCTCTAATAGAGTTGAGCGGACACCTGGATGTCCGTGTTCGGCGGGTTCGGCCGAACTTTAAAAAAAAGTCCGGGTCCGTGTCCCGGACTTTTGCCGAACTTTTCCCGGACACCGAACCCCATTGAAGTCAATGGGGACCCGAACTTTCAGGCACTAAAATGGCTCTAAAACACCAATGGAAAGGGCTAGACTGCTGCAAATGGCAGCAAAACGTAGTTAAGAGCATGGCAAGTGTTCTGCAAACAAATGTGGATAGGGAAATAACTTAAAACAACAAAAAAAAAAACAGAAAAATAAAACAATGTTCTTCATCTCTGAAGGACGAGGCCCATATGGAGTAGGAGGGAGGTTGAGGTGGTGGTGGATGTGGCGGTGTCATAGGCGTGTGCACAGGGTGTGCCGGGTGTACCTGGGCACACCCTAATCACCTAGGGCACATAGCATTATCGCTCTGTTTGCCAGTGAGGAGATGGGAAAGATCTCCCTCGGACCTGCTCTGCTCTATTTCTCTTTGCCAGCAGGGAGAGTAATGTATCGGGGCCATGTACATGTAGGCAAACACATGCATGTGTATTTAATATAATGCAATAGGCTGCGCACACCTATGGGCGGTGTAGGTGGAAGCGGCGGTGGAGGAGGACGAGGTAGCCAACACTGCTTCTTTTCACAAATTTTAAATGAGGGTACACCCCAAAAGAGTGAGAAAGAGCAAAAATGGAACAATGGCTGGTTAAGGTCGGTATCCATCGCTATTCTGCACAAGGTACGGAAAAGTCCCGTGGGATCCATGCCTGGTTCATTTTAATGAACGTGAGCTTGTCCACATTGTCTCTGGACAGGCGGCTGCGCTTGTCTGTGATAACGACCCCAGCCGTGCTAAATACCCGTTCAGATAATACACTGGCTGCAGGGCACGCCAGCACCTCCAAGGAGTAAAGGGCAAGCTCAGGCCATGTGCCCAACTTGGAGACCCAGAAGTTGAAGGGGGCAGACCCCTCATTCAGTACGTCTAGGCGTGTGCACACATACTGCTCCCCCATGTTGGTGAAATGCTGCCTCCTGCTAAGACATTCCATATGAGCTGCTGGTGCTGCTGTTTGTTGTGGCTTGCTGACAAAGCTTTTCCACATTTCGGCCATGCTAACCCTGCCTTCTGAGGTGCTGGCGGTGCCCTGGTTGCGTTGGCGACCTCTTCCTCCTCCTCTGCCTTGTGCTTCCACTGTGGCCCCGCTGTCAGGTGGGAATGCCAGCAGCATCTCGTCTACCAGCGTGCGCTTGTACTCGCGCATCTTGCGATCGCGCTCCAGTGAGTGAATTAAGGACGGTACGTTGTCCTTGTAACGGGGATCCAGCAGCGTGGCCACCCAGTAATCAGCACAAGTTAGAATGTGGGCAACTCGGCGGTCGTTGTGGAGACACTGCAGCATGTAATCGCTCATGTGTGCCAGGCTGCCCAGAGGCAACGAAAGGCTGTCCTCTGTGGGAGGTGTATCGTCCGTGTCCTCTGTATCCCCCCAGCCACGCACCAGTGATGGCCATGAGCTGGCCTGGGTGCCACCCTGCTGTGAACATGGTTCCATCTCCTCCTCCAGCTCCTCCTCCTCATCCTCCTCATCCTCCAGAACTGTGCCCCTGCTGGACAATTGTGTCCCTGGCGTTTGTGTGTGCAGGAACCCACCCTCGGAGCCCCTTGCGAATGACTGCCCTGAAAGCCTTGGAAATGTTACCTCTTCATCCTCCTCCTCCTCATCCTGTGCCACATCCTCTTCCATCATCGCCCGAATTGTTTTTTCAAGGAGGCATAGAAGTGGGATAGTTAAGCTGAGAACTGCGTCATCGGCACTGGCCATGTTGGTGGAGTACTCAAAACAGCGCAACAAGGCACACAGGTCTCGCATGGAGGCCCAGTTATTGGTGGTGAAGTGGTGCTGTTCCGCAGAGCGACTCACGCATGTGTGCTGCAGCTGAAACTCCACTATGGCCTGCTGCTGCTCGCACAGTCTTTGCCGCATGTGCAAGGTGGAGTTCCACCTTGTGGGCACGTCACATATGAAGCGGTGAGCGGGAAGGCCGAAGTTACGCTGCAGCGCTGACAGGCGAGCAGCAGCAGGGTGAGAACGCCGAAAGTGCGCACAGACGGCCCGCACTTTCTGCAGCAGCTCTGACATCTCGGGGTAGTTTTTAAGGAACCTCTGCACCACCAAATTCAGCACATGCGCCAGGCAAGGGATGTGCGTCAAACCGGCTAGGCCCAGAGCTGCTATGAGATTTCGCCCGTTATCGCACACCACCAGGCCGGGCTTGAGGCTCGCTGGCAGCAACCACTCATTTGTCTGCTCTTCCATGCTCCTCCACAACTCCTGCGTGGTGTGGGGTTTGTCCCCCAAACAGGCAAGTTTTAAAACTGCCTGCTGTCGTTTACCCCTGGCCGTGCTGAAGTTGGTGGTGAAGGTGTTACGCTGTCCGGATGAGGAGGCGGTAGAGGATGAGGAAGCGGAGTAGGAGGAGTTAGGAACAGGAGGCAAACTGAAGCGCCCTGCAATCCTCGGTGGTGGAAGGACATGCGCCAAATTGCTATCTGCCTCAGGCCCATCCGCCACTGCATTTACCCAGTGTGCCGTTAGGGAGATATAACGCCCCTGACCGTGCTTACTGGTCCACGTATCGGTAGTTAGGTGGACCTTGCCACAGATGGCGTTGCACAGTGCACACCTGATTTTTTCCCCCACTTGGTTGTGCAGGGAAGGGATGGCTTGCCTGGAAAAGTAGTGGCGGCTGGGCACAACGTACTGTGGGACAGCCACCGACATAAGGTTTTTAAAACTGTGCGTCTCCACCAGACGGAATGACAGCATTTCAAAGGCCAAGAATTTTGAAATGCTGGCATTCAGGGCCAGGGATCGCGGGTGGGTAGGGGGGTACTTCCTCTCAAGTGTTTGGGAGATGGAAAGCTGAACGCTTCTACGGGACATTGTGGAGACGGTTGGTGACCCAGGTGGTGGTGTTGCTGACAGATCCTCTGTTTGCGGGGTGGCAGGTGCCGGTATCACTACAGATGTGGCTAGAGCGGCCGAGACTGCAGCAGAAGAGGAAGCAGGATGAGCCAGAGACGTTTCTTGGTTTTGAAGGTGTCTACTCCACTGCAGCTCGTGCTTTGCACTTAGATGCCTGATCATGCAGGTTGTGCTCAGGTTGAGAAGGTTTATGCCTCGCTTCAGGCTCTGATTGCACAGGGTGCAAACCACTCGTGTCCTGTCATCAGCACATTTTCTAAAGAACTTCCACGCTAGAGAACTCCTTTGAGCTGACTTTGGTGCGCTCGTTCCCTTGCTGCGTTGGGCAGTAGCGGGCGTAGTAACTAGGGCACGGCCGCTCCGCTTCTGCACCCTGCTCCCTCTTCTGCTGTGCTGGTGGCTCTGTGCGACCACCGCCTCTTCCTCCAAACTACTCAGGTCACCTGCATGACCTTCATTTGATGTGGGGTCGAGGACCTCATCGTCCTCCACATCATCTTCCACCCAGTCTTCACCCCTGCCCTCCTTGTCGGTCTCCACAATGCTGAACGCCGCAGCAGTTGGCACCTGCGTTTTGTCATCATCGGAGACGTGCTGCGATGGTCCTTGCATGTACTCATCTTGAGAAATAAGTGGTTGGGCATCGCTGCACTCAATCTCTTCCACTTCTGGGGCAGGGCTAGGTGGATGGCCCTGGGAAACCCTGCTGACAGAGTCCTCAAAAAGAACAAGAGACTGCTGTATGGATTGGGGCTCAGACTGCTTGCCTGATTTCCAAGGGGGTGAGGTGAAAGACGGTTGGACATTGGCTGCAGGTGCTAACTCTGACCTTTCTGCAGTAGACTGGGTGGGAGACAATGTGAAGGAACTGGAGGCACTGTCAGCAACCCAATCTACTATCGCCTGTACTTCTTCAGGCCTCATCACGTCTAGAGGCGCATTATGCCCTACCAAATACTGCTGCAGGTTCTGTCGCCTACTCACACTTGAGGAAGGTGTTTCACTTGTGCGTGTAGCTGGCACAGATCGACCACGTCCTCTCCTTGCAACAGGAGCTCTACCAGCAGCACCACGACCCAGGCCACGGCCCCTATTTGGCGGTCTCCTCATATTTCTGTAATTTATGATCTTGCCCTAGAAAGGTGTTTATTGAATAGCGGAACAAAACAACAACAGTATCGCACGGGTGTATCTGACAGTCAAATATGCAAACTATGCCGCAATTTAATGTTTTTTACCCCAAAAGGGTGTATATTGAATGGCGGAATAGGAAAAAGGATAAAAAAAGGTGTATCTCACACGTACAAACACAGACTAGGCCCCGACTAAAATTTTTTGTACCCTAAAGGGAGGATGAGGAAGAGGAGTAGGAGGAGTTGGGAACAGGAGCAAAAACTGAAGCGCCCTGCAATCCTCGGCGGTAGAAGGAGATGCGCCAAACAAATTTAAAAGGGTGTATCTCACATGTATCGGTACAGACTATCCTGCAATTTAATTTTTTACACTCAAACAGGGTGTATATTGAATAGCGGAATAGGAGATATTTTACAAAACGGTGTATCTCACACGTACAAACACAATCTAGGCCCCGATTACAATTTTTTGTACCCTAAAGGCAGGATGAGGAGTAGGAGGAGTTCGGAACAGGCAGGAGGCAGACTGAAGCACCCTCAAATCCTCGGCGGTATGAGATGTGCCCCAAAAATTGGAAAGGTGTATCTCACACGTACCAACACAGACTATCCCGCAATTTAACTGATCCCCAAAGGTTTTTATTGAATAGCGGAATAGGAAATATGATAAAAAACAGTGTATGTATCTCACACGTACAGAAGCACACTAGGCCCCAATTACTATTGTTTGTACCCCTAAAGGCAGGATGAGGAGTAGGAGGAGTTTGGAACAGGCAGCACCCTCAAATCTTCAGAAGTATGAGATGAACCCCAAAAACTTGGAAAGGTGGATCTCACACGTACCAACACAGACTATCCCGCAATTTAACTGATCCCCAAAGGTTTTTATTGAATAGCGGAATAGAAAATATGATCAAAAAAAGTGTATGTATCTCACACGTACAGGAGCACACTAGGCCCCAATTACTATTGTTTGTACCCCTAAAAGGCTGGATGAGGAGTAGGAGGAGTTTGGAACAGGCAGCACCCTCAAATCTTCAGAAGTATGAGATGAACCCCAAAAACCCCAAATATCATTCAGCTCTGCTGCAGGCCACAATTTAATTTTTTTTTAACCCAAGGCTGTATATTGAATAGTGGAATAGAAAAAAAGTGTATGATTTTTGAAACCACTCAATAGCACATGTGAACTGAACACAGCAGTGTATGATCAGTCAGCACAGCACAGCTGAAGGAAAAACGCTGCACACAGTGCCTGATAGAAAAATACTTTTCTCCCTCCTCCTCAGTGGGTAAAAAAGATTGTGTTCACTGCACCCCAAAAAAATTGTGTTCACTGCACCCCAAAAAGATTGTGTTCACTGCACCCCAAAAAGATTGTGTTCACTGCACCCCACACACAGCAAAATGGATGTGGACCACTGAGACCTGCCTATCTCCTATCCCACCCCACACAGCAATATCGATTGTAGTTTGTAGAACACACTGACCCTAAAAATCAGCAGACTCTCTCCCTAAAAGGATTGATAAGATCGTAGATCGGTCACTGCAAACCCCACCCCACACAGCAATATCGATTGTAGTTTGTAGAATACACTGACCCTAAAAATCAGCAGACTCTCTCCCTAAAAGGATTGATAATATCGTAGATCGGTCACTGCAAACCCCACCCCACACAGCAATATCGATTGTAGTTTGTAGAACACACTGACCCTAAAAATCAGCAGACTCTCTCCCTAAAAGGATTGATAAGATAGTAGATCGGTCACTGCAAACCCCTCCCACACAGCAAAATCGATCATAGAAAACTGACCCTAAAAATCAGCAGATTCTCTCCCTAAAATGCCTACAACTCGCCCTGCCTAACACACTCCGACCTGTCCCTCAATTCTATCCGGACACAAATGTTTTTTTTTTCCTGTCTGTCCCTAATCAGCAGCCAGCACGTTGATGTGTGCTCTTTCCCTGAACTAAACAGCAGAATGACGCCGCAGCGGTGCTGCCTCGAACTTATAAAGATTTGGTCACATGCTTCTGACGGCCAATCACAGCTACTAATACATTTGTAGGCATGGCTGGGATGGCTTAGGCACACCAGTTAAACGCTTGTTGATTGGCTGTTGAAAGCCCGCCATGAAAAGTGCGCCAATGCATGCAAAACCCGGAAATAAAATGACCGAACACGGATTTTTACCCGAACATACAGCAAAGTTTTCGGGTCCGTGTTCGGGTAACAAAAATCCAATTATTCGGTACGAACACGAATAATACAGTCCGTGTTCGCTCAACCCTAGTCTCTATAATTAGTTCTCACCCGACCTACAGCAAAATGACTTTCATCGATCTGGGTGGATGTCATATGACGTCCTCCCGACCCGGCGCAATCAGACACAGCCGATGACTGATCAGTGTACCAGCCTGCTGCCGGTATCCTGTGATTGCTGTGACCAATCAGAGCAGATCACATGACAATTGAAAACAATGGATGGCTTCCTTTCATGTCAGCCATTGTGCAAAATTGTGTTGCTTGCTTTGAGTGGTCACATTGATCACATGATACAGACAGAGCCAAACACAACGCATCTGTACCATATGATTGACTGTGGCCAATTACAGCTAATCACAACAAAACACACTGAATTCATCTGTTTCATTCAGTAAAAATAGTTGCTAAATAGTTGAAATTCACTGGTATAAACAATCATAATGTGTAACAAAAAAAAAAAACCTTATCACTTCCCCAGAGTAGTACAGTGTTACTATGCTACTGTGTTTTGATCATGGAATGTTAAAAAGAAAATCATATCATTTTTTTTGCTTGTTTTTTAACATACTGTCAACAGTCAGCATCCCTGATCACCACCACATCCATTATATGATAACAAATACTGTACTGGTGACCGTATGTAAAAAAACAAACATTACATTTCTTCATTTTCCAAAAAATTGTGACAAAAACTGTGAACTGTCCGCCGCAATGTTGCAGTACAGCAAAAAATCGCAGAACGCCGCCATTACTAGTAAAAAACAAAAAAAAACAATAAAAATGACATAAATCTTTCCCATAGTTAGTAGACGCGATAACTTTTGCGCAAACCAATCAAAATATGCTTAATGCGATTTTTTTTTACCAAGAATATGTAGCAGAAAACAAATTGGCCTACAATGTTAAAAAATTTAGATTTTTAAATTTTTTTTTGAGAATGCCATATAGCAGAAAGTGAAAAATATTGTTATTTTTTAAATTGTCACTCATTTTTTGTTTATAGCGCAAAAAATAAAAATCGCACAGGTGATCAAATACCACCAAAAGAAAGCTCTATTTGTGTGAAAAGAAAGGACATGAATTATTTGGGTACAGCGTCGCACGACTGCGCAATTGTCCATTAAAGTAATGCAGTGCCGAATCGCAAAATATGGCCTGGTCATTAAAGCGGTAGTATACTCCGCCATTAAACTTTTACATACAGGTAAGCCTATAATATGGCTTACCTGTAGGTAAAATGAATATCTCCTAAACTTGCATGGCTTAGGAGAAATTTGCCCTGCATGCAGCCGCTGACACCAGCGGAGCATGTGCTCTGAAGGACCTTTAGAGCTCGTTGCTGGCTCTTGCCAGAAAGTAAACTCCTGCGCGCATGCGCAGGAGTGACGTCATCGCGGCTCTGGCCACTCACAGTGACAGCTCCCTTAGCGCTGTCTGGGCGACCGCGTCGGGGCTTCGTTTTAAGGTAAGTATTTCATAATGAGCTTTGTCCTGCAGGTTTTTTTTTGTTTTTTTTTTGTTTTTTTTTTGTTTGTTTTTTGTTGTGAGGATACAACCACTTTAAGGGGGCAAATCCTTCTGGTCTTAAAGTGGTTAAGACACTGCCATAGAAACACATTAGATGTTACTTCAGGTATGAAAATCGAATGTTGTGCCTGAAGTTGTACTGGTGTGGCCAAGGGCAAAATAATATACACTGATTTGGGTTGTTTTTAGCAAAAAAAGTAGCAGAATACATTTTGGCCTCAATTTATGAAGAAAGAATATTTATTTGCAAAATTCTATAACAGAAAGGAAGAAAATGCATTTTTTCAACATTTTCGGTCTTTTTTCGTTTATTTAGCAGAAGATAAAACCCAGTGTTTATTAAATATCACCAAAAGAAAGCTCTATTTGTGTGAAAAAAAAATGCTAAAAATGTCTAATAGGTACAGTGTTGCATGACTGTGTAGTTATTCAAAGTGAGACTGAAAATTGACCTGGGAATGAAGGGGGTAAAATTGTCCGGTATTGAAGCGGTTAAACCCATTTTACTGTTAAAAAGTCTTCTCCTGTTGACAGTGCTGCTGAGAGAAGGGTACAGGTGTAATGATGATATCATGTACTAGACACACGAAAAGCTGTAGCTAGTAGCCATGTTGTTCAGTTATCATAGGTCATCCATGACAGTCTTGCAGAACAGAATAGAGTTTTTTCCAGTCATGTGTGTCAGGATATAAGTTGCCATCATCCCTTAATGTAAATGAGGAAGAAATTCCCCTAAAATGTGGGACTTTAAGGGCAACTTTAACATCCAATAATGGGTACAACTATGTATAAAAACATACATTTATTGAATTAACATATAAAAAGCATTATCAAGATGCAATATATAGATACAAAGATAAAATACACCATGATTAAAAACAGAGTCACGGTTAACAACATATGCCAGATGTAACAAAGAGACTAAATGAATGTCTGAATTCCAGGAAAGACCTAACGCGTTTCAGGCGTGGCCTTCTTCAGAGGTCTACTGGAACTCCTTCATTCATGTCTAGATATTCATAAAAAGATATAAATATATATATATATATATATATATATATATATATATATATATATATATATATATAAACATTCACATATATGTATTACAGAAATATTATCTCATAGTACACTTATATGTCAGACATATCAGATATGAATATACACACCACTATAGTCACTTTGTGATGGCATATGGAGCCGTGTACAAGCATTTCATGTTATAGGCCACAGAGCATAAAAGCAGGACGCATTCCTTTCCACATTCAGGTTATCTCTACCAGTAATTTTGAATACTATTTGTGGCACTAGATTCTGAACATCATTTTTACTTACGGCCTCCTCTTGGTGTGTTAACTATATTTCATATAGGAACTTCAATACTATTTATTCAATTGATGTACTTTCAGATCTCTTCCCTTTCTCTTCTATTGGGATTGGGTTATCCTGCATTGCTGTTGATCTTACTTTGCATACACTGCTGCATCTTGATTGTACATCTCCAAGGTTGCACTCTGGTGGTATTCCTATATAGGGCATGCGTAAACACTGACACGCATGTCCTTGTGCTCATCTCTTCCTACATACCTCTCTACATCTATTTTTATAGTACATGATACAGTATACATATTCCTTACTTTCATCCCTTCTTAGAGAGGGCATCTGGAACTATAACTCATTAACCCACCTGGACATGGCCATCTGATCCGTGCCTCCTATGGTATACGGGACTCCAAACATCCCCGTAATAAGTAGGTATCTATTCCCTATATATATCACAGTTTTTTTCTAAATACATAGTTGCAGATCACACCTACTTATTTCATTTTAGATATCCAGCGTTGGTCTCCTCTCTTCGGATCCTTGTGGGACCCATTTGATGACATTGCCTACTCTCCTGGTGGGAATTTTTTCCACATTGGAATAACCGTATATATCTATATATATGAACATACTTCCTTGCTTCTGCCTCTTCTGGTATCTTTTTATGCTCTCTTGCATATAACGTGAAATGCTTGTACACGGCTCCATATGCCATCACAAAGTGACTATAGTGGTACGTATATTCATATCTGATATGTCTGACATACAAGCGTACTATGATGTAATATTTCTGTAATACATATATGTGAATGATTATTTTTATATATATATATATATATATATATATATATATATATATATATTTTTTTTTTGTTATGAATATCTAGACATGAATGAAGGAGTTCCAGTAGCCCTCTGAAGAAGGCCACGCCCGAAACGCATTAGGTCTTCCCTGGAATTCAGGCATTCACTTAGTCTCTTTGTTACATCCAACATATGTTGTTAGCCGTGACTCTGTTTTTAATCATGGTGTATTTTGTCTTTGTATCTATATATTGCATCTTGACAATGCTTTTTATATGTTAATTCAATAAATATATGTTTTTATACATGGTTGTACCCATTATTGGATGTTAAAGTTGCCCTTAAAGTCCCACATCTGAGGGGAATTTCTTCTTCAGTCTTGCAGAACAATTACACATTGCAGCAGTGATCTTACTCCCTCCATCCTCCTTTAATTCATGGACTGCATAGGTTTTACACTTCACTGGAGCCATTATCTCAACTCAGAGACATCAGAAACCAGCGCTTAGGTCCGAGCAGCGCTGTAAACAGAGTCCTGGCAGGATGTCTTTTATGTTGTCCAGGCCTATCGTAAAACTATGACAAAATCCATTAAGAATACATTGCATGCCATAAAATGATACATAGAACTAATGGGGATCGTAAAAGGCAATCAGAGATACCCAATTCAAAACTTAACAAATCCACACACAATTCATAAGCTCAGACGGGAACATGACACATTAATAATAAGAATATATTTGAATAAGGAATGTCATACTAAATAAATTAAAGTCATACATGACCACACTAGCACATATAGAAGCACAGATAGCTGTCAGATATTCCCTGGGTGACAAGTTTTTCTGAGGTATGCTGTGTTTAGTATCCCTGGACGGGAAATTCAATGCTGAACAAAAATCTACGGTGTGTAAGTGAGGGACATGATATTAAAAAGGGGGGAAAAAAGAATTGGGACTTTAAATGAGATGACAGGGTAAGGTCATATTCCTCCATCCCTACTGAATAACTAAAAACAAGGGGAAATTGGGACCTTGTTTTTTGAGACATGATATTGTCATAAACCCAGGACAGCCCATAGATATTCCGTTTAATTGGCCAGGGGCATCTGTCAACACCTCTTTGATCCCAGAAAAAAAGGGAGATGCCCAGACAGTTGTGAGTTCTCTTTTACCATCAATTCTGGAACATCTGTCAAGCTTGAGAACCGATAACACCTGGCTCATTGACTGAACTCTGATAACACCCAGGACATTGATTGCAAGTACCCTTCCTCCTCAATTCAACCTTATTTCTCTATTGCTGAATTATGTCTCTATTTCTTTGACTTTTTCTGTAAGTATTTTATTTGCACCAACTTTGACCTTTTCATTACTAAAACCATATTTTGAAAAGTGTTAATCGTATCCCTAAGCTCCTAATGCAAGCTAAAAAAAAGAACCTGTCTCTTGAAGAGTGCTGCTGTATAGGATAAATCCTATGAACATATCTGTCTGTGGTGACAGTGTGTGTTACAGACAATTTTTCTAAAATCATAATTGGTATTGCTAAATTTACGAGTTTCCCCAAAGGGGGTGGTGGCAGTTAAAGGGCTAATTGCTTAATTAGCCCAGTGATAACCGCTCCCAGGCTGCTGGCACCTAGATTGTGGTCCCACAAGCTGGAAATGTTTTGGGCAGGGTGCAGCTGAGCTTGGCATTGTTATGTAAGTGACAGCATGGTGTGAGATTGGCTTGTCCTTTGTCACCAGTTGCTGAGAAGGGCAGGGATCTGATACCCGCATCCGTCACAAGGGCTCTACACTGGAATGGGTGAGCAGCCCACCTCCCAATGAACAGCAGTTCCTCTGAAGATGTTTTAAATACACTGATCTTGGCAAGAAAGGAAAGTAGTGGTTTTCACATTTTACAGTATATAAGGCTGTATGAAGAATAGACACTTGAAGAAAATATACTATAAGTGCAATTATCCTGTAAAACAGAATGGCTTTAAAGGATAATATTCCTTATTATCAAAAATATAAAAACATGAGGTTTAGTTTCCAGGGTCCAATATCAGGAAATAAGCATATGATGGGTGTCATGGAATGGAAACAACATTATTGACTTAGGGAAGGTTTAAAACCCCTCTTCGCATATTTCTATTTTTTCTTTGTGTGTAATAAATTTCTACCAGTATCTCAGGGTTCCAATCAGCTGCTGGAACCTGAACATTTTCATGGCAGCAGGACATGGCCTCCTCGAAGATCATGATTTGTGTTTAGCCATTGGTTGGCTTTGCATGAACTTCACCCTCGAGCAGCACTCACATGACCTGCTGGGCTTTTTCTTTTGTAAAGGCCACAGGAAGAATGGGCACATAAGTGCCCGTAATCTTCACTTATATCACAAATATAAAAAGTCGTTTATTTTTTAAGGGTTCATATGTGTAATACTCTTCACCAGCATCTCTGGGCTCCCTTCTGCATGCAACAATTGAATATATCCCTGGCAGCAGAATACATGGCCTACTTAAAGATGGGGATCTGTATTCGGCCACTGGTTGGCTCCATGTGAACACCACCCTCTAGCAGCACTCACATGACCTGTTGTCACAGTTCTGACTAGGCGTCACTAGCTAAAGTGAGCTTGCAGCTGCTGATGGGCATTAGCTTTGCTGGTTGAATAAGGTTAGAGAGTAATCTCCTTTAACGCCATGCACCAATAAATATGTGTACTAACTTTGTTACATTGAGTTTTTGAAGTCTTACAACAATTCTGTTCAAATGCATTGAAAGAATAACAATGCAAATAGTTAAAAAATAAACAAATGTCTGACTGTTCAATAGCATTAGGTGCAATATTTGAGATTAAATATACAAATTACAGCAAAAAAAAAAAAAAAAGTCTGGAGAATACTCACTGTGACATCACACCAGAATTCAGCCACTTCACCAATCCTCATAGAGGTGAGCAGGACTTCCCAGACCTCTAGCTTAAACATGTTTCCAATGATTATTTCCATAGGGACTCCAACTTTCTTGCTGTCGTCAATCACTGTTCTATCACTGTCACATTTCAAGGTACGAAAATGGAAAGTTACCTAATCAAAAAAAAAAAGGTTACAATTAAAGGCAGTCAAAACATATTATATATCATCAGCTCTCTTTGCCTCTATCTACAATATTACCAACAAAAGGGAATGTATTATGTCTAGTGTCTAATGAATGCCAAAACTATATAATATATTGTCATATTTCATGTTTTTTGTCTATCTGTTTAAAAGCACTTTATATTAGCATTTAGTCCTGTCCCAAAAGAGCATTGGCCACGTCCAAAAACACACAAACACCCGTATAGAATTTGAAAACAAAACTTTATTTGTAGAACAAATTGTTACAGAAATTAGGAAGATGTAAAATACCTACACATTGTGCAGCTAGTGTCTCTGATGGGAAACAAAACTTGGACCCCAGTGCTACTGGTAGGGTACAGGAAGGGGGGGCTCGCTCGACCCATCCCCCCCCCCCCCTGTTTCTTGACCTGCCAGGTTGCATGCCCAGATTAGGGTCTGGTTTGAGTCTTGGGTGGGACCCAAGGCTGTTTTTTTTTTTTAATTTTTGGTGAGGGCCTGATATTGTCTGCCGGGTAGGGGAACCCCACGCCTTTTTTTTCTTTATTTTTTCAATACCCAGGGGTCAGCAATTGTAACTGTGAGTCATTTTAAATGTAATTTGACTAGTTTTTTTTTCTTTTGGAAATGTCATTTTTGCTGCAGCATGTTATATATATGCTAAAGATGCGCCACTTTGTAGGCAGACTAAAAGGAGCCCCCCCAGCACTATATTTGAAGGAATTTTTCATTTTTATTTCTGCCTTTTAAGCATTAATAAAATCACTGCTCCTGAAAAAAAGAATAATTTAAAAACATGTTTTAATGGGCATTTGTCCATCAGGGCAATATTTAGACCCCCATGCTTCTTTTATTGCCAATTACTTGCATATAAGCCTTCAAAATGGGCATTTTTCATGTTTGGCTCCTATAGACTTCAATGGGGTTCGCCGTTCGGGTTTAGAACATTTCCATGTTTGGGAGTTCTGCTGCGAACCAAACAGGGAGGTGTTTGGCCCATGTCTACTAATGAGGAGGGAGAGTCCCCGGAGAGCCGAAGCTCTTGTGCACATCGCTGGATCAAGATGGGGCTCAAGTAAGCATTGGGGGGCTGAGGGGCTGCTGTAAACAGAATAATTTTTACCTTCATCAATTGAATTTGACCATAGAACATTGAACCTTGAGCCTTTATAACCACTCTAAGGGCTCCCAGGCATCAGGCTAAGCCCCTTTATCATTCACCCCAATAAAAAATGCTTTAGTGACCAAAAAGGATGTTCTGATTCGATAGTTTGGATGAAAGGTGGATCGGCCATAGTTACAACCTCAGAAAATTTGGGCCTTTTGTAACAAACTGAAAGCAGTATAAAAGGGATGAAAGGAAAAGGCTTCTCAAATCTTAGGCAGGACTTTGAAAAATGTAAAACAGTTGAGAGGTTTAGTTTAGGACAGGGATCCTCAAAGTACGGCCCTCCAGCTGTTGTGGAACTACACATCCCATGAGGCATTATAAAACTCTGATACTCACAGACATGACTAGGCATGATGGGAATTGTAGTTCCTGAACAACTGGAGGGCCATAGTTTGAAGACCCCTGGTTTAGGACATCCATACACAACCTGATATTTGCAATTAATGCCACAAATCAGTATTGGGGATGGAAGCCTTTGGAACCAATTTAGAAGACCACTGTTGCTTTCATTACAAATGTTACTTCATAACTCAATATTTCAACATATATCTTATCTACTGAGACCTGCTTGCCATCAGCTGTGAGAAGAAATAACACACCCAGCTGTTGCCATTAGCCATGAACACAGACGAACCAGGATTTTTTGATTCTTAGATATAATGACAATCTCCATATGGCAGCTCAATCTTTGGGCATTCGAAAATAAAGGTTTAGAAACAAATAAATATAAATCTTTTATGACCAATCTTATCCAATACAGAATGACAGGAAACTATTGTGGGCTGTGTCTCAGTATGTCCTGGAGGTGATGATATTGATCATATGCTGATTTACACTGCTTATAAGTGCCAGTGACATTTGTACGATGATACACTACCCATACCTATTTTTCTCCTATCCTTGGTAAAACATTTTTCATTCCTTATCTGTGTTCTATATAGAACATTCTGATTGCTTCTGATGCTCCTTTGTAATAAAGTTAGGACTAAAAAAAAAAAAGACATTTAAAAAAGTCCCAAGATACAATCATCTCTAAGTAGTTAACCTCCAAAGATCATCTTATGCTGCCTGAATGTCATCATGGGTATTATTGAGCAAACATTGCTTGCATTATCTCTGATAATTAAAATGTGACATTTAATTTTCATTAAGACACAAAGTAAACAGATATATTCATGAGAAAATAGAAGACTAAATTGCAAAAATCTATGAAGTGTTCAGGAACATATATAGTGCCAAAAAGCTTAAAAGAAGATCTCTGGAAGTTCTATTACACTGTCTCCTCAGATTTACACACTACGTAAGTGCAGCCAAAAGAATTATTGCCATTAATTGGCCTTACCTAAATATACTCTTTGCTTTCTGAAATATATCCAGGAAATGAAGAGCAATGTAACCACAAAGGAAAATAAAGGTTTTGAAAATTAAATACTATCCTAGGGATTTATGAGAATTTCACTTTAGCTAGTTGATTTTTTAAAAAATAGGAATCTGTTGGCAAACTCACACTGCTATGTTTGCTGTTTTTAGCTACCTGCTACCTAAAAGGACAGCCAAGCAAAAACGTGTCCCTTTTATCTCTTGAAAAAAGTGGTGAAGGGCTAGATATTTTTGTGATGGGTTTTATTTTAACCTGCAATCCAAATAGTATATGAATAAAGCCGGCACAAGAAAAGGCTTCTTCCGAGTAAAATTCTTTATTCTAACATGGATAGCGGTGACAACATGACAAATGTTGACGCGTTTCGGCTTTACACCTTCCTCATAGCAATCCAAATAGAGTCAACACCAAGGACATTTTTTTTTATTATATCAAAAGTCCTTAGATGTGGTGATGGCATTTATTACCGAAATTAACTCCTGTCAGAAATCATGTTTCCGTTGTAACTTGTACTGAACTTAAATGTCAATGTTCTCAGCAATCTAATGTGAGCTACAAAGCACCCCCTCCATGTGTAATGGAGATGAGGAGAGGGGGAGGTGTTTATACTTCATATCAGGAGGTTCATTCTAGGGCAGTGATGGTGAATCTTGACATCCCAGATGTTTTGGAACTACATTTCCCATGATGCTCACATACACTGCAGAGTGCATGAGCATCATGGGAAATATAGTTCCAAAACATCTGGGGTGCCAAGGTTCGCCATCACTGTCCTAGCTTTCCTTCGTAGGTACAGTACAGTGAGTTAGTATTGTGTGTTATTGTGAAAATCACCAGGTGAAAACAAAAGAAACTAAAGCCTAAAAAAAAAGTTAAAAAAAGAAAATAAATGTATCTAACACACCTAAGAGTGTTTTTGGGTTTAGATGCACTTTACTATAGGCTCTAATTCTTCCCTAAAGCAGAGATTTCCCATAATTTTCTGTCCCCATGACACTCTGTCATTTCCACAGTTGGGGAGAGAAAATATTTCCGAAGGGGTCATAGATAACAATAATAGATCAATAACATGTGTTAGTTTGCATAATTGAGGGGCATCATCTGCATTTAATTAATTGTGCCAGGATTAATATTAAGTCCCTAAAATGTTAAAATAAGGAGTTACCAAAACATACATAACACTGCATCTGTGCATGTGTGTGTGGATTGTCAGTTTAAATCCCACCCAAGGCATTACCTGCATGAAATTTGTATGTTCTCCCTGTACCTGCGTGGCTTCCTCCCACAACCCAAAGCAGGAGTGGGCCGAGGGGTGGCGGCTGCCCTGAGGGCAATGGTTTACTGTAGGGATGGGGGTGCCTTCATTCTGTCACAAGTCTAGATAGTTTGGCATCTTTTCCCTGGGCAATGGATGACCATGTCCCAGCATTGCTCCAAAGATATGCTAGAAGGTTGATTGGCTCCGGTCTAAATTGGCCCTAGCCAGGCCCAGACTGGCCATAGGGCAGACCGAGCATCTGCCGGTGAGCCGAGGCCTCCGGGCGCATGTCACTTTGTGTCCCTCCCGAGACAGCTATTTGGGCAGGCCTTCCTTGCTTGCCACCGGCCTCTCTGCGACTGGCTCCGCGGCCGATTCAACTGAGAGGGCTTGCATATCCTTCTGGCCGGGTATGTCCCAAGAGACTCCCCACTCCCAAGGCACTGGCAGCCGGGCTGATGCTGAGCCTAGCGCCACTCACTGCGGCCGGCTCCGCGGCCAATCAGCCTTCTCTGTAGCTCAGGGGGGTGGAAACGAAGGGGTCAGGTGACTCTGAAGGGGGCGGAGCTTGAGGGGACCCCTTCTGCTTGATTTCGGGAAGCGGGAATAGTGTCTCTGCAGCTGCACTGCATACTACCCAAGGCCTGCAAGGTAGGTAAGTGGAACTATTCACTGTGTATGGTCATGTTTTCAGGTTCTCAGGACAGTAGATGAAGTGATTTATTGACTTCAATGGTTTATTAACCCAGTAGGCAAGTAAATATATACACAGTACCTACCAATGTGTTATAGTACCAATGAATTATATGGATCTATTCTACAATGGAATGATTCTGTTATTATAACTGTTCATACTTACAGGAATGTAACTGCAGATTACAAAGCTTGAAAAAAAGGAACCCTTATACTGGTAAACCCCTTCCTCTTCAACTCTGTGCCTCATAATAATGACTCCAACTGCATGGCCCCTCATTAGGTCATTTACCGATAGCATCATTCTGCTCCCCTATCATGTCCCACATCAATAGCATAACTCGGCTTCCCTATCATGTCTACACACCAATAGCATAACTCTACTTCCCTATCATGTCTACACACCAATAGTCACTCCCCTCCCCTATCATTTCCCAAGATGGTAGACCAATAGCATCACTTTGCTCCACAGTGATGTACCCAAACAAAGAATCCTTCTGCTCCCCTATCATGTCTTCACATCAATAGCATAACTCTGCTTCCCTATCATGTTCCACACCAATAGCATAACTCTGCTTCCCTATCATGTCCTCAGACTAATAGTCACTCTACTCCCCTATCATGTCCCCAGACCAATAGCATCACTTTGCTCCCAAATGATGTACCCAAACAAATAATTCCTCTGTTTCCCTATCATGTCTTTGCACCAATAGTTCCTGTGCTCCCATATCATGCATTCACACCCATAGCTTCTCTACCCTCATATCATGCCTTCGCACAAATTGTCCTTCTGCCCCATATCATACCTTCACACCAATAGTCCCTCTGCTCCTATATCATACCTTCACTCCAATGGTCCTGTGCCCTGATATCATGCCTTTACATTGATAGACCCTCTGCCCCCATATCATGGGTTCACACAAATAGTCCCATATCATGTAACCGAAACACTAGCCTTATGCTGCTCCCCTATCACACCCTCACATCAGTACCTTTCACTCTTCTCTCCTATTATGCTCCCACACAAATAGTCTGTATTCTTCTGTACAATGTTCCTCCTCCTGATCATTATGATATCTTTGATTCCCTATCCTCACTTCACATAAAAAGCCTCAATCCATTATCATGACCTATTGCTCTCATAACAACAGCTACACTGTGCTCCCCAACATGCTCCACACCAAAAGCTCCTGTTGTATGTCCTCGATTTTAATGTCTCCACAAGCCAGTTGAACAAACTTGGCAGTAAATGGAGATGTAAAACAATGCTCTAAACCCTGACTGGTCTTAAATGTTCGCTCATTTTCTGCTCACTTGTCTTCCTGCTAAAGCTGAAGTTTAATTTCCTTATATTTTATCTTTAGCACAATTTTTAAAATAAAACTTTTCGATTTTAATTGCATAGCTTTTTTTAAATCATGTGCTTCTCTATGCAATGCAGACAGATTATGGCTAATGGGAGGGGCCAGAAGGGTGCTGTACATAGCTTCCTGAAAACATCACAGCACCTTGCCTCAGTGGTTTTTATTAAGAACTCTCAGCCAGCAACGTCTCTAGGGGAATGTTATGTAAATATAGTCTTGGCTCATGGCCCCTTTAATGTAGAACTGTACAGTCTGGGCATTCTTGGGGCTACCCTAGAGTTCATCCCTTTTGTCTTACACTTGTTCTCTGGAGGGCAAGCAGTCTGGCTGTTTACCATCAGGACATTCTTCCAGTTAGAGTGGTGAGTGGCCTTTGGCCTGTTTCAACCTTATTGCTACTATTGGTCTTTTACTGCTACTAGCAACATTCTGCTCAAAGGGGCAGCTTTGTTCATCCCTTCTCTATGGATAAGTAGTTCTAAAGGTGAGCTCTGCAATGCAAGTTTGAACTGATATTAAAGGCATTAAAAAAAAAACAAAAACAAAAAACAAACATGTTATACTTACCTGCTTTGTGTAATGGTTTTGCACAGAGCAGCCCCAGATGCTCCTCTTCTCGTGTCCCCCACCGGCGCTCTTTGCCCCTTCCTCCTGCTGAGTGCCCCCAGAGCTAGCAGCTTGCTCTGGGGGCACCCCAGCAGGCTTGCTCCTGAGCCGCTGCTCCACTACTTCTCTCTCCTCATTGGAAAACTGGCTGTGATTGACTGTCTCAGCCAATGAGAAGAGAGAGTTCTGTGAGAGCCGCTGCTCTGGTGCACATCACTGGATTGCGATGGGGCTCATGCCAGCACAGACTGACCATAGGGCACTCCGGGCTGCATGTTCTTGTGAGACCCAAGGCAGCTTGGCTGCTCCTTGAGCCAACGCTGCTTATCCTGCCTCTCCGCGGCTGGCTGGCCACTAGTTCATTTCAGCTTTCGTGCAGGGGTGGTTGAAACTACAGGTCAGCTGACCTGTGCGAATGATGAGGGAGGAGCTGGAGGAGACACCGGACCAGAGGACCACTGGGGTGTGGCTCCCCGTGCGCCTGGATAGGAGGAACGGTAGGGCGGCTGCATATAGAAGAATCTATATACAGTAGAAGATGTTGGCCTTCTCGTCCAACATTAGTGCCTGACCTCACAAATGCTTTTCTGGAAGAATGGTCAAACATTCCCATAGACACACTCCTAAACCTTCCCAGAAGAGTTGAAGCTGTTATAGCGGCAAAGGGTGGACAACTCAATATTGAAGTCTAAGAACTAAGACCTAGATGGTTCATGTGTGTGTAAAGGGAGGTATCCCAATACTTTTGACAATATAGTGCATGTCATGGGCTGCTCAGTCTTAAATGCTCAGGTCTTTTTTTTGTCCCAGTCCTGGCCTGGCCCTAGCATATGTACGAATGTGAGTTAAGGACCTTAGATTGTAAACTCCTTGAGGGTAGGGACTAATGTGAATGTACAGTATATACTGTATGCAAAGTGCTACATAAATTCTTGTGCTTTAATAATACATGTCATAAAAAATTATATATACAGTATATGTAGCCTTTCTCAAGATGACTAGAGATATCATAAAATTTATAAAAGTAAGGTACAATGCTAAATACTGGTCCTAACATATGTCCAGCACCGGTATGCAGATCCTCAAGATTTTTACTTCCTTTCTGCTGATATGCCAAGTAAACAGCAGAGAAAACATCACATAAATCATTTCTTTATGTGCCCGGTGGTATTTTAACAACATACTGCATGCAGAAACAGATCCAGGAACTAAAGCAAAGACAACAGTTGATTTTAGCCCAGCAGAACCCACTGACTAACTGAAACCATAATTCTATGTTGGGTTGGAAACAGATAGAGAAACTGTGACAGAAATGTGCTGCTTCTGGAGCAACCAAGCGAGGTAATAATCTAGCAGGTAACTGTGCTTGCTACATTCCACAAATATTAATTTTGGGTGGACTGACCCTTTAATTCCCAAGGTGGAAGCAACCATTCAAAACTCCAAGGTGGTTGGGAAAGGCTCAGTAGTCATGGCAGGAATTTCTTAACGGTGAAGTCTCTAAGAGATATAAGAAGCTCAAAGGTGACTCCAAAGTTAACAAAAAGTCAGTTATCAATAGACTGACCCATTAACTTAATTAATGGGAATATTTTTGACAATTACAGAAAACAGATGTGTACCTGGGATACATTTTTCCTGGTTTCCTATAAGGCTCAGAGACTCCATAGACTAGATTTTACCATGGTAACTTATGTCTCTTTTTCTTTTTTCTTCTACAAGCTGATATTGATGGTGTCACTCTCATATGGCTTACCCAACTATAAAGACAATTCACTAGGGGTTATGACACTACAGTATATTATAAATATGTACTGGTCATTTTCACTTAAAATTGGAAATTCAGTTGGGTATATCTTACTACTGAAGTTCTCGAGAGCTACAAAAAACAAACAATTAGATTGTTCATATTTTCAAAAACCATGCAAAATTGAAAAAAAAAAAATTGGGTCTAGTAGACCTTAAACAGAAAGAGTTAATGAAAATGCACACAATATTTTCTAAACAATGGTTGACTTCCATGTTTCTCGTCCCATGAGCTTTGTGGGTTCAGTTGCCAATAGGGCATACAGTATTCTCCTTTAATTTTGTAAGTATAAACAAGATTAATTATACTGTGCAGCTTTGTGCTGCCTCTCTGGGCCCATGTAACTCTGGCAATGAAACACAATTAAAAATGGTAGTGATCAAGGGAGTTATTTCTTTTTGAGCGTAATTAACTTAGGAAATATGCTGACTTGTTCTAAAAGTTATTTAGATCAAGAAAAACATATTTGAGGATAATTCCACAGAGGTTGTGGTTGTAAAACAATCACGCCACTACCTAAGTGACAAGCACAGTTATTACTGTATTCCTCACTTTCTAAGATTTAATGAAAAAGGGAACAGCGTCTTACCAGTATTATAAGACTTGTACTTAGAATTAATGGAAAAACAGGTTGGTAGGTTCAGGTCTATTCTTAAATTGCATACTCAAGAGTTATTTTTTAAAACCAAATTAACTTTCTAGGAAAACCAGTTGAAAGCTTGCTCTTATCTAGCCCAGGGATCCTCAAAATATGGCCCTCCAGCTGTTGCGGAACTACACTTTCAATTAGGCATTGTAAAACTCTGACATTCACAGACATGACTAGGCATGATGGGAATTGTAGTTCCTGAGCAACTTGAGGGCCATAGTTTGAAGACTCCTGATCTAGCCTGAAGTAGATAAGTGATACGCTTATAACTGATTTGTTGTAGTGGTAGATAGCAAATATTCCACAGGAATGAATGAGGCCAATCCTTTCATGTTCATTGCGACACCATGCATATTAGAGAAGCATGTGTAAGCTCAAGAGTTTCTAAAATAGTGGCGCTCTACCACCTTTAATTCCTTCAAAATTTGATATGCAGAATAAGGTTCCCTTGCATGATCCCCCATAGAGAAAGAACAATTGCAAACGGTACTCCCCTGCAATGGAGGAAATAGTATACTCACCTCTTCTGGGAGTGTTGGCTGCTTTTGCATGCGCCATGTACCGTGGCTCAATGCTTCAACTCCTGCATCATTGCTGTGTTCTGTAGTGACTCAGGAATTGCAACATGGAACCACAGCATACGGCAGGATACACAAGAATCTGAAACTCTCTGAAGTGTTAAATGGGAAGACGGAAGACATATGCCATTGGAGAGGAACAGGTGCCGGGGCAGACTAATGAACAGAATCACTACCAATCAGTGTGGTTTATTAACAATAATTACTGACAGTGACAGCTGCTAAATAATTTATTTCTGCGTTCACTCCCTGTGCAAGAAGACAGCAATGTGTTTTAAAATAAATTAGTGATAAAAGCTTAAAACAGTTTGGGGAAATGCAATAAAGTAGTTATGACACTTTTGTGGTGGTGTGGACCCTTTAAAATGGCCACGCCAGATTTAACCCCCCTCCCCCTTCAGTTTTGGTAGCTTGATCCACACATGTGGCAGATTGAGGTAGTTCCTAATAGCACCACTTTAACAGAAAGGTGTTATGGCTGTCCTAAATTCAAAAAGTATTACCCCCAATTCAAAGTTAAAAAAACTGGAGGTAATTAAGACCAACTCAAACTTGGTGTACAGATACAGGAAGAATGCAAAGCAGCATGTTTGGAGGCAGGTGGAGGGCAGGATAAGCCCCTTTAAAGGTTACTCCTCCTATGTAGAACATTATGGGAGTCCCTATATAGTCTAGAGGGGAAAGGGGAGCTGGCAAAAACCTGGAGAGAGCAAGGAAAGAATATAAGGCTGCTGTACTCCTGTTCTCCCCCCTCCTTGGGGGAAAGTGGGGCTCTCTAGAAATTCCCTTTTCTGGACTCCTGGGGGAATAAAGTTAAGCTCCACTACTTCAGAGCTGAGGAGGAGGCAGTAAAAACTCCTCCTTGGGTCCACCCTTCAGGGGGAAGGAAGTATAGAAGGCAGTGGAAGGAAAGTGAAAGCTTTTCACCCCAGACAAAGCTAAGAAGTGAGCGTCTCCTAGTCAGGCAGTTATACACTACCTCCGTTGTTATTGAGAACAGCTTTGGAATAATGAAGTTGCCACTCAACTTTCTATAGTAAAGAAGTTATTGATCCATACTGTCCTTTGTGTGAGTGTTTACATAAGGGATGTAGTCAACAGCCAAGCCTGGGGAGATCATAATAGACATGTCTGTGTTAATCTGGCTGTTGAGCCCAGGAAAAAATAAGGGGCCAGCATGTGGATAATACTCAAAAAATGACCAGCGCTATAGGTATGTAATTATATTCGTATGGCGTGAGCTGCCACCAACCTACCCCTGGAAAAAAACGGGGGTCAGAAGAAATGAATGAAGGGTGTTGTTGGTATATGGCGCTGCCTTTTTACGGAACCGATCCCTCCATCATAACAGGGCAGCCCAGGACTCGTGATCATTAACAGCCAGCACCCCTACTCCCAAGAGGGAATACAAGGGTGAGTGCATTACCTGTTGTGGAGCACGGGTATAAGCACTACCAACACCCCTATTGTAACCGGCATCATTTGCTGACCATAACTGGCATTCACATTGGGCCAGAGCACTAGCAGCATTTTTTTTACCACTCTCACCATAATTTTACCCTCACCGGGGTATATATATATATATATATATATATATATATATATATATATATATATATAATTTATATTTTTCTCACAACTCCTCCGAATATTATTTGCACTCCCAGAGCCTCCATACGGAGGTTTCACAGCACTTGGAAAACCTTCACCTTTATATGCTCTTATTGCACTAATCAAGCACAATTTTTTTCATCAATAAAGTTTATATAATACACTGGTACAGTATTGTATTTGCACTATAAACTCAGCACCTTACTTAGAGTTTATTTGCACATTTATTTGGCCCTAAATAGCATGGTGCACTTTTATTTCACCATACTTGTATGCCATACTTGTATGCTATATTGAAACATATTAAGCATAAGTGTATGATTTATATTCATTTCCAGTGGTTTTAAATTGTACATGCATTTATATTAAGCACAGCACGCATTTAATTGGTTTAAAAAGACAGCGCTATATACCAATAACACCCTTCATTCACAGCATGTGGATACCCCTGAGAGTAAAGGGGTTGAACAGGCACAGCTAGGAGGGTGGAAGGGCCCGCTCCCCAGCCACCATCCTCACACAGGGCAGTACAATCTGGGCTAATAAGAATTTTTGCCCTGAGAGTTGGTACAAGTTGTAAGGTGACCAGGCTGCTCACTATGGACACACACGAGGCAGCCCTTTCCCTGCTTACATGTTTGCTGCCGTTATCTCCTCCCCTCCCACCTGTCATTAGTTTCCAAAGATGCTGTCAGCTTCACAGATGACAGGCTCCTGGCACCCAGTGATGCTGTTGGTGGGAAGAGCCTGACAGGGAAACTGAGGGACTGGTTCTCCATTAGATTTGCTCTTTTTTTGGGATTGACAATGGGGAGTGGTTGGATTCTAAAGCCAATAGCAGGTTGTCTATTGGACCTGATGAGGAAACAACTATGGTCTCTGAGTCCCCAACAACCTACGCCCACCCAGCTACAAAACTTATTGCTGCTGCACTATCCATGTAACAACTACAGAGGAGGGGACGGGAGGGGAGGGGAAGGAGCTCAGCTGCAGTGAGGATAGAGTGTCCATATAGACACTCCAGCCTCAGTGTGCCTCTCCACATATTGCTTGCCTCAAATTCATACACATACTTGAATCTCTAGTCCACACCAACATCATGTCAGCTGGAAGCTCAAATGACTTCTACAGAGTTTTGTAGACTCTCCTTGTGAATTGCCCCCCCCCCCTTTTTTTTTCTTTTCTTTCTCAATCTATAATAAGATATCTGAGCAGAGACTTAATGCCAAGTTGTCATTTATATTTGGTTTGGACATGTTTTGGCATGTTTTAGTTACGCCTTCAGTATGTATGTACTGTCTTTGCAATAACTGTATAATAATAAATCCTTTTAGAAGAAAAAAAAAAAGATCCAGGTCTTAATATTCACTCTACAGCTAATTAGCATGTATAGCAAGAAAACAAAAGACGTATACCACCATCTGTTGTGTGAATTCCTGCTGCTTTAATTGATAATGCCACTGATAATACTGGGGACATTCTCAGAGGCCACAGATTATACAGCAACATATAGAATGGCATGTCATAAAATATAAATGTGCTTGCCACTGTGTTAATTAAAGTCAAATATATCCGCTAGGCATATACATCAACCTGCTGTTGAAAATATCCTTTTCCGAAATAATGCTATATAGATTAAAAAGGCAAACGCTGGGTCCTACAGTATCAAAAAGATGAAACATGGTTTAAAAGACAACAATCATATTATTATATAATATGTTGGAGACCAATACACAGTAATGGCCATTGTTTGGAAAGACCGTTCATATATAGGCAGATTCTTTGATAAAAGATACAAAAACATGACACTCTCAAAATAATTAGAAAGCTTTAAATGAAGTTATAAAAACTGTTTCTGACTCCAACATGTTACTTTCATCATTTTTTCAATAACATTATGCCTAAGGCCGGGTTTACATATGTGAGAATTGGATGCAGGTTTCCCCACATTCAATTCGCATGACATGTGAGTGTGACCGGTTCTCAATGGAACTGGGTCACACAGGGCCGGGGTGGCTGCGGTCCTCATTCCAAAAGTGTGTGTTTGGGTCTGTTTCAGGTGCGAATTTAGGCACAAATTCAGACCGGATTCGCACCTGAACTAGTGAACAGGAACGCAGTGGACCCCATGTTGGGAACCACGGCCGCACATATGTGAACCTGATCTTAAAGTGTATCTAAACTCATCAACAAAAAAAAAAAAAAATATATTGCAGCTTACAAGGTCTTAGATGTGGTGTTGCATTAGTCATATTGTTTCAGGCTATGCACATTTTTCTGGCAAGTGCAGAAAATTTCCCTTTGATCCTGCCAGAAATGCATTTTTTTTTTTTTAAAGTGTATGTTAATCGCTTGCCAAGCACCCCATGCAGATTTACTGTGGCAGGGCGGCTCGGCTGCACATAATCATGTAGATCTACGTGATTATGTGCATGTGGTCTCATCATCTGTGGTCCCCAGATGATGTGTGGTATCTGAATGTGAGACTTCCGGTCTCGGCCGAAGAACCAGAAGTGACGTCACCCGGCTCCTCCCGACGCTTTGCGTCACAAATAACATTACTTTATCAAGGGTATGATACTTGATAAAGTCACGTTATTTGTGATGCAACGCATCGGGAGGAGCATGGTCACGTCACTTCCTGTTCTTCGGCCGAGCCCAAAAGTATCACATTCAGATACCACACATCATCTGGGGACCCTCCGGGTCTATTATACCTTCAAAGTTGATTGTTTTAAACTGTGAGTTGCTTTATTTTTTAATACATGTATACTTTGATTTACTACACTATGGAGTTGCATATTTGCTTTTCATGAGCTGATTGCTGCCGCTGTTGAGGATCCCTCTTATCCCTTGGAAGTAATCTATCTCCTGCATTGAGCTAACCATCATTCCTGTGGAGGATCTGTCCCATTCTGGGATTCATTTGAATGTGCTTATTACACTGCATTGAGGTGAGCGGCCACTGCCACTGCACCTATAGGTGGGTAATGGTTTGCTGGTTTCCTGGGATCTTCCTATTTTTGCACAGAAGACACTTTTTCTTCCTTTGATGATCATCATAATTGATATAGATGCTATAGTCACTGACTTTTATATATTTAGATTTTTCCATTTATTTGTGATTTTCCACTGGAGATTAATTTTTGGAATATTATTTTCACACTCAGTGCACTATGTGTGCTATGTGGTGATTTTTTATTGAAGTTTGTTGCACATATCAGCACATTCCTGCACATAATTTGATCTTATTTCGTTGTTGGCATTTGTATTTTTTTTATCTGTGTATTTTTAGCCCTGATTTTGTATACAAAATAACTTAATTATTTAGAGGTGATCAAATACCACCAAAAGAAAGCTCTATTTGTGGGGAAAAAAAGATATGAATTGTATTTTGGTATAGCGTCGCACGACCGTGCAATCGTTAGTTAAAGCAATGCAGTGCAGAATCGCAAAAAAATGGCCTGGTTATTAAAGCGGAGTTCCGGCCACAGAATCGTTTTTTTTTATCAATACCTCCGAAACTGTCACTCCCCTTCATACATCAACTAATCCTGTTTTTTACAGTACAATAATCGATTGGCAATTAGAAAATCTTAATTTATAAAAAGTCTCCTGAGCGCCGCCATCTTTGTCCTGGTTCCCCTGAAGCCGCTGTGTTAATGAATGCCCTGCTTCCTGGTTCGAGAAGGAGAGGGGCTGGTGAATGCAGCGTGAAATCTCGCGCATGCCCAGTACTATGCGATCGGCATAGTATAGGGATTCCTATCATCGCGTTATTTCCTGTTTGGAAATAATGCGATGAGAGGAGCGGCCGGCCGCCTACGTCACTGCCCATTGCATCCTGGGAGCGACGAGTAAGAGCTCCCAGGACGCATTGCGGGACAGGAAGTGAGGATGCGGGCCGCAGCCAAGGAAGGAGGAAGTGGATGTGACGGTGAGTATATTATCCTCTGTAATAAGGTAAGTTTAAAAAAAAAAAAGCCGGGAATATCCAATTCTAGCTCAGGTAAGGATAGATGCCATAAAATCTAAACGCATGATTTTGTGGCCGGAACTCCGCTTTAAGGGGGTAAAACCTTCCAGAGCTAAAGCGGTTAAGGCAAAAAATTTTTTTTTTCTTTTTTAGTTTTAGATTAACTGGCATGGGGTTAGAACCTACTCAGGCTTTACTCTGTGTCCCCATTAGGAAAATTCAATCTTCTTATGTGTCCTAGTGACAACTATCTCTGGGTCAATAGAGGGGACACCTGTTCCGATGACAACTGTCTAGGAATTGATTTCCCTAGCTCCTGTTGTGTCAACAAGATGGAAAGTGAAAATAAATTGAACAAAAAAATCAATCCAAAATTGAAAAAATGTGTTTGGATATACTTTAATCTGAATTATTTATGTAACAAAAAAGTGATAAATATCTATTTTAAATTGTATTTTTTATGTCCTGAACAGAAGGGAAAAAAAAAAGAAAGAAAAAAGAAATTGTGCATACAAACACCATACATTACTTTTAAAAATAATATTAAACTGAAAGAATGAAAGCTAAAAATGACAATCATTGAGTGAGATACTATTCAATTATTAGTTGCGTACAGAAGGTATTTAGGTTAGAAAATAAGTTCAACCACTTACGAACTCCAGGTTTCCAGGCAGACAGATAATTTGTGCTTTAATTCCATACAACCTCCTCTCAGACTGCACTTACAGCTCTGGAAGTAGTAATGTTACAGCAGAAACAATGACATCTAAACTTGGCAGTGCTACAACACAAGAGGAACAAACCTTTGATCCACTGATAAATTTCGCTAGCTCTCCTGTTCCTCCATGATGAATTTTCTTCCTCACTCCTTCAATGTTCAAACCTATTGCTTCCTCCATTGTACCTGCTATCTGTGGATGAAAATGGATTTGGACTGAGAGATTAACCTTTATATAGAGATAAAGAAGGATCTACAAAGCTGCCTTGAAAGCATAAGACCTAGGGATTGAAGAGTCTTAGGACAGATTGGTTGCCTTAGTCAGGAATCCCTGTATACTTATATAACCAATTTTTCTGCACAACCTAGGGGTGACATATAAAAATAATATATGTGCAGACACACCACATAGGATTCTAAAAATTGTTTTTATTTATATTCCTCGACTGAGAAATAATGACTTGTAATGCTGTGTGATTTATTTTACTGCAATCTTAACAGAGAGAAAGTTTAAAGGAGAAGTCCAGGGAAAAAAAATGAAAATCTTCCATTTAGTCTAAATATATAGTCACAAAATACAGTATTTTAAAACTTTCTGGACTAAAAAGACTGTTTTCTTGAGAAAAAAAGTTAACTTTAAACAATGAAAGAAGGAAAACCCCAATAGTGGGATTTATATAGCGCTTGCTAATACTACTCTGGGATAGGCAATTACTTGTCTGTACACTAGGTAGTACAATTTAGGCCATCAAAGTGGTATAAATAAATAAATTATGTGTATGACACGTGAGTGTGTTAAATACTTTCACAATAGATATTGTATAAATAAACCGCACAAAAATATATTCCACAATAAGTGATGTTAAATTCGCAATAAAAAGTATACACAAAATATACACAATAAAAACGAATGTGTCATAAAGTGCGTATTAGTGCCAGAAAATATATATAAAATAATAAAAATTAAAAATTAGTGCCAGGGAATGTCCAAGTACAAAGTTCATAGGTGACTTTAGTGCATATATAAATACTTTGGTGTCAAATAGATAAAGTGCAGGTGCTTAGTGCGAATCCTCCAGTAGTCCAACTGCTGGTACTTGGGCGTGATAAATATGGATTAACGGGGGTATGCACTCACCAGATGTAGTGGGTCTTAACTACCGTATGGCAAAAAGACCTTCAGTGCTTTATGGCCTCCTGGGCTTGGAAAGGGTATCTGCTGGGCCTTAAAGTCCCTCTGTGGTCCGGAATCCCTCTCCTGGATATCGATCCTCAGGGTCCTGGAAAAATAAATCAGTGCAGTAAGTTGAGTTTCCAGAAAGCACCGACCGCTTAATTATAGGGGGTCAATGCGGAGTTGTACACAATATTCAAAATCCAGAGTGTGTCTGAGCCCTCCTGAAACATCCACCTTACAATCGCCTGTTGCACAAGTATGCTCGGCACTCCTCTGCCAGCCCAACGCTCATCAACACTGCAAGCTCTGGTAAGTGGCAGACACTGTAAAGGCCCGTACACACGTGCAGATTGTCGGCCGAAAAGCTTCGGCCGACGACCGATCGGCCGATTGTAGGCTTGTTAGTATGATGCTTCCGACAGCGCACTTTCGGCCGAAAAGAATCTGTCGTGCAAGCATTAAAATTTTTGTTGTCCAACACCAGAACGGCCGATTGTTCGCCAGTCAGTACAGAATTCGGTCGACAGACAGCAGATTTGCAAGACTGGGCATGCTCAGAAAAGAAAAAAAAACAGGAAAGTTAACCATCACATGACATCACTTCTGCAGTCGGCTGTTGTTGGCCGACAAAATTCGTCTGCAGTCTTTAGCACTTTTCAACAGACAAGACAGCCCTCAGACAAAAGACGGCCGATCGTTCGGCCGACGATCGGTACGTGTGTACGGGGCTTAAGTGGGAGATCTTTTCTTTTAAACTTTAAACAATGCAAGAATTTAAGCAAACTATATTGCAGACCCATACCTGCTTCTGTCCTGTTAAAGCGGAACTAAATTTAGAAGGTAAAAATGGTGTGCTGACAAGCTCTTTATTGCAAAAAAAGAGACATTCAGTCTCTTCTACAATAATATAAACGTACCTGCCTGTTTACAACTTTCTTTCTAAAATATGCATGCATTAATTAGTGTATGTTTTCAACGGGCCTCAGTGTTGGGATGAAACTCCCCAGTGCATGAATGGAAATACATTATCCTGTGCAGGCCAATTAAGTCAGCAGAAGACCCCAAACTGGAAGAAGCTGAGAGAAGATTATGCAGCTGACCAGAGAGCTTGTGGATGTGGCATTGCTGGGGGTGAGAATTTGTGGACTTCAGTTCTGCTTTAACCCTGAGAGAGAGGCCATTACAAAAAAAGATTTGTGAATGTGGGGTTAGTATAATCACATGATTGGTCCCAAAACTGTAATAATTAATACAGGGTGATATTCCCCTTGGAAGACACGTGACCCTGTGTCATACACGTAGGGGAGGGGCCCGGATGGTGTTCTGCTTGTACCAGGAAGTGAAGGAGCAGCACGTTTAGATTCTCCATTCCCACCCAGTTGCCATCACATATGGTCACCAGAGACCATTACCAATGGCTGTTTATGTTTGGTGCACTCTAGCACCCACCAAATGTGAGTACTTTACTTTTCTTTAATAAAAATGTTTTTCAAAATGATATAAGCACTATTGGAGTCCCCACTTTTTTCTATATGATACCGCTTGGTTACCATGAGGGAAGTTAACCAGAGTGAGACGCTCTCCTGAGGGGCTGGCACACCATCTATAATTCAAGGAAAGGCGAACTCTTAAAGAGGAAAGTGCTATGTGACCTATGCCTAATCGCTAGGTCGCAGGAACGGAGGTGAGGACCCAGTCACATAGGGTGTTACGGTGAAGGCACGTTTCACTAAGGAGATTGCTACTGGATAAACTAGTTTGTCACTATAAAGCGGACTTTATACAGAATTTTTGGGAAAATGCAATATTTACAGCACGGAAGATTGTCACCAGCACCGCTATCTTAACCACTTTACCACCGGAGGATTTTGCTGTCTTACGTCCAGGCCACTTTTTGCGATTCGGCACTGTGCGACTTTAACTGACAATTGCGCACAAACAGAGCTTTCTTTTGGTGGTATTTGATCACCTGTGCGATTTTTACTTTTTGCGCTATAAACAAAAAAAGAGCGTCAATTTTGAAAAAATAACAATATTTTTCACATTTTTTTATATGAAATTCCCCTCGAAAAAAATGTAAAAAAAAAAAATCACAATAAGCGTAAGGGAAAGATTTCTGTCATTTTTGGTGTTTTTTTTTAAACGAGTAATGGCGGCGATCTGCAATTTTTTTGCGGGACTGCAACATTGCGGCGGACAGATCGGACCCTTGACTGACATTTTTGACACTTTTGGGGGCACCAGTGACATTTCTATAGTAATCAGTGCTATAAATATGCACTGTTACTGTAAAAATGACACTGGCAGGGAAGGGGTTAATTTTATTGGAGCGGGAGGGGTTAATGTATGCCTGGTGCTTACTAACGTGTGTGGGGGGAGGTGGCTGAGTGACACAGGGACAGATCGCATGTTCAGCTATGCTGAAACCTGCAATCTGTCACTGTTTGTCACTTAGGAGATCCGCCTGCTTTGTTTACACAAGCAGGCGGATCTCCACACTCAATTCCCCGACGGCCCGACTCCCGCTGTGACTGAAAACAGCGGGAGCGAGCCTCCGGCGGCGCGCGAGCGCCGCCCAGAAGGGGAGGAGTCCAGTAGGAGTAGGTCTACGTCGCTGGACGGAATCGAGCCACTTTGCCACAGTACAGTCAACTTGACTGGTCAGCAAGTGGTTAAAAGAAGTCAATATTTTTTGCAAAACATTTTTCACACATTATTTATTCACCAATTTCAGTATATTTTTTTTATAAATTTATTTATATATACACGTATATATATATGTTGATTACAATGACACGCTTTGCACTTTAAATTGTACGATTGACTGTCATATTTATTTATTTATTTTTTGTAACATATTTATTTCATCTAATGTACTTTTACTCGATTGTTATATTTCACTTCATATTTGCATTTTTTTGGAGCACTTTATATTGCGCGGCGCAATTTGAATTTAAATGACCACTGGTTGTGCAACGTTTTACACCAACCTGTATCTGCGGAGTGGGAGCGGTACCGATTGAACGCCTTGTCTATGTACCTGTGTCTCATCTTACAGAGGCACAAAGACATGGATGATACTGTATGTTCATCATCTGGATAAGCCATGCAAAGCATTGGATGGCCTAATAAAATGTCTGAATTGTAATGACCTGAATACAGTATATACTTCCCTTCTGAATCTGAATTGCTATGATGTAATTCATCGTATTTCCTTCCTGGATATTCTCATGAGATACACTGCACCAAAAAACCTACGGCTTGTAACATGATCAAACAAACAATTTTTTATACGTGAATAAATAGCAAATTGCTATTAGCAGCGCAAATTCCTCAAACAATGTGTAGCACCCTACAGGTAGGTGCTAGGTAAAACTATAGTGGGCTTGTCTGCCAAACAGTAGGGCTGTGATTTATTTAGCTAGGGTGTCAGGGCTTCCAGATGTGCCTGTTGAGGGGAGAAGTATCCCCACTGGCTCCTGTGAGAGGATTCTCATAGGGCAGTGTGGAAAGCCCAATCAGGGGGCACCTGCAGTTTGGGCCCTGAATTGCACAGAGCATGCCAGTTAAAGTGACAGCTATACAGAGTTCTACTATATACTACCTCAAGCTGTGCCAGGAGGGGGAAAGTATTCAGTGGCTTTCACAGTACAACAGTGTCCGGAGTTCTACAGTTCTCAGTCTTGAATCTTCTGGACTATAAGTCGAGGATTCAACACTTCTTCTGTTCTACAGAGTGTTCTCAGGGTCAGTGAGCGTTGGCTGGCGCCGGCTGGTGTCAAGGAAGCGCCAACGAGCATTTCAGAAGTAAAGTCTCAATTGTAATTAGTTTAGGCCTCAAGTATCCCACTCATTCCCTTCTCCCATCCCCTTTATTCCAGTAAAAAACACAAACAAAGATGCCGGAGTTGTCGCTGCTTCAGTTGTCACACCCAGGGTCACAGCTCACATGGGCTGGAGACATTACCGGTACTAATGGCAGACCCACATCAGGCCATAGGCCTGGAAACCTTGCTACAAATGTATAACATATCAATCCTAGCGCTGAAAGATTATGGTTAAAAGATCATAACAGTGATAAAGTGCTCAAGTGCAATAAAAAATTAATAAATACATAAATGAATAGTGCAATTAATAAATAGCTTCCGATGACATCAACTCAGTGATGAAATGCGTCAAGCTGACACGCATGTCACCTCGTTCTGAGCATAGCCTGGAACGCATGCCGGTCTAGGCACTTCCGGAGCGGTGCGGCTCCCCCAATAGTGTGTGGGCTCTGGTTTTGGGACTGAGGGATTTTTGATCGTATAAGCGCTGCAATAATTTTATTTCTGTTATGCCTCATGGAGCATTTTTATAAATAATTTGGATTTTTTTGGGATACTACACCGTCTCTCTCTGTGATTTGTGTCTCCTTAGATCCACATATAGGAACATCCTACACAAGGACGCACGGGTTTCTGGATCCGAGATCACTGGGATCTCACAAGAGTTTTTTGATCTCTGTTTGCCATGAGGTAAAAGAGATCAACAACAACATCTGGTGAGTTTGAATTCTCTCTAATCCCGTAAAATATGGAGGGTGTCACCATCACTACTTCTTCCGGCAGATAGCACTTCGCACTTTTGAGGAGTGTACTCACCTTGTTGGAACTCTAAAGGAGCCATCACTTTACTTTGGTTGAACCCGCTTTGTACTGTGTTTGCACATTTCCTATATATTTGGACTGAATTTGCACATTTTCAGATATATAAATATCCATTTTCTTTATATATCTGGACTGAATTTACACATTTCTTCATATAATTAATTGCACTATTAATTTATGTATTTGATAATTTTTTATTGCACTTGAGCACTTTATCACTGTTATGATCTTTCAACCATAATCCTTCAGCACTGGGATTGATATGTTATACATTGTTTGAGAATTTGCGCTGCTAATAGCAATTTGCTATTTATTCATGTATGGTCTTTTACCCCTAGGGGCTTGAAGCAGCGGCAGTCCAATTTTAATTTTCAATTTAATTTTAATTGCACATTTTGTTTGGCGAAAGTGTTTTTCAATTCACTTAAACAATTTTTTATCTTTAGTTATTTTTAACTACAATTATCAGTACATCAGCAGAAATTTTTATATAGGTTGGCAGTGGTGAATACACAGGCTGCTGAAATGAGAATAAAGAGCCAGAGTCGTAACAGTACCATAATGCAAACATTGGTGCAGACTAGGGCAGGTGTATGGACAGTAAAAAAAAAAAGATTTGGAAGAATTCATGCATATTTCACAAAATAGGGTTGATCTTCATTTTCACACACTGGAAGAATGAATGACTTCCGGCAGAGAAATTTGATTAGAAAAAGATTTTACAGGAAGGGAATGACCATTACAACAAGAGAGTTGTACTTTATAATGTGCAAGTAATTAACCACTTTAATACAGGGCACTTCCCTCCCTTCCTGCCCAGGCCAATTTTCCCCTTTTAGCGCTGTTGCATTTTGAATGACAATTGCGCGGTCATGCAACACTGTACCTACACCAAATTTATGTAATTTTCCCCCCACAAATAGAGCTTTCTTTTGGTGGTATTTGATCACCTGTGCGATTTTTACTTTTTGCTAAACAAATAAAAAAAGACCGAAAAGTTTGAAAAAAAAAAAAAGTTTTTTTGTTTATGTTATACAAATTTGTAAATAAATAAGTTTTTTCCTGCACTGATGAGACTGCACTGACAGGCACTGATGAGGAGGCACTGATGGGGTGGCACTGATGGGGTGGCACTGATAGGCGGCACTGATATGCGGCACTGATATGTGGCACTGATAGGTAGCACAGATATGCAGCATTGGTGGGCACTGATAGGCGGCACTTCTGGGCACTGATAGGCGCAATTGATGGACACTGATAGGTGGCACTGATGGGCACTGATAGGTGGCACTGATGGGCACTAATGGGCACTGATAGGCGGCACTGGTGGGCGGCACTGATCGGCACTGACGGGCAGCACTGATGGGCACTAATGGGCACTGCTAGGCGGCACTGGTGGGCAATAATGGGCACTGGTGGGCGACACTAAAGGATGGCAATGATGGGCACTTGTGGGCAGCACTGATAGGGAGGACACTGGTGGGCATCACTGATGGGGAGGGCAATGGGGGGCTCCCTGAGCCCTGATTGCCATCCTTGGTGGCCATAGTGGGCATCCCTGGGGTCATAGTGGGCATCCCTGGGGTCATAGTGGGCATCCCTGGTGGATCTAGTGGCACCCCCCCCCGAGGGTCTGCACTGGTAATCAATGATCTGATTACCAGTGCCGACCCCCCCCCCCCCCCTGTCAGGGGAGCCGCCGATCGGCGCTCCTTTACTCATGCCTGTCAGGCACGAACTAAGGAAAGCCGATCAACGGCTGTTCCTGTTTACGATGTGACCAGCCGTGATTGGACACGGCTGATCACATGGTAAAGAACTACGTCAGTAGTCTCTTTACCGAGATCGGAGGTGCAGGGTGTCAGACTGACACCTCGCATCACCGATTTCCGCTCTGCGCGCCCCCGGGGGGCGCCCAGAGCTGTGTTATCCTGCCGCCGTCATATGACATCCGGTCAGGATAACACAACCACATTCCCGCCGTCATTCTGTTATAGGGCGGGCGGGAAGTGGTTAAAAGTACCTGTTTATTTCCCCCTCCCCGCCATGCTGGACCCCAGCCAATTCTCACAGGCACGTTCACATTGGTACCTTTTGACATGTCAAGTCAGAGCCAATTGCCGGCAATGGCACCGCCTGAATCGGTGTGACACCACACTGATTCCCAAAAGTAGTTTTTGTACTACTTTTGGCAACTTCTGGGGAGCGATTTCAATAGACATCTGCGCAGAAATCCGCACAGATGTTTGTGAAATCTCCCCCAAAATCAGGTTATAAATGCCGGTTTTAAACCTGCCTCAGTGTGAACCTAGGCTCAGTGAAAGAAACAAATCCTGCTGCTCCAGTTTAGCCGGCAAGGCTGCAATCCCAGTAAGCAAGTCCATGGAGTAGGGTGCATGCCCTGTCACTAGGGATGATCAAACTTTTGAAAAGTTCGGTTCGACCAGAACACCCGAACTTCCCGAAAGTTCGGTTCGGATTCCAGAACGCCATTGAAATCAATGGGACCTGAACTTCTGGAATTAAATAACACAATTTTGAAGCCCTAAAACCCAATAAATGCCCCTAAAAAAGTGCCTAGGTTTCTGGGTCATGCCCCAGGGACTATTAATCACACAAAAAAAAGTTCTTAAAAATTGTCGTTTTTGATAGAGAGACAATTATTGAAAAAATTATTGAAAAAAAAAATGAGATTTCTTTGGATTTAGTGTCTGGGGGGTCTAAAAAGTGTACCTGTGAAGTTTCAGCTCCGTAGCATGTCCAGAACCAGAAAAAAAAAGATAATTTTTCTTAGAATTTTTAGTAGCGCAGGGATGGGGTTCTGCTCCTTTCACACCTGGGCGTTTTTGTTGCAGGCGTTTATTGGGCATTTTTTGGGCGTCTTTGGAGGCAGGCATAACATCTGAAATTCTGTATAGGGGTATATATACACACACACACACACATATATATATATATATATATATATATATATACACACATACACACATATAGGTGTGAAAGGGGCGGAACCCCATCCCTGCACTACTGAAATTATTTCAGTAGCACAGGGATGGGGTTCCGCTACTTTCATACCTATATGTGTGTATGTGCATATGTGTATATATATGTGTGTGTGTATATATACCCATATACAGAAGTTCAGATGTTATGCCTGCCTCCAAAGACGCCCAAAAAATGCCCAATAAACGCCTGCAACAAAAATGCCCAGGAGTGAAAGGAGAGGAACCCCATCCCTGCGCTACTAAAAATTCTAAGAAAAATTATCTTTTTTTCTGGTTCTTAATTTCAGTAGCGCAGGGATGGGGTTCCGCTCCTTTCACACCTATATCTGTGTATGTGTATATGTGTATATGTGCGGAGCCCCATCCCTGCGCTACTGAAATTCTAAGAAAAATTATCTTTTTTTTTTCTGGCGGTCACCCTGACATGGAAGAGTTCGGTCACCCTGGCATAGCAGAGTCAGTTCAACCTACACTACGGTCACCCTGACACTTAACACTTTCCCTACAGAAACTAGATTATTGAATCTAACTATAGTGGTATATAGTACCCTAACTACACTGCATATCCCTTTCCTCACACTAATAATTGCAAAATGCCACTGGAGCAGCAGAAATGCTTCCACTCTATTCCACATCCTCTGTAATACAGTGCTAGAGACTTGGCGGGGCTATGTTATATACTGAGGGGTGTATGGGGGGGCGTATTCACTCCTGATTGACCTCTGGACCCCCTAGTCACTCCAATCTGCTTTTACTGATGTTTCTGGGCCAATCACTGGCTTTTAAAGCCCAGTTCCTGTCCCATTGCATTTTGGGCGGTTCTGGTGGCCGAATGCCGAACTTTTACTGCAAAAAGTTCGGAATTCGGCCGAATTTCGAACAGCCAATGTTCGGGTCGAACCGATGGTCGACCCGAACCGTTCGATCATCCCTACCTGTCACTGCTGCAGAAATAAGAATGGACAAAGAAATCAGATGGCCACACTTCCACAACAATGCAATTATATTTATTAGGAAGATCAATAAAGCCTAGCACAATGGCCGTTGGCAGTGGAGGAAAAGGTTGATGCATTTCACGCGATGATCGTGCTTTGTCAAAACCATGACTTCTTTGTTAATTTTGAATATTGGTTTGTTTATTCTTTTTAGGGAGCTGAAGAGGGTACAGCATCAAACAAATTAGTTATATGTAATTGTTAGTATCACATCCCCTGCAGGTCGTTCCTTCTTGTTAAAATCTTACCTTTGATGTCTTCTTCCTATCCACCGGCTATTGCCCTGTCTGTCTTCTGGCATGGAGAATGTTCTTAGCAGCTGCTGCTACTGAGAACAGTTGCACCACCTGCCCCATTTCTCCCTCTCCGCTATTCATTTTGCTTGCATTACTCTCCTCCCACAGTGCATTATGTTCCGTGAATACGTGATGGAGTTCCTTTCATTTAACTATTCCTCCTTCATGTACAGGATGCAAATTATTGTGGGAGAATAGTGATTTAAGCTCTGTGAATGGGCAAAAAGTAGTGGGCAAGTGGCGCAACTTTCCTCTGTAGCAGTGGCTGTTGTTAACCTTCTTAGTGCCAGAAGACAGCCACTCAGGGCACCTTCTTAGTGCCAGAAGACAGCCACTCAGGGCAGTATTAGGGAAGGGACCAATGCAAGGTAAATTTTCAGCAGAAGCTAGTAAGGGAATACACACTATTACACCTAACTAATGTGCTTGGTGCTGCATCCCCCCCAAAAAATGTACTTAAACCAAGCTTTAACCAAGCTCCCCCTCCCTCTACACACACATTAAAACTTACACTCACATTGTTTTAACCAATAACCCTAAAACTGGATACTTTTATTACTGGCACCAAAAGTGTCAGATGCTGACTTGTTAGTTACCTACACTGAGAAAATTGAACAATCTTTCTGAATATTTGTGTGGTCAATCCATTTTGTGAGCTTAATAAAGCTGGGTAGGTCTAAACCAGGTAGAAAAGTTTAGCTCCTAAGATGCAGTGAAGTTTTTTCTAGTGCACTCCAGCGACTCCACATAAGCTGTGCAGTTTGGCAGCATGAAAGGATGAAGAGGGTGGTCAGTGACAAAGTATATGAGGGGTCAGTTTATAGGTGGGCCTATGTGCTGGTCTCCCAAAGAAAGGACAGATGCCAACCAGTGAACCTGTCCTGAGAGAAGTGCAGAGGCTACCACTAATGACATCATACTGAAAATACTATATGCCTGGCTGTGGCTGACTTTAGTTCCTCTGAGTCACAGAGCCGAAACATCAATGCCCTTTAATAGCCTAAAAGTACTCTGTTCCAGAGGATCTTGAAATATATAGAATTGGATATTAACTGGAACTTCAGTGGTATTTTCACAAATGTGAAGGTCTGCACAAATCTTTTCAACAGCTGGTTTGGCAGACCACCACACTTATGAAAACACCACCCCAAAATCATAATATACATTCCTTTTTTATTTCCAGAAAGCATTGTATTTTTATGACAGACACTGCCAAGCATATGGGTGGTAGGAAATGAAGGCCAGAAGGGAGGGGTGCAGAGGAGGACTGAAAACCTTTGGCCTGGTGGGCAAACACAACCAACTAGCCCTTTTATGGTAGCAACAGACCTATGTGATCCAAAGCTACAAATTTTGCCAATGTGCCTCACTAATTGGTTGACATGATGAAAGGTGGGTGTTCCTAAAGGGCATGGTTTGTTGTGATACACGTCTTCACATCTTTCAACTTCCTTGACGATTTTGGCATTTAGTCTCTTGGTATATCAGAGCCACAAAAATAAAACCCTCTTCTGGATGCTGTAAATTAAAGTTTAAATAAATTAGCTATATAATTCCCAATGCATGGCACTGACTGTGAATCTAGCTCTAAATGGTGAAGTGTCTGTACTCAGGGCCACCAGCCCAGCTTATCTCATTAGTATTGGCCCAAAGGGGCAAATGCCCCTTTGTCACCCAGCCAAGCCCTGGTACAGGCCAATAGAGATTTTAGATTTTCTAGGAATCTTTTTTTTTGACAAGCTTGCAATCATTTCTTACTTTGAAACTGCTTTACATAACAGTAAAATTTCAGCAGTTGCAATAAGCTATTATTTTCTTAGAGACTCATTTCCTTTAATTAGTATAATTAACTCTACCGCACATAATTATTTAACCCATTTATTATCCCACAACACAATACAAGTTTCCTTGTGATAACAGCAGTAACTGAATAAAAACAGTCACTTGAAGAATATGTGATGTTCTCTAATGACAGGAAGATGTGTAAAGCTATTATAAGTGACCAACTGCTCCAGCTGGCAGTCAGCAAAACAAAGCCTTGCTTCAGACAATGGAAAGGAACTGCAAGCATGAATGGAGCATTGCAATGCTGTAGTTTTGTATTACAAAGTCAGATGATGGTACTTGTTACCTAGAAGTCAATTTTTCAATCACAGATGAATAGGTATCAGTTTCATTATTGTAGTATGCTAATGCAGTTACTAGGGGTGAAGTTGGGACATAGACATGTTTAACCACTTCAGCTCCGTAAGGTTTTACCCCCTTAATGACCAGGCCATTTTTGTGATTCGGCACTGCGTTACTTTAATGAAAATTTTCGCGGTCGTGTGATGCTGTACCCAAATACAATTTATGTCCTTTTTTTCCCACAAATACCGGTACAGCTTTCTTTTGGTTGTATTTGATCACCTCTGAGGTTTTTGGAATTTGCGCTATAAACGGAAAAAGAGCGACAATGTTTCTGCTATAACGCATTCCCAATACAAAAATTTAAAAAATCAATTTGTTTTTATCAGTTAATGCTAATTTGTATTCTGTTACATATTTTTGGTAAAAAAAAAAATCCCAAAAAGCAAATTTTAATTGGTTTGCACAAAAGTTATAGCATTTACAAACTACGGGATAGATTTTTGGACTTTTTATTTATTTTTTTGTTTTTATTAGTAATGGCAGCGATCAGTGATTTTTAGCGGGACTGCAACATTGCGACGGACAGATTGGACCCCTAACTGACATTTTTGACACTTTTTGGGGACCAGTGACAACTGGCTGCATACTCTTGCCACATGAGGCCGGGCATTGTTGTGCACCAACAGGAACCCAGGACCCACTGGACCAGCACAGAGTCTGACACTGGGTCCAAGGATTTCATCCTGATACCTAATGGCAGTCAGGGTGCCATTGTCCAGCCTGTACAGGTCTGTACCCCCCTCTATGGATTTGCCTCCCAAGACCATCACTTACCCACCACCAAACTGGTCAATCTGAACGATGTTACAGGCAGCATAACGTTCTCCATGGCTTCTCCAGATCCTTTCACGTCTGTCACATGCTCCGAGAGAACCTGCTCTCATCTGTGAAAAGCACAAGGTGCCAGTGGTGGACCTGCCAATTCTGGTGTTCAATGGCAAATGCCAATCGAGCACAATGGTGCCAGGCAGTGAGCACAGGGCCCACTACAGGACGTAGGGGCCTCAGGCCACCCTCATGAAGTCTGTTTCGAATTGTTTGGTCAGAGACATTCACACCAGTGGCCTGCAGGAGGTCTTTTTGTAAGCCTCTGGCAGGGCTCATCCTGGTTATCCTTGCACAAAGGAGCAGATGCCGGTACTGCTGATGGGCTAGGGACCTTTTACAGCTCTGTCCAGCTCTCCTAGAGTAACTACCTGTCTCCTGTAATCTCCCCCATGCTCTTGAAATTGTGCTGGGAGACACAGCAAACCTTCTGGCAATGGCACACATTGATGTGCCATCCTGGAGAAGTTGGACTGCCTGTGCAACCTATATAGGATCCATGTATCACCTCATGCTACCAGTACTGACACTGACTCTAGCCAAATGCAAAACTAGTTAAAAGCAGTAAGAAAAGATGAGTAGGGAAAAAAATGGCAATGGCCTCCACCTGTAAAACCATTCCTGTTTTGGAGGTGTCTCTTTGTTGCCCATCTAGTGCACCTGTTGTTAAATTCACTAACACCAAAGCAGCTGAAACTGACTTACAACCCTCTCTGCTACTTAACGGACCGGATCAATATCCCAGGAGTTTAACTGACTTGATGCTTTACTCTGATTAAAAAGTGTTCCTTTATTTTTTTTTGAGCAGTATATATATATATATATATATATATATATATATATATATATATATATATATATATATATTGTAGGAAGGCGACTCCGGGTCACTGTGTGTGTGTTAGCAATCTATGCCTGGTTTTGGTTAAGACAGGCCTGCTGATTGCACACCTGTGGGCTGGGTTCATATTATTTCCAGGGTTAGCAATCAGAGCTCCCAGTTGGAGACAGCTGCACACGGGCAGACACAAGGTCTGACCCATGAGAGTCAGGAGGACTTCAATTGACAGACACAAGGTCTGTGTGGGAGTCAGGAGGGCTCCCACCATCCCTGAGAGAGAGAGAGAGAGAGGCCACAGTTGGCAGCCAGAGCTTACAGGTCTGCAGGAGGGCTCCATGTAGGAGTCAGTGCAGCACGAGGCTGCTATCCGTGTGCACCCTGTTGGGTGAGTGAAGTCTATGGGGGACAGACAAGGGCCTGAAGTTTGAGACCAGAGCAGCAGCGCTGCAAGTATAAGCCAGAAGGGCTGCAAGTACAAGCCAGGAAGGCTGAATGATCATTTATTTTTGCTGAGGATAGAAATGCTGAAACCCCTGCGTGGGAAACTTATGTTATTTTTCTGCTTGATGAATTTTCCTTTATTAAACATGGGCGAGGAAAGCCCTTAAAAGATAAAAAAAGCGAGTGGCATTGTCCTTTAAACGCTCTACACTTGATGCGAATCTCACAATATATATATACAATATTTATATATATGAAACTCCTTTGTGAAACTTACTTCAAATTCCTTCCAGTCTTGACAACTTTTGACAAAGCACACTAAGAGATTGTAGTTTCACAAACAGGAAAAAATGAAATGGGCTTTATAAATGGAACAAATGTTACAATGAGTGTTGGAACTGTCGGATGAATTGAAAGGGGCATTTGTCTGATTCTGACCAACTTTACTGCCAATTATGACAAAATCTGCATGTGTATGAGATATTCTGGCTTGAAGTCTTATGAATAGACGGGCCAGTGATTTAAGAACACACCAAGATGCTGCAGTTTGATGGCAGAATTATACCGTCTCCAGCTGCAAACTTCACTGTTCAATTATTCATCTGTCATCGCAGACTTGGGATGCATTGCTATTACATGATCTCTTTCTTCTGTTTATGTATTCCATGAATCAATGGTTATAGCTTCTTATGCAACAGAAAAGCGTATACTCTTTTTCCTCTTATTTGCCAAGACGTTATTTTTCGTTTAAAAGCAACAATAAAACGTGACAATGTGCCATCATTACTGCTACAAACATTGGCATGGTAATGCCTTAGGCTATGTTATCTTAAAAATTATTGTGACTGTATTCAACAAGGTTGTAAATATTTACAGGTAATGAACAGAGAGGAAATGCAGAAAATGTGACAACATAGATGGAATACTGGCTCCCTCCGGTGTTCAAAGTATAAACTTGTCCAAGCAACACACTGAGGTTAAAACTTTTTTTTTTTCACCACCGATATCAATAAGAATTTGGATAAAACAGATAAAAAATTTAAAAAAAATAGAAAAAAAAGAGAGAAAATATCAGAGAGATATAAATAATTACAAACAAATACGTTTTTAAATGGCAAGTGGATACAAAAGACAGTTCATCTTCTAACACGACACCTGAAAAAGAAGTTTCACCACAAGAAAAATCAGAGAGGAAAGCTGAAAATAAACCTACGAAAGAGGCTACTAAACCAAACACAGGAGGAGGGTCTTCTTATCAATATAAGAGGGATAATTACCAAGGAGAATATAGAACACTGGTTGGACAGATTATGGCAGAAATGGAGTAAGAGTACAGAGAGGACAGAGAGGACAGAGAGGAGGATGTAGAGGTCAACCCTGGAGGGAGAAACAACTTCCTAAACACAGTACTAGTTGGGGTCCACCTTCTGCTAGTTACTCATATCAGAGCTCCAATACTAGTAGATGGCCACCCCCTAGAAATTATTCATATCAGAGTCCGATTAGTACGTCCAATTGCTTTGCTACCTTACAGGAAGAACAGGACCAAACATCAAGAAGAAGTTTTAGGTATACTTTAAGCACATTAACCACTTTACCACCGGAGGATTTTGCTGTCTTATGTCCAGGCCACTTTTTGCGATTCGGCACTGTGAGACTTTAACTGACAATTGAGCGGTCATGCAACGCCGTACCCAAACAAAATTTACGTCCTTTTTTCCCACAAACAGAGCTTTCTTTTGGTGGTATTTGATCACCTGTGCGATTTTTACTTTTTGCGCTATAAACAAAAAAAGAGCGACAATTTTGAAAAAATAACAATATTTTTCACATTTTTTTATATGAAATTCCCCCCCAAAAAATGTAAAAATCAAAATGTTTTATCATTTTAGGCCAATTTGTTTTCTGCTACATATTTTTGGTAAAAAAAATCGCAATAAGCGTATTTTGATTGGTTTGCGCAAAAGTTATTGCGTTTACTAACTAAGGGGAAGATTTCTGTCATTTTTGGTGTTTTTTTTTTTAACGAGTAATGGCGGCGATCTGCGATCTTTTTTTTTTTGCGGGACTGCGACATTGCGGCGGACAGATCGGACCCTTGACTGACATTTTTGACACTTTTGGGGGTACCAGTGACATAACTACAGTAATCAGTGCTATAAATATGCACTGTTACTGTAAAAATTACACTGGCAGGGAAGGGGTTAATTTTTATTGGAGAGGGAGGGGTTAATGTATGCCTGGTGCTTACTGACGTGTGTGGGGGGAGGTGACTGTGTGACACAAGGACAGATCCAGGGTTCAGCTATGCTGAACCCTGCAATCTGACCCTGCCTGTCACTTCGGAGATCCGCCCGCTTGTGTTTACACAGGCGGGCGGATCTCCACACTCGATTCCCCGATGATCGGGGAAGAGCAGCGGCGATCGCCGCTGCTCCTCCCCTGGCCCGACTCCCGCTGTGACTGAATACAGCGGGAGCGCGCCGCCTAGAAGGGGGAGGGTCTGCCTCCGTAGGTCTACGTCGTCAGACCTACAACAGCCACTTTGCCGCAGTAGGCTCAACGTGAGCAGCGGTAAAGTGGTTAAGCACATTAAAAGGACAGGTTTTGACCTTGTCCATTTACAGTTAAAAAACATTGGCTTCCCCCTCCTTTCTCAAAACCTTTATACAAGGTTTTTCCCAGATCAGGCCCCCCTTGTAGCACCCTGTGCTTCATTAGGACCTCAGCTTTGGTTCTCTCTGCCTTGCAGAAGTGACCCCTTGATCCTATCAAGGATATACACTTAAATGACCTCTCCCGCAGGATAGCCTTTCTGGTCAACATCACTTCTGCAAGACGTGTCTCAGAGTTGGTATCTCTCTATAAGGAGACACTCCTCATCTTTCATAATGTCAAAGTATTCCTATGCCCAAGGCTATCCTTCCTTCCCAAGGTGGTATCAGACTACCACCTCAATGAAGATATAGTTCTTTCCTCTTTATGCTATGCTCCAATGCATTGGCAACAGGGACACGGAGATAAAAATTTGACAGGAGTACTAGCCCACCTATTCTACTCAAGAAAGGTATTTTTATTGTCTGTGTTGTTGTTGAAGAGTACCCAGAACAGGAAGTGAGGGTAAATGTAGTTACTGGACATACACTTTAAATGTACTATTTACATTACCTTTTCTTAACCAGGACAGAACAGGTGCTCTGCGAAGAAGAGCAGAGTGCTGCTTCTCTTGTGAACTTCGATGATGGGACTGCTCCACCACATCTGCAGCCACTGATGACATCATCACGTACCCTGACCAGACTCAAGGCGGGGCTGTTTGTATACTGTGAAATGCTGATCTAGTCCTGTGTCTCTGTGACAGGCTTTCAATAAATACATTTTTTAAAATATACTACACAATGAGATCTGTCCTCTTGTCTCTGTTATGCTGTACATACAGTATTACTAAATGTGTAGTGTGGCTGAGCCGATGCCATAGGAAGATTGTATAGCTGTTTGACAGCCCGGCAAATTTGATCTCCAGTTCAGGGATCAAAATGATCCGAGTGTGGAGCACATCACGTTTCTACATAAAGGTTCACTTTTGGCACCACTATCTCTCATGGGATTGGATAGCAAGGCTATTTGTTTGCAATGTATTTTTTGGACTTTAATATTCTTTTTGTTTGTTATTGTTTTGTATAAATATTTGGAATGTAAGAGTGTACACAATTATTCAGGAATATGTGATATTTATTCAGATCCTTTGCTATTCAATTATTCATGTTGTTGTATGTTATTTAAATGACAGCACACCTATTTTTGGTTTTATGTTTTTGGAACCAGTGTTTGTATTTTTGGTATTCTATCTTATTTATTTATTTTTTTGGTGGGGATTCTGGACTTGTGTTGGAGCACTAAGCCAGAGGATTTCTTTTTGTTTTGTGTATTTTTCAGTGATACAAATTGATATCTGTATGGTATAAAATGTTATCCTACACCACACCTCTCTCCCATGTGCTAAAGATTTCACTCTCAAGAAGGCACTTTAATACACATATTTTTGATTGCTGTCAGCTTTGAGATATTTGGAAACTGGTGAGATAAATCAGTTTGTGGGCGGATGGGGCTGTGGTGGGGTTGTTTGTCATGCTCTCCATGTCTTTCCTTAACTCATTGGGCCCCAAGTACTGGGTCACATTGAAGGCCTGCCCGACATGGATTCTTCTGGGCTATGATAGGCACTTTGTTTCGGGGTCACTTTACACACACACATGGGGTACCTTTGCTTTGTGTCATCTTCACCAATGCCTTGGGACAAGGCTGAGGCTGCCATGGGGTAATACTCAACCTTAGGGGAGACCTCTACTCTTTGAGATAAACGTACATCATGCACATTTGCACTGCAACTGTTTTCCAGTTAACTCTTGGGTTACCAGTGACAATGACCACCTTCACAGTAGCTTGCAATTTGGACAGGCATGCTAAGCCAATGTCCAAAACCCCCTGCCCAGTGCTTTCCAGTACTATTCAAAAATCTTGACAAATATAAACGAAAAAACGAAAATCGGCGCTAGTTCAGGGTCCAGGTGGATAATAATAGATGTGTAAGAGTGGTTAAATAACCGGTTGCCGACCGCCGCACGACTATATACTGCGGCGGTCAGCCCCGGCCAGGCAGAGTGACGTATCGGTACGTCACTCGCCTGTCACTGACTTGCGAGCCTATAGCGAGCGGGCGCGCGCCCGCCGAGGCGCGCGCCCGCCGCGGCTCGTTCACAGGCAAGTCAGTGCGTGTGACCGGCGGACTCGATGTCCGCCGGCCACACTACGATCGCTCCTGTGAAGGGAGAAAGACAGAGCAGCTTGTGTAAACAAGCTGCCTGTCAGTTCTCCCTGTGTAAAAGTAAAGATCTGACCGTTCTACTATGTAGAACGGTTGATCTTTGCTTTTACACCAATAGCAATGTCCCTACACAGTAGAAAGCACGCCCCTAGGACACACTTAACCCCTCCCTTCCCAATAAAGTTAACCCCTTCCCTGCCAGTGTCATTTTTGCAGTAACAGTGCATATGTATAGCACTGATTACTGCAGTAATGTCACTGGTAACCCCAAAAGTGTCAAAAATGTCAGTCAAGGGTCCGATCTGTCTGCCGCAATGTCGCAGTACCGAAAAAAAAATCGCAGATCGCCGCCATTACGCGTTAAAAAAAAAAACACCAAAAATGACAAAAATCTTTCTCTTTGTTAGTAAACGCGATAACTTTTGCGCAAACCAATCAAAATACGCTTTTTGCGATTTTTTTTACCAAACATAGGTAGCATAAAACAAATTGGCCGAAAAATGTTAAAAAATTTTGATTTTTACTTTTTTTTTTGGGGAATTTCATATAAAAAAATGTGAAAAATATTGTTATTTTTGCAAAATTTACGCTCTTTTTTTGTTTATAGCGCGTGATCAAAAAATCGCACAGGTGATCAAATACCACCAAAAGAAAGCTCTGTTTGTGGGAAAAAAAGGACGTCAAATTCGTTTAGGTACAGCGTCGCACGACCGCGCAATTGTCCGTTAAAGTCACGCAGTAAAAAATCGCAAAAAAACCCCTGGTCCTTTAGCAGCCAAATCCTCCGGGGCTTAAGTGGTTAAAAAGATATTCAATCTCATATAAATGAGGAATGAGCCAATGGTTGATCTTCCTGATCTCCCACTGTCAAGAGATCTACATCTGCTGGTGACGTCATCTCCAGGCTCTCTGCTCCACGGCGTTCTGCTGTCTGCTCCTCCCTCTGCTCTGACATGCAGTGCCTCTGGAGGCCAACAGCAGCATCCCGCCATCGATCGTTGAGACCACCGGTTCGCATTCCTTTGAGTCTGGGCACATTGTGAGCCACCCCAACCTCTCCCTACAGCTGTCCACCAGGCCAGATTGGCCATCGAGTCAGACAGCCGTGGGATTGCCTCTACTCTGGGCAAATACCCTACAGCAGGGTTTTCAGTTTCATCTCATCTCAGTAGAATGTGCATATCATGGATATGTACCGATGGTGTAAACGTATTATTATTAATTGTATGATCCCCTCTCATGATCAATAAAAGCGCCCTTATGGAAGTTAAATAATCTCCAGCATCCATACTGAACTGACATTACAAGTCCTAAGCACTTTTGAGAGAAGTTTTTTGTGTTGTTATAGAGGCAGACTTGACCTCATCAGCAGGCATAGAGGCAGGCATAGAGACAGACTGCACCCCATTGGCAGGCATAGAGGCAGACTGAACCCCTTTGGCAGACAGCATGGAGGAAGGCTGAACCCCGTCAGCAGGCAGTATGGGGGAAGACCGGGCCCCATCAGCGGGCAGCATGGAGGAAGAATGGACTTCATCAGCAGGCAGCATGAAGGTGGAATGGACCCCATCAACAGGCAGCATGAAGGTGGAATAGACCCCATCAGCAGGCAGCATGGAGGAGGAATGGACCTCATCAGCAGGCAGCATGGAGGAGGCCCCAACAGCAGGCAGCATGGAGCAGAATTGGACCCCATCAGCAGGCAGCATGGAGGAGGAATGGACCCTCAACAGCAGGCAGCATGGAGGAGGAATAGGCCCCTTCAGCAGGCAGAATGGAGGAGAATGCAGTCCTCCTGGACCCCATTAGCAGACAGCATGGATAGTGGCAGAGTTGTATGAGCAGGAGAAAAAAATCTGTTCCTTTTTTGGCTTAGATTCTGGAGTCCTGCAAGTAATTGCATAGTGCTGACCAGAGTGTACTGCTGATGGAAAAGTAGTAACAGTACTGGGGAGCATAGAGGGAAGAGTAACAGAAGTACAGGAAGAGGTCTGAGAGAATGTTGTTGGTAACAGTACTGCGGAAGGGGAGCCTTCAATGCATTACATGCAGAGGAACTGTGGGTACTGATAGCAGGGTATTGATCTACAGTGGGTAAAGGACACTCAGTAGCAGTTAAGGGTAACAAAGGAAGAGATTCCTGATGTTTAACAGCAGATCTGGTAATCTGTGTGAATCATCCAACACTGGGAATAGGATCTCTGACTAGGCTTGGAGCAGAGGCTAAACTAAGATCAATTTGCCTTTCTCTTGCTCAATGAAAGAGTGTACAGCAGTAATACAATCTAACAGCACCTATTGTGAATAAGCTGAATACTGTAGGAAAAGGGAACCTGTACAATGTTTCCTTGAGCACCAGAAGAGTAGAAATACCCAAAAAATAACCACGTTTTTGAGAGTATACACCCCAGCGTATTTTAAAGATGCGTGGTGAGTCTATTGAAGTGTTCATTTTTTGCCACATCTTTTGGAAAATGCAGAAAAAAATGAAAATGCATTTTTTTAAATATTGTTGTCAATTTAATTGGGATATTTCTCACACAGCATAGACATTGCAACCCAAAACACATTCCCAATAGACGACCCCTTGTGTGGAAAAGCGTCGGAAGGAGCTGGTCGCAATGTCATTTTGTCACAATACCGTTCTGCAGACGGCCGTGACGTTCTTCAGCTTGTTGCATCTTTTCAACTTGGATTGCTGTAAGTGTATTTGCCTTTATTAAATTTGGTTTTAAAGGATAATGCTCTATTAATCCCTTTCTTTCTTTTGGGAATGCATCTTTGGGCCATTTCATCTTGAGCCACACCAAGTTTTTTTCTGGATGCTGTGGGTGGATGGGATCTGGAGGATCTTCAAGGAGAGTGCTCCACCTCTTCAGTCCTGCTAACACAGGATCATCTACCTTCTTTGCTTGAAGTTTTTACCTCCATCTCTGGTAAGAGTCCATCTTTATCACTGGGCGTTATTTTATTATCACATTGTCAAGTTTATTTGGAGGCTCTGTTTTGTCTAACACATGGTAAGAGGCCATTCACTACGTTGGAATTTGAACACAGTCACCATCTAAATGTGGACTCACCACTGAACATATTATTTGCACATGTTTGATTATGGACTTTTATTGATGAACTGTATTTTGTTTACACATGATTCTGAAGTCCTCCAATTTTGTGCACAATTTTTGCACCTACAAGATTTGATTGTTTTACACATTAATATTGTTGGTTTACTATTGAAGCGCATTACTATCCACTTTCACTTTATTTACATATTTCTCTAGTGCTGCTTCTACTTATTGATTTGCGCACCTTTTTTTGACTTTTCATCACCTATTGTGAATAAGCTGAATACTGTAGGAAAAGGGAACCTGTACAATGTTTCCTGGAGCACCAGAAGAGTAGAAATACCCAAAAAATAACCACGTTTTCGAGAATATACACCCCAGAGTATTTTAAAGATGCGTGGTGAGTCTACTGAAGTGTTCATTTTTTGCCACAAGCTTTCGGAAAATGCAAAAAGAAATGAAAATGCATTTTTTTAAATATTGTTGTCAATTTAATTGGGATATTTCTCACACAGCATAGACATTGCAACCCAAAACACATTTTGATACTCTTGATGAGTATGGGGATACCTTATGTGATACATATGTGAGCCTTTTTAAGCCCCCGTTCACATAGGGGCGACGCCACTTCCCACCGCGACCTCGCGAGCAGCGCGCCGCGACCTCGGAGCGGCCGCCACGGACTTCATAACATTGAAGTCTATGGCGGTCGCCTCCTGGTCGCCCCAAAGAAGCTCCTGACCCTTTTTCTAAGTCGGAGCCACTTGTGTCGCTCCTATTAGAACGGGTCCACAGCTTCCCTATGGGAGGCGACCTACGGTGACCTGTGAGGCGACCAGGTCGCCTCACAGGTCGCCTTAGTGTGAACGGGGGCTTAGTGTTTGGACTGATTATCTACCAAAACTTTATATCTTGTGTATCACAAAAATCAACCCATATTGTGTCAAAAACAGGGTACTGTAATTCTCTCCTCAAGTGATCAGGTAATATAGCATAGTGTAGGGTCAACTGAAGCAGTCCCTGTACCTATAAGCCAAGCAAGCCTAGCCTACTGGTATATGGCTGCCCCCTGGAATGCCATGTTCCCTGGCCAGGAAGTGTCAGAGGCTGAACAAAAGAGTTTCTATGGTTCCAGAAGTGCAGTTGTCCATAGGTGATGGCTAAGACCGGTGTCTCGTAGGAAGGTAGTCAGTGGTAAATGCAGCTGGATCATTTTATGTGGCAGGCAGAGGCATGGTCAGCAAATATACAAATAATTGGCCAGGTAGCAGGCAGAAATGTGATCGATAAACAGGCCATGATCAGTACAGGTAGGTGGCAGAGGCAACATCACACTGATGTAGTGATATTAAGGAACACTATTGCTAGCTACACTGGCTCTGATGACACTGTACTGATGTGGTAGAAATCAGGGACACTGTTGATGGCTGCACTTGCTCTGGCGACACTGGCACTGATGTGGCTAGCGATCAGAAACATTGTTATTGGCTTACACTTGTCTTGTGATACTGGAACTGGTGTGTCGGGATCAGTAACACTGTTGCTAGCTGCACTGGTCTGCTGGCACTGGGACTGGTGTAGCGGCAATGAGGAACACTGTTGCTGGCTTACACTGGTTGCAAACACTGAGAATGGTGTGGCTGGGATCAGTAACACTGTTGCTGGCTTACATTGGTCTAGTAAAACTGGAACTGGTGTGGCAGTGATCAGGGACACTATTGCTGGCTGTAATGGCTGTGGTAACACTGTCATTGCTGTGACTGCAAAGCCTCGTTTTTTATGTTATGTTATACTTGCCTACTCCATGCAGTTGGTTTTGTACAGGGCAGCTCAGATCCTCCTCTTCTCAGGTCCCTCTTCGACGCCCTTGGCCCCTCCCTCCTGTTGAGTGCCCCCACAGCAAGCAGCTTGCTATGGGGACACCTGAGCCGAGTCACAGCTCTTCACCATTTGACTGGTGAAGATCATTCCACAGCAGATGCAGCTCAGCTCACATGAAATGAAAATAGGGATCTCCATAGTGTAGTAAATAAAACTTTAATAAAACATAGTAATCACTTACATTTAAAATAGTAAAGATGCGTGTAGAAGGACATGACTGAGGGGTCACCAGATACTGCAGTGTGGAGAATTTCCAAACTTCCGGTCTCGGCCGTAGACCGGAAGTGACGTCAACCAGCTCCTCCCTACGGTCAAGACCAGAAGTTCAGATTTTTTCCATGCTGCAGTATCTGGTGACCCCTCAGTCACGTCCTTCTACACGTATCTTTACTATTTTACAAGTGTGTGATTACTATGTTTCATTAAAGTTAGTTTCATTTACTTCACTATAGAGATCCCTATTTTCATTTCATGTGGGCTGAGTTGCATCTGCTGTAGAATGATCTTCACCGGTCGATGATTGACCTTTTTGAAAGCGCAATTTATTTATCTTAGGGTGAGCGGCCACTGCACATAGTGGTGGATTGTTGGTTGTTGATATAGAGCACCGTTTACTTACCTTGATTTTACCGGATCACAGGGCATATTGTTACAGAATGTGTTTTTTTGGTTTTACTATTATTTGGCACTGGGTTTGGACACTTTAATTTAAATGTTATTTTTTTCATTAATACAAAGTATTTTTTTCTACTTTTATTATCACTGAATTTTCTACACGATTTGTTATACATGTTGTATTTTGCACATTATCTATTAGTTGTCTAGATTTTGCACATATGTTTATTTTTAATATCCATTTTTACTGTTAAGATTACCTGTTTTAGTATTCATAGACGGTTTTGGCATGTTTTTTTTTTTTTTTTGTGAATCTAGATGGGCAGATTTATTTGTATTTCAATATATTTAAGTGGATATATCGCCGTTCCATATCTCTTATTTTTACTATTTAGTTTTGCTGGATTACACTTGTATGGTGACGCTGGGACAGGTGTGGCGGGATCTGGAACATTATTGCTGGCTGATGGTTGTCTGGTAACACTGCAACTGGGGTGGCAGCAATCAGGAACATGGTTGCTGGTTCTACTGGCCTGGTGACACTGGGACTGGTGCAGTGGTGATCAGCAATACTACTATTGGCTGCATGGGGGATGGCGATCAGGAACACTGCTTCTGGTTACACAGGTTTGGTTAAACTAGGGCTTGTGTGGTGGTGATTATCAGAAACACTGTTCCTGGCTGCACTGGTCTGGTGATACTGGGAGTGGTGTGGTGGCAATTAACAATGCTGTTACTGGTCTGGTGACAATAGGAATCTGGATTCTGCCACACCCTACAAGCATAGTCCATGCATGCCCGCTAGGGAGAAAGGCATGAGCCCTGGAGAGTTTACCCTAGGTTAGTAAACTACTGAACACCAATGCTGGGGGACTTTATCATTCCTGCCAATGAGTACTGATAAATGGAGGAATTAACATTACTACTTCTGACCACCAATGAATGGAAGGTGTATCATTGGTACCGCTAACCATCGGAGGGAAAGGGGATAACATTACTACCACTGGCCAGGGCTGCAAAAAAAGGGAGTAGCACCGGTCCTCCTGTACCAGGGCCTGGGCCAGCAGGGGAGCCTAGGCAGCAAAGTAATCCGAACTGGGCAGGATAGGGATTGATTGGTGAGAAGGTGGACAGGAACCAATTCCCTGTGTGTCTCTTCCTGCAGCAGCTAAAAGCCAGCTTCTCTCCCCCCCCCCTCAGCTTTCAGCTGCTGCAGGGAGAGACACACAGGGGATTGATTCCTGTATTTGACCCCCCCCCCCGCTTCACTAATCCCTCTCCCTGTCTAGGATTCTATTCCCCCTGGTGTGCATCCCCCCCTTCCACCGTAGAGCTGCAAGTTTCCCTCTTTCCAGCTGTTGTTGCTTTCAGGATGAAGAGTAGGGTAAGGGGCCTGTAAATATGTCATTTACCAGCTCCTTCCTTTTGTGAATGAACACAATGAGTGATCAGTACTGTGTAAATTATTAATTGAAGCATAGAAAACTTTACTATGCTTCAGTTTGATAATGTACAGGAGCCTCTGTACAGAGCACTTCTGTTCATTTATTGTCCAGTGCAGATGAGGCTGCAGAGAAAGGGATGGAGGAATCTCTGTCCTCAGTTCTTTGTCTCAAAACTAAGACAACACCCCTGATGTTTCAACAAGGCCCCAAAGTGCATCAAAATATTAGTTATACAATTTTTAGCTGCTCTAGATGATCTATAAAAAAAACATTTAAATATACCAAACATTACACAGGCAATTGTGCATATGTAAGATAATGTAACCACAGTTCAATATGTTAGTGTGGAAGAGAGGTGTATGTCATGGGCGGCACATCAAAACAGACCCACTGTGGCTATGCCCCCAATGCATTGAGGGTCATGCATTGTCACAGTGTTTTAAAAAGAAGAAAAATATAAAAAAAAAAGAATAAGTTATATGATGATGCTGTACGGCACTGGTGACAGTATGTAAAGAAAAACAAAATTGTGAAAATCTTTGATTTGAATTTTTGAAAGTTTTGAATTTCTTCATTTTACAAATAATTATGACAAAAATGATAACTTTAAAAAACATGCCATGCCTCTTACTAAATACTTTCTAAAAAGGTGTAATTTGTGGGATATTTACAGAGATGTATAGTAACTAAGTAGAACTACTTCACTACTGTACTTAAGTACCGAAAGGCGGTAACTGTACTTTCCTAGAGTAGAATTTTTTTCTCCTACTTCCACTTTTACTTCACTACATTTTTTCAATGATTTCAATACTTCTACTCTAATATTTTTTTTTGTGCTGCATAGTTACTCGTTACAATTATAAAAATTACCACTGCCAGAACAGTAGATGGCAGGTTTTATGAAGCTCAAAACATGTGTATTATCAGCGCATACGAAAATAAATGCTACTGTATGTATAAATAAAAGCTGCATTTGAAATAATAAAAAACAATATGATGTTCAAACTTTTGACTTCTTTCTTTAATAACTACATAACACAGTACTTGTACTTTTACTTTCAGTACTTGAGTAGCAATTTTTTTTCAAAACTACTGGTACTTTTACTTTCAGTACTTAAGTAGCAACATTTTTTAAAAAAACTACTTGCAATACTTAAGTACAAAAAATGTTGAATACTTTAGTACTTCTACTCAAGTCACTTTTTGATCGAGCACTTGTACTTCTACTCAAGTCACTTTTTGATCGAGCACTTGTACTTTTATTCAAGTATGGGTTTCGAGTACTTTATACAACTCTGGATATTTATACTGTCCTGACATTTTTGGCCTCAAGAAACGAGATAGGCTGTCAGTACTTTAGGATTGATCAATTTTTAGATATATATTCCATAGTTTGTGGACTCTATAACTTTCCTACAGACTAACTATACACTGATTTGGGTTATTTTCACCAAAGAAATGTAGCAGAATACAATTTGGCCTAAATTTACGAAGAACAATTATTTATTTGCAAAATTTGATAACAGAAACAAATAAAAACATGTTTTTTCAAAACCTTCAGTCTTTTTTCGTTTGCTTAGCAAAAAATAAAAACAGTGGTGATTAAATACCACCAAAAAAATCTCTAGTTGTGTAAACAAAATGATAAAAATTTATGTTGGGTACAGTGTTGCATGACCACGCAATTGTCATTCAAAGTGCAACAGTGCTGAAAGCTGAAAACTGGCCTGGGCAGGAAGGGGGTAAAAGTGCCCAGGATTGAAGTGGTTTAAAAAAAAAAAAGCTGAACTTTTCAAACGATTTAAGTTAACGACACCCTGAGCACAGTGCATTTGCCTGCGGTCGTCCATGCAATCAGGTATTAGTGTGTTTCCAAAAGTAGTGCATGCACTACTTTTGGTGTGGTGCAGTGCGACTTGAGCCCATTCATTTCGCACTGCACTGAACTGCATGTGAAATACACAGGAACGTGCAGCGCGTTCCAGTGCAATTGCCAGTGCGAACCAGCTCTTGCTTTGGATCTTCCTGCCAGCAAGATGGTGTGAATAAACATCAGTAAGGCCCAGCCCACATCAGAGCGACACGGGAGTATCGTGTTTTTTGCTTTTTTTTAAGCTGCATTTACACTTGACCACTCTGAACATGCAGGCACAATCATGTGATTGTGCCTGCGTTTTCAGAAACGTAGAAAAACGTGCCCTGTGCTTGCGGTGCAATAATTTCTTGATGGCAGCCCAAATGCAGTGAGATTTTGCCACGCGACAAAACCTGTGAAAATCACGGCAAAGCACATGTCCCCAAGGGAACCTGGCTCAGTGTCAAAAGTTGGTACATGAGCATCTTTGCCACATTTGTCATGCATTGCCCATTTGCCCATTGAAGTGACTGCATCCCTACTTGTATTTCTTGCACGGGTCACGCATAGGGCAGCCTATTTCCAACAAACACACCCAAAATGCTTCGGATCCTTCTTGGGCGTGGAGTGTTGTGCATTCAAATTTGAGGTGCCATTAACAATATTGCAATGTGCATATGTAAGGCGTTTCTTTGAAACCCGCATCAAAATGCCCATTTCCTGTGTGTTTTATCGTGCGTTCAGGAAACACCAAGTATGAATGGGACCTAGGCTACATTCAGTGGTGGAACTACCAGGGTTGCAGCAGTTGCACTTTCAACTGGGCCCTGGCATTCTGCCACTGTGGGGGGGCCCCAAGACCCGGCACCTCCCCCTGTACCACCGGCTGGCAGTTCACTATGCAGTGGAGGGGGGTGTGAGGCGGTGATCAGAAACTCTGTGATGACCCAGGCAGGTATCAGCTTTAGTGCACTAGCAGATTAACTCTTTTGTGTACTGAATCTGGTGCCTGCCTTGGTCACCACGCAAAACTCGGTAGGACGGGCGATAGTGTATCTGGCCGGCCTTTCTTTGAACATAGCGCTATTTTACCTGCTGAATGTGAGATCCTCTCCTTTTATCATTAAAGTGTTATTTTTACATATTACACTATGGAGGCTCTTTTATTTCCTGTATGTTAACCCCTGGATGGTTGCTGCTTAAGCCATATATGGTCTAAGTGCGGTATATGGTGGAACATCTACCCAGTGACGGTCCCTGGTATCACCTGACCCATACCGGCTCCTCCATCTGGACCCATCTGAAATTTAGCTGATTGGTGTATTTATTACCAATATTTGGTGGTAAGCGCACTGGCATGCCTTATTGACAGATGCACCGTGGAGGAGAACCTTAATTTTACTGCTGTGGTAGAGGACTTTGTATTTCTATATTCTATACACCGAGTGTTTCCGGGACTTTCATTACCCTTAATCATTTCGCGTTATTGTGTGTTTTTATTAATAATTTATTTGACTTTGTCACTTTATTGTTCCATTATTAGTGTGCACATTTACTTTTATATATTCATTTGGTTTTGTCGCTATATTGCATAATATTAAGTGTGCACACTCACGTATTGGTTGAATATATATATTTATTTATATATATTTGGTCACTTATAGCGCAGCTTTCACTTTGTTTATTGTTTGTACTGAATCTGGTGCCTGCCTTGGTCAGAGGCCCCTCTTCTTTTCACTGTATGGGAAGTGAACTGCTAGTGGAAGGGACATCCCGCGGGCACCACAGAGCTGCCGATTGCCCCGTCCCACCTGTTGTGGAAATTAATAGGGCTTGGAGCATAGAAACCCGCTCAGTGCGCTCAAGATTAATACGCACCTAACGCTATTAATAGCTTGTACTGAAAAGTACAAATGTACAGCTCTTTTGTATAAGGTTTCCGAGCGTTCAGCAGCAAAGGGAATGAACAGATACGCTTGCTGTAGTCAATTCGATGCTATCTGGAGGTTTCCTCTGAGTAACTGACTCCTCCAAGACACAGTAGGTTTATTTAACAAAAGGGAGTTACAGGGAGTGGCTTCAAGACCACCAATCCCAGAACATGTATACATTCAAAAAGTACAATGGGCAGTGCTTATGTAGAAACACGGACATATGCAGAGATGAGCAGAAATGGCTGCCATCTTATGGACCTGTCTGTGCTCATCCGTAAACATTACCTGTTAGTGGATCTATTCAAACGTGATTCATATATAAACCAGATTTGATAGTGACCATTCTATTTGTTCCAGTTGATGAGGCTTTATCTGCATTAGATAATAGCAGCAGTGTTTCAGTCATACCGATCGAATGTGACTAAAAGGTGCCATCTATTAATCTTGATAAAATGAGAAGAATTCCATATCACAAACATAACTCAGCAGTGCAGGGCCCCGAACTGCGGATATAGATCTGTGCGATGGACTCTCTTTGCTACAAGTATTGTGCCATCTCATCCAATGGAAGGTTTTCACTAACAAGTCTTTCCTGCAATGACAGTTAAAGTGATAATCACTGTGAATAGCGATTATCGGTAAAACTGACACTGGGAGACATTATGACTATTTGACTAAATAAAATGTCCACAATTAAATTTCCACAACACCACCAAACTCCACTGCATAGTAAACTGCAGCTGAAATGAACGAAGGTGCAGGGAGCGATGCTACGGGCACCACAGAGTTGCTGATCAATGTGCAGGTGAGTGGTCATGGGGTGATCTGACTGTACTGGTGTCAGGAAGGACATTCCAGCAGATAGGATGGCTCTTCTAGACGATGTCCTGTGTATAGTCACAGGCTAATTAATGTTCCTGTTCATGCTAATAGAAATTGTGCACATGCTCGTGCACGCGCCATTGCTCACGCATGCACATTTGTTGCTTGTATTGGCGCCAAGTGGGCTATTTAACCTGAGCCTGGGCTATGCTTCAGTGCTGTCTTGTATATAGCTTTCCTGTGCATACCTGCAACCTGTAAATCTGCATCTGAGTACTGTTATCAACCCCAGTTGTCTTGACAGCTCCTGAACTCTGCCTGAATTGATCACGGCTTGCTTCTGACCACGCTTCTGCCTGTTCCCCTTGCTGCTTCTCCAATGATCTGTTACCCACTTGGCCGGCATCCTGACAATTCTCCTGTTTATGCAACTGCACCTGATCCGTCTGCCTGTGTATGACCCGGTTAGTCTGACTCTGCCTCTGTCTCCATTGCTGCTGGACTGCCTGCTTAGGTCCCCTGACAAAATTCTGCTGGTGCACCCCTGCTCCACAGCAATCTACTAGCGGTCTTCCCCTGCATGTTCCTTGGAGTCCGTTCATCCCTGCTGCTAGCAAGACCAATAGGCACTCGTGCCACTCTGCCCCCCTGCGCTTCCTGTCTGCTCTATAAGGGGCCCCAAGTCAGAGGTGTAAGAGAGGCCTTCCTTTCCATGTCAGGCTCTTCCACCAGGCATGTGGAAGCCGGCGGTGGATCATGTGACTCAGGCTCAGCAAGACGGACCGTCACGGCGCCGAGAGTCCCACACCACATCCAGTAATGTGTCTGACAGTACACACACAGACGCCAGCTGCATGATCGACGGACCAAGTTAGTAATAAAAATCAGCAGCAGTGCAATTATTGGTCCCATCCTCCGACCTCCACCAGACCACCACTGCCCCCTGGCCCCTGCTGCCCCCTGGCCCCTGCTGATCTCACCACCCCCACTGATTCCCCACCCCCCACCACCCCTGCCACTGATCCCCCCCCCACCACCCCTGCCACTGATGCCACCACCCCTGCCACTGATCCCCCCCCACCACCCCTGCCACTGATGCCACCACCCCCCCTCACCACCACCACTGCCACCGATCCCATCCCCCCCACCACCCCTGCCACTGATCCCACCCCCCTCACCACCACCACTGCCAGTGATCCCATCAACCTCACCACCACCACTGCCACCGATCCCACCCCCCTCACCACCACCGCTGCCACCCCCTCACCACCACCCCTGTTGCCACCCCTCACCACCACCCCTGCTGCCACCGATCCCACCCCCCTCACCACCACCGCTGCCACCGATCCCACCCCCCTCACCACCACCACCGCTGCCACCGACCCCACCCCCCTCATCACCACCACCGCTGCCACCCCCTCACCACCACCCCCGCTGCCACCGATCCCACCCCCCTCATCACCACCACCGCTGCCACCCCTCACCACCATCCCTGCTGCTAGCAAGACCAATAGGCACTCGTGCCACTCTGCCCCCCTGCGCTTCCTGTCTGCTCTATAAGGGGCCCCAAGTCAGAGGTGTAAGAGAGGCCTTCCTCTCCATGTCAGGCTCTTCCACCAGGCATGTGACAATTTAAAGTACACTGTTGTGTGCATTGGAAAAGTGTGTGAGGGGGGCAGGGCCGGACTGGCCGACCGGGATACCGGGAAAATTCCCGGTGGGCCGCCGGCCCTGGGGCCGCTTTAAGATTGGGGCTGCTTTAAGATTCATGGGGCCGCTTTAAGACGCGGCCGCTTTAAGACGCGGCCGCTATTGGGACCGCGCCGCGGCCGCGCTGTGATGGCTGCTGCAGCCCCGGTGAAGTCTTTCCAACGTGACGTCAGCCGCTATGAGCGGCATGACATCACATCTGGCGGGAGCGGCTGCGCGGCGCCGGCGGTGGATCATGTGGCTCAGCAAGACGGACCGTCACGGCGCCGAGAGTCCCACACCACATCCAGTAATGTGTCTGACAGTACACACACAGAAGCCAGCAGCATGATCGACGGACCAAGTTAGTAATAAAAATCAGCAGCAGTGCAATTATTGGTCCCATCCTCCGACCTCCACCAGACCACCACTGCCCCCTGGCCCCTGCTGATCTCACCACCCCCACTGATCCCCCCCCCACCACCCCTGCCACTGATGCCACCACCCCTGCCACTGATCCCCCCCACCACCCCTGCCACTGATGCCACCACCCCTGCCACTGATCCCACCACCCCCCCCACCACCACCCCTGCCACTGATCCCATCCCCCCCACCACCCCTGCCACTGATCCCACCCCCCTCACCACCACCACTGCCAGCGATCCCATCAACCTCACCACCACCACTGCCACCGATCCCCCCCCCTCACCACCACCGCTGCCCCCGACCGCACCCCCCTCATCACCACCACCGCTGCCACCGATCCCACCCCCCTCATCACCGCCACCGCTGCCACCCCCCTCATCACCACCACCGCTGCCACCCCCTCACCACCACCCCTGTTGCCACATCTCACCACCACCCCTGCTGCCACCGATCCCACCCCCCTCACCACCACCGCTGCCACCGATCCCACCCCCCTCACCACCACCACCGCTGCCACGGACCCCACCCCCCTCATCACCACCACCGCTGCCACCCCCTCACCACCACCCCCGCTGCCACTGATCCCACCCCCCTCATCACCACCACCGCTGCCACCCCCTCACCACCACCCCTGCTGCCACCGATCCCACCCCCCTCACCATCACCGCTGCCACTTATCCCACCCCCTTCACCATCACCACCCCTTCCACTGATTCCACCCCCCTCACCACCACCCCTGCTGCCACTCATCCCACCCCCCTCATCATGTCTGCAACCTCTGACATCTCCTGTATCATGTCCACACAGCCCCTGACATCTCCTGTACGATGTCCGCACAGCCCCTGACATCTCCTGTACCATGTCCACAGCCCCTGACCTCTCCTGTACCATGTCCACACAGCCCCTGACATCTCCTGTACCATGTCCACACAGCCCCTGACCTCTCCTGTACCATGTCCACAGCCCCTGACCTCTCCTGTACCATGTCCACACAGCCCCTGACATCTCCTGTACCATGTCCACACAGCCCCTGACCTCTCCTGTACATGTCCACACAGCCCCTGACATCTCCTGTACCATGTCCACACAGCCCCTGACATCTCCTGTACCAAGTCCACACAGCCCCTGACATCTCCTGTACCATGTCCGCACAGCCCCTGACATCTCCTGTATCATGTCCACACAGCCTCTGACATCTCCTGTACGATGTCCGCACAGCCTCTGACATCTCCTGTACCATGTCCGCACAACCCCTGACATCTCCTGTGCCATGTCCGCACAGCCCCTGACATCTCCTGTACCATGTCCACACAGCCCCTGACATCTCCTGTACCATGTCCGCACAGCCCCTGACATCTCCTGTATTATGTCCGCACAGCCCCTGACATCTCCTCTACCATGTCTGCACAGCCCCTGACATCTCCTGTACCATGTCCACACAGCCCCTGACATCTCCTGTACCATGTCTGCGCAGCCCCTGACATGTCCTGTACCATGTCTGCACAGCCCCTGACATCTCCTGTACCATGTCCGCACAGCCCCTGACATCTCCTGTACCATGTCCGCACAGCCCCTGACATCTCCTGTACCATGTCCGCACAGCCCCTGACATCTCCTGTACCATGTCCAAACAGCCCCTAACATCTCCTGTATCATGTCCACCGGCCCTGGAGGGGGGGTACAGAGATGTGCTGGGAGTTGGAGGTGCACAAAAAGTGGGTACAGAGCAGAGATGTGTTAGGCCCCTTTCACAATGGCAGACCGATGGGGTCCGCTTATCTGTTTTCCAGGCAGACCCGATCGGTCCATTCATACCCTTCTATGGAGAGGCGGGTGTAAATGGACATGTGTCTGCTGAGATCTGCCGACATCTGATCGGATAAAAACAGGATCGGATAAGAGTCAGATGGAAATGGACAGGAGGTCCATAGAGAACAGCGGGCCGTGTCCGCTCTACATCAGTGGAGTGGACATGGACCTGTCATCCGTTTGCTCAGCAGGGATCAGTGGAGAGATACCCCGCAGAGCAAGCAAAACCCACTGATGGGTCTGCCCTTGTGAAAGGGGCCTTATAGGTGTGCGGGTTGCCAAGTTCGCTTGGTGCAGAGTACAGTGGTGTGCTGGAGGGATACAGAGGATGCTGGAAGGTGCAGAGGTGTGTGTGTGGGGGGGAGGGTTAGGAGGTGTGCTATGGGTTAGAAAGGCTTGCTTGCCAAATGGAGGCATACTGGGGGATAAAGAGGATACTAGGAGGTGCAGAGGTGTGCTGGGGGCAGCGATGTCCAAAGGGGTACAAAGTGCTAGGGGTACAGAGGTTATTTGGGAGGTACAGAGATGTAAATTAATAGAAAAATACAATTGGCGCAAACAATCACATGCTAATACAATCAAATTGCAACCTGAACACTAAGGGGTGCATTACTTCGCCCTGTCTTTAAATATAAGGGACCAGCAGGTCAAAAGCGCTTGTCCCTTACAAAGAGAATCAGAGGATATGTAGCAGTGGTGGTCTATCGAACCAAGCCTCTTACATAGAAAATCCCTATATGACCAAACCTATAGTATCACCTGTCCTACTCACAGGGATGTTACAAAAGGTAACAGGCACTCCTGGACTTCAGAGAATGATCCTCTTGATTACCAGAATGTATCAATAAAACAGGATGCCCATCTCATGTCGGCAGGACGGGATAGCAGCGGGTGACGTAATTGGATATGGCTCCTCCTCTTGTACGCATTACATCCTATGGGACTTCGTCAGCAGTGTGGAACCACATAGTCACCCTGTCGCTGATATACTATGCGAGCTACCATGGAAACTACGAATCCCATTTTCTCTCACGTCCATTGACAGACACAGCTCCTGTGATTCTTGACCATCGGGACATCCTAAAGCAGTGTTAAACATGAGGGGTGGGATCGGTCATCCTCCCACCCCCCTGTGCCCTGGATTGGGATCGGCCATCCTCAACACACCCCCCCCCCCGTTCCCTGGATTGGGATCGGATCGGCCATCCTCACACCCCCCTGTGCCCTGTTTTGGGATGGGCCATCTTCACAATCCCCTGTGCCCTGGATTGGGATCGGCCATCCTTACACTACCCTGTGCCCTGAATTGGGATCGGCCATCATCACAACCCCCTCCCCGTACTCTGAATTTCTGAATTAAGATAGATGATCCTCAACCCCCCCCTTTACCCTGGATTGGGATTGGCCATGCTCACAGCCCCCTGTTCCCTGGATGTATCAGCCATGCGCAAACCCCTCTGTGCCCTGGATGAGATTGATCATCCTTACACCCCCCTGTGCCCTGGATTGGGATCGGCCATCCTTACACCTCCCTATGCCCTGGATTGGGATCGGCCATCCTCACAACACCGCCTGTGCCCCGAATTGGGATCGGCCATGCTCACAGTAGCCTGTTCCCTGGATGTATCGGCCATGCTCACACCCCCCATGTGCCCTGGATGAGATTGATCATCCTCACACACCCCTGGGCCCTAGATTGGGATCAGCCATCCTCACAACCCCTTGTGCCCTAGATTGGGATCGGCCATCCTCACAACCCCCTGTGCCCTTGTTTGGGATCGGCCATCCTCACAATCTCCCGTGCCCTGGATTTGGATTGGCCATGCTCACACCCCCCTGTTCCCTGGATGTGATTGGTCAGTCTCACACCCTCCTGTTCCCTGGATGGGATCGATCACCCTCACACCCCCTTGTTCCCTGGATTGGGATTGGCCATGCTCACACCGCCCTGTTCCTTTGATCGGATTGATCATCCTCACACCCCCTTGTGCCCTGGATTGAGATCAGTCATCCTCACACCCCCATGTTCCCTTGATGGGATTGGACATTCTCACAATCCTCTTTGCCCTGAATTGGAATCGGCGATCCTCACAACCTCCTGTGCCCTGGATTGGGATCGGCCCTGCTCATACCACCCTGTTCCCTGGATGGGATCGGTCATCCTCACACCCCCCTGTTCCCTGGATGGGATTGATTATCCTCACACCCCCCTGTTCCCTGGATTGGGATCTCATATGCTCACAGCCCCCTGTTCCCTGGATTGGGATCGGCCATGTTCACACCCCCCTGTTCCCTGGATGAGATCGGTCATCCTCATACTCCCCTGTACCCTGGATGGGATTGATCATTCTCACTACCCCCTGTTCACTGGATAGGATCGATCATCCTCACAGCCCCCTGTTCCCTGGATGTATCGACCATACTCACACCCCCCTGTGCCCTAGATGAGATTGACCATCATCACATCCCCCTGTGCCCTGGATTGGAATTGGTCATCCTTACACCCCCCGTGTCCTGGATTGGGATCGGCCATGTTCACACCCCCCTGTTCCCTGGATGAGATTGGTCATCCTCATACCCCCCTGTACCCTGGATGGGATCGATCATTCTCACAACCCCCTGTTCCCTGGATAGGATCGATCATCCTCACAGCCCCCTGTTCCCTGGATGTATCGACCATGCTCACACCCCCCTGTGCCCTGGATGAGATTGACCATCATCACATCCCCCTGTGCCCTGGATTGGGATTGGGCATCCTCACAACCTCCTGATCCCTGGATTTGGATCGGCCATGCTCACACCCCCCTGTTCCTTGGTTGGGATTGGTCATTCCCACACCCCTCTGTTTCCTGGTTGGGATCTATCATCCTCACATCCCCCTGTACCCTGGATTGGGATTGGCCATGCTCACACCCCCCTGTTATCTGGATTGGGTTGATCATCCTCACACCCCCCTGTGCCCTGGATTGGGATTGGCCATCCTCACCCCCCCCCCTGTGCCCTGGATTGGGATCGGCCATCCTCACATCCCCCGGATAGGGATCAGCCATCCTCACCCCTCCCATTCCCTGGATGGGATCGATCATCCTCACAGCCCCCTGTGCCCTGGATTGGGATCAGCCATCCTCCCACCCCCCTGTGCCCTAAATTGGGATCAGCTATCCTCACACACTCTGTGCCCTGGATTGGGATGGGCCATGCTCACACCCCCCTGTTCCCTGGATGGGATTGATCATCCTCACAGTCCCCTTTTCCCTGGATGGGATCAATCATCCTCACACCCCCCTATGCCCTGGATTGGGATCGGCCATGCTCACAGCCCCCTGTTTCCCAGATTTATTGGCCATGCTCACACCCCCCCCCCCCCTGTGCCCTGGATTGGGATCGGCCATCCTCACAACCCCCTGTGCCCCGGATTCGAATCGGCTATCCTCACAATCTCCTGTGCCCTAGATTTGGATAGGCCATGCTCACACCTCCGTTCCCTGGATGGGATCGGTCATCCTCACAACCCCCTGTGCCCTGGATTGAGATTGGCCATCCTCACAATCTCCTGTGCCCTGGATTTGGATCGGCCATGCTCACACCTCAGTTCCCAGGATGGGTTCAATCATCCTCATAGCCCCCTTTTCCCTGGATGGGATCGATCATCTTCACACCCCCTGTGCCCTGGATTGGGATCGGCCATCCTCACACCCCTCTGCATCAAATTGGTTTGCATGGTTGCCATCCCGGAAGGAAACCTCTTCTAAAGATGATGCACAAGAAAGCCCACAAACTGTTTTCTGAAGACAAGCAGACTAAGGACATTGATTACTGGAACCATGTCCTGTGGTCTGATGAGACCAAGATAAACGTATTTGGTTTAGATGGTGTCAAACGTGTGTGTGGCAGCAACCAGGTGAGGAGTACAAAGACAAGTTTGTCTTGCCTACAGTCAACCATGGTGGTGGGAGTGTCATGGTCTGGGGGCTGGGGCTTCATGAGTGCTGCAGGCACTGGGGAGCTACAGTTCATTGAGGGAACCATGAATGCTAACATGTACTGTGACATACTGAAGCAGAGCATGATCCCCTCTCTTCGGAGACTGGGTCGCAGGGCAGTATTCCAACATGATAACGACCCCAAGCACACCTCCAAGACGACCACTGCTTTGCTAAAGAAGCTGAGGGTAAAGGTGATGGACCGGCCAAGCATGTCTTCAGACCTAAACCCTATTGAGCATCTGTGGGGCATCCCCAAACAGAAGGTGGAGGAACTCAAGGTCTCTAACATCCACCAGCCCTGTGATGTCATCATGGAGGAGTGGAGGAGGACTCCAGTGACAACCTGTGAAGCTCTGATGAACTCCATGTCCAAGAGGGTTAAGGCAGTGCTGGAAAATAATGGTGGTCACACAAAATATTCACACTATGGGCCCAATTAGGACATTTTCACTTAGGGTTGTACTCACTTTTGTTTCCAGCGGCTTAGACATTTAGTGCCGGCTCACACTGTTCCGACTTGTCAGGCGACTTGGTCACCTGACAAGTAGCAGACCGTGCTGTGCAATTGGAACCGGTCTAATAGGAGCTCCGACTTAGAAAAAGGTTCCTGCACTACTTTGGGGCGACATCGGAGCGACTTGCATTGACTTCCATTATGTGAATGGGCGATGGCATAACTTGCCCGAAGTCGTGTCGCCCTAGTGTGAACCGACACTTATGGCTGTGTGTTGATTTATTTTGAGGGAACAGCAAACTTACACTGTTATACAAGCTGTACACTCACTACTTTACATTGTAGCAAAGTGTCATTTCTTCAGTGTTGTCACATGAAAAGATATAATAAAATATTTACAAAAATGTGAGGGGTGTACTTACTTTTGTGAGATACTGTGTGTGTATATATATATATATATACACACATACTTTTTATGTTTTGAGGCAGGGGGAAGAATCTTGGGAGAGTTCCCACACTTTTCCACACCCCTTGTGGCCTGGATTGGGATCAGCCTCGTCTCACCCCCCCCCCTGTTCACTGGATGGGATCGATCGTCCTTACCCCTCACTCCTCCCTCCCCTGTTCCTTGTACTGGGATCGGCCATCCACACCCCCTCCTCCCCTGTGTATCCCAGCCTGGTAACCCCGCCCTCCTCTCATTCTGTAACCCTCCAGCTCCCAGGCTGTGTACTATTCCTCTTCTCTGAGCGCCCCGCCCTCTACCCTTCCAGCGCCGAGAGAGTTACACTACAATGGAAGCCGGAGCAGCCAATGGGAGGCGAGCAGCGGCTGTGCGGAGGGAGCTGGCGCCTGATTCGAACAGAAGGGAGTGCGAGTCTGGGAGCGAGAGGCGGGTGAGTGAGCTCGGCGCTGGTTCTGCCATATGCTGCATTGTCTGCTCTGTGTATACAGTGTATGGGCAGCACGGTGTGTTCTATGTATGTCTGTGCTTCCACACAGCCCGTCCCTTAGCCCTGTACACACCGAGGGAGCACTGGGGGGATGGGGAGCTCAGGTAATGGGTCACAATTGGTTGGGAAATCCTGATTGGTCAATCTTCTCCCAGATGTCTGCTGATGGTTCCCCTCTCTCTATATACACCCAGATCACACAGGACTGCATTCCACTTCTGTCTATGGGGTTAGATATACTACCTATATCTAGGATGTAATATTAAACATGGTGCCTCCCCCCCCTACATAACAAATCAGGATTCCCTCTCCTCCTCGCTCCATTTTAATTGAAAGTGATTGTAAAATAAAGTAAATCTGCCATACTTCCCTGCCTTGTGCACAGAGCTGCCCTTCTCTCAGGTCCCTCTCCTGTGCTCCTCCCCCTTGCGGAGTGCCCCCATAACAAGCCTTATGCGATACGCAGGGGGTGTCAATTAAAAGATAACGACACCCCCAGTTGCAATCGCATATCGCAGTGCGATCTGCAAATACACACAGAATCCGATTGCACAAGTGTGAACCACTGTGCGATCCGATTCAAATGCGGCTCAAAAAAAGCCTCATGTGCGTGTTTGGTGCGAATTCAGCCATACAGTGCCGGTTCACATATGTGCGGCTGCGGTGATCGCATGTAATGTCGGAGCGCACTGCTCCTTCAAGCGGAGTTCCACCCAGTGCACATTTTTAAAAAAAAAAAAATACCCCCGGGACAGTCAGGGGTAGTACATTCCACGATGGATAGCCTCTGATCTGTCCTGGGTTGCACTTACCTTTTAGGAGAAATACTTAATCTTGAAAAAGTATTGTCCAGCGCTGCCACCTCAGGTGTGGGCAGCTTGAAGCCAGCGCAATCCTCTTCTGTGTCCTCTTCCTTCTTCTTCGGTCCCACGATGCACTGCACCGGCCCCGCCGTCACTTCCGGTGCGCGCGCGTCATCCCTCCACAGCTTCTGGGCATGCCCAGAAGCTGTTTAGAAGGGAATGACGAGCGCGCGCCGGAACTGACGTCGGGGCCAGTGCAGGCGCAATGATTCCTGGGAGCGATGACGTTCAGCTCCCAGGAATCATTGCAAAAGCCAGGAAGTGACGACGGGCCGCGGCCGCCGAGGGGAGGAAGAAGGAAGTAAGGCGAGTATATTTTCTCTACAAGGTAAGTAAAAAAAAAAAAATTGCGATTATCCATTTGTTTTTCAGGTGACCCGGAGCGAGAAGATGGAGGTAAGTATAAAATTAGGGTGGAACTCCACTTTCATTACATGCGATCGGCTGTGCAGTGCGAGTTCAGCCATACACTTTGTATGGCTGAAATTCGCACTGCACCCGCACCAAAGTCGCAGCCGCATCAGGATCGGATCGCACAGCGGTTCACACTTGTGCGATCCGATCCTGTGCGAACTGTAAGATCGCACTGCGATTTGCGATCAAACTGGGGGTGTCGTTAAGATTTCATTGACACCCTCAGCGTATCGCATATGGCAGTGTGAACTGCCAGGGGTGTGTTTGCGATGCGGGAACAGGCTGCGAATTCACAGCCTTCCCGCATCGCATAAGTGTGAACCGGCACACAAAGTGTATGGCTGAACTCGCATCCTCACATCAGATCGCATGTAATTAGGAGCAGTGCACTCCGAATTACATGCGATCTCCGTATAACGCGGAAGTGTGAACCGGCACTTAAAATAAAAAAGATTTTGAGAATGGAGAGAGAATTGTGATCTTCCTTCTAAGCAAAAAAATAGTGATTCTCATTTTTGCCAGAATCGTGCAGCTCTAATAAACAGACAAAACTTTTTTTTTTGGCCAGGATTTAGTAGGAAATAGGTAAAATAAGGAACTGCCTGAAATTGTGACGTTCCTTTCTCTCTCCCAAACTGAAGTTACATAATGTAGGATTTGGACACATTGTAATGTCAGATGTCACTGTGGAATTGTTGGCTTTGATAAGGTTCATACACCGATGTGTGTTTTCTTTTTCCAGAGGTCTGTAACATTTTTATTTCAGCCATTCTGGGTGACTCTAAGGACATGATCTTTGTGTTTATGTCAATGGCAGTCCTAGGCTGGCTATAATACCCTTTAGCATCTCTTTGATCGCACATAGGATATTACAATAGTTACAGTATAACTAAGTAAACTTTTTTTTTTTTAAGTTGTGGACGGGCATTAGAATTTCTGTCATGTCTATTGCTGCCTGTGACCCTGGTCACACCTATGCAGGTGCAATGGAGTACACATTTCTGTGCGTCATGTTTAGCGCAAACCCTTTCAGTGGGCTGCCCTGCGTGTGAAAATCACACAAAAAAGTTCATGACCTTTTTAAAATCATGTTGCCATACATTTTGCTGTGCACTAGCAATGTGCGTGGGGGTGCCATGCAGGTGCCTGAAAAAGAATTGCTCGTTTTTGTGCATTGTGGGAATGCACACACTTTTGCACAAATGTGAAGTTAGTCCTAGGAAGATTCAGGCTACGTTCACCTGTGATTCTGCCCGCGATCCGGAAATAATTGCAAATCGCGGGATGCCTGTGCGTTGCCCGTGATTTGCAATGGCACCCCAAGCGCTGTGCGATGTTGCCGCGATTTCCGCCTGCCGAATCGCGGTAACATCGCGCAAACAAAATCCTGGGACGCATGACGCCCCAAAGAATTTCTTGTACCTTTTTTGGGCATCATGCGTCCCGCGATTTTGTTTGCGCAATGTTACCGCGATTCGGCAGGTGGAAATCGCGGCAACATTGCACAGCGTTTGGGGTGCCATTGCAAATCATGGGCAATGCACAGGCGTCCTGCGATTTGCTATTATTTCCAGATTGAGGGCAGAATCTCGGTGATTCTGCCCATGATCCGCTACGCCCACATGTGAACGTAGCCTCACCCTCTTTGTCCTGTTTACCATTATTGCCATGGCTGATTGTGAAAGAAAATTTTACATTTTTATGAAATATAAACAAAGGTGAAATCTTCCAATGGGGACACTAGTTCTGGTGACAACCAGGGATTCCCTCACTATGGAGGGATTTCTTCTCACTTCCTCTTTTGGCTATCGGACAGGAAGCGAAGGGAAAGCTCCTTGATGGGGGCACAAATGGCAAAAAATGAATAAATAACCCTCCCTTATTCTCTAATATTATAAAATAAAAAGTTTGCCTTTAGTTTTACTTTAACCTCTTGCCGACCGTGCACGAGGTCTCTGCGGCGCGAGACACAACGGGAGGCAGGCCGAGGGAGGAGCGGCAACGATTGCCGCTGGCCTCCTGCGATCGTCAGATAAACTGACAGAAGACCCGCCTGCTTATGTAAACAAAGCAGGCAAGTCTTCTGTCACACAGGCAGAGAGAGATGGTGTTTCAGCTGAGCTACAACCCCGATCTCTCTGTGCCTGTCACAGAGCCCCCCCCCCCCCCCACACACGCACATAGTCAGTAAGCATATTTAGGCACACATGTTACCCCTTTGATCACCCCCAGTGTTAACCCCTTCCCTGCCAGTGTCATTTAGGCAGTAACAGTGCATAATATTTAGCACTGATTACTATATTAATGTCACTGGTCCCCAAAAAGTGTCAAAAATGTCAGGGGCCCGATCAGTCCTCCGCAATGTCGCAGTCCCACTATAAAACGCTGATCGCCGCCATTACTAATAAAAACAAAAAAATAAATAAAAATTTCCAAAAATCGATCCCGTAGTTTGTAAACACAAGAACTTTTGCGCAAACCAATTAAAATATTCTTTTTGGGATTTTTTTTTTTTTTATCCAAAAATATGTAGACATTGGCCTAAAGTGGCCCGTCACTGATAAAAAAAAAAAATAGATTTTTTTTATTAGGAATGTTTTATAGCGGAAAGTAAAAAATATGGCTTTTTTTTTTCAAAATTGTCGCTCTTTTTTTGTTAATAGCGCAAAATCTAAAAACCGCTGAGGTGATCAATTACCACCAAAAGAAAGCTCTATTTGTGGGAAAAAAGACATCAATTATATTTGGGTACAGCGTCGCACGACCACACAATTTTTCGTTAAAGTAACGCAGTGCCGAATTGCAAACAAATGGCCTGGTCGTTAAGGAGGTAAAACCTTCCGGGCCTGAAGTTGTTAAATATGAGTTTATCTATTTTTTCTAATTTTGTCTATGGATAAAGTGCTTGGCTGCTGTTATTAGTCCGGCTCTGTAGGGATTACATTGATGTATATTGATAGAAAAGAGATGAAACTGCTTATGGCTATGCCATCAAGGCTTGACGTCTCTTCTTAGTATGCTTTGGTATCATTCTCTAGCAAATACTCCGTATTCCTAATGTCAACCATTCTGCTTGGCTTTGAATTTTGGCTCGGTAACATGACTTTCTTCCTCTTTGACATTTCCTGTAAAATCAGCAAGCTGCAGAAAGTGTACTGGATATCTTATGTTGTATACAGACACATTTCCTATTCTTCTTGTAGAATGCACATTTCACATTCCACCCATTGAGAACTTGGCAGTGGATGAGGGTTGTGGCCTTTCAGAATTCAAATTCAAAGGGAACCGTAATAATTCATGTTCCTTGCAAAGCTATAGAAAAGTCAGTGCTCACTGACTTAGGGTCCATGTACACGGGACGCTGGAAATGGTCGTTTAGGAGCAGTTGGGCGTTTTTTTAAGAAGCCCCTGAACCCACCTACATTTTATCTTATCTGTCCATGTACACAGGGTCGTTTACAGTCATTTGCAGGCAGTTGCGTTCAGGGACTTTTTTTAGAACGCAATTATTTGCGTTCGAACCTGTGTTTCCCGGCATTTCAAACGCACAAATGCGTCCGAACGCGTCTGAACGCGATGACCCACGTTTAGCGTTCGCGTTTTTCCATTTTAAAGGGGAATAATTTTTTTGACCTCTAGGAACGCTTCTAAACGCAAACGCCGCTAAACGCCCGCTAAACGCGGGTACAAACGCGACCGAACGGACGTTTCAAACGTCCTAAAAATTTCAGCATTCAAAGGGACTTTTAACAACGTCCCGTGTACATGGAGCCTTAGATTGGTCACATAAGTAGATTTTATTTTTATTTTTTTTAAGCTGATTTGATGGATTGGTTCTTCAGACAATGTGTAAGGCTAAGTTCACATGTTAGCGTAGCGGATCGCGGGCAGAATCACCGCGATTCTGCCCGCGATCCGGAAATCATTGCAAATCGCGGGACGCCTGTGTGTTGCCGTTGATTTGCAATGGCACCCCAAACGCTGTGCGATGTTGCCGCGATTTCTGCCTGCCGAATCCCGGTAACATCGCGCAAACAAAATTGCGGGTCGCATGATGCCCAAAAGAAGCTCTTGTACCTTTTTTGGGCGTCATGCGACCCGCGATTTTGTTTGCGCGATGTTACCGCGATTCGGCAGGCGGAAATCGCGGCAACATCGCACAGCGTTTGGGGTGCCATTGCAAATCAACGGCAACGCACAGGCGTCCCGCGATTTGCAATGATTTCCGGATTGCGGTGATTCTGCCCGCGATCCGCTACGCCAACATGTGAACGTAGCCTAAGAACCATGGATAGACAGGGAGGTTTCCTGTGATGGTGTCATCCACTTTTCTAAACATGTCATTTTTTTGTTTTCTTGAGTATTTCAGCCTGTAATACACCCAATGAGGTAGTACGGTGTAAATCAGGTTATTTCTCATTATCTTTGCTTTGTACCAGCAAAAGATGAATATAAAATCAAGCAAAAAAAGAAAATGTACAGACTGACCATAAGAATATCCATTTACGATGGATGGGGCAAATTAAAAGGTTTAATGTACTGTTGGTTCACACCTATGCATTTTAAGGCTAAGTTCACATGTAGGCATTTTGGGGCGTTTTTCTGCTCTAGGATCAGCTCAAACGCCTAGCAAGACCAATCCTATGCATTTCAATGGCCCCTGTTCACATCTAAGTGTTTTGATGTTTTAAGTAAAACGCCCAACGCTCAAAGTACGTGGGCTTCTTTTTGGGCAGATTGCAGGCGTTTTTATTTTGTTTTCCATTGTTCACTTGTCAACCTAAAAAACGCCTGCACAAAAATGCCTGAAAAAAACGCCTTTAAATAGCAATGCCAAGGTGTGAACATAGCCTTAGTGCATTTTGCAGAATCGCACTTCAGTTCATTTAACATGATTTCCTATAGATCCAAATCACTTCTGCACTTTTGAGCCAGTGCATTTTTTTAGAAAGGGTCAGGGAATTTTTACGTGTATTAGACCTCAACGGACCTGCACCAGAAATGCAAGTGTTAAGTTTTTGATGCGTTTTTCTTTTTTTTTTGGGGGGCAGTAGGAAAGTATGACTGTTCTGTTCATGTAGTTCAGCTTTGATGCTATTTAACACACTCTGGTACACAAATACCATCAAAGTGGTGCAGGAACCTTTCTGTCCAAAGTCGCATGTTAGGGTTAAAGTGGAGTTACGGCCACAAAAACATTTTTTTAGATCAATATACCCCCCAATCATAAGCTATCGCCAATTACACTAACCCCACAGTACAGTAATTGAATAAAAATACATTCTTACCTTTTAAAATTGATTGCAGAGTGCGGCCATCTCCGGTGTGGCCGTCTGAAGCCGATGTGTCCCCCGCTGTGTCCCTCTTACTGGTTTCTGGCTACCCAGAATGCCGATCGCAATCTCGCGCATGCGCTGTAGATTGCGATCGGCAATCAGAGTAGCGGCCGGCCATTCCCATTGCATTCTGGGATTGATGACGCTCATCTCCCAGGACGCAATGCAAAGGAGGAGGTGACGTCGGGGGCCGCGGCCGCATAAGGAGGAAGAGGAAGGAAGGTAAGTTAATTTTCATTAAAAACAAATATTCGTTATCCAATTCTTTTTCAGGATTTTTTACTGTAACTGATGCTGTAAAGTTTATTTTTAGGGTGGAACTCCGCTTTAAGGGCTAGGTTTATGGTTAAATGCTAGGGTTAGTGATAAGGGTTAAAGTGCTAGCCGTAGCCCTTTACCCAAATGCTAGGCTTAGTGATAAGGGTTAAAGTGCTAGCCGTAGCCCTTTACTCAAATGCTAGGGTTAGTGATAAGGGTTAAAGTGCTAGCCGTAGCCCTTTACCCTAACCTTAGCATTCGACTTTGGACACATGAAGTTTCCTGCATGGAGATCAGGAGTAAGGAGTGGAGGACCTGTCCTAACTCTAAGCCATGAATTTGAGCTTAGACTGGACTCTGGGTTTGACGTACAAAATCTGGTGCAGCTGTTAATGGTAGCCAATTAGCTCCTAACTTCAGCTTGTTCAAGTAAGCTTTGACAAAAAATAAAAACTGGAAGCTGATTGGTTTCTATGCAGAGCTGCACCATATTTTTTTCACTCTCCAGTTTTAGTAAATCCACCCCGGTTTGTTCATAGCTGACAGCTCTGGGCACATGACTGTATTGAGGCAAGGCAACCTAGTAGCATCCATTCTAAGGATGTGATCACATATGTGCGACTTGGATTTCCCCACATCCATTTAGCATGACATGCGGGTGTAGTCGGTTCGCACAGTCACAGAGCACTGTATTTGCAGTGCATATGGGTGTGTATTTATACTGTAATGAACAATACATTCTTTACACCAGTGGTTATTTTCTTTTTGTTTAAACTGTCATAACTTGGTTTCTTGGGGTCCGGTTATTTTCTAGCAGTGGTCTCTAAACTGCGGCCCTTTTGCTTGCCTTTATCTGGCCCTTGAGATACTATTCTGCCAACTGACAATGGGGCCCCATTTCCCCCGCTGACACCGACAATGGGGCACTATTCCTCTGAGCGATCCTGACAATGGGGCGCTATTCAAATATAACAATGTTTACTCCCACTGATGCCACCCAGGCTGGTCACCGTCTGGACAAGAGAAGGGCAATAAACTGGCCCTTTGTTTAAAAAGTTTGGAGACCCCTGACCTACAGTATTCTGTAAAAGGGGCATATCTGTAGAAAACTGACACCTAATATATCTGAATACTACTTGAGCAAATTCTTGTAGATGGTTTCCCCTAAAGGGATTGTAAAGGAAGAAGGTTTTTTTTTATCTTAATGCATTCTATGCATTAAGATAAAAACGTGTGTGCAGCAGCCCCCCTCAGCCCCCTAATATTTACCCAAACCCATCTCAATCCAGCAATGTTGCAGGAGTATCCCAGCTGCCCAGGACTCCCCTCCTCATTGTCTGAGACAGTGGCATGGGGTGATTGGCTCCCACTGCTGTCAATCAGGAGGAAGAGAGGGGAGAGGCCGGGTCACGGCTCCGTGTCTTATTGCAGTGGTTCTCAAATCCGGTCCTCGGGACCCACTAACAGGCCAGATTTTAAGTATTACCTTGGGGGATGCAGACTAGAATACTGCAATCACTGAGAAGCAAATGAGATCACCTGTGATGTAATTTAGTTATCTTGCAAACCTGGCCTGTTGGTGGGTCCCGAGGACCGGATTTGAGAACCACTGTCTTATTGGACACACAGAACTGTGACTGTGCTCAGGTGCCCCACAACAAGCTGCTTGCTATGGGGGCACTCAAAAGAAGGGAGGGACCAGGAGCATGGAAGAGGACTGCTCTGTGCAAAACCATCTGCACAGGGGAGGCAAGTATAACTTGTTTGAAAAGTTTTATATATATATACTAGACATTAAGCCCGTTAAATTAATGTGCGCTAGAACGTGTGTGTGTGTGTGTGTGTGTGTGTATATATAATGTATGTATGTGTGTATATATATATATATATATATATATATATATATATATATATATATATATATATATATATACACACCAAATTTTCAACTGCCAGGCACAAATGGTAAGTATTTTTTTTTTTTTTTTAAATCTTTCCATTTAAATAAGAAGTAGTCAAATATATATCAGTAGTGTTAACCATGCTGCCAATTTTATTTTCTTTAAATCCTTTATGTATATAAGCTCCAAATGCGGGCGCAACATCTTGCCGAAAACTCCAACTGTATGCAGCTCCAAATGTCGGGCGCATGTGCAGTTGCATTGAAACATCTTGCCGAAAACTACAACTCTCGTGCACAGTGTTCTTCACTGTGCACGGGCATTGACTCTCGCGGCCAGGGCATTGCATTAGAAGTCTCGTACTCACGGCGGGTGGGCGTGTACAGGAGCGGATCCCCGCCCACCTTTCAGCATCCTATTCAGGATTGGCTGGCATCCGATCCAGCTGAGGAAGGAGAAGTACTTCACCTCAGTGGCAGAGAAGAGCGCGGCTCCGGAGGAAGAGGCCTGTCGGATGATGCCTCTGTCATGTCGGATAATGCCTTTGAGGCATCATCCGACAGGCCTCTTCCTCCGGAGCCGCACTCTTCTCCGCCACCTTCCCCAGCTGGATCGGAACGCCAGCCAATCCTGAGGAGGAAGTGAAGTGGGCGGGGATCCGCTCCTGTGTAACACGCCCATCCAGCGCCGGCCGCCCGAAGTCTCTCTGCGTCCCAGCGGCTGTCCGTGGGGCACATGCGCAGTAGCGCAATCCCACGGACACAGGGACGGACGCAGAGACACATGGGTTTTATTAATATAGATTATTTTATTTATTTTATTTTTTTTAATGAATCACTTTACCAGATCCTAATTAAAGAGGAGACATTTTATTCTGCTAACCATGTTTTGTGCATCTTTGTAGCTACTTCTCATTTTTTTTTTTTTTTTTTGTCACAGGGTTTGCAAATATTCATCGAAAAATGTCCTCAATCTTGCAAAATGTTGGCTGGAGGAGTCACAATGTTCTGGAAAATATTGACGACCAAGATAGTCCTCGGCCTGATAAATTCAGAAAGATGCCGTCATCAAACTCCCTCAACTCCCTGCGAATGTCCTTGAGGAAGAGGATGCCTCTAAAGCCTGTGGAAATGAACATAAATGCTGTGCCTGATTGGGACAGAGTGGGCATCAAAGAGAAACAGCGTCCTCTGAAATCCATGACCATTACAGCCAAGAACATGTTTGGAACTGTGTCACAGGTAAGGATTGGAAGTTAAGTTTTTTTTTTTTTTTTTAAGGTTTTGGACAGAGTGAGATTGTGTTGGGACCTCTATTAGGTTTTTGATTTCTCTGCACCTATAGGGTTGACTTTTCTTCCCTTCTTGTTCTGTCTGATCATTGATAGTTGTCGTGGACTAACATTTCCATCCATTTTTTTTTTATGCATTTATTACAGGTATTTAATTTTACATTTTACACAATGTTGTATATTGTACAATAACATCAGCCCCTGCAGTGAAGGAGCTTACAATCTAAGGTCACTATCTCACAGCCATACAGACACATACTGGGGCCAATTTAGACAGGAGCATATTAAAGAGGAGCTTCTTTCTCTCTTCCCTCCCCCCCAAAAAAAAATAAAAATTAAGTCAGATGCTACAAATACTGTTGCTGCTGACTTTTATCATAAGGACACTTACCTGTCTAGGCATCTAGTGGTGTCCTCACCTGAGCAGATTCTTCAATCAGCTAGCCAGTGCTGGTGCCGCCATCTTGATTAAGGGAAACCAGCAGTGAAGCCTTGTGGCTTGACAACCGGTTTACTGCGCATGCGTGAAGCGTGCTGCACTTTTTGAATAGGCCGCAGTCCCAGAGGGGGGTTGGGCGAACAGTCAAAACCAGGTACTTGCTAACAGCCCCAACCACCAAAAGGTGCCAAATGTTGCAGCAGAGGGGTGGTGGGCAGACGAGCACAGCTTTCTGTTTTGGGTGGACCTCTGCTTTAACTGAACAGCATGTCTTTGGAGTGCAGGAGGAAACCCATTCAAGCACAAGGAGAAATGTAAAACTCTATGCAGATACTGCAAGGGATAAGCGCTTCCCCAGATTTCAACAAAGTGGTGGTGCACAGACCCCTTCTCCCATAAATGTGAATTAGATGAGTAAGAGATGCTTCAGCTTCTGTTCTCCACCTGCAGAGAACTCCTCTGACACGTTCTAACCATTCTCTGTTCTATCCAAAGCTAGAAAACCTTTGCCATTTAGAATATAATGGAATGTGTTTTGTTAGCCAAACCAGATAACTTTTATGGTTTACGATTTTAGTCTGAGAGCAAAATAGCAATTTATTAATTAATGAAGCATGACTAAATTTTAGGCATTTTACTGTAAGAATTAGCAAAGACACCATCTGTGAGCAGAGTCCTTTTCTAGATGCCATCATACTAGGAAAGGTTTGATAGCCTGATGCAAAAATTAGCGGAAGTTTTGTGAATTAAAGTAGTTCTAAAAGGCTTCATGCATGCTATCCAGTAAGGTAAAAAAAAAAAAACTGCATGCAGCCCCCTTATACTTGAGCCCAATCTTGATCCAGTGATTGGCTCAGACACTGTTGTCAATCACAGCCAGTGGGGAGCAATCCGGTTGTGTGTGTCTTATGGACTCACACAGCCAGCTCAGGAACAAGCACGCACGAGTGTCCCCCATAGCAAGCAGCGTTGGCGGGTGGACCAAGGAAGAGGTCCAATGCAATAAAGAATAGGTAGGTAAGCATGACCTGTTTATTACACTGTTTAAAAAAATTAAAGAAACGCTTTGAAAACACATCAGATCTCAATAGGTAAAAATGTCATGCCGGATAGCTATTAGGGCTGCAACTAACGATGAATTTGTCTGTCGACTAATCTATCGATTATTTTTACGATTAGTCGACTAATCTAACGATTATTTTTATTTTATTTTATTTTTTGCTTGAGTGTTTTTTTGATTAGCTAATTAATCCTGTAATTAATACAGACCCCTCAGTAAGCCCCCCTCCCACTACAGACCCCTCAGTAAGCCCTCCCACCTAGTACAGACCACTTAGTAAGCCCCCCTCCCAGTACAGACCCCACAGTAAGCCCTCCCACCTAGTACAGACCACTTAGTAAGCCCCCCCCCCCTCCCAGTACAGACCCCTCAGTAAGCCCTCCCACCTAGTACAGACCACTTAGAAAGCCCCCCTCCCTGCAGCCAGTCAGTAGGAAAGACCCTATATGTCTCGTATGTAGGACTGTAGCAAAGCATAAAGATGAGTAAAATACGCTCAGGTTATAGTTATAGAAAGTCTGAATAAGGTAAAGGAGCCCAGGGATGATGGTCATTTTGAATGCAATTTATCTCCCGAACCAGGTCCGTACAATTGGTGATCGTTGTTTGTCAGTTCATATTTTCCCTAATGAAGGGTGAAAATTGGCATCATAGAGATCAGAGGGATCAGGTGTAAGTCTGACTTCTACAGTAGGTATTTAAGAGCCCACTGGTCAGCTTTAAGTGTCTATGATGGAGATATTCAGGGCTTCAAACTTACTGAAGTTGACCTTGAAGTTTGAAAGCTCTCCGTATTGATGGAAAAGATGCAGAAGGGCATGGGCGGCCAAAAATAGGGTTAGAGATAAGAAACAAGAGAACATCGGCATGGTAGATAACTTTTCAGAGGTATTTGATAGGCGCATCAGAGGCATGTTGTCACTTTTTGGATGTCTGCTTTAACTGTTGAAAGCCTGCAGCATTGTGCAACAACTGCTTGCATTATACAAGGTTCTAGGGTGGATCACTCAAAGGGGTCACGTTTGACCTGCACTGCAGTACGGGGGTGCTGGAGATGGTCAGCGCTCACCCTGAACAGCTCCTCAGGTATTAATGGTCCTCTTATCTCCGACATTGGTGTGGACGGAGCCCGGGGAAGGGGATTTCACCCGGCCGGCAATGCTTCAAGCGGCGCTGCAGCCGGCCAGGGGGCGTGTGACGTCACCCTCAAAAATCAAAGTGAAGAAATTACTCAGCAGTCTAGTCCTTTTTGCTGAAATTTCATTGCAGCAACTCAAAATGGTTCTCAGTAGTTTTATATGGGCCCCCACATGCTTGTATGCATGCCCAACCATGTCAGGGCATGCTCCTAATGAGATGACGGATGGTGTTCTGGGGTATTTCCTCCCAGATCTCGACCAGGGCATCACTGAACAGACTAAGGTGCAACCTGGTGGCGTCAGATGGACTGAAACCGAATGTCCCAGAGGTGTTCTATTGGATTTAGGTTAAGCAAATGTGGGGGCTATTCAATGATGTCAATTCCTTCATCCTCCAAGAACTGGCTGTGTACTCTCTCCACATGAGGCCGGGCATTGCCATGCACAGGAGGAATCCAGGACCATCTGCACCAGTTTAGGGTCTGACAATGGGTTGTCTCATTGTTGCCCATCTAGTGCATTAGTTGTGAATTTCATTAACACCAAAGCAACTGAAACTGTTTAACAACCCCCTCTTCTACTTAACTGACCAGATCAATATCCCAGGAGTTTAGTTGACTTGATGCTATACTCTGATTAAAAAGTGTTCCTTTAATTTTTTTGAGCAGTGTATTTTTTGGGGGAAAAAAGCAATCCTTTACAATCACTTAACAAAATGAGGTTGAAGGATTGTAGGACTGCAGATTTAAACAGGGTGCCGTGAAGTGGCTCTGCAGCTTTCACATGCGTTTGCAAATGTGTGTCAACTAAACCCCTGTTCTTTGTACCAAGAGACAGGTTTTATTTGGTTGGTGACAGACTGGAGGGTGAGTACATCAGACTGGGGGCTGGCTGACTTTCATGCACCTCTTACAATCCTTCAACCTCATTTTGTTTCTCGTTATAGGGATGGAGACGCCGGGCAACACCGGCTTGGGTCTCATCTAAAGTCCCAACTAGTCCAATATGTTTATTACAATCACTTAAGGCCCCTTTCACACTTGTGCAAAATCGCATGACAAGTCATTCTCTATGATTTCCAATGATCCCTATTCATATCTGTGCAACTTGAAGTCGCACCAACTTCAAAGTAGTACCTGCACTACTTTTGGCATGATTTTGATGCGTTTTGAGTAAAAGACATAAGCCCAGTCAAACTCGTGGTAAAATCGCGCGACTTTGAAGTCGCACAAGTGTGAAAGGGGCCTTAAAGTAAAACTTCACTCTCCCAATCAATATTGACTATTTTTAATCCTTATGCTTCTAGCATTAGTAAATAGTTAGGAAAGTAAATCCAAATGTTTACATTTCTTCAGTTACTTCCTGTTTTTTTGCCTAGACAAATTAGGTCATTCCTCCCAGAAGCCTTTAGAAGGGGAGGAGGGGTTTTCTCAGCTAAGGCATGCCCTCCTTCATGCATGCTTGAGCTAAGGGCAAATGGATTCCAGGAAGCAAATGCTACATGAATCATTTTGCCCTTACTCAAGGTGGCCATGGCCAGAAATGCTAGGGGGTGTTAATCGTAATTTCTGAACACAATGAGACATAGATGGGGAGTTTAGGAGATATTTACAGTACCTGTACCTATAGGTAATCCTTATTCTAGGCTTAACTATAGGCACAAGTCATTAAGGTGGGTTTACAACCTCTTTAATTCAGAGTTAGCAGACATATCTGAGGTAGCTTCTGCCCCAATCAAGACCAATTTTTACTGAATCTGGAGGTTGGTGTTTGGGATGGAATTTGTGTTTAGCAACTTCATTTGATGTATTAAAGTGAAAGATGAGTGCAATGAGCTGAACTATGGCTGTCTGTAGCGTGAAAGGGGAAACAGATGTGTAGCTGTTCTCTGCTTCAACATTCCAGGCATTGTTAATGAAAACCATGTGCGTAGTAAAGGATGATATTCTACTAAAATGCTTTATACAAATAGGTTATTCCTTTTATTCAGTCACCTTTGAATAATGTCACATGCATCTGCATATATTCACATTCCTTTGATGCTAATGTTTCCTTTTTGTTTTTGCTGTAATAGTTTCTCCCTGAGATTTAGCGTTGGTAAAATCATTAATTTGTTACATCATTAAAGATGACTTCTTGGTTTTACTCTGCAAATTTCTGCTTTTCCAAAAAAGGAGATTTTGACATTTGCGAACAATGAACAAGTTCAACGTTTTTGCTTTAGTGCATTCACCACAGTGACCGAGAACAAACCCTGTCCTTATTTTGGAATACCAGGCAGAGCACCACCACATTCACCCATAGGGTTGGAGCTTGTCCCAACTAATTCCAACGGGCCCATCACTCTGATGGGTTGTTGGGTTGTCTCACTGGGCAAGTGCGCATGCATGTCAACTGATGCCAGAGCGTAACTAAAATAGATGGAAATGTACGTGCATTTTCCATACATTTTAGTGGGAGTCAGTGTAAATTGGCCCTGAATTGCTTTTCTTCTCCAGTGAAGTCGATGTATACTCGAAAGCAACTCCCTGAGCAAATTGCACTTACAAGAAAGTTAAAGCAACTGATAAGTCAGATACAGGACAGTGTGCTTACCGATGTTTGCTTTTGAATCGAATGCCCGTGTATATGAATCTTAAAGGTAGTTGAAAGGACCTGGTAAGGGACCAGTCATATAAAATACAACAATCTCGAACAAATTTCCCCTTTTTCATGCTTGCTTTATAAACTTGGCGCCTAGAACAGATTGCTCTCACTGAAAACTTGGGTGGGAAAATGTAAAGTATTCATGGAATGTATCCGTTGTTTTGATAACCTATTTGTAGAAATCTTTCCTCTCCAACATATCTTAGAGAAGGAGCTTGTAACTCAAGCAAAGATAAGCATGTCTGCCTGCTTGTCTCAAGTACAGCAAGAATATGCTTATCTCCTTTTGTAGTGCTCACCAGTTAAAAATTCTAAAGGTTTCAGATTCATTTATAAGTGGTAACCATGCTGCCTTTTATACAGAAGATGATTACACACATTGCGCATAATATTGCAAAAAGAAAAAAAAAACACTCATCTGTCTAGGAAAGCTTGTTTCCATGTCTGAGGGGTTATCTGAAGCAGAATGATTATTTTCCTCACATCCACTGTTTGTGGACAGGTTTTTTTTTTTTTTTTTTATATATCAATAAAAATAGTATTTTATAAGTAAGATTGTTGGGAATTACATGATTTTTAAAACGTTAAAGATTAGTATTTTCTCTTTTGTTCATTAACGAACACAGCTTCTGATCTTGATAACTATTGGGTTATACTGCCCTCCTACAGGAGTAGGACACTGGACAGAAAATAATCTGGCTATGCCTATGGGCAGTCCCAGGGGGTATATGCCCTCTCCCTGCTAAAGGTACCAGTTCCTTGCTGTGATCTCTGGTCCTGGCAAATTTTTTTAGATAGAAATTTTTTCTCCTGTTTTTTTTTTTCCTGTGAGATCTACAACTACAATCAACTGCCGGACTGGGTAATCTAGATCCAGTGGTCACCCCAGTCTGGCCGGCAAGCGCACACAGACCTTCACTTTGCGCTAGGTCAGCTACTACATAGCCCCACTGGTCGGGGGCTGGCCTGCGAGTTAAACGCCTTGCGAGGTCGCTTACGACCGGGGTCTCGGCCTGAGTCGCAGCGTTCCTTCTGCCCGACAGCCCCCCCCCCATTTAGATGACGAGGGGCTCTGTCTGGAGCGATGCTCACCTGGTTCCTGGTATGGTGAGTAGCTCTCTCCCCCTGGAGGGTTTTTGGATGGTCGAACCCCCAGATTCCCCTCCTTCCCATCAGGCACCCCCCCTTTTCATCTGTCCCCATCCTACCCCCCTCCACTTATGGTTGGGGCTGTGTGGGTTGTCTGGTTCACTTCCTGGGGTGGGAGCAGGGCGCTGTGCTGGCGATGGGGTGGCGACGGGACATTCGGCTGTGTGTGTGTGGGGGGGGATTGTACCCTGGTGGGGGCACCTGCCAGGGCCCCCTGTCCTGCCTGGGTCTGCCCTTGAGGCATAGGCATAGGGATTCCTCCTAGATGCAGCACAAAGCTGCCATTTTGCTGTAGCCTGCGTGTTTCTATGCACAGCGGCCATGTTTGTGTAGTCTGGCAGCCGTTGAAAATAATGGTGGCCATGACCAGTGGAGCCCTGTGGACAAAGATTTCGGCGGTGGGAACCCCTCCTCATCCCCTAATGCTGACTCCTGGATCTTTTCACTTGATCGCCTCACGTGAAGTGCAGACTATCCTGGTGGCTGCAGGTGCCTGCTTCTGCTGGGTAGTGAGTCTGGTGGGGTTCTCGCCCTCTCTGCTGAGAATCACTTAGCGCTTGTCTGATAACTGGGTGGTGCTGCCAATGCAGTGGGGGTTGTCCCTTTTGCAGTGTTTTACACTTGGTGGGGCCCCTCTGGTCACTCATGGAGTCTTTGGTGCACATCTACCCACCTGACCCCCTCTCTGAGACTGCGGGGCCCTCCGGATCCCAACCATCCATTGATGCACTGACGGCGGTCCTGGAGTCCTTTGTGTCCAGGGTGGTGCTAGTTTATGGGCAACGGGCTAGCAAAAAGTGACCCCCGCAGACGTGGGTCAACCTGCTGGGTCTGTGACCACGCGCCCGGAATCCTCATAGTGAGGTTGATTCCTACACCTCTGCAACCATGCTTGAAAAGGCTCTGGTGGACGCACTGATTATATCTGTGCGTGAGACCTTGAAGATGGAGGATGCCGCTGTGACGGAGGCGAAGATTCCCTCTGACACTCACAAGCTATCTAGAGCGGCAAAGGTGTTTCCTTTCCCCGCCAATTTTGACAGGGTTGTTGCTAAATAGTGGGGATGACCAAAGTGTCCCCTTGGGGTCCCTAAGCAATTTGTCCCCTATAAGGAGTCCCTATTAAGAAGTGGACTGTTTCACCCGTGGTGGACCCTCCGGTTTCCAGAGTGAACAAGGCAACCACGATGAAGAGTCCCCGGCCTTTAAGGATCTGGCCGACAGGAAGGTGTGGTCTGCAATATGTGCACTTTGAATGAGCAATGGCACATTTTGAAACACACCTTCACAGTGCCTAAAAGGTTTCAACTTCTCTATCCTTTTGCGTCTACTACGGTTACACGCTGGTGTGTGGCTCTTCAAGTGGATCACACTGTAGCCAGATTGAACAAGGCTACTCTAGTTCCTACCGAAAATTCTCCGGTATTTAGGGATCCTACGGATAGGAGGCTGGAATCACTTGCCCGCCACACCTATGTGGTGGCGGGTTCCATGCTCAAGCCTATTTTCGCCTCTGTCATGGCAGCTCAGGCTGTGGCGGATTGGACCAAGGTGCTAAGACGCACACTCGTGGCTGATTCTGCCCCCCCCCCCCCACTACCGTGGAGATGGTGGACCAGATTTATCAAGGGATCATGTATTTGTGCGATGCGGCCTTAAATGAGGCCCCTTTTGGCTGCGTGCCTGTCCAGTGTCGCGGTGCTTAACCGTCGGCTGATATGGTTGAAGAGCTGGTCGGCTGACCAGAAATCTAGAAAGGCGGTGGCTGATATTCCCTATGCGGGGTCTCGCCATTTTGGAGAATCCCTGGATGAATTGGTTAAGGGAGTCACTGGGGGCAAGAGCACTCTGCTGCCCCAGAATCCTAAGGGCAAGTTTTTCCACGGCAAGCAGGGTCCCTCCTCTAAACCTAATCAGGGGTCCTTTCGTGCCTTCAAGACACAGTACAAGGGGAAACCCTTCAAGAGCCAGGGTGGCCACAGAAAGCCCTGGGCCGGCAAACAAAAATCCGGCCATGTTGGTGCGGCAGCTCCGTCCGCCTCTGCCTGAAGGGGCGCCCTCACCCATTTCAGGGGTAGAGGGACGTTTGCGTGGTTTCCTCCAACCTTGGCTGCTCCGAGTTCAGGACAGGGTGGTTCAGGAAATCATTTGATTGGGGTACAAGATCGAATTTCTTTTACGGCCGGCAGACAGATTCCCTCAAATCTTCATTTGACCCCAGGGCGGTTACAAGACCTGCATCAAGCGGTACAGGATCTCCTCGCTCAGGGGGTAATCGTCCTGGTGCCTCATCGGGACAGGTTTCGGGGGTTTTACTCGAATCTGTTCACTGTGCCCAGAAAGGAGGGCAAAGTGCGTCCGATTCTGGACTTGAAGGCTCTGAACCGCTTCGTGCGCGTTCGAAAGTTCCGCATGGAATCGCTCCGCTCGGTGGTGGCCTCTTTGAGTCCGGGAGAATTCCAGGCCTCTATCGACCTGAAGGATGCGTATCTACACATCCCCCATTTTCGAGGGTCATCAGAGGTACCTCCGGTTTGCTATCGCGGAGGATCATTATCAGTTTGTGGCGTTACCCTTTGGTCTCGCTTCGGCTCCAAGGGTCTTTACCAAGGTGTTGGCGCCTGTTCTGGGCCTGTTACGGGCACAGGGCATTGCGGTCTTGGGATATCTAGACGATCTCCTGTTAAGATCGAGTGCCAGTCAGAGCCTGCTGCGCGATCTGTCCACTACGGTCCAGACACTCCAGGAGTTCGGTTAGACCATCAACGTTCAGAAGTCGACCTTGTCCCCTTCGGTTTGTCTCCCGTATTTGGGAATGGTTCTGGACTCTACTCAAGCAAAGGTGTTCTTGCCGGAGGACAAGCTCCGGACCCTGCACTCCGAGGTCAGGTCCCTCAGGGACAACGAATCCTCGTCACTCGTCACCTGTATGTGGTCCCTGGGGTTGATGGTGTCAGCCTTCGAGGCGATACCATTTGCACAGTTTCACACGCGGTCTCTCCAAGCGGAAATCCTGGCCAGATGGGACAGACTACCTCAGTCCTTGGACGTGAGAGTGTCTCTGAGTTGCCAAACCAGGATGGATCTCTTGTGGTGGCTTCATTCCCTGGCTGTTTCGGAAGGGAAGTCCTTCCGGCCGTTACTGTGGACGGTGATTACCACAGATGCCAGCCTGTCGGGCTGGGGTGGCATCCTGGGCAACCTATCTGCCCAGGGCACTTGGTCGGAGGAGGAATCCTCCCTTCCGATAAACATATTGGAATTGAGAGTGATCAGGCTGTGCCTGCTCCATTGGTCGGATCGTCTTCAGGGCCGTCCTGTACAGGTGCAGACGGACAATGCCACTGCGGTGGCATACATCAACCACCAAGGGGGCAGGCAGATTATCTGAGCCGCCAGACCCTGGACCAGGGGGTATGGTCCCTGCACCCGAAGGTATTTCAAAAGCTGTGTGCGAAGTGGGGATCTCCGGATGTGGATCTGTTCGCGTCTCGGTTAAACCACAAGGTGGAAAGGTTCGTGGCAAGAACACGTGATCCTCTGGCAGACTCCTCGGATGCGTTGGTAGTGCCTTGGCATCAGTATCGTCTGATCTATGCCTTTCCTCCGATTTCAGTTGTTGTCCAGGTTCCTTCGCAGGTTGGCCTCGGAACAAACATTGGTGATCCTGGTGGCGCCGGACTGGCCACGCCAGTCCTGGTACGCGAACATCGTTCACCTGGCCGTCAAGCCTCCATGGCGGCTGCCAATGCGGGAAGATCTGCTGTCTCAGGGACCGATCTTCCATCCTGCTTTACAGTCGCTGGCTTTAACAGCATGGCTGTTGAAAGCCAGGTCCTGAGAGACAGGGGTCTCTCCTCCTTTAATCAAGGCTAGAAAAGCCTCGTCTGGTAAGATTTATTACCAAACATGAAAAGCTTATTTTGCCTGGTGTGAGTCCAGGGGTTTCTCTCCTCGTTCGTACTCGGTGGCGAGAGTGTTGGCTTTCCTTCAGTCTGGTGTGGACCAGCGCCTTGCATTGGCCACGATTAAGGGCCAGGTTTCTGCACTGGCTGTTCTTTTTCAGCGCCCTGTGGCGTCTAATTCTTTGATTCGCACCTTCATTCAAGGTGTGCGTCACTTGGCCCCTCCTAGAGGGGAGCCTCTGCCTCCATGGGACTTGAACTTGGTTCTGTCCGTGTTACAACGTTCCCCGTTTGAAAAAAGGTTGCCTTGCTGGTAGCGATCACTTCTGCTCGCAGTGTCAGAGTTGGCGGCGTTATCTTGCCGCTCCCCTTACCTGGTGGTTCATAGGGATAAGGTGGTCTTGCGACCTAACCCGTCCTTTCTTCCAAAGGTGGTTTCGGATTTTCACCTCAATGAGGACATTGTCTTACCTTCGCTCTGTGCGAATCCTAAGCATCCTAAAGAGATTGCCTTGCATTCTTTGGATGTTGTCAGAGCGATCAGGGTTTACCTGTCATCAACTGAATCCTTTCGAAAATCTGATTCTCTTTGTCCTTCCTGAAGTACCTCGGAAGGGTATGGCTGCGTCTGCGGCGACCATTTCAAAATGGATCAGACAGACAATTGTCCAGGCCTATTCATTGAGGGAACGGGTACCACCCTTCCCTGTCAAGGCCCACTCTACCAGGTCGGTGAGTACGTCCTGTGCCCTCCGGCATCAGGCTTCGGTGGCCCAGGTGTGCAAGGCTGCGACTTGGTCGTCGGTGCACACTTTTTCAAAATTCTACAAAATTGATGTTCTGGCATCAGCTGATGCCTCCTTTGGCCGCAAAGTTCTCTGTGCGGCAGTACCGTAGGGGACCCAGGTTTTGTGTGGATCCCTGGCTGTTGGGGTTGTTTACCCACTTGGTTTTTTACTTTCCTGGGTTGTTGCTCCTGTTGTGCTTTTTTGTTACCCAGAAGGTTCCCTTGCTAATCATGTAAGGTTCCTTTCTCTGATATGGGTACTGCGTTGCCTTTTCTGATGGTTGCGTTTCCCACCCCTCATGTCTACACTGCTTTGGGACATCCCCATTGGTGAAGACTGTATGAGTGGTAGGCTTGTGACGGTATCAGATTTTCATGCTGCGATTAATTGATTAAGGTTTTGCCACGGTATACGGTATTATCACGGTATTCTATTATTAAATTTAAATTATTAAATTTCCACCTCACTTCAATTTCATTGCTGAATTTAGGGGCTTTGGTTCACTTATGCACATTATTATATAGTCAGTCAGTACAGACTCTGTGAACCAGGCCTAAAATAGGTCATCAAGCAGTGTCTGGCCTAACTGGTCCTGGCGCTCGGCTCCGATCCGATGGCCTGGTCATTAAGAGGGCAAATCCTTGTGGTCAAGAAGTGGTTAAACCTGAAGGAGGTGTTGTTTATAAATGACTTTACTATTGCTTTAGGCCTGGTTCACATGTATGCGGGTTGGTGGTTCACATGTATGCGGGTTGGTGGTTCACATGTATGCGGGTTGGTGGTTTACATGTATGCGGGTTGGCGGTTCACATGTATGCGGGTTGGCGGCCCACATTTGCACAGGCATAGCAGCCCATTGATTTGAAAGGGCTGCTATGCCCTCATTTTCCGCAGAAAAAAAGGTGCATGCAGCATTTTTTTTAAATTCAGTGGCCTTGAAATCCATCCTGCTTTTGCACCATGCGACTAACCTGCAGTTCCTGCTCTGGCAAGCTTTCTGCATTTTTTGTATACGTGGGCACGGCATTTAAAAACAGTTTGCGTGTGCAGCAACGGCAGGTAAGTCGCATGGTGCAAAAGAAGGATGGATTTCATGGCCACTGCATTTTTTTAAATTCTGCATGCACCTTTTTTCAGCTGAAAACGCAGGCATAGCAGCTCAAGCCCATTCACATCAATGGGCTGCTATGCCTGTGCAAATGTGGGCCCCCAACCCGCATACATGTGAACCAGGCCTAAAGCAATAGTAAAGTCATTAATTGGTTAAACCTGCAGGAGGACCGGTGTTTTTATCTATTAATGACTTTACTATTGCTTTAGGCCTGGTTCACATGTATGCGGGTTGGGGGCCCACATTTGCACAGGCATAGCAGCCCATTGATGTGAATGGGCTTGAGCTGCTATGCCTGCGTTTTCAGCTGAAAAAAGTGCATGCAGAATTTTAAAAAATGCAGTGGCCAAGAAATCCATCCTTCTTTTGCACCATGCGACTTACCTGCCGTTGCTGCACACGCAAACTGTTTATTTTTAAATGCCGTGCCCACGTATACAAAAAATGCAGAAAGCTTGCCAGAGCAGGAACTGCAGGTTAGTCGCATGGTGCAAAAGCAGGATGGATTTCAAGGCCACTGAATTTTAAAAAAATGCTGCATGCACCTTTTTTCTGCGGAAAATGAGGGCATAGCAGCCCGTTCAAATCAATGGGCTGCTATGCCTGTGCAAATGTGGGCCGCCAACCCGCATACATGTGAACCGCCAACCCGCATACATGTGAACCAGGCCTAAAGCAATAGTAAAGTCATTAATTGGTTAAACCTGCAGGAGGACCGGTGTTTTTATCTATTAATGACTTTACTATTGCTTTAGGCCTGGTTCACATGTATGCGGGTTGGGGGCCCACATTTGCACAGGCATAGCAGCCCATTGATGTGAATGGGCTTGAGCTGCTATGCCTGCGTTTTCAGCTGAAAAAAGTGCATGCAGAATTTTAAAAAATGCAGTGGCCAAGAAATCCATCCTTCTTTTGCACCATGCGACTTACCTGCCGTTGCTGCACACGCAAACTGTTTATTTTTAAATGCCGTGCCCACGTATACAAAAAATGCAGAAAGCTTGCCAGAGCAGGAACTGCAGGTTAGTCGCATGGTGCAAAAGCAGGATGGATTTCAAGGCCACTGAATTTTAAAAAAATGCTGCATGCACCTTTTTTCTGCGGAAAATGAGGGCATAGCAGCCCGTTCAAATCAATGGGCTGCTATGCCTGTGCAAATGTGGGCCGCCAACCCGCATACATGTGAACCGCCAACCCGCATACATGTGAACCAGGCCTAAAGCAATAGTAAAGTCATTAATAGATAAAAACACCGCTCCTCCTGCAGGTTTAACCACTTCTGGATCGCAAGGATTTGCCCCTTTAAAGACCAGGCTATCGGATCAGAGCGTCAGGACCAGTCATCACCAGGTAGGCCAGACACTGCTTGATGGCTATATAATAATGTAATGTGGGCTGCTATGCGTGTGTGTGTGTATATTAGACCTGCACGATTCTGGCCAAAATGAGAATTACGATTTTTTAGCTTGGAATAAAGATCCCGATTCTCTGTGTAACAAAAAAAAAAAAAAATTGGGATAACTTTACTGTTACGTTTTTTTTTTTTTTTTTTTTTATTCATTAAAGTCTAATCATTGCGTTTGAAAGACTGCTGCGCAAATACAGTGTGACATAAAATATTACAACAATCGCCATTTTATTCTGTAGGGTCTCTGCTAAAAAAATATATAAAATGTTTGGGGGTTCTAAGTACTTTTCTAGCAAAAAAAAAAATACTGATTTTAACTTGCAAGCAACAAGTGTCAGAGAAAGATCCAGTCTTTAAGAGGTTAAACTTCCTTTCTCCCTGGCAGAGGGAAGGAAAAGATACAATGTAAACATTTTTGTTTATAGTTAGGAGACTTAATGCTGAAAGGGGTTAGCTGTGTGAGTGAAGTCATCCACCTCACTGAAATGTATCAATTCACAAGTCAGGCAGACTTGACAGAGAAACTCGGTATTTTAAAAATGCCACAATAACAATACCGTGGCTATGCAATACCGCGATATATCGAATTACCGAAAACCGGCATATGTCTAATGAGTGGGTGGCGACTGTCAGGAGGACGTAAGAGAAAACGGAATTTTTGTAAAATCTTACCGTAAAATTCCTTTCTCCGACAGTCGCCGCCCCCGCCCCTCTTTTGGGGTTCTTGTACACTTAACTGCTTGCTGCCAAACTGAGTTGGGATGGCTATTGCAGGGGGGTATTGGACCAGTGGGACAGCCTCCATGGGTGTGTCTATGTAAATGCTTTTGTTTTAACAAGTCTTTTGCCTAGCTACTCCTAAGGAGAGGAAGTCAATACCCCATTGGTGAAGACTGTATGAGTGGGCGGCGACTGTCGGAGGAGTCAGAGAGAGGAATTTTACGGTAAGATTTTACAAAAATTCCATTTTTAAATTAATTAGATTAGTTTCACCTCACTTCATGGACAAGGAAACAGACAGTAACATTACCACGACAGGCTGACCCTTCCCCAGTTAACAGAGCATGGTTGGGTTTTTTCTGGGTTTTTTTTATTTTTTTTGTTACAATTTGTGTCACTGTTAGAGATTTCCCATCATTTCCTGTCCCAGGAGAAAGTGGGGGAGAGGAAATCTACCCAGAGGGAATCAGGCAGCAGTAGAAGCCCAACAGAAGTTCTATTCCTCCTCCACTCTGTTTAAAACTAAAAAGTTGTACCCTTTTAAGCCATTTGGGCCTCCAGATCAGTACTGAAGTCCCTCTACTGCTGCCTGAGTTGAAAGTCAGTCATAATTGCTGGTCTACTTACTTGTCCCAAGTCTATGTCACTGAAGCCATTTGATCTTGTACCTCTCCTATTCTTGATCAGCCACTCACTGGGTCAGCTGATAGCCTCCCATGGCTTCCAATACCATCTCTATGCCAATGACACCCAATATTCAGCTCTCTACCCCTCAGCTCACTCCTTCAGTCTCCTGACATATCACTAATTCACTAACAGACATATCAGCCTTGATGTCATACCAGTTCCTAAAACTCAATCTATCCACATCTAAGCTCAAACCCCCCTTTCCCCTGATCTTTGTCAAGATCGATGGCATAACTATCAGCCCATCCCTGCATGCCAAGGTTCTAGGTGTAATTCTGGACTCTCCAAAATACACCCCTTTCTAACTAATGACACCTCAAAGCTTCTAGTTCACTCCCTGGCCATCACTCGCCTCAACTACTGCAACTCCCTTCTCATTGGCTTACCTTTACATAGGCTATCCCCTCTTCAGTTAATCATGAATGCTGCTGCCAGGCTCATTCACCTTACCAACTGTGCAATATCTGCTGCTCCTCTCTGCTAATCTCTCCATTGGCTGCCTCTCACTCAAAAATTGAATTAAAAATACTAACAACTTTCAAACCCATCAACAACTTGTCCCCCAGCTACATCACAAACCTTATCGTTCTCTTCATTCATTCCTCCCAAGACCTCCTGCTCTTTAGCTCCCTTGTCGCCACCTCCTATGCTTGCCTGCAGGACTTTTCCTGAGCCTCTCCCATCCTGTGGAACACTCAAACCCTCCTCTTCAGAGAAGCCTATTCTGCCCACACCTAACAACTGTACTTTATTTTCTCCATCAGCTCATCCCCCACAGCTATTACTGTTTTATATCACTTAACCCTCCCTCCTAGATTGTAAGCTCTAATGAGCAAGGTCCTCTGATCTTTCCTGTATTTCCTGTATTGTCTGCCCTCATGTTGTTGTTGTAAAGCATTGTTGGCGCTATATAAATCCTGTCAAATAATAAAGATAACAGCCATACAAATAGCATTTTCAGGAGAAGTTAGCAATGGAAGCTTCTGTACAGGTTTCCCTTAAAGAGGAAGTAATCCCTCCTCTGACACTTTTACCTATAGGTAAGCCTATGATAAGGCTTACCTATAGGTAGTGTAAATATCTCCTAAACATGTACCGTTTAGGAGATATTTACCTTACATGCAGCCAGTGACGTCACTGGCGCATGCGCTCTGAAGGAACGGCCACCACGGCTCCGGCCAATCAGATGGCCGGATGCCGCGATCCCGGAAGACGGGTGACTGGACATGTCGCCCGTCATAGAGGTGAACGGACGGCACGGCGAGGCTTTCGTTCTAAGGTATTTCATAATGGGCTAGTATGCGATGCATACTAGCTCATTATGTGTTTCTCTTTTTCAGCTTGTAAAAAAAAAAAAAAAAATTTAACTGAGTTTACAACCTCTTTAATTAGTCCTTCAAGAAGTATTGCAATGTGGAAGCTGTGCCCAAAAATGGCAAGCAGAGGGAAAAGGACTAGTCACACCAGTATTGTCTATGGGCTGTCTGCACTTACTCTTTTCCCAATTACCAGTTTACCACGCCTTGTCTTTGTGTGAAGGTGGCCTTCTTGGTAAAGAGACGGAGCTTTGCATATCACGTCTGCTATACTGATGACTTGTGATCTGATGCTAAGTGGCAGAATAATCAAGCAGCAGCAGGAGAAAGGTGGAGGAAGCACAGATCCACAGAAAAAGAGGGAAGCTGTATGCCACACACATCCCTCTTCAGCAAGAACAGTTAGCTGCATAGTAGTGACATTGCTAGTCTAATGAAATTTGGAATGAGATGTTGCAGTCAGACAGCAATGCCTTAGATGTTACACAACTATGAGGCTCAAGGCACAGGACGTGCACTGCTGTTTTTCCGGAGGAATTCCAGGCAGAAGGTACATTTTGGGGCACTGCTTTAGACAACATTTTAACTTCTTTTTTTTTTTTTTTTTTTTTTTTTTTATTAAGTTTCAAATACAGATGAAAAACAGAAAATCACAGTAACAGAATGTGATATAGAAAAATAACCACAACAAGGTAGAACAATATCAAAAAGTGGATAATACAGTGTTCAAACAGTAGTATTAGCTTCGTACAAGTGCTTAGGCATCATGCATGTAAAGGTTAATAAAGTTTATTCTGATGAAGGGAGGAGAAGAGAGGCGTCAAACCACCCCGACCTAGAACCCATAGGGGAACAATGTCACTAAGCCACGGGTTGTCGACACCTCTCATCCTCCACAGGATCAGAATGAGTAGAACTAAGCAAAACAAAGAGTTACACTATAAGCTTCTAATATCACATTTTAACACTTCTTGATGTTCCACATAACATTGCTTTTTGAAATCCGGTCCATTTTTAGAGTCAATCTGCTTTCAAAATAGCTGCCTTTTCCAGGCTTGTATTCAATTTAGCTCCAAAAGCTCTCTTATACTTGTTCTTATTTATGACTTATGTGGTTGCTTTAGCTCCTACTTTCATGTAGAAGTTTTGCTAACACACTGACAGTGGTCAGAGATGGATGGGCAGCAAAAGTCATCTTAGTGTGGATGTTAGGGAAGAACTGTAATTCTTCACTTTCAACTTCTGTTTAAAGATGCTGATATTTGTCGGGTTCCTTTGTAGCTGGAGAAAGTGTTGATTGCGGCTCCCCAAACCCACTGAATATTTTGAAATCCACAGTTTAAGGTCTCTTTCTTCTTGTACCACATTGTTATTTTTAACCTTCAGGTATTTGATAGTATCAGTCATATTCTCATTGAGTTGTATATATTGAAGTCTCTTCAACAAAGGACTTTGTGAGGAAATAATCCCTTAAGATGTTCAGACTAGCAATGCTTTAGCAGGCGCATAAAAGAGAAAAAGAGCAATACAAATTGCTCTCAGGACCAAAGGCAGCCAAGCAAAACCCAGCAGTGGGATTATGGGATATGTCTTGAAAACTTTATCTGTGTACTAAAAAAAAAAAAAAAAATCAAAAATCTTTACTAGTATAAAAAAAAGAGTAGTTGAAACTTTGTAACTCCATTATGCTGCATAGCAAAGCATTTCTATCATTGTTAAACAATGCTATAGGCTACTCCCTAGAATTTCTCCAAACTTTTCAGAAGACAAGTGTTTTTATGAATCTTTTAGTGCTTTATAAAAGAACAAAGGAACCAAATAAATTATTGCACTGTTGTCAGAACAGTTGAGATTACTTCTAATGTGATTACTTGGTGTTTATGCACTTTGCTCATCCTCATTGCTGTTGCCTTGTTTCATTCAATAGGGTTTTTATGTTTTCTCTCTCCAACATGTTTTATAGCCCCAATCGTCTTTGTTACAGCTTATGAGATATAGGTCCCTTCTCCTACAGGAACTGGAAAATCCTCACCAAACAGACTTTGAAAGGCAGTCCTTGTGCTGAACTGGTCAGTTTTTGTGTTTCCTCCAGACGGAGATGTATTGCGATAGAACCTGAGTGAGGGAGGGCTCGGTTTCTCCTTTTCATCCACCCGTCTCTTTACCTACCTGCTTTCTGTGGGAGTGGCTGGTAGCGTTCTTTTCTAGTTTGCCCTCTAGGACTCCTCCTCAGTACGGGGCGGAGGTGGCTTGGTTCACTCTTTCTCCTTCTGTGCCTGGTGAGGACCATGTCTGGATGTGGCACTTTCCCTTGACAGGGAGCAGCACAGGCAGTGTTGGTTCCCAGTCAAAGTGTCTGGGTGAGTTCACTGTATGGGCACTTTGTGGTGGGGGCTTATGCGGTAGCTGCATTGGGTGTTTGGCCTGGTTGTGTTCCTGTTTGACCGGATGATGCAGAACATTAATCCCGGGTTGGGTGAAGTAATTTCTTGGCGCTAGAGGCTCGGATTCCCATGGCGTAGGGGAAGGGCAGGCTGGTGCCTTAATGGCGGTTCCTTCAAGCAGTGTCTGTCAGAATGTGCAACAATCGTGGCCAAACCGCACCACATTTAGGTGGCATTAAAAAAGAATGGCACCCAAACACACATGGTGAGTTTTGCCATTATTGCAGTGCAATTTGGGGTCACAGACCGAATTGCAGTGATTCTGCCCGAGATCCCAAAACGCCAGACGTGAACAGGGCCTAATGATTGTTGGCTACCTTCACTGTTATTCACATCTGTACCACTATATTTCACCTAGAGATGATGGGAGCATTTGAAGACCTATTCCAGAGGATTTTTTAAGCATTCCCTAACAATCTTATAGTACTGTAGTTATGTTTGTATTAGGCAAAATGCGAAGTGGTAGGCGCAAAAGCAACAGTCCAGTCCAAATCATTTCATGTTTAAAAAAAAAATAAATTGTTGGGGGGCGTGGAGACCGTTGAGCAACATGGCCTCTTCACTCCAGAGCTTCACACCAGACGACCCACAGCAATATCAGAGCCTCTCCAATAGCTCACCCCCCGCCTCCCTGACATCCCACAAACACTGCTGTGTCACAAGCTATACGGAGGCGCCATCAAGACCTGCCACCAGTACAAAAATTGTCAGATTTCTTTCCGACTATGCAGCGTGATCCTCTCCAAAATGGCGGCGGTAGTCAACATGCACCGCTGGACCTCTAGAGCCTGCCTCCACGATCCGAACGATCACAGGCTTCAACAACACAGCCACAACAGGTGAGCAGCACACTACTGGATCCTCTGATTCCAATCCATCCTCTCCCACCACAAGAAGCTCAGTTAAGTCCAGGCCACGCATGGGTTCTAGGAACCCAGAAGTCTTCTCCCCACCCATGGAGACAAATGTGACCACACTGCACTCTCCTCCTGCACCTCTCCCAGACCCTATTGCCCAGTTTCCTACCACGGGCCAGTCCATTTCCAATGTTACTATGAAAGACATGCTTATGTCACCGAGGGCATCCATACAAGCTGACATGCTTACAGCAGTGCCGGACAGAAGTCCACGATTTAGGGGAGAGAGTGCATCAGGTGGAGAACAGGATGTGTGACTTAACGTCTTCCTATAACACTCCAGTGGACTCCTATGCCACCGATCAGAAAACTATCCAATTTTACAAGCGAAATTGGCCTACCTCGAGGTTCGTTCCCACAGGAACAGCCTAAAAATCTGAGGGATCCCGGAAACCATGCAATCGCAACAACTTCCTCCATTATATCAGATATCTTTTTCTGATGCAAATTCCATCAGTCATCGCAGATCTCACTAATGACAGAATTCATAGGGTCCCCAAGCCCTCATTTCTTCCATTAGTAGTTCCTCGTGATATACTGTTGAGAGTCCATTTTTTTTCCAGGTGAAAGAAAATATCCTGGAAGCCTTCCGTCGCATTGATAGTTTACCTTGCGGAGGCTGTAAACCTTTAAGTACTCCCAGACTTCTCACAATATACGCTTCAAAGATGCCGGAATTTATCATTTCTCACAAAGGCACTGAGGAACAACAAAATTATCTACAGATGGAAATACCCAGCCAAACTGGATATCCCCTATAAAGGCTCCAATCACCTCTTTAATGTCTCTAGATGACGGCCTCCGACTCCTACGATCCTGGAATATTCTACCTGATGAGCAAGGGGCGCGCCACAGCGCACATCATTAACCTCCGACCCATCTACAGAAAGAATGGCACAAAGTCAACCAGCAGAAATCTTCTAGAAAGAAATCCTGAGGTGAAGCTTTTATACCGTTTGTTCTTTCAAGGTCTGTTCCCTGAGTGTTGGAGGGTACCTGTCACCGTACCCAAACCCCCACTGATCTGGCAGTATCCTCTGCCTGAACCCGTACCGGGCTATTTTTCTTAAAGTTTTGGCTTCAGCCCTGCTTGCAGCTGTAGTTTTTCATTTTCAAAAGTTCAGATTGATTTCAGTCCATAGACTACGTTATGATCTCCTTTTTCCTTTTTTTGGTTACAAGGTGCCTACATGGTCGGTTCTACATGTCCTTACAGCCATACCAATGATTTACCTTTCCATCCTTCCCGAGCCATATCTACCTTATCCTTACTTGCCCATTGACATCCCACAAGTCTAACCACCATCACTTAATCCTTTTTTCTCTAGCGCTCATTGACAGACGTAGTCCTCGGTGATACACCACCTTCGGGTTATGTTGCCTCCACAGGAGCAGGACTAGACAGGAAATTAAAAAGCTCTGGCCACACCCTAGGGGCAGTCCCAGAGGGTATATCCTCTCTCTCTCTCTGCCTCAGCAAATCAGTTATTTTCTGTCTAGTTAGGAGTAAGGACCTAGATACCTTGCTGGGATCTTAGGTCCTGGCAAGAATTTTTTCTTAAAGGATTTTTTAGACAGCTTTTTTTCTCCAGTGTTCCTGTGAGATCTTCAAGCAAGAAAGCTGAACTGGGCGACGGGCTGGATGTTGAGATCCGGTGGTCACCCCAGTTCAGCCTATGAGCGCGTGCAGGCCATAGCTCCGCGCTGGGTCGGCCGCGACAAAGTCCCATTAAAGGACTGTCCACGCGAGTTAAACGTCTCGCTGAAACGCCAAAGACCATGAGTCACGGCGTCCGTATCGGTCGACAGCCCTCCCGCCCCGGTGGAGAGGGGTACTGTCAGGAGTTGGTGCCCGCCTGGTTCCGGTATGGTGAGTAGTATGTTCCCCCTTTTCCCCTGACGGGTCTTGTGGTGAACGCGGGCCCCTCTCTGTATGGTAAGATAGAGTCCCTCTCTATCCTATAACATGACACAGATCCTCCTACTTTGAGTGTGATTTTATGTGCAAAAAGCCAGGAGGCTTGGTTTGGGAGCTAACAATCTAATTGTATACATGTTAAAAAGATGTAATCTGTGGCATTCTGGGAATCTTACGGTGTTAAGAATAAGCTACCTACCAGTCAGAAGCCACGGACATGTAGACTGCCTTCCTAATCAGATCTCCAGCTATTAGCAGGCCTCCCGAATGGCCATGCGGTCCGCCAGGGCCGGTACCGCCAACCACGCCATATCCCCATGCAGAGAGAGTGTTGTGTGCCCTGCAGCACACCGCTATTCAGTACAGGCCGCCGCCATTTTTTTTGCTGGATCGCACGAGCCGCCATTTTGGCGTAGCCTCGTGTCTCCAGCATGGGGGCGGCCATGTTTGAGGTGATCCAAACACCTCGTGGAGCTTGGGGGAGGCGCCGGAAAGCGTTCAGAGGGGCGGAGCCGCCTCCTTTCTTCCTGGGCAGCCAGCCAAAAGACTTCCTGTTTGTCAAGACAGCGCTGTAACCTGTTGCAGTTAAACTCTGAGCATCAAGTGGTGAGCCTGGGGGTCTATCTCTCTCTCTCTCTCTCGATCGATAGGGATCCCTAGCAGGTAACACTAAGGGGCTTTTGTGGCGCTGGGGGTCTGAAAAAAAAAAAAAAAAAAAGTTTTTTATTTTTGAATTATATTATCCAGGAAGTGACTGGAATTATCATGGAACCTGCCACACATATTCCCCCACCTGTTTCCCTCGAGGGGGCCACGGGACCCGCCGGTGCACAGAGTATAGAGTCATTTACAGCAATTTTGGAGTCTATGGTGGCTCGGGTGGAGGCGGCCTGTCAGGGACGGGGGTCAAGGAAGCGACCCCCGCCTACCCCTATACTATCTGACACCTCTGACTCTGATTCAGAGATGGTCACTGCAGTTGCAGGTTCCTCTGCAAGGGCTGTTATCCCAGGTAAAGCCCCCTCAGACAGTGAGGAGGACGCTTCTTCTCCTGCTATAATTCAGGAAGAAGCATTGGTGGACGCACTAGTTGTGGCAGTGCAGGAAACCTTAAAACTTGAGGCTTTACCGGCAGAGGCAACTGAAACAGAGATTCCCTTTGGTACTAATAGGCCCATCAAAACGGTGAAGGTTTTTCCTGTACCTAAATGTTTCGGTAATCAGATTAAAGGAGAATGGGAGCATTCTAAACGTACCTTTACTATTTCCAAGCGTATTGCTAGACGCTATCCGTTTGAGGAATCCATCATTAAGAAATGGACGGTACCACCAGTGGTGGATCCACCTATTTCCAGGCTGAATAAAGCCACGGTTATTCCAGTGGAGGACACTTCGTCCTTTAAGGATCCGGTGGATCGAAAGATGGAAGCAGAGTCCCGCACCATCTTCTCTCTGATAGGGTCAGCATTTAGACCAGTAATTGTTATTGGTCTAGTTTCCCAGACACTTACGGAATGGGCGAAAATGGTACGCCAAGATCTTAGGGGAAAAGATATTCCCCAGGAGACATCTGATTTGATGGAACAGATTATACAAGGGCTACAGTTTATCTGTGACGCAGCCTTGGACACTACTCCCTTATTAGGGCATGCATCTAAGTCAGCGGTGATCCTCAGACGTGTGCTGTGGTTAAAATGCTGGTCAGCTGACCTAGGTTCCAAAAAGACCTTGACTAATCTCCCTTTTCAGGGGAATCGTCTATTTGGGGCCAACCTAGATGAAATCATTAAGGATGCCACTGGGGGCAAGAGCACTTTTTTGCCACAGGCTGCTAAAGCTAAGGGACCTCGCAACAAGCGAGGACCTTTCTTTACCGCCCATAAAGGGCGCCCGGCTGGTACTAGCGGGAAAGGCAAGACTCCTCCAGGAGGGTTCAAGAAGGGCTGGTCGGACAAGCAAAGGACCAACCCAGCCAAACCCGAAGCAAAGGAGTACACAGCCTGAAGGTGCGCCCCCACCCGGTTTCAGGGTGGGGGGACGTTTTCACCGGTATTCAGGACATTAGATCGAGCATCTACCACTACTACCGGTGCGATTCTTCCCTTCCAACATTTAAGTACTACAGGAAGCGGTAGTTACCGTTCCCTGAATAGATCTTTTCCTTTACCTTTTCCTAAGATTAGTCCCGATACCTCACAGGAATCGGATCTGGTTGACCAGATAGGCCAAGTAGCCTCTAGTCGGGTGACTTCGGTCCCTGAGGTTCAACCAGAAAAGATCACCTTTCCTGATAACTATCAAGTATCTGATAAATGTGTGGGAACAGAAAACGACCAGACTTTCTCGGATGGTCGGGGCCAGATACCTCTAGGGACGCCTGGTTCAGATTCTATCAGCGCCAGTGGTCCTAGAAATTCTAGGCTGGCCTCCTCAAGCCGGCCTGGCCGACTTGGACATGTTAGTCGTAGACGTTCCGTGGGAACTTCGTCTCAGGGAGTGTCTGTGGTCTCAAGGACCAATTTACCATCATGCTTTACAGTCGCTGGGTTTAATGGCCTGGCCATTGAGACCCAAGTACTGAAGGACAGAGGTTTGTCTACTTCAGTCATTCCTACCCTTATTAAAGCAAGGAAAGCGACTTCCAGCAAAGTCTATTATCACACATGGAAGACTTATATTGCGTGGTGCGAATCTTTAGGATTTCCTCCACGTACCTATTCGGTGACTCGAATATTGGCCTTTTTGCAACAAGGGGTTGAGCAGAAGCTAGCCTTGAGCACCATCAAGGGTCAAGTTTCAGCATTAGCAATCTTCTTTCAGAAGCCTTTAGCTACCAAATCCTTGGTGCGGAATTTCATCCAGGGGGTGCGGCACCTGGCTCCTCCAGTCCGCGCGCCCTTACCGCCCTGGGATCTTAATTTGGTTTTGTCGGTTCTACAGAAACCTCCCTTTGAAAACATCAGGGAGATTCCCTTGCTTACTTTATCCCAGAAGGTGGCCTTCTTGGTGGCTATTACTTCTGCTCGCAGGGTGTCAGAACTGGCTGCATTATCATGCCAGTCCCCATACCTAGTGATTCATAGGGATAAGGTAGTACTTCATCCTAAGCCATCTTTTCTTCCTAAGGTGGTTTCAGATTTTCATCTGAATGAAGATATTGTACTACCTTCCTTGTGTCCTCAGCCCAAGCATCATCGGGAACATGCGTTGCATTCCTTAGATGTGGTTCGGGCAATCAGGGTATACCTGAAAGCTACGGAATCTTTCCGTAAGACGGATTCACTTTTTGTGATCACAGATGGCCCTAGAAAGGGTTTGCCTGCATCTGCCGCGACCATTGCCAAATGGATTAGACAAACGGTGGTACAGGCTTATTCTATTAAGGGTCAGAGTCCTCCGTTCCCTGTTAGGGCGCACTCCACTCGAGCGCTCAGTACTTCCTGGGCCTTTCGCCATCAGGCGTCAGTGGTCCAGGTATGTAAGGCGGCCACCTGGTCGTCGGTACATACCTTTACAAAATTCTATAAAATTGATGTGAAGGCATCGGCGGATGCCTCATTTGGCCGCAAGGTTTTGCAGGCCGCAATTTGAGGAGACCGGTGGTCTACCTCGAGGGTTTTTTTCTGTTTGAGAAAAAAAAAAAAAAAAAAATTTTTCTCTTTTTTTTTGTTGAGTCTCATCATTAAGGATGAGCATTGTAAACTTCTAGTTGGCACCGGTTGGGCCTTCTAGATTGGGATTTGATTTCATTTTCCCACCCCTCAGTTGTGATACTGCTCTGGGACGTCCCGAAGGTGGTGTATCACCGAGGACTACGTCTGTCAATGAGCGCTAGAGAAAAATGGATTTTTGTAAAATCTTACCGTAAAATCCTTTTCTCTTAGCTCATTGACAGACGTAGTCCCCGCCCCTCTGTTTTTTGAGTTGGGTTAAAATCTCTAAAGACTGCTTTTTCACATAACTGATTTGCTGAGGCAGAGAGAGAGAGGATATACCCTCTGGGACTGCCCCTAGGGTGTGGCCAGAGCTTTTTAATTTCCTGTCTAGTCCTGCTCCTGTGGAGGCAACATAACCCGAAGGTGGTGTATCACCGAGGACTACGTCTGTCAATGAGCTAAGAAAAAAGGATTTTACGGTAAGATTTTACAAAAATCCATTTTCTTCAACCCATCCCAGTGACTACCCATATCACCTGGACGTTCCTTCATGGGGATTAAACTTCTTTCCATAAATGCCAGAGGGCTTAACCACCCAGCAAAACGGCGCTCCCTCTGGCAAGAAGCACTACAGCACAAAGCTGATATCCTTGCAGTACAGGAAATGCATTTTGACCTGCATGCTACCCCTAAATGCTCCCATCCAAACTTTTCTCATGTCTTCACAGCATCTTCCCTGGTGAAGAAGAGAGGAGTCCTCATTGCTATACGAGACTCTGTCTCTTTTGAACTCAAAGACTCTGTCGTCGAACCCGATAGTCGGTATATCCTACTACTATGTGTTAATAATCTGCCTTTAACCCTAGTATCCATTTATGCACCTAACTCACATCAGCGGAGATTTCTTTGCAAGGTCTTCAGGAATATATCGCAAGTCCGAGTAGGCAATGTGTTTTATATGTGGAGATTTTAGAACTATTGTAGAGCCTCGACACCTCCTTCCCTCTTAGGGGGTCGCACTACTTTCCTGTGTGACCTTCTCAGCAGCGAGGATTTGTATGATGCTTGGCGCAGAGAAACTGTCCAAACTCTGCCACAAACTCAGAGTGAAGCCCCGTACACACGTACTGATCGTCTGCCGAACGATCGGCCGTTTTTTGTCCAGGGCTGTCGTGTCTGTTGAAAACTGCAAAAGACTGCACACGAATTTTGTCGGCCAACAACAGCCGACTGCAGAAGTGATGTCATGTGATGGTTAACTTTCCTTGTCTTTTTTCTTTTCTGAGCATGCCCAGTCTTGCAAATCTGTACTGACTGGCGAACAATCGGCTGTTCTGGTGTTGGCCAACAAAAATTTTAATGCCTGCACGACCGATTCTGTTCGGCCGAAAATGCGCTGTCGGAAGCATCATACTAACAAGCCTACAATCGGTCGTCGGCCGAATATTTACGGCCGACAATCGGTACGTGTGTACGGGGCTTAACTTTGATCCCAAAATGACTTCTACATGCGTAGGATCAAACTAAATTATTATGGCAACAAATATAGATAGATAGATAGATAGAGATGTAAGATAGATTATATATATATATATATATATATATATATATATATATATATATATATATATATATATATATGACAAAGCGGGTACATTTTTAGCCAATAGACTCAAGACTTGGAAAGGTTAAGGCTAAAATACCACACATCATTCATCCCATTACACAAGCTAAACTTACTAACCCACAGGCAATAGCTAACTCTTTCACTGATTACTACAGCTCACTATATAATCTGAAAAATGACTCTTACCCCACAATCCTCTGAATCGGCTATTATAGACTTCTTAACCACACTAAATCTTCCATCTTTATCTCCATTCTAGCTTGAGTCTTTGATTGCTACAATCACTAAAGGTGAAATCGGCCGCATTATACTATCCCTCCCTTATGGTAAATTCCCAGACAGACTCTCAAATGAATATTTCAAAATTTTCAAAGATAGCGTAACCCCTCATCTCCTACTAGTATTCCAGGAAGCTGCCTTAAAAGAAATGCTTAAAGCACATATTGTCACCATACCCAAACCTGTTACCCCCCCCCCCCACACCATCTAATTTCTGTTCAATCCCCCTATTAAACGTGAACATAAGTCTATGCCAAACTGCTGGCCAAGAGACTACTTGATATCCTTCCTTCCTTAGTGAAGCCTGATCAATTAGGCTTCACAAAGGGCCGCTAAAAAACATCTGATGCCACCAGACGTATCATAAATATCATTCATTATCCAGAGACTCGCCGTTCGCCTTCCCTGCTTTTTTCCATTGATGCAGCAAAGGCGTTTGATAGAGTTTTTTGGGGCTCCAGGATGCTTTGCGATATGCCGTCTCCTCTACGGTGCGTTCCACCGCATTCGAACCGACATCAGCAGACTTCTGACACCAGCTCTGGGACTGCCGAGGCACATCTCTCAACCGTAACAGGCGAAAGACTACCCAGACGCATGGATCCCACTCCTGAACAGGATCCACCATATGTGTGATATTTTAGGGTCCGTGTTGAAGTCTCCAGGCTTTTTTATTGCCCACCCATAGTCTTAGAAGTTTTCGCTCATCTCATATGCTGTCCTCAGACGATTGGATAAAACTGGATTTGCATATCTGTAACTAGTTTGAATACTCTTCCAGGACTGCAGGATTATTTCCCCCTTGTATTATGTTCTTTTTATGTATGTACAGTATATGATCACGTTTGTTCTTCGGTTCTTATTTAAAGCTGACCAGCAAAAGGACTGCCTTTTGAAGTCTGTTTGATGTTTCCTGTTCCTGTGGGAGGAGGTGCCTATATCTCCTATGCTGTCCTTGAAGACTATTAGACTTACCAGTAACTCGATTTCCAACTCCGGTGGTTTTTTTAATTCCATGTAACTGTCACTAAAATTGACCTGTAGTACCAGAATCTTTAGTTTTCCATTCTACAGTAAAACCAATCTTCTTTTTTTTTTTTTTTTTTTTGGCATATCTATTTCTCCGTATCAGAAAGACACGTGCACACAATGCAAAGTCTTCTACACCTAGAAGTATTTCAATACTGGAACCATTGCATTTATGTTTTAGAAATATTTTCTATCTGTTGTGAAAATAGTCATGTGTTTTTGGAAAAATCTTTTATAAGAAACTGAAAAAACACAATCTGAGTACATTTACCTTTTTGCCTTCTGGCATTCTAAGGCGGCTTGACCTGTCATATCTACACAATGTATTAAATAGCTGTGTGAGCTTATAATTGTATATGTGTTTCATTTTGCAGAAGATAAAGAAATCGGGACAGAATTCAAGTCATTATTTACTTGCTTCTCCCAAGCAACTAAAAGTTTCAAAGAAGGAAATCCGTACTCCTGGAAGTAATAAAAAATCTCTAACACCCAGAACTCCCAGATGTCGCAGGCTGGTAGAGGAAGTCAGCCCACATATGAGGGTGACGCCCAAGTCCACCAGGAGGATTTCTCCCTGTAGCAGAAGATCAAGCAACTCCCAGTGGAGAAACTTCTCTAATTTGGTTGGTAAAGAAGGTCTTCTCTTAAGGAGGTCTGTACGAGCTGCTTCCCTGAAGAGCCCATATGCTTCCCCTGCAACACTTAACAGGAGAAGGTTTGTGGCCAAAGAAATAACTGATTTATGTAATGTTTTACACCTGTAGATTGAATACCACTTTTAAAATGTTCCACATTCTTTTTTAGCAGACATACTAGGAAATAAAATGGCGGTCATTGCAACTTTTTATGTTGCACGGTATTTGCGCAGAAATTTTTCAAACGTGTAAACATCCCTTGTAATTGAAATAGTGCATGACAGGTCCTCTTTATGGAGATATATGGGGTCAATAAGACCTCAGATCTTTCCTACAGGCTGGAAAGCCTGAAAAGAAAAAAAAAATGATCTCGTCTATCTAGCTGAGATCATGGCAGTATTGACAACTGCCAGACCGGCCGTGGCGTCATCACATCGCGCCTTGATCATAGAGACTGCCGGGGACCATCTGGTCCTTGGCAGCCTCTATGGCAGTGGTTCTCAACTCCGGCCACTAACAGACCAGGTTTGCAAGATAACTGAAATACATCACAGGTGATCTGCTCAGTGATTGCAGTACTCTAGTCTGCATCTCCCCAAGGTAATACTTAAAATCTGGCCTGTTAGTGGGTCCTGAGGACTGGAGTTGAGAACCACTGCTCTATGGTGTACTTCGCTGGCAGGCGATTCCTTCTTTGGCTCGCCAATCGCATTGGGCGAGCCGGTAGAAGCACCGAAGGGTAGCGGTGGGGGGGGTGTCCTATCCCGCCGCCTGTAAGAAACAAGCGGCTGAACAGCTGCTATGATTGTTCTTATGGTGCAGAGAATTGTCGGCTGAAAAAAATATCTGAATGATGCCTGCAGCTGCAGGCATCATTCAGATATCCCCACTAATGCATTCTATGCATTAAGATAAAAAAAACATTCTGTGTGCAGCAGTCCCCTTAATACTTACCTGAGGTCCATCTAGATCCAGCAATTTTGTAAGTGAGACTCGGCTGTCCGGGTCTTCCCTCCTCCTTGGCTAAGACAACAGCACAGCCGTATTGGCTCCCACTGCTGTCAATCAGTCAGCCAATGAGGAGAGAAAGGGGGCTGGGCCACGGCTCTGTGTCTGAAAGGACACAGGGAGCTGCGACTCACCTCAGGTGCCCCCATAGCAAGCTGCTTGCTGTGGGGGCACTCAACAGGAGAGAGGGACCCGATAAAGAGGAGGATCTGGGCTGCTCTGTGCAAAACCCTGTACACAGCAGGTAGGTATAACATGTTTGTTAATTTTAACAAAAAGACTTTAGAATCAGTTTAAGTAGGGGAAACCGACAGTGCAGCCTTACGGTTTCACAGCCGGTCTCCCACTGCGCATGTGTGAGCCGCCCTGCGCTTTGTGTATGGTCCCACCGTCTTCTGGTACCTATGTATCCCAGAAGGCTGTGGGGATGAATTTCCTCTCCGATTGATGCGGCAATCTGACCAGATTAGGGAGCTGGTGCTTGTCAATTCCAAGTACCTGCTCCCTCCCAGGTCAGCACCCCGCCCCCCCCCCCCCCCCTTTAAGTGCCAATAACTAAAGAGAAAGGATGCAAAAAAAGTGGAACACACTCTTTTGAGTTAAGTAATACTTACCTTGGTTCCAAGAAGCCCCTTGCTGACAACTTACACCCAGGCTTCTTCTGGGTGCCAGTCTTTTGCCATCTTTATTGGCCAGGGCAGGATGTTGTCAATCGCACGCATTTTCAGAAGGGCAGTCTTCCCGACGCATAAGGCAGTGGGAAAGAATGTAAGCTGAGCTGCAATTCATAGCTCAGCATACATTCTAAAGGGGATTGTAAACATGCAAAAAAGGAGTATTTACTAGAAAACACAATGCAATGTCTCTTCTGCAATAAAAACCCAGCCTGTTGATTTTTATTTTCTGACTTTAGTTCCACTCTAATTAGTTTCCTAAATGGTTAAATTCAAGACACACTATTAACCAATTACCCGCCGCTAATGGTACCTCCTTTTGGATTCTTTTATACAGCGAAGGCATTTAAAAATATTTATTTTGAAGAATTGTGAAAACTTTCTAGGAATAAAAAAAAGTTCTACAAATGAAGACCATTCTTTATTAAAATGTATGTCCTCAGATGCAGAATGCAGTCTCTTTTTGATTTGTCATGCTGTGTGTTTTGCTTAGGTTTATGCAAATTGTTTGAAACAGTCTGCTCTAACTTTACTAGCTGCAAGATATTGTGACCGTGATAAGGCATGATTTCACTGGCAACAAAACATCACTCATGGTGACTACTACATTAAAATATGCTTTAAATGTATGATGCAAATAGTAGTATTAGATCAACGTCGCATATGGTTAGACACAATAGAAGTTTTAACCATTCGATTCTTACTGCTAGTTTTAGTGAAATCCCTTTACTTGTTTAAACTACTTTTTTTTTTTACTTTTAATATTTTTCTTTTCTTTCTTTTTTTTTGTAAACTGAGTTTTAATGTTCTTTGTAGACAATTTGACAAAGACCTGGAAAGCGTCTCGGCAGGAATCCGGCAGCTAAAACGTCTCTCCAGGGTATTTGATGATGCCATCTCGAAGGAAGAAAGGTAAAGTGGATTTATTTCTCTGATTCGTTCCCCCTGGGTCTGCCACTGCCTGAAGCACAGATCTGATATCAGGAAGGTATTATCTAGGACTGTGTGAGGCATCCACTTAAGCCGCCACCTGCTTTAACCTCCTGAATCTCCAGAGAGTATAGTTTGGCTTCTGCTAGCCCACTTTAGAGGGCAACTTATGCTAAAGATGAGGAGGTAGAAAGTAAATTTTTTATATAGATGATATGAGTGTACAGAGACTTTTGGAATAGAACATTTTTTTTTCTCTTTTAGATGAGGTAGGAGAGGGATAAAAATTTTAAAATGTGCATATATATATATATATATATATATATATATATATATATATATATATATATATATATATATATATATATATATATATTATTATTATTATTATTATTATTATTATTATTATTATTATTATTATTATTATTATTATTATTATTATTATTATTATTATTATTATTATTATTATTATTATTATTATTATTATTATTATTATTATTTTTTTTTTTTTTCTTTTTTTTCACACCTATGTCTCATTAAGATTATTTCTCTTTCATTCATTGACACACGACTCCTTATCTTCTAGACAGTTGAGTTATACTGCCCCTACAGGAGTAGGACACTAGGCAGGAAAAAACTTGGCTATGCTTTTGGGGCAGTCCCAGGGGGGTATACTCCCACTCTCAGCTATAGGCATTGTTTTTTTTCTGCATAGTTAGGAGTAAGTACCTAGTTCCTTGCAGGGATCTCTAGTCCTGGCAATTTTTTTCCTTTTTAAATGGAATTTTTTTCCTATCTTTGTTATTTTGTTCCTGTGAGAATCTACTATCAACTGCTGGACTGGGCGATGGACTGGATAATCTAGACCCAGAGGGTCCCTCCAATCTGGCCAGCGAGTGCGCGCAGGCCTCAGCTCTGCACTAGGTCGGCCACGACATAGTCCCGACTGGACGGGGGTTGGCCTGCGAGTTAAATGTCTTGCTAGGGCGCATACGACTTGGCGCACCTGAGTCGCAGTGATCCTCCTGGCCGACAGCCTCCCCTATTCTGATTCAGCGGCGGTTTGTCAGCAGCGGTATCCACCCTGTTCCTGGTATGTTAAGTAGCTGTCCCCCCTCTAACGCTGGAGGTTTTTGGGGTGGACATGGGCCCCTCTCTGGGACTGTCGGACCCCAGGGTTGCTCTCCTCTTAATGCAGCGTCCCCCCCCCCAAGGGGTAGCCATACCTTTTAGGTCGGTCTGAGGTGGGGGGGCTGGACCTGGTGGCGGTTCCTGCCAGGGCCCCCCTTCCTGCCTGGATCGTGTTCAGTGCTCCTGGGCCCCCTCTCGGGAACCGCATTGCGCCGCCATTTTCTTGGGGTCTTTTTTGTTGTGGATCGACGGCCATGTTTGTTTAGCGTCAGTGGCCATTTTATTGTGGTTTCTTATTGAAAATAGCAGCGGTCATGTTTTTGAAGCTATAGGGGCGGTGATTTCTGCGGTGGGTGCCCCTCCTCATCCCCTGATGCTGACTCCTGGATCTTTTGCTTCCTGATCGCCACATGGTGTGCAGTTTGCCTGATGCTGTGAGTGCATGATCTGTGGTGGTGAGTTTTTTTGTGGGGTTTTCTCTTCCTCTCTCTGCTAAAGCAGAGGTAGTGCTCTGTGCTGGAACCTGTATTACCCGCCAGCGCAGTGGGGGTGCCTTTAGCCATGTTATGCACTTTGTTTTTGTGTGGGTTGTTCTCTTCTCTAATGTAGTCCCTGGAGCACATTTCCCCACCTGATCCCCTCTCCGAGGCTGCCGGGCCCTCCGGGTCCTACCAATCCCTGACTGCACTGACAGCGGTCCTGGAGTCCTTGTTGTTCAAGGTAGATTTGGTACTGGGAAAACGGGCTAGCAGAAAGCGTCCCCCGCCTTCTCCTGCTTCATCTGTCTCCTCAGATCCTGAATCTGATTCGGCCGCTGCGGATGGGAGTTACCCTTCTGGGTCTGAGTCTCCGCACCCTGCATGCTCAGATAGTGTGATTCCTCTGCTCCTCTAGCCGCAATGAAAAGGCCCTGGTGGATGCGCTGCTTGTGTCAATGCGTGAAACTTTAAAGATGGAGGATGCAGCTGAAGTACCATGAAGGGCCAGGTTTCGGCACTAGCGGTTTTCTTTCAACGTCCATTGACCACACATTCCTTGGTGCGCACCTTTATCCAGGGAGTTTGACACTTGGCTCCTCCAGTGCGGTCTCCATTGCCTCCGTGGGACCTCAATTTTGTGCTGTCTGTTCTTCAGAAGCCTCCCTTTGAAAGTCTTTGTGAGGTTCCCCTGCTTATGTTGTCCCAGAAGGTGGCCTTTTTGGTAGCTATTACTTCTGTGCGCAGGTGTCGGAGCTGGCAGCATTGTCTTGACGTTCACCTTACCTGGTGGTTCACAGAGATGAGATGGTTCTTCGTCCCCGTCCGTTGTTCCTTCCAAAGGTCATCTCTGATTTCCATTTGAATGAAGACCTTGTGTTGCCTTCCCTATGTCCCAGGCCTAAACATCCTAAGGAAATTGCCTTGCGTTCCTTGGATGTGGTTTGGGCAATCGGGGTGTACCGGCAGCTACAGAGTCTTTTCACAAAGTCAGACTTACAATTTGTACTCATGGATGGATTTTGAAAAGGGTTGGCTGCTTCTGCGGCCATTTCCAAATGGATTAGACAGACGGTGATTCAGGCCTATTTAATTAGGGGTCCGATTCCTCCTTTCCCTGTCAAAGCGCACTCTACTTGGGCGATTAGTGCCTCCCAGGCCTTCCGTCATCAAGTGTCAGTGCTGCAGCTTTGCAATGTCTTCTGAGGCTGTGGAGGTATACGGTGCAAGTCTCCTGTACCTTAAATGTGGATTTTGCCTCCTGATGATGCTTGTGGGTTGAGGGTGTTCTGAGGCTCCTCTTAATGGCCAGTGTATTGTTTCATGCTCAGTGGCGGATGTGGACACCTTGTGGTTTGTTCACTTTTTTAGGCTGCAGCCTGTGGCCTACTGGGGCCGATGGCTGAGCCTAACATTTTGTTTAGGGCATTTGTCCTTTTGTTTCATTGCCTTTACCTGCGCTCTTCCACTGTGCTGGTGGTGGGTGTGAGAGGTCGGAACCATTCCTCTGCTTGAGCAGAGCTGTGATGGGCAAACACTGCTTTATGACGCCACCTCTTACTGGCCAGTATTTATATGGGGGGGTGGTTGATAGTGGGACGGACAGGTGGCTGCGCCCGCCATTTTGTCTGAGCATACACCCTTCCTATGATATCCCTTCTGCCTGGACGCTGTTTTCTGAGCTGGGGAGGGAGGTGTGTTTGTTTAGTGCTCTTACCTTGTTTGGGTGGGCACTATTTGATGACTTCACGCTTGGCATCCACACAGTCCTACAGCATGGTTTAACCTTTTGGGCATCTATGGGTATCTCTGCTGGGCGGGTAGGTTCCAGCACTTCTGTGATCTCCTCCTGGGAATGGTGAGTTGGTGGCCCAGGATCATGTTTTTTGTCGCTGCTTCTTGGTGTCCTCCACCAATTTCTGTGGATGATCCCTTGGGCGTCTGAGGGGGAAGGGGGCTAGAAGGTTCCTTCTGGGGAGTTGTAGGGATTTGTTTTCCCTTCCGTACCCTTGCAGAGCCTAAGCGTTTAGCTCTGTTGTATGTGGCCCCTTCTCATTGCTATCAGAGCTATTTACTGCTATTGCATGCATACTAGGCCACGTTTTAAACCTCATACTATTTCTACCTTGATAGCCATGAGTCTGTTGCATGGCTCCCTTTTGCAGCTGCATCTGCCTTGCCTTCTGTTTCACCAGCCTTGTCTTATTGTGTACAGTCAGTATGTGTATTTTTTTTTTTTGTGGAGTCGCAGGAGGCTGCCTTTAATCCGCACATTTGTGGTGTGTTTTGCCTTGTTCTGCTCTGCTACTTTAGTTTTATATAAAGGTCTCATGGCTGAAATCTCTGTACCATTTGTCGTTTATTCCCTTTCACACTTGCTGCTACCTAGTATACTCATTTGAGAGTCTGGATGTCTCCGGTTGAGCCAAACAATACTCTGTTTTATCTGCAGTTGCCATGGTGCTGGATGTGTGTTTGGTTATGACACCGGCCATTTGATGACTTTGTAGTTCAGTTTAAGGTTATCTCTCAAAATAAATGTAAATGTTGCCCAACTATTCGGAATCTCAGGATGTGGGTTGCCATCGTCCCAATGAGACAGACAAAAAGCAAAAGCCCCCTAATTGGATAGGACTATGTAGGTTGCCACACATCCAGTTGCATAAAATATATATATATATATTTATTCAAATCATTAAAAAAGGTTATATACAGGATCTCACAAAAATGAGTACACCCCTCACATATATTAAATATAGTAAATATTTTATTCTATCTTTTCATGTGACAACACTGAAGAAATTACACTTTGCTACAATGTAAAGTAGTGAGTGTACAGCTTGTATAACGTGTAAATTTACTGTCCCCTCAAAATAACTCAACATGCAGCCATTAATGTCTAAACCGCTGGCAACAAAAGTGAGTACACCCCTAACTGAAAATGTCCAGATTGGGTCCAATTAGCCATTTTCCTTCCCCGGTGTCATGTGACTTGTTAGTGTTACAAGGTTTCAGGTGTGAATGGGGAGCAGGTGTGTTAAATTTAGTGTTATCGCTCTCTCATACTAGTCACTTGAACAGACCTCGCCATGCTCGACCAAAGAAGTTGAGAAGTTGAGTGCACGTGCTCAGCGTCCTATCCAGAGTTGTCTTTGGGAAAAAAGACGTATGAGTTCTACCAGCATCATTGCTGCAGAAGTTGAAGGAGGGGGGGGGGGGGAGTCAGTCTGTCAGTGCTCAGATCATATGCCGCACACTGCATCAAATTGATCGGCATGGCTGAGAAGGAAGCCTCTTCTAAAGATGATGCACAAAAAAGCCTGCAAACAGTTTGCTGAAGACAAGCAGATTAAGAACGTGGATTACTGGAACCATGTCCTGTGATCTGATGAGGCCAAGATAAACGTATTTGATTCAGATGGTGTCAAGCTTGTGTGGCTGCAACCAGGTGAGGAGTACAAAGACAAGTGTGTCTTATTTACAATCAAACATGGTGGTGGGAGTGTCATGGTCTGAGGCTGCATGTGTGCTGCTGCCACTGGGGAGCTACAGTTCATTGAGGGAACCATGAATGCCAACATGTACTGTGACCTACTGAAGCAGAGCATTTGCCCACCTCCCTTTGAAGACTGGGCCGCAGGGCAGTATTCTAACATAACCCCAAACACACCTCCAAGACGACCACTGCCTTGCTAAAGAAGCTGAGAGTAAAGGTGATAGACTGGCCAAGCATGTCTCCAGACCTAAACCCTATTGAGTATCTGTGGGGCATCCTCAAATGGAAGGTGGAGGAGCGCAAGGTCTCTAACATCCACCAGCCCTTTGATCTCGCCATGGAAAAGGGCTAGAGGACCAGTGGCAACCTGTGAGGCTCTGGTGGAAAATAATAGTGGCTGCAAAAAATGTGACACTTGGGGCCCAATTTAGACATTTTGACTTAAGGATGTACTCACTTTTGTTGCCAGCGGTTTAGACTATAATGGCTGTTATGAGTTATTTTTAGAGGACAGCAAATTTACACTGTTATACCAGCTGTACACTCACTACTTTACATTGTAGCAAAGTGTCATTTCTTCAGTGTTGTCACATGAAAAGATATAATAAAATATTTACAAAAATGTGAGGGGTGTACTCACTTTTGTGAGATACTGTATATGCTATAATGTAGTGCTCGTATCTACCAGGGCAAGTCTTTTCGTATATGCTTTGTGGAATTTTGAAGGGGTACTGTGTTTTTGTATTGTATCTAATAACTCAGTGGCTGCTCTTTTCAGTAAAATATACTTGGTGATCCTCCTGTCAGGAATAAAACCAAAACGCAGAATTCTGTTAGGGGTTGACACGTTTGCATTAAAATTGTAAGCAGCCTATTCAGCGTTACATGCGTGATCTGCAGCTAGATTACAGAACAATGTTCCCATGTCCCTACATTAGCACAGCACCCTCGTTTTCCTACCTCCACCTTGGATGTAATAGAGTGCTTTAAACTCAGTTCCTATCAGCGGTGACTACCTATCAACCACTCTTGTCTCCAATGCCAAGGCACGGCAGAGGTCATAGGAAAGGTAGTTCTGCAGCTGCCTGCATGTCACAGCAAGGGAATATACAGGCCCCGCAGCCAACTATAATCCAACATCCAATGTACCTCTGAAAAATGCTGGTGGGAGCAATGAATAGATTAGATTTTTTTTTTTTTTTGCAAATAAGGAACTCTGGAACCGAAGTACAACATTTTGCTGTAAAAGTAACAAATTAAACCTATACATTTTAGAGACCTGGGATTTACATATTCCTTAAAATGCAGATAAGCTTTTTTTTTTTTTTTTTTTTTCTTTTAGTTTTGAATAGTGTGGGGGTTTAAGACCTCTGTCAGGTGTTTATTATAGTATGTTTCCCTGATAGGGAGGTGTAATCTTTTACTTTCCTTATTTGCTCCATGACTGTAAGTGATGAAAAATTAAAATTTTGCGTTGTCTTTTAAACCAGAATAGAGGGGAAACCTTCCAATGGGGACACTTGTTCCTGTAAAAATTGTCTGAGGGCATTTTCTCCTTTTGGAGAGCTTTCCTCTCACTTCGTAAAATGTACGTGGAATCGAATATAAAGAAAAATATCTTGAATAGGGTACAGATGTAAAAAATTCATGAGTTTTAACAAATCCCTACCCAATTCAAAATGAAAGAAGTTACTAATAATGGCATAATTGCTTTAGATCAAACCCCAGATGTTTTGGAACTACATTTCCCATGATGCTCAACTACACTGCAGAGTGCATGAGCATCATGGGAAATGTAGTTCCAAAACATCTGGGGTGCCAAGGTGCACCATCACTGCTTTAGATGGTCTTTTTTAATGCACAAGTTGCTATAAATCACATTAAACAAAGCAGAATTTAATACATGGTAACAAAAATAATTCTGCTGACATTTTTATCATTTTTACATCTATTATCAGTGATATGACAGTTTCTCTCATTGATAACTGAAGATACTGATCACAAGGTAAAGTTTCCAAACTCTTTCCGTGTATTCTAAAAACTTTTTGCATGGGCTTTGTTGATATACTAACACACAGGAATGTTTGTTCTGCTTTCCACACACTGGTACTTAACAGTAAAAGTACTATGTCTTTTATCTTTCAGATTGTCCCTTTTTTTTGACAGTGGGGTTTGGTGTATTTTACTAAACAACTAAATATTGAGCACACAATTATTTTTGTAGCAATTCTCTTTTTAAGAGGGTTGAGTCTGTTGAGATGGAGACAAGACATATATGCTTAAGTTTAGGATGTCGGAACCACTAGGACAGTACAAATTGGCCTGCCCAATAATCTTGATTTATTATCCAATCAGTAATAGGTGGCAGCAAACTAAATACTGCTGTGAATTGTCAAGTTGCATTTTGCAGAGTTCCATACTGCCATCAGCAATGTAAACTTTATTGCAGTAAGTGGTTGACTAAATATCTCATGGCACAGCTTATTATAATTGACGACTAAAAGTAGATGGAGAAGAAATGCAGCCCTGGGTGGTGGCAGACAATGACACATCAGTCTGCTCACCAGAAGCTAGTGACACCATTGATACCGGAAGCAGTCTAACCCTGGGAGAGGCCAGAGCTCATTTGAAAGCTGTAGTGGTAGGACAGCATGTAAAAGATTATGCTTCCTATCTTCAGTCTCTGTTAGTGGAAGAACTGCATTCTGAGTTAACATCCTTCCCTTGCTGTTTACAGTGGGGCTGCCTTACTTAATGCTTTGTCTGCTCTACTGACTTTCAGTGTTATTAAAAAAAAAAATCAAATTACTTTGAGTTTTAAGCAAGTTTCATAAGACTATTTATTTTAATAGGTGATATATATATATATATATATATATATATATATATATATACATACACACACACACACACACAGTGCCTTGCGAAAGTATTCGGCCCCCTTGAACTTTGCGACCTTTTGCCACATTTCAAGCTTCAAACATAAAGATATAAAACTAATTTTTTTGTGAAGAATCAACAAATGGGACACAATCATGAAGTGGAACGAAATTTATTGGATATTTCAAACTTTGTTAACAAATAAAAAACTGAAAAATTGGGCGTGCAAAATTATTCAGCCCCTTTACTTTCAGTGCAGCAAACTCTCTCCAGAAGTTCAGTGAGGATCTCTGAATGATCCAATGTTGACCTAAATGACTAATGATGATAAATAGAATCCACCTGTGTGTAATCAAGTCTATGTATAAATGCACCTGCAAAAAACATGGGAAGGGGAGGGACCATCAGGAAGTCACTCAAACGCCCAGAAATACCCGGGGCGTGAGTGTGTGACACCAGGTGCTTAAATCACCATCCAAACACCTCACGGTATATGACCGGCAAGCCTAGCAACTAAAGACATATATAAAGCAAAAAGAAGTTGCATAGAAGGCTCAAGCAAGGGTGTAAGGTGGATAAAAACTTTTGTACTTTATTGATGCAAGGTAAAATAAAAAGGCAATATGCAATAACACAGAGTAAGGCTCATAGACACTGGATAAAATCAAAAAGTAAGGTCCTGCCTCTAAGAAGACGCTGGTAACACCCCGTTGTAGGGGCTCCACCCACCACCCAAAACAACACACATGCCACCGTGATGACCCACCACCCCAAGAAGGGCTGAATCCCAGATCCGATGACTGATTGATAGGGGAAAAAATGTGTATCATGCAGCAGTCTTGAGGTCTTGATATAAGACTCACAGCAAAATGGGAAACAGCCAATATGTATAGGGTGAATCCAAAAAATGAGTTTGGGAATGAAGGGGGGGGGGGCTGGATGTGGCAAATTCAAACAGCTGAGGTTCCTCCCACTGGGATCGAGAAAACTGGCTTAAGTTCTCCACATCATCAGACTCCGGTATTGTGGCAAATGAAGATCCTTATTGGTGGCACCAATATCGTCAAACCAAACAGAGCAGTGACAGAACAAGTAATAAACAGCAGTTCAGCAGCAAAGCACATAACAACTAAGCAGGCATGGAATTGGGTTAAGCGTGAAGCTCTTTTGCTCTTGAAGCCCCTGGGTCAACTTATAGGGGTGCACTAGCCAATCTCTAAGTATGAGCCATAGTCACAGTCCTCCTAGAATAATAGAGAAGGCATTGGATGGCCAAGTGGTAGTGTGTGGAATGCAGATTGTCCGTCTGTACTCAGGTGAATAATCAGAGGGAGGCTTCGCAGCATAGCATATGGCAATTTAGCAAGCATAAATTCAGACAGTATGTAAAGCTCTTCTACTCGAACCCCTGAGTCGCCTTGAGGGAATATACTGAACGACCACTAGGTATGGGCCGTAATCACAGTCCTCCAGGAATGGATGGAGATGGCAGTGGATGGGCCACCAGGAGGTGAACAAGTCCAGAATCGGAAGCAGATAAGCCGACAAGGATAAGGCAGGAGAGTGGTCACAGGAACGAGCCAAGGTCAGGGCGGGCAGCAAGCAGACGAAGTAGTGGACAAGCTGGGAGGTCGATCAGGAAGTCAACAGGAAACAGCAGGTTCAGGATCAGGAAGTACAGGTAAAGCTGCAGACAAGACAGCAAAGGCTCAGTGCTGCTGAGGTGTTTAAATAAGCCAGCCTTTTGCCAATTAGTGCAATTAGTCTGCACTAAGTTAACTCTTTAGTGGCAGATTCATGACCGCTCTTCAGTGGGCACAGGGAGTGTTCCTAACAGAGACTCTGTCCATAGGACAACAATCAGTCGTATACTGCACAAATCTGGCCTTTATGGAAGAGTGGCAAGAAGAAAGCCATTTCTTAAAGATATCCATAAAAAGTGTCGTTTAAAGTTTGCCACAAGCCACCTGGGAGACACACCAAACGTGGAAGAAGGTGCTCAGGTCAGATGAAACCAAAATCAAACTTTTTGGCAACAATGCAAAAATGCTATGTTTGGCGTAAAAGCAACACCGCTCATCACCCTGAACACACCATCCCCACTGTCAAACATGGTGGTGGCAGCATCATGGTTTGGGCCTGCTTTTCTTCAGCAGGGACAAGGAAGATGGTTAAAATTGATGGGAAGATGGATGGAGCCAAATACAGGACCATTCTGGAAGATAACTTGATGGAGTCTGCAAAAGACCTGAGACTGGGACGGAGATTTGTCTTCCAAGAAGACAATGATCCAAAACATAAAGCAAATTCTACAATGGAATGGTTCACAAATAAACATATCCAGGTGTTAGAATGGCCAAGTCAAAGTCCAGACCTGAATCCAATCGAGAATCTGTGGAAAGAACTGAAAACTGCTGTTCACAAACGCTCTCCATCCAACCATCACTGAGCTCGAGCTGTTTTGCAAGGAGGAATCTGCAAAAATGTCAGTCTCTCAATGTGCAAAACTGATAGACATACCCCAAGCGACTTACAGCTGTAATCGCAGCAAAAGGTGGCGCTGCAAAGTATTAACTTAAGCGGGCTGAATAATTTTGCACGCCCAATTTTTCAGTTTTTTATTTGTTAAAAAAGTTTGAAATATCCAATAAATTTCATTCCACTCATTGATTGTGTCCCACTTGTTGATTCTTCACAAAAAATTAGTTTTTATATCTTCATGTATGAAGCCTGAAATGTGACTAAAGGTCGAAAAGTTTAAGGGGGCCGAATACTTTTGCAAGGCACTGTTATATATATATATATATATATATATATATATGTGTGTGTGTATATATATATATATATGAGAGAACACATTCTTAATTGTATAGAAGGCATGTAGAACCTGACCAAAAAGCCAAAATATTTTAGTTGAAGGGCTAGTCTATATCATGAGCATAGCAATTTTTGGGCCTCTTTTAATTATTGGCTCTTGCTGGTCTTTAGCAGGTTTTGTACCCATTACTCCTGGCTGCAGTTATGCTGTTATGTCACACTAGACACTTCAACCCACAATCTGGGGCAGCTCTGCATAGAGACCAATCGGGTTCCAGGTTTTTTTTTTTTTTTTCTTTCGTTCATTGACTGACACGGCTCCTGATTCTTCTTAACCATTGGTTATACTGCCCCCTACAGGAGTAGGACACTAGGCAAGAAAAAGCTTGACTATGCTTATGTGCAGTCCCAGGGGGCATACAATCGCTCTTAGCTATAGGCACTCAGTTTTTTTTTAAGTTGCCTAGTCAGGAGTAAGGACCTAGTTTCTTGCTGTGATCTCTGGTCATGGCAATTTTTTCATTTTAAATGGAATTTTTTTCTTCTTGTTGTTTTGTTCCTGTGAGGACTACAATCAAGTGCCGGACTGGGCGACGAACTGGATAATATAGACCCTTGGGGTCCCCCCAGTCTGGCCAGCAAGCGCGTGCAGACCGAAGCTCCACACTAGGTCGGCCGTGACATAGCTCCACTGGATGGGAGCAGGCCTGCGAGGAAGCATTCAAACTGGCTTCGGCCTGATTGGCAGCATTTCCTTCTGGCCCGACAGCACCCACATTACAATGGCGCGGTGTCCTGTCCGGAGTGGTGGCCATCCAGTTCCTGGTGTGGTATGTAGCTGTGTGTCTCCCCACTACCCCGGGAGGGTTTTGGGGTGGACGCGGGCCCCTACCTGGTTGGTTGGACCCCGGGTCCCCCCCCAGTCCCTCTAAAAATTTCAGTCACTGTGCGTCTTTCGACCCCTCAATGTGCGGTGATGAGCTGCCTTTGCCACATGCTCTTAAGGGGGGCTGGTTGGAGTTTCGGCTGACCAGGTTTTCCTGGTGTGCAGCAGTGGGTTGAGAAGAGTTCCCTGCCATTCTGGGGGTTGGTGACTAGGATAGGCTTGTCCTCTAGGCTCCCTGCGGTGGTTGTTGGCTTGGGTGAGTGGATGTTTTTACTATCCGCGGATACGCGCCTCACGTAGGCTTTGCGGCCTACTTTTCGAAACCTATATGAGGCGGCCCCTGTGAGGATGGCTTAAGCCACTGCCTCCGTTTGGGCATCCGCCTACCCCTCAGCTGCCCCTGGGTGGTCAGCTCCGCTTGGGCTCTCGTCCTGGCGGCTGGACCTGCTGGGTCATATAGTCAGCTTGGCACAGGTGGCGCTGTGGGGGCGCTTCATTTTTAATGACAGTCTTCGCAAGGGTACCCTGCCTGAACGTCCGCGTCACAGCGAGCAGCTTCCTTTTAAGCGGGCTATGTCCTATTCTGTCCTCCTATGGAGGGAGACCTCCCTTGTTTTTTTTCGGGGTCCAATAGGTCCCTTGGCCGGCGTCCCCTTTGCGGGATCGTAGTCAGTGGCCTCCCCGATTTTATGTTTTCAGTGGGAGCTCAGTATATAGCGATACTACTGGCTCTAAGTCCACACACCCTGAGGGCTCAGCTAGGCTTGTGACGGTATCAGATTTTCATGCTGCGATTAATTGATTAAGGTTTTGCCACGGTATACGGTATTATCACGGTATTCTATTATTAAATTTAAATTATTAAATTTCCACCTCACTTCAATTTCATTGCTGAATTTAGGGGCTTTGGTTCACTTATGCACATTATTATATAGTCAGTCAGTACAGACTCTGTGAACCAGGCCTAAAATAGGTCATCAAGCAGTGTCTGGCCTAACTGGTGATAACTGGTTCTGGCGCTCGGCTCCGATCCGATGGCCTGGTCATTAAGAGGGCAAATCCTTGTGGTCAAGAAGTGGTTAAACCTGAAGGAGGTGTTGTTTATAAATTACTTTACTATTGCTTTAGGCCTGGTTCACATGTATGCGGGTTGGTGGTTCACATTTGCACAGGCATAGCAGCCCATTGATTTGAATGGGCTGCTATGCCCTCATTTTCCGCAGAAAAAAGGTGCATGCAGCATTTTTTTAAAATTCAGTGGCCTTGAAATCCATCCTGCTTTTGCACCATGCGACTAACCTGCAGTTCCTGCTCTGGCAAGCTTTCTGCATTTTTTGTATACGTGGGCACGGCATTTAAAAATAAACAGTTTGCGTGTGCAGCAACGGCAGGTAAGTCGCATGGTGCAAAAGAAGGATGGATTTCATGGCCACTGCATTTTTTTAAATTCTGCATGCACCTTTTTTCAGCTGAAAACGCAGGCATAGCAGCTCAAGCCCATTCACATCAATGGGCTGCTATGCCTGTGCAAATGTGGGCCCCCAACCCGCATACATGTGAACCAGGCCTAAAGCAATAGTAAAGTCATTAATTGGTTAAACCTGCAGGAGGACCGGTGTTTTTATCTATTAATGACTTTACTATTGCTTTAGGCCTGGTTCACATGTATGCGGGTTGGGGGCCCACATTTGCACAGGCATAGCAGCCCATTGATGTGAATGGGCTTGAGCTGCTATGCCTGCGTTTTCAGCTGAAAAAAGGTGCATGCAGAATTTAAAAAAATGCAGTGGCCATGAAATCCATCCTTCTTTTGCACCATGCGACTTACCTGCCGTTGCTGCACACGCAAACTGTTTATTTTTAAATGCCGTGCCCACGTATACAAAAAATGCAGAAAGCTTGCCAGAGCAGGAACTGCAGGTTAGTCGCATGGTGCAAAAGCAGGATGGATTTCAAGGCCACTGAATTCAGGGCCAGATTAATGTAGGGGCTATTGGAGCTGCAGCTCCAGGCCCCTACCTTTTATATAGGCCCCGGGTTGGCCATATTCACTGTTACCGCTCTTCTGTCACTTGTAAACACAGAAGTCTGGCTTCTATGCTCGCTTCCCCAGGCAGCACCCTCAGAACCTCCCCACACAGCGTGAAGGCCGGACAAGGAGGGACAGTTGGCGATGCATGGATGTGTTTATGGGCTTCAGAGACAGCATCCCATGTTGAATTAGGCATGCATGGCTGCACCCTTCCTCCTCTGGGTGCATGGCAAGGCACGGCCCTAAGGCCCTTCAAAATCCTCAGCACCAAGCCCATGATGCTGTTAATCCGGCCCTGACTGAATTTAAAAAAAATGCTGCATGCACCTTTTTTCTGCGGAAAATGAGGGCATAGCAGCCCGTTCAAATCAATGGGCTGCTATGCCTGTGCAAATGTGGGCCGCCAACCCGCATACATGTGAACCGCCAACCCGCATACATGTGAACCACCAACCCGCATACATGTGAACCAGGCCTAAAGCAATAGTAAAGTCATTAATAGATAAAAACACCGGTCCTCCTGCAGGTTTAACCACTTCTGGATCGCAAGGATTTGCCCCTTTAAAGACCAGGCCATCGGATCAGAGCGCCAGGACCAGTCATCACCAGGTAGGCCAGACACTGCTTGATGGCTATATAATAATGTAATGTGGGCTGCTAGGCGTGTGTGTGTGTATATATATATTTATTAGAGCTGCACGATTCTGGCCAAAATGAGAATCACGATTTTTTAGCTTGGAATAAAGATCACGATTCTCTCACGATTCTCTGTGTAACAAAAAAAAAAAAAATTGGGATAACTTTACTGTTACGTTTTTTTTTTTTTTTTTATTCATTAAAGTCTAATCATTGCGTTTGAAAGACTGCTGCGCAAATACAGTGTGACATAAAATATTACAACAATCGCCATTTTATTCTGTAGGGTCTCTGCTAAAAAAATATATAAAATGTTTGGGGGTTCTAAGTACTTTTCTAGCAAAAAAAAAACTGATTTTAACTTGCAAACAGCAAGTGTCAGAAAAAGATCCAGTCTTTAAGAGGTTAAACTTCCTTTCTCCCTGGCAGAGGGAAGGAAAAGATACAAATGTAATCATTTTTGTTTATAGTTAGGAGACTTAATGCTGAAAGGTGTTAGCTGAGTGAGTGAATGAGTCATCCAGCTCACTGAAATGTATCAATTCACAAGTCAGGCAGACTTGACAGAGAAACTCGGTATTTTAAAAATGCCACAATAACAATACCGTGGCTATGCAATACCGCGATATATCGAATTACCGAAAACCGGCATATGTCTAGGCTCAGCTAGTGAGGATGATTCCTCTGCTCCGCTAGCCATACTTAAATAGGCACTGGCGGATGCACTGTGTCAGTGCGTGAAACTTTAAGGAATGGAGGTTGCGGCTAATCCTGCATCGGAGGCACCGGTTCCTTTTGGCACCACCAGGCCCTTCAAAGCCGCGAGAGTGTTCCTCTTTCCGCTTACCTTGATAACATTGTCACAAACAGTGGGGTGGTCCAAAATGCAAGGCATTTTATGCTTGTGGTATCCTTATGAGGATTTAAAGGTCCCACCTGTAGTGGATTTGCCGGTTTCCAGGTGAAATTTAGCTACCTTCAACCTTGTTGAGGAGTCCCCGACCTTTCCACGTCCAGCTAATAAGATGCTCTGGCCCACCATATGTGCGCTGTGACCGGTTCGGCAATTAGGCCAATAATTATTGGTGCCCTGGTGTTGCAAACTCTAACCGAGTGGGCTAAGCTTTTACGCCGGGACCTGGAGGGAGAATAGCTTCCCCCTGTCTTTGCGGAGCTGGTGTACTGGTTGGTCCAGGAGCTACAGTTTGTCTGTGGTGCCTCTTTGGATGTGTCTCCTTTTTGATTTTCTAGGCTGTTTGTATCAGCAGTGGTCCTTCTGCGTATTGTCTGGCTGCAATGCTGGTCTGCGGACCAGACTTTGAAGAAGGCCCTTTCGGATCTCCCTCTTGTAGGGGGTCGGCTGTTTGGAGCTTCCTTGGATGACATCGTTCAGGGTCTCACAGGGGGAAGAGTACTCTTCTTCCTCAGTCTACCAAGGGCAAGGAGGGCTGTCGTAGACGTGGGCCATTCTCCTCTGCTTCTAAACTGCCTCTTCGTCTCTCAGGATAACAAGATTAGGGATCAAAAGTCAGGGCCTCCACCAGAGGTTCCAAGAGTATCTGGTCTGGCAAGCCAGGAGCAGGCTCTTCCAGACCTGCAGACAAGGCTGCGTCTGCATGAAGGGGCGCCCTCACCTGTATCTGGAGTGGGGGGACGTCTTCACTGGTTTCCAGATCCATGGACCTCCCTGATACAGGTCAAGTGGGTCTAGGAAGTTATTCGGTCTGGCTACAAGATCGAGTTCGGTCTTGCCCTTCAGAAAGGTTTTTTTTTTTTTTTCCCTTCCAACCTGCACTTGTCCCCAGATCCCTTTACGGGGTCTCTTGCAGTGCAAGATTTGTTATTTCAAGGGGTGATTGTTCCAGTTCCGACTTCGGAACATTTTTCAAGCTTTTTTCTACTCAAACCTCTTTACAGTCCCCAGGAAGGAAGGCAAGGTACGTTCAATTCTTGACTTCAAGGCACTAAGCTGCTTTGTGCGAGTACAGAAGTTCCGCATGGAGTTCGTTCACATGGTAGTGGCATCCCTACATCAGGGGGATTTCTTCTTCCTTCTTTCAACATCAAGGACGCCTACCTGCACATTCTAATATGTGCTGGTCGCCTGTGTTTCCTTCGTTTTGCCGTGGACGGGGAGCATTGTCTGGAGTGTTAGCCCCAGTGCTGGTATTATGAGTCAGCGGGGGATCGCACTACTGGGGTACCTGGATGATCTTCTGCAAGCGGAGTCTGACTGCTCTGATGGACTACTGGAGATTGCTCTGGGAACGCTTAAGGGAGTTCAGTGGGATCCTGAACGTTCAGGAGTCTGCTTTTGGTTCTGTCCAAAAATAATGGCCTATTGGAGTCTGACTCTGGACTCTTGCAGACATTGCAGAAGGCAGTTCAGCTTCTGTTGCTCAGCAGATGGTCATCACTCCGGGCTTGCATGCACATGCTGGGCATGATGGTGTTCACCCTCAAGGCAGTCTGTTTCACACAAGATCTCTGCTAAAGAGATTCTGGTCAAATAGGTCAAGGATCCACGGCCAGTTGGCTTTGCTCTCTGGCACTTTGACAGGGAAAATCCTTCTCCTCCTGTACTGGACGGTTGTCAACACAGATGCCAGCCTGTCCGGTTGAGGAGGCGTCCTCAGCACAGACAAGCTCAGGGGGTCTGGAATCTGGCAGAGCCCAGACTGTTGATAAGTATACTGGAACTCTTGAGTGATCACACTTTGTCTGGCTCATTGGACAATTCAGGGGTGTCCAATACAAATGAATTCAGACAATGCCATGGCCGTGGTCTGCCAATGGCCAAGGGGGCACAAGAAGTGTCCTGGTGGCTCAGTAAGTAGCCGGCATTCTAAGGTGGGCTGACTGATTTGTTCCAGCCCTCTCAAACTTCTGCCACGACTGTGCAGGAATCAGGCAGGAGGGATTCCGGTCATTCTAGTGGCTCCTAACTGATCTCGCCGGTCTTGGTGTCCAAACTGGTACAGCTGGTCACCAATGCTCCTTGGGGACTTCTCTCAGGGAGGATCTGCTGTCCCAAGGACCAATCTTCCATCCTGCTTTACAGTCGCTGGTTTTAACGGCTTAGCTGTTGAATGTCAGGTGCTAAAGAGTGGAGGTTTGTTTGAATCGGTGATTCCTACGCTATTAAAAGCTTGGAAATCTGCCACTAGGAAGATCTACATTGCGTGCTCTAAGTCTCATGGGGTTCATCCTCGCTCCTTCTCGGTGGATTGGATCTAACCTTCCTTCGATGGGGGGAGGGGGGGGGGGTTGAACACAAATTGGCCTTGAGTGACATCAAGGGCCAGGTATCGGGTTTTGGCAGTATTATTCCAACGACCTTTGGCCACACACTCCCTGGTGCGAACCTTTTTTCTTCAGGGTGTCCAACATGTGGTTCTATCAGTGCGGGTTCCGTTGCCGCCCTGGAATCCTAATGTGGTGCTTTCAGCTCTACTGAAGCGTCACTTTGAAAATATTCGGGAGGTTTCCCTGCTTAAGTTGCCTCAGAATGTGGCCTTCTTTGGCTATCATCTCTGCATGCAGGGTTTGGGAACTGGCGGCGTTATCCTGTCTTTCATCTTATGGTGCTTCACAAGGATAAGGTGGTGCTTTGCCTCTGTCAATCATTCCTTCCTAAGGTGGTCTCTGACTGTCATTTGAATGAAGACATTGTGTTGCCTTCTCAGGCCTAGGCAGGTTTGCAAGGCGGCCACCTGGTCTTTGGTGCACACTTTCACAAAGTTCTATAAAGTGGATGTGTTGGCATCTGCGGATGTTTCTTTTGGCTGCAAGGTTTTGCAGGCTGCTGTGTAGAGGACCTGGTCCTCTTTGAGGGTGTAATGTGTTTTTTTTTTTTTTCAGGTGGGCTCCAGTTTTGGTTGAGCTCCTGGTTAGCTATAGTTTCGTTTTGGGAATTTATTTTTTGCTGTTCCCACCCTTCATGTTTAACACTGCTTTGGGACGCCCAATGGTTAAGAAGATCAGGATCTGCGTCTGTCAATGAAAGAAAGAGAAAATTAGATTTTTTTACTTACCGTAAAAATCCATTTTTCTGTTTGTTTGACAGACACAGCAACCACCCCTCTGTGTAGTTGTAATTCTTCTGACACTGCTTGTAACAAACTGAGTACCTATAGCAGGGAGAGGGAGTATACCCCCTGCCCGTAGGCGTAAACGTAGAAAACAAGAGAAGGGCGCACCGACCTAGTGCAATATCTTAAGACATTTATTGGAAAATGAAAAGACATGATGCCGTACATTGTACTCAAATGTATGCTGAAAGTATGCATATAAAAACTCCTTTTGCAATCAGGAGACCTCCAGGACAAGGATGCTTTTCAGTAAAGCAGGAGGGCTGGAAGGCATCCGTGGTGATGGGGCTGACACATTTCAAGGGAGAACCCTCTTCATCAGAACCCTTGAAACGTCCCTTGAAACCAGTCAGCTCCATCACCACGGAAGCCTTCCAGTCATCCTGGACATGTCTCTTAATTTTCCAATAAATGTCTTGTGATATTGTACTAGGTCGATGTGCCCTTCTCTTGTTTTCTATGTTTTCAGGCCATATGGCTACCCATCGTCCTGAGAAGGCAGCAGCAAGAGCCTAGATGCCAGCAATACAACCGTCCCTTTAACTTGGCACTCGAGTGCAGGAGATTTTACTTGTTTTTTGCCCATAAGCATAGCCAGACTTTTTTTTTTCTGCCTAGTGTCCTACGTCTGTAGGGGGCAGTATAACCCAAGGGTTAAGAAGATCAAGAGCAGTGTCCGTCAATGAATATCAGAGAAATGGATTTTATGGTAAGTCAAAAATCCAATTTTTCTGCATCCTTAAATGGACATACTTGTATAACAAAGTATACGTATCTGTTAAATATTAGCCTAATCTCCCAAATGAGGAGGTGTCCTTGGAAGCTAGGCATGTTCAGTCCCCTCCAACAAGGTGTATCATGTTTTTTGCTTTGCAAATACAGTGCTTATGAGTCTAATCCCTTTTCATATTTAAGTTTGCTTGGAAAACCTCTGTATTCTTACAAAATATGCAGCATAGTGGGTGCTTTTAAAATGACATGGAATTTGGAGAAACCACCTTTAAAGAAACGTGCAAAAAAACTTATCTAAAACTGAATTTTTTTATTTTAGTGCAGGTCATTGAAATCCTATTTAAAAAAATGTGTTTTTGTCCTTAGAAAAGAAGCAATTTTGAATTATCACAGTTTAATGGCCAAAAATCTGCATTGTGCCCGCCGTTCTCGGATGTCTTGGAGAAGAAGTACCCGGCGACTTCAGCATACAATTGAAGGCTGGACTGAGATGGCTTTGACCAGTATTGGCAACATTGGTGCGCGCTGACATTGTGCTACAGAGAGTGTGTAACCAGTTTTGTGGGTCTTTATATAAATGTGTGTCCATATATACTGTATATGTTGTATGACTGTTACTAACACTTTCATATTATGCAGTCACAAGAGTTATGCTTTGACTCAGGTTATGACACGGCAGCAGAGCACCTTTTTAGTGCTTACTACCTATTTGTACTCTATATTTTAAGCGTAGAAGGTACCTTTTTTTTTCTTCATTTTTTGATACACACTGTATAAGCAACTCTTTATCAATATTAAGGAAGTCTGTTTTTAGCATGGCATTACAGCAGCTAACAAAGTGGGTAATGGGTTTATTGTGTGTATAAAAACAATATTTGCTATTGTCCTCATGTACAGACCTAAACCGAGCAGCCAAAACTTTGCTTAAGTTTTAATTGTGGTTTGTGTCCCCAGTACATGATTTTTCTTCATTACTTGTCTGAGTGGGGTCACAGACCACCATAAAACTTGAGAGAAGTATTAACTCTTCGCAAAACTGAAAAAAAAAAAAATGCCTCCCTGAATATTTTTTTTTTTTTTTTTGCGTGACTATTGTAGTTTCTTATCTTGAAATACTGCCAGTTCTGGCCCTTCCTGTTTTGGGCTGACAACACTAATCCACTGCCTTACAATTAGCAGCATTGTTGTTGTCATTTCAAGCAAGCTGCTTGAATTGTATGTTGGGCTGCCTTTCTGATGAGCAGCCCTGTGACAACCAGTGCTCTTATTTGTTTAATATAATTGTATTGAGTCTGATGCCAGATATACTGAAAGTAGTTTAAAAGTGGCAAAGACTAACACTTAAAAGCACTCCTGCCTGACTGCTCTTGGCCTCTTGCACATGATACTCCTGTTTGAGCAGCTACTTTTTCAAACGTCTCCTTTTTATTTTTTGTATGTATTTGCGCGCATTTTCTTTTAAACCACAATACGTTTTTTTTTTCTTGTTACCCATTTAGGCCCCTTTCACACTTGGGCGATTTGTCCTACAACTTTGGACTGCAAAGTCACATGACAAGTCGTACCCCATGGTTTCCAATGATTACCCTTCATATCTGTGTGTCTTCAAAGTAGTCCCTGCACTACTTTGGTCAGATTTTGATGCGACTTAAGGTCCAAATACCTCAAGATTACACAGGTATTGCTTCAAGTCGCACAACGTTCAGATCGCACACGTATGAAAGGGGCCTTACTTATAATCAAAACTCAGCAACAAATAAGTCGGAAGGCTAGTTAATAACCCATGTCTTCATTTAGAAGGTGGGTGCCCTGTCTGGAGGATACGGTTATTCTATACCATACTTTGGCATGCATTATCTTCATGAGTTTGTCTGCAGCTCAACCCTCTGTGTTTGTTGGCAACAGTCGCCACTGCTGTCTGGTTACAGAAGGAGGCATGTACTGATACTGACAAAAATATGAAGTCTGCCATTGCTGACCTCCCATTATTTATGACTACAATACTCACTGACTTGGAATAAGTATGCAGCTTGTAGAGTTGGAACTTTGGATCTGCATATTTAGCTGCTAATGCACAGAGAATTATTAGGATAGCCAGGCAACAGCATTCTTCTATCCTCCCTGTTGGCAAGCTGCCAGCGTTAGACCGGCAGCGCTGTGCAATTCAGCAAACCCCCCTCCCAGTCTAGGTTCTTCTAGAAATAATATAAGTTTCAGTTACAAATATTAGAACTGGAAATACATTCAGATTTTTTTAAACAAATGCATAGCTGGCTAAAAGGGTGTTCTCTTCTTTTTTTCCCTCATATCTGCTGGTGCTCCGCTTTAAATGATATAGTAGGTACAATAATTCTTGTATTGCTTTAAAATGTACAATTATGAAATAAGACGAGTGCCTTTTCAATGTAAGCAAATCTCCCATTTTGTGCTGTAGCCACAGAAGTGACTTTTGTCTTTGTAGAGCAGGGAGATGCGAAGGGCTTCCTCTTTTTTGTTTGATAGGTTTTAGACAAAAAGCAAGTAAGCTTTGACAGAGTATACTTTGATGTCATATACGTGTTTATTTTTAACACTAGCTATGAAGGAAATATTTTGCACCTTTTTTGTATTCTTTGGTATCTTTATAAGTGAATTATACTGCTTATTATAAAATTCAATTTTATAAAAAAAAAGTTTCTTTATTTTCATTTGTGTGGTTTATCAGTAAAAAAATATTTTCAGATCCTCAGAGTTCTTTGCCATGAGGTGCCATGGTGAACTTCCAGTGGTCAGTATGAGAGAGAGAGAGCGATAACACCAAATTTAATACACCTGCTCCCCATTCACACCTGAGACCTTGTAACACTAACGAGTCACATGACTTTGGGGAGGGAAAATGGCTAATTGGCCCCAATTGGGACATTTTCACTTAGGGGTGTACTCACTTTTGTTGCCAGTGGTTTAGACCATGTCTGTGTTGAGTTACCGTATTTTGAGGGGACAGCTAATTTTTACTGTTATACAAGCTGTACACTCAATACAATTTTTACAAAAATTTGAGGGGTGTACTCACTTTTGTGAGATACTTTCGATTAATATACAGCCAACAGTTAATCCCTATGAATGGCTCAAGTGGTAAAAGGTAAAAAAAGTTATCCCTGCAGTGTAAAAGAAAAGTGTCCACAGAATCTTCTGCCATGGCCCAAGATGTGGCAGCTGTTTGGCCAACTTGCTATGTTCCCAAGTAATTTTAATTTAGTGGACAAAAAAATGTATTCATCAAACAATGGTCCACCAGTCTCTGATGTGTGCCAGGGGGTGTGACAGGATGACCCCTGTTCGCAGCGGGATGGTCAGTCCCATACCAGTGGGGTGTACCTGTGCCCTTCTGTAACAGAGGAGAGCTTTCTGCTGTAAATCAGTAGGGATATGATTCAAATGTAAAAAAAAAAAAAGGCAAAATCATTTGGTAAGATTTTATTTACTTAAAAACAAATAACATCAAAAATTATACTGATTGTAAAAATCGTACATCTTTGTTTTAGAAATTTATACTAAATTTTACATATTTTTCTTGTAATTTACAAGGCATCCATATGAAATATAAACCATCTGTCACCAGGAATAACACATTTTCTTTATTGGCATTTTTAAAACTAGACGTATAGTTAAAACTTTAAATCCCGAAAGCAGTCTGTCATTTATTTTCAACTGGAATTTATACACCAAGTAAACATTGTATTTGTCACAGATAGAAAAATAAAATAACTTGTTTCAGAGGAGGGGAGGTCATGAGTCTGCTGTGGAATCGAAACTGATTTTAGCCATAAGGTATGTAATCCTTAGGAATGAACTTCTTTGCGTTTTTTTTTTTTTTTCCCAGATTTTATTTAGGTTCAATTGGTGCAAAAAATGCTTCTGATTATTCTGTGAATTGATATCTACTGTGTTCTCTGCCTATGCTGCACTGTTATCAGTTTGCATTGTTTCTAGTTGTCTCTGCAAGCTACAGAACCCTTCTCATCAATATTATGGAGAAAGAGTGGCTCCCACTGCTGTCAATCAAGAGAGGGGGGCGGGGCTGCGTTGTGGCTCCGTGCCTGAATGGACACCGGGAACCGTGACTTGGCTCAGGTGCCCCTATAGCAAGTGGCTTGCTGTGGAGGCACGCAATAGGAGGGAGGGGCCAGGAGCATAGAAGAGGAACCAGATAGGAGGATCCGGGCCGCGTTCTGTGCCAAACCACTGCACAGAGCAGGTAAGTATACCGTTTTTTTTTTTTTTTTTTTTTTTTTTTTTTTAAACGAGACTTTACAATCACTTTGAGGCTCCTTTTTACACTTGTGCGACCTAAAAGTAGTGCAATTTTTGCCACGATTTTAACTGGACTTGAAGGAATGCCTGTGTAATTTTGAGGTCTATGGACTTCAAAATGCTTTAAAGTTGGACCAAAGTAGTGCAGGGACTACTTTGAAGTCGTTGCGACTTGAATTCGCACAGATATGAAAGGTACTCATTGGAAATCATGGAGTACGACTTGTTATGAGACTTTGCAGGACAAGTCGCACAAGTTTAAAAGGGGCCTAAATGCATTTTAAGATTTGTGCGTTTTAATTGGGGAGAAACACAGCCAAACTATACAAATGTCAAATAACCGCAATGAACAATCTGGTTTATTTATTTTTTGTATCATTACTGTAGGGGCCTGCTAGCAAATTTAGAACAAGTGGGTGGTTTTTAATACCCAGTGCTGTGTGTGAAAATATGTAAAATAAAAGAATTTCTATAATAAATATTATACACACTTACTGTGTGTGTATATGTATCATTATGGTGCTCCCTCTATCCAAACCTCCACTGTGTGAAGGCAAATTTTATAAGTGTCATTTTTAGTAGTTGCAGTTCTCACGCTATTATAAGACAAAGTGTAGCGCAAATAGATGTGTAGAGAAAATTTATCAGCACCAATGATTAAACAAGCACCAAAGTCCCTTCTAATAAAACATCCTGATCCAGCTGGTCAGTGCAGGAAAAAAGGGGGAAATGAGAGCTCCAGGTGACACATCCCCTTTACCAATGGCAACCCATCGCTCCCACCTCATCCACAGACCCCTGTGTTACCAGTGGGTCATGCACGCTTTCCCCTGTCAATGGGGTCATAAGATATTCAACAGCAGTAACTTCAAGATCCTGTCAAGCAGAAAAGGGTATCCGGACTTCCCAGGCAGCCGCTCGTGCATAAAAAGATATAAAGGACAACTAATTGCTCTCCGCTTAATAATAAAATCAACGTTTTTATTTAATAAAACTCACATGGAATTCCTCTTGAAAGACCGCATGTTGACAACAAAACCAGCAAGCGGCCAGGCAGGATAGCAGAGGGTGACATGTCGCGCTGTAACTCCACCTCCCATATGCGTTACGTCCTACGGGACTTTGTTCACGTATGGGAGGCGGAGTTGCAGCGCGACGTGTTTCCCACTGCTATCCTTGCTTGCCGGTTTTATTATCTACATGCAAAAAAATTGGATAGTATTGGCGCTAAAAGGTAGTGCTGTGGGGGTACACAGGCTCTGAGTGCTATCCTACTTGATTTCCAGGGATGCTATGAAGAATGGAAAAATTGCTGAGTGTTGTGTACACTCACATGGTGCATACTTTGAAGGAAACAATGTTCCATTGTAACATTCTGGATCCACCTCAGTTGTAGACTTCTATTGCAACTTTCTTGTTCCATGACAGTGACCCACAAGGAGATCAAGGCAAATTGCATTATCAGAAGGGTGTCAGAAATTGAAGCCCCTATTTTTTCTTAGAAAATGTTAATCTAGCATAGTACTTTCATTCCAGGTTACTAGCTGCATCTATGAACTGGTCACTAAGCATGCTATCGTTTTATATTAATTATAAATGTAGGCTGCACAGTTCTTCCCAAAATCCAGACTCATGACACCTCTGTATAAACACAGTGCTATATAACTCTCAATACCAACTAACTGGAGATATTGAGAACATGCCACACACAAAACAAGAATACTTTGGTCAAGCAATAGGATACCTTTTCTGGTGCCAAACACATAGGCAACATATCATCAACACTGTAATTCAATCACTTTGTTTAGAAGATGTGGGTAGAAGTTTTGCTGATAAATCCTTGACATACAGAGTATAAAACAATTTTTTAAAATCCCGTCAAACACTAAAGTCATATTACAGAAACTGGGTTACCATCAGGTAAGCTTTTCAGGTTTTGGTTGCACAATCTTACGTCTGGTCAATATCTCGAAATGAAAGGCAGCCTATATGCGACACAAGTTCAGACTGTTGCACAATCATAGAGTGTAGCCCTGAGCTACCATGTAATTTACGGTTTTGAATGTTAGGATGATGCTTACAGATTTACTTGGTTGATCATGAGTAATTTTTTTATAGAAGCATTCTAATATGGTTTTTAATGAATATACCATTTGCGAGTTTACATATTTTTAAAGGCTCAAGTTTTTCTCCCATTACTCCAAAATGAAAGCTTTATAGAAAGTCAACACTTTTTTTTTTTTTTCCCCCCCATATCTGACCTTCAGTATTGATGCAAGCTGCACTGATAAGGAAGGCAGAAATTCAATGCAGAGATTATTTTAACTGATCTGACTGCAACATGTTAAAATCTGGAATACCACATTTTGAAAGTCATCCATAGCTTTACTCTACCCTTTTGAATAAGCATCATAAGGTATGTGTTTAAAATGTATTGTGTCTAATCTATCTGTGATATACTAGTGTAGATATACCGTATATTCCATACTATTATAGCTTGTTGAGAAGCAATGTCCACTAGATGGCAGTAGAACTGTACCAAATTCTATTTGAATCTAGCTGGGCCAATGTGAGTGTTCAGCGTGCACATAACACAACATGCTGAATACACATTTCTTAAGGAAACGTACTGAAAATGCAAAACCAAATATGCTGTTGATAATCAGCAAAAAAAATGGCAAGGCCTCCATTTAAAAACTCCCAAAGGATGAAGTGCGAAGTCGCATTTCAGCCTCACGTTTCCTAATTTGGATCATTCTAAACTGTTTAGGGATGTGATCTGACTGATTGCTATTACGTCAGGGCCAGTTTATTTAGAATGATGATTAACTGATTTCCATTCTGCTCCTCCCTTCTCCACTCTAAATTATTCTTAAGTTTCATAAAAAAATTGAAAAGGAAATGTGCATCTCTAAAAGGAAAGTCGATTAGTAAAAACAAATGCAAAATGGGGCAAAAGAAAAGTTTCCGGAGAGTTTATCTTCTGTTAGTGAAAATAATCTTAAAGCGGAGTTCCACCCTGGGAATACTTTTTTAATAAAAATACCCCCGGGACAGTCAGGGCTAGTACATTCCACAATGGATAGCCTCTGATCTGTCCCGGGTTGCACTTACCTTTTAGAAGAAATACTTACCTTGAAAAAGTATTGTCCAGCGCTGCCACCTCAGGTGTGGGCAGCTTGAAGCCAGCGCGATCCTCTTCTGCGTCCTCTTCCGTCTTCTTCGGTCCCACGATGCACTGCACCGGCCCCGCCGTCACTTTCGGTGCCGCAGCGTCATCCCTGCACAGCTTCTGGGCATGCCCAGAAGCTGTTTAGCAAGGTATGACGGTGCCTGCACCGACTGACGTCGGTGCTGTTGCAGGCGCATTGATTCCTGAGAGCGATGACGTTCGGCTCCCAGGAATCGTTGCAAGCCAGGAAGTGACGAATCGCCGTGGCCGCCGAGGGGAGGAAGAGGAAGTAAGGTAAGTATATTTTCTTCTAAACCAGGTAAGTAAAAAAAAAAAAAAAATTGCGATTATCCATTTGTTTTTCAGGTGACCCCGGGCATGAAGATGGAGGTAAGTATAAATTTAGGGTGGAACTCCACTTTAAAGTAAAAATCTCCAGGAAGGGAAAGAAAAAGTTTATGCAAAAGTTCAAATAGCTACCTGAACATGAGGTGCTGACTTTCAGAGCCACTGCAGCCGCAGGTTATTTAGCATCTTACACTCCAGGCACACATGCCTTGTCCCCTTCTACATCACTGTAGTGACATAGCATGCAGTGGGGGACCAGACACCTGCCATGGCAGAAAGTGTCAGATGTCGAAGATTGTTCAGCTGCTGTAACTACAAGGGAGCAAAGATAAATCAGCACCCACCAGATAGGTATTGCCAATCTTAAACCCCTTGTCGCCACCTCCCAGTTTTAGCACCCTCTTAAAGGGTCACCAGTAGGCAGTTACAAGGGGTTACGGTTAGTAATACCTGTCCAGTGACTCAAATCTTTGCTCTTTTGCAGAGCTACAGCAACTGAAAGATCTTCAGCATAAGACATGTTATGCCATGACAGGTGCCCACTAACATGGTTGCTGTGTTTAGATAAATAAGTGCAGCGCTTAATGTGATAAATGAAACACCACATACACAAAAAACATGATCATGGAATCACATATACATATGGTAACCTTGACAGTCCCATAGGATGTTGTATGTAATACATACAATGAAGCGACTGAAATAAAAATATTGTGACATCAATTAAAGTCCCATAAAAAATAGTAGGAAAACCATTAACAGTGCCAAAAAGTGAAGGAATGATCCAGCTCAGGAAAAAGGTGGTAGAAGTATATTCAGATCCCGTCACCAGATGGAACAAATAAAATGGGCACTCACTGGATAGTATGGACCTATAATGTCATATGACATACAGGTCAAACAGGCTTCACAGATAAGCTCTTAGATTCCTTCTTGGGATGACCTTGGATGTTATTCCGGGCCCTAGGATCTCCCTGTAGACCATTTGCCTTGACTGTATTGCTGCTTTACCATTGGATGTCTGTAAGTGCACACCTGCTTTTTAATACATTTCCTTTTAAGCAGTTTTACACTATGCCTTTTCTTTTGGCTTTTATGTGTTATGGTGAATGAGGGATTCACTCTTCCTCCTCCCCACTCATTGTGAGCCCGGAATAACATCCAAGGTCATCCTGAGCCCGGAATAACATCCAAGGTCATCCTAAGGAGGAATCTAAGCACTTATCTGTGAAGCCTGTTTGACCTGTATGTCATATGACATTATAGGGCCATACTATCCGGTGAGCGCCCATTTTATTGGTTCCATCTGGTGACGGATCTGAATATACTTCTACCACCTTTTTCCTGAGCTGGATCATTCCTTCACTTTTTGGGACTGTTTATGGTTGTCCTACTATTTTTTATGGGACTTTAATTGATGTCACAATATTTTTATTTCATTCGCTTCATTGTATGTATTACATACAACATCCTATGGCACTGTCAAGGTTACCATATGTATATGTGATTTCACGATGTTTTTTGTGTATGTGGTGTTTCATTTATCACATTTAGCGCTGCACTTATTATTTATTTATTTTTGCAATTTTTATTTTCAGTTGTTTAGGGCTGGCAGCTCTGTCTTTATTTAGTTAGGGCGATATCACACTTTCTTTTTCCCCCCATGATTGCTGTGATTGACTGACACGGGAGCCCTTCAGTGAGTTGGGAGCATACAGTAAGTGCACTTGCTGCACAGGACCTTGGAGTCCCATGGACACATAGTTGCTATGGCTGGACGTTAAGGTGCCACCACCTATATGCGTTCACGTCATTAGGAACGAATTAAGAACTAGGCTTTTTTTTATTAAATTTGCTCCCTATTCTATTGCGTGCGGTGCTCTTCACTGTGTGGACCAGCTTCAAGCTACAAACCCTTTCCGCTATGGCTGAGCTACACATTCACAGTACTTAGTGGCTATTTTCGGGATAATGGCTGTGCAGATTGGAATGGGGCTGGATAGGGGCTAATGGTAGAAAATTCGTTGGATGGTACTTGGGAAATATCATTTTTAAGTATAGTCATACAAAGGCCTCACACACACACACAGGCAACTGTATGTGAAATGGCAATCTGTACAAAACATTTGTTTGCATAGTAATGGCAAAGCTTCAAGCAGCCTTATTGAAACCTTTAATGCAATCTTCAGTTTCAATATGGAGATGTTAAACATAGCATACAATACAAAGCCTACTTTGAAGCCTGCTAGCACCTTGTCTAAAGTGACAGCACCACCATTAAGGCTTTACAAAGCCTTAGGCCTAATTCACACAGGCATACTACAGTTTAGTACACCTGTGTGGATGTGACTGTGCAGCCTTTTTAAAGCTGATCTAAAAAAAAAGAAAAACTATTTAGGCTTGCAACCAGGAGCAGAAAAACACATGACTGCATGTAAAACACAACATGCATTTGCATGCACTACCAATACCTTCTATGACAGGCATGTCCAACCTGCGGCCCGGGGGCTGCATGTCGCCCGGAGCCGCAGGCAATGCGGCCCACTGCCCCCTGCCATTTTTTTTTGCTGGGGAGGAAAGAAGCCAAGACGGGGGCACGGCCACAGCGGCTTCCATCCAACTGTAGGCAGAGGCTGCCGTGGAGGGGGGGCAAGCACTGCCGGCTTACAAACAGAGCGAGTTCTCTTGCTTTCCCGGCGACCGCTGTCATACGAAACCCTGCCTCCTGGACCAACTCCTATAATAGACAGCACATTGGTGATGTCTATCATAGGAGCCAGTCCAGGTGGCAGGACTTTGTATGACAGCGGTAGGCGGGAGTTCCCTGCTCTGTGTAGTTCAGCGGCTCTCCTCTCTCTTCATTGCAGACTGTATTGGATGGACACGCTCTGGTGAGGCTGCATTGGATGGGCATGCACTGATCAGGCTGCATTGGATGGGCATGCACTGGTGAGGCTGCATTGGATGGGCCCTGATCAGGCTGCATTGGATGGGCATGCACTAGGCTGCAAGTGCCGTGGGATTTTCGGCTGCTGCGGGAGACTTAGGATGTCTGCAGTCAGTGACCGAGCCGCTGCTTTCTGTATAGTTCTGGCTGTCACAGGCGGAGTGATAGGAAATGCACTCCATCTGTAAAAGGAGCCATAAAGGAAGCAATGGCTCTGCTCTCTACTGCAGCCGCTGCTTTCTCCAGCAGTACCCGCATAACCAGCAGTCCCCGCCAGTAGTTTGCAAAATAAGTAGAAAAGGTATGTGCATTAGCGTGTGTAAATTGTTGCAAATTTTTTTTTAATAATTAGTTGTGTTTTGTCATATGTCATGTCCTTGTTCATACATGTATGAATAAGGACATTACATTTTCTGGCTGCCAAAGTCATATGTGCTAGGGGTGCCCCCAGCACATAACTGTAAATATCCCAGCATGTGCAGTGTTTCTGACTCCTCCCACCATCACCACGTCATATCACTGGTCATGTGGTCATGGTGGTTAGAGTGTTCCTTTTAATATCTCTCGGAATCCGTATACAGAGGTTTACTACTTCTATTTCATTTGATCATACCCTAGTTGTGTTAAATTAGTACTGGGGGAGGGGGTGCGGCAGCACAGGAAGGGCACGGCGACGTTTAATTATTTAAATACCTTAACTATAGTATATATTTTATATGCGGCCCGAGAAAATTTCTCTACATTCAATGTGGCCCAGAGAAGCCAAAAGGTTGGACACCCATGTTCTATGAGCTATAAAACACATGAAAAGTGGCCAAAACCAAAAACAGACCTGAGCTATTTTCCAAAAAAAGCACTGCAGTACACAAATGTAAACATGCTCTAATATATTATTATTAAACTGTGATATGATGTGGCTGTGCATCCCAAATAACATGACTTAGACTGCCTGCACAGGGATGCGCACAACACCGGAGTTTCCCCGTGCAGCTCTATGTTGTAGAACGAGGCCTTACAGGGTGCCTTTTTTTTGGGGACACAGTGACTAACCTGCATAAATGTAGAGGTTGCCGCTGCTGACGACCTTCTGAAGTTACTAGTTTTCTGGCTTTTCATGGACTATTTTGAGCACGTGCCTACTTATTCATGAAATAGTGTGTAATTTACACCTTGAGGATTTTTCACATGCTGGCCCCAAGCAGCGGCAGCCAATAGCATACATTTACGCTATATGCATATAAAATGTTGGCATTAATGAAATCTGCATATAGTGTGCGGGCACGTTTTTATGCAGAATCTTGCTGTCCACAAAATCCTCTCTAGAGACTTGCGCTCCGTGTACATGAGGCCTTAAACTTTTGGCTCAACAGGAGATCAAAAGGAGAGCTCAGCAAGGAAAACCGACATGTATTATACATCAGAAAGTGTGCACTGATATTGCCTGGTTTATTGAAATATAAAGTGACAGTAGAAATTTTCATAGAAAAACTCTCTATAATATATGTCTACAAATACATCATGCTGGGCTGAATTCTGCTTAGTACAAATATAGCAGAACATGAAAAATTGCACCCAAGGAAGCATTATAAGTAAGCAAACCTGTCAAACAATATTTGAAGAAAAATATAGGGGAAAAAACGGTAAAATATAAACTGTAAAATGCAAAAATAGGTCCTAAGACATAATGTTTCCTTAATAATTAGCCTTTTTTTCCAATGTTTGCCATTGTGCTTCTCTGAATACAGTTTTCTTGTAGCAGATGTATGATCGAAATGTAAAATCCTTTATTAATTTCCGCATTATATTTTTAATTATTTCTAGCCTACTCCTATTAAATTTGAAGGCTCTTAATGTTTGTAAACCAACTTTGTGAAGATCCCTATACATTTACCTCTTTGAATTCTGTGACGCATAATCACTATGCCCTGTGAGTAGGCACTGATGTGTCACACGTGTCATAGAACCTGCCTTCTGAACTACAGAGGTGCTGAGAGGAGGAGTTTCAGGAGGCGGAGTCAGTACAGGAACCACTTCTTGCAGGCAGTATATAGTACCCTTTAAAATTGAAAGTAAACCACAGAGAAGAAAAATGCTGATTTTATAAAATAAAAATCTATATATATATATATATATATATATATATATATATATATATATATATATATATATATATATATATATATATATATATATATATATATATATATATATATATATATATATATATATAATTTTTTTTTTTTTTTTTTTTTTTTTAACCTCTTACAATGTTTCCTACCTGGGGCTCTTGCAGTAACATCACTTCAGTTTTTCAGGCAGTCAATGCTAAGCAATTAGCAGCTGCATCAGTCCATTTCTCGTGCTCCCATTGGCCGTTGAGCTGCAGATTAAGCCTATAAAAAGGCGGCAGCTGAAGTATTTACAGCAGGCTGACAATGATGCTGTTAATTGTGTTTTAATATGTGCAGCAAATGGCTTTAAATCCCATTTGTCATCAAAAGCCATGTTATCAACAGAAACAAAACAAAAGTAGATAGAGCCTGTTCACATTTGTGTACTGCAGTGCTTTTTTGAAAATAGCTCAGATCTGGGTTTTTCGTGTGTTTTTAAGGCTCATGAAAGCCAACGGTAGTGCATGAAAATGCATGTATGTTGCGTTTTGCATGCATTTTTCATGTTTTGTTTTTTTTTTCTGCTCCTGGTTACAAGCCTAAATAGTAAAAAAGGTGTGAACCTAACCTAACTGGCAGGATCTCCAAGTAAAGTGCTTTGCAAGTAAAAAAATTATTTAAGTAAAACTGTATACAGTAAGGAATACTACCAAAAATGTCAATTTTAGTTTAGATAGAGTAGGGAGGATTATAACCTTTTGTCAGGTGTATCTTGCAGCTTGTGTTCCCACTGGAGACATTTCTCCTTTCTCTCTCAGCTGGTGACTGGTGCCACCTGCAACAGGAAGAGAAGTGAACACAGACAGCAATAAAGATATGTTTACTAGTGGAGCAGAAAAGGTTTAGGCCACTACCAGTTTTTCTTTTTTTTTTTTTTTTAATGATCTCAATGCATCTGTCCTATTGTAGTGCCATTGATCATGGTTAAATGGCAGCCCAATGCACTGTACCTCCGCTTATCACAAGTCAAATAGGGTGTGGTTGAGAAAAAAAAAAGTTGTAGGTATTTATTGGCTTTTTGAAGTGCGTCACTTTATGTATAGACTGCCTTGATGCAAAGCACACCACACTTGACTGTACAAGTCTTAATAGGTCCTTAGAAAAAGTGGAAGGAACTGGTAACATCAGAATGATGAAAATTGCACCACTTTATTAAATATGCAATGCACATATATAAGGCCTGACGTGTGAATTTTTGAACCTAAATCAAAACTGCCTTTTAGTAAATAGGACACCTTTTACCTTTACCTGATGGCAACCCAGTGCACAGAGTGCTTTTTTGCACAATAAGAAACTGTATATAATTTAAGTGTGTGGCATTAGCCATGCTCTATAGTAGACGTCTAACACCTATATCTTTTATATAGATAACATATCTAACAGGACAAAGCCAACCAAACAACTATTAAAGAGTAAGCATATGTATAGACTACCAACTGCTCTAATAGCCTTTGCTTAAAAGAACACAAGTGTTTTTACGAAACTTGTAAATATATATACACACTGCCTTTGTGTTGAGTAGGATTTTTTATGTGCCCTAGGCAGAATTTAGTCCAAATGTCCCAAAAGTGCCTATAATGCCCCGTACACACGTGCAGATTATCTGCAGACTTTTGTCTGCAGACTTACCAAAACCATATAATATGGAGGTCAAACCTAAACACTTTCAATTTGTATGCAATCCGGCAGGCCCTTGCACTACATAGAAAAGGTAAGTCTGCAGACAAAAGTCTGCAGATAATCTGCATGTGTGTATGGGGCATAAGGCTCTCAAGTCTCTTTATAAAAGACCTCTCAGGATGCAAAAGATCACGTTGGCATATGAAACCAATGCCAATGGATATTTACCTGGTCTTTTGGATATTTAACACTACCCTGCTCTTTCTCTTATCATACAAGAGGCACTAAGAGGTTTTGTGGTTTAATGAATGAAAGCCGGTTATTTTATGTTAAAAATGAGAGGTAATTGAAGGCTTTTTAAAAATATTATGCAAAAAGTTTGTAGAGTAAATCCTAGCAACTGACTAAAAATACCTGTTCCAATCAGAGCATTTCCTACAATAATAAGGTAACGTGGGCCACCAGATCTTTACCAGTGGGAGCTGGACTCCTTGGGATACTTTATGGGTTCAAGGTTTACTTTGGCTTGCCATTGTAAGCTCAAGAAACACTTTGGAAATGTAGCAGCAAATAAATCCTATATGAGTAATAAACTATTTTTAGTTAACTTGCTACAAATCTTGACACAGGGCTGCTGGTAACCAAGGTACTCATGCTATACTTATGATTAGGGGACCCACATCAGGTGATGCATAGTAATCGTTAGATTTTTATAAGGGGAAACTGTTGGCTGAATGTGTCAATACAATCATAACTATTATTTCAGTACAATTGGATGGAAGTTGGGAGTATTCAGCTTGAATCAGTGTAGTGCAGTCAAGTACTGGGCTTATGTCCATGGCACTTTATCACACATTCTATCCCTCCTGTACTACTGTAACATCTATGGCAGGGTCAACAAAGATTAGCTGGAGGTGTTTGTACTGTTTGAGCCCTAATCCTAGGAGTTTCCCTTTCACTATATACATATAGTGTCAATAAGAGATGAAAATCGATCTGGGAGCCTTGGCAACTAGTGACAGATCTCCCTTAAACCCCGTTGCTGGGAGAGGCGATAGGGGGTGGGCTACCACCCTACTGTTTCAGGTTGTCAACTTCCACGGGGCCCAGGAGTGACAGATCAAATCTTCAAAACCCTCCCCCCCTTTCCTGTTTTTTTTTTTCCTCTTTTCTTTTCTCCTATTCTCTTCTTCTATTTCTTTCCCTTTCCTCCACAACTTTAAAATCTGTAACACCTGCCCTTTTTGGGATGAAGGCTGCTATAGGTAACTAAATACGCTCTCCCTATAGTACTATAGGACTGCTATGCGCTTTGTTCTCTATGATGTATGTCTTCACTCTTTGGAATTTCGAGTTTTTGAAACAATATTGACTGCCTATCTGCAGCTAGCAGATCTGGATAATTCCTGTTTTTGAAGCACGTATGGTAGAGCTGTTTATATTAGTTTTTTTTTTTTTTTTTTTTTAATTTATGTCTTAACATATCTGGTTTGCTTTTATCTTTTATTTCTGTATGTTTTAATATAAACATCAATAAAAACTGTCAATTATAAAAAAAAGAAGAGATCAAAATCCGTTAAACGATTACCTGTGAATTCATGGGGCAGACTGTACCCATAGGCGCTCCCCCTGAAATGAGATCCAGTAAAGCCCCAATTCAGCTCTGTTTCAGATGAGGTAAACATAACTGGGCCCAACCAAACATTGGCTAATCGTGGATTGGTTACTGCACACCACCATTCTTGCTACTAAAATAGCATAAGTGTTTAGAACATATACATCTTACCCACTTTTGATTCTAGATATTTGCAATGAATGTTGTTACTTTATAGTATTTTCCTAGTAAATGAAGGTAAAAGATGGGATGTTTCAATGCACGTAAACATTATGCCCTATTACTGGATACGTTATCAAGGCAAAAGTGAGGCTATGGTCTGCCACTGTGACAAAAAGAAGCTGATGTAATGAAGATACAGATCAGCAAGTAATTGTCTTTTATCAGCTCATACTTGCAATAGCATGCAAGAAATCTAGCCAAGATCACTAGAACCTAAAAAAGGTGTTTTATGTATTTATGTCTCTGAAAGCACCAATGTTATAAGTGCTAAGGGTGGTTTGGGCTCTTTGATAATTAAATGTTGGGGTTTACCAACAAAGAATTATCCTCTCTTGGTTGCTTGTAAAAGCCAACCACACATTAGCATTGACTGATCTAGTGGAAGTCAATGTGTGTAAATGGTGCAGGTTACTTCAAATTTTTATTGTAAGTCTAAATGATATGGTGCAAAGAGATGCTGGGGTCCATCGATGCTCATGTATGGTAACTGTGCATGCCATCCACATACAACCAGCTCTGAAAATGAATGTAACTGGTACCCCATGCCCTAGCATTCAGAACTGGGCATACTATAGATTTGTTCAGAACAAACCGCATCTGATAATTGCACTATTTTACTATGATCATATCACTTTGCTATTAACTGCTGTCTTAATTTGGACATTAGGACAACATTAGGCTTTATATGACCCATTTTGTAATATGTGTGCACAGTGTAGCTAGCTAACATGAAGTATCTGATTAGCTTGATGTATTAAATATTAATATAATACAATTCATGGCTAAACTGGACCATACTTTTAGATTACTGCTAAATGGAATGTTTTAAGTTTTCCTGCTTTTTTATTTAAATTGATCTACAACAAACGATTCTTAGGTAAGGAGTAAAAAATATTTTTTTTTTTCTCTAGTGTATGTAGCATTTTCAGTATTTATCATACATTCCAATAAAAGCAGAAGTTATTAGAAAAAAGCAAAAAAAATAATTAAATAACAATAATGATGTTTCTATTATAACATAGGCAGTATTGAAGCAATTTTTTTTTTTGTATCAGGCGGTCCCTAAATTTAGTGCATAATCTATTTCTGTCAGCTTAATATTGGTCCACAAATAATAGTAGGAAATATTTCTAATACTTTATAATCATGTATCAGTGTACATAAATATAAATAGATTGACTTTTGGCTCATTCCCATGTCAGCAGTGGTTTATTGGATCCAGTGATTTCTTTGGTTTTGTGATATTTAAAACCATTTGGTTTTACTGGAAGTTGGACATTTTAACAGAACCTCAAAGTGAACATGAATAGGGTCGTTTTGTTAGATGATCATCGTGTGTAGGAGAATATAGAGCAGGACAACCTAGCAAACAGCACCTGGACACACACTGCTGTGGTTGTGCATCCCTAGAAACCTCCATATTCCAAATCTCTTTTTTACATTTAACAAACCATTCTGAAGGATGTTGGGAATCTTTAACTACTTTTTTTTTTTTTTTTTTTAGGTCTATTCATAGATTTTATGTTAGACTATAGCAGTAAATATAAAAGCAACCAGACCCTTTCGTTGCTCATGACCTCAATCTGTACCATGGGTAGATTATATATCATGGACAAGACGATACTGGAAACTCTACAAAGTTTCACAAGCAGGAGGTAACTGTAGCCTAGTACTGACAACCAAATGACACAAAGATCAGCCAAGAGCACGATAGGTAGAATGGTTTTCTTTTCTGCTAAGCTTCCACAAACTCTTTCAGAGCTCAGTAACAGAGTGCATGTTATTACATTGGTGAAAAGAAATCGCTTTTGATAACAGAAGAATTACATTTCTATAAAACACTAGCCCACCAACAACATCACTAATAAAGGCTAGAGTCTTAAACTTACAGGAGATATTCTCTAATTTTTGAGAACCGTGTTTATCTGAAAACCAGTGAAATCATTCAAAGGTGACATCAATCATCTGTTCTATCTTATGCCAGTATATTCCAAATCTACATGAAAACAGAAACTAAAAACCAATACGCTGGTAGTGTAACATTCATGATCCAATTGCGTTACAAACTCCACTTCAAATAGTGCTCTTTATTCTTCTTTTCACAAGCTTCAATGTGATCTGTATAGCGGTGCTGCCACTGACAAACATGGTGATATAGGTAAGGGGGTGTATGGAATTCAGAGGAATGTGCCACATTCACAATACATCTCTATTCAGAAAATACATGATGCACCCAAGTCTCTTTCTACTGTCATGTAATCGAGTTGAGGGAAGGATCTTTTTGGAAGCTACCACAGATCCATCATATTGCTGTTTCCACTTTGCACAACTTGTCTGTTCTTCTCCAAGACTTATTTCCACTGTGCTATGTCTTCACTAAGGTGAGGGCTCAAACTTGTGGCCTGCACTTCTCACCCATGAAAGTGGATTTAAATGCCGCTCATGGTCTTTGTCAGACTCTGGTTGGCTCTGTGCTCTTTCTGGTTTGGGGTTGCTGGAAGGTGGTTCCGGCTGCTGAACAGACATAGTTCTCCGGAGGTGATTCCGTTTCCTCAAGAATTCAGGTTGAGTATGTAAGCCAAAACTGCCTTTTCTTAGGATCATTCTGGAATTGTTCTTCTTAGGTCGGGAATGGTGGCTAAATTCCAATGAGGCCAAATGAGCAGCATATCCTTCGCTAACAAACTGACATGGAACATAGATAATATATATATTAGGTCTATTGAAACAAAACTCCAGACTTTATATACACTGAATATACTTCTGTCTATCCAAAGAGTAATATATGCAATAATTTATGTTATGATGAACAAAGTGGGATTTTTCTGACACATTTTCTGTAAATTTGCATGTCATTTTAATAACGTTAAGGTCTGTACACTAAGGGCCTATGTTTAGCTTACTGTAAAGTTGTTTTGAATATATTATTTTTAATTATTACTAGCAATAGTGTGCCATCTTCAGAATTTGCAAGGCTGGGGATATTATGACAAATGTGAGGAAGTGTTTTTAGCAAGGAATGCTGTATGTGGAGGAGAGGCATGCAGAAGGTTTGAGGGAAAGGAGTATGTGCAGAACAGGAGTTCAGGAGAGTAGGACAAATGGCAGCATTTGCAGAAGAGAAGTACAGAAGGTACTGTATGACAGCAGGTGGTATGTGCAAAAGACACATGCAGAGGGTATTACTGTGACCAGTATGTGCAGTAGTGGAGTTCAGAGGGTATGATTTCTGGATTTCTCACTTTTTTAACTGGAAATTTTACATCTACATACAGTACATTTATTCAATTTTTTGGGTGGAGTGATTGTTGCAAGCAATTAGGTTGGGATTTTTTCCCCAGTGCAATGACTGATTGTCAGCTTTCAGCAACTGAACATACTCATCTATGATGATACAATACTTACTTGACACTGAGTCTGATACTTCTTAGCTGCACGTCCAACTATATAGATTTGGGAAGATGACAATCCAAGCACATTGTATACAGAAATGTCTTTCATTGATCCATAGGCTGCACTAATTTTGATGTGACACTGGAAAAAGAAAAATATGGCTTAAAATTTTGTGGTGCTTTTAAGCAACATAATCTTGATTGGAGGGCTGCAGTAATAGAGCTGGATTTGGTTCAAAAGTCAAGATCAACAGAGAGATGCCAAGAATACAGATTATGATATTTTTGCAAAGGTAAGAATAATGAAAATTCAAATAAGCAAAGCAAAATGCAGCCAATGACAGCCTAGGTGACCAACATTTTTTTTCATGGTAAATTTGAAAGCAACCCTGGCTAAATTCAAACACTTAATAAATCTAACATTTCACAAACCACCTTGTGAGAATTGAATAAGGCTTATATAAGGGGGATATTAATAGGCATTGGGACACAAAAGGAAAAGGAGAGAAGGAACCAGTTACTCAGGGAGATACATATATTGGAACAAAGGATTAGATCCAAAGGCATTCCAGACAAGAGAGAGTTGATCGAGAAGAGAGGGGAGTTGATGGCACTTAAAGAGCAGAAGACAAAAAGTGCATTTCATTTAGGTATGAAAGAAAAATATCAATGGGGAAATAAACCTGGGAAATGGTTAGCAAAAGCTGTGGGGGAGAAAAAAAAAACGCATCCCATATCCCCAAAATTAAAAATGAGGATTGAGAAATTGTATACTCATCCCCAGATTCTGCTCCGATTTTCCACTCGTATTACAGTCAGCTCTACAATATTAGACAAAAAGAGAAAGGTACTGTAGGGATAGGAGTAAGGAAGATCTGGCTGTGAGGGAATACTGCAGGAGCTTGATCTCCCGAGACTACTCAGAGAGGAGCTAGAGGACCTAGATGCCCCACAGGAGGAGGCCCTGGGGAAGAGTCCGGGCCCTGATGGATACTCAATCCTGTATTATAAAAGGTTCCAAAAATTTTTAGCTCCCAAACTTTGTGTGTATTTTAACACACTGGGGGGAAAAGAGAAATTAAGAGAGGAGATCTTGTTTGCTTGCTTATATAACTCTTGTATTGAAATAAGGGAAAGACCCCACGGCACCAACAAGTTATAGACCAATCTCCCTCCTAAATATAAATATAAAAACAATAGCAGAAAGACTAAAACCCTTACTGCCGAAATGGATATATAATGATCAAGTAGGCTTTGTGTCTGGTTGGGAGGGGAGGGATAACTGCATCAAATCACTCCTTTTGATCCATGAAGTAAAAAAGAAGGATATACCGGCTGTATTACTGTCTATAAACGCCGAAAAGGGCTTTGACAGGGTCAATTGGGGTTTCATGTTAAAGACTCTGAGAAGCTTAGGAATTGAAGAAAGGATGATAAGATGGATCTCTTCCTTTTATTACCATCCAACGGCAAGAATAAGAGTAAACGGCAGTTTGTTCCCTCCCCCCTTTGAGCTACACAATGGGACTAGGCAGGGGTGCCCCCTCTCCCCAATGTTGTTTGTCCTAGCTCTAGAACCTTATTGGGAGCAATTCGTAAGAATCCGGATATAAGAGGGGTGAGAGTGGTGAGTAAAGAGTATAACGTGACCGCATATGCAGACGATGTATTATTCTTTATCTCTGACCCCAGGCTAACAGTAGTATTGGAGGAATTAGGAAGATATGGGAAGCTAATAAACGTTAAGGTTAACACAGGCAAATCGGGGATTTCAAATATTACAATACCGAAAAGAGAACAACAGGCTATTCAACCTAAACTCCCCTTCGTATGGCGTAGAGATTAACTAGGATATCTTGGCATAAAGTTAACCACGTCATAAGCGACTCTGTATAAGGCTAATTTTATACCAATGTTAAAAAAGGTGAAGGAGCAGCCTGAACTCCTTGAAACACATACCGCTCATGGTTGGGTAGAATAAATGCAGTAAAAAAGAACATTCTCTCCAAGCTCAAAAATATTCCAAATGGTACCAATCGCCCTTCCTCAGGCCTACTTTAGGAAGTTAAGGGCAATGGTATTAAATTATAAATGGGCACACAAACACCCGAGAAATGCCTGTGCAGTACTAACAAAGTGAACAGGGGGGATAGCTACTCTTAATTTTAAAAAATATTATCAGGCAATTTCTATAGCACGAATAGGGGGCTGGATACATAACAAGGAATGTAGGAGTTGGATGGAAATTGAGTGTGCACAAAGCAAGGTAGATTTGGGAAAAATGGTGTGGGTGCCACGAGTATATCAAGACTTGGCCAATAACACGAGTACATTAACTAGGAACACGTTAAGAATTTGGGACAGATTATGTAGATTATTTCACTGGGAATATAATGCAATGCTGATTTCATTCATGGACACAAATTATTTTAAACCAGGGAAAGAGGATTATTTATATTTTGTTGGATGGGAAAAAAAGGAGGTGATACAGTTAGATGTCATGGTAGTAAATATGTGTGTGTGTTTTTTTTTTTTAATTAACACAAAAATGGGGGAATAGGCCACCTGATAAATGGAGATACACACAATTGCAGCACTTTGTGCACTCTCTACTGCAGCCTCTGCGGGGAAGGGATAATATGAGGCCTATGGAGAAACTGTTTAGTTCCCCCAATTGTATTAAGCACAGAATATATAAGATCTTATTAGGGGAGACAGGCTGTATACCCACCCTATTTAGGGAAATGGGAACAGGAACTAGGACCATTTCAAGATGAGGAAAAAAGGAAGAAAGTGTTGAAATTAGCCTGTTACTCATCAGTTGATTTAAGCACAACAGAGATGTGTTACATTTGCGAGATGGTATCTCACCCTGCAGAGGTTCAGAGCAGAGACATCCTCAGCTTATTGGAAGGGATGCAGGGCTCCTGGGACCTTTGCGCATCTGTGGTGGGAGTGCACAAAGATCCAAGTTTTTTTAGTAGGCCTTGTCAGGCTAATTTACCAGATTACAGGAGACTGTGTCCAGGTAGATCCTTGGTGTTGTCTGTTTCACAACACAGAGAAAAAGGCGAGGATATACAGTATAAGAACACGTTAGTGCCCCACCTCCTGAACGCAGCTAAAGGCCTGATACCGGTATTTTGGCGGTCGCTAGAAGTCCCGAATATGAGAGACTGGGTGGATTGGGTGAGATTTATGGAGGAAAGCATGTATACAGTGGGGAACTCCTGTGTGAACTATCTGGAAATATGGGGGGGATTGGCTGAAGTTTAAAAAAAACGAGAATTATATAAAGTTCCCTAGGTGTTTGGGGTTGATAACAGAGACAGTTGGGGAGCGGAACCACCGGGGCATGAATTATGATGCAAGAGAAGGAGTTTGGCAGAGGACACAAGAGGAGGGAATTGGGTATTTATTTTTTTTTTTTGAGGTTGGGGAAGATTTGCTATTATAGAAGTTATTTATAATAGTCATATATGCTCGTTAATGATGCAATGACTTGATTTATGCCTTTTATATGCAGATGGCAATGTTAATATACAAAAATAAATAAATCTAAGTATTTACTTAACTCTAATCCTTCCCGCACCACCAAATACACTTTAATGAAGAGAACTTGCTTTCTGAAGACTTCTGGGAGTGTCCCTTTCCTGGCCCCCTACTGCAGGTCCCACCCACTGACACCAACATCACACCTGGTGACAATAGTAAGCATGAGAAAACATTGAGCATAGTGTAGAATTATGAGACAAACACTCCCAGAAGTTTAGGTTTCTGAAAAATCTTCAGGCAGAAATTTTATAAAAGTAGCATTTAGAAGCACAGTCATCTTTTATTCAGGACTGGAAGTGAAGAGAAACATCCACAGTGAGGCCGCAAGAAACTGCAAAAAACACTTTTTCTTTGTCTTCCTCATGTCAGACTACAACGCGTTAGCTCTACCCCTATGACCCACTTAGAACCACCTCTAACTAGCCCTTTACATCTTGGCCTGAAACTTTTTTTGTGCCAGGTTCAGCCTCTCCTAGACTGATGACCCTCCGTATTGGGCTGTAAATCTCCTATAATGGTGTACCCTTGACTAATCTTTCTCTCAGTATATATTACTGTTTAGAGCAAAGTGGAACTGTGACATGTGGCCATGCTTTGTCCTTTTTAAGTTTTATCTTATGCTTTGTACTCTTTAGTAGTCTCTTTGCTCCCACTTTCTCTTTCTGTTTTCAGCTGCATTTCCAATCACAGGCCAATCACAGTAGTAGGATCTTCCTGGTATCTCATGCCCTGCTGCACCTGTCTCTCTCTCTCCTTGGTGTCTACAAAGTCTTCTCTGTGTGTATGCACATACAGTAGATGATTATGTTCTATACCTCTTGCATGAGATTTCGGAGGAATATTGTCTTCTGGCGCAATGGGTCATGTACAAGTCCATCAGAAAAGAAGATCATCCCTTGGGGAAAGTTGTGCTGTGATAACCAGGAGACCACTCTTTGTTTCTGCATATCCGGGCGACCAGTGATATAAATTATTAGATAACCAAGATCTTGCCAGTGCCTGAAACAAAATACATTACACATATGAAAAAGGGAAGAGAGTTTTGTTTCTGTATCTTGAATCACCTCGGGTTCTTGATTCTATTTAAAATATAGGTTTTTAGCATTATATATGCTTTTCTAGCACAACCAAATATTAAGAGACTTTAATGGAAGTATTGTTACAGAATACTTCACCTGACTACATCCACTGCTCCGGCTCTTACTTTAGGATCACTACCCATGATGGAAACGCTGGCTGCAAATGATCCGTCAATGCTAAAAACAACACACTCCATTCCTGGGGGTAGCACTGTTAGGTAACTCTGTGCACTGCTCTGATCACCCCTATAGAGTAATAAGGAAATACATAAATGATAGGTAATATGAAGTTTTGACTTTAGATACCATTTGCATTTTATAGCATGAATACCTTATTGCGGTTTAGTGAAACAGCTATTGGATATTGCCAAGTGGTATAATATAAGTACTGTCTATGAAGGCTCTCACCTTACAACCATCTTGATGGGGTACACTCCTACACCCAGTCTCTTATCCTCTGGCACACTGTATGAGACTCGCCCACTGCTGTTAGATATTTCAGTATCAAAGTAAACCCATCTTCCACTAGATGGCTCAGTCATAATGAGAATGTCCACCTAAATAGGACAGAAATGGTAATTCTGTAAATATTTTTAAATAATATGAAGTTTTTTTTCTAAAGACTAGAAAAAAAAAAATAGACTTCAGCTTAAAAAGATTGTTTTTCACATTGCAAATACAATTTGTTCCAGCTATGTTCACTTTAGGTTCATCTATGCCAGGCCGAATTCCAGGCAAACAACTAAATACATAAATAGCTAAATATGTATACATGCTAGTTGTGGTATCTGCCAAAGGATTTGCAATTATGTTTATCTGATCTTTATGATCCAGTCACCCCTATCAGAATGAACAGTTATACCTTATATGTAAAGATGTAAAATGTGTTTGATACTGTATATTTGTATGGGGGTCCCCAAGAGGATGTTGTAAATCGCCCTAGTTCCCTCTTTGGACTGCCCTCTCTGTTAGTTGGATTTCCCCACTGGATAAAGAGAGTGCATCTGGCAGGCTTATTTACTAAAGCAAGAGAGAAAAGGCGCCAGGTCAGCAAGGGTTTTAACCAGACCTAAAGGTACTGCCGGGGAAACATTTGTGCACTGCATATCCTGTTCTTTTACCCCACCACCAGAAGCATCTGCTATGGACTTTATATGCTATTATCAGTTAGATTGATGTCTGCTTGTCAGTGGAGCGCTGCTTTACTTGCTGAATACAGCTTGGTTTTTTTTGTGTCTTATTCACTTAAGCAGTACCTAAAATACCAATATTATGCAAAGTGCAATAAGCTGTGACAATTAGACTTGAAAATCTCTGTGTAATTAAAAAAATGTCTGCAAACACATCAACAAGTCCCTTTGTTACATATCTTAGCCAAATTTGCAAACATTCTTTATGGGCATTTTAGACATAATAATTGCCACCATTAAGCTCTGGCCATGTAATTGGTGAATGCATCCCTTCTCGTTTCAATGTTTCTTTTTTAAATACTTCACAAATAACAATTGTAAGTAAACATAGTCTGTTGTACAGTAAGTTGCACATAATGAAACAATTGGGTGGGTACATATGTCATAATAGGGTGGTAGCAAAGGTGAACAGTATAAACATTATAGGAATTTCCTGATGCTTGGTAAAAGGTAAGGGTTTTGTCTTCCGCCCTGGACACCCCTTCTGGAAACAAACTGTGTCGGGAAAGGAGACAACCCTGTCCACCTTTAGTACTTTCAATGATTTGGGAGACTGCTACCCAACAAAAAAAAAGGAAACAAGGTATTAGGAAGATAAGAAGTTCAGAAAATAGAAGCCTCGACAATTATTCCTAAGTGAGAACTTTATCAATTGTATTGGTTATTCTTCCTGAGAAACCTATAGAAGGAGGTGATGTGGTAGTAACCCACAAAAACATGGGTAAGGATCACCTTGGTATATGAATGCACCCCTTCTATTTACTGAAGCTAGACACAGAATGTAACGGACCGTTTCAGCAGACAAGGGGTTAAAATCCGTTTAGGCGATATGCCCCTTTCTGAGAGACAGGCACAGCTACTGCAGAACACCAAACTCCCGAACTGGATACAAAATAGCACTCCAACCTGGAACCTCACGAATAGCTGCTAGCAGACAAACAGGAAAAGCATACATCAGCTTACACTCCTAGCAATCAGTCTCCAACAGCATACAGTGAATCCCCCCAAGAACGAGACAAAGCTCCGAGTTGAGGGTAAAACAGGAACAACAACAACATTTATTGGAAGAACACAGCACACTTTTATACAGAAATTGGAACATCCTTCCCCCAACAACCACTTTCCCATTGGTCAATTGCACAGTACCTGCAGTTCCCATTCAGGTCCTCTTTTAGCCATGCAAATGAGGAATTGAAAATGAGTCAACAGGGATTGGTCAGATAGCTTTGACCAATGCAAGGAGACAGAAGCCCCAGGGGGCAATCAATGTACACAATAGTCAGACACAGAACAATGGTTCCCTAACGAGCCCTCAATACACATTACTCTGAGTGTCAATACATCCCTTAGCAGACAACAGGTGAGGTCATTAGCACGCCTGACAATAGATGAATGGGGAGCCACCTTAGACAGCCCGTCTACTCAGAACTTCCTGTAATGACCATATTAGGAGTTGACTTCCTGTTCAGAGACCTCAGTGCAAATGGGAACAAAAATCTTCATATTACAAGGGAGACATTTTTCCTGAATATGACTGTCTCATTTGTAGTAGTCCAAACCATATTTTCAGTGTTCAACACCCTCCTGGTCACCCTGCATTCACCAAATCCATACGAATTAGAACCAGGGGCTGTTTGTTCGGTAGATAGAATCTACCGAACGGCTGTGCAGAAAGGGAGAAATAAATCCTTCTGCACCGTAAAATTAACCCTTTAGCTGCCGGTCCATAATCCAAAGGCAGCAGGCGGGCAACCAGGCTCCTCCAATGCAATGTGGCGAGGTTGATCTCGTCACACAGAATATTGAACTTTTGAAGATTTGTTAAGCAGCCATAGTACACTGATATGACTGATACATAGAAAATTAACAAGTATAGCAGTAGTAATGTTTCACTTAAAGTTTATGATGATCTAGGTGATAGGATCTACTTGATAACTTGCTGTGGTTGAATAGTAGATAATATAGGTGGCAAATACCTTTTCTCCTGTCAAGGCTACCATGTCAAGAGGACCATACATAAATCGTCCAACCAGAACCTGCAAACCACCCTCCACTGCAATCACATCATTGACTCGATGATTAGCTGTGACATTCTGAAAAAAATGATTTATTAAAGGTGAAAGAGCTGTTCTCATAACTATAAAACCCATAAATAGATTCATCATGTAGGCACATATCTATCTACAATTGCGCTCATACACTTCTATACTTCTGGCAGATATGGTAAGATGTGGACCATTTTTAAGAAAACTTCAAGTGACATTCAAACATCTGGGGCATCTTCAAAGGGAATGTTTCACCTCTCTAAAATAAATGGAGGATGTCCTCTTCCAAGATGTAGCCTGCAATGCTACACTCTGAGGAGAGAAACTCTTTGCCAAAATGTCCTGATGGTTACTAGTTCCTCCACACTGGAAGCATTGCTTCAGGAGGAAAACCTATGACCATAGGCTGCCCACCTCTTCCACAACATAATGGAAAGGGCAGGCAGCAGCAAATGGAAAAGGAAACATGTGCTGGCAGTTAGGTAGCATATAGAACCACAGTATATGGCGCTTTTTCAGCAACACCGTCTAGTATAAAAGCAACTCTCTTGCCACACACACTCTGTCAGCTCCCCCTATTCCAGATTTCTCCAATGGTAACTAGCAAAAGGCTACTTGGAATTATGACTTTTATAGGGAGAGGGCTGGAACATAAGAAAAATTCCATTCATTGCCCTTCTAAGCCACATGGCCACATTTTAGAGTTCAGGAAGTACATTATTGGTAAGTGGTTGCTAATGCAGCAAGAGGACGCATTCATTTACCATTTTCCCCAACTTTAAATGGTTTGGATAGCAGAAAGGCAGAACTAACAACATTAAGGGAGATTTGTCAAGTAATCTTATATTTGGATTGTCAAAAATAACTATCCTTTGTATTGATATTACTGTTGCTATCGCTAATGTTATTAAATGTGTATGCTTTGACCATAGATCTCCTTTAATATATAGGGCATAATGAGCTAACAGCAAGTTTCTCCAGAAGCGCTAAATTCATTCAACCCAAGGAATCACAGCCTTATGAGTATCTTTTACTCGTGTTACCCCATATGTAAAGCAGCCAACTGCCTTTCCAAAAGTTCATAGACCATTAAAATTTTGAACCAGCAGTTTGGTTTTCTGCAAATTTTGTGAGCAGAACTATTTCCATGTCCCTTAGATGTGGGCACTAAATCTTTTTTTGAACATCATCCCTCTAATGTGTCTAGTTATTTATTACATACAGTATATGTTGCCATGTTGGCCCTAGAAGACTGAAATATTTTTTTTACATCCGTAGTTCTTCTTTCCTGGTGCCACTACATGTCAGGATACTTGCCCCATCCTGCCTCACTGGATTGTAGTTACAAGAATGGGGTATGCCCTTATAGTTATCATTAATCCTGTGCGTGGGTAGATGAATGGAGCTATTATGTATGCTTGAAAGTATTGGCAACAGGAAAATAAATTTGCAGTAAGTATGAAATAATTTAACAGTTCTGGAACAACAGAATTTTAGTTGTTGCCTGAACATATAAATCAAACTTTAGGAAAGCAGAAAAACAAAATTCAGTTGGAGATGTGAGTTGGGTAACATACACGCAGTTTTACGTGATTCCTCTTTCGAAGCCATTTCTCTTGCCGACTGGAAGGACTCATGTTCATCGAGTCAATGCCCTCCTCCTGCTGTATCTGCACACTCTCATACCTCATCAGCTGAAAGACAGTGAAGACTGATTAAAGGGAGTATTGATGTCAAAACCATAGCCAAATGAATCACAGCTGAAGGATGATCAATAATTAAACTCTTTAGGCAGATATACAAGAATAAACCGGAATGTGGTGTCTAACCACTAGTTTTGATCATTACAGTGCATAAATAACAGACAGTAAAATAGAAGTGTTTATTCTGTGATCTGATGCACCAGCAGCTGAAAGGTTCACGTAACAGATGAAGATTATAAATATAGTAAAGTGTAGCACTTATACTCTGCTGAATGTGTACGAAGGATTTCAAAAATATAGCAGCAGAGTAATTTAGTAAGTAAACTGTGAAAAATGACCATTGGTCTACATTAAAGTGGTTCAAAGGGCTCAAGCTTCTAAATTAAATAACAAACATGTTATACTCACCTGCATTGTGCAATGGTTTTGAACTTCCTCTTCTGGGGTCTCTCACCAGCACACTTGGCTCTGTCTCTTCTGTGTCTGCCCCCCACAGCAAGTGCTTGCTATGGGAGCAGACGTGCAAGCTTGGTCTCAAGCCAGGCTCTGTGCATCTATTGACACACACAGTGCTGCTCGGCCCTGCCCCCTTCTCCCTCCTCACAGGATTTTATTGACAGCAGTAAGAGCCAATTGTTACCACTGCTACCTCTGTGTCTGTGAGGAGAGAGAGAGCAGCAATTCTGTTCTCTACACAGTGCTGGATCAAAAGAGGGGCCAGGTCAGTATTGGGGGGGGGGGGTGGCTGGCATTAGCTGATACTGGAAGGCGTGTTACCTTAATGGATTAAATGCATTAAAGTGACAAACCTTTAGCATTTTGATCCAGTTTAGATTTACTTTATTAAGGCACATAAGATATTTATTTGCCTCATTTATCTTAACAGGTCCGCAGATACTCAATTTTCTTTGCCAGTCAAGTTAACAGGTTGTTTGAACAAAATATAGAGCCCCCTCATAATTCAGACAAACATCAGGGCCTTTCATGATCAAATCTTAAAGCCAAATTGAACTCTCAGTTTAAATCAGCTAGATATATTCCAAATGCTTTAAAACAAAAGGTGTTCGAAATCTAACAGATTATTTTTTTTTTTAAAGCAGTTCATGCTCTCCCTGGTTTTGTACACTCCAGCCACGCAGCAAACTACCTAGCTGAAGAAGATATATTGGAGCTCTAGTGGCGTGCCCCTTTATCCAGATTCAGGTGCAAGTCCCTTTAACTCAACTCCCCACAATCCTCTGAGCTCCCAGCATCCCCTGAGCTCCTGGACACGCCCAGGGAGTATAAATACCAGCTCCTCCCAGCTTCCTGTTTTTAGAGAGATCCTACCTGATGGGACAGCAGTGACCTACCTACCTGCCAAATGATTCTGTCTATTCAGTCCTTGAGATTTACACTGACTTTTTCCATACTGCAGTTAAGCAATACAGTGCATTCCAAGCCTATGCATGTACATTTAAGGAGCAGCAGTTCCTACGTCTACTCTCTCTTCCTTCTACTTCTTGTATTAGAAAAAAGGTACTTTTTAATGAATATAAGACTGCAATAAAACAGAAATCCTTTTCCTGAAGTACAGTAAAGAACACAGTATTTTTTAACCTGGTTTATGTTGCCAGCTTCCAGTGATTAGACACTGGCAAAAATAAATCTACAGCGACATCCCCTAAATAACCTCTCCCACCCCAAGCTAGCCTAATATTTGTAGCATCGAATACGGAGTTTAAACAAAAAAAAACATAAGGGTGGGACTAGTGTCCTGTACTTTTCTCCAAAACATTGATTTTACTGGTAATTTAAAAATCCTATTTTCTTTTCTTAGTCATGCAGTACAGGACACAGTGGGCTCCATTCACAAGGCTGTATTTTTCTCTTCAAAAATTTTGAGATAAAATAGTTCATAGCATTTTATCAAAAGTTTTTTTGCAATTCACCAAAAAAGACTACTAAAATACCACATGCGGTATTTTATCTCATGCGATATCCAGTGCGATGGATACAGTGGAGAAGAAATAGAACCCTTGACAGTTTTTTTTTGCTAATAAAGAGTTAAAATGGTTTAAACCGTAGACATATGCCAGCTCAAGTCAGTGCAGTCCCTGCAGCATATGCACTGTATTAATACAAAAAGGAAAAAAGGTGACTAGAATGCCAATCCAAGGGAAGCTTCTTTCACATGACACACGTGGTGTATCACAAACAACTAAGTTCAATTAAGTAAATACAAAATATCTTTAAAATTGTCAAGTATTGAATGAAAATACAGTAGTTAAAAAATTACGCACATATATAAATATCCTTCTTCCGTCAATAAAATAAAATACAAATTGTCTTTTTTTGAGGAAGAAGGATATTTATATATGTGTGTAATTTATGATTCTATTTTACCCTGGTAACCTCTGGAGGAACTCTAGACATCCATTGATCCCTGGTTAAGAAATTCTGCTTTAAAGTCATTTTTGCTGTGATATTTGGCAAAGTTATTGCTATATCTTTGGACGGGTCAGTTTTTTCCTGTTAGAGAATAGCCATTGCCATTCTCTGATGTTCCTGAAAGTGTCACTCTGGTATCCATCTGTCAAACCTTCAAATTGAGGACACCCCTCTCCTACTAGAATACTTGTCTATTCAAGATCCCATTCTGTCTTGCCATGAATATTTGAGCCAAATATATCTGTAAAAATAATTGTGACCAAGTAAAGTATTCCCACTACATATGACATACGCAGTGTAAAAAGTTTGGTGAATGGTTCAACATCTCAACGGCAATATGGGTCAGGTGCGCAAAGGGACATGGCTATTCAGAGACACATTGAGAAGTGCTACCTAGCGTGGAGTACACTTTTCTGTCAGGATAAACCCACTGCAGACAGTCTAACGTAGTCAGTGGGTCTCAGTGCAATGGAGCATTGAGTTAACATCATGTTCTGCTACAAACTGGGGAAAACTGCGATAGAGACGCATGAAATTTTAGTGCAAGTGTGGTTCAAACACTTTCAAAATGGAAAGAAAACGACATTTATGATTTTTAAAAAAGCCACGCTCGGGTCGGCCATTCAAAAGCATAACCCCAGACATGATCGAGAGAGTGTGACAAATGCTGGCATGAGATCAGCGACTGACTCTACGATTAATGGCGGAGGAATTGGGCATTAGCAAGGACTCGGTGCACACCATCATCCACAAAGATTTGGGTAAGCAGAAGATTTGTTCCTGGTATGTGCCACACAAGCTGACAGAAGAACAGAAAGCAAAATGAATAGAAACCTCTGGAGATTTCATTACCATGTGTGACCAGGGTCCATCCTTTCTGTGAACCATCATCACAGGGGATGAGACCTGTGTGACAATTCTTGGCTCTGTGTGGCATACCTGTTCTTGATCATTCACCGTACTCCCCTGATCTGGTGCCTGCAGACTTCTTTCGATTTTACTGCCTGAGCTTCATGAAAGGAGCACATTTTGCAGACCTTGGTGGCAATCCAAGAATGTGTGACAATGGTTCTGTGATCGATTTCTAAAGAGGCCTTTGCTGACAGTTTCCAGAAGCTTTATGAACGTTGCCAAAAGTGTGAAGGTTGTCAATTATTTTGAAGGCCAATAAAAGTATTTTATATCTTCTGTTTTGATTGTTTTCTGATACCATTCACCAAACCTTTTATACACACCTTGTATGCCCTAACAAGGGATAAGACCATTGTGATATCCATGTACATTGTATTATGTTTTGATTGAATGGGAGGATTGCAGAAAAGACTGAGGACTTTGCAAGTGCAGTTACTCCAGAGCTTAGTAAATGAGGGGGATCCCTGCTGGCTTCTATCATCCAATCATGTGCAAGCAAAAACTTTTTTTTTTTTTTAATTTTCCTTGCATGTGATTGAGAATTCTTTGTAAAGTGAAGCTTTACCTCATTTACTAAGCTCTGGAGCAACTTGCAGAGTGGAATTATAGGCACACTTTTTTAAAAATTTTGGATAGAGTAAGGGGGGGGGGGGGTTATAACTCCTGTCAGCTTTTTTTGCCATCTGTGTCCCATTGGAAGATTTCCCCTCTAACACATTTATGGGTACAACAAAATTTGGGATTTTCTTTTACCTTTACTTTCAATGATAATGGTAAACTGGGCAAATATTGAGAGAGTGAATCTCCCTAACAGGGGCACAGACAACAATAAAAACCTAGCAGGTGTTCTAATCCACCTCCTCTCTATCTAAAACTATGAAAAAGTTTTCCCTTTAGTTATAGTTAAAGTGATTGTAAAGTCTCATTTTTTTTTTTTTTAATAACAAATATGTTATACTTACCTGCTCTATTCAGTGGTTTTGCACAGAGCAGCCCGGATCCTCCTCTTCTCTAGTCCCTTTTCAGCTCTCCTGGCCCCTCCCTCCTTTTGAGTGCCCCTACAGCAAGAAGCTTGCTATGGGGGCACCCGAGTTAAGTCACAGCTCCCTGTGTCAATTCAGACATGAAGCTGTGACCCGGCCCTGTTCCCTCTCTTAGCTGTTTCAGCTAATGAGGGGAGTCCCAGGCAGCTTAGACACTCCTGCAACATCGCTGGACAAAGATGGGCTCAGGTAAGAATGAGGGGGGCTGCTGCACACATAAGGTATTTTTTTCTGTTAATGCATAGAATGAATTAGGATAAAAAAAAAAACATTCTGCCTTTACAAACCCTTTAACCACTTTACCACCAGAGGATTTTCCTGCTAAAAGACCAGGGGTTTTTTTGCGATTTTTTACTGCGTGACTTTAACGGACAATTGCGCGGTCGTGCGACGCTGTACCTAAACGAATTTCACGTCCTTTTTTTTCCCACAAACAGAGCTTTCTTTTGGTGGTATTTGATCACCTGTGCGATTTTTTGATCATGCGCTATAAACAAAAAAAGAGCGTAATTTTTGCAAAAATAACAATATTTTTCACTTTTTTTTATATGAAATTCCCCCCCAAAAAAATGTAAAAATCAAAATTTTTTAACATTTTCGGCCAATTTGTTTTACGCTACCTATGTTTGGTAAAAAAAATCGCAAAAAGCGTATTTTGATTGGTTTGCGCAAAAGTTATCGCGTTTACTAACAAAGGGAAAGATTTTTGTCATTTTTGGTGTTTTTTTTTTTTAACGAGTAATGGCGGCGATCTGCGATTTTTTTTGCGGTACTGCGACATTGCGGCGGACAGATCGGACCCTTGACTGACATTTTTGACACTTTTGGGGGTACCAGTGACATTACTGCAGTAATCAGTGCTATATATATGCACTGTTACTGCAAAAATGACACTGGCAGGGGAGGGGTTAACTGTATTGGACAGGGAGGGGTTAAGTGTGTCCTAGGGGCGTGCTTCTAACTGTAGTGGGACATTGCTATTGGTGTAAAAACAAAGATCAACGGTTCTACATAGTAGAACCGTCTGATCTTCATTTTTACACAGGGAGAACTGACAGGCGGCTTGTTTACATAAGCCGCTCTGTCTTTCTCCCGCTGTACCGGCAATCGTAGTGTGACCGGCGGACATCGGGTCCGCCAGTCACACTCCCGCACTCCTCCGTGAACGAGCCTCGGCGGGCGCGCGCTCGTCCGCTATTGGCTCTAGAAGGAGTGACAGGCGAGCGACGTAGACCTACGTCACTCTGCCTGGCCGGGGCCGACTGCCGCAGTAAATATACTGTGAGCAGTCGGCAAGTGGTTAAGTAAGTCAACCAATGATTTCCATATTAGTTTATATGCAATACTTACAAAACTGCAAGGTCCACCCTAAATGCTCTCTAATAACATATAACCTACCACTGTGCCTCAGAACTAAAGGTCAGATGATTATAGAGTAATTCAAAACTGAAAATTAGTTTAGGTGAATCAACAGACTCTTACTAAGAGTGGACTGGATATCTGGGAACCCCTGCAGCCGGACAGAGATTTGTTTACTGATGTCCAAACCGGAAGTGATGTTTCGAAGCTTTGAGAGGAATAGCTAAGACACAGGGATTGTCTTATTTGACCCACCTCAACCACGATCTGCCAGCGGCATCTGTTGATTCATCTGCCAGTATATTATTCATGAAATGTGAGTTTCATTTATTTGAATAAAAGTTTAAAAGGTTTCTACGGTATCACGATATGGATATCTTCTGTTTTTCCTTATATCTGTGTTACACCATTATGGAGTGCCATTAGTGGGTGGATATCGCTTGGTATCACCAGTAAACCTTTAAGAGGTTTTCCTGTCTTTTGTGGCTGGATATGCAATTATTTGGCATGTATCTGGAGAGCTAATAACCAAGAGGGAGCAGTGACACACATTCACATGGTGTGGTGAAAAGCTAACTTCAGAAGTGTCTCCTATATGAACTTTTACATTTTTTAATATTTTCTTTTTTCTAATATAGACTTTTTTTCTATCAAGATATTAATCATGTAATCACTTTTCTCATGGGTGATCTTTGTTATGCAACAATGTTTACTACTATTAATTGTGTTTCAAGGACATGTTTTTATTATATGCAATACTGTTGAGAGAACTGATCCAAAGGGCAGAGACTACTCAAAATTGGCTATTATATTTTTACATTCCTTAAATACAGAATGCCTGGACCATTATGTATTTACCACATGCATTTAATTATTTATTTCCTTTTGTTAATTGGCTTCAAGCCCTTTTCATGTGGTATTTACTAACAGTTTTAAGCATTTTGCAGTAACTACCGCAAAACGGTATAGTGAATTGACAATTGCAGGATCGCATGCGATATTTAGGGAAAATGTGTCTGAACACTTACATACCACATGAAATCTGGTTCTGTGAATGGAGCCCCTAATTCTTTAACCATGGGATATCCAAAAGCAGTACAACTTAGGGTTGAGCAACCCAAACTCTACCAAGCTAATGTGTCAGCAGGTCAAGGAAGGGCTTGATAGAACCAAAATCACCTTCTACCTGAAATTGGTTAGACAATCTGAATAGTAGAAGCTGAAAGATAAACTCAGGGAGAGAAGAAGCCAGTGTCACAAACAACCTTGTCCCTAATGAACAAAAAATGCACCTTACTGGTGAATACTGCCAACTTAGAACTCAGAGCGTAAGAGCAGTGGGGGCAAAAAGGCAATTCCGCCAATAAGACCAGGCAGAGAAAAACTTCCAATCTAGTCCCTAGTCCAATTCTAGGGACAGTTCCAAATTCAGACCAAAAATCAGGCCCACAGAATCATAGGGAAACATTTGTATTCCCTGTACCAAGGCTCACACCAAGGAGTCAGGATGATGTGGCTCCCAAAGGGATATGCCATGCTAAGAATAGACCCTTATATGCCCCACACTGATTCAGACCAACTTGAGAGGTTAGGATCCATCCCATGGCATACAGCCTGTAAGTGATGTTGATTTCACACCAAACTAAGAAACTATACAGGAGTAAAAACAGACTTGATAAGAAGCTCCGAAAGTGTAGGTTAGAAAGCGATGACCCTGGGGAATCAGCAGAATATCTATTGTGAAGGCTAAGGTATCCCTAAGCCTGGAGACAATTTAGCGCAGTTTCTGGCCAAACCTGGAAACTAGAAGGGTCCCATAGGGTGTCCCCCAATCACAACAGAGGTCTTAAACTCCTCAGAGTGGGGATCAGTCTGCAGGGACCGAATGTGGACCACGGAGGAAGTACGATTGCCACGTTTTCCACAAACAGAGTGGTCAGGGAATTCCTTCCCAGGTCAGAGGCAGATCCACTTCTTTATTATTAGCAGTTCGTCCAATTTTTCCCTTATGGTTGATGTAAGCCATCACGATGGCAAAGTGCAGAAGTCCTTGGTACAACAGGGGCAAAGAGAAATAATTAACAAGGGGTACTTACAAACCATGCAGAGCAAGAAGGTAAATGTGTGACAAAGAATCAAAGGCTGCCCTACAATAGCGACATAGTGAGACGTTATCAACAAAGACTACTCACAACCCACTGCAGAGCAGGAGAGGTAATGGCATGTGTGAACAAGCCACCATAAGCATAATAGTACAGAGTGAAACACTATCAAGCAAACATACTCACAGTCAGTGACATGTTAAGTGACTAAGTCACCATAGGACACTGTACAACAGTACATATAGAGGAATTACCCACAAAGTAACATGGGGAGTCTTGTATTGCATAAGAGAGCAATGGCCTTTCATGACTAGGGCACCACAGACAGCAGCATGATAAGTTACGCAGTGAGACCCCTAGACCCAGCTGTACATCTGCCAAGTACAGTGCGGAAGTTTCCTCAGATGTGACACCATCTATACAAGCTATTTATGGCTACTGGAGCCTAAACAGCATCCTCTGAAGCACACAGAATCAGTCCTCTGCACATGAGGAGTACAAATGGCATGCATATTCAGTCTCACATACAGCCCCTATTAGCCATAATTTACTCAACAGTAAAAATGGCATCAATATACAGAACACGTGTCTTAGCCAGTATATTTGCCTATGGCTGTGAAACAAAGTGTTGCAGCTAGCTTTCCCTTAGACCCCAGAGAATAAAAGCACAGCACACTGGGCCCAGGGAAGGACTGACTTTAACAGCTCCATCCAACCCCAAAGTAGTTCTGAGGGACAGCACTCGATCGCAGGCAAGCCACTTCCCTGGACCAAGTGCCAAGGTAAGCATCCACTCAGAATACAGTGCCCTAAGCAACATTACAAGCCAGCCCAGCATCTTCATCCAAGAGGTTACAGTTCTTAAAGCTCACCATCTGAAACAGTCCCTTGCTGACCTAAGGGGCCATCGTTGTTGACTCTTACATTCAGGAATGGTACAGTCTCATGCACTGATCAGCAAAATCTCCAGGAATAGTGTAACATGGCTGTGACTGCACAGAAAATAATAACAGGGATAAGTATTAAAGTGAGAGTGAGCAGAATGCCACAAGAGCTGGATGGTGGTGCAATAACAGATGTTAGAAGGTCCCTATGGAGACAGTAGCAGAAGTCATATTAGGCATAAGTGTATCAGACCTCCCAAACTGCAGGGGCCAGTTTCCAAAGAAGGCAAGACCTCCTCCCCCAACACTGGAGCAATTGATATGTCATACGCATTATACGACTAAGTGATGGGAGATTGTCAAAGTGTCTCCTGTCAATAATTGCAGTAAAATGTAGGTTACTGTCACATTTTTGCTTTGCAACTCCTGTGAGGTCCACTATTTGTAATGGGTTGGCTTGGGCTCTGTTTGCTACCCAACTGACTGTCAGAGACTGTAGTTGTATGTGTATGAGGAATTGAAACCCTTCTCAGACAACATCCTGCTTCTGTGTGCATCTATGTGCTTGAAGCTGAGTGACATACACATATAAATAGCCACCATGTAACTATGGTATGGATTAAATATTAAATCATGTTATGTACTAGAAAAAGACATGTAATGGGTCTCTACATCAGCCTCCTGTGCTGCGCAGCAGCACATTAAACTGGATTAGGATACTGCAAGTAAATACCAACTCTACTAAATTGCACAATGCTTTCTAACACTGAGAGCTTCCAGTCAGAATAGGAGAGAAGAGCTATGACCTCATTAGTGTGCTGATTCTTGTTCATTGTCAGTTCACAGGCTGGAGAATTTCTCATCAACAGTGTATTCTGCAGAGAGGTCTCTGGGTGTGCAAGACCTTGCCATATTGTATGGCAGAAATGTCTGGATCATAGGAAGACATACAAATCCTTTGGAAGTTGAAACAGTTTGCATATGTGTGTAGATATGCATCTAGCTTTTTGCCCGAAGTTCATCTTCTGGGTGTCAAATTAGTCACTTTGCACAATAGAGTTCTATCCTCTCCAGCCCTCCCTTATCACAGAAAAAATTAAAACCAGAACTTAACTAGCTTTTCAGATAAGCAATAGATACAGTTTAATAGTTCAATTCAACTAAAAGAGATTAATTTATTCTTTGTTGATTCAATTATATTTCATTTCTATTTGCATCACTTAGGTTTTGTTCAGAAATTACTTAAAATGTTTTTTCTCAATACCATGTTAAAAGTATAATTTAAAAAATGCCAAACAGGCATACTTAAAAAGATATTTCAAAAGTTAAACAGCACTTTATCTTGTCTGAAGATGTATTTCTACTAACAAAGTTTAAAACTATGTTCTGTTTTCAATAAATGCTGTTTTACCTGTCTCAAAATAAAGGCCACCACATCTGTTGACTCCCAGTAGCTGGCATGGAAAAGATGAGGCAATGCCACAGTTGGGAAGGCAGTGAGCACATCAGGACAATATAAAGCATAGTCAATACGCTTTGTTCCCCACCAGTTAGCTGTAACTATAACCATAAAAGACAAAAACAAAATGATTCAAATTGTTGGAAACTGTTCATCCCTGCTGATATCTGTTTAAACAAAGAACAATAACACATTGAGAAAATTTAAATGATATTTCAATTTGTGGTTCAAAAAGCAAATTTCTCCTGCAAAACTCTCATTTGAACCTTGGGTGGGTTGGCTCTATTCTAAATTAAACTATGGAAGATGAAATAATTTTGACCAAACGTTTCTGTATTTAGGCCCCTTTCACACTTGTATGACTCCAAAGTTGCGCCAACTTTGGAGTGACACTTTGACGCAACTTGACGCAACTTTGAATAGGTGCAACGTGGATACGACTTTGGCTTTGACCATTTTTAATGGACAACTATTGCACACAAGTTGCATTGTATAACATTCTGGTATGACTTTCAAGCAACTTCTGAGGGTAACATTGAAGTCTATGGCACTCAAGTTGCATTAAAGTCGGACCAAAGTAGTGCATGAACTACTTTGAAGTTTCTGCAACTTTAACCACTTCAATACAGGGCACTTTCCTCCCTTCCTGCCCAGGCCAATTTTCCCCTTTTAGCGCTGTTGCATTTTGAATGACAATTGCGCGGTCATGCAACACTGTACCTACACCAAATGTATGTCATTTTCCCCCCACAAATAGAGCTTTCTTTTGGTGGTATTTGATCACCTCTGGGTTTTTTCCTTTTTGCTAAACAAATAAAAAAAGCCCGAAAAGTTTGAAAAAAAAAAAAGTTTTTTTGTTTATGTTATACAATTTTGTAAATAAATAAGTTTTTTTCCTGCACTGATGAGCACTGATGAGACTGCACTAAGGAGGCACTGATGGGGTGGCACTGATGGGGTGGCACTGATGGGGTGGCACTGATGGGGTGGCACTGATAGGCAGCACTGATATGCGGCACTGATATGTGGCACTGATAGGTAGCACAGATATGCAGCATTGGTGGGCACTGATAGGCGGCACTGCTAGGCACTGATAGGCGACATTGATGGGCACTGATAGGTGGCACTGACGGGCACTGATAGGTGGCACTGACAGGCACTAATGGGCACTGATAGGCGGCACTGATCGGCACTGACGGGCAGCACTGATGGGCACTAATGGGCACTGATAGGCGGCACTAGTGGGCAGTGATGGGTACTTGTGGGCAGCACTGATAGGGAGGGCACTGGCGGGCAGCACTGATGGGGAGGGCAATGGGGGGCTCCCTGAGCCCTGATTGCCATCCCTGGTGGCCATAGTGGGCATCCCTGCGGTCATAGTGGGTATCCCTGGTGGTTCTAGTGGCATCCCCTCCCCCCGAGGGTCTGCACTGGTAATCAATGATTTGATTACCAGTGCCGACCCCCCCCTGTCAGGGGAGCCGCCGATCGGCGTTCCTTTACTCGTGCCTGTCAGGCACGAACTAAGGAAAGCCGATCAACGGCTGTTCCTGTTTACTATGTGACCAGCCGTGATTGGACACGGCTGGTCACATGGTAAAGAGCTACGTCAGTAGTCTCTTTACCGAGATCGGAGATGCAGGGTGTCAGGCTGACACCTCGCATCACCGATCGCCACTCTGCGCGCCCCTGCGGGGCGCGCAGAGCTGTATTATCCTGCCACCGTCATATGACGTCCGGTCAGGATAATAAAACCACATTCCCGCCGTCAATCTGTTATAGGGCGGGCGGGAAGTGGTTAAGTTGCGCATATATGAATAGGTATCATTGGAAAACACAGGGAACAACATGTCGTGCAACTCTGATGTCCAAAGTTGCATGACAAGTTGCACAAGTGGGAAAGGGGCCTTAGACTGTTCCCATTTAACCAATTGTGTGAGCAGCATCATAAAACATAATCGTGTAGTTGGCTTTCCCTTAGAAATAGGTTTGAAGGTTGACTTACCGTTCGCAATCTTTGCTGATGGCAGGCTTTCTGAAGAACTAGACATCTCACTGTTCATGCTCACTAGGTTGGATCTTTTATCTTTTACCTGGGTGGGTGTGGATACATCGGATAATGCAGGAGTCTCTGTAGAGGGGGAATTGTTGCTTGTGGAATTTTCAACAAATTCTGCACTACATGCTTGAATGGCATCCACTGGGGAAAAAAAGGGAAAGCATAAAGTACTCTGCAGTCACCCTTTACCAATAACAAGCAGTAGCAACATGAATGAACATTTTTATTCAGAGTGTATTACATAATTTAGCTTAAACAGTTGTTGAAGAGAGAGCTCACCTTTGTGCCCTTACATAATCTTAATTTAGGCAGTACTGTGACTTAGTGATAGAAATGTTGTTTTGAAAAGCTGATGTTCTGGGTTTAATGCAGACAACGAATACAAATTTTGTATTTACCATATAATGTAATGGGTGATATTACAGTTAAAATACAATTCAATACAAGAGGGTTAGGGGAGCCCTGATCATGAGAACTTACAATCTAATAGCAGCATTCCTTCTAAAGCTCTTGTTTAAACAGCCATATTCTATTTAATGTGTAGGGGCAATACAATTACCAAAACCTAAGTGCATAACCGTACATTTTCAGCAAGTGTATTTGTAGGTAGATATAAAAGTTTTCCATTGAATAATTATGTATTAATTTTGTACCCTCCTGTATTATAGCATGGAGATAAAAGAGACGTTCGATTACATTAAACATCTAACACATGGAAATTGGTGTTTGAAAGAGAGCAAGTGAGAGAGAGAGAGTCCAGAAATGGTCTTATTAGTGAGCTACTGCTCCTTTACCATCCAATCACAGTTGTGACCAAGCTTGACTGCAGTAGAAAAAAGTAAGTGGTCAGAATATGGGCTACTGGAAGGTGTTTTGGATTGAAAATTCTGGATTGAATTTATGAAAAAAAACCCAAACAAAAAAAATATCAACATTTTAACCAGGGCTGGAGATGCTAGTAAAATTGCATTGGTGGACAATGTATTATCCCAGTCTATATTCTTGCTACCCACATTTCAATCGTATGAAGCTCTAAAAGCCTTATTGATCATCAATCCGTTTGAAGTGTCTTATTACATACATCAAGATTTTGTACAGCTCAAACTTTACAAAACTGAGAACCCTATGAATCCATTTAAAGGATTCTTAGTGCTCAGTCATTTTTTACCAATAACTGTGCTTCAGCTAATAGTAGCTCCCAATCCTTTGTACCAAAATGGAAGGAATAACTAGAGTCCAGTGTATCCTGTGAGCTGAGAACTGGCAAGATATGTAGAATGCAACCCTCTGTTCTGTTAATCCAGTGGTATTGGAATCTATACATGATTACAGCAATGGTACTATGAAAAAAAGTACGGTATGACAGGAGTCAGATACCAACCAGAAAAACTAACTTTATTGGCTCAAGATGGGAGACCAAACAAAAATATAAAACATAATAAATATACTTTTAAACAATAAAATAAGATTTAAGAACATAGGTGTAGACGCCCCCAAAGTATCATATGTACTCTACTTAGGGTACCGGAAGTCTATCCACATATAATAGGTCTAATAGAGTAGCTAGTTGCAAAGACTGAATGCTTCTGGTAGCCAGGTCTGCCAGGTCAACATTTCACCAATTCTCGGCTTCTTCAGGACCCGATATGGCATAGCAGAGCAGCAATCTCTGTGGTGGATCATAAAACGTAAACTAGCATAACCTGGGGGGCGGGCACAGGGGCACCAGAGCCCACCCCCATGGTGGAATCCCACCAAGGCAGCAGAGGACTGAATTAATATAGCACCATAGAATGAGAAGATACCAGCAGACCATAGGATAGTTGGTATATAATGATATCAAGGTATCCAAATGCTGAGATTGGTATTTAGGGTCAGCAAACTTGTCACTAATTAGATGAAAAAAGTCCATGTATTAATGTCAAGGGGCCAAGAGACATATATATGCCAGTAACTGCCAATAAATGCCAACATTGCGGCCTTGCAGGTAGTGTTGGCAGTTCACTAATTTTAGTTATGTAAGTAGTGTTTATACTTACCTCTTGTAACAAACTCAGTGAAAGTTTCAATAAAATTATTAAACCATAAAATCCGGCTGTTCAAAATGACGAATCTTTCGGCAGGTCAGACAGGTTACGCATTGCATTTAAACTATGCAATTAGCTGTTAAAATTTAATTTAATATTTCTAAATAAACCTTTTAAAAATGTATTTGAAACAAGTACAGCGTTTTTCAGATAGAGCACACAGATCAGTATTTTTTAATTACCATAATTATAACAATTTTATTTAAATTTCCATTTCTTTACAACTACCCACTACACTTTACACCTACAATTAGAATGATAAATATATTATTTACAATACAGTTGTTTTAAAGAGAAAGTATAAGTTAGGTAACCTGTACTTATTTCCGCTGCAGCATTTTCACCTGAACAAAAAATTTTAATGTTTGACCACTGGAGAATGCACACATCTACAGGATTGCTATCTACCGTATATACTCGAGTATAAGCCGACCCGAATATAAGCCGAGACCCCTAATTTTACCACAAAAAAGTGGGAAAACTTATTGACTCGAGTATAAGCCTAGGGTGGGAAATGCAGCAGCTACTGGACCCAACTGGACCACCACAAGACACAAAACAGGGGCTGCGGGCATTGTACAGGAGATGGCGCAGGTCATAGTACAGGCATTGCACAGGTCATGGTAAGGGCATGGCACAGGTCAGGGCACAGGTGATGGTACAGACATGGCACAGGTGATGGTATAGGCATTGAACAGGTCATGGTACAGGCATGTCACAGGTCATGGTACAGGCATGGCACAGGTCATGGTACAGGCATGGCACAGGTCATGGTACAGGCATGGCACAGGTGATGGTATAGGCATAGCACAGGTGATGGTATAGGCATGGCACAGTATGTACAGGCATGGCACAGTAGGTATAGGCATGGCACAATAGGTATAGGTATGTCACAGTAAGTTCAGGCATGGCACAGTATGTACAGGCATGGCACAGGAGATGCAGTGCTGTGGGCATGGTAAAGGAGGATGTCCTGTACCATGCCCGCAGCACTGCATGAGGAAATGCAGGGGCTGCGGAGGAGTCTCACTTACCTGTCGGTGAGGCGCTGTCTTTGATCTAAAAATCGCGGCACCGCCAATACGTCACCGCAAATGCGTCGCCAATTCTCAGGAAAGGTCAAACACGTTCGGCTATTCCGGGGCACTATAGCCAGTGACTCGAGTATAAGCCAAGGGGTGCATTTTCAGCATGAAAAAACGTGCTGAAAAACTCGGCTTATACTCGAGTATATACGGTAATTTCCTGCCAAATGAATTAATGTTGATAACAACCATTCCTATGGTCACCACTGCTAACCTTTGAGTATGCCCTCTTTAACTACCAATTGTCTTCAGGCTTTTATCCAGGTCTTTACCCATGTACAAACATTCTCCAAAGTCCTTGCAACATGGTCCACTGGACCAAGCTATTAAAAAGAACATTATCAAATGCTTTTTCATCCAAGTTGAAAATTAAAGCTGATTTAGACATGACTGATCTTTGATACACCCATGCCAGTTCACTGCTGTTAGATTGTTCTAATCTATATATTTTTGTATTTCTCTTTAAAATGTTTTCAAATAATTACAACCAACAGAAGGCAGGCTTCTATTATTATCCATGTCTACCTTTTTACTCTTCTAAAATCATGACTCTTTCAAACTTTTTGACGGGACAATTTAAGAAAAAATATATGGTTTTAGGTTTTATTAATTGCTAAACTTATCTTATGGCACACATTGATGAATAAGTAGAACTCAAATTTTATTTTACTTACTTGTGTTAAGGCATAAATGCACCTTTTCTTGTGTTACGCAAGTAACATTGAATGGGGAACATGGAGTATCTTCTCCACCATATTATTTAGCATTGACAACTCTTGTTTTGACAAATGAAAAATATGAATTTAGGAGTTCATCTTTTTATTTGTCCTCTAAAATTGTATTTCCAGTTATCTTTTACAGAACTCATATCATTAGACATATTTTTTCTTTGAAATAATATACTTTGGAAAAATGTTTGTGGGCATGTTTAGCTATTGATTTTATTCTACAAAGCACGCTTCAAAATTAATTGGCTAATACGTGTTTCTCCTGTTTCTTTTTTGCCTCTTCATATACATTTTCTTCAAATCTTAAGGGGTTGGTGTTGTCCACAAATGTCTATACAATTAGAAAGTTAATTTTCCCAGTAGTTAACATATGGAAGTAGGAGCTGAGATATTAGAAAGGTTCAGAATCATTACATTGATGCTTTAGCACAGTGTTTTTGGAGATAAGAAATGGATTAAACCCTTATTGCTCACTGAAGGATTGACACTAAAACTACCGTTCAAATATTTTGCCTAATTATGAAAAGGACTTTAACTTGTTATAACTTTTTTTCTCATGTGTTAAATTAGTAGCCCGCTAAATTTGATATTATGGTTGCAATTGTGTGTCTCTTGTATTACACATTCAGTAAAAGTCTTTAGAGTATCTAATTTTTCCTATTTTAGATAATAAAATGAGGGCACATAAGAAAACATCAATTAGACCCACCTGAGTTCTCAGACTTTCTATTTGTATGGTATTTTTGAATGATATCCTTAAAAATGTTACAAAGAAAAAGAAAGGCAAAACAACTCTAAGTCCCTTTGCACTGTCACCTCCAATTTTAATGGTGCCAACAAAGCTCTAGAGCCTCTCTGTCTTCCCATCGTCCCAACTTCCACCTTCACTTTTTATCCCTGTGCTCCTCCTATCTTCCTCTCTCTCTGTACCCTCATACTTCCTTCCTCGTCTTCATGCAATAACACATAAAAGTGTTTTATGTATATACCCTATATTACCAAAAGTATTGTGACGCCTGCCTTTGCACCTCACATGAACTTTAATGGTATCCCAGTGTTAGTCTGTAGGATTCAATATTGAGTTGGCACACCCTTTGCAGCTATAACAGCTTCAGGTACCATCTAGTATGCAATTTCACCACTCCTTAAGAGACATGGGGCATGTGCATTTGCAGCTATAACAGCTTCAACTCTTCTGGGAAGGCTGTCCACAAGGTTTAAGAGTGTTTCTATGGGAATGTTTGACCATTCTTCCAGAAGTGCATTTGTGAGGTCAGGCACTGATGTTGGATGAGAAGGCCTGGCTCGCAGTCTCAGCTCTAATTCATCCCAAAGGTGTTCTGTCTGTTGAGGTCAGGACTCTGCAGGCCAGTCAGGTTCCTCCACCCCAAACTCGCTCATCCATGTGTAGCAGGGTTTCCAGGCATTGGGCCTAATGTGGGTCTGCCATGGTTACCGGTGACACCTTCAGCCCATTTAAGTGTGAGATTTGAGTCAAAGACCACTCCGGCATCTTTGGTTTGTTTTATTTATTTGATATTAGGGATGGGAGAATGGAATGAGTGGGATACTTCTCTGGCTCAATTAGGTACAAATGGGACACTTTGGAGAAAAATGCCTTTCAGCTCTGTCTTGACGCCAAACAATGCTTGCTGGCGCTTGAAAAACACTGACTTGCTGCACTGTACTTGAACTTGACTTCTGACACTCTGGTTAGCTCAAAAGTCCTGGACTGTACTGAGAACTGACTCCTAACGCTCTGGTTAGCTCAAAAGTCCTGAACACTGCTCCCTCCGGTCCTTCCTGACTGAGGTAGCCTCTGTATACTGCTTCTGCTGCTGCAACTCTCAACACTGTACACTGCACACTGCACGCTGTACACTTTAACACTTTAGGGCCCAACCGCTGACGCCCCCTTTTTACTTCAGGGTCCTCTCACTAGGCACCCCCTCTACACTTCAGGGTCCTCTCACTAGGCCCCCCCTCTACACTTAAGGGTCCTCTCACTAGACACCCCCTCTACACTTCAGGGTCCACACTGGCACCCCCTTTACACTTGCTCCTGCATCGGCTAGCTAGCTCCTGGATCCCTCTGACCTTCATCGGAGTGGTCCCCTCTCTCTAGGCAGACCCCCAGGGGCAGTTTGCAGTACTCACGAACTGGGAATGCTTTCCTGTAACTTGACCCCTCTCTGCTCCGCTGGTCCTCGGCACACTGGATCCTCTTTGCAGCTCAGCTCAGCCCTCTGTCCCCTCAGGCAAGCCGCCTGGGACACCCGATTCCTCTGACAGCAGGAGCGACAGCGGTGCTCTCCCTACTGGGACTCTGCTTCCCGCCAAAGATGCTGCGTCATGTGCTCCCCTCAAACTTATACCCACTCCCAGAACGCTGTGCACCAGAATCTGCCTTTCTGGGGTAGATACACCCATGATTGTGCCATTGGCTGGGTTTCCTCCACTGCACAATGAGAACCCTCTCATGGAGCACAGTGGGGAGACTCCCCAATCTCAACAGCCACACCTGGGAGACATGACAGCCCAGCTGAAAATCATGGCCCTGCTGATAAGCAGACAAGGCCCACTATACTTTACCTAGCACCTACCTTGTAGGGTGCTACATGTGTTTATGGACCTTGCTTTGTGCACTGGTATAAATCATTTGGTGGAGGGGGATTTTGGTATGGGGTTGTTTTTCAAGGGTTGGGCTTGGCCCCTTAGTTCCAGTAAAGGGAACTCTTAAGGTGTCAGCATACCAAGACATTTTGGACAATTTTATGGTCCTTACTTTGTGGGAATAGTTTAGGGATTTATGGGGAGGTGCCTGCGCTCAGGAAATAAATAGATATCTATAAATAACTATAAATAAATAAAGCTGCTGCTGATAAAAAAAGGAGGACCTTTCTCATGTATTATATTAAAAAGTATCAGCGCTGCTATGTGATTAAATTAAATATATATATATCATACTATAAATATGTGCAAAAATACTGTGTTAAAATATGTACAAACATTAAATAAATATATAACAAATATACATAAACCACATATATATGAGAAAATATATTATAAAGTGCTAAGTTCAACCTCATGAACATACATGTATAATTATTACATATATGAATAAATACAGGTGATAAAAATAATTCTTTATCACCTGTATTTATTTATATATGTAATAATTATACATGTGTGTTCACGAGGTTGAACTTAGCACTTTATAATATATTTACTCATATATATGTGGTTTATTTATATTGGTTATATATTTATTTAATGTTTGTACATATTTATAGTATGAGATATATATATTTAATTTAATCACATAGCAGCGCTGATACTTTTTAATATAATAGTTTAGGGATGGCCTCTTCCTGTTCCAACATGGCTGCGCACCAGTGCACAAAGCAAGGTCCATAAAGAAATGGATGATGGAGTTTGGGCAGAGTCCTGACCTCAACCCAATAGAACACCTTTGGGATGAATTAGAGTGGAGACTCCGAGCCAGGCTTTCTCGCCAACATCAGTGCCTGACCTCACAAATGCTCTTCTGGAAGAATGGTCAAACATTCCCATAGACACACTCCTAAACCTTGTGGATAGCCTTCCAAGAAGAGTTGAAGTTGGTATAGCTGCAAAAGGTGGGCCATCAAAGTTCATGCGTGTGTAAAGGCAGGCGTCCCAATACTTTTGGAAATATAGTATGTATATGTATATATATATATATATATATATATATATATATATATATATATATATTCATTGGATAAATTAAGTAACAGTGTCACAGCTTGAAAAATAACTAATAACAGAATGGACTTTAGTCTAAATGTTCCTACCCCTGTCCGTTTCCTCTGTTTGAAGGTGCTGATGTGTACTGAAACTTTGTTGTTGTATTTATAAAAATTGTACTTTGAGCCTATCAGGGTTCTGTGCTTTGATGACTATTAAAGCCAGAACTTGTTCAGCAGGGTAACCATTTTCTCCACTGAAATATTATTAAATGCAACTTAATCAAACCAACGAATAATGCATGCAATAGTCAGAATAGTGCCTTTATACAATCTTTTTTCTAGATAAAGGTTCACACAAATAATAAAATAATTATTTGTAAGGTTAATTTCCATTATATGATGCACTACGCACTAAATATCCCAGTATTAACACCCACACGTAAATAGCCTAGTCCCTCAGTCCCGGTTCACACTTGTGCGATGCGGGAAGGCTGCGAATTTGCAGCCTGTTCCCGCATCGCAAACGCACATCTGGCAGTTCACACTGCCATATGCGATACGCAGGGGGTGTCAATTAAATGTTAACAACACCCCCAGTTTAAACGCATATCGCAGTGCGATCTGACAGTTCGCACAGGATCGGATCGCACAAGTGTGAACCACTGTGCGATCCAATCCTGATGCGGCTGGAAAAAAGGGTCCTGTGCGTCTTTTGTGCGGGTGCAGTGCGAATTTCAGCCATACAAAGTGTATGGCTGAATTCGCATCCGCACATCCGATCGCATGTAATGAAGGAGCAGTGCGCTCCGATATTACATGCGATCGCCGCACTCGCAAGAGTGTGAACCGGCCCTGAGAGTCCTTATGTCATACTAACCAGGAAAGCTTACCACAGTCCTTAAATAATATAAAAGGAAAAAGCACATTTAAAAAAAAAATTCATATCTGAAGAAACTAGGTTGTTTAGGTTGAAGAGCTAAACACCAGTTGCATGGCTCACATGCCTGTAGGGCCAGGGACTATTCATAGGATTCAGATATATTGGGCAGACTAGATGGGCCAAATGGTTCTTATCTGCCGACACATTCTATGTTTCTATGTTTCTATGTTTCTGTCACATAGAATCATTTTCCGTCATCCAGACCTAACAGGAGAGAACAGAGGACACAACTGAATGACATAACAAATAGACTGTTGAGTGGTTTTGTGATAATAAAAAATAGAGGTTTATTCAAAGTACAATGTACTGACATTGTCATGTATTACGGGCAACTAACTTTGTCATACATTAGCCCAAGTCACAGATAAGAGGATCTTTTATACACTGCTTCTAAAGACATTGGCACAAATGGAATTTCAATTTAAATGACTTGCTCATGCATGTATGAACATGTCTTTTGGGAGAAATAGAGTGATAGTTCTTTATAGCACTAACCACAGCATCAGATTTCTGATTGCTATACCTTTCGTTCCCTAAAGCAATTTGTGCTGTACTGCAGAACATCAGGCGGTCCAGCCACCTTCAGAACTAAACTGAAATTCACTGGAGCTCTTTTTGGTGTCTTGACTTATAACACAGAGACAATTGAGTACTGTCCGTGATACTTTTTTTATTTGCACTAACACACAATTTTTCAGGACAAGCTTTCAGGGTATGGTACCTTCATTAAAGCAGTAAAAAAGTGTTTTTTTTTTTCCAATAAAATTGCGTTTGAAAATTGCTGCGCAAATACTATGTAAAAAAAAAAAAATTGCAACACCCACCATTTTATTCTGAAGGACCTCTGCTTTATTTTTTCATGTAAACGAAAAGTGTCAGAAAAGGTTTGGTCTTCAATTGGTTAGACGGGTGATGTGTGGCATAAGCTTCTAGTATTGGGCATAAAATGCCAGGACAGTTCAAACACCCCCCAAATAACCACTTTTTGGAAAGCAGACACCCCAAGCTATTTGCTGAGAGGCATGTTCAGTCCATTAAATATTTTATGTTTTGCCACGTAAAGGGGTAAAGTTGAACTTAATCAGAGACACAAGACCTCAGATCTCAAACTACACCATAACCCTGATATTTTTTTTACTGGGCGGGCGGTCCTCTTTTACATAAAAGTGGTCCCAGCAGCGGATTAACCACGGGATCACTTTTATGGGTGGCGGAAGAGGTGCCCCCTCCCGCCACTTCCCGGTCATTTGCGCTGCTGCCGAGCCGTCTGTAGCGGGGAAAACTATCCGGTCCTTTCCCCTCCTAGGCAGGAAGCTGGCCCCCACTCAACATTTTTTTTTTCTTTTTAGTGTAGTTTGAGATCTGAGGTCTTTTTGAGGTCTTGTGTCTCTGATTAAGTTCAACTTTACCCCTGCTTTTTTTTTCATTAATGTAGTATAATTCACATTTCCAGGGGCTCTCACACTCATGGAGTTTGGGTGATTTATCTCCACTCTTTTTCTCTTCTTTCCCTATCAGATACAGGGGAACTGTGGCCTGTGAGGTGAGGGTGGGTTCACGTGCTTTCTTTTCTCCTTCCTCTTGCTTGATGGCGGTACCCTTTGACAAATTTCTATTAGCCCTGCTTTCATTGTGAGGATAGTCTCGTGGAACGTCAACGGGCTTCGGTCACAAGCGGATGAAAATCCTCCGTCACCTAAAACGCCTGCGGACGGATGTGCACTTGCCATAAGCTATTCGGTTGGTTGACAGGGACCAGGAAGGTCGCAAACTAACAATCCATTTAACAATCGCGTCAAAGGTTCTAGCCATTTCTAACATTTACGCCGTCAACTCCCCAGGCACTGCTTTTTTCCAGGACCTCTCCTCTTGGGTGCTACGCTTGTCAGAACCTCTCCACTTACTGGGAAGGAACTTCAATAGTGTAATGAATGCCCATGAGGACAAATCACCTCCACGTAGATAATTTGGCGCACTTTTGTCCTCCGCCCATCTGACCACTACGTTGCTGGCCAGCACCATGTCCCTTCTACACATGTCCAATCTTTGGCAGATTACCCATCTGGCTAACTGGGAATTCACTTTCTAATCACCACCCCATGACACCCTATACCGCATAGACTATTTCTTTTGCTCATCCTCCTTAATCCCAGTTGTACAGGATTCCGAGATCTTAAGCCCCGTACACACGTACCGATCGTCGGCCAAACGATAGGCCGTCTTTTGTCCAGGGCTGTCGTGTCTGTTGAAAACTGCAAAAGACTGCACAAGAATTTTGTCGGCCAACAACAGCCGACTGCAGAAGTGATGTCATGTGAGGGTTAACTTTCCTTGTCGTTCTGGTGTTGGCCAGCAAAAATTTTAATGCCTGCACGACAGATTCTGTTCGGCTGAAAATGCGCTGTCGGCTGTCGGAAGCATCATACTAACAAGCCTACAATCGGCCGATCGGTCGTCGGCCAAATATTTACGGCCGACAATCGGTACGTGTGTACGGGGCTTTATAGAAAGAGCAATATCAGATCACAGCCCCATTGTGGTTGTCTTGGATGATTTTAAGACCCGTGACAAACCAAAAATATGTTCAGCCACTCTCACATAGAGACATCTGGATGTACGACCTACATACTGGAGCCCGCATCCGCACTCCAGCATGTACACTACACCCGTCGTGGTACAAGTGATATGATCCTTGATGGTATACTCTCTACCTGTACTCTTGGCTGTGAAGGTTTTCCTTTTCTTGATGTTAAATCTAGAATGACGGCAAGCCCTACATGTCTCTGTGAGAGTGGCTGAACATATTAAAAACATCAAGAAAGGAGACATAGTTCACAGTGTTTCCAGGCATTTTAGGGAGGTTCATGACAAAAACCCTGCATCTTTGCAATTTTGGGGGATGGAATTGGTTCATAAACACTGGAGAGGTGGCAATTTCATCCGCCAATTGAGCAAAAGGGAATTCTTTTGGATTTTTGAGACTAAGGTTCTGGCACCTAGGGGGTTAAACGTAGATTTCGACCTTAACTACTTTATTAGTGACAAATAATTTTTTGACTGGATTAATATTACCTGATGTTGACATTTCACATGTTTAATATATTTATATATATATTATATACATATATATATTTATATTTTTATTGTAATATTTTATATTTTTATTGATTTGCATATTGTAGATTTTAGAATTCTGGGGTATTATTTAATTCATTTTTAGGTCATTTTTATTTATTTATTTGCATGGGATTTTATGTGGTTTATGTACTGCCCCCTTGTGGATATTAACATGCTGTAATTGCTTTGTGCATGGGAGGATGTGATGTTTGACAGCGGGCTCTGCATTACTTGTCCCCACCACTGAGTCAGGAACAATTGGTTCCATCTGCTGGAAACTGCGGTATTTTTCGGTGGACTATGAGTGTTTGCCCTCCAGTTTCCTCTTCCTGTTTGTTGAGGGGGGCGGGCACTTCTTTATTTGAGATAGCCGATTGGTCAAGCAGGCTCTTATATACTGGCAGATGTACGCTGGATTCCACCGCTTGCTGAAGAAGTCGATAACTTTGAGCGCAGACGTAACGCGTACAGGGGGGCGGAGCCATGCTGCGGACGTCACACCCTTCCATGGAAACATTGCTGTATCGCACTTGTATACTACAGCATTTTGTGAGTACCCTGATTTTTAATTAAACTTCTGCCTGATCAAGTTATAGAGAGCACTAGATTTCTTTGCTTTGTTCCCCTTTTTTCATCTATTGCCCTGTGATATGGATGGATGAGCTGTGCTGATCCCGGACCCTCTTGCTCATACCTTGTTGCTGATAACTGATTACCCCTGTTAGGGGACTGCTTTGTCTGACCCTGGGTGGCACCTGGGTCAGACATTAAGGTGAGAGGCTTGCACTTCTGGTGGTGGATTTTCTCACAGTCACTGAGAAGTTTTGGTCTATTGAGTCTGACATCAATAGTAGGCAAATTAATGGAAACCCTATTAAAGGATAGGATTGTGGAACATCTTAAATCCCATGGATTCCAAGATGAAAAACAACATGGGTTTACTTCAGGGAGATCATGTCAAACAAATCTTATAGATTTTTTTGACTGGGTGACTAAAATAATAGACGGTGGAGGTGCAGTAGACATTGCATATCTAGATTTTAGTAAGGCTTTTGACACTGTCCCACATAGAAGACTTATCAATAAACTGCAGTCATTGAGCATGGACTCCCATATTGTTGAGTGGATTAGGCAGTGGCTGAGTGACAGACAACAGAGGGTTGTAGTCAATGGAGAACATTCAGAACAAGGTCATGTTACCAGTGGGGTACCTCAAGGATCTGTACTGGGACCAATTTTGTTTAATATCTTCATAAGTGATATTGCAAAAGGCCTCGATGGTAAGGTTTGTCTTTTTGCTGATGACACAAAGATATGTAACAGGGTTGATGTTCCTGGAGGGAAACGCCAAATGGAAAAGGATTTAGGAAACTAGAAGAATGGTCAGAACTCTGGCAACTGAAATTTAATGTGGATAAGTGCAAGATAATGCACCTGGGACGTAAAAACCCAAGGGCAGAATATAGAATATTTGACACAGTCCTGACCTCAGTATCTGAGGAAAGGGATTTAGGAGTAATTATTTCAGAAGACTTAAAGGTGGGAAGACAATGTAATAGAGCAGCACGAAATGCCAGCTGAATGCTTGGATGTATAGGGAGAGGTATAAGCAGTAGAAAGAGAGAAGTGCTTATGCCGCTGTACAGAACACTGGTGAGACCTCACTTGGAGTATTGTGCGCAGTACTGGAGGCCATATCTCCAGAAGGATATAGATACTCTATAGAGAGTTTAGAGAAGAGCTACTAAACTAGTACATGGATTGCAGGAAAAAACTTACCAGGAAAGGTTAAAGGACCTTAACATGTATAGCTTGGAAGAAAGAAGAGACAGAGGGGATATGATAGAAACTTTTAAATACATAAAGGGAATCAACTCGGTAAAGGAGGAGAGCATATTTAAAAGAAGAAAAACTACCACAAGAGGACACAGTTTTAAATTAGAGGGGCAAAGGTTTAAAAGTAATATGAGGAAGTATTACTTTACTTAGAGAGTAGTGGATGCATGGAATAACCTTCCTGCAGAAGTGGTAGCTGCAAATACAGTGAAGGAGTTTAAGCATGCATGGGATAGGCATAAGACTATCCTTCATATAAGATAGGGCCAGGGACTATTCATAGGATTCAGATATATTGGGCAGACTAGATGGGCCAAATGGTTCTTATCTGCCGACACATTCTATGTTTCTATGTTTCTATGGTCACCTTTGTGTTGGAGGAGTCCTTTATCTAGAGATCACAGCACTTTATATACACGTGGATTTTTATTTATGTTATTTCCGAAAGGACTTATTCAATATTCATGTCACGTATTTAATCACATGGACTTTTGTTGCAATATTTTGAGATTGAATACCTTTAATATTTTTCATATGCACTTTGTTTGATTTAGCGCAACACATATTATTTACCGTGACAAACCTTCCCGATGGCCGTTCCCTTCTTATCTATCAGACAATGAGGATTTTCGACACACAATCTACAAGACATGGAACAATTATGTTCTTACTAATACTGAGCATGCATCTGACCCCAATCTATTTTGGGAGGCAGGTAAGGCTGTCCTAAGAGGCAAAAATCATCTCATACACAACCCAATTTAAAAGCATTCATTAGTGCAATACTGTCAGGCAAGTAATGCTCTACGTAAAGCCCAAGTTGATTTAACCCACCACTGCTCTACAGAGAACATACAGGCCTTGTTAGCCGCTAAAAGCTGCTTTGACCTATGGGGAGATCAAACAGATTAAGACCTTCTTCCGGTCCCTTTAATTCCATAAATTTGCCAATAAGACTAGTAAACTTCTTGCCAATCTCTGCCAAGGGCCTTATACACCCACTCATTTCCTAGCATTGAGGGATGCTAAGAGGACCCTTACAACTTCAAAACCAGAAATAACATTCCTTGCTGATTGAATTTTATCAACAACTGTACTCTGAGGATCCTGTTGACTTGGACAAGACAAATTCTCTTCTTGCCTCCTTCAAACTGCCTACATTATCAGACTCCCAATTGGACGCACTAAACACCCCTATCTTAATGGCTGAAATTCTCTCATTAAACACTTACCAAATAACAAGGCACCTGATCCTGATGGGCAGTGATGGGTTATTCAAGGCTGTCCTGCAATTTTGATTGATGCAGCATAACCCAGTGTTTAACAATTTACCACCATATGTACTCTGGTGTAAGATCAAGAAAAAAGCCTACACTACAGAGTTCTTTAAATTTCCCATACCGTTCTGAGCCAATTTCTAACAAACAGTTTCCTCTAGTTTAACACTTTATTAAAATATATTAAGGGCAATGCAGTATGATACTGCAAAAAAGAAGCTTTTTTATTTTTTCTAGTGGTACAGTACAATGTCCTATAGCTTTTAGATATGCTGTGGCTGTTACTTCCACTGGCCTATTCAGGTCTATTACTGCACATTAAAAAAAAAAAAAAAAAGAATCAAGTGATGCAGCCAAAAATACCTTAAACAGCTATTTTTTCAAGTTATAATAAATCAGATTGAGGAGCTGCTAATGCTGTATTTAGGCCAAGCAATAATGTACTGTAAAATTAAAAAAATAAATCACACATGCAAACTATGTGAGGCCAGGATACAGTGTTGCAGTCCACGAGAATGGTACTTTGCTGTAAAACCACATACAGTTTAAAGGCATCTTCCAAGTATGTAATTAAAAGGTCTGGTGTTTTTCCTATGTCCCCCTCAAAGCTGCATAAGAAAAAGGACCCTTTCAAACTTTTTAAGTTTTTCTTCATTTATAAATATTCCACATGGCATGCACAGCTCCCCATACCTTTGTTTGACAATCCCTTGCCTTTTAGGCCCCTTTCACAAGGTGTGGATCCATTTTAAAGGACTCCGCTTGATCAGAGGGGATCGCTCTGTTGATCCCTGATGAGAAGGCGGGTGATAGGTCCGTCTCCACTCATTGTGCAGAGTCCCTATCGTCTCTATGAGATTGGATGAAAATGGACAGGCTGTTCGTTTTCATCCAATCTGACCCGCTGGACGAATGGCGAACGTATCGCCATACATCTGTTTTCAGCGGACCTTGTCAGATCGGATGCCAGGCGAGTGTCAGCAGACACATGTCCGCTGACATCTGCCTCCTCATAGAGGACAATGGGTGTCCCGATTGGGTCTGCCTGAAAAACGGACAAATCATGTAAAAGGGGCCTTATACTTAAAAATGGGCAGAATAGATTTCCAAGACTTACCACTTATAGGGTTTGGAAATAAAGTAAGCAATTTTCTGATTTTCTGATTGGTTGAACAAACTGCCACAGTGGAAAGTTATTTGTATGTTTAAATACCTATGCATATTAGTAAAGATAAGTACAATTTCAGAAAATGCAGTCTATCTCGTCCAAAGGGTCCCAGCCTGTTGCCTTTCCTCATTCACATGCATGAGGTAAGGCATAGAATAGCAGGTTTTGTAAAGCAATAAAGGACTCTAAACACTACCACGTCTAAGGCAGTTATAATAGACAGTGATTGTGCAACATTATACAACAAAAACTTTGCAAGACTTATTGTAGTCTGTATAATAGTCATTTTGTAAAGTAATGCAACAAAATCAGCATGTATTGTCTTTTGGTCAATAGAGTGCACTTAGTGTGTAATAACACAGAGGTACTCTGCGTGTAATCATTATACAGAAACTCTTTTACATTTATCACAACAGGAATCCTAGTAAAATTTAAACATTTTATCTAAACGATCTTGGTATAGTGTATGTAATATCACCGAAATGTAAGTATATTGAAATATACAGTATAAGCTTACTAAATTAAATATTGGATGTGAAAATATAATGACTGATAACAACCCATGATAATTCTGATAAGCTGGCATGGGCTCTTGTAATTTACTAATATTGTCACAGGGTGGGTTTTACATCTTGTAATCCATTTTAAAAATATTCTACCTACTGCTAGAAGTGCATCAACACTGTGAAGTGGAAAAGCTGCTGTGGACATACAGGTGCATCTTGTATCTTGCATTTGGTTTATTGGTCATGGTATCACTGTACTTGATTGGCTAGCAAACTCACCTGACCTAAACCCCATAAAGAATCAGTAGGTATTGTCAGGAGGAAGATGACAGACACTAGCCCCAACAATGCAGACAAGCTGAAAACTGCTATCAAAGCAAACTGGGCTTCCATAACACCTCAGCAGTGCCACAGGCTGATCGCCTCCATGCCATGCCGCATTGATGCAGTAATTCTTCATGCAAAAGGAGTCCCAACCAAGTATTGAGTGCATACTATACTGTACATGGACATACTATTCAGTGGATTTCCTGATGATGCCTATCTGGCGAAATGCATAGAGATCGGGTTGCTGCCTCTAGCTTCTGTGGATAACCATTGGACGTTACTTCCGGGAGCGGAGGAATTAACACTAGTTGAGGAGCTGCAGTCTGGCACGGGAGAGAGTGAGTTCCCGAAACATCCCACAGTGGCCTTAGGGCATTTAGGGCACAGCTGGTCCTGGTTGGGGCACTTTTTAATGTAAGGGCAACTACTGCAGAGTTGTTTTTTATCTGACGGGTTTTAATAAATGGTGTTGCACTATTATTTTGTTATTTGGCTTCCATTCCTATTGACATTGTATATCTGAGGGGAGGAAGCTGTCATATCTGCATTATTCACCATATTGGGAAGGCGTATCTTTGGCATAAAAAGATACATCTGCCATTTAACGTGATATGGTCCCTGGGGCCTAGGGGCTTTGGTGAGTGCAATATATTTTATGCATGTGGTGGAGCACTTTTTATTTGGAAAAAGCACGTATTTTGCACGAATATGGGTGCATGGATCTAGATACCATCACTATTTTTTTTCGTTTTTGGACTATTACTCTATATACTTGACTACTAATCACAAATGTAATCAGTCATACTGATATATATACTGTATTTGTGTTATAATATATTTTATATGTTTAGTATTCACATAGAATATCTCACAAAAGTGAGTACACCCCTCACATTTTTGTAAATATTTTATTATATCTTTTCATGTGACAACACTGAATAAATTACACTTTGCTACAATGTAAAGTAGTAAATGTACAGCTTGTATAACAGTTTAAATTTGCTGTCCCCCCAAAATAACTCAACACACAGCCATTAAAGTCTAAACCGCTGGCAACAAAATTGAGTACACCCCTAAGTCCAAATTGGGCCCAAAGTGTCAATATTTTGTGTAGCCACCATTATTTTCCAGCACTGCCTTAATCCTCTTGGGCATGGAGTTCACCAGAGCTTCACAGGTTGCCACTGGAGTGCTCTTCCACTCCTCCATGATAACATCACGAAGCTGGTGGATGTAAGAGACCTTTCCCTCCTCCATCTTCCATTTGAGGATGCCTCACAGATGCTCAATAGAGTTTAGGTCTGGAGATATGCTTGGCCAGTCCATCACCTTTACCCTCAGCTTCTTTAGCAAGGCAATGGTCGTCTTGGAGGTGTGTTTGGGGTCGCTATCATGTTGCAATACTGCCCTGCGACCCAGTCTCCAAAGGGAGGGGGTCATGCTATGCTTCAGTATGTCACAGTACATGTTGGCATTCATGGTTTCCTCAATAAACTGTAGCTCCACAGTGTCGGCAACACTCATGCAGCCCCAGAAAATGACACTCCCACCACCATGCTTGACTGTAGACAACACACACTCGTCTTTGTACTCCTCACCTGGTTGCTGCCACACAGGCTTGATACCATCTGAACCAAATAAGTTTATCTTGGTCTCATCAGACCACAGGACATGGTTCCACTAACCCATGTCCTTAGTCTGCTTGGCTTTAGAAAACTGTTTACGGGCCTTCTTGTGCATTATAATAGGAAGAGGCTTCCTTCAGAGGACGACAGCTATGCAGACTAATTTGATACAGTGTGCGGCGTATGGTCTGAGTACTGACAGGCTCACTTCCCACCCTTTCAACCTCTGCAGCAATGCTGGCAGCATTCATACATCCATTTTCCAAAGACAACCTCTGGAAATGACGCAGAGCATGTGCACTGAACTTCTTTGGTCGACCATGGTGATGCCTGTTCTGAGTGGAACCTGTCCTGTTTAACTGCTTTATGGTCTTGGCCACTGTGCTGCAGCTCAGTTTCAGGGTATTGGCAATCTTCTTATAGCCTAGACCATCTTTATGTAAAGCAACAATTCTTTTTTTCAGATCCTCAGAGAGTTCTTTGCCATGAGGTGCCATGTTGAACTTCCAATAACCAGTATGAGAGAGTGAGAGTGATAACACCAAATGTAACACACCTGCTCCCCATTCACACATGAGACCTTGTAACACTAACGAGTCACATGAGATCAGGGCGGGAAATGGCTAATTGGGCCCAATTTGCAAATTTTCAATTAGGGATGTACTCATTTTTTTTGCCAGCGGTTTAGATATTAATGGCTGTGTGTTGAGTTATTTTGAGGGGACAGCAAATTTACACTGCTATACAAGCTGTACACTCACTACTTTACATTGTAGCAAAGTGTCATTTCTTCAGTATTGTCACATGAAAAGATATAATAAAATAATTTACAAAAATGTGAGGGGTGTACTCACTTTTGTGAGATACTGTATATACATAATTGAGATATTATTTTGGCACACAAACCACTGGCACATGTGTGTTTATTAGAAAATATTTGTTGTTAAGTGTGTTATTTATGGTATTTTTTAGCACATTGTACATAATTGTGTGCAGTATGATTTCAATTTATTGTTTTTAAGCGTGCTCACGGAAATGGTGAGGATCACTGATGATTACTAATATTGTGTAACAGCGCCTACTTTCATTTTTTGTTTCATACTTTTCAGTAAGCCAGCATTTCTGTATTAAAAATCTTTTTTTTTTTTTTTGGTCTTATGTAATCTAATTTTCTGAGATACCGAATTTTGGGTTTTCACTAGCTGTAAGCCATAATCATCAAAATTAAAATAAAGAAATGCTTGAAATATATCACTCTGTGTGTAACACATCTATATAAAATAAATGGGTTTCACTTTTTGAATTGAATTATTGAAATAAATTACCTTTTTGATGATATTCTAATTTTATGAGATACACCCGTAGAGTCATGCAAAGTTTGAAAAGAGAGCCCAGAAAAAAAGCATTGAATCAAGAATGCCTCCTTTTACAAACACAGGCTCAGCACTTGTATAGGATTTAACTGGCTTGCAACAAATACTTTTTCAGGCTTCCTGTTGTCTGAAGTGTCATGGTGCACTGGGAGAGTGTATATTGAGTAATCAATGCAAGAAACAGCATGGATCTACCTGAGTCTGATGAGTTCTTATCACCATCACCGTAATTATCATCTATAAATCATATTAACACGAGGTACACAACTTTAAAGATATTTTCCTATGATACAGTGACCCCATTGTAGCTTTCAAATTGTACCCAGATAATTTGTTTTACTTATACATTGGGAACCCTTAAGTTTGTCTCCCAGAATAATGCTTTTGGATAAATATTACTTCCAGAAATCCAGGGAAACTACACAGTTTCTGTAGAACCTCATATGGAGTATTGAACCACAGGGTGCATGCCATGGGTCAAGACAAATTCGTTGTTACAATAGGTGCTCTTGTTATTTGTGAAAGGGCTCCAAGTAATCTGAAGGAGATTGTTGAATTATGTCAATCCTTTAATTACTTTTTTGTAATGATGTGTTTTACCTAAAAGATATGATTTTCCATCTCCTAGAGGATCCTTCTGATATCTAGGAACATTGAAAGGTGGCACGACATGGAATGCCTTTTCAAGCAAGGGTTCCATCCTGGAGGCAGAGGGGTCAGCAGAATGGAAAAAACTGTATACTTGAGTGCAAGCAGGACGGGCCCGGCACACTGCAGAAATAAAAAAGAAAAAGAAAAGAAAAGAAGGTTATTTATATATTCACATAATTTCTGTATTCTGGCATATTTATTATCAAAACGTACTTATTATGTTTGTTATTTACTGCACCAGTCGGCCCATATTGTATTACTATAATCTAGTTATAGACAGGGCTGGATCTAGCCTGTCTGATCTGGGTGTGCAGTAAAAAAAAGTCAAGGGGCCAGTGCGATCTCCACAATACTTGTCCAAATATTTATCAAATCAAAATTTTTACTCAAAATACACTAAAATCACTATTGATGCTATTAAACACAAGTTCATTTACAAAAATTCTGTAAAATTCCAACTAAGGCTTTGTTCACATGGGTGTAAGCCCATGTACAGACTGTGTTTACATACATAGGGATGCACAGGTGCTCCATGGGGAGGAAAAGATGGTAAGCAGAACTGCAGGAATGGGGCACTAGGGGATCAGTCAGGGGGCAATACGGGGGGGGGGGGGTTAGAACAGCTGAGGGGATCTATTTGCAGAGTTAAGTTCCCCAGTGGCTTCCCTGCAGCACCGGAAGCTGGCAGGAGGAGAGTTGAGGAGAAGCCAGCAGCTGCAGGGGAGCCACAGGGGATCTGTGCTGGGAGGTGGAAGTGGGGGTATCGGTGGTGCTACACCATGTCTAGTGGGGGGCAAAGCCAACCTCCTTTTGACCATTCTGCTTCTCCAAGCTCTGTTTGCAGTGCGGAAATCCGCAGCACATTGGTCAGGAGGAGCAGCCCTCCACAGTTTCCAGAGGAATCTGGGGGACACAACACCTAGATCTGGCCTTGGTTATAGGTGGGTGGGCCCCTGGCTTGTTATATGCCTTGGATACTTGAACAGTGAGATCCTCCCTTCGATTATTACGGATTCTGTTTATGTCCACATGGATCTTTTGGGTGTTCCCAATAACATTTGCATGTCCCAGATCCCCTAGTTCCATACTCAGTAATGAGAGAGACCCAGCAGATGTGCGCACAATGCAACGAGATCGTAGAGATCTCGCCAATGTAGTCTCCAAGATATATAAGAAACTGTAAGGTGGTATAACTCTCATAATGATGCAATTTAGATTGTCAAAGTATTTCTGATACTGAAGCACACTGCTCCTGCAAGTAGGAAATTCTGACTTTTTTTGGATATGCTGAGTCCCTTATGGAGATAACATAAAAAGTACATGCAATGAATGTTTACTATATATATGTATCTATATACACACAGTGTGTATATATATATATATATATATATATATATATATTTATTTTTGTCCACACAACTGCCGGTCACTGGATATTTTCTCTTCTTTGGACCATTCTCTGTAAACCCTAGAGATGGTTGTGCGTGAAAATGCCAGTAGATCAGCAGTTTTTGAGATACTCAGGCCAGCCCGTCTGGCACCAACAACCATGCCACCTTCAAAGTCACCTAAATTCCCTTTCTTTGCATTTTGATGCACGATTTGAACTCCAGAAAGTCATCTTTACCATATCTAAATACCTAAATGCACTGAGTTGCTGCCATGTGATTGGCTGATTAGCAATTTTTGTTACCAAGCAATTGAACAGGTGTACCTAAAAAAGTGGCCGGTGAGTGTATATATACAATATTACCAAAAGTGTTTGGACGCACATGAATTTTAATGGCATCCCAGTCTTAGTCCATAGGGCTCAATATTGAATTGGTCCACCCTTTGCAACTATAACAGCTTCAACTCTTGTTTTTCAGGGGTTGGGCTTGGCCCCTTAGTTCCAGTGAAGGGAACTTTTAAAGCGTCAGCATACCAAGAGATTTTGGACTATTTCATGCTCCCAACTTTGTGGGAACATTTTGTTGCAACATGACTGTGCACCAATGCACAAAACAAGGTCCATAAAGACATGGATGAGCGAGTTTGGGGTAGAGGAACTTCACTGGCCTACACAGAGTCCTGACCCTAACCCAATAGAACACCTTTGGGAGGAATTAGAGTGGAAACTGCGAGCCAGGCTTCTGGAAGAGCACAAATGTGCTTCTGGAAGAATGGTCAAACAACCCCATAGACACACTCCTAAACCTTGTGGACAGCCTTCCCAGAAGAGTTGAAGCTGTTATAGCTGCAAAAGGTGGGCCAACTCAATATTGAAGTCTACAGACTAAGACTAGGATGCCCATTAAAGTTCATGTGCGTGTAAAGGCAGGTGTCCCAATACTTTTGATGATATAGTGTGTATTTATACACACATATACGCACATATACACAAACACACAGACCAAATCCTCAGTATTTTATTACCTAAATACAGTATGTGTGTGTGTTGTGTATAAGCAACATTCTTTGTCTTTATTTTTTGTGAGCAAAAACATACAATATGTATTTAATGTGCGTGTCGGTGTCAGTTAAATTTGTAATTTTTTTCTATAAAAGTAATTTTTTTGTCATAGCCTGTTCGGATATAAGCAGGCTGTTTTAAATAATAAATCATGCTTCTTTATATTGAATTAAATACAGTTTTAGTACAAAACATAAAAGGAAAAAGGCAAAGAACTGCACCATTGTATAGTGCGTGACAAAGAGTATTTATTATTCAAAGCACTGCACTTTGTACTGTTTGCTTTCATGCTACTCTTTTATATAATGTTGTAATATTAAAAAGCTTTTTTTTTTTTTAGACATCATTATTCATTCCCTGATGTATACATTCTACCATGGATACCCATTGGGGAACAAGAATTTGAATGAGTTCAGTTTTGTTTCCTTTAGATGTTGTGAATGCTCCTTTTTTTACATTAATATATATGCCTTTATTTATCAGTGTGTTGTCTAATTTCTATGCAGGATCATGGAAGAAATGCAAAACATGATGCATAAGTTATTTATTCATTTAAACAACACCAACAATGGGCTCCCCTACTTGAAAATATAATAGAAGGCCACGCTGCTGACGCATGTCTTTAACTGGAAATTTCATGGTAAGGACGAATTGTGGATTCACTTGGAGTTCTCTCTAACACCAGTCCCTTTAACTTCTTTACCATAAGCTCACCCACAAGGCCAGCCTTTCCTCTCTTCCCTCCAATTTTGCATACCTCCCTTTTTAAGAGCTTGGGACTCTTTGCTAAAAGTAGTTAACATTTCTTCTAATGTAGGCCCAATAACACCCATATTGGCAAACCCGACCTTCTCTTCCAAGCTTACATGCATCAACTTTCCTATGTTTGAGAGGTTATATATACCCTATCTTAAAGGCTGTACAAGATAGGCATTTAGAGCCTCTTGATAAATTCACTGTGCATCTACCCTTTAGTATTTCCACTCAAGGTACTTTTATTTTTACCCATCTCACTAAGACATGATGACCCATTTCTAGAGACTATTTAGCCTTTAAACCTTCACTTCCTTTTACATCTCTGAGTGGAAAAGAGACTTGAATTGTCAATTTTCTGATGATCTTCAAAAGATCATTTGACACACAAACATTGCAACTGCAGTCCAGGAGAAAAACTTTAAGAACCTGACATGCTGGTACAAATGCCCCCCTGTTCCGTGGAAATTATTTCCTTCTTTGCCCTTGTGCTGGTGCTGTAAAAAGGAGAGGAACACATATTCCAAGTTTGGTGGTCCTGCACCCTGATGTTGCCGTTTTAGTGATAGATCTTAACCATATACGAACAAGTCACAGACCTCACTATTCTGCGAAGGTCTGAAATTGCACTCCTTTCCTTGATTCCAAATACAAGCTATAGCATCAAAAGATAAATATGAACAATATATTTGTACTTGGTTTACAGTATCTGGATTGCTTTCTTAAGCTCTACTTAATGCAAAAGTTCACTTTTGTGAGTTTGGACATTTGCCTCGCTGATTGGCCCCTCCTTCTAGCACCTACCTTCCTTCTTTATTCCTTTTTCTACCAAGTTTTCTCTCTTTTCCTGATACATATGTCAATTTAAGTCTGTATAAATGTATTAATGACTCTCATATGCTGCTAATCTAGACAGAAAGCTTATAGATCTATCTCTTGTGTAGACAACGCCATGTATATTTATAATATAGGGGTGGCCATAGATATGAAATGCTGCTTAATCCAGGTGATTCCTGAAATTAGTAATAAACGTAATGTCATTGCACACCAGAAAAGCATAGTACTATTCCCTATAGTGATTCTCCTATAGAGATTTTTAGTTAGACTTTTTTAAAATACTGAGTCCAGTTTTGGAGACCTCACTTACACAAAGATATTGATAAGATAGAACGAGTCCAGGGACGGGTAACAAAAAGGGTGAGAAGTCCAAATGATAAAAAAGATCAGCAGAGCAGGGTGTACTCACTTCTTTTGCCAGCGGTTTAGACATTAATGGCTGTGTGCTGAGTTATTTTGAGGGGACAGCAAATATTCACTGTTATACAAGCTGCACACTCACTACTTTACATTGTAGCAAAGTGTCATTTTTTCAGTGTTGTCACATGAAAAGTTATAATAAAATATTTGCAAAAATGGGAGGGGTGTACTCACTTTTGTGAGATACTGTATACAGTATATAAGCAGTATATATATATATATTTTTTTATTTTTTTTTGTATGCGTTTGCAGTACATATCGCTAAGATTATAGTTTTTTTTAAATCTATGTATCATAAAACAACTGTCATTATTATTTATATAAAAAACATTTTTTCACCAGTTGCATTTCAATTCTTTTGAACATGACATCTGTCAGAACAGGTTTTCCGACAGTTGCTGCTGAACAGCAATTGAGGAGCCTCCTGTTCTGATCCCTGATGAAGGGGGAGTGGTGCTGTGCAGTGTTGGATGATTTTATAGGCCTTATTTACCAACGATAAAAAGTATCTTGCACTCTTTCATCTATTTCTGTTCTGGCACTCTTTTCTGTTTTTCTTTTGATTGAGCTACTGTCGGGTGCCTATTGAGAGAAGCCTTGTTGTGTAGGAGTCACCTCTGCAGAACTGAGCTTGTTTGAAGTCTTCCTACATCCAACTGCATATACAAGTTTAAAAGTTCCCAGCATTTCTTTAAATATCTTGTTTTGGTGCATTTGCATCAGGGCATTTGTATATACACTATATTGTCAAAAGTATTGGAACGCCTGCCTTTACACGCACATGAACTTTTATGGCATCCCAGTTTTAGTCCGTAGGGTTCAATATTGAGGTAGTCCACTCTTTGCAGCTATAACAGCTTCAACTCTTCTAGGAAGGCTGTCCATAAGGTTTAGGATTGTGTCTATGGGATTGTTTGACCATTCTTCCAGAAGCACATTTGTGAGGTCAGGCACTGATGTGGACAAGAAGGCCTGGCTCGCAGGCTCCACTCTAATTCTGTGCAGGCCAATCAAATTCCTCCACCCCAAACTCTTCACTAGTCCAAATCATTTGGTGGGGGGGGGGGATTATGGTGTGGGGTTGTTTTTCAGGGGTTGGGCTTGGCCCCTTAGTTCCAGCAAAGGGAACTCTTAAAGCATCAGCATACCAAGACATTTTGGACAATTTTATGCTCCTGGCTTTGTGGGAACAGTTTGGGGATGGCCCCTTCCTGTTCCAACATGACTGCACACCAGTGCACAAAGCAAGGTCCATAAAGACATGGATGATCGACCGATATCATTTTTTTAGTGCCAATACCGATATTTTAGTCATCGGATATCGGTATCGGCCTATATTCATGACATCACTTCCAGGTTTTTTACATGGAGACCCGATCAGAGACGAATGTGGCTTTGATCGGGTCTTCTCTTCGGCGGCCGTGCAGGTAGGATGCTGGACGAGCCGCGGAAGGCGGCGGGAGGGTGGGGACGTCCCTTCCCGCTCCTTGTAATGACAGCCGAGCGGCTTCTCAGCCGCATCGGTTGTCATTACAAGACAGCTGACTGTCGGCTATGGACGCCGGTACCGGGATGATGCCTCTAGCTCCAGGCATCACTCCGGTACAAGCACTTTCCCAAAATATCGGCAATATCGGTAACCTCCGGGCCGATTCTGATATATCAGGGAAAGTGCATATCGGCATTGTCGATAATCGGTCGATCCCTAATATATATATATATATATATAGTTTATTTATATGAGGTTTACAGGATTACATATCTTGTTTTCATGCTTATATTTGATTTATTCATTTGAATGTATTTTCTGATATCTGGCAGTGCAGCAATTTTTGATCAGTGCCTCACATAGGGGCTGATTTACTGAAGGTAAATAGACTGCACACCCTGCACTGAATGTGGTATCGCTCTGCTGATTTCCATCATCCAATCATGTGCAATCATAAAATATTTTTTATTTTTTTTTTCTTGCACCTGCACCTATTCTTTACAAAGTGAAGCTTTAATACATTATACAGCACAGCTGTAGTTGCAGAGTGCACAATATATTTATCTCTAGTAAATCAATCCCTTAGAGTCCGTGATGACATTTTCAGAATAATGACATTGTGTTCATCAAAATGATTGTTATAAATACATTTTATTATTGTAGTCTACACTGCAGTTGTTTAAAACAGAACCAAAATGTAAGGGCCGATTAATACCAGAATCACACAGAACAGGAATACACACCTGTGCATTCCCCTGCAGTGCAATTTTCAACCCATTTTTTCAAATGGGCTGCAATTGCACCGGAACACACAAAAAGTAATGCATGCACTACTTTTGAAAGACAGGCCAACCAAATCGCATGGTACTGCATTATCATGCAATTTAGTGCCTGCAAACACACTGAAATTCCAATCTCCATTTGAGGTGCTGTTAACAATGTATTGGCACTCGCAAGAGACCGCAACGGCAGTGTGTTATGAACGTGGTGCACAAACGTGGACAGAACATGCCTTTTCTGCATTGTGTTTTGGTGTTTACCAGCCTTATGGGCCAGTTCACACCAAATGCAGTCAAATGCATTTTTTTTCTGCATCAAAATGGCATGGATAATAGGTTATATGGTTTTCAAAGGCATAGTTCCCACCAGTGCGTTCCTGTTACAGAAATAAAAGTGGAACATGCTGAATTTTTTTCTGCACTGAACTGTAATGGAATGCATTAAAACACACTAAAAACACACTGGAACACACATGTCCTTATTTAAGGTGAAGAAAAAAGAGGGGGGGGGGGGGGGAATGCAACGGAATGCATTAAAAAACACATAAAAAAGCACTGGAACGAGTCAAAAACATGCATGCAGAAAAGCATCCGGAACACATCTGGACTGTGTGTATCTATTAGGGCTGCTGAATATAATCGCCGAATCGATGCATCGCGATGCGACCCTTCGCGATTCTGCATCGATTCAGGGTGGTTGAATAATCGATTACCTAATGACGTCACTTCCGGGGGCGGGGACAGAAGTGAGCGGAGCTATCAGTGCTCTCTCTGGCCCCGAGATACACACGGCACGCCCACTTAGCACGCTGCTGCCCGACCGCCCGCTCTGACAGCCCGGCAGCCCGAAGTCGCGGCCTTCCCAGCTCGGTACACTTCTGGTAGCGGTGTGGTTCTTGGCAGACAGCCTGAGTTGACCGCAGGGGAGCGAGGAGGCCCTGCTTTCCGCCTGTACCGTGCACTGCACTAGTCCGAGCTCCAAATTCCCGACATGAGGCTCATCACCCAGGACCTGTCCGAGCCCTACTCCATACACCTACCGCTTCTTCATCCACAACTGGCTGCAGCTCTGCTTCCTGGTAAGTCAGAGCACTACAGGGCCCAGCATTCCTCCTTACCAGGGCCTGCTATAATACAACTAGGGGCACTACAGAGCCCAGCATTCCTCCTTACCAGGGCCTGTTATACTACAACTAGGGGGACTACTACAGACTCTGTAGTCCCCCTAGTTGTTGTATAACAGGCCCTGGTAAGGAGGAATGCTGGGCTCTGTAGTGCCCCTAGTTGTAGTACAGTAGGCCCTGGTAAGGAGGAATGCTGGGCTCTGTAGTCCCCCTAGTTGTAGTACAGTAGGCCCTGGTAATGAGGAATGCTGGACTCTGTAGCCCCCTAGTTGTAGTATAACAGGCCCTGGTAAGGAGGAATGCTGGGCTCTGTAGCTCTGTACAGAGCCAAGCATTCCTCCTTACCAGAGCCTGTTATACTACAACTAGGGGGACTACAGAGCCCAGCATTCCTCCTTACCAGAGCCTGCTATACTACAACCAGGGGGACTACAGAGCCCAGCATTCCTCCTTACCAGGGCCTACGGTACTACAACTAGCATCAGGTAACTCTTCTAACCTGATGTGGCCTGCTCTAAAGGGGGATCTATGAGGGGACCTGCTCTACTAAAGGGGGATCTATGGGGGGACCTGCTCTACTAAAGGGGGATCTCTGGGGATGCTGGCCTACTCTAAAGGGGGATCTATGGCGACCCTGCACTAAAGGGGATCTATTCCATAGATCCCCCTTTAGAGCAGGGTCCCCATAGGTCCCCCTTTAGAGCTCAGTTCCCCTGGATCCCTTTTAGGACAGGCCCAGGCTCCCCATAGATCTCCTTTAGAGCAGGGTCCCCATAGATCCCCCTTTAGAGAAGGGTCCCCATAGATCCCCCTTTAGAAAAGGGTCCCCATAGTAATCGTGATGCATCATGATGCATCGCGGAATCGAATCGTATTGAATCGTGACTCTAATAATCGTAATCGCATAGAATCGTGAGGTAAGTGAAGATGCGCAGCCCTAGTATCTATGGTGTGATCTGGCCCTAGGAGCATAGTTACCCTGGTAAAAAAAGGCAAAAAGCAAGTAATCCAACTTATCCAATAAGGTATTATCTTTCACTAATATGTCACTAATCTGACTTTAGTTTTGGTATAGATTACTGCACTTTGCCTTTCATCATCATATGCATCACTTTTTGCACTGCTTTAATGAATAAATATGGCTTTTGTAAAGCAGCATTACCTGAAAATGGGGACAATTAGGACACATTTCTTATCATTAAATGTTTACTTGAGGAACAAAAAAAAAAAAAACCTTTTAATACCCTATATAAGCCCTACATGGCAGAAACCTGATGTTTTTCTAAATGTTGTTAATATCTATAAGTATGTAACTAATAAAATGTAGGAGGATCTTATTACTTGCTCCTTTTCATAAATGTGGACAATAATACAAATGTTTTATGGAAAAGAAATGAATATAATTTGTTTTGTTTTTATTCCTGTCATTCAGTTGTTATTCTAAAAATTAACTCTACTTTTGTGGAAAAAGTAGCACAAATAAATATAGATATACAACTGCTAAATAAGCCATGTTTGAATTTAATGGTATATAAAGTTAGCTTTCCATTTTAATCGGCAGTGCTCTAATTTTATATAAAATTCAATGCAATATGGCAACCAAGATGCGTTCTGTATAGTATTGGTTTAGAAAATGCCTCCAAAAATGTCATTATGTGTGAGGAACTCTGCCCTAAAATACCAGTCGGGTTTTAGGAACCCTCTGCAGCAAAAATGTAATTTTAGCTAAATACTCCCTAAGGGTGATATACATTTTTAGGAGATGCAGACACTGCAACTTTATACTGTGTTTCTCTATAGAAGAAAATAAACAACAGGGTAATGAGTTTAGTATCTATTAAAATAAGCAGCACACTTACATTGCAGTTAGTATGAAACAGCATGGATAGGGAACACATGAGAAAGCACAGCTGTGATCAGTGTGCGTCTGTAGGCATCACTGAGCAAACAGAGACCAAGGATGACAGGGCGCCAGCCAGCTCAAGGTATGGATGGTAGCAGTGGCATTCTCAGCCACACACGAGGATGACAGCTGCCTGGTGGATGTTGGGAGAGGGGGTGTGCATTACGTGTTTCCAGGGACTTTGCCCTCTATTTCAAATTCATGGACATTGAAGGGAAGGGATGAGTTTATAAAGACAAAAGGGCAGGAAGGGGAGGAACATTGGAGGAGAAGGAAGGAGAAAGCCGAGCTGCTGCAAAGAGCCACAAAGGCGGGGGACAAGGGAAGGTGGAAGGGGGGAGAAAAGCACAGAAGACATAGCTGAGCCGTTAATGGCTTGCAGACTACCAGTATCAGGGAATTCAATGTTACTACTGAAGACAAGAAATGAGACTGGAAGTAACTGATGGAGTACGTTTTTCCTTTGTTATTTGTAAAACTCTTTTTGTGGTGGTCGACAAAATTTTACAAAACTTGTATTTCAGTTTTTACAATGGAACATCCCTACTGAAGAAGATAGCTAAAAGATTGGAGGAGAGCTTATTGCTGGATGGTAATTCGCTAGAGGCAATCTTGTTTTTAATATTGGGAGCCCTTCTATACACAAATTTTGGTCTTTTTGGGAGAACCAGCCCTAACTTGGGATCCTTCAACAGGGTCCCCCAATGTTGTGCAGTGACCTTCTCCATCTGTTTCGAAACAGGAGTGAAACTGGGTTAAAAACATTTTGTCAGACCCCGAGGTGGTCTCTGTTTTAATGGCCCTAATTTGGCTAGTGGCACATGTTTTAAAGGATTGTTCAACTAAGATGGGGTCAAAACCTTTTTCCAGAAATCTGTCTTTGAGGATCTGACCTTTGGGAAAAATAATCCTGATCAAGTGTCCTACGAAGATGACCAAACTGTTCTTTAAGGATGTTGTTAACCCACCTCGGGGGATGGCAACTATGGGAATGAAGAAAAGAGTTGTCCAAGGTGAGTTTGAAATGTGTCTTGGAAATAATTTTCCCATTGGTATGGCCTAGTTCAAGGTCAAGTAGAACCAAAGTTGATGGATCACAATCATGAGTCAAGGACAGGCCGATGGTATTGTCATTACAATATTGAACAACAGGTACAAATGAAGAGGGGTGGGCCATCTCAGATGATGATAATATCATCAATATATCATCCATAAAGGTTGATATGAGCTGCAAACAGATTGTTCCTCCATATAGGGACTCTTCCCACCATCCAAGGGTAAGATTGGAATAACAGGGAGCAAATGAAGCTCCCATCACCGTGCCCCATATCTGGAGAAAAAAAAACACCTTGGAAAGAAAAATAACGGTAATTGTGTTCCAAACAATACTTAAAACCCTTGAAAATGGACCAGCCTTCTCACTACCCCTTATTCCAGAAGGAAATTAAAGTTAATCTAAAGGCATTTTTTTTTTAGTTTGGATATGGTAGGGAGGGGTTAGAACACTTGTCAGTTTTTTTTTTTTTTATGTCCTGTATTCAACCTTTCTATGTACCCTTGTAACTGTCACTAGAACTGACATTTTTTGAGTTGTAATCAAAACAAGAATAGAGGGGAAATCTTCCAATGAGAATACTTGTTTTGTTGACAACTTTCTAAGAGGGGGTTTCTGCTGTTGTGAGGAGTGATTTCCTCTTACATCTTGCTATGTCTACAGGACAGGAAATAAAAGGAATTATTCCCAGTGGGACACAGAAAGAAGAAAATGTGACAGGAATCATTCCCCACTCCACTGAAAAATAAAACAAAATGTTGACTTTTAATATTATAGAATTAAGGCTGCCTGAGATGGCTTGAATTCCATCCAAATTCAGAAGTTGGACAAAATCTGAGGTGTGGGGTGGCCCTACAAGAACCACCCAACTCAAAAAAAGTCAATCTTTCTATTGTCAAAGGAGTCAAGTGGAAAACATGCCGGCACTGTTTGGGTTATCTGCAGCTGCAGGTGCCAACGAATCCATTAGTTGGTAAGGGAGATTCATTCATCTGCTCTTAGCATGGACGGGGTAATGGATACATTTCTCTCATTTAGACTATGGGGCTGACCAATGAAATATTCAGTGTATGGCAAGTTTAGGACTTGAGTTGTCAGAAAAACGAAATAAAAATTACATTTGCAGTTGCAATTAGACAAAAATTTAAGGCTGTAAAAGAACACAAGTTATTTTAACAATATAGTGACTTTGGACAGAGCAGTAGAATAAAGTTGTCTGTATGGCTTAATGATTTTTCCTATTGACAGCAGCATCTGCATCGGGTATATCGCTGTTATAAAAAAAAAAAAAAAAAAAAGAAACTCATGTGACATGATCTTTTTATCATTTATTTCTCTTCTAGAATTTCTTTGTCTTTGCTAGGAAATGAAAAAAATACAAACCACATCTTTGCTTGAAGTATTTTCTTGCCACATATTGTGAAAAGAATGATCGTTTGGAACACAATTCATAAACACGGCAATTTAGCATTTTAAAATAGACAGTATCTCTCTTGATTTACATATATCTAAAGTTTAGTGTAAAGCATATTTACATAATCTATGCAGTATAAGTAGTGTTGAGCGAACACGGACTGTATTATTCGTGTTCGTACCGAATAATTGGATTTTTTGTACCCGAACACGGACACGGACACTTTACTGTATGTTCGGGTAAAAATCCGTGTTCGGTCGTTTTATTTCCGGGTTTTGCATGCTTTGGCGCTCTTTTCATGGCGGGCTTTCAACAGCCAATCAACAATCGTTTAACTGGTGTGCCTTAAGCCATCCCAGCCATGCCTGCAAATGTCTCAGTAGCTGTGATTGGCCGTCTGAAGCATGTGACCAAGTCTTTATAAGTTCGAGGCAGCCGCAGCGGCGTCATTATGCTGCTTAGATTCAGGGACAGAGCACACATCAACGTGCTGGCTGCTGATTAGGGAAAGATAGGCAGGAAAAAACCATTTGTGTCCGGATAGAATTGAGGGACAGGTCGGAGTGTTTAGGCAGGGCGAGTTGTAGGCATTTTAGGGATAGAGTCTGCTGAATTATATAGGGTCAGTGTCTTCTACAAACTACAATCGATATTGCTGTGTGGGGGGTGGGGTCTGCACTCAATCCTGATCTACGATCTCTTCTCAATCCTGTTAGGGACAGAGTCTGCTGAATTTTAGGGAAACTGTGTTCTACAAACTACAATCGATATTGCTGTGTGGTGTGGGATTGGAGATAGGCAGGTGTCAGTGATCCACATCCATTTTTCTGTGTGTGAGCTGCAGTGAACACAATCTTTTTGGGCTGCAGTGAACACAATCTTTTTGGGCTGCAGTGAACACAATCTTTTTGGGCTGCAGTGAACACAATCTTTTTGGGGTGCAGTGAACAAAATCTTTTTGGGGTGCAGTGAACACAATCCTTTTTGGTGTGCAGTGAACACAATCTTTGTGGGGTGCAGTGAACAAAATCCTTTGTGGGGTGCAGTGAACACAATCTTTTTGGGGTGCAGTGAACAAAATCCTTTTTGGGGTGCAGTGAACAACATCCTTTTTGGGGTGCAGTGAACACAATCTTTTTGGGGTGCAGTGAACAAAATCCTTTGTGGGGTGCAGTGAACACAATCTTTTTGGGGTGCAGTGAACACAATCTTTTTGGGGTGGAGTGAACAACATCCTTTTTGGGGTGCAGTGAACAAAATCCTTTTTGGGGTGCAGTGAACAAAATCATTTTTGGGGTGCAGTGAACACAATCTTTTTGGGGTGCAGTGAACACAATCTTTGTGGGGTGCAGTGAACACAATCTTTTTGGGGTGGAGTGAACAACATCCTTTTTGGGGTGCAGTGAACAACATCCTTTTTGGGGTGCAGTGAACACAATCTTTTTGGGGTGCAGTGAACACAATCTTTGTGGGGTACAGTGAACAGAATCTTTGTGGGGTGCAGTGAACACAATCTTTGGGGGGTACAGTGAACACAATCTTTGTGAGGTGCAGTGAACACAATCTTTGTGGGGTGCAGTGAACACAATCATTGTGGGGTGCAGTGAACTCAATCTTTGTGGGGTACAGTGAACACAATCTCATACTGAAGGTTTGAGGGTGCTGCCTGTTCCATACTCCCCCTACTCCTCATCTAGCCTTTTAGGGGTACAAACAATAGTAATTGGGGCCTAGTGTGGTTGTGTACGTGTGATATACATACACTTTTTTGGGATCATATTTTCTATTCCGCTATTTAATCAAAAACCTTTGGGGATCAGTTAAATTGGGGGATAGTCTGTGTTGGTACGTGTGAGAGAGATCCACCTTTCCAAGTTGTTGGGGTTCATCTCATACTTCTGAAGGTTTGAGGGTGCTGCCTGTTCCATACTCCCCCTACTCCTAGCCTTTTAGGGGTACAAACAATAGTAATTGGGGCCTAGTGTGGTTGTGTACGTGTGATATACATACACTTTTTTGGGATCATATTTTCTATTCCGCTATTTAATCAAAAACCTTTGGGGATCAGTTAAATTGGGGGATAGTCTGTGTTGGTACGTGTGAGAGAGATCCACCTTTCCAAGTTGTTGAGGTTCATCTCATACTTCTGAAGGTTTGAGGGTGCTGCCTGTTCCATACTCCCCCTACTCCTAGCCTTTTAGGGGTACAAACAATAGTAATTGGGGCCTAGTGTGGTTGTGTACGTGTGATATACATACACTTTTTTGGGATCATATTTTCTATTCCGCTATTTAATCAAAAACCTTTGGGGATCAGTTAAATTGGGGGATAGTCTGTGTTGGTACGTGTGAGAGAGATCCACCTTTCCAAGTTGTTGGGGTTCATCTCATACTTCTGAAGGTTTGAGGGTGCTGCCTGTTCCATACCCCCCCTACTCCTCATCTAGCCTTTTAGGGGTACAAACAATAGTAATTGGGGCCTAGTGTGGTTGTGTACGTGTGATATACATACACTTTTTTTGGATCATATTTTCTATTCCGCTATTTAATCAAAAACCTTTGGGGATCAGTTAAATTGGGGGATAGTCTGTGTCGGTACGTGTGAGAGAGATCCACCTTTCCAAGTTGTTGGGGTTCATCTCATACTTCTGAAGGTTTGAGGGTGCTGCCTGTTCCATACTCCCCCTACTCCTCATCTAGCCTTTTAGGGGTACAAACAATAGTAATTGGGGCCTAGTGTGGTTGTGTACGTGTGATATACATACACTTTTTTTGGATCATATTTTCTATTCCGCTATTTAATCAAAAACCTTTGGGGATCAGTTAAATTGGGGGATAGTCTGTGTTGGTACGTGTGAGAGAGATCCACCTTTCCAAGTTGTTGGGGTTCATCTCATACTTCTGAAGGTTTGAGGGTGCTGCCTGTTCCATACTCCCCCTACTCCTAGCCTTTTAGGGGTACAAACAATAGTAATTGGGGCCTAGTGTGGTTGTGTACGTGTGATATACATACACTTTTTTGGGATCATATTTTCTATTCCGCTATTTAATCAAAAACCTTTGGGGATCAGTTAAATTGGGGGATAGTCTGTGTTGGTACGTGTGAGAGAGATCCACCTTTCCAAGTTGTTGGGGTTCATCTCATACTTCTGAAGGTTTGAGGGTGCTGCCTGTTCCATACCCCCCCTACTCCTCATCTAGCCTTTTAGGGGTACAAACAATAGTAATTGGGGCCTAGTGTGGTTGTGTACGTGTGATATACATACACTTTTTTTGGATCATATTTTCTATTCCGCTATTTAATCAAAAACCTTTGGGGATCAGTTAAATTGGGGGATAGTCTGTGTCGGTACGTGTGAGAGAGATCCACCTTTCCAAGTTGTTGGGGTTCATCTCATACTTCTGAAGGTTTGAGGGTGCTGCCTGTTCCATACTCCCCCTACTCCTCATCTAGCCTTTTAGGGGTACAAACAATAGTAATTGGGGCCTAGTGTGGTTGTGTACGTGTGATATACATACACTTTTTTTGGATCATATTTTCTATTCCGCTATTTAATCAAAAACCTTTGGGGATCAGTTAAATTGGGGGATAGTCTGTGTTGGTACGTGTGAGAGAGATCCACCTTTCCAAGTTGTTGGGGTTCATCTCATACTTCTGAAGGTTTGAGGGTGCTGCCTGTTCCATACCCCCCCTACTCCTCATCTAGCCTTTTAGGGGTACAAACAATAGTAATTGGGGCCTAGTGTGGTTGTGTACGTGCGAGATACATACACTTTTTTTGATCATATTTCCTACTCCGCTATTCAATAAAAACCTTTGAGGATCAATTGAATTGCGGGATAGTCTGTGTCGGTACGTGTGAGAGAGATCCACCTTTCCAAGTTGTTGGGGTTCATCTCATACTTCTGAAGGTTTGAGGGTGCTGCCTGTTCCATACCCCCCCTACTCCTCATCTAGCCTTTTAGGGGTACAAACAATAGTAATTGGGGCCTAGTGTGGTTGTGTACGTGCGAGATACATACACTTTTTTTGATCATATTTCCTACTCCGCTATTCAATAAAAACCTTTGAGGATCAATTGAATTGCGGGATAGTCTGTGTCGGTACGTGTGAGAGAGATCCACCTTTCCAAGTTGTTGGGGTTCATCTCATACTTCTGAAGGTTTGAGGGTGCTGCCTGTTCCATACTCCCCCTACTCCTCATCTAACCTTTTAGGGGTACAAACAATAGTAATTGGGGCCCAGTGTGGTTGTGTACGTGTGATATACATACACTTTTTTGGGATCATATTTTCTATTCCGCTATTTAATCAAAAACCTTTGGGGATCAGTTAAATTGGGGGATAGTCTGTGTCGGTACGTGTGAGAGAGATCCACCTTTCCAAGTTGTTGGGGTTCATCTCATACTTCTGAAGGTTTGAGGGTGCTGCCTGTTCCATACCCCCCCTACTCCTCATCTAGCCTTTTAGGGGTACAAACAATAGTAATTGGGGCCTAGTGTGGTTGTGTACGTGCGAGATACATACACTTTTTTTGATCATATTTCCTATTCCGCTATTCAATAAAAACCTTTGAGGATCAATTGAATTGCGGGATAGTCTGTGTCGGTACGTGTGAGAGAGATCCACCTTTCCAAGTTGTTGGGGTTCATCTCATACTTCTGAAGGTTTGAGGGTGCTGCCTGTTCCATACTCCCCCTACTCCTCATCTAGCCTTTTAGGGGTACAAACAATAGTAATTGGGGCCTAGTGTGGTTGTGTACGTGTGATATACATACACTTTTTTTGGATCATATTTTCTATTCCGCTATTTAATCAAAAACCTTTGGGGATCAGTTAAATTGGGGGATAGTCTGTGTTGGTACGTGTGAGAGAGATCCACCTTTCCAAGTTGTTGGGGTTCATCTCATACTTCTGAAGGTTTGAGGGTGCTGCCTGTTCCATACTCCCCCTACTCCTAGCCTTTTAGGGGTACAAACAATAGTAATTGGGGCCTAGTGTGGTTGTGTACGTGTGATATACATACACTTTTTTGGGATCATATTTTCTATTCCGCTATTTAATCAAAAACCTTTGGGGATCAGTTAAATTGGGGGATAGTCTGTGTTGGTACGTGTGAGAGAGATCCACCTTTCCAAGTTGTTGGGGTTCATCTCATACTTCTGAAGGTTTGAGGGTGCTGCCTGTTCCATACCCCCCCTACTCCTCATCTAGCCTTTTAGGGGTACAAACAATAGTAATTGGGGCCTAGTGTGGTTGTGTACGTGTGATATACATACACTTTTTTTGGATCATATTTTCTATTCCGCTATTTAATCAAAAACCTTTGGGGATCAGTTAAATTGGGGGATAGTCTGTGTTGGTACGTGTGAGAGAGATCCACCTTTCCAAGTTGTTGGGGTTCATCTCATACTTCTGAAGGTTTGAGGGTGCTGCCTGTTCCATACCCCCCCTACTCCTCATCTAGCCTTTTAGGGGTACAAACAATAGTAATTGGGGCCTAGTGTGGTTGTGTACGTGCGAGATACATACACTTTTTTTGATCATATTTCCTACTCCGCTATTCAATAAAAACCTTTGAGGATCAATTGAATTGCGGGATAGTCTGTGTCGGTACGTGTGAGAGAGATCCACCTTTCCAAGTTGTTGGGGTTCATCTCATACTTCTGAAGGTTTGAGGGTGCTGCCTGTTCCATACTCCCCCTACTCCTCATCTAACCTTTTAGGGGTACAAACAATAGTAATTGGGGCCCAGTGTGGTTGTGTACGTGTGATATACATACACTTTTTTGGGATCATATTTTCTATTCCGCTATTTAATCAAAAACCTTTGGGGATCAGTTAAATTGGGGGATAGTCTGTGTCGGTACGTGTGAGAGAGATCCACCTTTCCAAGTTGTTGGGGTTCATCTCATACTTCTGAAGGTTTGAGGGTGCTGCCTGTTCCATACCCCCCCTACTCCTCATCTAGCCTTTTAGGGGTACAAACAATAGTAATTGGGGCCTAGTGTGGTTGTGTACGTGCGAGATACATACACTTTTTTTGATCATATTTCCTATTCCGCTATTCAATAAAAACCTTTGAGGATCAATTGAATTGCGGGATAGTCTGTGTCGGTACGTGTGAGAGAGATCCACCTTTCCAAGTTGTTGGGGTTCATCTCATACTTCTGAAGGTTTGAGGGTGCTGCCTGTTCCATACTCCCCCTACTCCTCATCTAGCCTTTTAGGGGTACAAACAATAGTAATTGGGGCCCAGTGTGGTTGTGTACGTGTGATATACATACACTTTTTTTGGATCATATTTTCTATTCCGCTATTTAATTTAACTGGGCCTCCATGCGAGACCTGTGTGCCTTGTTGCGCTGTTTTGAGTACTCCACCAACATGGCCAGTGGCAATGACGCCGTTCTCAGCTTAACTATCCCACTTCCATGCCTCCTTGAAAAAACAATTCGGGCGATGATGGAAGAGGATGTGGCACAGGATGAGGAGGAGGAGGAGGATGAAGAGGTAACATTTCCAAGGCTTTCAGGGCAGTCATTCGCAAGGGGCTCCGAGGGTGGGTTCCTGCACACGCAAACGCCAGGGACGCAATTGTCCAGCAGGGGCACAGTTCTGGAGGATGAGGAGGATGAGGAGGAGGAGGAGCTGGAGGAGGAGATGGAACCATGTTCACAGCAGGGTGGCACCCAGGCCAGCTCATGGCCATCACTGGTGCGTGGCTGGGGGGATACAGAGGACACGGACGATACACCTCCCACAGAGGACAGCCTTTCGTTGCCTCTGGGCAGCCTGGCACACATGAGCGATTACATGCTGCAGTGTCTCCACAACGACCGCCGAGTTGCCCACATTCTAACTTGTGCTGATTACTGGGTGGCCACGCTGCTGGATCCCCGTTACAAGGACAACGTACCGTCCTTAATTCACTCACTGGAGCGCGATCGCAAGATGCGCGAGTACAAGCGCACGCTGGTAGACGCCATGCTGCTGGCATTCCCATCTGACAGCGGGGCCACAGTGGAAGCACAAGGCAGAGGAGGAGGAGGAGGAGGTCGCCAACGCAACCAGGGCACCGCCAGCACCTCAGAAGGCAGGGTTAGCATGGCCGAAATGTGGAAAAGCTTTGTCAGCACGCCACAACAAACAGCAGCACCAGCAGCTCAGATGGAACGTCTTAGCAGGAGGCAGCATTTTACCAACATGGTGGAGCAGTATGTGTGCACACGCCTACATGTAGTGAATGACGGGTCTGCCCCCTTCAACTTCTGGGTCTCCAAATTGGGCACATGGCTTGAGCTTGCCCTTTACGCCTTGGAGGTGCTGGCGTGCCCTGCAGCCAGTGTATTATCTGAACGGGTATTTAGCACGGCTGGGGGCGTTATAACAGACAAGCGCAGCCGCCTGTCCAGAGACAATGTGGACAAGCTCACGTTCATTAAAATGAACCAGGCATGGATCCCACGGGACTTTTCCGTACCTTATGCAGAATAGCAATGGATACCGACCTTACCCACCCATTGTTCCATTTTTGCTCTTTCTCACTCTTTTGGGGTGTACCCTCATTTAAAATTTTTGAAAAGAAGCAGTGTTGGCTACCTCGTCCTCCTCCTCAGGGCCAGATTAATGTAGGGGCTATTGGAGCTGCAGCTCCAGGCCCCTACCTTTTATATAGGCCCCGGGTTGGCCATATTCACTGTTACCGCTCTTCTGTCACTTGTAAACACAGAAGTCTGGCTTCTATGCTCGCTTCCCCAGGCAGCACCCTCAGAACCTCCCCACACAGCGTGAAGGCCGGACAAGGAGGGACAGTTGGCGATGCATGGATGTGTTTATGGGCTTCAGAGACAGCATCCCATGTTGAATTAGGCATGCATGGCTGCACCCTTCCTCCTCTGGGTGCATGGCAAGGCACGGCCCTTAAGGCCCTTCAAAATCCTCAGCACCAAGCCCATGATGCTGTTAATCCGGCCCTGGTCCTCCTCCACCGCCGCTTCCACCTACACCGCCCATAGGTGTGCGCAGCCTATTGCATTAAGGTGTGCACCCCAAAGTTGAAATACACATGCATGTGTTTGCCAGCAGGGAGAGTAATGTATCGGGGCCATGTACCTGTAGGCAAGGAGAAATAGAGCAGAGCAGGTCCCAGGGAGATCTTTCCCATCTCCTCACTGGCAATGCTATGTGCCCTAGGTGATTAGGGTGTGCCCAGGCACACCCAGCACACCCTGTGCGCACGCCTATGTCACCGCTAGGCTTGTGACGGTATCAGATTTTCATGCTGCGATTAATTGATTAAGGTTTTGCCACGGTATACGGTATTATCACGGTATTCTATTATTAAATTTAAATTATTAAATTTCCACCTCACTTCAATTTCATTGCTGAATTTAGGGGCTTTGGTTCACTTATGCACATTATTATATAGTCAGTCAGTACAGACTCTGTGAACCAGGCCTAAAATAGGTCATCAAGCAGTGTCTGGCCTAACTGGTGATAACTGGTTCTGGCGCTCGGCTCCGATCCGATGGCCTGGTCATTAAGAGGGCAAATCCTTGTGGTCAAGAAGTGGTTAAACCTGAAGGAGGTGTTGTTTATAAATTACTTTACTATTGCTTTAGGCCTGGTTCACATGTATGCGGGTTGGTGGTTCACATTTGCACAGGCATAGCAGCCCATTGATTTGAATGGGCTGCTATGCCCTCATTTTCCGCAGAAAAAAGGTGCATGCAGCATTTTTTTAAAATTCAGTGGCCTTGAAATCCATCCTGCTTTTGCACCATGCGACTAACCTGCAGTTCCTGCTCTGGCAAGCTTTCTGCATTTTTTGTATACGTGGGCACGGCATTTAAAAATAAACAGTTTGCGTGTGCAGCAACGGCAGGTAAGTCGCATGGTGCAAAAGAAGGATGGATTTCATGGCCACTGCATTTTTTTAAATTCTGCATGCACCTTTTTTCAGCTGAAAACGCAGGCATAGCAGCTCAAGCCCATTCACATCAATGGGCTGCTATGCCTGTGCAAATGTGGGCCCCCAACCCGCATACATGTGAACCAGGCCTAAAGCAATAGTAAAGTCATTAATTGGTTAAACCTGCAGGAGGACCGGTGTTTTTATCTATTAATGACTTTACTATTGCTTTAGGCCTGGTTCACATGTATGCGGGTTGGGGGCCCACATTTGCACAGGCATAGCAGCCCATTGATGTGAATGGGCTTGAGCTGCTATGCCTGCGTTTTCAGCTGAAAAAAGGTGCATGCAGAATTTAAAAAAATGCAGTGGCCATGAAATCCATCCTTCTTTTGCACCATGCGACTTACCTGCCGTTGCTGCACACGCAAACTGTTTATTTTTAAATGCCGTGCCCACGTATACAAAAAATGCAGAAAGCTTGCCAGAGCAGGAACTGCAGGTTAGTCGCATGGTGCAAAAGCAGGATGGATTTCAAGGCCACTGAATTTTAAAAAAATGCTGCATGCACCTTTTTTCTGCGGAAAATGAGGGCATAGCAGCCCGTTCAAATCAATGGGCTGCTATGCCTGTGCAAATGTGGGCCGCCAACCCGCATACATGTGAACCGCCAACCCGCATACATGTGAACCACCAACCCGCATACATGTGAACCAGGCCTAAAGCAATAGTAAAGTCATTAATAGATAAAAACACCGGTCCTCCTGCAGGTTTAACCACTTCTGGATCGCAAGGATTTGCCCCTTTAAAGACCAGGCCATCGGATCAGAGCGCCAGGACCAGTCATCACCAGGTAGGCCAGACACTGCTTGATGGCTATATAATAATGTAATGTGGGCTGCTAGGCGTGTGTGTGTGTATATATATATTTATTAGAGCTGCACGATTCTGGCCAAAATGAGAATCACGATTTTTTAGCTTGGAATAAAGATCACGATTCTCTCACGATTCTCTGTGTAACAAAAAAAAAAAAAATTGGGATAACTTTACTGTTACGTTTTTTTTTTTTTTTTTATTCATTAAAGTCTAATCATTGCGTTTGAAAGACTGCTGCGCAAATACAGTGTGACATAAAATATTACAACAATCGCCATTTTATTCTGTAGGGTCTCTGCTAAAAAAATATATAAAATGTTTGGGGGTTCTAAGTACTTTTCTAGCAAAAAAAAAACTGATTTTAACTTGCAAGCTGCAAGTGTCAGAAAAAGATCCAGTCTTTAAGAGGTTAAACTTCCTTTCTCCCTGGCAGAGGGAAGGAAAAGATACAAATGTAATAATTTTTGTTTATAGTTAGGAGACTTAATGCTGAAAGGTGTTAGCTGAGTGAGTGAATGAGTCATCCAGCTCACTGAAATGTATCAATTCACAAGTCAGGCAGACTTGACAGAGAAACTCGGTATTTTAAAAATGCCACAATAACAATACCGTGGCTATGCAATACCGCGATATATCGAATTACCGAAAACCGGCATATGTCTAGTCACCGCCACATCCACCACCACCTCAACCTCCCTCCTACTCCATATGGGCCTCGTCCTTCAGAGATGAAGAAGAACATTGTTTTATTTTTCTGTTTTTTTTTGTTGTTTTAAGTTATTTCCCTATCCACATTTGTTTGCAGAGCACTTGCCATGCTCTTAATTACGTTTTGCTGCCATTTGCAGCACTCTAGCCCTTTCCTTTGGTGTTTTAGAGCCATTTTAGTGCCTTAAAGTTCGGGTCCCCATTGACTTCAATGGGGTTCGGTGTCCGGGAAAAGTTCGGTAAAAGTCCGGGACACGGACCCGGACTTTTTTTTAAAGTTCGGCCGAACCCGTCGAACACGGACATCTAGGTGTTCGCTCAACCCTAAGTATAAGTCAAAAACAAAAGTGCATGTGAATTATCTTTGAGTTGTATTTTCATTTTGCATTATAATATGTCAATATACTAAAACAAATCCATTAAAGACAACTTGTGTAACAAACCAGATGTAAACTAAAAAGAAATAAAATAATTTGCATGTTAGATTTAAAAATTTATATCTACATTTCCATTTTAAGAAACCTATGGAAAGGTAAAGAGTTCAGTGATACAGAAGAGACCTAGAGCTGAAGTTTAATCTAGTCCAAAGTCCAGCCACAAGTCCAAACAGAAACAGTCATATTTGTATTTAACCACTTTTCCACCGGAGGATTTTCCTGCTTTACGTCCAGACCACTTTTTGCGATTCGGCACTGTGCGAATTTAACTGACAATTGCGCGGTCATTCAACGCCGTACCCAAACAAAGTTTACGTCCTTTTTTTCCCACAAACAGAGCTTTCTTTTGGTGGTATTTGATCACCTCTGTGCTTTTCATTTTTTGCGATATTAATAAAAAAAGAGCGACAATTTTGAAAAAATAACAATATTTTTCTACTTTGACAGTGAAAAAATATCCAATATATTCAATTTTTGTCATATATTTAGGGCAAAATGTATTTAGCTACATGTCTTTGACAAAACAATTCTCAATGAGTGTATTTTTAACCGATTTAAGACCGGAAGGTTTTACGCCCTTCCTGACCAGGCCATATTTTGCGATTCTGCACTGCGTTATTTTAACGGACCATTGCGTGATCGTGCGACACTGTACCCAAATTAAATTGATGTCCTTTTTTTCCCCACAAATAGAGCTTTCTTTTGGTGGTATTTGATCACCTGTGCGATTTTTTTATTTTTTGCGCTATAAACAAAAATATAGCGACAATTTTGAAAAAATAACAATATTTTTCACATTTTTTTACATGAAATTCCCCATAAAAAAAGATGTAAAAATCAAAATTTTTTAACATTTTAGGCCAATTTGTTTTCTGCTACATATGTTTGATAAAAAAAATTGCAATAAGCATATTTTGATTGGTTTGCGCAAAAGATATCGCAGCTACTAACTACGGGAAATTTATGTCATTTTTATTGGTTTTTTTTAACTAGTAATGGCGGCAATCTGCGATTTTTTTGCTGGATTGCGACATTGCGGCGGACAGATTGGACCCCTGACTGACATTTTTGACACTTTTGGGGGTACCAGTGACATTACTACAGTAATCAGTGCTAAAAAATATGCACTGTTACTGTAATAATGACACTGGCAGGGAAGGGGTTAACTTTATTGGTGATCTAGGGGTTAATTGTATGCCTGGGGCTTACTGACGTGTGTGGGGGGAGGGGATTGAGTGACACAGGCACAGATCACAGGTTCAGCTATGCTGAATCCTGTAATCTGTGACTGCCTGTCACAGAGGAGATCCGCCCGCTTTGTTTACACAAGCGGGCGGATCTCCACACTCGATCCCCGATGTTCGGGGAAGAGCGGCGGTAATCACCGCCTCTCCTCCCTGGCCAGACTCCCGCTGTGTCTGAATACAGCGGGAGCGCGCCGCCCACAAGGGGAGGAGTCCAGCTACGTAGGTCTACGTGGCTGGACGGACTCGAGCCACTTTGCCGCAGTACCAGCTCAGTGAGCGGTCCGCAAGTGGTTAAAGCCCACATTCAGTGTTTTAACAGTTCATAATCACCATAGAATATCTACTTCCCTGGCACACACAGATATAGTTCTTATCACAAATAGCAAAGGGCTTTTCTCTGCTGGTGAGGGACATCCACTACAAGCATCTATCAGAATACTTATATTATACAATATCATATATTATCTTTATACTATATTACTCTTTTCCCCCTCTATAATAATCATTTGACATACAAATCCTGACACTTGACCTGAGAACTGGCTCGACAGTTTTTGAAATCATATTTTGTGTGTAGGAATGGTTCATATATTTGTTGTAGGGGAACATTTAGGCCTCATGCACACTGCCCTTAACCTCTTCAATACTGGGCACTTTTACCCCCTTCCTGCCCAGGCCAATTTTCTGCTTTCAGCACTGTCACACTCTGAAAAATGTTTGCATTTTTGATGAGGCGGCACTTATGGGCATTAATGAGGTGCCACTTATGGGCACTGATGAGACGGCACTAAAGGGCACTGATGAGGTGGCACTTATGTGCCGCACTGATGGGCACTGATAGGTGGCACTGATATTCGGCACAAATGAACACTGATAGGCAGCACTGATAGGTGACACTGGTGGGCACTCAGAGGTGGCACTTATGGGCAATGATAGGCAGCACAGATAGGTGGCACTGATGAGCAGGCACTGATGGGAGGCATTGATGAGCAGGCACTGATGGGTGGCACTGATGGGCACTGATTGGCATCACTGCAAGGCACTGTTGAGGCTGCACTGATAATTAGGGCACAGATCACCTGTACAGGTCTCTCCTGTGAGGAGATGCCACTGATCCGCTCTCCTCTCCTCACACTTTGTCAGGATTTGTTAGGAAACAGCCAATCACATGGGAAAAGAGCCGCATCATCAGCTCTTCACCGGGATCTTGGTCGCACTGTGTTCCTGTGCCTGCAATTGCCATGCTGCCCGGGCACGCGAGAGTGGTGAGATTGGGGCGGCGTCATGCAACGTCGTCCCAGAATGAGAGGGGGTATAATCAAATGATGATGGGGGGGGGGAGGTGGTTAAACTCCCATCTATGCTATCCTATGTGTCCATGCACACATAGACCTTTTTAGCAGTTTATCAGTAGAGGAGTTTATAGGCTGTTTTCTGAATGCTGTAAAATCGCATTCAGGAGTGGGAATTCTGACCACAAAAAAACGCTGAATGCTGTTAAACACTGTTAATCGCTCATAAACGCGCAAAAACTCTAGACACATTTAGCGCTGCAGCATTTTTTTATTTCAATGGCCAGAATAAATTACAATTCTGGCCAATGAAATAAATAAACTCCCAAACTCTAATAAACTCACCTAGACTGGTTTGAAAAAATGCAGCTTAGGTTAGTTTATGACGCTGATTTTCTGCTGTCAGGATAAACAGAGTTTACAAGAAACCATTGTGCATGAAGCCTTAGAATTCAGAGATGAAAAAAAAATATTCCACCAAAAATCATACATTGTATCTAGTCTATTCAATAGCAGGATATATATCAAATCATTTATTTAAAAATGTATCCCGAGATTGCCGGAAATATTTTTTTGTTCACACTTTGTTCTGGTTAAGTTTAGTGGTTATCTTGGTATTGACTGAAAGATGTGAAAAGTTTATTTTTTCTACTCTTAGGGACCATGGTCCTATACTGTAACTTATAACCTTTCTCAATAATTTATTTGCATAAATGGAAACAAATTTTCTATCTAACATGTTTCTTAAGTATGTTGAGGCTCTTAACCTCCCTGGCGGTATGATTCTGTCAGGAATTCTGTTCCAAAAGCGGTACAATTCTTTTCATGGAAATTTGGCGTTATGTATTATAGGCCTACAATTCTTATGCTAGCCATACACGCACAGAATTTCGGCCGAAAATGGTCGATTTAGGAAAGATCGTTCGAATATCGGGCCGTTAGTGAACACAAGTTTACCAACGATTACGATACCACACCCGGCTAATCTCGATGGATCCACAGCGAAAATTTTTATCGATTCAACGAAAGTGTATACGTCTATGGTAAAATTGAAACGAAAATAATATACTGAATCGTACTGCGCATGTATTTGACATATCAGTGAACCGGAAGAAGAATCTATAAACGAAAGAATGTTCATTCGTTTAACATGTTTGTTTCTACACACTGTTCTAAAATGCATGTCTCAAAACAAGCAAATTATTCTATTGCTGTTTATATGTGTATGTATAAAATGTATGTATATTTCTCTCTCTCTCTCTCTCTATATATATATATATATATATATATATATATATATATATATATATATATATATATATATATATATATATTAAAATGAATCACATATTATATCAACACGTGTATATAAGTATAGTACAAAACATGAAATATGTGGTAGTATGTATTTACACCAGTGTACCAACACCAGAGGACAAGGCTCCTGACTGTGACCCCACCATTCTCCCTAAATATTTCCAAATGAAATTTACATATGTGCTAATGGAATGTAACATGTTCCGCAGTCAGTGATGATGTGGGGAGCTGTGTCATTGGTTGGTGTTTGTCCACTGTTCTCAAATACAAAGTCTGTGCAGCCCTCTAGCAGGAAATTCTGCAGCACCTCATGCTTTCTGCTGCTGATTATCTGTATAGAGATGTTGATATCATTGTTATTCCAGCAGGACTGTGCTTAATTGCCCAGCAAAATGGCCCAATATAAATCCCATAGAGAATCTTGTGTGTATTGTCAGGAGGAAGATTCCAGACAACACACCCAACAATTCTGACAAGCTGAAAGCCGCTATTAAAGCAACCTTAATTCCTCAGTACCACATGTTTTTCCCTGTATCCCCGAGAAAGTATTAAATGTGTCATGGTTATAATATATACCTTGATGAAAAGTAATATGCAACACAATAAAAACCAACATCAAACCATGAAATCATTTAGAAATGCTTTATTTGACCAACATAAACCAAAAACGCGCCTCTTTGTTTATTTGTAACATAATTGCTGCATAAGTGCAAGTAAAGGCATCTAGTTATAAATACACAATAGAGCATGCCAATATTTATTCAATAGTATGTCACATAGTCATGCATGACACATTTTCAGAAGTAATTAAGATAGCATTATTCACCAATATTGTAAACCAAGATTTTGAAATCAAGCAGCATAAATAGCAAAGTTCAAAAACGCAAAAAAACGAAAAAAAAAAAAAAAAAAAAAAAAAGGTGGCACAAGTTCAAATTTGTATGACATGGCATATTGAATTAAGCCAATAAGATGTTTAACCGGGATCAACCAGCAATATAAACGTGATTATCAATGGAGGGGTGGGGGGGGGGGGAGTGTTGAGTTTACAATCAACATCAGAATATCTTGTGCTCAAATACATGCGTTGTGTGTCATACCTTGTGTTGACCAAAGAAGTAGTGTAGTCCACCTGAAGGATTACGCAAGAAAGTTCAAAATATGAGGACACTGTACATGTGGAGTTGCAGCTTTGTTGTGGTTGAATCGAGGAAGCCCACAAAACACTATATATCAATTCCATATATAGCGTTTTTGGTGCTATATTCATCCAGCTCAGTAAAGCGTCAATTTATACTGCATAAGGTGTCCCAATATTTTGATCTTTTATTTATATATATAATTCACAGTTGAACTGCATGTTTGAAGCCTCCAAACTGTGCCACCATTGGATGTGATGTAAAACTGTAGTTGCATTCAGGACTCTGTTCTGTTTGGGAGCCAAGACTTTCCCATATAATACGTGGAACATATTATATTGACGTGCACTCATTGCAGACAATGTTTTGCACCAATTAGGAGAGGGGAGGGTATCGGCTCCTAAGCAGCACATATTGATGAATTCTGTGTGTAGTCTCAGCTACATACAGTTTACACAGCACATCTCAGTGGACAGTTTTTTTGTGCTATCTCGTTGCAAAGAGATTGCAAAGTACAAAAAGCATGTGCAAATGTGTCCTTGAAGAGTACAAACAACATGTGCACATGTGTGTTTGCAAACAAACAAAAAACAAATGTGCAAAATGTGTCAAAGTGCAAATACTATCCAGTAATCAGCCAAGATTATTAGATACCAAAAAAAAAAAAATTAGAAAAGTTTACTTCCCCTTTTAAACGAGGTAGTTTGGTCTCCTTTAGGGCTCTTTCACATGACCGTTCCTTTTTTTTTTTTTTTTCACGGAGTGGATGACATTTGTGTCATCCGCTCCGTGTGTCCGCATATCATCCCATCCATTTGCGGATGATATGCGGACCTGTCTATGGGAGTTTGCGGATGTCAGCGGATGACACCGCTGACATCCGATTTTCCTTCCTTTCCGTTTTTTGAATGGAACAAAAATAGGGTTTTGTTCAGTTCCAAAAAACGAAACAGAACTGACAGGAAGAAAATCGGATGTCAGCGGATGGTATTCCTCTGACATCCGCAATGCCATTGACTTTATGTCCGCAAATCATCCGCCAAAAAATAGGATGATTTGCGGACATACGGAGCAACCGTGTGAAAGGGCCCTTAAATTCCAGAAGAATGTGTATCAGACGAACATGGTTAACTTTATCAGATATATTATAAAAACATATAGAGCGATAAAAAAAACAAAAAAAGGGGGGTTAAATCACTCTTGACAGGATGTCTATGGCATCCGCTAGGTTGTTTTGCAATGCAGATATGTTTTCTTTGATGTTTTCCATGTCACTGCGGCACTTTATTAATATACTCGCCAGCTTCTTGGCTGTCAGACTGTTGATTGAGCATTCCAAAGCTGTAGTTTACAAAAAATGGCACAAGACAAATATGAATATCATACAACAGCTACCATATTGATATGTAGAAACACATTGAGATCATACAATTTCCACCAGTGATCCTGGCCTAAAAAAAAAAAATGAAAGAAAATTCTAGTACCCACCTGGTGCAGAAACATTTCTTTGTTCTTCAATGTTAAAAGCAGGGGCAACAAGATGTTCTGTAGACTTTATAAGGTCTGTGAAATCCGTATCAAATGTACACACATCTTGGCTATCTCTTGTGTTGCTCGACCCGTATGAATCAAATCTGGAATATTTTCCTGTAAAAGACAATTGTTTGAGAGAGAGAGAGACAATATGTGACAGCGTGTCACAGACTGAGAGGGACATGAAAAAATGAGGACTTAAAAAATCCTTTATATTGACCATTCCCCCTTTAGATTACCCCCCCCCCCCCAAACTCAACTGCTTTAGCAATGCTAAAATGTATTTGGTCCTGCCAATAAAGCTTATTTGAATTGAGCGAGAAAGAGAGAGAGAGAGACACACACAGAGAGAGAGACACACAGAGAGAAAGAGAGAGACACAGACAGAGACAGAGAGAGAGACACAGACAGAGACAGAGAGAGAGAGAGAGAGAGAGAGAGAGAGAGAGAGAGACAGAGAGAGAGAGAGACAGAGAGAGAGACAGACAGACAGACAGAGAGAGACAAAGAGAGAGAGAGACACAGAGAGAGAGAGAGACACAGAGAGAGAGAGAGACACAGAGAGAGAGAGAGAGAGACACACACAGAGAGAGAGACAGACAGACAGAGAGAGACAGACAGAGAGAGACACAGAGAGAGAGAGAGACACACACAGAGAGAGACACAGAGATTTCACCTGAGCTGGTAACATCATCTTCTCCCTCAATCCTTGACATAGCGGCCTTATCATTTGGCTGTTGTACACTTTCACCTTTATCATCCACAGCTGCTATAGTCAGTATATCCTGTTCACCTAAATATTCCTGTGACATTCCTGTGAAATAAAGCAGATAATACATAAATATCACCTTCCTGAGACAGAATTCTTTATTAATGTACATTTGTATGTTTTATTACCTGGGTTGGCTCTGGCTGTTGACATATCACATGGCAGGAGCTCCTCCGACCCTGTTTGTACACCTGGGACATGTTGCACTTCAGCAAAGTCATCTTTATTTTTTTCTGTTGACCTTGACTTCTTTTTCCGCTGACTATTTTGTACATATAATATATCCTGCAGTTTGTCTTTATTTCCTGGTGGGGGTATAACAAACACGATTTTCACTAACAAATAAATAAATACATTACATTTTTGAAAGGAAATATGTAAAATAAATGAGAATAATAAAATGGCAAGTTGACTATTACAAATGGAAAACACATTAATACAGGATTGCACATATAGTAAAACAATGCAAGATAGAAGGAAATGCATGCTTACTTTTTTTAATTATTCTTCTTATTTTGTGGTACTGTTCCTCTTCACGAAGCTTCAGATCTGACCAACGTTTTCTGAGCTGATCCTTTGAACGGTGGACTCCATGATTTCTCTGCAGCACCCTCACTATTTTGTCCATAATGCGGTCCTTTCTTGCATTGGTATTAGTGTAAGGTCCACACTTGCCATCATAGTCCTTCTTCTCTAGAACTTCCACCATATCCACCATTTCTGCTAAGGTCATGGGAGATGCCTTCACTTTTTTTTTCTTGCTGCTCCTAGTCCCAGCATGTTCGGCCGAACCGCTCTCCCGCTCCGCAGCACGCTTTCTGGACTCCGCCATCGTGGTATTAATAAAAGTGGCCGGAAGTGGATGGGTGGAGTCTCATCCGGACGTCACTTCTGCTCGACGATTCACTCACTGATCTTTCGTTCTGCACGAACATCTTTGGAGGTAATGATTTATGTTGGTAAACGATTGTTGATGCTTGCTCACTACTGTTTGCAATCTAAATTATCGTTGGTACATTATCATTATGTATAGCACATGCACATTTGTCGTTCAACAAACTTTCTTGCTTGGTCACTTGTGTTATGCACATTTTTCTTTCGTAGAACGTGTCATGCTTGCTCAATTTTTTTTAAATCAAAATTATCTTTTCCTGATTTCAATGCACATAAGATTTTTCGGTACAAATATGTTGTACAAATATGATCATCTACAATCACAGTTATCATTATCATGTCATTTGCATGTACTGTATAATTATAATGTTCTGAAAGTCTCCTGATAGAAACATCTTTTGTTTTTTTACAGGAAAAATGTCTGATCGTTTTACTTCACCTGACTTTCTCCCTCATTTCATTGATGCATACAGGGAACTTCCATGCCTATGGAAGATAAAATCCAAGGAATATAGTGATAGGAATAAAAAACATGAGGCCTACAAAAAACTGATAGAACTTTGCCTCAGAATGAACCCTAATGCAAATGAAGAGTATGTAAAAAAGAAAATAGCAAATTTGAGAACCGTCTTCAAAAAAGAGTTAAATAAAATAGCGGAATCTGAGAAATCAGGTGCAGGTTCTGAGGATATATATGTACCACGGTTGTGGTATTTCGATAGCTTACGTTTCCTATCAGATCAGGAGATACCAAGACCCTCAGTTTCCAGCTTACAAACATTTTCACCACATAGTGACACACAGGACAATGATGACACTCAGGTAAGATGATAGAATACAAAATCTTTATTAATAATTCTTTGAATTTATTGCAAATGCTAAACCCATGAAACATGTTATGATTTTGTTAACATTAGATAAAGATACATCTTCAAACAATCATCAAATGTCCAAACAGATTATAAATTACACCGGGTTAATTCTGGAGAAATAATCACATAACCATGTTTTGCCACGGGACAGCACCAGATCCACAGAAGTACTCCTTATAATTATCCCTATTTAGTCGGGCGTTCATGGTGGCTAATCGTGGTGGCGCTGGAGCGATGTTGGTTAACGACTGTGTGTCATTTCTCCAGTCTCCGGGGATAATATTGCCTTGAGATGTGTCCTCGCGATCTACTGACTGTTGTATATACATCACATTTTTGCGCCTCAAATAGTTGTGCAAAATGCAGCAGCAGTAAACCACTAGATCAATTTTGGAAATAGAGAGGTTAATCTGGGTGTGGAAAATGCGAAATCTATTTGCCATGATACCAAAGGCATTTTCTACAACTCGTCTTGCCCTTGAAAGCCTGTAATTGAAAATTCTTTGCTCTTCTGACAGATGTTTCATTGGATATGGTTTCAATAGATTTTCGCCAAGTGAAAATGCATCGTCTGCAACAAATACGAAATTCAGACCTTCTGTGGTTTCGTCATTGTTTGGCAAATTTAACTTACCATTTTTCAGGCGTGCATAGAATTCCGTTTTCTCAATGGTACCTCCATCCGAATTTCGACCATTTTTCCCAATATCAACAAACAGAAACTCATATTTGGCATTTACTAATGCCAACAAAACTATACTAAAGAAACCTTTATAGTTATGGTAATATGAGCCGGAGTTTGGAGGGGGGGTAATGCGCACATGTTTGCCATCTATGGCACCACCACAGTTTGGAAAATTCCACGTCTGCTCAAATTCCTGTGCAATTTTTTTCCAATTTTCTGTTGTCGTTGGAAACTGTGAAGAAAAGTGTTATATTTCATTATTTCTGATATATTGATTTAATCAATCACAATTTTCATTGCTTTTAGAGTTTGGACAAGGAAACAAATGATTCACTGACTGAACCATCACCTGCAGGATCATTGCATAGACCAAAAAAAACTAAAAGGGATGAGGCTACTAATGCCTTTCTTCTTCAAGCAACAGCAGCACTGCAAAAGAAGAGTGATGACTGTGATGCATTTGGCTGCCTAACCGCAAACAAGATGCGGCAAATGTCTGCGGAACAGAAGCAATTAGTTGAACCACTGCTACTGCAATTGCTTAATAAAGGTTTGAGGGGTGAAGTCAGTAGTAATACATGCATAGTTGACTATCCTAGTTACACACAGCAGATTCAACAAGCAGGTCCCCCTCAAACATCTACTTGGCATGGTCAGATGGGAGCACCAGACAGGAACAGCAACTCTTGGTCAAGAGATTACACATTTGCACATTTGTAAATCTATAGATTTTTTTGAAAAGTTTTTGAAAAGTTTTCACTTTAAAAGTGTTTCTTGTTATAATGTTCAATATATTGTGTGCTACAAATTGTGCCTGTGGTAGATACTTGTTTTTATTTTTTTACATGCAAAAAATAAAATGGTTCTATACATCGTTTTGTACATGACATTTGAAATGTGATGTCAGATCTTGACATAACCAATGTTGTTCTTTTATTGGAATAAATATTTAAAAAATGCAAGTATTTGTATTACATTATTTTATTTTACATTATTTTTATGTTGTGCACACCTTCATATACTCATCTTTCAAAACATGGATTATGGCCTTGCAGGTCTCTGGAATAATTCGGCCTAGGGATTGTGCAGAAATGCCAGTAGAGAATTTGAGGTCTTCAAACGATCTACCAGTGGCAAGATATCTCAGGGTTGCCATGAGCCTTTGTTCTGGTGTAATGGATGGCCTCATCACAGTGTCCTCTTTATGGAGCATTGGCTTCACCATTACCAACAGCTCACTAAAGGTTTCCTCAGACATCCGTAAATAGTTTCGGTAGTCATCTGGATTATTATCCTTCAGTTCACGTAGAAGAACCATATGTGAATACTGGTCACGGTTAATCAACCACTCCTTGGACCACATCCTGCGATTCCTCTTTTTCTTTTTCTGCTGGGTAATGGCAATCACCCCAAGCATGGTGATAGCAATTGATCTGGACACCTGATCATCATGAATATCCATTTCTCCAATAATTTGATTGACAAACGAAGGTTTCTACACGAATAATACTACACAAACTCGTTTGTCCACGTATGTTTCCTCCTACACGATCCTCACATCAAACATCCGGTCGGACGTGGGTGAATGGGGGTTTGTCTTTCCGGGTTGCAGACGTCACTTCCTTCGTTTTGCAGATCGGTCGTTAAAATTATATATGTTGTATTGTTATCGAACGATCAGTATGCTCAGCAAAACGATTCTTGAAACGAGTTTATTATATCGGTTAGTGGCCAATTCGCTTTCGACCGCCGAATAATCGTTCAGTCTGCAAACGGCCGAAATTCTGTGCGTGTATGGCCAGCATTAGTAATTACTGACTAAACCTGACCAAAACAAGACTCTAGTAGACATCCCAGATGTGATAAATTTGAAACACAAACAAGTGAATTATAATTGAATCAATAATATTATTTTATTATTTAATATATAATATATATAATAAAATTATATTATTGATTAGATTATAATTCATGCGCTATATATTATATATATATGTGTGTATATAGATATATATATATATATATATATATATATATATATATATATATATATATATATATATATACGTGTGTGTGTATATATATATATATATATATATATATATATATATATATATATATATATATATATAACGCATGAATTATAATCGAATCAATAATATAATTTTATATATATATATATATATATATGTGTGTGTGTGTATATAGGTATATATATATATATATATATATATATATATATATATTTGCATATATATATATATATATATATATATATATGCATATATATATATATATATATATATATATATATATATATATATATGCATATATATAATATAAAATGTGTTATGTGTTTTGTGCAACGTTTTTTTTTTTTGAATTTCCCTCCCTAGTTCCGCTCCCATGCAGCATTGCTGCTGCAGGGAACGGAACTAGGAAGTCCTCCTACCGACAGACGAGCGGCGGAGATCTCGCTGGCGGTCACAGCAATGAGAGCTCATCGCTGGATCGCCAGGATCAGGTAAGAGAAGCTCCGCTGCGCTGTCTGCACGCTCTGCCCATTGACCCCGAGCGTGACTCGGGGATACCGCTAATAGCAGAAAATTCCTACCCCGAGTCACGCTCGGGTTTACCGCTAAGGCAGTTAAAGTATATGTAAACTTTAACAATGTACCCTCTTTTGTGGAATGGCATTACATGGCTGAGGTGCTATCTAGTTTCGGGTTTCGAGGGGGGATTGAATCGGCCATAATGGCCCTTTACTCTTGCCCATCTGCCAGGGTGTACACGTCGGATCTCCTGTCCAAGCCCTTCCAGATTTCCAACGGCACCCGTTAAGGGTGTCCGCTTTCGCCCACCATTTTCAATCTTATGATTGAGCCTCTTGCAGAATCCATTCGTCAACACTCCCTTATATCTGGTTTTCGGATTGGGGACGAGAACCATGTGGTCAGCCTCTTCGCTGATGACGTGATTCTCCTCCTAACCGAACCAAAAAAATCCCTGCCTGCGGTGTCCAACGTACTAAACACCTTTAGCTCTGTATCTTATTACAAAGTTAACCACTCTAATTCCCTCATTCTAGACCTGGGAAAAGACCCACAGGATAGGTCCCAGCTCCAGGCAACCCTTCCCTTTACATGGGCGAAAGATGGCATCCCATATCTAGGAATTACTGTACCCTAACTCCAAAACTGCGCCTCATAGCTCGCCATAACTATGAACCCCTAATACTCACTATACAAACACAACTGAATAACAATTTACCCTCTTTTAATCTGTTACATATGCCATTGGAAATGTTTCGGTAAATATTTTCAATATATACATTTGACTTGCTTTGCATTGTGCTGTGTTTCTTTGCATCCATCTTTTTCTTTTTAAACTATTTCAATACTAGGCACTTTCACCCCTTTCCTGCAAAGACCAATTTTCAGCTTTGAGCAATGTCACACTTTGAATGACAATTGCGCGGTCATGCAACACTGTACCCATATGACATTTTTATCATTTTTTCACACAAACAGTGCTTTCTTTTGGTGGTATTTAACCACCACTGGATCTTTTATTTTTTGCTAAATAAATATAAAAGAACACAAAGTTTGAATACATTTTTTTCTTGGTTTTTATTATATAATTTAGGCCAAAATGTATTTTGCTACATTTCTTTTTTTTTTTTTTAAATAACCCAAGTCAGTGTACATTATCTGTAGAAAAGTAAAAGTCCACAAACTTTGGTATATAGATCTAAAATCTTGATGTACTGACGGCCTAGCTCATTTCTTAAAGCCCCACAATTCCAGTACAGTACAAATATCCCCCAAATTACCCTTTTTGGAAGGTAGACAGTCCAAGATATTTAGTAAGAGGCATGGAAATTTTTTGAAGTTGTAATTTGTTGGTCACAATTTTTTTGAAAATTAAGAAATAACATTTTTTTTTTTACATACTGTCACCAATGCAGTACAGTGTTATAAAATAACTATTGTGGCTGTGATCAGGGACACAATATTTTTTCTTCTCTATTTCTTTTTTTTTTTACCTAATGTGACCAGAGCAACACTGTGTTACCATAGTAACACTGTACTACTCTGGGGAGGTGATCAGGATTTTTTTTTTTTTTTGCACACTATGAATGTCAGTGTTATAAGGAACCAGTTTTACTGAATGAAATTGATTCATTCAGCTAATCACATAGTACAGTAGGGCTGTGATTGGCCCTGTCTGTACCATGTGATCACTGTGACCAATCACAGCGAGCAACACAATAATACATAAGGAATGGCATAATGTTTGACATCCATTGTGTACAATTGTCATGTGATCTGCATGATTGGTCACAGTGATCATATGGTACTGGCAGTGGTCCAGTACACTCATCTGTCATCAGATCATGTCGCAGCAGGGCCCGTGGGGCGCGCAGGAGACGTGTTCTGGGGAGGACATCATATGATGTCCATCCAGATCTAGAGTGGTCCCGTCTGGCTGTCATTTGACTTTGAGCTGGGCAGGAACTGATTAAATGCTATGGTTTACATTCAAACATAGTTGCATGCACTTGAATGTAAAATGCAGTGTTTGACTAGAACACCCTTTAACATGAGCACTAGAGATGGGCCAAACACCCCCCAGTTCGGTTTGCGCCAGAACTTTCAAACATTGCAAAAGTTTAGAGTCGAAAAACGAACCCCATTAAAGTTTATGGAAAAATCAAAAGTGCCAATTTTGAAGGCTTTTATAATTTATAAGTAATACGTTATTGGGCATGCAATGGTATGGGGGTCCGGGTACTGCCCTGGGGGACATGTATCAATGCAAAAAAGGTTTTTTTTTTTTTCAGTAGAACCTGCTGCAGAAAAAAATGACATTTATCAAGAAAAAAATGACATTTTCCCTGAAAGCTTTCTTTATTTTGTAAACAATGGCTTGGGAAGCCAGTCAGTATGATAATGCCACAATTTAGTGCACTCGGAACAAGATTGGAGATTTTTTAGATAAGTTCTAGTGTCTGTTTTGCAGACTTTGGAAAGAAATAACAGGTGTGGAAAAATTGGGCTTTTGTTGGTGGTGCCTTCACATCGTAACCCTATATAGATACTGCAGATGAAAGCAGGAATTAGCCTTGCTGTAAAAAAATGAAATGATATGCCCCAGTCAAACAGTGGCAGAAAAAAATGGGCTTTTGGGTGTTGGTGGTGCCTTTGCACTGTATCCCTATAATACAGGTACTCTTGATAAATCAAGAATTGGCCTTGCTGTAAATATTTAATTATCTGAACCTGTCAAACAGGTGCAGAAAAATTGGTCTTTGGGTGTTAATTGTGCTGAATAAACCTATACCAAAAAAATTCTTCCAGGTAAAATTAACACCTACAAAGCTAGGCAGCTTACACAGTCTTGCAGAGATTCAACATCCCAAAATCAGCTGCTGCTAATGCAGGAATGATGAATTTTGATTAATGTCAATGCAGTCTGTGGACAGGTGCGCTCTTTTATCTGTCACAAAACCTCCGGCAGCACTAAATGCCTGTTCAGAAAGCAAGCTGGATGCAGGGCAGCCCAGCAGCTCAATTGCATACTAGACAAGTTCTGTCCAGTGGTCTATTCTCATGACCCATTGACCCAGTAACCCAGTGGATCATCAACTGGAAAGGTCCCCATATCTGTTTTCACCTCTAGATAATCTCTCACCATGTGATGCAGACACTGCTGATGGGATGTGTAAACTGAAGGTCCTGGGCACCGAGGACTACAAAAACTTTAAAATGCATCACTGAGGTGGCACCCTTCTCCACCACTCCTCCTTTGACCAACAGAAGCCTCAAAACTAGCTTTTCCATGAGACTGCAACCTAGCAGAGTCTGGAAAGACATTACATAAACTCCTTTTTAAGTTGTCCCTAAGATATTTCATCCTCTGCTCCCTCTGTGGGGACGGGATGAGTTCCGAGATTTTCCTTTTGTAATGGTGGTCAAGGAGGGTTGCCAACCAATAATGATCCTTCTCCTTGATGCCACAAACTCTCAGTTCCTTTAGCAGGCTTTGAAGAATGAGGGAGCCCGTGCATTGCAAGTTTGCGGAGGCATGAGAAGCAGAGTCCTCGTGGTCACTGAGAATTACAGTATCTGGAACTGCCTCCTCCCAGCCACGTACTGATTCCAAGGGTATTGGGGATGGAAAACCACCTCTTAAGGTTTGACATATGTCTTCCACTGCTTCAATGGCTCCTCCTCCCCCTCCTCCCCCTCCTCTTGTGCGTTCTGTGGCGTCACAAGAATGGTGTTTGCATGAAGCGGAGCTTGAGAGGAAAGGAAGTCCTCCTCTTCCTCCTGCTGCTCTGCCTTGAATGCCCTGTCCATAATGCCAGGAAAAATCTGCTCCAGTCGGAACACAACAGGAATTGTGTCACTGATGCATGCATTGTCATGGCTCACCATCCTTGTCGCCTCCTCAAATGGTGACAGTACAGTGCATGCATCCTTTATCAGCAGCCATTGACATTGGGAAAAAAGCTGAGCCACCCTGAGCCTGTCATTGTGCCATACTCCCACAGGTACTCGTTGACGGTCCCCTGCTGCTGGCCCCCTCACACCATTGCCAAAGTTGAGTTCCACCTGGTGGGCATCTAACAAATCAGGCGGTTTACTTAGCAGGAATTCCACCTGCCCTCCAGGCTCTACACTGGCTGTGTATGACCACTGAAATGGCTACAGACTCTTCTGGTCTGCTTCAGAAGGTCTTGCAACCCTGAGTATATGTTTAGGAAATGTTGCAACACCAACTAAAGGATATGTGCCAGGCATGGCACATGTGTAAACTTTCGCTGTCGAAGGGCGGACAGGAGATTAGTACCATTATTGCACACTACCATTCCTGGCTCAAGCTGGTGTGGCGTGAACAACCTCTGGGCCTGTCCCTGAAGGGCTGAAAGAATCTTTGCTCCGGTGTGGCTCCTGTCCCCTAGACAGACCACCTTAAGCACTGACTCGATGAATAGCCGCTTGAACGCTTAGGGGGTACTGGTGGTTCATAGAACAATTCAGCAGAGGAAGGCATGGAGGAGGGGGAGGAGGGGGTGGAGCTGACAAATCTCACATCATCAGCACCAGCTGTATGGAGACATGGTGGCAAAACAAGCTCTGTCCTGCATCCTTCCTAGTTGCAAGCAGAGTTACCCAGTTTTCTGTGAACAAAATATATTGTCCCTGACCATGCTTGCTGGACCACGAGTCAGCAGTAAAGTGGACCTTGTGGCTGACTGCCTTGCTTATTGATGACACAACATTGCCTTTTTAACGTAATGGTACAGAGCTGGAATGGTCTTACATGCAACAAAATAGCGACTGGGAACCTGCCATTGGGGCTGAGTGGTGGGAGGTAAATGCCTTGACAAGCATGTGGTACTAAAATGGCTGGTGTTTTTGCCATGCTTGATCTGCTTGAGGCAAAGTTTGCAAATTGCAACAGTGCGATCTGCTGAACATGTGCTAATAAAAGGCCCCAGACAGCTGAGCTGTGGGCCAGGAGATCACAGCTCCACAATCTGATGGAATAGTAGGAATAAATGCAGCGCTAATCAGTTCATCGAGACAGTGTCCACATCCAAGGTGAGAATTTTAAGTCTTTAGCTGATATACTGTAATCTTCTATTAGTGCTGTGAGGACCACCACCAACACCCAATCACACAGCCTCTTACCAAATCACATCGACCCTCATTACAATGGTCAATGTAGGCAGCAGATACTATATAAGGCAAAAATGGCAGTGAACTCCTCTCAGCGTTCCTCTCAGCTGAAGACTGCTTTTAAGTTCTCTCCTTGGATGTGGACACTGTCTGTATGAACTGATTAGCGCTGCACTTATTCCTACTGTTTCGATCGATCTTATGCAATATTCAAGAATTGGTGTTGGCTGCTTTTCATGTTTATTAACTTTTATAACTAATTATCTATGCCAGGCGCGCAGCATATTACTACTACCTATACTAATCTGATGGAATAGGGTGGCTGCTCTCTACCCTTCCATGAGGGCTGCCCCTGTAGGGCATCCTCCCTCATTGGGATTGTGCCTCCTTCTCCTCATCCTCACTTTCCTCCTCTGCTCTATCTGGCACCCAAGTTGCATCAGTGACCTCATCATCATCATCATTCCCTCCATTCTCATTTTTACTGGAGCTAACTTGGCAATATGCTGCAGCTGGGCAGTGTTCTGTAGGCTTAGGTTCCTAACTTCCTGAACCTTAGAGTCATAACCAACATCAGAATCAAGTAATGGCTGTGCGTTGTCAAGGAGCAAGTGGCTAATGCTCTGTTCAAATAACTCAGCTGACTCCTCTATGCATGATGCTTGGGCTATGGCAGGAGTAGCTGTGAACAAGGAGGCAGAATAAGCTGCTCTGGCAGCTGTGGTGGACTGCACACTAGTCTCTGCTTGGGTGATAGAGCATGAGGAGGATGAGGATGGTTTAGTAAGCCAGTTCACCACCTCCTCCATGCTGTGGGCAACATCTCTAATCAGAGAAAATTATGCCCTGCCTGAGGACGGACCACGTCCACCTTTGCCTGCAGACACATACGCTGCTGGCCCCCTCACAGTGGCATGGGAACGTCTGCCTCTCCTTGATGGCCTCCCAGACATGATGGGGCGGGGGGGCTCAATACATTGTAATAGAGATGCGGAAATGTGTAATTGTATGCACTTTAATCATTTAAAAGTGGTGTTTGGTGCACTTTAACTTGAGGACTGCTGCTGACAGAAATGTCACTTCAAAAAACTACAGTAAAACTGCACTGACGCACTTCAATATACTGCAGGGAAACTGGCCAGACACACTACAGTGACACACTTTATCCCTGACATACTACACTCACACACTTCAATATACTGCAGTAAAACTGCACGGATGCACTGCTCTGACACACCTCAATATACTACAATAAAACTGCCCTGACACACTACACTGACACACTTCAATATACTGCAGTAAAACTGCACTGACGCACTACACTGACACTACAGTAAAACTGCACAGATGCACTACACTGACGCTGCACTCACTATATTCACACTACACTGACACTCTACACTCACAATAGCACACTAACTCGCTAGTAGCAATGAACCGTTCTATCTCCACTTCAATATTACACTGCAAATGGCTCCTCTGGGAAGGAACCTTTTATAGTGTGGGGTGGGTCTAGGAGCAATTAGCCATGAAAGTCATCATGGCTTTCTCCAAGCCCTGTTCTGTGCCCTGATTTGGCAAAACCTTCATTGTTTCAGCCAGTCAGGGTTTAAAATGCACTGTGAGGCACGCAGTGCATTGTGGTGCATTTGGCAGGCCAAACAAATGGTCGAACGCCCTTCAAGTTCGGGTGTTCGCTGATCTTAGGCTCAGCCCAAACTATTCCCCCAGCACAAATGAGCACTATAGTAATGCAGAATCTGTAGCTATACTGTAGTATCAGTATCTGAGGGGCATAGCTAGGTTTATGTTCTTTTGATAATCGTTCCACTAATTTGAAGATACAGCTGGCTATAGTTCCCACATCTTTTTATGTACATTATGCATGTTTCTCATTTAACTTATTGTTCAATGATCATATATCAGAATTATTCTACAAACTGGACAAATGATAGGATAATCCTCTGGTGCCTTCAGCTGAAGAAACATTTTTACTGCTAAAATAAAAATTTGCCCAAAAATCCCTTTAAATCTTTTCTGCTGTAGGTTGCCATTTTAGGATGTGTGTAAATATAGCTGTTCCTCCAGATTTATTAATGAGGAGGATAAAAAGATGAAAACATGTTAAAGGAAAGCAGTCTGACACATGTTCCAGCAGCTTACAATAACTCTGATAATAATAGTTGAAAGCAGGCAGAGATAAATAGGAATCTCTTGAAGCTTGGAATGCTTCACAGAGCAGTTGGAAAGTATTAGCGAAGTTAATCAATGAACCAGCTTAAAGCTGTTCAGATCTGCTCCGGTGCACATTTGCATCATAAATGCTGTGCAGTGGAGGAAAGCAATCAGCCTCAGGGCATATAAATGCACATTATTTATGCCAGCAAGGATTCCTGGCAGGAATGTCAAAGATTATAAATCCAGTCTTCTGATTTGTGTGGCCACACATGGGAGCTCAGCACACAAATTTTGTAAATCCCAGTGCCTGCAGTGTCAATCATAAAAAATACTGTGATGAGTTTAACTATCCTCATTTGGGTCAAGTACCAAGTAAACTATCTCTACAGTTTAAAAGTGCCTATCAAACTATGCCAGTTTTGATAACTGTAATCTATTGTTCTTTCCTTTAAATATTAGTGCTTGAGAGAGTATGCCAAACCACCACAGCCCTTCCAGTCTAATTTTTCCTCTACACAATCACAGACTGGGTCAGTTTTGGAAGAAACCAATAGACCTATCAATTTTTCTTTTTATGAGAGGATCCAGAGTACCTAAAGCAGGTAGTAAACTGTATCCAAAAAAAGGGGGGCCCCGGGCAGATTAAATTGATTCTAAAGTCTTGTTCTTTGTTTTTTTTTTGTTTAAAAATAACAAATATGTTAAACTTACTTGCTCTGGGCAGTGGTTTTGCACAGAGCAGCCCAGATCCTCCTCTTCTCAGGTCCCTCTGGTGCACCTGGCCCCTCCCTCCTGCCGCTGCCGAATGCCGTCACAGCAAGCATCTTGCTATGGGGGCACCCGAGCTGAGCTGCTACTCTGTGTGTCCTTTCAGACATGGAGTGGTGGCTCAGCCCCACCCCCCTCTCTCTCCTCATTGGCTCACTGACTTTGATTTACAGCAGCTGAAGCCAATTGCACCCGCTGAGTTTCATGTGCAACATTGCTTGATCGAGATGGGATTTAGGAAAGTTTTAGGTGAGGCTGTGGGGGGCTGCTGAACACAGAGTTTTTTATCTTAATGCATAGAATGCATTAAGATAAAAAAAACCTTCTGCTTTTAGAACCAAACTAGTACATTATGACAGACTTACCTTAAAATGAAGCCCTCCAGCTGTGCTTATACTGCTTAAGGCGCTTCCATATTCACCCTTCTTCTTTCTGGGCTCGCAGGCTTCGGCTATCTGATTAGCCAAGCCAGCAATGATGTCACTCCTCCGCATGCTCACGGGAGTCTCTGTTTAAGGCACAGCTCTGAAGGAACGGCAAGGGTCAGGAGTGCGTTTCGTACAGGGTGTAAAGTTCAGGAGTGAGTTTCATACAGGGTGCAAGGTTCAGAAGTGTGTTGCAGAGTGCAGGTCCAGGAATGCATTATACAGTGTGCAAGGTTCAGAAATGCATTGTACAGAGTGCACGGTTCAGGGATGCATTGTACAGAGTGCAGGTTCAGGAATGCATTTTACAGAGTGCATGGTTCAGGAATACATTGCACAGAGTGCATGGTTCAGGAATGCATTTTACAGAGTGCACGAATCAGGAATGCATTGTACAGAGTGCAGGTTCAGGAATGCATTGTACAGAGTGCATGGTTCAGGAATGCATTGTACAGAGTGCAGGTTCAGGAATGCATTTTACAGAGTGCATGGTTCGTGAATGCATTTTACAGAGTGCACGGTTCAGGAATGCATTGTACAGAGTACAGGTTCAGGGATGCATTGTACAGAGTGCACAGTTCAGGGATGCATTGTACCGAGTGCAGGTTAAGGAATGCATTGTACAGAGTGTATGGTTCAGGAATGCATTTTACAGAGTGCAGGTTCAGGAATGCATTGTACAGAGTGCACGGTTCAAGGATGCATTTTACAGAGTGCATGGTTCAGGGATGCACTGTACAGAGTGCAGGTTCAGGAATGCATTGTACAGAGTGCAGGTTCAGGAATGCATTGTACAGAGTGCACAGTTCAGTAATGCATTGTACAGAGCACGCTCTAGGCCGGCGCCTACCTTGCCTATAGGTAGCGCTGGCCCTGCTCCCACCTTAAGCTGGCCATAGATGGATCAAAATTCCTACAGTTCAGCTTGAATTGGCCATTCCTGTTCCTGCAAAGTTGGTCTCATGATCAACTTCTCATGAACGCAGCTGTTAGAAAATGTTAGTTTGATCAACCTGCAGCCAATAACCTCCTCTGCTGTCAGAATACAACTCCTCCATCCACCTTGCTTGTATGGAAATCCATTCAGTTTTTTTTTTTTTTTTTTCGAAAAAGGCTGCTAACTGATTGAAAAACAGATCCATATGTGGCCAGCCTTTTACAAACACAGGGAGAACACACATACTTCATGGAGATAGCATTTCATGAGAAAATAACCAACAGCCAATACATTGCCAGCTTACCTTGGTACCTTAACAGTTAAGAAACTATAAACAGTAGCTAATTATTTAAAGAAATAACCCCATAAAACCCCATGTCAACATGAATTTTGGCATTATTCTCTGTTATACAGTGGAAGCATCATAACTGAGGTGGCTTTGAATTGTCCCTGTGTGGAACTGAGCTTCTAACACACGGTACTGTAAGCTGGATATCTGCATTTCCAATATAACTCATGACCTAAGGCAGCAGAGCTGCCCAAGCATCTACACATGCTTTTGCTATTATCTACACTATGTTCACCCACTCTATGTCTGTACATCTAGATCACTGTCTGTTGTTTATCAAAAGAACAAACTCTCTAGCAGAATGTATCCATTACAGAGATGAGACAAACCATTTCAAGTGGTTGTAAAGGCAGAAGTTTTTTTTTTTTTATCTTAATGCATTCTATGCATTAAGATAAAAAAACTTTCTGTGTGCAGCAGCCCCCCTCAGTCCCCCTAATACTTACCTGAGCCCCCTCTAGATCCAGTGATGTTGCAGGACTGTCTAAGCTGCCTGGGATTCCCTCCCTCCGAAGTGTCTAAGCCATCTGGGACTTACCCTCCTGATTGGCTGAGACAAAGCAGCGGCCCCATTGGCTCCCACTGCTGTCAATCAAAGTCCATTAGCTGATAAGGAGAGAGAGGGGGGAGGGGCTTAACTGCGGCTCTGTGTCTGAATGGATACACTGAGCTGTGGTTCGCCTCGGGTGCCCCCATAGCAAGCTGCTTGCTGTGGGGGCACTCGACAGGAGGGAGGGGCCAGGAGCGCTGAAGAGGGACCCGAGAAGAGGAGGATCTGGGCTGCCCTATGCAAAACCACTGCACAGAGCAGGTAAGTATGACATGTTTGTTATTTTTACCTAAAAATCTGTAGTATCACTTTAACACTAGCAGAAGTGATTACAATTAATCACAAAATTCGAAAAAAAAAAAAAACTGTTTTAACTGCTTATAAAGTATTATCTGCAGTTTATGGAGAAAAAATGATGGTGCTAATCACCAACAAAAACCAGCGCAAAGGAAATTTGTGATTAAGTAAATAAAATTATAAAAGGTAGAATAATGCATAAAGTGCAGATTAAAGTGTAGGTAAAAGATACCTTATCAGGAGCCGCAACAAAAACGTAAGAAACGTGAAATGAAATAAATAATTATTGCTAATTAAAAAGTTGCGCTCAACCAAGTTACACTTAAAAACCAAAAAACATGTAATAAAGTGCATATAGAAATGGATTAAAGAGTGCAATTATCAAAAGTGCAAATGCCAACAAATATAAGTGACTGTGCAATCGCTTGAGAGTACAGTTACGTGCTGACGAAATGCGTCAGAACGTAGGATCGTAATCGCGCTACCACTACCGGCTCCCGGTGGAATGCAGACAGAACGCGGAAGCGGCTTTCCAACCCGGAGACCACGGCTGTATTTATGCTCACGCTGTTTGCAAGTTACATACCATGTAAGTGCACCTGATTATCTTTAATAGATTATGATTTCAATACGTACTTCACCATAAGAGTCCCCTTGTTCTTTCCTGGGTACGGTGTATGAGAACTCATCCCCAGCGATAAGGAGATACACAGGCGGTTATCTTGAAGTGTATTGGAGGTGCCTTTCCATCCTGTATATCGGCTGAAATTGCCACTATTTTCCTGTCTCTGCTTGAGTTGACCCCCTGTAATTTAAGGGGTCCTCTCCATTTGGTAAGCCTTGAGTGCACCCCGGGTGATCTTGTCATTTTGGTGGAGGTGTCGAAGTTTATTAGAGTGCTGAAGATATCAATACTAACCATCTATAAATATTTATCCACATTGGACATTTATTCTATCCATTGAGATCTTTTGTGGACTGTCAATTGATTGCAATATATTTATTCACATATTTGCACTTGGAAATATATTATTTTTTTATATGTACTGTCAAGCGATTGCACAGTCACTTATATTTGTTGGCATTTGCACTTTTGATAATTGCACTCTATAATCCATTTCTATATGCACTTTATTCCAAGTTTTTTGGTTTTCAAGTGTAACTTGGTTGAGCGCAACTTTTTAATTAGCAATAATTATTTATTTCATTATCTGCAGTTTGGCTTCAATTTGTTAGTTTATTTAAATCCAATAGTACATCTGACACTCCCCTCCCGCTGAACTGACAATGCTGCTGTCCAAAAGTGCCCCCTGTGCTTCCTCATCCAGAGTGGTTGCACTCTATTACAGGAGAGAAGAGAGGACAGGCGCCACTCAGTGAGAAAAAGTTTCAGGAGGTGTGTTACTGGCCAGATCACCAGGTGAAAAACAGAGGGGAAAAAAGACTAAGAAAATAAATAAAATGCAGCCACCACATCAAATGATTGCTAAGCTACAATAGATTACATTTTTGGTTTTGGGTTTATTATCACTTTAAGGTAATCTGCTTATAATTATATAATTCCTTTTCTAAAATAAATATTTCCAGAGAGAAACTGGGAAGCGGATATTGTGGACTCCATGTTGCCTGTTCACCAGCTGTTATACTAATGGGCCATACACACTATAAGATTTTCTGAAGACTTTTTCCTTTAGATTTACCAAAACCATATAATTTGAGGTCAAACCTAAACACTTTCAATTTGTATGCAATCAGGCAGGCACTTGCACTACATAGAAAAGGTAAATCTGAAGGAAAAAGTCTTCAGAAAATCTTATAGTTTGTATGGCCCTTAACTCTGTGGCTTCATTACTTTCACTGAGCTGAAACAAGAATGTAGCTTGAAAAAGCCTTGATAGGAATTATATAATTAAGCACCATTCTCAGATACTCTTTTAAAGGAACAGGCATACATTTACACATATTTTATAAGTGTATAGATGTATATGGATTTGGCTTTGTGGTTAAAGAATGTGTTTATGATACTGGTCCAATTTCTACTTTAATCCCGCAATAAACAATTCTTTGTAATAAACAATAACCAACTTTATTCAGTAAAAAAAAAAAGACTGAATCCAATTATAACTGACAAAAACACATTCAACAACCTTCTCACTGTGAGAACAAATCTTCATAACAGATGACCCATGTATATGTATAGTGATTTGTGAAGTGTAAGAATCCATTGGAGGTTTAATCCAGATTTCCAGTTGATCCTTTTATATTTTAAATTCCACTAAGCCTAGATTTCTAAACAGTCTGAACATTAATTGCTGCAATGCTCATATTAAAAGAGCATTGTTTTATCCCCTTGGGAAATTCTATGATTTAACTTCACTGTTCAATCAATTAAAAATTGTAAAGGGCAGCCCAGTGATATGTACATGCAATAGCTGCGTGATCCTAATGAAAAAGATTCTAGAGAAAAAAAAGTTGTTTGCATACCCTTCGCATAATAGGGGAACAAAACCACAATCATTACATTTAATCCTATCCTATACATATTGAAAAAAAAAAAAAAAATACAGGAAGTCAATTTGAGTTTTAGTTCACCCCTTAGTGCCAGCCTGATATAGAGATTGCATTTTAAAATTAGTAATATAGAGGGTTCAATAGTTTAAGAACTGAATAGCTTACCTTGAAAGTAAACGAAATAAAGAATACATCTGGATGTTGGACTTTTAGAGTATGCCCTTTAGACGGGAAGTGAGCTCTTCCCCCAGGGACACACACAATTGGGGACAATTCAATAAAGCGTTTTCTGGTGTTATGAATGTATTAGAAAGTCCTACATCAAATTTATTAAGGCTATGCAACAGTTTCTTTCCGCTTTTTGTGACGTATGGTACAAAAGATAATAAGGAAACCATTGAGAATTTGACACCAACTGGGGCTACCCAAAAATGTATTTTATTATAAAAATTACTGCAATAAAAATATGATCAAAATGCCCCACTGGTGTGGTGCAATTTTAAAAATAGTACCTGCCATAAGTTTTGGTCTTTTCTGTATGTTTGGCAGCCCATTGAAATGGAAGGGCTGTCAAAACGCATTGTGCAAGAACAGGGAGAAAGTAGGCTTGCGACCATGTACATTCTGGATGTCATAGTGTAAAATCAATATAAAATGTAATCTATCATCCAATGGGATGTATTTAAAACATAACACAGTTTGAAATGTGCATGAAGGACAAAATGGAAGCATTTTTCTGCACTTTTCTGTGATTGCTTTTACATGAGCTGGAATTAACTTTTACATTTTGCCCTACTGATATTACACCAGTCTGAGCATAAAGGGCTTCCCACTAATCCTCAATCCAAAATAATCTGACTGGGTGTAGCCTGTACGGCAACAATAACTCACTCAGACAAGTGTAATAGAAAACTTGTATTGAAGTAAAGCAACAACAGTTTACACACCCAAAGGGACGCCTGCCCAACCAGGTACAAATTCCAACAAAGTGAAGATATCAGGTATCAGCTGGGTTGACAGCATTTGTTAAAAGAGCATAATGTGGTCTGGCCATCCAGTCTCCCAAACAGGAAGATGTTCAAAGGAGTTGTGACCCCCCATGCTTTCCCTCATGAGGAACCTTTCCCTATTCCTAGTACCTCAAAGTGCACCAAGCCTCAAAGCCAGGGCCTTAAGTAGGCTCTGCCTTACCCACGATGACTGCTGGAGACACATGGGGCATCAGCATCCAATCAGGTGCTTCCCCAGTGACCCAGGAAACCATAGAGGAACTGAGTTGCTCTTAACCTCCTGCCAACTGCGGTGCCTCTGTGGAAAAGCACCACCTGCAGTGGAGCAAGTAGACTGCACTTGCCTACACGTGGTTGGTTCAATACAGTTTTAGTCCCTGGGGAAGGAGGGTAAATAAATGGCACCCCAAATCCACAATGTGTACCAAAGGGGCCCTACATTCCTCCCCCAATTTTTCCATGGCCCATACCTGTGCCACTAATGGGGGCAACACACCAGACAACCGGACAGCAACACATGAACACAAGAATAATAACACATTAAACATAAATAAGAAAATGGTTTACAATGCTCATGAATGCAATTTTCACACTTTGCAACACAATACTACATAAACAGCATAATAATGTTTGAAAACCCACACAAAATAGCTAGGGTCTGGCATACAGACCACTTGGCCCTCTTTAGGGGGTTTTCAGATAACAGCTAAAATGACATTCCCCTCCTGCGGGTGCACCAACAAAACTTTGTCCTTAAGGATGTGTCTTCCAAGACTGAATTCCCTAAAGTATAATTTGAATTCCCGTGCCATTCCCTGAGCTTTGGCTAACACTTCATGGTCATAAGGCTTTTGGCAAGGGTACTGCATTAATATTATGGAACAGAGTTGTCTGGGTCTCCAAAATAGTGATCCCATGCCAAGTCCATTGAAGGGTACTAAATGACTACTATTCAACAGATGTCAAATATTTCACATGCCGCTCTAGGCGAGATCAGGCTCCACAATCACATCTTAGGTGCTGTCTAGGCTCATCTCCACCAAAGCAATTATTTGTACCTGCACTTTCTCATAGAATGAATGAGTCAATCTCTGAGAAAGTAATTTGCCTAGCGTAAACCTTGTCATAATAGAATATGTTCCTGCTGGCTATTTTTTAAAAGCAAGAATATTATTTTGCATCTTGATGTGCGCATTCCTGCTGCTGGTACAATTTAATACTATGCAACCAAATTGTCTGGGACCTCAATTCAATACAGTGGTTGCAGACTGGGTCAGTTGGATGCCTTTCACCACTGGAACCTTCCCTCTACCATTTATCACCTGTCCTCTGACTGTGTCAGTGTTCACATCTGCTTCCTATTGACCAGGTGTGGGCCACTGGAATAACAAGGCGCAGTCTGCTTCTTTTGTAACTCTTCTTTATGAGTGCAACAGGCATCATAATGGTTTGGTACAGTGTTATGTCCACTCCAGGGTTTTCTTTATTATAGAGTGCTCTAGCTTCTTGGCATACCCCTTTTAGGGGAAAGGTCCACATTCTCCCAGTACTGCACCCTGGAATTCACCCCTCAATGTTTTTTTTTCTACAACTGGGAAAGAGTTTCAACATGGCCACCAAAGGGGCCCTACATAGTTGCTGACTGTTATATCCTCACAAAAAGAATATAAATCAGAATCAAGAAAGAAATGTTTATCCAATAACTTTTTGAGTACATTCTAGCACTGTCCACTATAGTTCTTACTCTCTCCTTTATTGACTTGACAACAGATTCTGTCACTGAGCTTCCCAGATAAACATTGTAAAATGCTCATGACAGATTTATTAAATAACCTCTGCTACTAAGGCTGGTAATTTATAGAAGAGGCAAGTTCCTTTTCTCTGAGAGGAAGGTATTGAAAATCCATATGGCACATTACAAATAATTTGCAGTATATTTTTGTATTCTGAGAAAACCTATCACTTCTTTAATGGCAACAGGCTTCCATTAGCGGGTTTATAGCTCAGGATTATTGACAAGCTGTTGGTACAGTGAGGAGCACTCAAAGGATATATGGATAAGAGGACATTTGATGTGTCTGTCAATAATAATATAAGTAAACTGTGCTTCTTAGAGTGCAAAAAGAGGCCAAGTTATATTTTTTGTGATTAGTTCATACTTTTATTTGTAGCTCTTAAAAAGAACTGTACAAAGATGAAGGCTTTACATCAGGATTTAATAGAGGCTATGTATTTTATGACCACAATATAACTTTAAGCTAACCCATTATACATTGTTGTTAAGCTTAGAACAGTTTCACGGTAATATTCTATTTAAAAAAATTAGAATTTAACTACAGACAAATATTACACAACCCAGTAAAAGCAATTCTTTATTAATTAAAAAAAAAAAAAACTAATGTAAGTACTTGAAGTAGTGAGTGTACAGGTTGTATAACTGTGTAGATTTGCTGTCCCCTCAAAATAACTCAACACACAGCCATTAATGTCTAAACTGCTGGCAACAAAAGTGAGTACACCTCTAATAGAAAATGTCTAAATTGGGCCCAATTAGCCATTTTCCCTCCCCGGTGTCATGTGACTCTTTAGTGTTACAAAGTCTCAGATATGAATGGGGAGCAGGTGTGGTAAATTTTGTGTTATCGCTCTCACTCACTGGTGAGTGGTCACTGGAAGTTCAACATGGCACCTCAGGGCAAAGAACTCTCTGAGGATCTAAAAAAAGATGTGTTGCTCTATATAAAGATGGCCTAGGCTTTAAGAAGATTGCCAAAACCCTGAAACTGAGCTGCAGCACGGTGGCCAAGACCATACAGCGGTTTAACAGGACAGGTCCCACTCAGAACAGGCCTCACCATGGTCGACCAAAGAAGTTTAGTGCACATGCTCAGCATCATATCTAGAGGTTGTCTTTGGGAAATATGTAGGTTTAAGGGGTGGGGGGGGTCAGCCTGTCAGTGCTCAGACCATACTCCGCACACTGCATCAAATTCGTCTGCATAGTTGTTGTCCCAGAAAGAAGCCTCTTCTAAAGATGATGCACAAGAAAGCCTGCAAACAATTTGCTGAAGACAATCAGACTAAGGACATGGATTACTGGAACCATGTCCTGTGGTCTGATGAGGTCAAGATAAACTCATTTGGGTCAGATGGTATCAAGTGTCTGTGGTGGCAACCAGGTGAGGAGTACAAGGACTAGTGTGTCTTGCCTACAGTCAAGCATGGTGCTGGCAGTGTCACGGTCTGGGGCTGCATGAGTGCTGCAGGCACTGGGGAGCTACAGTTCATTGAGGGAACCATGAATGCCAACATGTACTGTGACATACTGAAGCAGAGTATGATCCTTTCCATTCAGAGACTGGGCCGCAGGGCAATATTACAACATGATAATGACCCCAAACGTACCTCCATGATGACCACTGCCTTGCTAAAGAAGCTGCAGACCTAAATGCTATTGAGCATCTGTGGGGCATCCTCAAACATAGATGGAGGAGCACAAGGTCTCTAACATCGACCAGCTCCGTGATGTCGTCATGGAGGAGTGGAAGAGAACTCCAGTGGCAACCTGTGAAGCTCTGAACTCCATGCTCAAGAAGGTTAAGGCAGTGCTGGAAAATATTGGTGGCCACACAGAATATGGACACTTTGAGCCCAGTTTGGACATTTTCACTTAGGCATGTACTCACTTTTGTTGCCAGCAGTTTAGACAATAATGGCTGCATTTTGAGTTATTTTCAGGGGACAGCAAATTTACACTGTTATACAAGCTGTGCACTCACTACTTTTCATTGTAGCAAAGTGAAATTTCTTCAGTGTTGTCACATAAAAAGATATAATAAAATATTTACAAAAATGTGAGGAGTGTACTCACTTTTGTGAGATACTGAGTTCCTGTGCAGGAGCAGGCATCTTGTTACAGGTAGGAATTTGCTTCTTTATGTTAGAGCTGCCCCCTAATCCATGGTGATCTGAGGCACAGATCCACAAAATGAATGTAGCTAAAGCAAGGAAATCTTGCACTGCAGGTCTTTAGGTACAGCTTTCTCTCCAGCAAAGAGAACAGTGAGCAAGACAATAGTGACATCACCAATCTCATTTCAAAACTCATAAGTCTTAACCTGGCCATAGATGGCTAGAATTTCAAAAGAAATTTCTTAAATTGATTCTCATTTTTTTTTTTTTTTTAATAACAAACATGTTATACCTACCACCTCTGTGCAGTGGGATTTGCACAGGGCAGCCTGGATCCTCCTCTTCTCTGGTTCCTTGTTGCTGCTCCCAGCCCCTCCCTCCCTCCTGAGCCCTCCAGCTTGCTATGGGGGCACCCAAGCAGAGCTGCAACTCCGTGTGCCCATTCAGACATGGAGCTGTCATTTGGCCCCACCCCCTCTTTCTCCTGATTGGCTAACTGACTTTAATTAATAGCAGTGGGAGCCAATGGTGCCGTGGCTGTGTCCCAGCCAATCAGGAGGGAGAATCCCAGACGGCTGAGGGACTTGTGGGCATCGCTGGACAGAAAAGGACCTCAAGTTAGTATTAGGGGGGGGGGGGGACTAGGGAGGCTGCTACACCCAGAAGGTATTTTTTGTATTAAGATAAAAAACCTTCTTACTTTACAATTCCTTTAAGAAAGGTTTTGGGCTCCATTCACGCCTGAGCATATCATTTTCAGGAGTTTTTTTGTTTGTTTTTTTAGGTGTTTTTTCAGGCGTTTTGTTCAGGCATTTCTAAGACGTTTTTTCAGGTGTTTTTTGCAGGTGTTTTGAGGCAGGCATTGACATCTAACAAAAACGCTTGTAAACTGCCAAAAAAGAAGCTCATGTGCTTTTTTAAGCTTCAGGCGTTTTGCTTTTGGTGACAAAATGCTCATATGTGAACAGGGGCCATTGACATGAATGGGATTTTGCTTGTTGGGTGTTTTGAGACTTCAGAGATCAGCGTTTTACGAGTTGAAATAAGCTCAGGTGTGAACAGGGCCTTAGGAAAGTTGTTACAAAAATTCTCAGAACATTCTGAGAGCATTTGAATGTTCGAAACATTTCATTTTGGAATGAATGGAGTCTGCCAAACAAAAAACACATAGACTGTTAGAAATTCACTTGTTTGCGAACATTTTTTTATCCCGCTCCTTCTAATATTCTTGTCACTGCAGTTGAAAACAAATGTCGATTTGACTAGACTAGAAAAATGAATACACTTTCTTAGAACATTCTTTTCCTATGAATTTTCGTTTGAAATTCTACACATCTATGGCCAGCTTAACAATCACAAGAATGCATTCCCTTAGGTCTTACCCAGTAAAAAATATATCTTTTAGTCAGAAGACACAGGAGGTGCACTGCTATTTTTCAATAGAAATTTAAATCAAAAGTTACAGTTATTTGGAAACTGTTTAGCACAATTAGATATTTCCTATAACACAGCAAATGTTTGCATGACAGGAGCTGCTGGGTGAAGGGGTAGACCAGCCTACATCTGCCAACATCAGCCAACAGCTAGAATGAACCCAGAAGCACCGTGTAAAGTGTCATTTTCAGTTTCTAGCTAATCTACACTCTGTTAGCTTCAGTGAAATTCAGGTGATGGTCTAAAATACCCTTGATTCCTCATTAAAGAGAACTTGTCCTAAAAATGTTATACCACATAGGAGATCCCCTATGTGATAGAAATAAAGTTTTAGCAAAAGTAAGAAAAAAAAAAGTTAAAACACAATTACTTAAAATCCACCTCAAACTTTGGTACTTCTCAACTGATTGCATTTGGAAGGATTGGGAAACAGAGATTTCGGGCACAAGAGTTTTGTTAAAAAGATTTCTTTTATTCAACACAGAACTAAATATTTTAAAATCATAGAAAAATACAGGCAAATAATTGTGTATTAAGGACACAGTGAGACCACACAACAATGGTCTATATTGTACAATATCTCAGTGCATAGAACTTATAACAGTCGGTTTACATACAGTTAAAAAGTACAAGATCATTTGTAGTCATATAATCCTTGGAAACGTATTGCTTGTTATCAGAAGAACCGCCGACGGACACCCAAGCAGTATGGTGCCGGTCAGCAGGGTCGACTGAAAATATAAGTTAACATTCACCATGTAATATATGACCTTTGCTCGACATGTTTCGCTTTCTTAGACAAAAAAGCTTCATCTGGAGCATATCATTTCTTTTGTCTGTGTGAGAAATAACAGTATTTAGATAGATTACATATATGTGTTACCTTATTTTCAGTATGTTATAATTTACAATTGCATATCATTTATCTTTCCTTTTAATTACATATAATCGTCTTACACATCTCAGATAAGTCCTTCTATTTTTGCAATATCAACACAATATAACATTGGGTCTTAAGTTGCATTCAGACACTAGAGGAGTTTAGGGGAAAGAACGGAGGTTGCCAATAGTGAGTATATGTGGGGATCCATGCTGTAATTATAGTATAAGCATATATATCCTATTTATATACCTGGTAAATGGACAGAAAAATGTATACATACCTGTACATATAGTAATCAGGCACATATCTCAATTTCCATAGAGAATTCTTTAACGAGGAGGACTGTGCGTTTTGGGAAACTCAAAAAAGGCAATGTATAGTGACATAGTAGTGAGGGTAGTCACTCCATGTCTCATATCTGGGTGGATGAAAGCAGAAGAACAATGTTTCTCAGAGTAGTAAGCGTTTTAATTCTATGATATCACTTTAAGGGAAAGCCCATAGGAATGCCAAACCATAAGCTCAAGTGTTCTAAAGTGGTAAAATCTGTATGCCTCATGCTTGTTATAAGAGTGTGTAAGTACCTATAGAGCCCATAGAACATCTGCCCTAAAAGGGGGGGGGGGGGGAACAACAGAAAAGACACATAGTCATTCTGGACCGTAAGAGAAGACAGGTGCCATGCGTTTCTAAACGATTATACACCAACATACAGAGTTTACCCATTTGTATATGGGCTACCTCTATAGTAAAATATATATCATGTATACTGATTTGCTTTCACACACATATGTGAATATGTGTGTGTAATCAATTTCGTATCCGGCCCACCCTTCTCTATAATAATAGGAGGGTGACCAGGGTTATATATAGATAAGCAGTTGCTACATGAGGTCCAAGATGAGTACATGCAAAACGTACTCAGAACAAACATAAGCAACAAACATAGTAGCAAACACATATAGAGTGCCACCCAAAATGACAGATCGCCATGCAGCACAAAAGTTCCAAACATACACAGACACCTTAGCAATGCTCACCAAACTTAGGAAGGACCAGAGCTTAAATGTAGGGAGCATGTCTCCTCTGCTTGTATGTCGGCTGTTAAGCACAGTAAGATTAAGGTGAATTCCCGGATATCACAAAAGTGTAATGTTACAGTATTAATAATGGCCATATACAGCTTACCCCTTGCCACGCTGTTCCCAGCTTCCGCACAGTCCTCACCGGATGGGGAACCTCCACCATACCAGGGCTTGTAAATGGCGCCCTTAAGTAGCATGGATCCCGGGTGGTTCGTCAAACGGACGTCACCGCCCCGGCCACTCCCACCGGACATCGCTCGAGAGCTAACGCGGGGACACCCCGGCGAGGCTCTCGGCTTAGTCACAGGTGTATGCAGACTATACCGAGGCAGGAAGTGCCTCCGCAGTCCGCTCAGGTGCCACAGGAAGTTCCGCCCGGAAGGGGCGGGACTAACCTGCGGCCTATCTGGCCGCACATATCTCACTGATGGGGCCGACCTCCATGCTTACCCACACTGCCCCCACAGGATCGGTCCGCAATTACATGAGAATTCTAATTGCCTGAAATGAAAAAACAACACAACAAGGACAGAAATTATATATTTAAAAAATACAGATATAAAAGCATATTTCACTAAGGTACAAAGATGTTCCTGGTGACACCAGGAGATATATATCGGTAACATATTTGTTTATCAAAAATTATTCTATAACCATGTTTATTTTTTTGACGTAAACCACTAGTAAGGGCTTCAATAGTAACAGCCCTAATGAAAGAACAGGGGCTGAACTGCCCCCTACTAGAAACACTTCCATACTTCAAACCCCAAGAGAAAGTTGCATATTTTGACTTATTATAAATCCTCAAGATCATAGTATTGATGAGATAGGGATTATAGCACAAAAAACTGTTTGTTATACATAAGAAAGGCAGAGGGGTATATGTGCCATAAGACCTATTTGATGTGAAGAGGTATCAGACTAATTAGATATATGTATATACGGGGGGAGGATGACCACGCCAAAATCAAGCCGACACCCTGACCCATATATCCCACAGAGGGCCATTATCGTAACCCGAGTATATTACTCGAGGTCAATTAGGTCTGTTGGCATTAGGTAAGCAAGGAAACCTTCACAGAAAGGGTTTGTACGACTGTGTTTCGTTTAACCCAGGTCTATAAGTGGCATTGAGACGCTCTATCCAGAGAGTTTCTCTCTGGAGAATTTTTTTGTCCCAGTTGCCACCCCGAGGATCTTGAGGGATAACCTCAAGCACATAGAATCTTGCCTTTTTGGGATTGAACCTGTGGTATAGGTCAAGGTGTCTGCTCACGGGCGTGATCATCCTTCCCCCTGCTGATACGTACACATGGTCATTTATCCTTTGGCGGAGCTCTCTTATAGTTTTACCTATATAGAACATGCCGCAGGTGCAATGCATCATGTATACCACTCCACGTGTGCTACAGTCGGCTCGAAATTTTGGAGCAAATGTCTCCCCATTAGGTAAAGTGTATTCAGTATTCTCCTCTATCCAAGGACATAAAGCGCATTTGCGACATTTATAAGTACCTCTACCTGTTGTTACTTTATTTCTAATGGGTTGATAGTGGCTTGTTGTTAGTTGATCTCTTAAAGATCTTGTTCTCCTGAAAACAATTTGGGGATGTTTGCCCACGTATTTGTTTATAACTGGATCGTCACGAAGAAGATGCCAGTTCCGTTCAAGAATATCTCTCAATACTTTTTCATGAGCGGAGTATTTGGTTATTAGTTTAACTGTCGATTGCGTATTTGGAGGTTTGGCTCTAAAGATGAGGTTGTTTCTATTTTGAGAAAACGCTTTGTTAAAAGCTGTTCTCAACAGACGCTTACTGTATCCACGAGCCATTAGGCGTTCTCGTAAAAGGTTAGCCTGTATTTTGAAATCCTTATCAGATGTGCAATTACACCGTAGGCGTATGTATTGGGCGTATGGAATACTACGTATAAGCGCCCCTGGGTGGGCGCTAGACGCATGTAATATTACATTCCCTGACGTCTCCTTTCTGTATAGGTTAGTCGTCAGGTGTCCATCCACATGTTTGAGTACCGTTAGGTCAAGGAAATTAACACTCGAGTCACTGATGGTAGATGTTAACTTCAAGTTGAAGTCGTTTATATTTAGTTGGGCAATAAACTCATCTAGCATTGATTTTGAACCTGTCCAGACAGCAAAAATGTCGTCTATATAACGAAACCAGATTGCCACAGAGGAAAAAAAATGAGATAAATTTTCATCTGATGTGATTTGTCGCTCCCACCCCCCCAGGTACAGGTTGGCGTAGGCCGGGGCACAACAAGTGCCCATGGCCACGCCCTGCACCTGGAGGTAGTGGGACCCGTTGAAAGTAAACCAGTTGTGTTTCAAAATAAACAATAGAAGTTCCAAAATAAAATCACAAAATGGCCAAGTGTGATGATCTTGCTCATATAAGAACGTGCGTATCATCCCGACGCCCTGCTCGTGAGGGATACTGGAGTATAATGCCTCCACATCCAAAGTCACGAGCAGGGCGTCGGGAGGAACCACCATATCTTCAATCATTTTTAAAAACTCGAGTGTGTCCTTGACGTATGACGGTAACCGCACTACGTGTGGTAGTAAATAGTAATCGATCAAACGACTCGCATTTTCAGTTAAACTTCCAATGCCCGATACAATAGGCCTCCCGGGTGGAGAAGTTAAATTTTTATGGGTTTTTGGGAGTGAATAGAATGTCGCCTGTCTCGGAAATTTGTTGTTAAGAAAATTATAACAGTCTTTGTCTATAAGAGCCAATTGATATGCACGTCCAATTATGTCCAAATACTCTGCTTTAAATTCTGTAGTAACCGATGGGGATATCTTTTTGTACCATGTACGATTTGAGAGGATATTGAGGCACATTTTTTCGTATCCCTCTCGAGTCATCAATACTAGGTTACCACCAATACTAGGTTACCTGTTGACCCAGTCATCAATACTAGGTTACCTGTTGGTGTCCCAATACAAATTAGACCTAGCTACTTTGGATACTGAGTTATCATCTTTATATACTAAGAACGAGAATCTAAAAAAACATCTACATTACGAGGCAAGATGGAAGGAGGTGAAGGAGTATGGAATCAAACTTAATAGGGATATCATTGGTAAAAAACAAACTAAATTTTTAAAAGATAGGATGGCCTTCACGGAAGGCTATGCTTACCGATGGCCGGGACCCAATAGTTCAAGGCGACCCCGCTATTCGCGAGGCCCCCGTGAACAGATGTTGAATACAGGTCCAAGGGAAACCGACTGGGAATCAGACTCGTCTTCGATCTCCGCACAATCTAATAGATCCAAAACATCGATTGGATCTAATCAAGATACTAGACCAAAAACAGACATGGCGACACGTAAACGAGGACAACAGGAAGGAGCCAATTACACACCACGCTCCAAAAAGCGACCCGATGAAACTTCCAAATTTCAACCATTAGGAACTGGGGGGACTCAAATTGGACAGACTGTTCGATCTGTCGAGGCACTTACACAAGATGGTTTGGAAGCACAGGACCCTTATTTGGGACCCCTGGCTCTCCAAGCGATACAAATGTTGCAACCCTTATCCACTAACACTAATCCAAGTAATCCATCCACACAGGATTTCACATCTAATTCTCAAACACATTCACTAGGTGCCGTGGCACCGGTTTTTTCTAACACACTACCTTTAAATATACCCAGCACTACCTCTCTTAGACAAACCACTATTGATGGCCACTTTGCAGCTTCACAGGCCCAGGCCTCAAATTTTCCCCTGAGCACATCACTAAGCCTTCCCACTTAAAATTATCGATCATTAACTTAACCCCTTATCACTTCTCCCCCCAAGAACAAGAGGTCCTTGAACTTGGCCTCACGTTCTGTCCATCTACTCCTATGGATAGATATGAGACCATAAAGGACGTCTATATGTTCATAAGGAACTTGACGTATAAACATATCTACGACCCAGAAAGACAACGCAATACACAAGATAAAGAAATTTCAGAAAAAATAAAACATTATACAATGCAAGAATTCCGTGTTTTACGGGATCTAATCTTACTATTGGAGGAAGGCAGTCTTCCGGATTCCCAGCCCCCCGATCAACCTATACAAACAAAGACAGTAAATCCAAGACAGGTCCCCTTCAAACCAAAATCCAATAATTTCCCTGACTTGACTACAAATCCTAACCTTTTGGCTTTTCTGACCACAGTGGTAGGTGAGATTAAAAATTGTGAGCTAAAATCAACACAAAATAATCTTTCTAAACAACAACTACAGATGCTTAACAAACTAAGAAACCATACAGACTTGGTTATCAAACCCTCAGATAAGGGTGGTAACCTAGTATTGATGACTCGAGAGGGATACGAAAAAATGTGCCTCAATATCCTCTCAAATCGTACATGGTACAAAAAGATATCCCCATCGGTTACTACAGAATTTAAAGCAGAGTATTTGGACATAATTGGACGTGCATATCAATTGGCTCTTATAGACAAAGACTGTTATAATTTTCTTAACAACAAATTTCCGAGACAGGCGACATTCTATTCACTCCCAAAAACCCATAAAAATTTAACTTCTCCACCCGGGAGGCCTATTGTATCGGGCATTGGAAGTTTAACTGAAAATGCGAGTCGTTTGATCGATTACTATTTACTACCACACGTAGTGCGGTTACCGTCATACGTCAAGGACACACTCGAGTTTTTAAAAATGATTGAAGATATGGTGGTTCCTCCCGACGCCCTGCTCGTGACTTTGGATGTGGAGGCATTATACTCCAGTATCCCTCACGAGCAGGGCGTCGGGATGATACGCACGTTCTTATATGAGCAAGATCATCACACTTGGCCATTTTGTGATTTTATTTTGGAACTTCTATTGTTTATTTTGAAACACAACTGGTTTACTTTCAACGGGTCCCACTACCTCCAGGTGCAGGGCGTGGCCATGGGCACTTGTTGTGCCCCGGCCTACGCCAACCTGTACCTGGGGGGGTGGGAGCGACAAATCACATCAGATGAAAATTTATCTCATTTTTTTTCCTCTGTGGCAATCTGGTTTCGTTATATAGACGACATTTTTGCTGTCTGGACAGGTTCAAAATCAATGCTAGATGAGTTTATTGCCCAACTAAATATAAACGACTTCAACTTGAAGTTAACATCTACCATCAGTGACTCGAGTGTTAATTTCCTTGACCTAACGGTACTCAAACATGTGGATGGACACCTGACGACTAACCTATACAGAAAGGAGACGTCAGGGAATGTAATATTACATGCGTCTAGCGCCCACCCAGGGGCGCTTATACGTAGTATTCCATACGCCCAATACATACGCCTACGGTGTAATTGCACATCTGATAAGGATTTCAAAATACAGGCTAACCTTTTACGAGAACGCCTAATGGCTCGTGGATACAGTAAGCGTCTGTTGAGAACAGCTTTTAACAAAGCGTTTTCTCAAAATAGAAACAACCTCATCTTTAGAGCCAAACCTCCAAATACGCAATCGACAGTTAAACTAATAACCAAATACTCCGCTCATGAAAAAGTATTGAGAGATATTCTTGAACGGAACTGGCATCTTCTTCGTGACGATCCAGTTATAAACAAATACGTGGGCAAACATCCCCAAATTGTTTTCAGGAGAACAAGATCTTTAAGAGATCAACTAACAACAAGCCACTATCAACCCATTAGAAATAAAGTAACAACAGGTAGAGGTACTTATAAATGTCGCAAATGCGCTTTATGTCCTTGGATAGAGGAGAATACTGAATACACTTTACCTAATGGGGAGACATTTGCTCCAAAATTTCGAGCCGACTGTAGCACACGTGGAGTGGTATACATGATGCATTGCACCTGCGGCATGTTCTATATAGGTAAAACTATAAGAGAGCTCCGCCAAAGGATAAATGACCATGTGTACGTATCAGCAGGGGGAAGGATGATCACGCCCGTGAGCAGACACCTTGACCTATACCACAGGTTCAATCCCAAAAAGGCAAGATTCTATGTGCTTGAGGTTATCCCTCAAGATCCTCGGGGTGGCAACTGGGACAAAAAAATTCTCCAGAGAGAAACTCTCTGGATAGAGCGTCTCAATGCCACTTATAGACCTGGGTTAAACGAAACACAGTCGTACAAACCCTTTCTGTGAAGGTTTCCTTGCTTACCTAATGCCAACAGACCTAATTGACCTCGAGTAATATACTCGGGTTACGATAATGGCCCTCTGTGGGATATATGGGTCAGGGTGTCGGCTTGATTTTGGCGTGGTCATCCTCCCCCCGTATATACATATATCTAATTAGTCTGATACCTCTTCACATCAAATAGGTCTTATGGCACATATACCCCTCTGCCTTTCTTATGTATAACAAACAGTTTTTTGTGCTATAATCCCTATCTCATCAATACTATGATCTTGAGGATTTATAATAAGTCAAAATATGCAACTTTCTCTTGGGGTTTGAAGTATGGAAGTGTTTCTAGTAGGGGGCAGTTCAGCCCCTGTTCTTTCATTAGGGCTGTTACTATTGAAGCCCTTACTAGTGGTTTACGTCAAAAAAATAAACATGGTTATAGAATAATTTTTGATAAACAAATATGTTACCGATATATATCTCCTGGTGTCACCAGGAACATCTTTGTACCTTAGTGAAATATGCTTTTATATCTGTATTTTTTAAATATATAATTTCTGTCCTTGTTGTGTTGTTTTTTCATTTCAGGCAATTAGAATTCTCATGTAATTGCGGACCGATCCTGTGGGGGCAGTGTGGGTAAGCATGGAGGTCGGCCTCATCAGTGAGATATGTGCGGCCAGATAGGCCGCAGGTTAGTCCCGCCCCTTCCGGGCGGAACTTCCTGTGGCACCTGAGCGGACTGCGGAGGCACTTCCTGCCTCGGTATAGTCTGCATACACCTGTGACTAAGCCGAGAGCCTCGCCGGGGTGTCCCCGCGTTAGCTCTCGAGCGATGTCCGGTGGGAGTGGCCGGGGCGGTGACGTCCGTTTGACGAACCACCCGGGATCCATGCTACTTAAGGGCGCCATTTACAAGCCCTGGTATGGTGGAGGTTCCCCATCCGGTGAGGACTGTGCGGAAGCTGGGAACAGCGTGGCAAGGGGTAAGCTGTATATGGCCATTATTAATACTGTAACATTACACTTTTGTGATATCCGGGAATTCACCTTAATCTTACTGTGCTTAACAGCCGACATACAAGCAGAGGAGACATGCTCCCTACATTTAAGCTCTGGTCCTTCCTAAGTTTGGTGAGCATTGCTAAGGTGTCTGTGTATGTTTGGAACTTTTGTGCTGCATGGCGATCTGTCATTTTGGGTGGCACTCTATATGTGTTTGCTACTATGTTTGTTGCTTATGTTTGTTCTGAGTACGTTTTGCATGTACTCATCTTGGACCTCATGTAGCAACTGCTTATCTATATATAACCCTGGTCACCCTCCTATTATTATAGAGAAGGGTGGGCCGGATACGAAATTGATTACACACACATATTCACATATGTGTGTGAAAGCAAATCAGTATACATGATATATATTTTACTATAGAGGTAGCCCATATACAAATGGGTAAACTCTGTATGTTGGTGTATAATCGTTTAGAAACGCATGGCACCTGTCTTCTCTTACGGTCCAGAATGACTATGTGTCTTTTCTGTTGTTCCCCCCCCCCCCCCCCCCCTTTTAGGGCAGATGTTCTATGGGCTCTATAGGTACTTACACACTCTTATAACAAGCATGAGGCATACAGATTTTACCACTTTAGAACACTTGAGCTTATGGTTTGGCATTCCTATGGGCTTTCCCTTAAAGTGATATCATAGAATTAAAACGCTTACTACTCTGAGAAACATTGTTCTTCTGCTTTCATCCACCCAGATATGAGACATGGAGTGACTACCCTCACTACTATGTCACTATACATTGCCTTTTTTGAGTTTCCCAAAACGCACAGTCCTCCTCGTTAAAGAATTCTCTATGGAAATTGAGATATGTGCCTGATTACTATATGTACAGGTATGTATACATTTTTCTGTCCATTTACCAGGTATATAAATAGGATATATATGCTTATACTATAATTACAGCATGGATCCCCACATATACTCACTATTGGCAACCTCCGTTCTTTCCCCTAAACTCCTCTAGTGTCTGAATGCAACTTAAGACCCAATGTTATATTGTGTTGATATTGCAAAAATAGAAGGACTTATCTGAGATGTGTAAGACGATTATATGTAATTAAAAGGAAAGATAAATGATATGCAATTGTAAATTATAACATACTGAAAATAAGGTAACACATATATGTAATCTATCTAAATACTGTTATTTCTCACACAGACAAAAGAAATGATATGCTCCAGATGAAGCTTTTTTGTCTAAGAAAGCGAAACATGTCGAGCAAAGGTCATATATTACATGGTGAATGTTAACTTATATTTTCAGTCGACCCTGCTGACCGGCACCATACTGCTTGGGTGTCCGTCGGCGGTTCTTCTGATAACAAGCAATACGTTTCCAAGGATTATATGACTACAAATGATCTTGTACTTTGAACTGTATGTAAACCGACTGTTATAAGTTCTATGCACTGAGATATTGTACAATATAGACCATTGTTGTGTGGTCTCACTGTGTCCTTAATACACAATTATTTGCCTGTATTTTTCTATGATTTTAAAATATTTAGTTCTGTGTTGAATAAAAGAAATCTTTTTAACAAAACTCTTGTGCCCGAAATCTCTGTTTCCCAATCCTTCCAAATGTAATTGATCAATTGAGGATAGGGGCACACCCTAAATTGGATACGTCATGGCCAAGATGGCTGCTATCTGTGGACACATGACTTGTAAAATAATTCTCAACTGATTGGTATTTTAAACCTCGGCCCCCCTACAGAGGTCCTGAACCATAGATCTCAGCAGCATTTCCCCCCTGTCAGGGGGCTTCTTCCCAACTCCCTTTTTTCTTTCTTTCTTCTTGTCCTTTTTTCTCTCTGTTCCCTAAATGTTTACATCGCTACCAGTGGCAGCCGGCCGATAGGGGGCGCAGGGGCGCCACCCCCCAAAAAAAAAAGAAAAAAAAAAGATTAAAAAAAAAAAATGTTTTGCCCACTAGGGGCGCCGGACTCATTGGTGGCTATGGGGGGTGGGGTTTTCCACCCGGCAGAGGCGCCGATTGGCGGCCTTCTGGGGTGTAACCAGGGCGCAGAGCACTGCACTACAACACCCCCCTTTTGTGATGTCCTGGATCATGATTGGTCCAGGCTCCAGCCTGGACCAATCATGATTCAGGACATCATTGCTGGGGGCGGTGCGGTCACCTTCCCGCCGTCAGATGGTCAGAGCGGGCTCCGGGCTGGCACGCATCAGAGGAAGAAGAGAAGAGGACGTCTCGTCTCCACTCCACTCCACTCTCCAGAGAGTCCCAACTGGCTGACTCCCGAGAGCAGCAGCATGCCAGGCAGCAGTGACAGGTAAGTGCCTCAGTCAGACAGACTCAGTGTGGTGCCTCTCTGTCCTGTCTGTGTGCGTGTGCAGACAATGCAGATTGCAGAGTGAGAGGAAACACGTAGGCAGCGACAGTGTAGCTCTCGGGGGAGGTCTCACTCTGTGTGTTCTGTACGCACACAGACAGGACAGAGAGGCACCACACTGAGTCTGTCTGACTGAGGCACTTACCTGTCACTGCTGCCTGGCATGCTGCTGCTCTCGGGAGTCAGCCAGTTGGGACTCTTTGGAGAGTGGAGTGGAGTGGAGACGAGACGTCCTCTTCTCTTCTTCCTCCGATGCGTGCCAGCCCGGAGCCCGCTCTGACCATCTGACGGCGGGAAGGTGACCGCACCGCCCCCAGCAATGATGTCCTGAAGCAAATGTGGAGTGATGAGAGAAGAAGCTGCTTACCGTTCAGGCAGGATGTGCTTTCATAGAGGCAGGCAGGAGAGGGCAGTGCTCATCCCTGCTGCCATTCATCCTATTCCATCCCATCTGCCACCCATCCCATCCCTGCTGCCACTCATCCCACCCCATCCCATCCCTGCTGCCACTCATCCCATCCCATCCCTGCTGCCACTCATCCCATCCCACCCCATCCCTGCTGCCACTCATCCCAACCCATCCCATCCCTGCTGCCACTCATCCCACCCCATCCCATCCCTGCTGCCACTCACCCCACCCCATCCCTGTTTCCACTCATCCCACCCCATCCCATCCCTGTTTCCACTCATCCCACCCCATCCCATCCCTGCTTCCACTCATCCCACCCCATCCCAACCCTGCTGCCACTCATCCCACCCCATCCCATCCCTGCTTCCACTCATCCCACCTGCCCTGTCTATATTACCAATCACATCCAGTTATCTGTCCTCCTATGCAGAGTACCTGTCCTGCGTAAAATACCCATCACCAGTATCTCTCCTTCTATGTAGAGCACCTGTCCTGTCTATAATACCCATCATCAGTATCTGTCCTTCTATGAAGAGCACCTGTCCTGTCTATAATACCCATCATCAGTATCTGTCCTTCTATGAAGTGTAGCTGCCCCCCTGTGTGCACCCTTCTGGGGGAGATCACAAGGTTATAGCAGAACCTGCAGAGAGAACCACACTGGTCTCTGTGCATTGAAAGGGGGCATGCTGGTCTCTGTGCATTGAAAGGGGGCACGCTGGTATCTCTGCATTGAAAGGGGGCACGTGGGCATCTCTGCATTGAAAGGGGGAACGCTGGCATCTCTGCATTGAAAGGGGGCACGCTGGCATCTCTGCATTGAAAGGGGGTACGCTGGTCACTGTGCATTGAAAGGGGGCACGCTGGTATCTCTGCATTGAAAGGGGGCACGTGGGCATCTCTGCATTGAAAGGGGGCACGCTGGCATCTCTGCATTGAAAGGGGGCACGCTGGTCACTGTGCATTGAAAGGGGGCACGATGATCTCTGCATTGAAGGGGGCACACTGGTCTCTCTGCATTGAAAGGAGGCACGCTATACCTTAATTACTGAAGGCCCCTTTCACACTTTTGTGACCTCAAAGTCATGCAATTTTTTACAGGGTTTTTTGCCGCAAAGCAATGCCTATTACATTTTTCTGTTTGCGCCCCCCCAAAAATTTTGAGCACCAGCCGCCACTGATCGCTACCTTGCTCTAGTTTTCTTGCTTCTACTCGCTCATACTAGAGCACTCACTTAATTTTTTAGAAAATAAGTACTCCAGCATCACAAAATGTATTGAGGCACTGCTGCACCATCTGACCTCTGTAGATTAAAAGAACTCTACATGTTTTGAAAATCAACTTGTCCATGTATCTGATTGTTTTACCACTCAACATTTAAAGGATTATTTGTACAACTGTGACCTCTTTTGTTTCTGTTAATGTATTTGCTTTTGGCAGGGGTGTAACTAAAGGGGTTGCAGAGGTTGCAATTGCAACTGGGCCCGTGCTCCAGGGGGCCTGTGCAGCTCCCCTGTACACCTGGGTAGGAGGGGCGGCGGGGGCAGCATGTAGAGAAAACACTGTCCCCCTTTTTCCTCCTGTAGCTGCAGGAGGAAAATGGAGGAGATTGGTTCCTCTGTATGCTGCCCCCGCCATTCCTCCTATCCAGTTCACTTGTGTTCTGCTGTCTCTGGGCCCCTGTGTGCTCCCCTGATCCCCCCCCCCCCCACTGTGCTCCCTTCCCTCTCCTGCCGGCTGCAGGGAATGTGTCACAATAGAGAACCAGGAAGGGGTCGGTAAATATGTAATTTACCAGCTCCTTCATTTTCTGAATGGACAGAGTCAAAGTCAGTGACATTAAAAAAAAATAAAATTATAATACAATGATAAAAAATGAAACAATTAAAATACCAAAAAATAAAAACTCTGACACCAGTGGGTGAACTTCCAGGATCGCAAAGGTCACACTTGCAACCGGGCCCTGGCATTCCACCACCATGGGGAGGCCCCAAGATGGCAGGAAGGGGGCCCACTGCAGAACTGGTGAAAGGGTCCCGCTGTGGGACCATAATAAAGGGCCCCGCAATGAGAGTAAAGGGCCCCAGGATCAGTGGGAAGAGACCCAGGCTTGAAGGGAAGGGGGGGCCCTTCATGGTTTCTTGCACCGGGGCCCTGAAGGTTCTAGTTACGCCTATGGCTTTCAGCTTTGAATCGTGTTATTGTACAATGGTGATCAAGCTATGCTGAAGGATGAAATAAAAACGTATAAATTGTAACCCCCACCCCAAAAAAAAAACAAAAAAACATTCAGACTGCCCTGCCCTCACATACACCCACAGTCACAGTTAACTCTGTGGGCTTTTTTAAATGTTGCCTATGGAATTCATAGGGTGTCAACGATCACTGTGTTATTCTAGGCATGCACAAATGTAAAGCTTGACATGTTGGGTATCTATTTACTTGGTACATCATATTTTTATATTTTACAAAAAAATGGTGATATATTGTGTTTGTGTGTTTTTTTTATTAAATGTTTGAGCTTGATAAATTGACAAACATTGTGGAACATACAAAAAAATGTAATTACCAATTGTAATTACCACTATTTTATACTTCAGGGTGTCTGCTTTCAAAAAATATATAAATCGTTGGGGGTTTTATTTAATCTTCAGTTCTAAAAAATTTTTTAAACGTGTGAAAAAAAACGCTTGCAAATATGGCTGGGGCATTAGAAGGGTTAAATCTTACCATCAATACCAGGCAGCACTGTCCTTCTCATAGCCAATACCAGTCCCAGTGGGGAACCAAACAGGAAGAATTCTGACACCTCAAAGTCAAAGCGCCCCATTAAGACATCACAAAGATTGGAACTCCCAGTTCGGGGAAAGTCCATGTCATCCTTCAGAACACTTGAATGAATACTGAAATGAAAAAAAATTAAGCACAAGTTCAGAGCGCCTGAAACTTTAACCACTGTATTTATAATTTAAGTCTGCGTTTTTTACATTTTCATTTTAACCACTTGTGGATCGGAAGGATTTACCCCTTAATGACAGGCCATTTTTTGCAATACGGCACTTCGTTATTTTAACTGACAATTAAGCGGTCGTGCCATGCTGTACCGAAATTAAATTGATGTCCTTTTTCCACCCACAAAGCTTTCTTTTGGTGGTATTTGATCACCTGTGCGATTTTTATTTTTTGCGCTATAAACAAAAAAAGGCGACAATTCTGAAAAAAAAAAAAAAAAACTTGCATTTTTATTTTTATTTATTTTAATTGATTTTAGTCAGGTATACATGAAATGCACTGAAGGCAGTTCAGTTTCAGATGAGTTATTTTAATATTTTACTCTTAATAGTCTTTAATATTATCCCCTGCTGTTTAGCTCAATTGACAAAATACAAGCAAGTCAAAGAGGGTACATGGTACTTTTTGTATCAAGATCATGCAGGGCTATATAGATACGGAGTTAGAAAGACAGTCAAAATGAGAATAGATACTGCAGGCCTTTTTAGCAGAAATATCCTCTGTTACCAAAATGTTATAAAAGATCAGTTTGTACAGTTAAAATCCAATACTGCTGAGCCACTAATACAATCTAGCAAAAAACTCAATCTGTTCCATAATTAAAAAGTTCAACCAATTTAACTTTAATTATTTTTTTTGTGAAATCTAGAGAGTACCTCACAGTCACAGGGTCACTGAGAGCGAACTTTCTGAAGTCTTTGCTTCATAATTTCCCTCTCTCTGATTTCCTGGTCACCAATCATTCAAACTTCCAAGGCAGGTTTGACTCCAGTGGGCGACTGTAAAATGATTTTAGTACTGGCAGTAATTTTTTCATAACCCTTTCTCTGCATGTGCATGGGTGGTCTAACAATGTAAGACTTTAAGCATGGTCTATTGTCTATTGAACGTATAGATAGTATATCAAATATGAGCTTTTTTTTTTTCTTGTTAAATAGTTTTTATTAAGATTATTTCAAATAGTAACAAACCGGGAAAGGAAATCATAATAATAACAGAGGAAAGCAAACTCATAAAACATTGATATTATGGCCAGTAGCACATAGGTGCAGTTATGTAATCTAACTTCATGCCCATGTAGATAAGCCATTACAGCATTAAGCAATCCAAATATACGAATAGCATTAATACTTATAAGATGGGGTCGCTGATGGCCATTCTCTAATAGGGCCACCCCCAACCCCCCTGAACACCCCAAATGGGTACACACTGTGTCCAGTTGGGGGGGGGGGGTAGACCCTCCGACAGCTAAACATCCGCGGACCACCATATATTAGACTGACATGTACATAGTTCTACAAGGTGTTATTTATGACACTAACAGAGAATACATGAAAAGTAAAGTAGAGGGAATACTCTTTGGTAGTAAATCAAAGCAGGCTAATTGGGCTTGAGACCAAGAGCGGCATTAGGATGCTTTAACCAGTAAATCCATCGTTTGCTAAAGGTAGGCATTCTATGATCTTTAACAGCTAGTAACTTCTCAAAATGACATTGTGTGTTTACCCGTGAAGTAAGTTCCTGAATTTTTGGTGACTCAGGTGATTTCCAACGGTGAGTGATGGTCAATCTAGCAGCAAACAAGATGTGGAGTACTATAGTCTGGTACTTCGGAGAGATCGGATCTATTCCCAAGTTCAAAAGTGCCAAAGCCGACCAGATAGAGAAGGTCGTGCCCAGAAAAACTCCAAGCAAAACCTCCACTTCCTTCCAAAAGGGTTCAACAAAGGTGCAATCCCAAAGAATATGATACAGTGTTCCTATCTTATTGCACCGTCTCCAACACAACGCACTGGAGGAGGGATAGATTTTAGATAGCCTATGAGGCGTTAAGTACCATCCATGGTATATTTTCAGAAATTGTTCCCAATGATCAATACATTTAGACAGTTTATAGTTGACAGTGATGGCCTTATGCCATTGTGAATCTGTAAAGGTCAATTGGAATTCAGATTCCCATTTAGTCCTACTTGGGCCCAATGAAGGTGCTTGGGTATTCAAGTTGTAAAAAAAAGATATGCCCCGTGTGCCAGATATAGCGTGGCCCCTAAGGAAGTCCCATGCCGTAGCAGGGATGGATAACTGGAAGGCGAGTTTGTTAGTTTTGTGAAAATGGCGAATTTGTGCAGTTTTAAAGCAGTCTGCGGGGAGAGAGCTATACTTAACACTGAGCCTATAGTTGTGGCCATTCTTTTTCCAATCTAACGTCGAGAAGGATGGAATGATCCATTCGTAAGCCCCAATGGAATATCTAAGTCTCGCCTTTCAAGGGTCTGATGGCGAATGGACAGTAAGGATCGCCAGGCAGTTAGTGTGGCCGTAATAGTAGGATGATGGATGCGGTGGGTCGAGGAGGACAAGGATGAGGCAGCTAATAGTGCCCCTAGATCCTGGTGCACTAGAAGGGATCTCTCCATGAAAACCCAAAGTTTGTCCGGTGGTTCCTGTAGCCAATATTGCATTTGGTCAAGGAGTGAGGCGGTATGATAAAAGGGGATGTTGGGGAGCCCCGCGCCTCCGCGGGTTCTCTGGCTCAGCTCACCAGCGTTTTAAGGGCTATTCTTGGTCTTTTGCCAGACCATATCAAAGGTCCTAAGAAGGATATTGCATTTCGCAAAGAAACTAGATGGTAGTGATATTGGGAGGGTGCGGAAAAAATATAAGAGTTTGGGAAGAAGCTGCATCTTAAATGCAGCCATTTTACCTAGCCAGGATAGTTGTGCTTTATTTATCTGCTTCATATCATGTTCTATGTTACGGAGTAGAGGCGGGAAATTAGCCAGAGGTGGATGGTGTCAGCTGGATGCCAAGGTAGGAAATGGTGCTATGTTCCCATTGAAAGGGGAATTGAGCTTTCAAACAGGGCAAGTTATCTTGGGTTAAATAAAGTGGGAGTGCTTGGCATTTGGTTAAGTTTGTAGTATGATACATGGCCAAAGGTGTCTATTACTTGTTGAACTTGGGCGAGAGATGTTTGTGGATTGGAAAGCGACAGAATAACGTCGTCTGCAAAAAGCCCTATTTTGTGCTCCTGGTTAGCTATTGTTATTCCTCTAATAAGCGGGTCTGCTCTAATAGCTGCCACTAACGGTTCCATGGCTAAAGTGAATATGATTGGAGACAACGGAAAGCCAGCCATGTCAGAGAACGCTTTATAATACTCTGAGGACAGGCTGTCTGCGCCCGGCGCTTTATTTGCTTTTTTCTTTTTTCAATTTTTTTTTATTGAGTTTTTGTAGAAGTACATGAATAAACACTGCAAACATAGTTGCATTTGTACAGATTCTTAACAGTTTGTAAGGGATTACAGCAAGCATAGCAGTTTTAACACGTAACATGTAACTGTAAGTTGAACCCGACAGGACGGGAGCAATGAAGATCTAGGGCAGTGATGGCGAACATTGGCACCCTAGATGTTTTGTTACTACATTTCCCATGATGCTCAACTACTCTGCAGAGTGCAGGAGCTTCATGGGAAATGTAGTTCCAAAACATATGAGGTGCCAAGGTTTGCCATCAATGGTCTAGGGCATCATCCAGCACCCAGAGACAACCCATCTGGGGACAAATATGAGCTTTTTTGAGTGTCTGCATTCTGGTTTTGATGTGCTCATGGCAAATGCTTTCTTTATATCTCCTTGTTAAAACTGCTCTGTTTACACAGGTTATTAAAATACCCTCTAAACCCAGTTGCAAATATTCAAATAATATTGGTAGTCTGATCCAAATATACACTATATTACCAAAAGTATTGGGATACCTGCCTTTACATGCACATAAACTTTAATGGCATCCCAGTCTTAGTCCGTAGGGTTCAATATTGAGTTGGCCCGCCCTTGTATGTATATATAAGACATACAAGCTGGGAAACCAGGAAAGGAATATCATTCCTCTTTCTTATGGCAGCTCTTACCAGTGCCAGGCAGGCACTTTGAAATGTAAGCATATTTGTATTATTTTACTCTGGTTTTGAATTCATTAAAACGGTATTACACTATATATACCTTTTTGTGTGTCCATATATCGTCCATATTTTTGGAGTGTGGGAAATATCCCAGGGAGCTTTGAGATTTAACATGGGTCTGCAGCAAGTGTTGTATATTCCTGGGTCCATACCTGGTCTATATCCTTGGAGTGTGGGAGAGATCCCGGGGTGGAGCATTATCGGCTATTGGTCGCTATTAAGTGATATAGGTCCTTCAGGCCTGAAGTTATCTGGTGAGCATATATCATTTAATGTTACCCACCGGGTGAAAACAATTTTACTAATCTCTTCTATGGTGTGAGGAGCTGAATAGCATCACTTTACTTCCATATTGGATATTACCTTGGACACAGAAAGATTGGACTATTTCATATATGCACTTAGCACTTTAATTTGACACGTACTGTTTCCACGCAATTGTTTCATTTATGCTATCAATTTATCTTTCATATTCATTTATTCTATGATATTATTGAGTTACTCACTTATTTATATATTTAAGAGAGGAACTTACCGGTATTTGATGATACTTAATAAGTTATTTACTTATTTATATATTTATTTATTCAAGAGAGTCACTACACTGATTCATGTCTATTTTTGAGTGGTATGTCACATGATATGTGGTTTTATAATTAGCATATTTACACATATATAGTTGTTTTGAACAGTGCCTTCTTCATGATTAATATTCAGACAAACATGCCAGGTTTACAATTCTTCTCCCTAAGCTCTCCATCTTTTTGTCTTTCTTCAGTCAACTAGCTAACCTCAGTATCACAATAACAAGATCGGCGGTCATAGCCACACAAGACACGCCAAGTATGGGGGTGCAGATACTGAAAGAAACAGTTTTCTGACTCCGCATCAGTACACCTGGACACAACGACTAGGATAGTCGGGCAAAAAGTAATTAGTAACCACTCGGGTTCTTTGTTGGGCCAGAGTGGAAAACTATAAGTATACACTTTTCCACTAACGACAATTTACAAACTGACTGCAAAGCAACAATAAGGAATAGGCATTTTGGATAGGATGGGATAGGATAAGGGAGGGTAACCCTTGTAGGATTCTTTTTCACCATCTGTGTCTATCTGCGGAGATTTCCCTTTACTTTATGTCACATAGCCAAACAGGAGGTGGAAGAAAATCCCTGTAAATTAGGAAATCCCTTGGGGAGCCCCAGATTACCAGAACTAGTGTCCCCATTGGAAGATTTACCCTTATTATTTTTCTGGGGACAACCCAAAATTTGGGATTTTCTTTTCCTTTCACTTTCAATGACAAAGTAAACAGGACAAATAGAGAGGGAGAATCTTCTTAACAGAGGCACAGGCAGCAATATAAACTGACAGGAGTTCCAATCTCTCTCCACCCTATACAAAACTAAAAAACAAACCTCGCAATTGTCAGTTAAAGTCGCACAGTGCCGAATCGCAAAAAGTGGCCTGGACGTAAGACAGCAAAATCCTCCGGTGGTAAAGTGGTTAAAGGCAGCTTCTGTGGGACCCAGGAGCCATTTAAAGCCCAAAGAATCTTACAAAACCCATAAAACAACCCTAATCTCAACTTCATTGACTCCAAAGCATTTTTCCAAATCCTTCCCTACATGCAATGGGTACTTGAAATCCCTAAAGCTTTACAACCCAAAAGAAACGGAAGAAGAAAGGTATACATTTATTAAGGTAAGTAATGTAAGATATATTAAATACACTGCTCAAAAAAATTAAAGGGACTCTTTGGAAACACATTATATCTGAATGGGGAAAATGATCATGCTGGATATCTATACTGATATGGACTGGATAATGTGTTAGGAATGAAAAGATGCCACATTGTTTGATGGAAATGAAAATTATCAACCTACAGAGGGCTGAATTCAAAGACACCCCAAAAATCAAAGTGAAAAAATGATGCAGCAGGATAGTCTATTTTGCTGAAATTTCATTGCAGCAACTCAAAATGGCTCTCAGTAGTTTGTATGGTCCCCACCAGCTTGTATGCAAGCCTGACAACGTTGATACGTGCTTCTAATGAGACGACGGATGGTGTCCTGGGGTATTTCCTCCCATATCTGGACCAGGGCATTACTGAGCCCCTGAACAGAATGAGGTGCAACTTGGCTGTGTCGGATGGACCGAAAACATAATGTCCCAGAGGTGTTCTTTCGGATTTAGGTCCATCGTGCGTGGGGGCCATTCAGTGGTAACAATTCCTTTATCCTCCAGGAACTGGCTGCATACTCTCACCACATTATGCCGGGCATTGTCGTGCTCCAGGAGGTACCCAGGACCCACTGCAACAGCGTAGGGTCTGACAATGGGTCCAAGGATTTCCTCCCGAAACCTAATGGCAGTCAGGGTGCCATAGTCTAGCCGCCAGAGGTCTGTGCGTCCCTCCATGGATAGGCCTCCCCACACCATCACTGACCCACCACAAAACCGCTCATGCTGAATGATGTTACAGGCGGCATAAGGTTCTCCACGGCTTCTTCAGACCCTTTCACGTCTGCCACACGTGCTCAGGTTGAACCTGCGCTCCTCTGTGAAAAGCACTGGGTGCCAGTAATGAACCTACCAATTCTGGTGTTCACTGGCAAATGCCAACCGAGCTCCATGGTGCCAGGGCCTACAAGAGGATGTTGGGACCTCAGGCTACCCTCATAAAGTCTGTTGCTGATTGTTTAATCAGAAACCTTTACACCAGGGACCTGCTGGAGGTAATTTTTGTAGGGCTCTGGAAATGCTGATCCTGTTCCTCCTTGCACAAAGTTACAGATACTGGCCTGGCTGATTGATTAAGGACCTTCTATGGCCCTGTCCAGCTCTCGTAGAGTAACTGCCTGTCTCCTGGAATCTCCTCTATGCTCTTGAGACTGTTCTGGTTGACACAGCAAACCTTCTGGCAATGGCACATATTGATGTGCCATCCTGGAGGAGTTGGACTGCAAGTGCAACCTCTATAGGGTCCAGGTATCCTATCAGGATACCTGTATTGACACTGACCCTGGCCAAATGCAAAACTAGTGAAAAATAGTCAGAAAAGATAGGTAGGGAAAACCTGTAAAACCATTCCTGTTTTGGAGGTTGTCTTATGGTTGCCCATCTAGTGCACCCATTGTTAATTTCATTAACAACAAAGCAGCTGAAACTGATTAACAACCCCCTCTGCTACTTAACTGACCATATCAAAATCCCAGTTTAATTGACTTGATGTTATACTCTGATTAAAAAGTGTTATTTTCATCTTTTTGAGCAGTGTATGTAGTATATCTGAATATTTAATAAGAATTGTATAACTGAACTGGGTGCTGACTATACTGATTTATTGCAGAATTTTACTACCTGCAGATGTATTTCCCTCTCTCACTCTCACTCTCTCTTAAAGTGCAGCATACAGTTGTATCATGTTACTTTACCTAGACAGGAAAGCATGGTGTTGCGTTATTGTATCACAGTCGTAGGTAGATGAATCACTCTGTTTCCGTAGTAAAGGTGGCCTAGGCTCCTCATTGTCCAAAACTCCTGAGATGTCAATATTGCTTTTGCTGAGCCGCTTAGTTCCTCGCAAGTTAGGATTGCTTTCATCAGAGAGAAAAGGATTATCCTGGTTAACAGGAATAGAAAAAAAAAACTTTGATAAGAAGAGGACAGTTGAAGGTTACAGTTACTTCTAACCTTTACTAAAAACATCTATTAATTGATTTACCATTTTGCTGTATACTGTAAAGCAAAATGGTCATGATGCCAATATGGAGGTTAATGATAACCAAGAATGAGAAGAACATCTTCCATTGGGGACACCAGTTCTGGTAACAACTGCTTAAGGCTACATTTGCATGTGCATTATGCCCCCGTATGAATGGCAATTGCAGGAATCTACTGATTCCGGGTGTTATTTTTGACACTTGTGAGCATTTTTTTAGTCTCCTCCTTATCAGGGAATCAGGAAATTGGAAATTTTAAAAATATATTTATTTCATAATATACATTCTGTACATCACAGTATTAGCTCTTTCCTGCCTCAATATACTGTATTATTTTTTTGTAACAGACTGTGAAATGGATGAATAGGTTTATAGTGATTGTATAGATATATTTCTACATGAGCTTTCCCAGACTTATTATATAATGAAATGTAAAAACAAGCTTTTTAATCTAGCAATTAAATTATCGGTAATACACAAATGCGGATATGAAAGCATTCTGTGAAATGAGGCATCACCTTGATAAATATTTTCTTCTCATCAGCTTGGTGATACCAAGCTGTAAATGTGCTACACTTAAGAGAATATACTACATAGGAAAACAGTGTTAAGCAAAACAGCGTGGTGCCATTTAATCACGCGTGTCTTCTAGTTTTGAGAAATCTTGTAAGAAGCAATAATCCACAAATGTTTTAACGCAATTCATCTGCCTAAATACTACTGCTAAGAAAAGATGCACCTGTAATGAAGCAAATGTCACTTTAACCACCTCAATACCGGGCACTTTCACCCCCTTCCTTCCCAGACCAATTTTCAGCTTTCAGTGCTCTTGCACGTTGAATGACAATTACTCAGTCATGCTACACTGTACCCAAATTAACTTTTTATCATTTTGTTCACACAAATAGAGCTTTCTTTTGGTGGTACTTATTTACCACTGTTTTTTTTTTATTTTTTGCGATATAAGCAAAGAAAGACAACAATATTTTCTACTTTCTGTTTCAAAAGAAATCCAATAAAATCAAAATTTCATCACACATTTAGGCCAGAATGTATTCTGCTACATGTCTTTGAGAAAAAAAAATCCTGCTAAGTGTATGATAATAGGTTTGTGTCTACAAGCTAGGCTACGCATCATTGAAAATTCATCAATCCCGATATACTGTCTACCTATCTAAATTCTTGAGGCCCTAAAATGTCAGGACAGTACAAATACCCCCCAAATGACCCCTTTTTGTAAAGAGGACAGTCCAAGGTATTTAGTATGAGGCATAGTGAGTTTTTTGAAGTTTCAGTTTTTATGTCCACAATGGTTTGGGTAATGAAGATTTTTTTTTCCCACAAAAGTGTCATACTAGCAAGTTATTTCTTACACATGGCATTTATAAACTTACAATTACACCCCAAAATATATTCTGTTACTCCTCCTGAGTATGACGATACCACATGTGTGAGACTTTTCCACAGCCTGGCTACATACAGAGGCCCAACATCCAAGAAGCACCTTCAGGCGTTCTAAAGACATAAATTACACATTTCATTTCCTGAGTACCTATCACATTTTGGAGCACCAGTCCAATGGAATTACCCACAAAATGACCCCATTTTGGAAAGCAAACACCCCAATGTATATTCTACAAGGCATAATGAGTCTTTTGAACATGTCATTTTTTTCCACAAGTTTTTGGAATATGTGGAAAGAAAATTAAAACTTTTTTTTTTTTTACACAAAGTTGTCAATTTATAAGATATTTCTAACACATAGCATGTACATAGGTAAATGTCACCCCAAAATATGTTCTGTTACTCCTCCTGAGAATGGCAATGTGTGAGACTTTTCCACAGCCTGGCCACATACAGAGGCCCAACATCCAAGTAGCACCTTCAGGCGTTCTAGGAGCATAAATTACACATTTCATTTCCTGAGTACCTATCGCATTTTTGAAGGCCCTGTGACAGATGTTGATCACTGGGACAGATGTGGCAGATTATGGACAGATGTGGCAGATCATCATGGACAGATGCGCCAGATGAACACTGGTAGATGTGGCAGGTGATGTGTGCCATATGATTACGGACAGATGTGGCAGATTATCACGGACAGACGTGGCAGATTATCATGGACAGATGCGCCAGATGATCACTGGTGGATGTGGCATATTATGTGTGCCAGATGTGCGCCAGATGATCACAGACAGGTATGGCAGATGATGTGCGCAAGATGTGCGCCAGATGATCACGGACAGATGTGGCAGATGAAGTGTGCCAGATGTGCGCCAGATGATCACGGACAGATGCGCAAATGATCACGGACAGATGCGGCAGATGATCACTGGCAGATGTGGCAGATGATGTGTGCTAGATGTGCGCCAGATGATCACGGACAGATGTGGCAGATGATGTGCGCCTGATATGCGGACAGATGTTGCAAATGATCACGGAACAGGTGTGGTAAATAATAACACACAGATGCGCCAGATGATCACTTGCAGATGTGGCAGATGATGTGCGTCAGATGATCACGGACAGATGTGGCAATTGATCATGGACAGATGTGGCAAATGATCACGGAGAGATGTGGCAAATGATCATGGACAGATGTTCACTGTAAAAGAATATTGTACTGCAACAGATGTGTGACAGGTGTTTTTACTGTGTTGGGGACACTGTATTGGTGTGTTGGGGACATTTTGTGTGGACACTAGCAGGGTGATCAGTGAGTAAAGAGCAGTAAAACAGCTCTATACTCACTGATCGCCACCTGCCAGCACTGATCCGCTCTTCTTCTCCTCACAATGTGAGGAGAAGCAGAGCCGATCGCTGTGACAACAGCTCTATTAACATCACTTGACGGCTGTGATTGGACACGTGATGTGATGTGATCAGGAGGGTCAATCACAGGGCCCTCCTGCCGGAGGGTGTTGCGCTGTGTCCAGGGGACACAGGCAAACCAGGATCGCGCATCTGCGCAAGCACGCGGCTGCGCAATCTCCCTCCTTCTGAAGGATGCTCCTGAACATCCACTCAGAAGGAGGAAGCTCCCACCCGGTCGTATATGTGCATTGACCGGGTGGGAGGAGGTTAATGAAGATACACTATATGACCAAAAGTATTGAGATGCCTACCTTTACACGCACATGAACTTTAATGGCATTCCAATCTTAGTCTGTAGGGTTCAATACTGAGTTGCCCCACCCTTTGCATCCACAAGGTTTAGGATTGTGTCTATGGGAATGTTTGACCATTCTTCCAGAAGCACATTTGTGAGGTCAGGCACTGATGTGGAGGAGAAGGGCTGGCTCGCAGTCTCCCCTCATTCATGCCAAAGGTATTCTATTAGGCTGAAGTCAGGACTCTGTGCATGTCAGTCAAGTTTCTCCACTCCATACTCGCTCATTCATGTCTTTATGGAGCTTGCTTTGTGCACTGGTCCAAATCATTTGATGGAGAAGGGATTATGGTGTGGGGTTGTTTTTCAGGGGTTGGGCTTGGCCCCTTAGTTCCAGTGAGAGGAACTTATAAGGTGTGAGCATACCAATACATTTTGGAGAATTTCATGCTCCCAACTTTGTGGGAACAGTATGGGGATGGCCCCTTCCTGTTCCAACATGACTGCGCTCAGTGCTTCCTCCAATGATCTCCACCTCACTACAGACACAGTAGCGATGCATTTATAGTGCTTACCCCAAGAAGGACTGCTGGTAATAGACAGGTTCTCCCAAAGTAGCACAGAGGCTGCCAGTAATGCAAGCACAATCCCACTCACAATGACAATTCACGCTCAGTATAGGGGATTTCTTTTTAGTATTTATTGCTAAAGAAATTGAAAATGAGAGGGGTTTAGGATCACAGGATACTCCAAAACAATCAATAGCAATAATGAGAGGACAAACTTCTCACTAATCTTCTAATAGCACCTTTTCCAGTAGGTAACAGGAAAAGGCCAGTATATCTAGAACCCTACAGCAGTAGAAGTCCATATAGGTAGATCATTGGTGAGGGAGATAACAAGATCTTTCTCCAAGCCAGGACTTCAGCACAGTGCCCTTCACTAAAATCCATCAGCAATCTTATCCATGACCAGCAGCTGCTGAGCCTCACACTGCAATTTCTTTACTCAGCAAAGCTGCCTCCAAGAGCAGAGTGTCATGGTCTTACCTTCTTGCTGTTCTCCTTCGTTTGACATGTGCTGGCGGCCATCTTGGTTTCTGGGTTTCTTGTAGCCTCCCACCCTGCGGCTCCTCCTTCCCACTGGGAGGAGCTGGATGCCTAGCTCATATATATAGGAGGTCTGTGGCTTCAGTTCCTTGCTTGGTCCTCCTGTGTTCACATGCTTCTAAGACTGCTGCTGCTTCTGGTCCCTGATCCTGGCTTCGTCTGACTACCCTGCTGGTTCCTGATCCTGGCTTCGTCTGACTACCCTGCTGGTTCCTGATCCTGGCTTCGTCTGACTACCCTGCTGGTTCCTGATCCTGGCTTCGTCTGACTACCCTCCTGGTTCCTGACCTCTGGCTTCGCAAGGACTCTGCCTCGGTTTCGCCTTCCGTTTGGACTTTTGCTTTACAGCTTGATTTTCAATAAAGCCTTCTTATTTTCACTTATCTGTTGTTGTACGTCTGGTTCATGGTTCCGTGACATTAGGACCAAGCCATGAATTCTGACGGTACAGGGCCATCCTCGCTACCCACGCTGGTTGCCAGACTTGATCAGCAGGATCACCTGTTGGGTCGGTTCGCCGTGGCGTTGCAAACCCTGCTGGAACGCACGGCTCATTTCGCTCCCGTTGCCGATGGGTCGGTTGTCGCTCCTGGGCCCGCTCCTACTGCCGCTCCGGTTGTTGCGCCAGAGTCTACCCCGACACCTGTTGTTGCGCCTGCGGTGTTTCGGGGTATGACCGGTTCTGCCCCCCTTCCACAGCGCTTTGGGGGAGAGCCAACTCAGTGCCGAGGTTTCCTTAACCAGGTGGGCATTTATTTCGAGTTGCTGCCACATGCCTTTCCTACTGAGAGATCAAAGGTGGGCTTCTTAATTTCGCTGCTCTCGGACAAGGCCTTGGCCTGGGCCAGCCCTTTATGGGAGAACAACAATCCGGTGGTTGCCGAGTTTTCCGGTTTTGTTGCTTCTCTTCGGAGGGTATTCGATGTGCCGGCTCGTGCTGCCTCTGCTGCGAAGCTCCTTATGTCCATCAGACAGGGTTCACGATCCGTAGCTGAATACGCCATTGAGTTTCGTACCCTGGCAGCAGAGGTGGGCTGGAATAATGAGGCTCTGGTCGCTGCTTTCTCTCATGGTCTCTCGGATGCCTTGAAGGATGAGGTTGCAGCTAAGGACCTACCAGTGGAGCTCGAGTCTCTTATTTCTTTCTTGTTTGATTGACACCAGACTCGGGGAGAGACCTTCCTTTAAGGAGAGTTTGCGGAGACCTCCTAACAGATTGGCGCCTACCTTTGCTGTCCCACCCGTGCCTCCCTCTCCTCCCACGCCTCCTGGGGATGACTTGGCTGGGGGTGAACCCATGCAGCTGGGCTTTGCTCGCCTGTCCGAGGGGGAGAGGGTACTCCGAAGACGCGAGGGTCGATGCATGTACTGTGGTCTCGGTGGGCATTTTCGGTTGGCATGTCCGAACCGTCCGGGAAACGCTCGCACCTGAGATCCTGTCGGGGGCAGATCTTGGGTGGAGTCTCCTCGTCCCCGGTTTCCCGTGTTGACAAACCACTGATCACTGTTGTCCTCTCCTGGGTCGGGGGCTCAGTGACGACCCAGGCATTGGTGGACTCTGGTGATGGTGGTTTGTTCATTGATAGTGTGTTCGCTGCCGCCAATTCCATTCCTCTGCAGGCCCGAGGTTCTCCACTGGCTCTTGAGGCGATAGACGGCAGACCCCTTCTGCCACCACACGTGACTCATGAGACCCTTCCAGTGAGGATAGCCATTGGTGCCGTTCACAGAGAGTCGGTCTGCTTCCAGGTTATTTCGTCTCCACACTACTCGGTGGCATGGGGTACCCCTGGCTCCAGAAGCATAATCCGACTTTCGATTGGAGATCGGCCGAGATCCTCTCGTGGTCACCGCAGTGTGGGGCTAGTTGCATCCATGGGCCTGTCAAGTTGCTGTGTACTTCCTCGGACTCTCTGTTGCCTCCTGAATACGAGGAGTACCGGGATGTATTCGATAAGGTGCGCGCGGTTGCCCTAACTCCGCACCGCCCATACGATTGTGCCATCGAGTTACAACCTGGTGCCGTTCCTCCTCGTGGCAAGGTCTATCCACTGTCGGTAGCGGAGAATGAGGCCATGGAGGAGTACGTGAAGGAGGCGCTTTCACGCGGACACATTCGCAAATCCTCGTCCCCGGCAGGGGCTAGATTTTTCTTTGTGAAAAAGAAGGGCGGTGAGTTGAGGCCTTGCATCGATTACAGGGGTCTCAATCGCATCACGATCAAGAACGCTTACCCGATACCCTTGATTTCCGAGCTGTTCGATCGCCTTAAAGGGGCCACGGTCTTTACCAAACTCGACCTGAGGGCGGCATATAACCTCATAAGGATCAAGGCGGGCGATGAGTGGAAGACCGCGTTTAACACCAGGACCGGTCATTATGAATCCTTGGTTATGCCCTTTGGGTTGTGCAATGCGCCCGCAGTCTTTCAGGAATTCATTAACGAGGTTTTCCGTGACCTGTTGCAGCAGTGTGTGGTGGTCTATTTGGATGACATCTTGGTATATTCTGAATCCATGGAGACCCACATTCTGGATGTCAGACAAGTGTTGCAACGGTTACGAGAGAACAAGCTGTTCGGTAAGCTTGAGAAATGCGAATTTCACCGATCCCAGGTAACCTTCTTAGGTTACATCATTTCCGCTGAGGGGTTCTCCATGGATCCTGAGAAGGTTTCGGCTGTCTTACAGTGGCCCCAGCCCAGTGGTCTTCGCTCCCTGCAGCGCTTTTTGGGCTTCGCCAATTATTATCGGAAGTTCATCAGGGACTTTTCCATGCTAGCCAAGCCTCTTACGGATCTGACCAGGAAGGGCAGTAATTCACAGGTCTGGCCGCTCGAGGCCATCCGAGCTTTTGAGGCTCTAAAGTCCGCCTTTGTGTCGGCTCCGATTCTGTCGCATCCCAACCCTGGGTTGCCCTTTGTCCTCGAGGTGGACGCGTCTGAGACGGGAGTAGGTGCCCTTCTGTCTCAGCGTAGAACACCAGAGGGTCCTCTGCTTCCTTGTGGGTTTTACTCCCGGAAACTGTCTTCCGCGGAGTGCAACTATCAGATTGGTGACAGGGAGTTATTGGCCATCGTGCAGGCCCTTAAAGAATGGAGGCACTTGCTCGAGGGTTCGGTGGTTCCGGTCCTCATCCTGACGGACCACAAAAATCTGACCTACCTTTCTGAGGCCAAGAGATTGACACCACGTCAGGCCAGATGGGCTCTGTTCTTGTCACGTTTTAATTACGTGGTCTCCTACCTACCCGGTTCCAAGAACATCAGGGCGGATGCCTTATCACGGCAGTACTCCGACCTGTCCAGGGAGGAGTCGATTCCAACCTTGGTCATACCTCCGAATCAGATCCTGGCCGCCATTCGCACCAGCCTGACCTCTCCCCTGGGTGAGCAGATTTTGGCGGCTCAATCTGGTGCTCCCTCTGAGAGACCCAACGGCAGATGTTTTGTGCCTGAGGAGTTGCGCACTCGGTTGTTGCGAACCTACCATAACTCCAAGACCGCGGGGCATCCTGGAAAGAATCAGCTGTCCTGGGCTGTTTCACGTCTGTTCTGGTGGCCTTCCCTACGTTCCGACATCGCCGCATATGTAGCGGCATGCTCCGTTTGTGCCCAGAGTAAGTCCCCTCGGCACCTTCCGTTGGGTCTTCTGCAACCCATAGCCTCTGGGGAGCGCCCATGGTCACACCTGGGGATGGATTTCATTGTGGACCTCCCTGCATCCCGAGGCCATACGGTCATTCTCATGATTGTGGATCGATTTTCCAAAATGTGCCACTGTGTTCCTCTCAAGAAGTTACCCTCTGCACAGGAGTTGGCCACGATTTTTGCCAGGGAGGTCTTCCGGTTGCACGGTTTGCCCAAGGAGATTGTGTCGGATCGGGGGAGTCAGTTTGTGTCCAGGTTCTGGCGCGCCTTTTGCTCCCAGTTGGGGATTCATCTCTCCTTCTCCTCGGCCTACCACTCTCAGTCCAATGGGACCGCAGAACGATCCAATCAGGCCTTGGAACAATTCCTTCGTTGCTATGTCTCCGATCACCAAGACAATTGGGTTGACCTCCTGCCTTGGGCTGAGTTTGCCAGGAACACGGCGGTGAACTCTTCCTCTGGGACGTCTCCCTTCATGGCCAATTATGGGTTCCAACCTGCCGTGTTACCGGAGGTATTCTCTCCCCAGGATATTCCGGCTGTGGAGGATCACCTTTCCGTCCTACGTGCTTCTTGGGTACAGATCCTGAGGTCCCTTGAGGTTTCTGCGCAGCGCCAGAGACTCCAGGCTGATCGCAGACGAGCGCCTGCTCCTTCCTACCAGGCCGGAGACCGTGTATGGTTGTCCACCCGCAACCTCAACCTTCGAGTGCCCACTCCCAAGCTGGCGCCTCGCTTTGTTGGTCCCTTCCGAGTGCTTCGCAGGGTAAACCCGGTAGCCTATGCCCTTGCACTTCCTCCTGGCATGCGGATCTCCAACGTGTTTCATGTCTCCCTGTTGAAGCCACTGGTGTGTAATCGTTTCACTTCCTCGGTTCCTCGGCCCCGTCCGGTCCAAGTGGGCAATCGTGAGGAGTATGAGGTGAGCAATATCCTGGACTCACGCCTGGTCCGCGGTCGGGTGCAGTTTTTGGTTCAATTGGCGTGGTTATGGTCCAGAGGAGCGTTCCTGGGTTCCCTCCGCAGATGTCCATGCTCCTGCCTTGCTCCGAGCCTTCCACGCACGCTTCCCTCAGAAACCGTTCTTTACTCCGCGGAGGAGGGGCCCTTGAGGGGGAGGTACTGTCATGGTCTTACCTTCTTGCTGTTCTCCTTCGTTTGACATGTGCTGGCGGCCATCTTGGTTTCTGGGTTTCTTGTAGCCTCCCACCCTGCGGCTCCTCCTTCCCACTGGGAGGAGCTGGATGCCTAGCTCATATATATAGGAGGTCTGTGGCTTCAGTTCCTTGCTTGGTCCTCCTGTGTTCACATGCTTCTAAGACTGCTGCTGCTTCTGGTCCCTGATCCTGGCTTCGTCTGACTACCCTGCTGGTTCCTGATCCTGGCTTCGTCTGACTACCCTGCTGGTTCCTGATCCTGGCTTCGTCTGACTACCCTGCTGGTTCCTGATCCTGGCTTCGTCTGACTACCCTCCTGGTTCCTGACCTCTGGCTTCGCAAGGACTCTGCCTCGGTTTCGCCTTCCGTTTGGACTTTTGCTTTACAGCTTGATTTTCAATAAAGCCTTCTTATTTTCACTTATCTGTTGTTGTACGTCTGGTTCATGGTTCCGTGACACAGAGGCCCCAAGAGAACTGGAACCCCCCCTCGCGGTAGAAGAACATTCTGACAAAGCTTCCTTTATCACCTACCCAGCCATCTTCTAGATGCCTCCTTCCAGGGATGGGCTGAGGCATGATGAATACTCATGATTATCATTTGAATTTCCCTGCCCTATTCTCTGGAAACTGCTTTCAGAGGCAAGTGGGAGGAATCAAACTCTCAGCTAAGGAAACCCTGAACAGACCAAAACAATCAATCACTGTTTCAATCACTACAGTAAAGTCAAAAACTAAATTTAACCTAACAGACTAAATAGAGGAGGGCGCTACACAATAGTTGAAGGTTGAATTTGGTGCTACACAATACAGTAGTTAGTGGAAGCAATTTCATTAAAAGAAAGGGTTGCTCTAAAGCAGTGGTGCCAGTAAAACACAGAATTTCCACTATTTCTCCTTGTGGCTTCATCTTACCCTGAATAAAGTAATTATGCCATTATATACAGTGCCTTGCGAAAGTATTCGGCCCCCTTGAACTTTGCGACATTTTGCCACATTTCAGGCTTCAAAAATAAAGATATAAAACTCTAATTTTTTGCGAAGAATCAACAAGTGGGACACAATCATGAAGTGGAACAAAATTTATCGGATATTTCAAACTTTTTTAACAAATAAAAAGCTGAAAAATTGGGCGTGAAAAACTATTCAGCCCCCTTAAGTTAATACTTTGTAGTGCCACCTTTTGCTGCGATTACAGCTGTAAGTCGCTTGGGGTATGTCTCTATCAGTTTTGCACATCGAGAGACTGAAATTTTTGCCCATTCCTCCTTGCAAAACAGCTCAAGCTCAGTGAGGTTGGATGGAGAGCGTTTGTGAACAGCAGTTTTTAGTTCTTTCCACAGATTCTCGATTGGATTCAGGTCTGGACTTTGACTTGGCCATTCTAACACCTGGATATGTTTATTTGTGAACCATTCCATTGCAGATTTTGCTTTATGTTTTGGATCATTGTCTTGTTGGAAGACAAATCTCCGTCCCAGTCTCAGGTCTTTTGCAGACTCCATCAGGTTTTCTTCCAGAATGGTCTTGTATTTGGCTCCATCCATCTTTCCATCAATTTTAACTATCTTCCCTGTCCCTGCTGAAGAAAAGCAGGCCCAAACCATGATGCTGCCACCACCATGTTTGACAGTGGGGATGGTGTGTTCAGGGTGATGAGATGTGTTGCTTTTACGCCAAACATAGCGTTTTGCATTGTTGCCAAAAAGTTCGATTTTGGTTTCATCTGACCAGGGCACATCTCCCACATGTTTGGTGTGTCTCCCAGGTGGCTTGTGACAAAATTTAAACGACACTTTTTATGGATATCTTTAAGAAATGGCTTTCTTCTTGCCACTCTTCCATAAAGGCCAGATTTGTGCAGTATACGACTGATTGTTGTCCTATGGACAGAGTCTCCCACCTCAGCTGTAGATCTCTGCAGTTCATCCAGAGTGATCATGGGCCTCTTGGCTGCATCTCTGATCAGTCTTCTCCTTGTATGAGCTGAAAGTTTAGAGGGACGGCCAGGTCTTCGTAGATTTGCAGTGGTCTGATACTCCTTCCATTTCAATATTATCGCTTGCACAGTGCTCCTTGGGATGTTTAAAGCTTGGGAAATCTTTTTTGTATCCAATATGGCTTTAAGCATCTCCACAACAGTATCTCGGACCTGCCTGGTGTGTTCCTTGTTCTTCATGATGCTCTCTGCACTTTAAACGGACCTCTGAGACAATCACAGTGCAGGTGCATTTATACAGAGACTTGATTGCACACAGGTGGATTCTATTTATCATCATTAGTCATTTAGGTCAACATTGGATCATTCAGAGATCCTCACTGAACTTCTGGAGAGAGTTTGCTGCACTGAAAGTAAAGGGGCTGAATAATTTTGCACGCCCAATTTTTCAGTTTTTTATTTGTTAACAAAGTTTGAAATATCCAATAAATTTCGTTCCACTTCATGATTGTGTCCCACTTGTTGATTCTTCACAAAAAATTACAGTTTTATATCTTTATGTTTGAAGCCTGAAATGTGGCAAAAGGTCGCAAAGTTCAAGGGGGCCGAATACTTTTGCAAGGCACTGTATTATGTAAAGCAGAACATGTTTGGAGTCCAGCCTGGGTGACGGCCATGGCTTCCTCCATAGATATAGCAGGGGAGAAAGTAGCCACCCAGGGACAGCAAGTGCAGTATTCACAGCATTTCTTGGTGAAATAATAGGGAATACAGCCTAAAAATAAGAAAAGGAAACAATTGCAGCCACCTCATCTAATGACTTGTAAGTTGAACTGTATTACATTTTTGTGTTTTGAGTTAGATATGCTTTAACCTAATGTGTAAAGTTTATTATAGTGTCAAAGGTAGCAGGAGCCCTTTAAGTAACAATGGGGAAATATATATCTACATAATCAGACATATCCATTTTAATCAGGTTTCACTAAACTAATCTGAACTAGTGTGAAAAGCTCAAATAAACTAATTAAGTATAGTTGCTTCTTTGCTATAATCTATTATAGCAAACACTATGTCAATATTTATACAGGATTATAAAATCTAATTTGAATAAGTACACTTTAAAGAACTTACAGTTGTAATCTATTTATAAAAAAAAAAAAAGAGACTTTTGTTAAAAATGAACTCAACTAACTTTATCAGTAAGAAAATAGAGACTGCAGGCAGACTGCCCAATACAAATGCAGTATGTGTTGTCACCAGTAGATGGCATGCTAATAACAAAATAACAATCCTTCAGAATGTTTTTCATTGTACTTATCCATCAACAATTTAAAATGAAGCACTCATACATAATAGAAGGAACACATTTATATCTATATGTGTTAACTGCTGATATATAAAGCTTTGCTACAGCATTTAAATTTTAACTTTTTTTCTAAAGTTTTGCACAAACTCACAAGTATCTTTAGGGACCATTTTTGTGATATCCAAGAGGGATTTCTTGACACCCCTTAACTTTACCAGTAACACCTAACAATCTATGATGTTATCCAAACAATCCATTATTTTTTAGGGTTTGATATTTATATATAGCCACCGTTTGTGAAAGCCATATGTGCTTACACTATACTTGGATGCCCCCAGGGTTAATCTAATTAGAGTTTCCTTTTTTTAGGCTTGCATTCTTTTACAGTATTTTCATCTGGTGATCAAGACAGTTAAAGAGAAGCTTCAGTCTCAACCCAAAAAATGAAAAGTCATCAGCTACAAATACTATAGCTGCTGACTTTTCATTTAAACACTTTAAGACCGGAATAATTTGCCCCCTATTTTGCGATTCGGCACTGCATTAATTTAATGGACAATTGCGCGGTCGTGCGACACTGTACCCTAATACAATTGACGTCCTTTTTTTCCCACAAATAGAGCTTTCTTTTGGTGGCATTTAATCACCTGTGCAATTTTTTATTTTCTGCGCTATAAAAAAAAAAAAGAACAACAATTTTGAAAAAAAAAAAAAAAAACGGAAAATTGATATCAAATACTTACCGTAATTTTCCTTTCCTGATGGACTCCATGGCAGCATACATTCGGGAAATAACTCCTGCTGCCATGGAGTCTGTCAGGACAACTCTATTTGTGTGAAAACTTTTTATGAGTACAGTGTTGCATGACTGCGCAATTGTCATTCAAAGTGTAACAGTGCTAAAAGCTGAAAATTGGCCTGGACAGGAAGTGTCCGGTATTGAAGCCGTTAAAATGGTTGCAAACCCTTACATATACTCAGTGAAGTGAATGGCCTCATGTGATACACAGGGATAAAACAAATCCTCCTTTATAAGTTGTATCTGTTTTTCCGCACTCTTCTCAACATCCATTGAAAGTCCAGAATTTATAAAGCTTGTCTGAGCTGTCAGAAAACAGGGGGCAGAAAGCAGAAATGACACACTGCAGAAATTATACACGGCAGTGAGGAGAGCTCTGAGAGCTGATTGAAGGGAAGGGACACACCCCCTTCACACAACACACAGAAATAGAGCTGTGAGATCCCACCCGTCACCTTTTCTTCTCTTGGTGTCAGGAAAACTTGTCAGAAGTGACTCATGCTAATAGCAGAGGAACGGGGCAGAAGACAGAAATTACACTTAGTGCTCTGGATTGAAACAAAGTATACATTATAGAGCAATGTGCTTTGTTCATTTTCATGTCTGAGGTTTACAACCACTTTAAGTGACTAACAATGTAAAGCTCAATTCCACTCTTAGGTTGGTTTTACATAAATAATTGGTGAGCATTGTAGGCCCCTTTGTCAGTTTTGCTGGACAGTAACAATAAGAAACCTCTCAGCTCCCCCCCCCCCCCCCCCAATGCTTACCTAAGCCTGATCTTAATACAGCGATGTGCACAAGAACATGATTGGCTGAGATGCAGCAGCAGATGCCTTTGGCTCTCGTTGCCGCCAATCACAGCCAGTGAACAGGGAGTTGGGGGGGTCTTATGGACAAGCAGCTTGCTATAGGGACACTCTGCAAGGGGGAGGGGCCCACAGCACTGGCGTGGGACCCTAGAAGAGGATGATCAGGGCTGCTCTGTGCAAAACCATTGCACAGAGCAGGTAAGTATGACATGTTTGTTATTTTTGAAAAAAATATTTACAAACACTTTAAAATAGTTGACAAAATAACAGGCTAACTGGTTGGATCACCAGGTAATAAAACAGGGGGACTCAGAAAAACAAAGACTGCTGTGTTATTCACTTAAGAACAGCAAGGTTTTACCCCTGAAATGACCAGGCCATTTTTTGCGATACGACACTGCGTTACTTTAACTGACAATTGCGCGGTCGTGCGACACTGTACAAAATAAAATTGAGGTCCTTTTTTTCCCACAAATAGAGCTTTCTTATGGCGGTATTTGATCACCTCTACAATTTTAATTTTTTTGTACTATAAACCCAAATTGTGCTATAAACCAATTCTAAAAGAAAAACAATATTTTTTCATTTCTGCTATAAACCATTCCCAATAAAAAAATAAAAAAAAATTAAAAATGTTTTCATCCTTTTCTGCCAATATGTATTCTGCTACATATTTTTGGTAAAAAAAATCCCAATAAGTGCATATTGATTGGTTTGCACAAAAGTTATTGCGTCTACAAACTAGGGGAAAGATTGATGTCATTTTTATTTATTTATTTTTTACTAGTAAGGGCGGCAATCAGCAATTTTTAGCAGGACTGCGACATTGCGGTGGACAGATCAGACACATAACTGACACTTTTGGGGGGACCAGTGGCATTACTACAGTAATCAGTGCTAAAAATATGCACTGTTACTGTACTAATGACACTGGCAGGTAAGGGGTTACCAGTGGCGATTAAAGGGTTAATTGTGTGCCTAAGGGATGCTTTCCAACTGTGTGGGGAATTTACTTACTGGATGAACACAGAGACCTGTGTTCCTAAATAGGAGGAAAACAGGATCCCTGTGTTCATCATTGACAGAACATGGGAAGCCATCGCGGGTGCCCGGCGGACATCACGTTACCAGACCCGCTGATTGCCCCCCCCCCCCTAGCCAATCAGCATGTGCGTTCCCCCACTAACTGCTACACAGAACGATGTACAGGTACGTCGTTTTGTGTAACAGAGCCGACCTGCCGCAGTACAACTATGGCAGCTGGTCGGCGAGTGGTTAAAGTATAATCAAGGACAACATTTTTTTATTCAGTTTTGGATAAAGTGGAGATTGATTGGAACACCTGTCTGGTTTTTATTGTGCAGCTGTTTGGGAGATTCACCCTCTTTGTCAGTCTCGTTTACCATTATCAATGAAAATAGAAGAAAATCCCAAAGAGTGGGGATATTTTCCAAAAGGGACACAAGTTTTGGTGACTCTGGTGACAACCAGGGATTCCGTCACTAGAGGGATTTTTTCTCACTTTCTGTTTTGGCTATGGGACAGGAAGTAAAGGGACACAAATGGCAAAAAAAAAAACAAAAAAAAAAACGTGCAGGGGTTAGAGCCCTTCCTTACTCTATTCAAAATGAAAAATAATAACATTTTTGCTCTTAATTCTACTTTATTGCTACTGACAGACTATATTATATGTCATTGATTTTGGCAATAGTTACATTTTGGCTATATTTTGTTAAAAATTAATAACCTATAATACAGCATATATGTGAGGACAGAGAAAGTTTATTAATTTTCAAAAGCATAAAAAAAATTATCTTTCCACAATTTAAGGCAGTTACGACAACACAATAGGGTTGATTTATTAAAGACAAATGGACTATTCACTAGACAAGGGAATTATTCCCAGGCCTGAGAGAATGAGGCAATGCTCTGTTGACTTTCAATATCCAATCATGTGTATGCAATGATGCTGTTTTTTTTTCTTTTTTTCACGCATTTGATTGGGTATTCTTGGCAAAGTGAAATTTCATCACATTCACTAAGCTCTGGGGAAAACTCCCTTGCAAAGTTCTACTTTCCTTAAAAAGTGAACGGTCTATTGGCCTTTAGTAATTCAACCCCACTATGACCAAGAAAATCTTAGAAATCACTAATGGGTATTTGGTCAAAATTCGAAAGGACCTTGAATGTGAATGCTGTTGCATGATTTGTACTTAGCCCCAACAACCAAACAAAAAAAAAAGTGTTCTTTTTCCCCACACTTTCATAAGACAGAGGATTGATAAATGGGTGGTATTAGAGGAGAACCTGTGATCCTGATTCATATCTGACTGGGAAGCCTCCTCTGAAAGCTTTCATTTCCCAACCCCCAGAGCAGTGCAGTACGTTTTCATTTTAGTAAAAATGTAGTGCATAGGATAAAACAACTACAGGCCTAGGGGTCAAAGAGGTCCCAGAAATCCCAGATGGCTATGCACTACAGCTTCAAATTTTGGTGAAAAGAATCTGTTACAAAAATAAACCAAAAAAAAAAAAATTAAAATATGCCTAAATCATAAAAAACATCTTCACAAGTAGGTAAAATACAAGGCATCCTGTGAAGGTTGTGTAGTATGATAAAGCATCATGGCCTTTCAACTAAATGTTTCTATGTTCTCTATAACAAAAAACTGAGAACCATAGGCAGATAATCACCATGATTTTACAGAGATATTTCAGAAACTGACAACGGCAAAATGAACAGAGCAAGATGAAGGTCAAGTTGTCTTTACAGCATTTATGTCAAACTTAGCTTACTTATAGAAAAAAAGTTATAATATACTTTCAAATCTTTTAGTGCTTAAAGTGAAACGCTTGGGAATGTTACGTTCTTGTTATGATGAATAACCGGTGTTTTCAAATCCATTTACCAACCACAGCCTGTAGTATTTTTGTGAATGTGTCCAGAATAGGTGGCTACAACTGTGGAATGAAGGAAAGATATTCCAGGGTAGAAGTTGGCTGAAATGAAAACTGCAGTAGGACTCAGTGAACGATAAATTCCTCTATTACTTCATTGCCCAAATACTGTATATATACAGTATCTCACAAAAGTGAGTACACCCCTCACATTGTTGTAAATATTTTATTATGTCTTTTCATGTGACAACACTGAAGAAATTATTATTTTCTAGCACTGCCTTAACCCTCTTGGGCATGGAGTTCACCAGAGCTTCACAGGTTTCCATTGGAGTCCTCTTCTACTCTTCCATGATGACATCACTGAGCTGGTGGATGTTAGATACCTTGCGCTCCTCCACCTTCCATTTAAGGATGCCCCACAGATGCTCAGTAGGGTTTAGGTCTGGAGACATGCGTGGCCAGTCCCTCACCTTTACCCTCAGCTTCTTTAGCAAGGCGGTGTTTGTCTTTGGAGGTGCATTTGGGGTCGTTATCAGGTTGGAATACTGCCCTGCAGCCCAGTCTCTGGGATCATTCTCTGCTTCAGTATGTCACAGTACATGTTGGCATTCATTGTTCCCTCAATGAACTGTAGCTCCCCAGTGCCGGCAACACTCATCCAGCCTCAGACCATGACACTCCCACCACCATGCTTGACTGTAGGCAAGACACACTTTTCTTTGTACTCCTTACCTGGTTGGTGCCCCACATGATTGACAGCTTGACACCATCTGAACCAAATATGTTTATCTTGGTCTCATCAGACCACAGAACATGGTTCCAGTAATCCATGTCTTTAATCTGCTTGTCTTCAGCAAACTGTTTGCAGGCTTTCGTGTGCATCATCTTTAGAAGAGGCTTCCTTCTGGGATTATAGCCATACAGACCACTTAGATGCAGTGTGTGGCGTATGGTCTAAAACCTGACAGGCTGACCCCCCACCCCTTCAACTTCTGCAGCAATGCTGGCAGCACTCATACGGCTATTTCCCAAAGACAACCCCTGGATATGACGCTGAGCAGGTGCACCCAACTTCTTTGGTTGACTATGGAAAGGCCTGTTCTGAGTGGAACCAGTACTGTTAAACCACTGTATGGTGTTGGTCATCGTACTGCAGCTCAGTTTCAGGGTCTTGGCAATCTTCTTATAGCCTAGGCCATCTTTTTTGTAGAGCAACAATTCTTTTTTCAGACCCTCAGAGAGTTCTGTATGTGAAAGCGATAACACCAAATTTAACACACCTGCTCCCCATTCATACCTACGACCTTGTAACACTAACGAGTCACATGACATCGGGGAGGGAAAATGGCTAATTGGATCCAATTTGGACATTTTCACTTAGGGGTGTACTCACTTTTGTTGCCAGCTGTTTAGACATTAATGGCTGTGTGTTGAGTTATTTTGAGGGGACAGTAAATTTACAAGCTGTACACTCACTACTTTACATTGTAGCAAAAAGTAATTTCTTCAGTGTTGTCACATGAAAAGATATAATAAAATATTTACATAAATGTGAGGGGTGTACTCACTTTTGTGAGATACTGTATATATATATATATATATATATATATATATATTATTTATTTATTTATTATACAGGCACAGAGTATGTATTCCCGTACATACATTCTTGGGCAGGCCAGTGACAAATCCATTTAACACATCAAAAGGATGGGTATTTGATGAAAGGTCAGGTTGATATTTGGGGAATAATTTGTTTATCTAATTAGGCAATTTAAAGGGTACATTATTTACATACTTAAGGATGATAAAGAATGCATTTTGACAATACAAGAAGTATTTATTGATGGTAATTAGACTTGAGGGAGTATTTATGGGAAATGGTGATATGTGCGACTAGTAAACAATTTAGAGACCTTAAATTCTATTATCAGTAATTACAAGTAGGGTCTTTTCAAGTTAAGATCAAACTTATTTGGTCAACCAATCAGAAACCCCTCCAGTGTTAGACACTGGTATTTGAGAGGGAGTTTTTAGTTATTCAAAACATTCATTCACACATTTATTCTTCATCATGATAGAAGCACAGGTCTCGATTGTAACCCACATCATTACATGCATGGAAGCTACCTAGAGTAGGTGCATATTATAGATTGGACATTTGCTGGATTGTAGTGTCTCTATTCTTGTAGTCATACTACTATATGACTATGATGCGCTGCTCAGATGTAATAGGGTGGAAATGCTCAGCACAGAAACTCACTGAAAACTAATCATGTGCAGAGTTTCCACTACTGCTGTAAAATCCCTAGCTGAATTGGGGACATAGACAGAAGGTGGAGATCGAGAGCAAGAAGATCAACCAGGTTTTTTTTCAGTGACTTTATTACTGACACCCTAGGATCAACAATACAGTCAAGTAATTAGAATTATTCAAAAATGTATTCACTAATGGCATCTTTTACATTCTCTCAGTACGGATTTAATTTAATAAGAGCTGAACCCAGTGATGGAGTTACCATATAAGTATATGGTACACAAACATGCAGCCTTTGAAAGCTAGATGAGATCTAACCTAACTCCTTCGTGCCCAAGGGTAAAACAAATCTTAATGCCTTAGCACAATTTTGCAACTTTGATATGTGTTAGTAAAACTATACATATCATCACAACAACTTTTTAAAACCATGTGGATTATACAGCATTTTTTTTCAGGACAAATTAGGCTTTTATTTGGTGGTAAATGGTAATGGATATTTCCTGATTTTTTTTTTTTCTATTATCAAAGGAAAACTGGCCCAAGTAAAAACAATTTTTTTTTTTTTTTCAAGTTTAGCTGTAATTTTCTTGTTACTACCATAACCTTCCACCAAAGAACAACCCAAACTAAATTCTCCTGCTTCTGATGATTGCAGCGATACCACATATGTGTATTTTAGTTATAATTTGTACCCCTTAGTGCAGCCCAAAACAAAAGTGCGCATTTCGCTTTTTTTTTTATCCCATCTAAAATATACAAACTCTGACCTTTGACCCAAACACTAACCCTGGCACTAACCTAGATCAAGTTTTTTTTATATATTTTTTTTTATTAATAATATTATTTATTTATTTTTTTACACACACTTTTCTTTCTCTGCATGACAAATCTCTCTTCTCCATTCACAGAGAGAGAAAACATGGGGGCGGGCTGTACAGTGACTGATCACTGTGATAGTCAATTAGAAGCTATCACAGCGATCAAGGAACCTGGAATCGGGAGTTCCAGGTCCCAATTGCTAGTAGGGGGCCCAGGCCTCCCACTGAGACCCAGGTCTCTGTGCTGGGAGAGGCAGCACTCTCCCAGCACAAAGGGAGATATGTAAATATGCGGCCCCACAGAAAAAAGCCCAGCCCAGGGAGGCCGCATATTTGCGTGTGCTCGGCGTGAAGGGGTTAAAGAGTAACTAAACTTTTTTGAGAAACATTACCCTCTTGGTGATCTGTGCACATTACAAGGCTTTTAACAAACTTTGTTGCAAATTCCTACCTTTTGCTATGCTGAAGAAATAGCTGTTTTTTTTTTTTTGTCTGTGTCCATGTTCAAAGCAAATCTAATGGGAGTGATTTTATAATTATCAATCAGTTGTTGCACTTGCAGAGCTGAAAATAGGTAAGTGGCAGGGTCTACATCCCTTTAGACGTAATTTCCCTTCGGGAGTATCTTACTAAAAGTAACATTTTTGTTGCAGGGGATGCAAAAAAATCGGACTTGTATCTTAGTGCAAACTTCTGGGAAAATCAGTGAGCCAATCATACAAGTTAGAATGGTCATGGGGTAGTAAAGGAAAGATAACAGACTGGAAGGAAAACTAGATGCTAATGCTAGCTCTGATTGCTAAATATATCAGTTTACATTGAGTCACAGACACACTCCCTGGAATTCATAGTGTTGTGGTTTCTCACAAGAAAAATCTCTGACAAAATATCAACTCTTTTCTTATCACTGATATGGCAGTATTTTTTTTATGAATTTTTCACGACAATAGCAACAGATAGTAACATGTTTTGGTTTTAAAATACTGGTGTAGTCTAACCAAGGTGTTTAAAGACTGGGCACATACTATCTACAATAGTTTGTGTGCCTTTCGCAGTGAAAGAAATAACACTACAATTGCAGAGTTTATTTTTGTTAAGAACTAGCTGGTTTGGGATCTCTTTTCAGTGAAATAAATATTGTCAGGGAAGTACCAGTGTCCAAGTGAAGTCTCTAGTGCTCGCCTTGCTGAGCATGTGCTGGCGCGCCACCACTAACATTGGCATCAATGAAACTTTTTAAACTGAAGAAGCTGTACTAGCCGGTGCTGTCTGATCTACAGCTATTACCAGTGTTCTTGCATCTGTCCCTTTGTTTGACTTCTGTTTCTGACCCGGCCTGCCCTGACCATGCTTGAGCGCTACCTGCCCTGACCTTGGCTTGTTTCTGGACCCTGCTTTGCCTGCTCCAAGTGCTGCCAATCTCTGCCTGTACCCTTTTTATTCTCTGCCTGCCATTTATGCCTGTACCTGACCATCTGTGGCTGACCTGGCTTGTTTGAACATGCATCCAGTTATCAGTCTGCAATCAGGGTTTGCTCTTGGATACGGAACTGGCTAAAAGGGCGTGTCCAAAGGGTGGTAATAAACAGCGCATACTCAGACTGGTCTGAGGTAGTAAGCGGGGTCCCCCAAGGCTCAGTCCTGGGACCAACCTTGTTCAATTTATTCATAAACAGCATTGAGGACGGGATCTGTAGTTCAATATCAGTTTTTGCAGATGACACAAAATTAGGCAGGGCAATAACAGCACAGCATGAAGCAGATATCCTACAGAATGACCTGGACAAAATAACGGAGTGGGCAACAACTTGGCAAATGAGGTTTAACGTGGAGAAGTGTAAGGTTTTGCACTTGGGGACTAGCAACATAAAAGCACAATACACGTTAGGAGGGGAACCCCTGGGAGAATCAAAAATGGAGAAGGATCTGGGAGTATTGGTGGATGATAGACTAGGCAACAGCATGCAATGTCAAGCGGCAGCTGCCAAAGCCAGCAGAATATTAGCATGCATTAAGAAAGGGATGTATTCCAGAGATAAGACTATAATCCTTCCACTTTATAAAACTCTGGTCCGACCGCATCTGGAGTATGCTGTCCAGTTCTGGTCACCAGTCCTCAGAAGGGATGTGTTGGAGCTGGAGAGTGTCCAGAGAAGGGCAACTAAACTAATTAGGGGATTGGAGGACCTTGATTATGAGGAGCGTCTGCAATCGCTTGATTTATTCTCCCTGGAGAAGAGACGCCTGAGGGGGGACATGATAGCAATTTTTAAATATCTCAATGGGGATCTAGGCTTAGAAGAAAAGCTATTCAGTCGCAGGGATTGCATGAGGACTCGGGGGCATACAATGCGATTGGAGGAGAAGCGTTTTTACCTCAGGCAACGTGGGGGGTTCTTTACTGTTAGGGCTACAAGATTGTGGAATTCTCTACCACAAGAGGTGGTTTCTGCAGGTAATATGGTGGCTTTCAAAAGACTTCTAGATGTACATCTCAAGGATCAGAACATTCAGGGGTATGCGAGATGATTACAGCCACACACACCTACACAGGTTGAACTGGATGGACTGTTGTCTTTATTCAACCTCACCTACTATGTAACTATGTAACTATGTAAGTCTGTCCCGCTCTGCATGCTACCTGGTTCCTGCTGGTCCTTCTATTCGCTACTAGTCTCCTGCCCCTGCAACCCGCCAGTTGTCCGCTAAGCAACTACCTTCTGCTGTCCGCTTAGTCCAGGGTCAGCTACTCTGGCCAACTGACCCACCCCTGGCATTGCACCTACTACCTCCACTGCAATCAGTAGACCATGTTAAAGGCACTCAGATCTTGCCATGCTCTCGCGGCCACTGTCACAACATCAGTGGTTTTTGAGCCGGGGCTATATGAGAGGCCGTCCACTGCATGTCAGGCTCTACTACAAGGTACGTAACAAATACACTCTAATTTTTTATGTAACCACTTTAAAACCTATTAAGCCTATTTCTGACACTTACAAGGTAAAATCAGTATTTTTTGCTAGAAAATTACTTAGAACCCCCAAACATTATATACAATTTTTTAGCAAATTCCCTAGAGAATAAAATAGTGGGGGTTGCAATATTTTATGTCACACGTTATTTGCGCATCAGTCTTCCAAATGCAATTTTTTGGGGAAAAAATACACAGTAAAGTAAGCCTGATTTTTTTTTGTATATGGTGAAAAGATGATGTTACGCTGAGTAAATAGATACCTAACATATTACGCTTTAAAATTGCAGACGCTCGTGGAATGGCGACAAACTACAGTACTTAAAAATTTCCATAGGCAAAGCTTTAACAATTTTAATGGTTTCCAGTTTAGAGTTACAGAGGATGTCTTTTGCTATAATTATTGCTCCAGCGCTAATGATCACGCCGATACCTCACATGCGTGATTCGAACACTGTTTACATTTGCAGGTGTGACTTATTTATACATTTTCTTTGGTGAACGAGCATGCAGGGACTTTAATTTTTTTTTTTTTTTTACACTGTTTCTTTAAAAAAAAAAAATTCTGATCACTTTTATTGCTGTCACAAGAAATGTAAACATCCCTTGTGACAGTAATAGCCAGTGACAGGTACTCTTTATGGAGGGATCTGGAGTCTAAAAAAAACCAAACCCCTCCTCTGCACTTCAAAGTATTCAAAGCGCTAAAATCAGCATTTTTGAATATCTTGGATTTTTTAAAATTGGCGCCGTTCTTTGCTGAGTAAACCGCAAGTGACGTTGTGACCTCTACATCAAAGTCCTCTAGCTGCAGGCATCACCCTGGTGTAACTACTTCAACAAAATGATGTACAGATACATGATTTTGGGTGAAGTGGTTAAAAAGCTGGCTGGTGTGGGTCCTGTTTAAAATGCAGCCTAGTACAAATGCTTAAACACTGTGCATGTAGTCACTATAATGTGTTGGTGTCTTTTTTCACTTAAAGCGGTTGTAAACCCTATAAAAACAAAATAAAAAAAAAAAACCTGCAAGACAAAGGCATAATGAGCTAGTATGCATCGCATACTAGCCCATTATGTTTAACTTACCTTAAAACGAAGCCCCGACACGGACCCCCGGACATCGATGCGGGCGCTGCCATGATCCCTCGTCGTCTCTTCCGCGTTCGGCGGCTCCGGCGCGCTGATTGGCCGGAAGAGACGGCTCCAGCGTGCTGATTGGCCGAAGCCGCGATGACGTCACTCCTGCGCATGCGCGCGGGAGTGATTTTTCCGGCAAGCTCCCGGCAAGTTAATTGAAGGTCCCCCCGGACCTTCAGAGCGCATGCGCCGCTCGCGCGAGCGGCTGCATGCACTGTAAATATCTCCTAAACCGTGCCGGTTTAGGAGATATTATTTGTACCTACAGGTAAGCCTTATTATAGGCTTACCTGTAGGTAAAAGTGTCAAAAAGCGGGATACAACCGCTTTAAATAATCACACTCTGTGTATGTGTATTTTTTTAATAAAAGCTGTCTGATTTCTGTCCTGTTTAAAATGCAGCCTAGTAAAAGTCCTTAAAAACTGTGTATGGAGCCAGTACAATGTTTTTGGGATTTTTTTATTTTTTTTTCAGAGAAATAATAAACTCAAATTTATATTTCTTTATTGCCTGGTGTCTTGCTCCTATCCAATCACAGCTGATCACAATGTAAACAGGATTTGCCAGTTATCGGCAATCATCCCCTCACACTGACAGCACATGAGGAGAGCTGAAAACTGGCAAATCCACACAGGGTACATCTGCACTGACAATCTGCAGCCCCAATAGTGCCAAAGAGTGCTGTCAATCTGTGCCCACCAGTGCTGCCAATTAGTTGCTATCAGTGATGCCTGTCAGTGCCAAACAGTGCAGTCTATCAGTGTCGCCTATCATTGCCGCATATTAGTGTCCATTAGTCCCGCCTATCAGTGCCGCCTAATCAGTTCCTATAAGTGTCGCATATCTGTGCAGCCTCATCAGTGCCTCTTCATCAGTGCCTCTTCATCAGTGCCCATCAGTGCCGCCTATCAGTGCCCATCAGTGCTGCCTACCAGTGCCCATCAGTGCAGCCTCATCAGTGCTCATCAGTGAAGGAGAAAAATTACCTATTTACTAAATTTTGTAAAAGAAATTCAGAAAAACTTTTTGTTTTTATTTAATTCTCTGTCTTTTTTCATTTCATAAAAATCTAGTTTGGGTACATTGTTGCATGACCGCGCAATTGTCATACAATGTGTAACAGCACTGAAAGTTTAAAATAGGCCGGGACAGGAAGGGGGTCAAAGTGCCCAATAGACACGTGGTTAATGGGTACTGCACATGTATTCTACATACCTTGTTACATAAGCCTAATTAAAGTACTTTTCCAGCTTCTTCAAATTAAAATGTAAAGGTACTATAAGTTCATGGAAAAAAAGCAATTTATTTCATCACTGAACGGCTGACTGTCAGTAGGTTTACATAAGCCTTCAATATATTTTGCACTTCTTATATCTCTTCAGCTTAATATTTCTTTTGTGCTTTCTCTTGCTTCCACTAAAGGTTATGAGCTGCCCTGGATTGTCAGAAGAAAGCCAGCCTTCTTAATGCATCACATCCAATTACTTACAATGTCAATATTGGGCTTGACATCGCCTAATACTCTGTTTCAAGAATATAGATTTATTTCTTCCTGACGTCAAGCCCTGACATTATAAATGTTAAAAAAAAAAAACATATTTGCTGTAAATAAAAGGTTGTAGGGCAAATGACAGCAATTATAAAATGGAGTTAAAAAAATAAAAAGGAATTCGGTCTAATCATTCTCTGTAATGCTAGCTCAGTAGTAGCTGCCTGTTGAGACATGGTATGCTACAACTTGTTGGTTATGTGACTATGAAGCACAAAAGCACTAGACAGTATGTTATGTAATGTTAGAAAATGTATGTAACACATATGCAATCAATTGTGACAATTTTAAATAAACTGTGGCAATCTAAAATAAAGGTGAAAAGATGAACACAAATTAACAAATCCTGTGATTATTCCCAAATGAGCAAATCCATGTGGAAAAATAGTTAATTCTGGATCATCCCATACAGTTTATGGGGGGGATTTACTAAAACTGATGCACACAGAATCTGGGGCAGTTGTGCATAGTAACCAATCCACTTTTAACTTCAGCTTATTGAAAATAAAAACTAGAAGGTAAGTGGTTACTATGTACAGCTGCACAAGTTTTAGCCCCCCCCAATGAGTCTTATGAATATGCAACACCTTATTCTAAACAATTTGCATGACATTTGCATAATGGTTTCAAAGAATCTGCACAGCTGGATCGTCCCCCTGGGTCCTGTTAGTGACTTCCAGGCTGACACCAATACTCAAAGATAGGTTCTGTTAGGTACAAAGAGAGCAATTGTCTCCAGGAATACATCTACCTGCAGTGACCTGGAAAAAGTGAAAAAGTGTGGGCTTATTTTTAAAAAGCTTTATTGGTCCATATTCGTAAGGGCCGGTCTGAGAGGTAAGCACATACCTTAAGGGGTTTTTGGTGAGTGGCAGACTTTGGATAGTTGATCATACAGCAAAAGGTTTGAAGTAATTGAATCTTCAATTTGACTTAGCAGACAAGGCTGTGGCCAAAAAAAAGTGCTTTAGGAGAAGATGATCCAGGTACTCTGTGACATGAATGCCCTTGTGCAGAAGAGCCATAAATTTGGCAAGCACTTTTTGAACACTCTGGGGTGCAGAGGACAGCCCAAAGGGTAGTGCTACAAATTGGAAGAGCTAGTCTCTCACAGCAAACTGAAGAAATATTGATGTGCTGGAAAAATGTGAGTGTGTAGATGGGCATCTTATATGTCTATTAATGCCAGAAATTCTCCTGGTCTGAGGAAAGCAATGGCAAATCATCTTGCTTCCATCTAGAAATTAGGTACACATAAAATTAATCCGTTTAGAGATTCTAAGTCCTGTATTGGGCAGATGCCCATATTTTATTTTTGGAATCGTGAGGTTTGAATTGAAATCTTGAAATCATTCTTCCAAAGGACCTGGTACATCCTCTCCTTGTTCCAGCACTAACTGCTGTCAGGGCTGGAATTAATACTTGACAAGAAGAAGCTTTTGTGTGCCGGCTTTTCTTAAACATTTGATGGTCTGGACATTTCAGCCTGAGCACCGACACTCAGCTCTCTATTCCTTCATAGTGCAGTGCAGCTAGGGTGAGTTGTTATATAACCTCTCCTTGTACCTGACGTTGGCTCAAGGTGGTCATTAAACCTGATTTCTTTTGTTCTGAAGACAACAGACTGGAAGATAAGAAGCAAGGAGGGGGCAGAGATAAAAACTCTATTTGGTACCCCTTTGAAATGAGAGATTGGACCCAGAGGCAAAGTACATGTCAGATCCATACTGGTGCAAAGCCAAACAGTCCCCACACTCTGAGATGTGGGGGGAACTCTTTCATTGTCAAGAGGGATTCCGGGCAGGCTTGGTAGACTTAGGAGTCCAGGGCTTGTGACAAAAGAAAGTGTTAAACCTTGGTTTTTATGTTGATGCTTTGGGAGAGCATAAAAACCACTTTTGCTAAACAGAAAAAGTAGCTGTAGGAGTAGGAGACTTAAGCTTGTGGGGTAGAAGCACCTTCCCCCAGGAAATTCATCGAAAAAATGTATCAAGGGATGTAAAGGCATGTAAAGAAGACACTTCTTGCAAACAGGTTCAGTAGACCAGGATTTCAGTCGAAAAATCCTGTGCGTATGCAAAGAGATAAGGGACATTCTTGAGACTTGGTGTATTACATTTTCCAGAGGGTCAACACAAAACAGTAAGGGCATCAGCTGTAATTGTTCTATAATACAGGTTCCTGGTTCAATATTCATTTGTCTTGTCAAGTTAGCAATAGTCTGGCAAATAGACATAGCAGCAGTAGCTGGCTGCAGGGCTAGACCTGCAAGGGTTAATGAGGTTGGTCCATTGGAAGGATTTAAAACCCCTATCAACAGAGTCCTAAAAAGAGGGAAAATCTGCAATAGGAACTGTCGGGTGTTTATTAAGAACTGAAATGGCCGGATCCACTAATGAAACAGCCCATTTCTTCTTAAAATTCTGTCGGAGGTGCAAGGGGTGAGCATCTCTCACCACCCTCCCAGTATCACCACTGTTCTGCCCTCACTCTAGGATAGGACGGAACCTACCACTGCACCAAGGCCTGCCTCTGTGCTCAATGGGCCAATGCGCATGTCTGTGCAGGCAATGTGGCAAGTGACACACTGCATCTGGTGGCAGGCAATGTAGCAAGTAACACGATGCATTTGGTGGCAGGCGACATGGCAAGTGACAAGTCTGCATCTGGTGCCAGGTGACGTGGCAAGTGACACACTGCATCTGGTGGCAGTTGACATGGCAAGCGGCATGCTGCATCTGGTGGCAGGTGACGTGGCAAGTGGCAAGCTGCATCTGAAGGCAGGCGATGTGGCAAGTGACAACTGCATCTGTTGACAGTTGACGTGACAAGCGACAAGCTGGATCTGGTGGCAGATGAAGTGGCAAGGGAAAAGCTGCATTTGAAGGCAGGCACCGTGGCAAGTGACAAACCAAAGAAATGCTGCTCTAGGTGAGTGACTAACTCTCACACGTTGTGAACAGGAACCAGGGTGCTGCACAGCTCGTCTGTGGGATTCAGAGACATGGAAAAATCCAAAATATTGCTGCACTCCTTGGTAATGTTATTGAAGTACTAAAATCACATCACAGGTATGATAGGAACTTAAAAGGTAACGCTTTTTGCGCTAAAGTCAGCACTTACTCAAACCTCAAGTGATAAGCTGCATCTGGTGGCAGGGGACGGTGGTAAGTGACAAGCACAAGCAAGCTGCATCTGGTGGCAGGGGACCGTGGCAAGTGACACACTCAGAGCTCCCACTGATTCTGCATTATGGTGAGTTGAACTATTTCATTTCATATATAATAATAGAAATAATGCTCTTCAACTATGGTGCCGTGATGATTGAAGTGCTATTACCAGCCATCGCCCCGACAAATCGTCCAAGAAAAAAATGGTTGGGGACCGCTGCTGTACTGTACGTTTAAGAAGTTTGCAATACCTTAGAGATTTACTGTAAAGAATAGGATGTTGTGTTTTATTTTAATTTGTTGTGCTGCAGATCCTATTTTGGGAAATGTAATGAATATATTGGAGAAAAAAAAACCCAGAGAAATGGACACATGTTGATGGTATACTTATCAACACTGCACTTTTCTTTTGGCTGTGACATTGGAGGTTATTTAATAATGGAGAGAGATGACTTATACAGTAGCTTTCAACAGTAAAGTATATTAAATTACCCTTTTGTAATTCCCTGGAGCACGGGATTCATCAAACTCCTACACTCCTACAAGCTGAGAATGCCACACATCAGCACTTGATAGATTCCAAGAGAAAAGAGATATCTCTCTCCATCAATGGTATGTTGTGCAGAGTAAATTGAGGACGCATGTTCTGCACATGTTTCACATTAATCCTTGACTTATGTTAGTGCTACATGGGAACAATTGTCTGAATAATGCTTTGTATCACTTGTGAGGCTACATTAAGCTTTCATTTGTGGCGATACAAATGTGACATCTGTACAGAATAACATCAATGAAATAACAATGATGATCTGACTGTTATTTGGATTAAAATGTATGTAAACCCAATAAATAATGACCTATATCAGCTATAACTTGTCAGGGTAATTTCCACTATATTGAAATCTGCAGATTTTGTTAACATAATACTTGAAGATCCTACCATAAAGATTATTGCTCAATAGAAGTGGCTGCAAAGACACAACTGGAGATTAACTTTAGTGAAATGCAACAATTAAAAAAGGATAAATCAAGTATTTTTTTTTAAATAGGTGGCATTCGTTTATCACACACAGCGATTAAGAAAACTAAATGTCATGTTTTTTGTTTAAAATCCCTTTGGCTGGCAGAGCCGTTTTTGCAAATGTCTAAAAAATAATTTTAGGCCCGAAGATTGCAATAAAACCTCCGAGACATATATTTACAGAGAATAAAATTGTGGCGGTTCCAATTTTTTATGTTACACAATATTACTGTAAAGGTCTGTAAAAAATAAATAAAAAGTATGGAAACGCAAACAATACACTAAAGTTACGGTATATTTAGGGCACACAAACGCAATACATTAATTTGAAATACCAACTTTTTGGTAAAATATAAAAAAGAGAAGGTTGCACACATGTCAAACTTTAACCTTACCCAACATGTCAAACCTCACATTTGCATGCCTCTATAAAATGGCAATAAACTTCAGTATCCTATATTCTCTATGGGTAACCCTTTAAAAGTACCCCCCACAGTTTAGCGTTACAGAGGAAGTCTGGTACTAGAATTATTGCTCTAACTCTGGTGTGCACTTTAATATTTAACCACTTTCCGCCACACTATAGCAGAAATATGGCTACAGCGTGGGCTTCCAGTGCCAGGAGGGCGTCAATAGATGTCCTCCTGTGATCGGCGTGCACTCCGTGATCATCGAGTCCTTCTGACTCAGCTGATCACAGAACAGTGGAAAGGGCCAATCAGAGCGGCCCTTTAACATATGATCAGCTGTCTGCCAATGAAAGCTTATCATTGAAGTAAACAGAAGCTGGTTATTGGCTTTTCTTCTCCTCACGTTCAGCATGAGGAGAAAAGAAGAAAGCCAGTAACCAACTTCTGTTACAGGGACATCAGTCCAAATCTGTGCCCGCCAGTGCTGCTAATCAATGCCATCTATCAGTGCCCACCAGTGCCACCAATCATTATTCATCAGTGCTGCCAATCAGTGCCCACAAGTACCACCTATCAGTGCCCATAAATGCTGCCAATAGGTGCCCATCAGTGCCTCAAATTGTCATTCAAAGTACGACAGGAGTGAAAGCTGAGAATTGGCAAGAAGGGGGTATAAGTGCCCAGTAAGCAAGTGGTTAACATATGTATCACAATCGATGTTTTTTTGCGTAGGCACCCCTAATGCTTGAGTTTATGTATGTATGTGGGGGTGGGTGGGACTCACATTTTTTTTTTTTTTGGGGGGGGGGTTGCTTTTATAATATATTAATTTCCACAATTATATTTACATTTTTTCTAGCCTAGTCATAATAATCTGAATGATATTGAAGTTTGTAAACTTCACTGAGGTTTGCAATATCTGTGAAATTTTTTGAGGGCTCTGCCTCCTCTTCCCACTCAAAAGCATTCTTGACAGTGGAAACAAAAGGCAGAATAAGGGCAAATTTAAAGGCATATTGCCAGCTTCCAATGGATCCGAGTTTTGCAGACCCTCTTCTTTCATCTGCTCATCAGTAACTTGTGCCACTGAGATCTACAGTGTGTATAGAAAAGAATCATCCCCCCCTTTAACATGATCACGTTTTGTTGCTTTACAGCCTGTGGTACCAAATACCTTCCACTTCTTAATAATATACTTCACTGTGCTTCTAGACATTGATAAAGCATTTTAATTTTATTTTTTTGTATCCATCTCCTGACTTATGCCTGTCTACAACTTTATCCCGGAGATTCCAGTGACAGTGCCCTGCCACCCGTAGTTGAACTACCAGGGACTGAAATGCTTCAGGAAAGCACTTTTCATGCTGAGCTAATCAAAATGGCCACAGCTGATCACAGCTGAAAGTCAAATGGCTTTGTGTGCCATTAAGAAGGTGATTAGCTACACCTCATTGAGTTTGCAAGTCATTTTATAGGAGGGGGTGATCCTTTTTCCAACACAGTGATTTTGTCTTTGAATTTTTTTTCTTCCTTGCAGGAATAGAAGTGATATAATTCTGCAAAATGTATGCTACAGCTAGGTGGATATAAATGCATACCCCTTTAGACTCCTTGTCTCTGTTACATGTAGCTTCTTTAAAGCAAACCTTGCACTTCAGACAAGGTCTGCCTAATCAATGTGGCCTTCTCTTTGTTCCCTAAACGCTGCATAAAAGTGCAAAAAGGACCTGTGTGTGGCAAAATAGTTAGGTAACATACTCACCTCTACCTGACTTCTGTAGTGCAGGGGGTGACATCATTCTCCTGCTGAACAGATCTCTGGGGGTGCTGAGTAGCCAAAATCTCATGAGAAGATGCTGTAGCACACTGCCGGATTGTCTTCTCATAGGATTTAGACTGCTTAGTATGAGAACGTAGATAACATACTCACCTCCCCCTGACTTCTCCAGTGCGGGGGGGGGGGGGGTTACATCATTCTCCTGCTGAACAGTTCTCTGGGATTGCAGAGTAGACCAAATCTGCCAAGAAGATGCTGTAGCACACTGCAGGATTGTCTTCTCGTGGGATTTATTATGCTCAGTATGATTATGTAAATAACGTACTAACCTCTACCTGACTTCTGCAGTGCAGGGAGTGACATCCTCCTGCAGCACATATTTCTATTAATGCTGAGTAGCCCAAGTCTCATGTGAAGATGCTGTATCACACTGCAGGATTTAGGCTGCTCAGTATGTGCTTTAAAATTCAATGGGGGAGATTTACTAAACTAGTTCACACAGAATCTCGTGAAAATGTACATAGTAACCAATCAGCCTCTAGGTTTTATTGGCAAACGCTTAATTGAACAAGCTGAAGGTGATTGGTTACCAGATTCTGTGTGCACTAGTTTTAATAAATCTTCCCCAATATGTGCTTTAAAACACACTTCACAAACCAGCTTAGAATGTAATGCTAAGACAACACATATCCAGCAGATGCCCCCAGCAATAAAAGTTTAAAACCTATTGTGAGGTTGAAAGCATGAAGGTCAATGACAGTGATACAATTTTGAATCTTGACCAGTATGAGAATATCTTCCAAAATAGTAATGGCTAGACCATGAAGATCTACATCCTCTTCTAGTCGAGCAATCTTCTTCTAGGTAGCAATAATATTGGAGCTATCTTTTCTAGGTAACCAACTAGGTAACAAACTTTCTATTGAAGGGTGACAACCTTGTAGGGTCTGCCTGCAAGGACATTGCTGTCACTCATCTGTATGCTCTTGGTTAGGACTTCAATTGTACATGTCAACCAAAAGGACACCAACATGTACATCCACAATCAGAAACTTCTACATAGTGGCTCCTGTACAGCAGATTGCCATACAAGCTGCAGTATATGTCCACCACAAACTCTCTTTCAGCCTTTTTTTTTCAAATATTAAAGGAGTTGTAAAGTCAAAAAGTTGTTTATCTTAATGCATTCTATGCATTAAGATAAAAAGCCTTCTGTGTGCAGCAGCCTCCCTCAGCCTCGCTAACATTTACCTAAGCCCCATCTCTGTCCAGCAATGTCCAGGAGTCCATGGCCAACCGGGACTACCCTCAAGATTGGCTGAGACACAGCCACAGCACCATTGGCTCCCGCAGCTGTCAATCAAAGTCAGTTAGCCAATCAGGAGAGAGAGGAGGCGGGGCCGAAGTACAGCTCCATGTCTGAATGGACGTACGGAGCTGCAGCTCGGCTGCCCCCATAGCAAGCTGCTTGCTGTGGGGGCACTGAACAGGAGGGAGGGGCCAGGAGAGCCAGCGAGGAACCCGAGAAGAGAAGGATCCAGGCTGCCCTGTGCAAAACCAACTGCACAGAGGAGGTAAGTATAACATGTTTGTTTTTTAAAAAAAAAAAATATGAGACTTTACAATCATTTCAATATAACTCATTAGGCATTTAACAAATTAACATTACTATGCTGATGTGATATGCAAGTCCATGGGAACTTCGGGAAGCAAAAAGTAAAGTTGGCCACACAAGGAGCAAATTTAATCCAATTCTAATCAATTGGTTGAAACTCACTCCTTTGGCATCCTCCTGACATCCTTCCTTCCTGCATAAAATTAAAGAAGCCAATAGGAAAACTGTTGTCCAAACAGCACCTGTGTCCATTTACATCCAGGCACTGTTCTGATATTTTTAAAGCATGCAGGGTCGGCTGTTGGAATACAGTAGGAGATTCAATCATCCACATTGTTTGGCGCAGATGGGGGAATCTATGTGAGTATCGCCAGCTTCAAGTGATTGTTAATTCCTTTTTTCCACTAAAATGAAAAAAGATGTTATACTTACCTGTTCTGTGCAAGGGTTTTGCACAGAGCAGCTCCAAATCTCCTCTTCTTGGATCCCCCATTGGCTCGCTCTCCACTCCGCCTCTTCTCTGACATGCTCCTATAGGAAGTTGCTTCCTATTGTGGCACACATACAGGGACGCTCTCGAGCCCGGTTGTGTGCGTCCATAGACATACACAGCTCAGACCCACCTCCTGCTCCTTCATTACAGGATTTGACTGACAGCAGCAGGAGCCAATGACTATACTGCTCTTAGACAATCTTGTGAGAGCAGGGAGAGGGGAGAGAAAAACTGCAGATGAGCAAAGCGCTGGATCAATGTAGGTGTCAGGTAAGTCTTTGGGAAGTTGGGGGGCTGGGGGAGAACAGACACTGGGATGTTTTTTTTACCTTTGTGCATAGAAAGCATTATGGTAAAAGACCTTTTTAACTTTAGAACCACTTTGAGTCTGGGTTCACACTGCTGTGCGGAGCGGCTCATAGCAGGGGTCCGGTGTGTCCCTGTTCTCCATTTCAGGGACGAAACAGGCCTGAATTTTTGACTAGATTCAGACCTGAAATGGACCAGAAGACACACAGGACTAAAAAAACGCTCCGCAGCCGTCCCGGACATGTGTGAATTGAGAGTCGGGCACACTCTCCTGTCATGGACCCACATCCAATTCGCATAAGTGTGAACCCAGCCTAAGGTCACGTTGCTTAAAATAAAGCAAATAAATTGTGATGTGGATTAAAACATTTTTATTACTGAGTGCATTTTAGCTGAGGATTTATTTGGACTTTAAGCATCAGATTGATTTTAATAAAATATTGGAGTATCAATATTTCAGTCAGAATAATTTTCAGTTCATAAAACATTGCATAAAGCATATTGTTTAGAACACACTAAAAGTAAGCGCTAGTGGAAGAAAAGTTTTTATTTCAAAACTGAGGAATACTTTAGCTCACATGATTGCAGTTATAGCAAGAAGATTACCTGGATGCTGCTGACACTTCCTCTCCTGCTTGAGCTTTGACTCTCCTCAGGTGTCTTTGAACTGTGGCACAGAGCATCAAAACCCAAAATTCCTCCAACAGAGTCTCCGATCAGACATACCTTCAACAAAACAAAAGCATGACAGATTATCTACTTTAGCATTAAAATTAGAACATTATTAAAATAATCTAAATATGTAATATGATTAAAAAGGAAAACCTTCATAAGTTGAATAACCATTCATTAGCTACTAAAAAAGGATCTCTTGAAAGCTGATTCAATATATTTATTAAAGCAGTTATAAAGGCCTTTTTTTTCTTAAAATAATTGTTAAACTTAGCTGCTCCATGCAATGAAATTGCACAAAGCAGCCCTGAACCTCCTCTTTTGGGGTCCCCAGTCGACACCCTCGTCTGCTCCGCTTCAGTGTCTGCCATAGCATGCCACTTGCTATAGAGGCAGACATTCATAGGCACACACAGCATGACTCAGTGACGACCCCTGCTCACAGGATTTGATTGACAGCAGCAGGAGTCAATGGCTACCAATGCTGCCTCTCTGTCCTGCAAATGCAAGGTGAGAGGAGAGAGTCACTGAAGAAGGCCACATCACTGGATCAAGAGAAGACTCAGGTACGCATTTAGGGGGTGAGGGGCCAATACTGGTACTATGATACTTTAACCTTAATGCAGGGAATGCAAAAAAGTAAAAAAAAAAAATATTGACTTTAGAACCATTTCAGGGCATGTGACAGTGCAGTTAGCTGGGAGCGGGTATGTCGCCCAGGATTCTCAAAAAGGCAGGTTGAGAGGCTCCAGGAGGACTGTTTAATTTGAAGGAGACTGCTGTGTTTTCAGTTTCCCCTGTGGTTGATAAAATCCAGTTGGGGACCTGGAGCCTGGAGATTTCATAGTGATCTCGAACAGCCAGCACACTGATTGTGCAGGTGGGTCTGGGCCTTTTCGTAGAGACAGAACCAGGGCTCTGGTCTCCATCCTCCCAAGGTGTCCTGGTATGCAAGGGAGAAGTGTGCTTGTCTGCACGGGGCAGTCTAATAGGCCATACACACTATAAGATTTTCTGAAGACTTTTTCCTTCAGACTTAACAAAACCATATAATATGAGGTCAAACCTAAACACTTTCAATTTGTATGCAATCAGGCAGGCCATTGCACTACATAGAAAAGGTAAATCTGAAGGAAATCTAACCACAAAAGTTGTATAGTGTGTATGGCCCTTAACAGAGAAGATGGAGGGCCCAAACCTGTGGGCTGGAGCAGCAAGGAAGCTGTAGTGTAAGAGAGTGTCAGCAGGGGTACAGAGTGTGTACCAAACTGGCACTGTTACAGGATGAGGACCGAGGTCAAAGCCTGAGCCGCAGTGGGAATCCTGGATGGACTATTTTTTTTCTTTTCCTTTAAATAAAAGGCCAACAAGCCCTTGAACGGTACAACTGGCATGGACTCAGCTCACTGGTAGGCTCTACCCTTAAGCTAAACACCCCCCCTCAAAGGCTAAAGGCAGTACAGAGTAAAGCTGGCCATACACTATATGTATTTCAGCTGGATCCCGGGGAACCAGCTAAAAGTTGCTCAATAGGTGGCTCCTCTGGCACTGCTTTGTATGACAAAAGTTGATCATTTGATTAACATTTGTAGAAGGCGCTTCCTGGAAAATTTTTTGCTCAACTTCAGCTACATCCAATCAGATGCAGTCACTGTTTAGGTATTTTGACAGCTGGTGGTGCCAGGTGTCAAAATACCAGAGCCGCAACAGGAAATTTGTTCATCTGCGCTTTATATGGATGGAGGAATCGGTTCTTTTATGTGTTCAGCCCACAGTCCATCAAGTATGACCAGTTTGCAAATCTGTAAAATACATAAATAATACTAAATTATCTGATAATAGATATCTGAAATTTGATTAGTTACTATGTTTTATTTATAAATGGCCAGTGATACCTCCTTCAGACTTCTTTTCTATCCGGCACATCCTTGAAGCAGACGCATCTAGGAGTTAACAATAAAAGTTCTATCCTGTTCTAATGATCCCCAGACCCCAAGAGGTCTAGGAGTGCCCTATACACATTAGATACTCACCAAATCTGGCCAAAAGCAACTTGGGAGACTGTCATTGAATGTCTACAAGGACATCAGCGGCTCTTTGTAATCTCTTATTGAATACATTGGGCAATATCACATTTCAAGCAAATACAAACATACAATGCCCAATACCATCCAATCACTGGACATGATTCTGTCTGCTACAGTAATTACTGATTAGGCTATTTGGAAGCAGCATAACCAGAGAATTTATAGAAAAAAAAACAATATTTTTACTATGATTTTTTTTTTCACTTTCATATTCAGTGCTAAACAGAAATTATAATAATATGTGCATTGTTCAAATTTACAGCTATCAGCCAGCAGATGGCATTCTAAGCAGCAAATTACCTCCTTAATATCTAGGAGAACTCTAGGAGACAAACTTCTTTGTTAAAAATAGAGCTAAAAGAATCACAGATAGGGTGCACCCCCTTTTCTTTTTGTAGAGATAGCAAAATATTAACTAATAAATTACCACAGTCTTTGGAAAGCTCAGTTGTAGAATTTTTTTCTGCTTTCGCTTTAATGCCTACAGCAACATGGTATTTGTGAGTATTATGTTTTGAGCCTTTTTAAATCAGTAAATTGTGTTAAAGTAATGCACATGGCTTTTGCACCCCCTCTTTTTTCATTTTTTTTTAATTAGAATTCAAGATTTCCCCAATCTGATGAGGGCTGCATAGCCTGAAGAATCATCTACAATTGATGTAAAATGATAAAAGTTGGTTTCCCTTTCTGTGAGTACAATAATAGACCCCTTTTCTCACAAACCAACTGTATTTTGGGTTTAATTTTTCATTTAATGTATTTTTGTTTACCATTAGTATTCACATGAAAAGTGTTGACTGGTGTGGTGTATATTAGCAATACACTTAATTGCATTTTGCAAAACAGAATTGCATATTTTAACTGTATTTTTTAAAATATGTGTATACTTTGATAAAGTCAGACTACATAACAAAGTACATAAAAAACAGATAATATACTTATTGGCTAATGTCATCTTTTACATTATGACTATCAAATATAAAAATTCCTTTTTTAACCACTTTAATACTGGACACTTATACCCTCTTCCTGCCCAGACCACTTTTCAGCTTTCAGTGCTCTTACACTTCGAATGACAATTGCTCAGTCAAACAAACAAAGTTTTTATAATTTTTTTATAATTTTGTTCACACAAATAGAGCTTTCGTTTGGTGGTATTTAATCACCGCCGCTTTATGTTTTGCGATATAAATGAAAAAAGAGTGAACATTTTGAAAAAAAAAAAAACACTTTTTTTTAAAGTTTATATTATAAAATTATGCCAATAAGTAATTTTTGTTCATAGATTTGGGCAGAAATCTATACATTTTTTTGGTAAAAAAAATAGCCCAAATTAGTGTATATTATTTAATCTGCGTAAAAGCTATAGAGTCTACAAGCTATGGTGCCAATTAATTAAAATTGATCACACCTGATGTACTGACTGCATTTCTTGAGGCCCTGAAATGTCAGGATGGTACAAATACTCCCCAAATGACCCCTTTTTGGAAAGTAGAATAATCTAAGTTTGTTGACGTTGATGAAGATGTAATTTCTTTCCCACAATTCTTGGGAAAATTAGGAAATATATATATATATATATATATATATATATATATATATATATATATATATATAGATATATCTATATTTTTTTTTACAAAATTGTCATTTTAACAAGTTATTTCTCACACACCGCAAATGCATACTTGCAATTGCAACGCAAAATACATTCTGCTACTCCTCCTGAGTATGGTGATACCACATGTGTGAGACGTTTACACAGCCTGGCCACATACAGAGGCCCAACATCCAAGTAGCACCTCTAGGCGTTCTAGGAGCATAAATTACACATCTAACTTCATGATGACCTATTAAACTTTTAAAGGCCCTGGAGCAACAGGACAATGGAAACGTCCAATAAATGACCCCATTTTGGAAAGCAAACACATTTTTTGGAAAACGTGGAAAGAAAATTAAAATGTATTGTTTTTTACACAAAGTTGTCAATTTATACAATATTTCAAAAACATATAATGTACATAGCAAAAACTACACCCCAAAATACATTCTGCTACTCCTCCTGAGTATGACGATACCACATGTGTGTGACTTTTACACAGCCTGGCCACATACAGAGGCCCAAAATCCAAGTAGCACCTCCAAGCATTCTAGGAGCATAAATTACACATCTAATTTCATGGGGACCTATCACACTTTTGAAGGCCCTGGAGCACCAGGACAATGGAAATGCCCACAAAATGACCCCATTTTGGAAAGCAAACACCCCAACATATATTCTATGAGGCATTATGAGTCTTTTGAACATGTCATATACAGAGGCCCAACATCCAAGTAGTCACCTTCAGACATTCTAGGCAGGGCAGGAACAAGGGGTGGGCCGGAGGGGGCTGCCCTGGGCGGAGTATGGGAGGGGCACCAAAACACTTGAGCATCACCTTTTTTCTTAGCCTCTGTGTCGGTAAAGCCTGTCCAAAAGCAGAAAAGAGAATGTGAAAAGGACAGAAGCGTTTTCCGCAGCACAGGTTCCTGACAGGTTGGCCAGCTGGATCGGAGCAGTGAGAGGTCTTGTACAGATGGGTGAAGCAAGCAAACACTACACTGCAGCCCCGATCACTGCTTTCTGCACAGCAGACATCAGAGCTCTCCTCGGCAGACTGAAGATAAGAGATAACAGATAGCTGACTGGATTTTCTCCTCCTGTGAGTCCCGACCTGTCCTGTCTTCCACACTATGCTGTGCTCAGTGTGCTGTAAGCCTATACTGACCCTTGCAGGGCAGTTTTACTAAAGAGAAAGTAAAATGTTTTGAATAGGTTAGGAATATACTGGAATTTTTTAAGGCTCTACATACTGTAGTTGTATTACACACACACACACACACTATATGTGTGTATGTGGAATACATCTATGTAGAGCCTGAGAAGTCCCAGGACATTCCTAACCTAAGATTTGACCATAAACAAGTGATGTGTTGCAGCCCAACTCCAGCAAAGTGAAACCACCCTTGCAGTGCTGGGGGAAATAGCCTCATTTATACTTTCTCCAGCCAGTTGCAGCACTCTCCTCTTCCACCCAAAGTCTCAGCATCATCACATAGCATATAGGAACAAAAACCCTGTATGGTATAATGAGCCTGGAGTGTGACCACAGGCAGTCACAATTTACCCAGGAGCTTCCGAGGACCAGTCACAGCACTGGGGAGAGCCTACTGGGGCAAGGAGTAAGGTAAAACTGGGTACACGCAGATTAAAACGTGTTCAGTTCAGCAGGGACCAGCTGAATTTTGATCTATGTGTGACCTTTCCTGTTAGACAGAAGCTGCTTGTCAGATTAGCTTCTGTAAAATGGGAGCCTGCTGGAAAAACCTTGTTCGATCAGCAGCTTGCAGCCAATCATCTGCAGTGCTGATAAGTGTATTCTGACAGAGAAGAGTCCCTACTATCAGAATACATCTTGATGGAAGGGATTTCTGCATCCACCTCTCTTGTGTGGATGGATGAATCTGTTAGCATTGTTTTTTTGTTTTTTTTCCGCCCACTGGATGAAAGTGGTGTTACCTTAAAGCAGAGTTCCACCCAAAAGTGGAACCTCAACTTTAAGGACTCCTCCTGACCCTCTGACATGACACAAGAGTTTGAAACCCAAATCATAAATTATAATATAATAAATAACTATAAATATTAACAAATAATAATATAATAATAATAATACTTTTTATTCAATAAATTGTAGTAAATAGCATAATCAAAAACACTGAAATTTTTTTTGGCCAAACAAGGATGCAATATTAGTAGTCATATTGCTTCAGTAAACGTCCCGGGTATGGAAAATTTTAAAACAGGGTACAGCACAAAGTCCAACGTCACAATCAGGACAATAGTACCGCGTTCCTTTATGGATTTTCCTTCCAGTGTCGTCACGTTTAGAGCAGCAAACCACACACATCCTTGTGGGTGCAGACCTCTTTTCCGTTGGTGGAATGTGGTCCATAAAGTGACGATCAGTCAGGCGTTCGGGGTTCACAATACCAGCAGCACGACGTCCGGATCTATTTACAGCCGTTGGTGTTTGGTGCCTGAGAAATATACGTTCGGCAACTTTACAAATGAAGTCCACATGAACCACAGGCCTGTCACTCTTTTTTTTAGTAGAATGAATGCGTTCCACAAACATTGTTCAAGAAGATGCCTGAAGATTTTTTTGTAATATTTTTTTTGTTGTTTCCGCATTGCCAGATAAAATGTCATGGCCTGGTCAGTTCTGTCCACACCTCCCATGGTGTTATTGTAATCCATCACCAGTTGTGGTTTCATTATGTCTTTTCCACCTTTTGTGTGTACCATGACAGTAGAGGTGTTGTGAATGGTACTCATTAGGCACACATCTTTTTTGTCGCGCCATCTCAGTGCCATCATTTTGCCTTTCTGCCAGGCAACTATTTCTCCTGCCTTGAGCTTTTTATTGGCAAAGGTTGGCGGCATGTCATGCCGGTTAGCCCTAACGGTCCCATATGCATCCATCTTCTTGTGAAGAAGGAACTCATAGAGTTCTGGAGATATATAAAAATTGTCTGTGGTTACACAGTACCCCTAATTCAGCAATGGCTCAATCAACGTAAGAACCGAAGCGGTTGCCATTCCATAACTGCTGAATCTTTTGTTGAATTTGGCTCCTTTCCCGGCGTATAGGAACGAATTCCATATGTAACCAGTTCTGGATTCACATAGCATGAATGATTTTATGCCAAATCGTGCTCTCTTTGACACTATATACTGTATCCAGCTGAGTCTTCCTTTGTAGGCCATTAGACTTTTGTCGATACAAATGTCTCTATCTGGTACGTAGGTCTGCTGGAAATTTTTCTGAATAATTTGATAAACGTCCCAAATCTTTTTGACTTTTGGAGCTGGATGAGAAGTCTCATCAAATTCTTCAGTATTTGTAAAGTGCAAAAATTTTATAATGAGCGAAAATTTATATTCCGACATGACCGTGCCAAAAAAATGAGTGGCCAGTAATTTGTTGGTGGTCCAATACCACTTTTGCAGGGGTTTCCCCACCACTCATTGCAGAATAATTAGGCCCAGAAACTTCCAGATGTCTCCTTTGGTCACTGGTTTCCACATTCTACTCCTTGAAAACCTCTGATGCGCAGCAGCTTGTTGCTCCTGGTACCGATTCATTTCCATAACAATCTTTTCAATAACCTCAGTCAAAATGAGTTGGAGGTATGCCAAGGGGTTGTCATCCTCAACATCCACTTTGATACCAGGTGCTCCAGTAAACGGGAACCTTGGGAGCGCTACTTGCTTTGTACCGCAGTCAATCGAACACCAAGTCCGCACATTGCTGGGCACAGTCGCAAGATCATCGATGAAATCACTTTCTGTGTCCGATGACGAACTTCCCCACAAATCGCTATCACTCCATTCTGCAAGTGATTCTGTATCACTGTGGCTCTTTTCCAGCAGGTCATATACCGCTTTTGAAGTGGTGGCGTGCTTTTTTGATTCCATGGTCGCTTTTGCAGTTTTCCATGGTCGCTCTGCAGCTCTGCAGTACAGAAAAAATGCAGGAAGGGCACTGGAGAAAGCACTGGGGGCATACTAAGGTCAATTTATTTTATTTTAGTAATGCAATCCAATAGGATTACAATATATCAGTGTGTTTTTGTTTTCTAACTTTTTGAATTTGCCGCCGGTTCCACCCCCCTGCGACGTGACGCACGCAGGAGACGGAAGCCGGGGCTCACAGCATCAGGCTGAAGATTCGGCCGCCGTATGCTGCAGGGATACATTGTGGGATCCCGGGGACAAGGTAAGTACCCTCTCTTTCAGGATCCATCGATGCTCCCTGGCGGTACCCCGAGTGTTGCTCAGGGTTACCGCTAATGACACTGAAATTCCACCCCGAGCCACACTCAGGAATACCGCCAGCGAGGTTAAAGGAGCTTCCAGATTCTGATAAGCCGTTGCCTGCAGACCCCGACAACCACAGCCCAGGGTTGTAGGGAAGAGGCCATTGACCCCATCAATGGGGCGAAGGTGCTTGATGGGGAGAAAATGCTTTGGGGTGGGGGCTGCAGAGTTCTTCCTGCCCCAAAGAACCCACCCTCCATGTTGAGGGCATGTGGATTCCTGGCCCTACTCCTTAAGAACCAGCTTACACTGCACCCTAATTGGGCAAAGCTTTGTAGAATACATTGTGCAGTGTTCAGTGCATTGTGCATTGCAGGGTGTTCATCGGAGCAAACACCCTGAAAATTCGGCCCAAACTCGCACTCGCACCGAATGGTTCGCCCATCCCTAATGTAGATATTAATGGCTTGGAGTAATGTGCAAAACCCAACATATTTTAACTTACCACTGACTTCTAAACAAAAAGTGCTTATAAAACAACATTTACAAGAAGTGAATGCTATTTATTATGCATGGATAATAGCCCCTTTCTAATTGATACAATGTTTCTTCGCCTAATATAGCTATTCAGAGCTCTCTGCAGGCTCTCCATGTTAGTGCTTATTAAAGTGGCTTAAAGCCAGAATCATTTAAAAATTCGGATATCCTCCAGAATAAATCACATTATTGTTCTTAAACAAACAGATTACAGTGTGGGCAATGTGGGTGTTTTTCAGTCTAATTGCAGAGTTATTGAGGGACTGTTGTGCTTTCATATCACTGAATGTCGAAACTGTCCATATTTTCTATATAATCCCATTAAGCTCCATATTTCCCTGCCAGAAGAACAGAAAAACAATATAATGACAAAGTCACGGCTGAGGTAATAATATCGCACAAATGGCTGTCCCATGCCACATGCAAGACATACACTATAGACACCAAACATAAGGCAAGAAATGATAACTAGTATCAATGCAGAGGGACTAGGTAATGCAATGCTACAGATAGCTCTGCATATTACCACTTGCTGTGCCCAAATAAAATTTATGTCCTTTTTTCCCCACAAATAGAGCTTTCTTTTGGTGGGATTTGATCACCTCTGCAAATGTTTTCCTTTTGTGCTATAAACAAAAAAAGAGCTACATATCTTAAAAAAAAAAAATCTATATTTTTTACTTTCTGCTATAAAACATTCCCAATATGTATTCTGCTACATATTTTTGGTAAAAAAAAAATCCCAATAAGTGTATATTGATTGGTTTGCACAAAAGTTATCACGTCTACAAACTAGAGGAAGGATTATGTCATTTTTCATTATTTATTTACTTATTTATTTTTTTTACTAGTATTGGCAGTGATCAGAGATTTTTAGTGGGACTGCGACATTGCGGCGAACAGATTGAACACTTTTGACACTTTTGGGGAGACCAGTGTCCTTACTACAGTAATCAGTGCTAAAAATATGCACTGTTACTGTACTAATGACACTGGCAGAAAAGGGGATTTATATTCCTTTCCAAAAAGTAACTTTTTTACAAAGACTGTACAAAAGACAATGGGACATCAATCAGCAAAAAGAGGAAAGATGATTTTACCTTGCATTTGAAATGGATTCTTTATAGTAAAACTGTTAAAACAAAATGTCATACCGAATGAGGTAATAGGAGCAAAATCAGTCATCCATATTCAAGCCTAAAGCCAGCCATAGACAGATCGAAATTCATTTGGTTCAGCGGGAACTGGATGAATTTTGATCTGTGTATAGGCAGGCTGGTGGTATTGAAGTTGATCCTCTTCAATTGATCAACTTCAATACAAACAGCCTTTTAGTTTTTTTTTTTATCCTAGCAGTGTCGGAGGCTATAGCTGGCTATAGCTGCTAGCAGTGATTGTTGTAGCCTGTAGTTGAAGAAAAGAAAATTGCATAACGTATGGCCTGCCTAAAGCTTTACCAACAACGAAGGACATCAGTAAAAAAGGATGTTGTAGTCTGGGGAACTAAACTCACTGTTTCTTTTTGGTTTGCCAGGAATTGTATTGCTCCCATGAGGCAAAACTGGTCGACCCTTACTGAAGAAGTCGAGCGTCCCATGACCGATGATGCAACGAGTAAAGGGGGCAGTGACTTCCAGAGCAACCAGGAAGCCGACAGCCAGCTCCGTGTGAGCGGGGGCAAGAGCCTTAATTTGCACTGTTATCAGTGTTGAGCCATGTAAGTTTTTATTATGCTAATTCACAATAAATATTTTTTAAAACGGAGAGCATTAGATTCCTTTGTCTCTTTCTTCTTTTTTATGTAAAATGGGATATACTCTGCGAGTGATGCTGTGAGCCACTAAAGCAATTTTTTTTTTTTTTTTTTTAAAAGCCCGTAGCGTGTAAAACACTCAAAAGACTTCACCCGGTGCATAAAAAAGTGCACACACACAAACGTGAGGAACACAAAAAGTGCACAGGGTGTGCGAACAAATGGTCTTCCCTCCGAAGAGGTAGGACCCGAACCTCGATCCCCCGGGGCGCAAGACTCCTGACAGGGATTTAAGGTACTCATGGTCTGTCTGGCCGAAACCAGACTGACCCCGTTCTTCAGGGGGACTGCCGAAACAGCCCCCACCGAGAACTAAGTGGGGCTCCCCCGAAGGGAGACCCCATGAGAGAGGGCGGACCAAGCCAAAAGGCCATATCCACCCCCTCCCAAGACTCAAGGCAGGGCCCGAGGACCCACACCCTACAAGTCGTGCAAGTGAAAATATGAAGCCACTAAAGCAATTGTAACATCCAAGCCATTGAGCAACCCTTATTGAAACGGGCTAGAGGAGGAAAGATCTTTTAACCCCTAAGAAGAACTGCTCGTTTGACCTAGTGCTAATACACAGGTCATTGTTTCAGGTAAGAGGCCATCCATTTGGTGGTGGTGGTGGTGGAAGCACTGACACTTTTTCAAGCACATTTATACTTGTTTTTGCACAAGGGCAAAATACGTTTTATGGACTTTTAAAGTTTTATATATCGTTTTGCATCCTTTATGCTTCATGTGATTTATATTAGCACATCGTCACTTTTATATTTGTCTTAAGCACTTTTTGCTGTCAAATTACACAAATTTTTGCACTTTGTACACTGAATCACTTTTTAATATTTTCTATGCACCTTAGCCAGTTAACATTTACTGGCATATGATATATATTATTTAAAAAGTGCTGTACCTTATTTTGTAGTATAAAACTGGTCACAGTTACCTTGACATTTTCTATCAGGACAATATGCACTGTGATAGTTTTTTTTTTCTAACCATACTTGGTATATTACAAGCAGAGATGAGGTCAAACTCTGTTGCTAGAATTAAACCCTGCAAAAAAAGTCTTTCTTGTAAGAAGATAGTAAATCCTGACCTCTTCCATTGCCAGTAACACCCAACTCTGATCAAGAAAACTTATTTCCTAAAGCCCGTTCATAAAGAGACACTTCTGGAAGTGTCAATCTCTTGGTCTTCCTTCTGTGCTCTGTGATTTTTTCTGCTGATCCCTGCATCACTACCGAACTACAAGAGAGGTACTGTAAGTATTTACTATCTTATTGAGGCAGTACCTTTGTTCAGTGCTTGATTTGAGTTTCTTTAAATATTATTATTATATTTAAGAGGGAATGAGAGGTAATGGCACTGCCTAGGTCAATAAGTAAGAAGTCAATTAACAGGATAGTTTAAAAAATTGGTCTGCAATTATACCATATAAATGTGCAGATGTTGGTAGGTAAAGAGCACTAATTTGAATAAATAGTAAATATAATGAATATAATAAACTAAATTGGGTTTGCACCTTGAGTAAATAAATAAATAAAAACAAAAGTACAAAAATAGATCATTGGATAACAAAACACCTCATATCATATGATATTGAAATCAAATAAATTGTATCAATATTAAAGTGCAAAAAGTGATGGTCAGTGCTGGAGTGCAGTAAGTGGTGTAAACACAAATTAATTAATATCAAAAAAAGCAATCTGTGCTAAAAAGGATAGGAATTTTGTTACAGGCGTTAGCTTTAAATATACGTGATGGTACATGAATATATTTGTGAGCTGGTATATAATATCAACAAATAAATTACTAATTAAATATGCTAAATTAATATGTATAATAATGTGATGATTACAGGGACAAATTACAGTGAAGCGACATCCAATAAATAGTGCAAGGAAACAGTGTTTGCCTCTTTAAATAAATTAAATAGGTGAATATTCCCAGGAAGCGTTTCCTGGGTCAGAGGGTAGTGATAAGTGTTGGAAATAAATATTAAATAAATAAAGTGGCTATTGCATAAGTGGCCAAGTGCATTTAAAACAATAGTCCATATGGTGAATTCGGGATCCAAAAAATGGAGTATCTCGAGGTGATCCACAAGGTGGTTTTGCGGTGAAGTAGCCTTGGTGCTCCCTACCCAATATTAACCGCACTCACCAGAAAACGGTACCCCTACAGGGGTGATGGGCGTATTATTCAGGGGGTAATCACATCAGGGCTTAATGATCATCAATGCATATATTAGCTGGATCCACCTCTGGAATATGGGGTAACAATCTTCGGTAAGAGGTACCCGTTCAGAATGGCATCAGATAGGGGGGGTTTATTGGTATGGAGACCCGGACTGTGTAGAAGAAACAGAAGCCTCACATGGTGAAGTACTATTTACACATATCCTTTATTCAATATCAGAAAGGTACTCACATTGCAGCAGTAAAAACAATCGTGGGTAATCAAATGTGGTCAGCCGCAGCTATCCTCTAATCTGGCACACTTCTGGAACGCGATGCGTTCCAGCAACCGGAAGTGCGTATTAGTCAGAAAGCGGAAATGGCTCTATGCGTTTCGTCAGAACGACGTCATCAGGAGAAGCGTCACTACGCCATCTCCACCATCTAAATATACAGAGTGTTTAATAGTCAACCGTTGCCTATTAAACGGAAAAAATATTATATTATATTATTATACTGGATTTATATAGCACTAAGAGTGTTCGCAGCGCTTTACAAAATGAAGGCAGGCATTACAATTACAATACAATTTGGTACAAGAGAAATCAGAGGGCCTGGCTCGTTAGAGCTTACAATTTAAGAGGCAGGTTCAAGTGATACAAAAGGTAATAACTATGGGAGATGAGTTGATGGATAAAGTAAAAACACAGTATATTAGTTAGAAGCAGGATAGGCTTCTTTAACCGCTTCCAGACCGCCCATCGCATATATACTGCGGCAGGGCGGCTCAGCTGCGCATAATCACGTACATGTACATGATTTTTTGCAAGCGATCTGGGGGGACACATTCGGGGATGGCTGCCGGGACCCACCAGTCATTTAGAGGAAAGGCAGTAAATTGTTGTTAGTAATTTGAATTTGATTGGTTGGGTGAGTGGAAGCCAGTGGAGGGATTGGCAGAGAGGGGTGGCAGACATTGAACAGTTGGTAAGGTGGATGATTCTGGCAGTAGCATTCATGAAAAACTGAAGGGGGGATAGCCTATGTAAAGGTAATCCAATGAGGAGGGAGTTGCAGTAGTCGAGGCAAGAGATGACAGGGAGTGAATTAGAAGCTCTGTTGGGTCATTGGTTAAAAAGCGGCGTATTCTGCAGATGTTGCAGAGTCTGAGGCACCATGATTTGGACAGGGATTGGTTGTGGGCCTGAAAGGACAGTTCAGAGTCCAGGGTTACATTGAGAACGTCATCCTTTGACGAAACGTACGTCGGTCGCGGCGTGCTGACGTCACCTCGTTTAGATGCTCAGGCGGGTGTTCCTAGCTGTCCGGCCGGCAGCTTTGGATTCAGCGCATACCTATGTTTTACATGTAAGTGCATTACCTGAATTTTTTGTTTAATAAAACGGTTTTACACTATGGACATCTCTATCGTTTATATGTGAATCCGGGAGCCTTGTTTGTGGGTCAGCCATCTATACCACCAGGGACGGAACTTAAACATAGAGGATTGAATACCTTGCCTGTGGATACCGATATTGTGATTCCTGCCTACTTCTAGTCATATCTGGTAAGCAGGGATTACTATTGACGGTCATAGAGAAGTTATGTGTCATTTGAGTGTTCCTATATGCCTGCTTGCTGCACTATCTGGTAATTGAATTGAGATCTAGGTGGTGGCTCAGCTCTTCTCCTTTGTCTGTCTCTGTCATTTGTGACAGCCTGTGGATAGTCTACATTATATCTGCTTCCCCATCTGGTGAGCAGCCTGTGATGGTGGTGGCTTTCATTGACACATTCCTCTCTTGACACACACGGGAGTTTCTTTTAATATACAGTATCACGCTATGTGCTTGTTTTTTATTTCTTTACTTCCTTAACGGTGATCCTGGCACGGATACCACTGGGACCGGACTTATACACAGGGGATTAGTGACCGCATCCAGGGATATCTTAATTTGTGATACAAGCTTCTATATACACTTAAACTGGTAAGCGGTGACTTCTGTCAACGGCCCTGAAGGGTTCCTTATTATTAAGAGTGATTTCACGTGCTCCTACATCTATATTATCTGGTAATTACATCGTGATTAAGGTGGTGGCTGTTATGTTGGTATAGTCGGGATTGCATTATTTGTTATTCGCTCTCTCTGATAATCCATCTGGTAAGCAGCCTGTGATGGTGGTGGTTCTTCTGAGCACCTCTTTTGTCTGATACACACGGGTGATTTACCTTTAATATACAGTATCACGCTATGTATTTTTATTTTTCATTTTGATTTATTCATCAATCTTATCCTGGGATGATATTCCTGAGGAGGAATTCTTCATAGACTTCCATCAAGTTTGGATAAATACACGCAAGGCCCAATTTGCTGCTACATCTGGTAAGCAGTGAATTCATATGTAATCTACTTCTGTGGATCTTCACATGAAAGTTTGGACCCTTATTTGATCAGTTCCTATTTCAACACTGAATTTTGGGACTTTCTTTGGACTCAATTTATTCGTGTCACTGAGCGCAGCTTTTCTATCCACAGAGTCCAGGGTTACCCCTGGCATGTGGGGACTGACGGGTTTACTACTGATCTTGACAGAGAAGTCAGGGGAAGAGACACGTGGGGAGGAAATATTATGAGCTCGGTTTTGGATAGGAATTGGTGTGACATCCAGTCAGATATGTCTGTTAGTAAATCAGTGAAACGTGAGGAAACTGGAGGGGTGAACTGAGGGGTAGAGAGATAGATTTGGGTGTTGTCAGTGTAGAAATTATATTGAAAGCCATGGGAAGCTATCAGCTGACCGAGGAAGGAGGTAGATCGAGACTAGGAGAGGTCCAAGGACAGAACCTTGGGGGACCCCAAAGGAAAGAGAAATAGGAGAGGAGGAATTAGAATTAGATAGGAAAGATTCAAACCAACGGAGAGTACAGTCACAGAAGCCAAGGGAATGTAGTTTTTTGAGGAGAAGGGGGTGGTCAACTCTATCAAAGGCAGCGGAGAGGTCCAAGAGTAAAAGTACAGATTACTGTTAGCTGGTTTTAGCTGTTAGTAAGTCGTTTATGAGTTTTAGGAGAGCAATTTCTGTAGAGTGTTGTAGGCGAAATTCAGGCTGAAGGGAATCAAGAAGGTTATTCTCAATAAGGTGGCAGCTTAGCCAGTTGTAGACTAGACTTTCAAGGAGTTTGGAAGCAAAAGGGAGTAAGGAGATTGGTCTTACGTTGTTAAGACTGGTGGGGCCCAGTGAAGTCTTTTTAGGTATGGGGTGACTAGTGCAATGTAAAAAAAGAGAATTCATAAGGTTCTTAGATGTTGCCTCCAAGTACTGTTTATAGCTAAGATGAAATTGTCCAATTGGCAACCTGCATTATCTTGTATGTCACTAGGTTGTAGTTTGGTAGGTTTTTATGACTAGTGACATGAGGGTAGAAGCAGGAAATTCCTCCAGATAGTCACATGGTGGGTGATTTATCATAGACTCCAGGAATTCGATAAAGGCACTTTCAGTTCACTAAAAATCAATGCTAGCTAGGAAAGATGTACATCTGCTATAGTGGCAAATGGAGTACTTGGGTTGAAGGTGTATGCTGCAATGCAGCTGTAGAAGCTTTGTGTTGGCCCTGTTTAGTAATTAGCAATCAGATGGGAGCTCTTCTGGGTTTCTACTTCCCCTTTCTACTTGTAGAGTTTTTTTTGAACAGTGGAATTCATTTACTAAATAGACTGTTCAGTTTGCAAGGGAAGTTGCACTTTGCAAGGAAATTGTTCCTAAAGCTTAGTGAATAAGTTGAGTAAACTACCTCTTGAAATGTGATAAAACAAATGTTCAAAACTAAAACATGATGTTTCAACAGGAAAAAGAAATATTGTTTATCAGTTTTACTGTGTTTACTTAAATTACATTTATTGGGAGTGGAAGACATACTGACCTAACATGGAGTACAGGCACACAGTAAGAGCCGGTTCACACTGGGGCGACTTGTCAGGCGACTTGTCCGTTCAGTGCAATGGAACCGTTCTAATCAGAGCTACTTAAGTCGCTCCGACTTAAGGTTCCCGTACTACTTCCCTTAAAAGGTTCCTGCACTACTTGGGGGCGACTTCGGAGCGGCTTGCATTGACTTATATTAACCACTTCCTGCCCGCCTTATAGGCGATTGACGGTGGGAAAGTAGTTGCATTACCCTGACCGGACGCCATAAGACTCTGACACACTGCATCTCCGATCTCAGTAAAGAGCCTACTGATGTCCAATCACAGCTGGTCACATAGTACACAGGAAGAGCCGTTGATCGGCTTTCCTTAGTTCGTGCCTGACAGGCACGAGTAGAGGAGAGCCAATCTGCGGCTCTCCAGACAGGGGGGTCTGCACTGGTAATCAGGTCATTGATTACCAGTGCAGACTCTCGGGGGGGGGGGGGGTGCCACTAGAACCACCAGGAATGCCCACCCATGACCCCAGGGATGCCCACCATGGCCACCAGGGATAACAATCAGGGCTCAGGGAGCCCGCCAGTGTCCTCCTCATCAGTGCTGCCCGCCAGTACCCTCCCCATCAGTGCTGCCCACCAGTGCCCATCATTGCCATCTATCAGTTCCACCCACCAGTGCCCATTATTGCCCAACAGTGCCACCTATCAGTGCCCATCAGTGCCGCCTATCAGTGCCCATCAGTGCCACCTATCAGTGCCCAGCAGTGCCGCCTATCAGTGCCCATCAGTGCCACCTATCAGTGCGCATCAATGCCGCCTATCAGTGCCCAGCAGTGCCGCCTATCAGTGCCCACCAATGCTGCATATCAGTGCTACCTATCAGTGCCACATATCAGTGCCCATCATTGCTGCCTATCAGTGCCGCATATTAGTGCCACCCTATCAGTGCCTCCTCATCAGTGCCTGTCAGTGCAGCCTCATCAGTGCTCATCAGTGCAGAAAAAAACATATCTATTTGCAAAATTGTATAACAAACAAAAAAACCTTTTGTTTTGTTTTTTTCAAACTTTTCGGTCTTTTTTTTATTTGTTTAGCAAAAAATAAAAAACCTAGCAGTGATCAAATACCACCAAAAGAAAGCTCTATTTGTGGGAATAAAATTACATAAATTTGGTTTAGGTACAGTGTTGCATGACCGCGCAATTGACATTCAAAATGCAACAGCGCTAAAAGCTGAAAATTGGCCTTGGCAGGAAGGGGGTGAAAGTGCCCTGTATTGAAGTGGTTAAAGAAGTCGTTTGCAAGCCATACTGAAGTCACGCTGCAGGGGGCGGCTTCAGAGTCGGTGGCTTTCAAGCCATCCCAGTGTGAATCGGCTCGAACACATACTAAAACAAAAGGAATACTGTATGTCCATTGCTTACACGATCAGCTCTTTGCTAACATTGTTGCAATTACTAGTTTTCGTTTATCTTCTCCCACATATTCTTTTTAATACATTTTACGGGTGGGGGTTATTAAAAAAAATATTTACTTTGATTGCCTTGCTCCATCTCCTACATTATTTAGATGGAAAAAAGGCACAAATACTGAAACAGGTGTGCAAACTTTCATGACCAGAAATCTCCACAGGAAACTAAATAAAATAAGGTCTTTAAAGGACATTGAGATGTGGCAAATGCTATATTCAAGGTTTTCCCTGCTAAAGACCTTTGGGATTTCAGATAATTAACTGTGCTCATTCATATGCCAGACTATCCAACAAGGATTTCTTCATGGCTTTGACTGCTTCAATTGCTATTTATTACAGAACAAACAAAAATAATCATAAATCAATTTGTTCACAGTTCTCTGCGCTATAATAGTCATAGGCATGTTTAACTGTTTTTGATAAACCTTACAACTGGTCCCTTTAGTATATTATTCACTAAGAAAGCTCAAACAGCAACTGTAATGTGGACAGATGCATATTAAAATAAATATGCTCCATAATATCAATGACAAGCAAAGATATTTCTCTAAGGAGACTACATAATCTCTCATTAGAGTCCCTGTCTTGTGAGTTGCCATCTCAAACTTTGGTTTGGTGATGTATGCTAACTGCAATTATGGCCTACCAATGGAACACACCTATAATCTGTAAAACACCAGTAATTGCATTAAAATGACCTTTTCCTTTTACTCTGATTTCTGCAGGTACATGAATTACCCTAAAAGAAAAAAAAACTTTTAGTGAATGTATTGTGTTATCCTCAATTAATACAACTGACATGCTGTTTCACAACTTTTGTATTGGGTAAAAGGTAATTCAAGTAAAACAATTTTTTGTATTGGGTGATAATGTGTGCTGTATTATCCACTAAAGCCCCGTACACACGAGTAGAAATTCGGCCGGCAAATTTCGTCCGACGACCGATCTGCCGATTTTCGGCTTGTTAGTATGGTGCTTCCAACAACCGACTCCGACTTTTCGGCCGAAAAAATCCTGGTGTGCAGGCTATATAATTTTTGTCGACCGTCAAAACACGTCCGATTTTCGTCTCATTAGTACAGATTTCGATGGGGAAAAATCTTATGAGCAAGACTAGGCATGCTCAGATGAAAGAACACAAAGAAAGCAATCCAACACATGACATCACTTCTGAAGTAGAATTCTGTCGTGCGGGAAAATTTGTGTGCAGTCTAGAGCACATTCCAACCAACAGACACCACTCTGGACAAAAGACGGACGACCGGTCGGCAAAAATTTGTTGCGTGTGTACGAGGCTTTATACAGGAGTAAGTTAGGAGTGTGGAAGGGTAACTTAGAGAAGTGTGTTATACTAAGCAGAGTGATATGGACTGAACAAACATGTAACACAAAGCACCTGGTTTACTGTTGTGTACTGTTCACACATTGGCAAAGCAGTGTTCATTAGCTTAGATAGGCATGATGCCTGCAGTGATGTGATGGCTCCACCTGAGTCCTCCCACCAGCCAGTGCACAGCAGAGTGAAAAAGAAGGAATACTGCAGACTGGAGTTCTGCTTTAAGCTTCACCAGTGGATTCAAGAAGTTGAACAGCCACATACATTTTTACAGGACCTCTTTAACAAAGAGAAATATGAGTGTAATAGAAAGCTGACCAGTGTACTTTATGAGAAACCTCCATTTCCACACTCTCTGTGAGATATTTTTTTGAAATAACTCTGTCTTCCAACATATTGACAATTTGCTTTAACTCAGGAATAATTATATTTTACTGATGCCTAGCAGTAAATGGAAAAGAACAGCTGGATTTTTGTAGAATCCTGCCATACTGCTGGCCTTTCCAACCTTTTCACACTACATTCAATGGAAAAAAGATGAAATAAAATGTTTCTGTTGCTCCATCTGAGCCCATGATTAGATGCTTTATTTCAACACGAACAGCCAGTCTGTAAAAGCTAATTCAAGTAAAACAATTTTCACTGAGTAGAGGACAAACTACATATTTCTGTAATGTACTTACAAGTATACAGCTCCCAACAGAGGCATTACAATTCATAAATCTTCTGTGCTGTTTGCTAACAGCTGGCCAATTTATTACACAATAGCAATCCAGTTTTGCATTTTTATATGTACATTGTATATACATTTAAATACTCTATATCTATATTTTTTTTTTCTCAGATGTGCTTCCCGTGAGCACAAAACGAAACAAAGGCAAGTTATGCTTGCAGTTTCCTATCAAAATCACACATAACCAGACCAATGGTATGCAGTGCTTTGCTCAACAATAACTTTTTAACTCCTTTGAATACAAGGACCCCAAAATTCATATGTTTGATAATACTGTTCCATGAGGTCTATAAACATATGCTTATGATTTAACCACTTAAGCCCCAGAAGATTTTACCCCCTTCCTGACCAGACCCTTTTTTTCAACTTGGCACTTTGTGACTTTAACTGACAAATGCGTGGTCATGCAATGCTGTACCCAAACGAAATTTACGTACTTTTTTTTTACCACAAACAGAGCTTTCTTTTGGTGGTATTTGATCACCTCTGCGCTTTTTATTTTTTGCGATATTAATAAAAAAAGAGCGAAATTTTTGCGAAAAAATTACATTTTCAACTTTGTCTTTTAAAAAATATCCAATATACTCAATTTAGAAGAAGAAACAGGTGCTACTCAATTTATGTCATTTTTTTGGCCAAAATATATTTAGCTCCATGTCTTTGACAAAAAAAAATTCAATGAGCGTATTTTTATTGGTTTGCGCAAAAGTTATAGCGTCTACAAACTATGGTGTAAATACTGAAATTTACGCAGCTTCAATTTCTGACTGCCTAACTCATTTCATGAAGTGCTAAAATGGCAGGGCAGTACAACCCCCCCCCCAAACTACCACTTTTTGGAAAGTAGACATCCTAAGGAATGTTCTGAGAGGCATGTTGAGCTCATTGAATATTTCATTTTTTTGTCACAGGTGTTTGAAAAATGACTAAAAAAAATATCTTTTTTTTTTTTTTTTTACACAAAGTGGTCATTGAAATGATATATTGCTCACACATGCCATGGCTATATGTGTAATTACACCCCAAAATATATTTTGCTGCTTCTCCTGAGTACAGGGATACCACATATTTGAGACTTTTTGGGAGCCTAGCTGTGTACGGGAGCCTGAAAACAAATCCCCACCATCAGAATTTCGAAGGGCGTACATTTTTCATTGCATTTTCTCACTACCTATAACGGTTTAGGAGGTCCTGAAATGTCAAGATACCACAAAACCCCCCCAAATGACCCCATTTTAGAAAGTAGACACCCCAAGCTGTTTGCTGAGAGGCATGGTGAGTCCATGGAATATTTTATATTTTGCCACAAGTTTTGGGAAAATTAAAAATTCTTTTTTTTTTTACACAACGTTGTCACTAAAGGATAAATTTCTCACACATGACATGGGTATATGTGGAATGACACCCCAAAATACATTCTGCCGCTTCTCCTGAGTATGGGGATGCCCCATGTGTGAGACTTTTTGGGAGCCTAGCTGTGTACAGGACCGCGAAAACCAATCAACACTCTCAGGTTTTCTAATGGCGTAAATTGTGCATGTCACCTCTGCACTACCTGTCACAGTTTCAGAGGCCCTAAAATTCCAAGATAGCACAAAACCCCCCCAAATGACCCAATTTTGGAAAGTAGACACCCCAAGCTATTTGCTGAGAGGCATGGTGAGTCCATGGAATATTTTATATTTTGCCACAAGTTCCGGGAAATATATATATATATATATATATATATATATTTTTTTTTTTACACAATGTTGTCAGTAAATGATATATTGCTCACACATGCCATGGGTAGATGTGAAATGACACCCCAAAATACATTCTGCTGCTTCTCCTGAGTACAGAGATACCCCATGTGTGAGACTTTTTGTAGTCTATCCGAGTACAGAACCCCAAAAAACCAATCCCCACTTTCAGGCTTTCCAAGGGCGTAAATTGTTGATTTCACTCCTGACTACCTATCACAGTTTCGGAGGCCATGAAATGCCAAGACAGCACAACCCCCCCCCCCCATGACCCCTTTTCGGAAAGTAGACACCCTAAGCTATTTGCAGAGAGGCATGTTGAGTGTTTTGCAGATCTCACTTTTTGTCACAAAGTTTTGGAAATTGAAAAAAGAGGGAAAAAAATGCATTTTCCTGTTTTTTCTTAATTTTCCAAAAAAATTGAGAGCTGCAAAATACTCACCATGCCTCTCAGCAAATAGATTGGAGTGTCTACTTTGCAAAATGGGGTCATTTGGGGGGGGGGGGGGGGTTTGTGCCATCTTGGCATTTCATGGACTTCAAAATTGTGATAGGTAGTAAGGAGTGAGATCAACAATTTACGCCCTTAGAAAGCCAGAAGGTGCGGATTGGTTTTCCGGGTCCTGTACGCAGCTAGACCGCCAAAAAGTCTCACACATGGGGTATCCCTGTACTCAGGAGAAGCAGCAGAATTTCGGGGTGTCATTTCACATATACCCATGGCATGTGTGAGCATTATATCATTTACTGACAACTTTGTGTAAAAAAACAAAAAAAAAAAAAATAATTTTCCCGAAACTTGTGGCAAAATAAAAACTATTCCATGGACTCACCATGCCTCTCAGCTAATAGCTTGGAATGTCTACTTTGCAAAATGGGGTCGTTTGGGGGGTTTTGTGCTATCTTGAAATTTCAGGGTCATTAGAAAACCTGAAGATGGGAATTGGTTTTCGGGGTCGCGTACACAGCTAGGGTCCCAAAAAGTCTCACATGTGGTATCCCTGTACTCAGGAGAAGCAACAGAATGTATTTTGGGGTGTCATTTCACATATTCCCATGGCATGCGTGAGCAATATATCATTTAGTGACAACTTTCTGTAAAAAAAAGCAAAAAAATAAATAAATTGTCATCTTCCCGAAACTTAGGACAAAATATAAAATACTCCATGGACTCAATATGCCTATCAGCAAATAGCTTTGGGTGTCTACTTTTCAAAAGGGGTCATTTGGGGGATGTTTGAACTGTCCCGGCATTTTATGCTCAATCTTAGCCACACATCACCCACTCTTCTAACCACTTGAAAACCAAGCCTTTTCTGTGACTTTTTGTTTACCTGAACAAATATTTTTTTTTTACTAGAAAATTACTTTGAACCCCCAAACATTATATATTTCTTTAAAGCAGAGGCCCTATAGAATAAAATGGTGGATGTTGCAAATTTTTTTGTCACACAGTATTTGCGCACAGATTTTCCAAACGCAATTTCTGCGAAAAAAATACATTGTTTTAAATTTATTGCACAAATACACTATATAATTCCAATTTGTTTGGTAAAATTTAAAAGATGATCTTATGCTGAGTACATAGATACCAAACATGACATGGTTTAAAAATTGCGCACGCCTGTGCAGCGGCAACAAAGTACGTACATTTTTAAAAGCCTTTAAAAGTCTTTACAGGTTACCACTTTAGACTTACAGAGGAGGTCTACTGCAAAAATCACTGCACTCGACCTGGCGTTCGTGGTGATACCTCACATGCATGCTGCAATTGCGGTTTACATATGCCACTATACCAACGCTTGCGTGCGCCATTGCGCGCAAGCACGGGGGGACGGGGGGGGGGCTTGATTTTTTTTTTTTTGCTTTTTTATGTTATTTTGACACCTTTCCTTTCATTTTTTTAAATCATTTTTATTGTTATCACAATGAATTTAAATGCCCCTTATGATAGCAATCTGTAGTGACAGGTACTCTTTTTTAAAAAAAATTGGGGTCTTTTAGACTCTAGATCTCTCCTCTGACCTTCTGTGGCATCTGACCACAACAAAATTGGTGTGATAAAATACTTTCCCAATTTCCCAATGGCCCTGTTTATTTCTGGCGAAACAGAAGTCATGAAATGCTCGTAGCTTCCGGTATCTTAGGCCATAGAGATGATTGGAGCCATTCTCATCTTCAATTAGCTCTATGGTTAGATAATTGAACCACCGGATGCACTCTTGGGTTAACCGGTGGGATAGGAGAGCCCGAGAAGAACCACGGAAGGCAACGGAAGGCTGCGGTGGGGGGGGGGAAGTCCTCTCCCACTGCATGTAAAAGCAGTCTAGCGGCCAATTATCCGCTAGGATTGCTTTTACATGTAAGCCGACCGCTGGCTGTAAAAAACAATACCAAGATGATGCCTAAATCTGCAGGCATCATCCTGGTATAACCACTCAAAGTCCAGCAATGTACCAGTACATTGCTGGTCCTTGTTTGGCATATAGGTTTTTTTTTTTTTTTTTCATGCAGCCTGTGGGCTGAACGAAAAAAAAGAGAACCTATCAGAAATCAGCACAGGAATAATGTGTAGTATTACTCATCATTAACCGCCCAAACAACCACCCACTGAATTTAATGATGGGTATACACGACACTATCCACGTATACCAAAATAGGATTTTAACTGCAGTGCTGAAATCAGAAAATCACCACAGCTGCTGCCAGCAAAGGTATCCATATATGCTGAGCGCAAACGCTGTTTGTGTCAGAATATATACAATCAATGTCGTGGCAAGAGAAACAGGTCACTAAAGAATGAAAAAACAAACAAAGTACAGTAAAAGTACAGTAGGAAGAGTAGAAGAACATATAAAATGACTGACACAACAACAGTTTTTGGATCCTTTTATTTTTTTTTCTAACTGTTTCTTGATTTGGGACTGCGATCTTCCAGCTTGGGTCTCTCAAAATGTCGATGGCCATCCAACATCTTTCGAGACCCTGTGTTTGTGTGCCCTACACTGTGTCGTGCTGTACCCTACACTAATACTCCACTAGTGTATGGTAGCGCGCAAAACATTCTCCGATGCAGAGACCAGGTTGGTCAGGACATTTGGGACAATAATAGCGGGTGTCACGCCTAAATCCGCGCCTGCTACAGACACGACATCTTCTTTGGGGGTGTCTTTGGGTAGGGGTACTCGGGAGGACATAAGAAAAATGTCTCTCATGCAGCCGGCTCACTGCATCTGGAATCTGGAAGGGGATGTTGGGCAGGCATGCCTCCTGGGTATAGGTAGGCAAGGATGATCGTTTCCTGGAATTCCTGAAAGGATCCAGTTCGTCCTGATGCCCTGTATAGGACAAAGGCGTTCAGCATAGCCAATCGGTAAAGGTAACAATGTAAAAGTAAAATAATCAGCGCAATCCCTTAGTGCTAGAATAAAAAACACAAAGCTGCACGCAATCAGTGCCAAACACAAAACACCCACAGTAATAAATAAATGATATTGCTGCGCTAAGTGAATAAATATCGTTTCTCTAGCGCTCATTGACAGACGTAGTCCTCGGTGATACACCACCTTCGGGTTATGTTGCCTCCACAGGAGCAGGACTAGACAGGAAATTAAAAAGCTCTGGCCACACCCTAGGGGCAGTCCCAGAGGGTATATCCTCTCTCTCTCTGCCTCAGCAAATCAGTTATTTTCTGTCTAGTTAGGAGTAAGGACCTAGATACCTTGCTGGGATCTTAGGTCCTGGCAAGATTTTTTTCTTAAAAGATTTTTTTAGACAGCTTTTTTTCTCCAGTGTTCCTGTGAGATCTTCAATCAAGAAAGCTGAACTGGGCGACGGGCTGGATGTTGAGATCCGGTGGTCACCCCAGTTCAGCCTACGAGCGCGTGCAGGCCATAGCTCCGCGCTGGGTCGGCCGCGACAAAGTCCCATTAAAGGACTGACCCCGCGAGTTAAACGTCTCGCTGAAACGCCAAAGACCATGAGTCACGGCGTCCGTATTGGTCGACAGCCCTCCTGCCCCGGTGGAGAGGGGTACTGTCAGGAGTTGGTGCCCGCCTGGTTCCGGTATGGTGAGTAGTATGTTCCCCCTTTTCCCCTGACGGGTCTTGTGGTGAACGCGGGCCCCTCTCTGTATGGTAAGATAGAGTCCCTCTCTATCCTATAAATGACACAGATCCTCCTACTTTGAGTGTGATTTTATGTGCAAAAGCCAGGAGGCTTGGTTTGGGAGCTAACAATCTAATTGTATACATGTTAAAAAGATTGTAATCAGTGGCATTCTGGGAATCTTACGGTGATAAGAATAAGCTACCTACCAGTCAGAAGCCACGGACATGTAGACTGCCTTCCTAATCAGATCTCCAGCTATTAGCAGGCCTCCCGAATGGCCATGCGGTCCGCCAGGGCCGGTACCGCCAACCACGCCAAATCCCCATGCAGAGAGAGTGTTGTGTGCCCTGCAGCACACCGCTATTCAGTACAGGCCGCCGCCATTTTTTTTGCTGGATCGCACGAGCCGCCATTTTGGCGTAGCCTCGTGTCTCCAGCATGGGGGCGGCCATGTTTGAGGTGATCCAAACACCTCGTGGAGCTAGGGGAGGCGGCGGAAGGCGTGCAGAGGGGCGGAGCCGCCTCCTTTCTTCCTGGGCAGCCAGCCAAAAGACTTCCTGTTTGTCTAGACAGCGCTGTAACCTGTTGCAGTTATACTCTGAGCATCAAGTGGTGAGCCTGGGGGTCTATCTCTCTCTCTCTCTCGATCGATAGGGATCCCTAGCAGGTAACACTAAGGGGCTTTTTGTGGCGCTGGGGGTCGGGAAAAAAAAAAAAAAAGTTTTTTATTTTTGAATTATATTATCCAGGAAGTGACTGGAATTATCATGGACCCTGCCACACATATTCCCCCACCTGTTTCCCTCGAGGGGGCCACGGGACCCGCCGGTGCACAGAGTGTAGAGTCATTTACAGCAATTTTGGAGTCTATGGTGGCTCGGGTGGAGGCGGCCTGTCAGGGACGGGGGTCAAGGAAGCGACCCCCGCCTACCCCTATACTATCTGACACCTCTGACTCAGATTCAGAGATGGTCACTGCAGTTGCAGGTTCCTCTGCAAGGGCTGTTATCCCAGGTAAAGCCCCCTCAGACAGTGAGGAGGACGCTTCTTCTCCTGCTATAATTCAGGAAGAAGCATTGGTGGACGCACTAGTTGTGGCAGTGCAGGAAACCTTAAAACTTGAGGCTTTACCGGCAGAGGCGGGCGAAGTCGATGACGCAACGCGTACGGGGGAGGAGCCTGCATGTCATTACGCTGGTCCGGAGGTACCAGGAAGTATCTTGAAGGCTGCTGAGAGCTGGCACGGCTTAAAGTGCCTTTGAATGTAAGTGCAATTCTTACTGCAATCAATAAATAGCCCCTTAGCAAATACAGAGAGCATTAGATCTCCTTTTTTTATCTTCCATCACCTGTAACTACACTCCTGAACCTGAGAAATTGGTTGAAAGTGACAGCAGAGGGGATCACCGGGCGACCGTGATTATTATACCTATATGCCTGATTAGACTCATTTGAGTCTCAGTTTGAGGTGAGCTGCTAATCTCACTATTTGTCACTGGAGCACTTGGGAGTGAAGCATGCAGCACTTTATACACAGATGAAGATTGAATGATTTACTGTGTCACTGAGATTGCACTGTATATTGGGACTGTTTTTCACAGTTTTTCACATTTATTATCAAGTCACTTTTATATTGCTTTTTTGGGATATTCAACATCACGTTTGATTTGATTTATATTGAGTTTATGAGCAATATATTTATTTCTTGTCACATCACTATATATTTAAGCGATAATTTGAAACGATATTTATTCACTTAGCTCAGCAATATCATTTATTTATTAATTGGTAAAGGTAAACAGACACTTTTTTGTACCAGCGTCTGGCTTTACGGGCAACTAAATATGGCGCCAAAAGCTGGTCGTTAAGGTCCACCCCTCCCATATTAAGGTTATATTCGTGGACACAGGGGGGTTTCTCCATAACGCCAGTTGCCGTAGGGATTTGGATCGTCGTGTCTGCGTGAAGGGAGGACAGAACATAAACATCCCGTGTATCCTTCCACTTCACCACAAGCAATTTGTCTGTTTTCAAGCAGGCTCTCGCCCCCTGACTAAGACGGGAATTTACAAGCCGTTGGGGGAAGCCCCGGCGATTAGGTCGCACGGTGCCACATGCGCCAATTTGTAAATCGAGAAGGTGACTAAATAGTGGCACGCTTGTGTAAAAGTTGTCCACGTACAAATGGTACCCCTTTCCGGATAAGGGTGACACCAAGTCCCAAACAATCTTGCCGCTGCTCCCTATGTAGTCTGGGCAATTCAGGGGCTCCACACAGCTATCTTTTCCCTCATAGACCCGGAAACTAACTGTATAACCTGTGGCCCTGTCACACAATTTATACAGCTTGACCCCGTACTTGGCACGCTTGCTGGGGAGGTACTGTTTCATAGCAATACAGCCAGTAAATTTAATCAGGGACTCGTCAACGCAGACAACTTGTCCGGGGGTAAACAAGGCTGCAAACCGCTGATTGAAGTGGTCTATGAGGGGCCGAATTTTGTGGAGCCGATCATATTCAGGGTCTCCCCGAGGACGACAGATTTCATTGTCGCTGAAATGCATAAATCGCAGAATTTGCTCGTATCTCCCCCTGGACATGGAGGCAGAGTACATGCGCATATGGTGAACTGGGCTACTGGACCAATATAGCCACAATTCACTCTGTTTAGTTATGCCCATGTGGAGGGAAAGGCCCAGAAAGATTTTAAAATCGGAAACCGTTATAGGTTTCCAGCCGAATTGTCTGGCAAGGGGCGAATTTGGGTTGGCGGCGATGAATCGTTGTGCGTATAAATTTAATTGATCCACAATAGATCTGTAATGGTCTTCCCTGAAGAACAGCTCAAAAAAGTTCAGGGGCATAAAACCAGCTGTCTCCACGTGGATTCCAGGTTGGGCAGTGAATGGGGGAAGTACCGGCGCTGTAGAATCAGTGGGTTGCCAATTGGGATATGCCAGCGCATCAGGGAGGGCACTATGGGCTCTACGGGCCTGTCTTCGAATACGCGGTGGCTGCGGGCCACTACTCGTGCTAGCCACCGCACCAGCTTCAACTGCACTTAGGGGACTCGCCATGTCACCAGGTGATACTGCAGTGCTGGTTGTAGTAGGTCCAGGGTGTACTAGGCCGCTGGTGCTTGCCGGGTCACCAGAAGGATGAGCGGCACTAGTACCCACACTCTGCTCCATACGACCACCCTGCGATTCCTGCATCTCAACAACTCCAGAATGGGGTCGGGTACGCCTGGGTCTAACAGGGACCCATCTGTCCTCGGAGCTATCTGTCAGGGAGCCGCTGCTGTCATCTGGTTCATATACTGACACTAATTCTGTCAGTGTAGCTTCCCCATCGCTATCATCTGACACGGCCAGTATATTATATACCTCTTCACCACTGTACCAACGTTTGGTCATTTTGGTAACTAAATTTACCGCTACAGTGGTGCGACTCACAGGTAATAAAAGCACCTGGTTGTCAAGGAATATTTCAAGCGCTACCAAAAAAACTGCTAATGCTAGCAGGGATCAGGCCTGACTCTGCTAACACAGCGGTTTTGTGTGTTGTGTTTTTTTTTAGTGACAGTAATCTATTGATTACTACACTTGCCTGGGTGAAAGGGTTAAACGCAGGTGCTGGCAGGAATCAGTGCTGATCGTGCAAACATCGCGTTTTGGGAACCCTAAACTATGGGGGCGCTAGTATAGTTCTGATCAGATCAGATATTGATCTGTTCAAACACTATACTAGTAATGGAAGTGTATGTGCGTGTGTGTGTGGTAATCAAGGGGTTATTTCTAACTATGCGCCGGGGATGGCGGGGACCCTAAACCTCCTTTGGGATAAAAACTAACTCGCTAGCGCAACCTCAAGTCACAATCACACTAATACAAAATACAGTAAAAACACTATATTACATATTAGTATGACAATGTGACAGGGGGGAAGGGGTTAACTGGATGTGATCAGGGGGGGATCAGGGGGTTAAATCTTTATTGGGGGGGTGGCGGGTAATTTAAGTGGAAAAGGGGGGGTCGCAAGCGCTACACCTGACCACAAATCACACTTATACGGGTATATAGAAAATGCTATATACTGTACACAGTGTGTGTTGTGACAGGGGTGTAGGGGTGATTGGGGGGGGGGGGGGGGTCAGGGGGTTAAATCTTTATTGGGGGGGTGGCGTAACCCTAAACCTTCTTGGGACAGAAACTTAGTCGCCTGCGCTAATTCTGATCACAATCACACTAATACAAAAATACAAAAACACTGTATATTACATTTGTATTAGTGTTTAATGTGACAGAGGGGTAGGGGTTAACTAGAGGTGATCAGGGGGATCAGGGGGTTAAATCTTTATTGGGGGGTGGCGGGTAATTTAAGTGGAAAAGGGGGGGGTCGCAAGCGCTACACCTGACCACAAATCACACTTATACAGGTATATAGGAAAATGCTATATGCTGTATACAGTGTGTGTGGTGACAGGGGGTGTAGGGGTTAACTATGTGGGCGATCGAGGGTTAAATGTGCCTATCTAAGTGTATGTGAGTGTGCTTGGTGCAGTACTTACAATTAGATATGCTCTCCTCTCGAGATGAATCCAAAAAGGATCATGGGAGAGGAGGGCACATCTTTTCTGAGCCTGTGTTTACATTTCACAGGCTCAGAACAGGATCTGATTGGGCAGGACCGATCTACATGTCCAGGCCAAAAATCATTGGCCTGGACCTGATGACTGATCGGTTCTAAACCCAATCCAGCCAATCGGTGTTGGCGGGGACGCGCGGGAGCACGCACAGGACCGGCGGGAAGTAGCGACGTAGCACTACGTCACTCTGCCTGGCCGGGGCTGACCCGCCGCAGTAAATGTACTTGCGGCGGTCGGCAAGTGGTTAAATGTCTAGTGAAATCAGGTATGCATTTTTAGTAGAGTGCTCTCAGTTTAATGGCTACATTACACTGATGGGAAAAAAAAACAAAAAATTTAAATAAATGACCTATCAATATATAATTAATTCAACTTTCTCAGTTACAGCTGTAACCTAATAATTAACCAATCTAATATAATGTAATATAAGATATTATTTAATAACTTTATTCATGCTTCTTTGTTAGTTTATTTTGAACATTATTTTAATTGCACCTGCCAAAAAGATCTCCTCCATTCTTAGCAGTAGCTGCAGTCAATAAGAGGAGATATGATGTAATGGGCAGCAGGGATGGGCAACAAGGAACATTTTTTTTGCAAACTTTCCTTGCTCTCTGCTTTTTTTCTGTGATGACCCTAATCATAATGCTGAGGACCTCAGCAGCACTGGGCAATGTTCATATAATGAATCAGAAAAAGGAGGTGACAGGCCCTTGGATGAAATATGGCAGAAATATAAATATATCTGCCAAACTGTACCCAAATACACTTAATTTGAGCTAGTAATTATCATGCCCTGTAAGTTGAAGAATCCTATCCTATGTAAGGAACAATGCACACAGCAGTCATACACTCCCTCAGAGGTCATGTTCACACGACCTACCCACAAGCTATACTAATACCTATGTATGTATAAGGAAAAAATGTGCATTGTAAGAAGTATGTGTTTTGCAGATACAAACATCAGCTATGTTTTTTTGGAGAACATTTTTTCCTTATAATTAGGTATCTATTATGTATAGGGATCTATTATCTATTATGTATTGTAATTAGGTATCTATAATTTGGTATAGCTTGTGGCAGATTGTGTGATGAGTGAATCCAAGGTAGTTTAATGATAAAACTAATTAATTCCATAATGAAGAGCCAGCAAATTTCAGTGGCCAAGCATACAAATACAAAGGTCATAAATCTAGAGGTCATAAATATAAAAAAATAAGAATATGAGTAAAAAATAATGAATAGAAAAACTCTTATTTTATTGCTTTTATTTTTTTTACTTGCATTACGTAAATCCATCTAAATCTACTAGTCTATATACCATTACTCGGTGCTGCTGTCCAAGAATGTCTCAGTTGTACCTTCGCTGATAGAGGAGTGTGTTACTGCCTGCACTATATTATATTTTTGTTTTTGGGTTTAGATATGCTTTAACAGGACATTAGGGGATAAGAACATTGATGAGACAACTTTAAAGAAGTGTTGCAAGAGAAGGAAGCTGGCCAAAATAGAATACAAGAATGTTCTGCAAAGGTGAGCCTTTTGCCACATGCAGGCACAATTTTGTATTTGACTAGAGTTCAGCTTCAAGTGGGGGCTGTTATTGGAAGATTACCGATGTTTCTTCCAAATGTAAGTTCCCTTAAGACAAGGTCCCTTTAATACCAATTTAGTTATTTTAAATATTCTTATAAAGTGAACACAAAAGTGCATACCGGCACTGTTTTTCCCAGACAGACAGATGGTGAGCCTAATTAGAGATGAGCAGCTTGGATCTGTTTTATCAGAGTTGGGATTAAGTCAATGATCTGAGCAGACCGGACTAGCTTTATAGACGATGACTTGACCTCAACTGAAATCATGTATCCAAAATATGTCTAACAGCTGCATTTATATTCTCGATGTAGGTAGCAGTATGATACATGCAGACTAGACTTGAAGAAGTCACATAGAAAAAGAATATAGTGTGCTCAATGCAATGGGGAGACAAGGCACATCTAAACAGATACATATAAGGAATTGGGAGAATAAGCCCCACACATCAATATGAGTCTAACACACACACACTCACATGCAGTTCAGCAATCAGTTACAGAGTGGGAGACTACTGCTGTACTGCTATTGGTGTAATTTACATCTTAAATGCCACAGGCATAAGACAAATGCCTCTGTGCCATCCTGCAGGACAAGCTTCCCCCGACTTAAAAAAACCTGGGACCCCTGGATGGTGACAGCCTCATCAGGTCTAAAGCTCTCATAGTGCTCCAGGAAAGGCTCGCTGTCTCTTTCCCCTTTCTTATTCCTTCATCCCTTTCTCCTTTCCTTTCTTCCCTTTTCCTCTTTTTCCTATTTATTGAACCTTTTGGTAGTTTACGGAGTGATGTAGGACCACTGGTAGGCCGCCATTGGTCCCACTTCCCATTTCCGAGCTGTGTATTCAAACATAATGACCAGCTACTGTGATTAATTCATGGCTGAGATGACCCCTCATCTTTGATGAGAGTCCCCCCTGTCATACAGTTCCTCTTTGGAGGATGTTATCTTCTGTTCTTCAGAATTATAGTCATAGCCCAAAATAGCATTATATCGGTTCCTTAATGACCAATGCTGTCAGTATGTCAATAATTTTATCATGTACAGTTACTTCTCTATAATGTGTTGTACAGTTTTATATCTATATGGTTTATAACCTTAATAAAAACTATTGGAAAAGAGTGCCTTTTGATACCAATACTAGTCACCCCAGTGCCATTGTTTATAATGCATTTTTGTTCTTAGTAGCAAGGATAAAATTTAAAAATGTATGTCAGTTTAATATCTGAAATGTATTATTGCCATCACAGTGCCAGCATATCTGCCAAATTGCCAACAAAGAATTCTAATAGCCAGGGCCTTTTTAAAGCTAAGGCCGGGCATCATCCAATTGTTTTATTCCACTGAATACAAAAAGGATGCAAATACCAAATACACTGTATATAAAGTAGAGAGAGAGTTTTAGGTTTTGTAGAACTACCAGGCCTACCATCCATGCTGATATTTTTAGTTGCACATAGGTTGCATTGCTCCCAGCTATCCCTGTTTTAGAACTAAATCCCTTGTTTACTCTGTCGACATAAATATCCCTCTTTTTGGGCTTGATGTATAGACTCTGTCAGGAACAGGTGGGACCATAAATGTGTTGACTGACGCAGAGAAAATCAGGCTCAAGTAAAGTGTAAAATAATATCATGTATTTAAAAATAAGTGAATAACACAAATGTAAATGTACCTCCAATATACCAAAACTGTGTAAAGAAAAACCATATAACCAAACAATAGGGACACACAATGAACAACTGCCCAAACCAAGTATATTCAGGAAACAGGATAAACAAATTGTAGTTGTAATGGAGCCAGGATCATACATGGGAGATCAAGCAGAGGGAGCTGGGAACAAGACAGGACAGGGAGAGTGAAACAGGAGATGGAGCAAGCAGGTAGGAAGGGGTAAAGCTGCAGGGTCGGAATCAGGGTCCAGGATCGAAGGAACAAAGAAACGCAGATCAGGGGTACATGGAGACAGAACACCAAGGCAGGAATGAACAGCATGGACAGGGTTTAAATACACTTCCTGCAACCAGCATCAGGTGATGACTGATTGTATGAGATGATGTGAGTTTCTGGCTGCTAAGGAAAACCCACTGGTGAACCCTTTCCTGACAGTATCCCTCCCCTAAGGAGCTCCAACCATCCATAGCTGAAGGAGTCCATAAAAGATACCCAGTTGCTGCATAAGTACAGAGGAAAAATATCTCATAGGCCAAAGAAGTGCTGGGTTCCAAAAAAGATGCCCTGCTGCTGGGATACAGCTATAAGCTAGGTGTCCCACTGCCTGGGTTTGGTGACTGGCTAGGTACCCCACCGCTAGGGTTAGGCAACTGGCTAGGTATCCTGTTGGCCAGATTCTAAGAGATGCATGACATTTGATTGCTCAAGATAGTAGGCATCCCAACACTGGGGTACCATAGGATGCCTACTGGGATGCAATTGCATCTGGGTCATGGCAATTCCATCCGGGTCGCAACCAAGGGCACCGGATTAGCAGACTGGGCAGCGGGCACCGGATGAGTAGACTGAGCAGTGGGCCCTGGATCAGCAGGCTAGGCAGCAGGCACCAGACCAGCAGGCTGGGCAGCAGGCACTGGATAAGCAGACTGCGCAGTGGGACAGGATCAGCAGGCTGGGCAGCGGGCACCGGATCAACAGGCTGGGCAGTCATCACAGGATCAGCAGGCTGGGCAGCAGGCACTGGATCGGCAAGCTGGACAGCAGGCACCGGATTAGCAGGCTGGGCAGCAGGCACCGGATTAGCAGGCTGGGCAGCAGGCACCGGATCAGCAGGCTGGGCAGTAGGCAGAGGATCATCAGGCTGGAGTCATGCAGCCATATTTTTTGATGAGCAAGGGTTTCTGCCATGGGGAAACCACATGAACACCATTCATGTTAAGTTTTTTTTTCTCCTATACAATGTGCGAACAGAGGTTTTAATAGGTTTAACAGAAGTGCATCCTTCTTCTACCTCAATCTTTGCACAGTGCAATCTTGCTGTGAAAGAAACAACAGAAACATATTTTACTCCATCCGCAGAAGGTTTTTCTTGATGTGGGTCGATGAATAGAGATGGACCAAACACCCCACTGTTTGGTTCCCAGCAGACTCCCGAACAGGGGAAAGTTCTAACCCAAATGGCAAGCCCCACTAAAGTCTATGGGAGCCAAACAGGAAAAAACGAAAGTGCTCATTTTGAAGGCTTTTATGAGTGTTTTTGCCATAAAAAGGTATGAGAGTCCAGGGACTTCCCTGGGGGACATGAATCAATGCAAACGTTATTTATAAATACAATTTTTTTCAGGAACAGTGATTTTAATGATGCTTAAAGTACAACAATGTAAATTAAAAATTCCTTTAAATATACTGCCTGGGGGTCCCTCTTAGTATGCCTGTAAATTGGCACATCTGTACCATGTATAGATCCTGCTGCAGCAAAATATGACATTTAAAAAAATAAAAAAAAACAAGTGAAATCACATTTAAATTGGCTCGCAGTTTCAATTGCCGGCATCTGGCTATTGAAAAAAACTAAAGAAAAAAACAGCGTGGTGTTTCCTTTAAATTCCATATCCGACCATTATCTGAGCAAGCAGCCTGGCAGGTCAGCAAGGGGGGGGGGGTGTGGAATGAGCAATCACCCCCCCCTGAACCATACCAGGCCACATGCCCTCAACATTGGGGGTGGGTGTTTTGGTGCAGGGGGAGCAGAGCTAAAGCACACTGTGCCCATGTTGATGGGGACAAGGGCCTCACTCCCACAACCCTGGCCGGTAGGTGTGGGGGTGTTTGGGTGGGGAGCTTATTGAAAATTGGAAGCCCCCTTTAACAAGACGGAACCCAGATCCTGCCCCCCATGTACATAAGTACATAGTACCCCTACCCATTCACCAAAAAAGTGTCAAGAAGTAAAAATACAGTTTTTGACAATTCTTTATTAAAAAACAGTGTCCCCTATGTAAATCCATTGTCAATCACACGCGCCCACCACACCAAAAAAAAAAAACGTTCTTGCCGTTCATGAAGGTTGTTCACCTACTGTAGGCTCTGCCGTTACACAGTTCTTTTATAACTAAGAGCGGGACCACCTTGCAATGTCACCTGGTGGCACTGCCCTCTTGTGACATTTCTGATCCAGCATGCACCGATCCATGATGTCACAAGGGGGGCAGGGCCACCAGGTGATGTCGCCAGGTGGCCCTGCCCTTCGTTATAAATAAAACTGTCAAACGGCGGAGTCTGCACTAGGCGGACGGCCTTCATAGACGGTGGGAGCACTTTTTTTTTTGGGTGCGGAGGGTAGCGTGATTGACAATGGATTTACATTTGGAGGCACTGTTTTTTTATTTTTTAATAAAGGAATTGACAAAAACTGTGTTTTTATTACTTTTTTTGACACTTTATTGGTAAATGGGTAGGGCTATTCATACTCATTCACATGGGGGGGGGGCAGGATCTGGGGGCCCCCTTGTTAAAGGGGGCTTCCAGATTTCAATAAGCCCCCCCCGCATACCCCCACAACCACCGGCCACGGTTGTGGGGATGAGGCCCTTGTCCTCATCAACATGGGAACAAGGTGCTTTGGGGTGCGGGGACAGAGCCCCCCCTGCCCCAAAGCACCCATCCCCCCATGTTGAGGGCATGTGGCCTGGTATGGTTTAAGAGGGGGGCTCGCTCCTTTGCCCCTTTCCTGACCTGCCAGGCTGCATGCTCTGATAAGGTTCTGTTATAGATTTTGTGGGGGACCCTATGTCATTTTTAAAAAAAAATTTGATGTGGGAATAAATTGTTTTTATTCAGCTGTCGGGGGAAGCTCATTGACAGCAATGACTTTGCCTAATCAGGGCATGGAATGCACGCCAAACACTCTGCAAATTTGAGTGTTACCCGAATTAGATGAACAGCCAATATTCCGCTTGAATTCATGCTCGGACCAAACTGTTCACCCAACTCTATTGGCAATAAAAAACTTTTGGTTCCCTTTCTATCTTTATGCATGCCTATAATTCCTCTAAGGTCCTCTGAAATTTTGTTTGGTTGAAGTATAGGTCGCAACATCATATTTTCAGTTATCAAACTGGGGACATCTTTACTTTACACCTCAGCCACACTTCAAACCACAATACCAGAGTCCTTATTAGTAATGACAGATGGAGAAAAAGCATTTGATCATGTCAAGTGGACATTTTTAGAAAAATACAATTGGCTTTCTTAAAAATGATAACACCATTTTTCCAAAACTCAAGTGCCAAAATTAGGATTGCCTTTATACAGAAAACTTTAAAATACACAATGAACATGACAAGTGTGCCATTTTTTCCCCAAAAGATATAAAGACCTTTCCTAACATTCTTTTGGAGAAAGAAGAAATCAAAATTCCATTTAACTTCTTAAAACCAAAGAAAATGGGATCTTCTAAATGTACATTTATATGTTGTATTGTGCAATGTAGTTAAGATGTAAAAATGGTCTAAATATTTAGGAGCAAGGATTTTCAGACAGAAGATAATATTATATTGAATTTAGAACAAATATTTTGAAACACAAATACAAACAAATTGATGAAAACTCATACAGTACACCTGTGATGAAACTCATACTTTTGCAATATCTTCTAATTAAAAAACATTTTTTGGAAGATCCTATACCCAGACTCATATAAAAATGTATAATGTTTTAAAAAATTTGCAGTATCAGATGTCCACTTAACTATTTGGGCAATGGCAATGGGCACTTCAGAAAAAAAGGGTATACTGTATAAGAAAATTACTCCATATCTTACTTTATAAAATACTATAACTTCAGTATAAGCTTTTACATAGATGGTACTTAACTTAAAGCGGTAGTATACCGCTTTTTTCCACTTTTAACTACAGGTAAGCCTATAATAAGGCTTACCTGTAGGTACAATTAATGTCTTCTAAACCGGCACGGTTTAGGAGATATTTGCACTGCATGCAGCCACTCACGCGAGCGGTGCATGCGCTCTGAAGGTCCGGCGGACCTTCAGCTTTCCTTGCGCATGCGCGGGAGTGACGTCATCGCGGCTCCGGCCGATCACAGCGCCGTAGCCACCGAACCCGGAAGAGACGCCGGGGGATCATGTCAGCTCCCACAGCGGTGTCCGGGGGTCCATGTCAGGGCTTCGTTCTAAGGTAAGTAATTCATAATGAGCTAGTATGCGATGCATACTAGCTCATTATGCCTTTGTCTTGCAGGGTTTTTTTTTTTTTAGGTTTTCAACCGCTTTAATAGGTCTGATGGTAATAATAAATGTTGGGGGTGTGGCTGAACCGCCCATGTGCGCAGACTTGCTTCACTTCGGCTCCAAGTATCCTGTTAAGAAGACCTTACTGGGAGCCTTACTTTGCTGGGAATTTCCCCACCTAGTGTGCACCTGGTGTGGGCTTGACTTGTTGTTAATTCTGCTGCTCTTAGCACTCCACCTGCAGCCAGCCAGCCATGATAACTAGAAGGATGGAGGAGAGCAAGTCTGCTGAACGGTCTATCCTGCATGGGGGGATCCGCGCTGACCCGGAAAGCGAGGAAGGAGCACCAAAAGACCGCTAGATCTAGGTTGGAAAAATTTGCTCACGATCCTGCGAGACCTAAACTTACTCAATCGAGCTTTGTGGCATCCCCGATATCTGCAGCTGGGAAAAGTCCTCTTCATCTTTCCTCCTCTGATAGATTATTGGCAGAGCACATGGCCATAGACGCTGCAACACATGTGAGTACATCTATACTCTCTACTAATACAACAGGCAGCTCTGATACAGCTGATATAGCTGATTCTGAACAACCTACATTGCAAGAGGTGCTTAATGCTATTCACACCTATGGGGCCTCTCTCAAAGACTTATCGGTGGAAGTGAGAAGTATGAAAGAAGGTATACAGCATATTAGACAAGATGTGAAAAAAATGAGGGAGAGAGCCACAGCACTTGAAGGCAGAACAGGTACTATGGAAGTCGATTTAAAACATTTAATTCATGATGTTAATATGAACACTGCTAAATCCTCAGAAAATGCCAATAGGATAGAAGAGATGGAAAACAGACTGCAAAGGAGTAATTTACGTATTGTGGAACTGCCTGAGAGATCTGAGGGTAAAAACCCTGTTGAATTTGCTGAGCAATGGTTACTGGATACTTTCGGTAAAGATAATCTTTATTTTTTTCTGTTGAGAGAGCACATAGGGTGCCATTCAAAGCTCCTCCACCAGGTGGCAACAATAGATAATTTCTGCTAAAGCTGCTGCATTATAAAGACAGAGACATTATTTTAAAGCTTGCCAGGCAACAACCCAATCTGGAATTCCAAGGGTCTAAAATTTCCATTTATCCGGACTTTTCATCAATTGTACAGAAACAGAGAGCAAAGTATAAGGAAATTAGAAAACGTCTTCGGTATATTCCTTTGAATTACTCTATGTTATATCTGTCAGAATTACGGGTTGTGGTGAATGGAACTATGCATTTCTTTGATAATCCTACTGCAGTAACTAATTGGTTAGACCTTCAAGAGAGACATTTTAGGGCGGCAGTGGATTGAAGGGTTAATTCCCATAGGACACAGTAGAAATATGCATATTATTCCCTATATATATTTAGACGGAGCCTGTCAGAAGCCATACAGGAATTCGATGTTAATTAGTCTTAACTTTTTTTTCTCATGTATGATAGCTAATGTATGTTGTGAGTGTCATCTAGGAAGCAAGTCGGGTGCAGCACTCATAAATTTTCCCTTGCTCACTTTACCCTGTAGGGGTACCTTTTTTATCTGGCTCCTTAGGGGGCCTGCTGGAAATATTTCGTGCATATGCTTTTTGTCCTTTTTTTTTTTTTTTTATCTATCTGAGATATTTGAGTATCCAGAATTATATATAGATGATATAAATGACTAAGTTTACAGAATCTATTCTCATGGAATGTGCGAGGTTTACATAATGTGAAGAAACTAACTGCTCTATTTACATTTCTTAAGTCTCAGAATCCCTCTATAGTATGTTTACAGGAAACACATGTTACTAAAGACACTGTTGGTTTATTACGGTCCTCCAGATATCAAATTCAATATTCTACTTATACCCAATATTCTAGGGGTGTGAGTATTATGATCTCTGGTAATGTTGGATTTGAGGTATTAGATAAATTATTGGATGAGCAAGGAAGATATGTCTTTTTATATGGCATGTGGAATTCCTGTAAATATATCATTGCTAATATATATATACCTCCACCCTTTGCCATGGAAGTGCTGCAGTGCCTGTCAAGGTTTATCTCTAAATACCCTCAAACCTCAATAATGGCAATAGGGGACTTTAAAAAAGTGTTAGATCTGTCACTGGATCTTTTTACAAAATATTTTCTTCAAGGTCCTAGACGACCTACACCTTTTGCTAACTATTTAAGGGAAATAGGATTAGTGGATTTGTGGAGGTGTAAATATCCTTTGGAAGCTCAGTTCTCATGCCATTCCTTGACTCATTCTTCTCTCTCGCGCATTGATCTGGCATTGGGTTCTGAGTGGACTATGACCTTTACCCTGGAAGTATCCTATTTGGCTGGAGGTCTTTCGGATCATTCACCACTACTGGTGGTGATGCATTTTTCCTCCTACAGATTATCTGTTGGTTGGAAACTTAATCCTTTTTGGTTATCTCTGTTCATCTCTGTTATTCTCAGTAGTGGGTCGTGGTAACCTGATTAAAATGATCTGGAATCCACAATTGTTGTATGCTCTACATAATGCCCCTGTATGGATACCTATACATATTTTTAGGAGGTGTAATACCTTATTTCTTACGTTGATTTGGAGGAAAAAAATTCCCCGTATTAAACTGGAAAAGCTACAGGAAGTTAATGAGGCTGGAGGTCTTGCAGTCCCTAATCCTTACTTTTACTATATGGCCGCTCAGCTTCAGCATTTAGCAGGTTGGGGAAATGTTGAGTGCCGGGAGCCTAACAAGGAGATTATATCCTCTATTTTGTCTAATAAAGATGTAGTGGAGTGCCTGGAGGCAGGAGAAATGGGGAAATTGACAGCGTGTCCTACATTGCTCCTGCTAAATAGATTGTGGATCAAAACAAAGCAACAATTCAAATATGAGGGATGTACGAGATATTCTCGGCTTTTCCATAATTATAACTTTGTTGAATTATTTAAAATGAAAGGTTTTTCTACGTGGTCTGAATGCGGATTGCGATATATCCCACAACTATACGAGGGTACAACATTGAAGGATTTTCAGTCACTTAGAATGGAGTTTGGACTTCCAAATGTTTTGTTTTTCCAATATTTACAGTTAAGACATGCCCTATCTGCACAGGCAAAGATTTCTCTCTGGAGTCTGTCTAATCCGGTGATACTGTATAGGCTTCTGGGAAAGTATATTAAAAAAGGTACTATCTCATTTTTATATAGCTCCTTTTTGAATCAATTATCCAATGTGATGTCTTTAACAAGTAGGAAGGGATGGGAGGAGAATATTGGTCCCATGTCTAATGAGGAATGGTCCAATATTTTGGAAAATATGACTAGGGTCTCCTTCTCATCCACACAGAAGCTTACACAGTTATTTATTGTGCATCGTACATACCACACCCCTACTCATTTATATAAATGGCAAAGGAGAGATTCTCCGTTATGCCCTCGATGTAAGATTCATAATGGTACGCTTATTCATATGTTATGGAAATGCCCCAAACTTACTCGATATTGGAAAACAATAATATTAACTATTAATAATACATGGAATATTACTCTCCCTTATGAACCAAAAATAGGACTGTAAAGTTGCTTGAATGGGGGTTGGAATATTCTACATATATACAGATGGCAATTCTTGGAGTGCTTTTTTTAGCTAGAGAGCTTGTTGCGAGAAAGTGGCTTTCTCCTTCTCCTCCCAGTCATTCCGAGTGGGTTAAGGAGGTGAATACAACACTACTTCGTGAACATCTCACATACAAACATAGAGGCATTTCTAGAAAATGTGATTGTATTTGGGAACAATGGCTAGCTGTTCCGGGGTTGGCCCCGGCACAGCTGGCCGCCATTAGAATTTTTGGAGGCACACCTCCTTAAGTTTTGGATACAATTTGCTTAATGAATGCATGCAAATGTAAATGTGCAGGAGCCGTTCATGCAGAAAGTCAGGTCATTTACAAAGGTTTAGAAACTTTTTCATTTATACATTTTGTAAAATGAGTCTGCAGTAGCTTTAAAGGGTAAGTAAACCTAACAATAAACTTATTTTCACCCTAAGTATTTTAAATATATCATTGGCAGCTGTTTGAATAGTGAAAAAAAAAGCTGATCCTTCCCGAAATCCAATGAGCTGGTAAGCCTCTGCTGAATGTTATCAGTTAACATGGTTTTCAGATCTGTCGACTACAGAATGGATCTGTCATGGGTCTGCCACCTAAGGGTTAACTTAGTGCAGACTAATTGCAATGATTGGTAACAGGCTGCCCTATTTAAACACCTCAGAAGCACTGTGTCATTGCTGTCTGATCTGCAGCTTTACTTTGAGTCTGTTCCTGTGCTTGTATTGATTCCTGTATTGACCTGGCTTGTCTGACTTCGTTGCTATCTCCAGTCCTGACCCCGGCTTGCTTTGACTCTGCTATACCTGCTTCCTGCCTGATATCCTGCTGCCAACCCCTGCCTGTACACCGACTACTCTCTGCCTGCTGCTTGAACTGTATCTGATTACCTGTGTCTGAAACCGGCTTGTCTGACCCTGCTCCAGTCTTTGCCCATCCAGCTCCTTCCAGTGCCTGGAGACGCTGTCCTGCATCCGCTGTGCATCCGCTGTGCATCAGCACCTCTTTACCTGCTTCTTCCTGCTGCTCAGCAATCCAGCCATGTTCAGTGACTTATGAGCTACTCTTCTCAACTGCCAACAGAAGACCAGCGCAGGCACTCTTACCTCACTGCGCTCTTGCATCCACTGTTGCAACTCCAGTGGTGCCTGAGCCAGGGCTGTACGAGAGGTCTCCCTCTGCACGTCAGGCTCTGCTACAAGGTACATGACAGGATCGCTTTATATATGTAGATGAGGAGAGGGGGTATTCTTTAGTCATAAAATACCTTTCCAGATCACCTTTCTGATATCGGATACACTTTGGCTATAATGCATTAGTGGTACAAAGTAGTATGATGTGTGTTGACTAATATGTGTATTCTTCCTTGTGACTTCCACTCTGCGAATAAGCTCATTGTTAAGTGAAATGGGTTAGTGGGAGGAGATTGGAGTGGACTGTTTTTGCACTGGATAGATTCATATATATGTATATATATATATATATATATATATATATATATATATATATCACAAATGTGAGTACACCCTTCACATTTTTGTAAAAATGTTATTATATCTTTTCATTGACAACACTGAAGAAATTACACTTTGCTATAATGTAAAGTAGTGAGTATACAGCTTGTAACAGTGCAAATTTGCTTTCCCCTCAAAATAACTTAACACGCAGCCATTAATGTCTAAACCGCTGGCAACAAAAGTGAGTATAACCCTTAGCAAAAATTTACAAATTGGGCCCAATTAGCCAATTTCGCTCCCCGGTGTCATGTGACTAGTTAGTGTTACAATTTCTCAGGTGTGAATGGTGAGCAGGTGTGTTAAATTTCGTATTATCGCTCTCACTCTCTCATACTGGTCACTGGAAGTTCAACATGGCACCTCATGGCAAAGAACTCTCTGAGGATCTAAAAAAAAAGAATTGTTGCTCTACATGAAGATGGCCTAGGCTATAAGAAGATTGCCAAGACCCTGAACCTGAGCTGCAGCAAGGTGGCCAAGACCATACATCGGTTGGGTTGGGAAATAGACGTATGAGTGCTGCCAGCATTGCTGCAGAGGTTGAAGGGGAGGGGGGTCAGCATGTCAGTGCTCAGACCATACGTCCCACACTGCATCAAATTGGTCTGCATGGCTGTCATCCCAGAAGGAAGCCTCTTCTAAAGATGATGCACAAGAAAGCCCGCATACAGTTTGCTGAAGACAAGCAGACTAAAGACATGGATTACTGGAACAATGCCCTGTGGTCTGATGAGACCAAGATAAAATTATTTGGTTCAGATGGTGTTAAGCATGTGTGGCGGCAACCAGATGAGGAGCACAAAGACAAGTGTGTCTTGCCTACAGTCAAGCAAGGTGGTGGGAGTGTCATGGTCTGGGGCCACATGAGTGCTACAGGCACTGGGGAGCTACAGTTCATTGAGGGAACCATGAATGCTAACATGTACTGTGACATACTTAAGCAGAGCATGATCCCCTCCATTTGGGGACTGGGCCGCAGGGCAGTATTCCAACATGATAACGACCCCAAATACACCTCCAAGACGACCACTGCCTTGCTAAAAAAAGCTGAGGGTAAAGGTGATGGACTGGCTAAGCATGTCTGCAGACCTAAACCCTATTGACCATCTGTGAGGCATCCTCAAACGGAAGGTGGAGGAGCTCAAGTTCTCTAACATCCACCAGCTCAGTGATGTCATCATGGAGGAGTGGAGGAGGATTCCAATGGCAACCTGTGAAGCTCTAGTGAACTCCATGCCTAAGAGGGTTAAGGCAGTGCTGGAAATTAATGATGGCTACACAAAATATTGACACTTTTAACCCAATTTGCACATTTTCACTTAGGGGTGTACTCTCTTTTGTTGCCAGCGGTTTAGACATTAATGGCTGTGTGTTAGGTTATTTTGAGGGGACAACAAAGTTACACTGTTAAACAAAATGTACACTCACTATTTTACATTGTAGCAAAGTGTCATTTCTTCAGTGTTTGTCAAATGTGTGTATATATATATATATATATATATATATATATATATATATATATATATATATATATATATATATATATATATATACATATATACATATATATATATACATACATACATACATACATACATACACACATAAGAATAATAACTAACATGAATGATGTGTAGCTGTCATTTTTTGAATAAAAGCTGAAGGTCCATTAGGTTTTTGGGCTCAGAGGGAAGATGATAACATTATAATAACTCTTTGGCAATAATGACATATTTTACTAGAACCTCCAAATGCATGGTTTCTCTAGAAGAAGCCGCCTTCCCAAGCCCAAGAATACTGAGTGAAGGCTCACAAATGAATTCTCACTGGTAGAGCATTAGTATATTCCAATTTAAAACAAACAGAATATTTACAAACTATACACATTAAATAATTGTGATCAATATTGTCCATTGAATTCTACCTGTCCATTAAAGCCAGCCCCATCTGGAGACTTCAGGAATTCATTGTAAACTTGATTTGCTCGACTGATCACCATAGCAACAGCATCTTGGTACAGAGGAGAAGAGATGGCCAACAGTGGCAAGGCAGCTAGTGGAATATGATCTTCGCTAATGTTTAGGCAGTTTTCATCATAGCTGTAAGGGTTTAGGCTGAAGAAAAAAAAAAAAAGAAAGAAATTCAATTTACTATTCTCTCTCTAAAACCTATAGTACATACCTCCCTCAGAGCATACAGAAAGAAAATATGATGTGGCTTGTCAATAACTAATATTAAGAAGAAATTTGAGACCATCAATTACAACAGGATACTGCTTTATATATTGTCAACAAATCAGCACTCACAATATAGTTCCTTGCATGAAATTGATACTTTATAGTATATATATATATATATATATATATATATATATATATATATATATATATATATATACATATATATATATATATATATATATATATATATATATATATATATATATATATATATATATATATATTACTATCAATATTGAACCCTACGGACTAAGACTTGGATTCCATTACAGTTTATGTACATCTCCCAATACTTTTGACAAAATAGTATATAAATATATACTAGTATATAAATATATACACACATACATACAGTATCCAAAAGTTTAAGGCAGATGTGAAGAAATGCTGTAAAGTAAGAATATTTTCAAAAACATACATTTTAATTGATTTTTTTTTTTATCAAATTACAAAATAAAAAGTGAGCGAACAGAAGAAGAATCGAAATCAAATCAATATTTGGTGTGACTACCCTCTGGTTTCAAACCAGCATCAATTCTTACACTTTCACACTTTTTACACTTTCTCAAAGTTAGGGATTTTATAGGATTAGAGTCAGGTGCATGATTAACCAATTATACCAAGCAGTTGCTAATGATCATCAATTTCATATGTAGGAGGAAACACAGTAATTCCTTAAAACAGAAACAGTTGTGTAGGAGGCTTAAAACTGGGTGAGGAACAGCCAAACTCTGCTATTAAGTTGAGGTTGTCAAAGAAGTTTCATGTCAGGTCATACACCATGGCAAGACTGAGCAAAGCAGCAAGACATAAGATAGTTATACTGCATCAGCAAGGTCTCTCCCAGGCAAAGATTTCAAAGCAGATTGGAGTTTTAAGATGTGCCGTTCAAGCTCTTTTGAAGAAGCACAAACAAATGGACAACATTGAAGACAGCAGATACAGTGGCTGGCTAAGGAAACTTAAAGAAGCAGATGAAAGACACATACTGTTTAGTTCCCTTTGACATCAGAAGATGTCCAACAGCGCCATCAGCAGAGAACTGCTGAAAACCATTGGGACTCAGGTACACCTGTCTACTGTCCAGAGAAGTCTGGGCAGAAATGGTCTTCATTGAGGAATTGCAGCCAAAAAGCCACACCTCTGCCGTGGAAACAAGACTTAGCGATTCAACTATGCCAAAAACTTAGGACTGGGGTTCAGAAGAATGGCAGCAGGGGCTCTGGACTGATGAGTCAAAATATTCAAAATATGAAATATTTGGCTGTAGAAGGAGGCAGTTTATTTGTGTCGAAGGACTGGAGAGCGGTATAATAATATGTATCTGCAGGCAACAGTGATGCATGGTTCCTTGCAAGTTTGGGGCTGCATTTCTGCAAATGGAGTTGAAGATTTGGTTAGCTTCAATGGTGTCCTTAATGCTGAAAAATACAGGCAGATATTAATCCATCATGCCAAACACTCAGGGCGGTGTGTGATTGGCCCCAAGTTTATTCTGCAGCAGGACAACGAGTCCAAACAAACAGCCAATGTCATTAAAAACTATCTTACCCATTGAAACCTTCGCCGCCTCAAACCTTCTCTAATCTGCTACTGACCATCTATATGACAAAATTTCAGCTATGTCATGCTCCAACCTAGCCACTTCCATCTATAACAGCTCACTGTCATCCTCCCTAGACAAGCTTGCTCCCCTCACTACACGCAGAATCCGGCCCCAACCGCTACAACCCTGGCAAACAGACGACACCAGAAGTCTCAGAAAACGTAGCTGCGCTCTTGAGCGCCAGTGGCGTAAGAATAAGTCCCAGGAAGACTTTAACCAATACAAATCTTCCCTCCTAAAATACTATTCCTGCCTCCTCACTGCCAAGCAAACCTATTTTATTACGCTCACTACCACATTCTCATCTAGTCCATCCCCGTCAACTCTTCTCTACCTTTAACTCTCTACTCTGTCCTCCACCAACTCCACCCACTAACTCACTCACTGCCCAGGTGATCACCAATCACTTCAAAAATAAGATTGATCGCCAATGTGTGGATACCTCCCCTCACTTAACACCCCATGTCCATGGGTACAATCATTACTTCCCTCGTTCAACCCTGCTAGTACTAATGAGGTTGCTGGACTTTTTTCTAACACTCATCTAACCACCTGCCTCCTGGATCCTGGTCTTACACAAATGCTACGCTCACCTTCTGACTCTATTCTACGCTCTCTAACTCACATCTTTAACCTCTACCTCTCTTCTGGCATCTTCCCCAACTCTAAAACATGCGCTAGTAACACTCATTCTTAAAAAGCCCTCCCTGGACCCAACCAATCTTCACAATCTATGCCCCATCTCTTTACTTTCCTTCTCCAAACTCCTTGAACAACTGGGTCTATAACCAACTGAGTGACCATCTAAATAAGAACAACCTTCTTGATCCTCTTCAGTCCGGATTTTGCCCTCAACACTCCACAGAAACTGCTCTCCTCAAACTCACAAATGACCTACTAATGGCTAGCACCAATGGACACTATCCTGTACTACTCCTCCTGGACCTCTCTGCTGCCTTTGACACAGTGGACCACCCTCTCCTCCTCAAAAAACTCCACTTCCTTTTGTCTCCATGACTGTACTCTTCACTGGGTCTCATCCTACCTATCCCAACGCACCTTCAGTGCTACGTAGAAACTCTACTTACTCCTCTCCTCTTCCTTTCTCCATTGGGGTCTCCCGAGGTTCTGTTCTTGGACCCCTCCTTTACTCACTCTACACTCCTCCCTGGGTCAGCTAATTGCCTCCCATGGCTTACAATATCATCTCTACGCTGACGGCACCCAAATCTATCTCTCCACCCCTCGGCTCACTCTATCAGTCTCCTAACAAATCACCAACTTACAAACAGGCATATCAGCCTGGATGTCACATCATTTCCTCAAACTCAACCTATCCAAAACCATGCTTATGATATTTCCTCCCCCACGTTCCTCTTCCCCTGATTTCTCTGTCAAAATCAATGGCTCAACTATCAACCCGTCCCCTCATGCCAAGGTCCTAGGTGTAATTCTGGACTTTGATCTATCCTTTCAGCCCCAAATCCAGTTGCTGTCCAAAGCTTGCCGCCCCAACATCTCCAAGATACGCCCCTTTCTAACCAACACCACCACAAAGCTTCTAATCCACTTCCTGGTTATCTCTCGTCTCGATTACTGCAACTCCCTCCTCATTGCCTTACCTTTAAATAGGCTATCCCCCCTTCAGTCCATCACAAATTAATTCAAGACCATGTTTTAAAAATGAATACACCCCAATGAAAGTCTTAGAAGCAAAGCACAATTTTAGACAAAATCCTAATTAACAAGAATTCAACTACAGGTGAGTCTAATTATTCAATAAACAGGTGTCCAGTAGACAGTTGATAATAAAAGGGCGTTACCTAACAAAGAAAACCTATTCCCATTTCATGCTGTCAGCAATGGTACCACATGGAAGAGAAATGTCACAGGGCCTGAGAAAGTAAATAATTTCTTTACACTAGAAAGGTGAAGGCTACAAGAAGATCAGCAAAGCTTTACTTATCAGTCACAATACTGTAGCAAAAGTGATACAAAAATTTACAAAGGATGGAACTATAACCATCTCACAGAGACATCCAGGCCGTCCATTGCAATTAACACCTCGACAGGAGCATTTTATGATGAGAAGGGTTGAAGAAAATCACCATGCAAGTTCACTGCAGTTAGCTAAAGAAGTAGAAAGCCAAACTGGGGTAATTGTTTCCCGTGACAACATACAGCGTACACTGCAGAGGAATGGCATGCATGGGTGTCGTCCGCGAAGGAAGCGTCTCTTAAAGCCTATGCACAAAAAAAGCCTGGGTAGAATTTGCCAGGGCCCATGCTGACAAAGACTACTGGGACTTTTTACTCTGGAGTGATGAGACCAAGATAAATGTTTTTGGAGCTGATGGCTTTAAAACTTTATGGCGTCCCAAAGGTGAGGAGTACAAAGAAAAATGCATTGTGCCTACAGTGAAACATGGTGGTGGCAGTGCCCTTCTGCAGGGCTGCATGAGTGCTGCTGGTTTTGGGGAGCTGCATTTCATTCATGTTATCATGAATTCACAGATGTACTGCTCTATATTGAAAGAGAAGGTGCTACCATCACTCTGTGCCCTTGGTCGTCGTGCACTTTTCCAACATGAGAACGATCAAAAACACACATCTAAGGCCACTGTTGCATTTCTGAAGACGAACAGGGTGAAAGTGATTCAGTGGCCAAGTATGTCTCCTGAGCTGAACCCAATAGAACACCTATGGGGAATTCTGAAGAGACAAGTTGAGCATCACTCTCCATCCAGCATCCATGCTCCAAAAGAGGTTGTTCTTGAAGAATGGAAAAAGATAGATGTTACAATTAGGGATGATCGAACGGTTCGGGTCCACCATCGGTTTGGCTCGAACATTGGGTGTTCGAGGTTCGGCCGAATTTAGAACTTTTTGCCCAAAAAGTTCGGAATTCGGCAACCAGAACCGACCAAAATGCAATGCTTCAGGAAATGGGCTTTAAAAGCCCGTGATTGGACCAGAACCATTAGCAAAAGCCAATTGAGGGGGCAGGAGAATGCTAGGAATGTGATTGGAGTGACTAGGGGGTCCCTAGACCAATCATTAGTGAATACGCCCCCCAGTATATAAGATCGCCCCCGCCAAATTCCTAGCATTCTTGTACGGGACATGGAAGAGAGTGGAATGCTGTTCTGTTCTAATGTGTTACAAAGTGTTATTTAGCTATTTTTAGTGTGAGGAAAGGGATATCTAGTGTAGTTAGAGTGCTCCTTTACACTTAAGTTAGCTTCAAAAATTTAGTTTCTGTAGGGAAAGTGTTAAGTGTAAGGGGACCGTAGTGTAGTGTAGGGTTAACTGACAGTGACTGCTATGGAAGGGTGACAAAACCCTTCCATAGCAGGGTGACCGCTATAGAGAAATGATCATTTCTCTGAGTTGCTTCGGGACAGGAATATGGCTTCTCACCAGCAAGCATTTTTCATGCTGCAGGGGTTGCCACTGCCAGTGCTTTTTTGAGGACATGTTTGATGGCAGACATGACATCTGAACATGTGTATAGGGGGTATATATACACATATATGTCTGTATATATACCCCTAGACATATATAGGTGTGATAGTAGCAGAAATATATGCTTGCGCTAATGAAATCATTTACAGTAATATATTTCTGCTACTATCACACCTATATATGGCTAGGTGTCTATATACATATAATTATGTGTGTATATATACCACTATACACAAGTTCAGATGTTTTGCCTGCCTCAAAAGAACCCCAAAAAATGCCAAAAAAACGCTAGCGTCAAAAAAAAAAAATGCCCAGGTGTGTTTTAGCTGGCATTTTTTGGGGGGTTTTGGAGGCAGGCAAAACATCTGAACTTGTGTATAGTGGTGTATATACACACATACATATATTTATATACACACCTAGACATATATAGGTGTGATAGTAGCAGAAATATATGCTTGCGCTAATGAAATCATTTACAGTAATATATTTCTGCTACTATCACACCTATATATGGCTAGGTGTCTATATACATATAATTATGTGTGTATATATACCACTATACACAAGTTCAGATGTTTTTCCTGACTGCAAAGAACCCAAAAAAATGCCTGCTATTAAACCGGCAAGGTGTGAAAACCGAGAAGAGAAGCCAACCCCCTGATCTGAAAGTGTTCTAATACAAACAATCCTTTTTTTTATGGTTCTGGACATGCTACAGAGCTGAAACTTCACAGGTACACCTTTTAGACCCCCTAGATACGAAATCACACAAAAAAAGTTCTTAAAAATTGTAATTTTTGATAAAAAAAGCCAATTATTGAAAAAATTTTTAAAAAAAGAGATTTTTTGATTTTTACTTTGGATTTCAGATCTGGGGGGTCTAAAAAGTGTACATGTGAAGTTTCAGCTCTGTAGCATGTCCAGAATCATAAGAAAAAGATCGTTTGTATTAGAACACTTTCAGCTCAGGGGTTGGCTTCTCTTCTCGGTTTTCACACCTTGCCGGTTTAATAGCAGGCATTTTTTGGGGTTCTTTGCAGTCAGGAAAAACATCTGAACTTGTGTATAGTGGTACTGTGCACAAGTTCTGATGTTTTGCCTGCCTCCAAAAACTCCCAAAAAATGCCAGCAAAAACACACCTGGGCATTTTTTTGACGCTAGCGTTTTTTTGGCATTTTTTGGGGTTCTTTTGAGGCAGGAAAAACATCTGAACTTGTGTATAGTGGTATATATACACACATAATTATATGTATATAGACACCTAGCCATATATAGGTGTGATAGTAGCAGAAATATATTACTGTAAATTATTTCATTAGCGCAAGCATATATTTCTGGAACCATGTCCTGTGGTCTGATGAGACCAAGCTAAACTTATTTGGTGTGTCATGGTCTGAGGCTGCATGAGTGCTGCCAGCACTGGGGAGCTACAGTTCATTGAGGGAACCATGAAAGCTACCATGTACTGTGACATACTGAAGCAGAGCATGATCCCCTCCCTTCGGAAAATGGGCTGCAGGGTAGTATTCCAACATGATAATGACCCCAACACACACCTCCAAGATGATCTCTACCTATCTCTATATATATATATTTATACACACACACAGGTATTATTATAATTTTCCCCTGGCACATTATGCATATATTTTGATCAGTGCTAACAAATGCTTTTTTTCTATGTTTATCAATATTACATCAATATTAATTAGAAAAGTTTCAGATTTGCCACTGGTATGGCTTAGTCAGATATACAGTTTGCCAACATGCATGGAAGCAGTGCTTGCATTTTTCTAGTAGAACCTCCAGCATCTACTAATTCATTCACTGTTGCAGTAACACACTGACCATGTTTTTCAATTGTACTGATAAAATACACAAGTATAACAGTAAATTGATCTAATCACTAAGGGGTAGAGTGTGAGGTGTTGTAAACTTTTACTTTCCAACACTGCAACCAAAGGTTACACCCTTTCCACCAACAAAGGGGCTTCCATATGACATTAAAATGGGGCATCAGGGAAATGTCTCTTTTTTCTTGGCAGGTGAAGGCTTCGACCTATAGAAAAGACATTGTGAGTAAGTCCAAAAGTGCTCAGTATTTATTTATTAGTAGTTTATTAAATTGACTGAAAATGCTCAATATCACTATTCTGAGTGTTCTCAGAGACATCACCAGAATGAAAACTCTTGTATTACTCAGCATTCATGAATATAATTTTCTGAGATTCACTTCATCCTTCACGTTGAACAGAGGTAAGGAACAGATGTAGGAGAGTCCCTATTTAATAGTGATTTTTTTTTTCAGGTGAAGGACACATCACAGTGAAAAAAAAAAAAAAAAAACTCTATAGAAAATCTGAATCAAAACCTGCTGCGCAATACATCAAACGTGTAAACACATAGAGCAGCCAGCACAAAGTATAGGATACACTATACAATAACTAATATCAGAAATGAGTGCAGTGCTATCAATAATGAATGATCAGTGATAAAATATATCCCTAATAAAAAATCAAAGGTCCTCTAAAGAGTGAACCCAATAAAGTGACAGTCCTCTGAAAGGTGAACCCAATATACAACAATATACCTAAGTAATTAAATGTAAGGAAATTATACTGCACCATGCATCAAACACATGTGAGTGTATGGAGCAGCCAATACAAAATGCAAAATATAAAATACACCATACATTACATTAAAAACAGTTAAGCGCAATCTTATCAATAACAGTGCATAATCTGTGATATCATAATGCAGATCATACACTCAAAATTTAGTAACAAAAAGTCCTCGGAATAGTGAACTCAGTAAAGTGATAGTTCTATGAAAGGTGAACTCAGTATGTTGTGATAAAAAATCCTTTAGTGACTTCACACACATACCAAGCGTTCTCCACTGAATTTTTCTCCACACCACAGCACTTGGAATAATCACTTGCATCCAGATTGATCCTCACAGTATCCAGTAGCAATAACTCAGCATCAAGTACGTAATAGGATGCAAATAACACTTCACATAGTACAAATCAGGTGATTATATTTATTAAAACATGGTTAAAATTGCTTAAAAACTGATGACTTGAAAAATGGCATGTAAAAGTGCATTTCCCAAAATCCTCAGCAACGCGCGGGCATGCATAATGATGTCATGGCTTCTGGCTTCTGGCTATGCCCAACGCGTTTCATCATATATGGTCATCAGGAGCACAGAGCATGCGCAAAGCCATGTGTCTTATAAACTAGAGTCAATCAACAAAGAAGGACAACTCGGAATCGGAAATACATTATATTGAGCCTACCATGCCATGTTAGAAAGGGGCTTACAACATAAAAACATAGAAGCTCATATTTAATCCTGGCGGCCCCTAGAGGCCAGCAGTTGTAAGTAACCAGGAAGGTAGTTATCGGCCACATGCAAAAAGCGATTAAATATCTTAGTATTGCCCAAACTACTTCAATAGAGTAAATAATTACAATTTAAAAATATATATTTAAAAAAATTTAAACAAATGGTAAAAAATCGATCACGTTTTTTTTTTAATCATTATAATTCTAAACGTAACCACATAAGTGATCCGATGTTTACCTTTCACAATATACATATTTCTTACACCTAAAGATAGAGAAGATATAAAGATAAACAAAGTAAACCTAATCAAAACCTATATACCTTATATACTGTATCAACTGTAATTGATGAAAGCTTTCACATCCCACACCATGTTTAAACTGTGGGGGGGGGGGGGGTAAATCATGTAATTCGTATATCCACCTGGTTTCTAAATGTGAGATCCCCCTCTTAATCCAACCCTTATGCCAGTGTGATATATATTTATTGATCCCCAGAAATACCATTCCCTCAAGACTTTTATTGTGTACTAAATGAATAACTGCTGAAGTGCTAAATACTCCTAGCCTTTAGGCATGTTTAGGTTCATTTGGCAGTTTTTATGCCCAAAAGCTATGCGTTATTGCTACTGGATGTGGTGAGGAGTGGTCTGGATGTAGTGATTATTCCAGGTGCTGCGATGTGGAGGAACACTCAGTTTAACCACTTGCCTACTGGGCAATTTTACTCCCTTCCTGCCCAGGCCAATTTTCAGCTTTCAGTGCTGTCACACTTTGAGTGAAAATTCCACGGTCATGCAACACTGTACCCATATGACATTTTATAATTTTTTCACCACTGGGTTTTTCATTTTTTCCTAAAACAAACAAAAAAAAGACCAGAAAAATTTTCATAGTTTTTTCTCCTTCGTGGATATGCACTAATGAGGCTGCACTGATGGGCACTGATGAGGCTTCACTAATATCTGGCACTTATGGCCACTGATAGGCAGCACTGATGGGCACTGATAGGCACTGGTAGATGGCATTGATGGGTACTGATAGGTGACACAGATGAGGAGGCACTGGTGGGCACTGATTGGCAGCACTGATGGTCACTGATTGGTAGCACTGATGAGCACTGATTGGCAGCACTGATTGGCAGCACTGTTGGGCACCATTGGGACTACACTACACTACTTTCAGCGCTGTCCCACTTTGAATGACAAGTGCATGGTCATGCAACACTGTACACATATGACATTTTTATAATTTTTTCACCTCTGGGTTTTTCATTTTTTCCTAAACAAACAAAAACCAGACCCAAAAATTTTCATAGTTTGTTATAAAGTTTTAGAAACAGGTAATTTTTCTCCTTTGCGGATATGCACTGATGAGGCAGCACTAATGGGGCTTCACTAATAGGTAGCACTGATGGCCACTAATAGGCGGCACTGATAGGCGGCATTGATGGGCACTGGCTTGTGTTTACATTGTGATCAGCTGTCATTGGACACCGCTGATCACATGGTAAAGGGACACTGTGATTGGCCCTTCACCCCAATCTGTGATCAGCTGAGTCTTAAGGATCACAGGCAGCGGGATCACGGGACAAAGTCCATGAATGCCCTCTTGGCAAAGTAAGCCTGCGCTGTAGCTGTCTTTCGGCTATAGCACTGGCAGGAGGGGGTTAAACAAATGTTGTTGGTGACTTCTGTTATAGAGGTCGCATACACACTGGTAAGCTTCAGAGTGATCTCTTATGGTGGAGGGCACTTGGTGTGTGTTTAGTCACTAAAGGATTTTTCGTAGACATGTGCGGTTGACATGCCATTTTGTTTGAGAGAGACATGTTTTTGGTTTCCTTGCTGTTTAAAAAAAAACACACACACACTCTGTTAAATGCAACTAAAGTATGAATCAACGAAAAAGGCAATCTCCCGAAAGTACGAATTACAAAAATTCTGAAAGTACAAATTGGGAGTCAACGAAAAGTTAGGCTTACGGAATTAGGAATTATTTGAATAGAAAAACACACGTTTTACGAAATTACGAATCATTACGAATCAACGGAAATGAAACAAAATAAAACAAAAAAAAAACAAATTTTCCCCCTGTGCACATGTCTAAATTTTTGTTATGACATAATAAATTCACTTTTCAGATGACTATAACTTTACTGCTGTTTTACTTTTTTTGTTGCTGAATTTTGCATATATGATCTGCATTGTCATATCACAGAATACGCACTATTATTGATAACGTTGCACTTAACTGTTATTAATGTACTGTATAAGGTACTTTAAATTTTACATTTTGTGTTGGCTGCTCTATATACTCACATGTATTGTGCAGCAGAATTTACAGTTAATTACTTAAGAAAATGTCATTACTGTATATTGGGTTCACCTTTCAGAGGACTGTCACTTTATTGGGTTCACTCTTCTGAGGACCTTTTCGGTAACTGAATTTTTTATTAGTGATTTATTTTATCACTGATCACTCAGTCATTATTAATAGCACTGCACTCTTTTAAGTAAAAAAAAAAAAAAACAGCCAGGGGTTTATTTTCTTTAGTGTTCTGCACTAAAAGATGGGAGCATAAAAAAATCAACATGGTCTTGCTTTAAAGCGGTTGTATCCTCACAACGAAAAAAAAAAAAAAAACCCTGCAGGACAAAGGCATAATGAGCTAGTATGCATCACATACTAGCTCATTATGAAATACTTACCTTAAAACGAACCCCCGACATGGTCGTCCGGACAGTGCTGAGGGAGCTGTCATGTTCCCTCGGCGTCTCTGGCGCTGTGAGTGGCCGGAGCCGCGATGACGTCACTCCCATGCATGCGCGCAGGAGTTTACTTTACGGCAAGGAGCCGGCAAAGAGCTCTGAAGGTCCACCAGACCGTGTCAGCGGCTGCATGCAGGGCGAATATCTCCTAAACCGTGCAGGTTTAGGAGATATTAATTTTACCTACAGGTAAGCCTTATTATAGGCTTACCTGTAGGTAAAAGTTTAATGGCGGAGTATATGACTGCTTTAAGACCAGTATGCCTAGAGAATAGACTATTCTAAATTTGACAGTATTTTACCAAAGTTTTAGATTGAATTTATATTTGCATCTAGATGTATCTTTGATACCTAAAGTAGGAAAGGCTACCTATAGCGCTTGCTTGATAATGATGCTATCAAATAAAGTGCATAAATATTGTAGTGCAAACAATGCAAATATGGTTCAAAACTTGATAATGATGCTTTCAAATAAAGTGCATAAATATTGTAGTGCAAACAATGCTAATATGGTTCAAAGCAAATTATATACCAAATAAATACAAAAATGAATACAAAGATTAATACAAAAATTAATGATTGGGTATTTTAAATATTCCAATTCAATATAAAGTGCATACTATATTTTAAATATCTCATAGGTGCAAAAACTCAAGTTAAAAAAAAATGCATGAGACGTATGGAAGTCTCATAAGTGCTCCACACAGTTCATAAATAAAGGTGATATCATACGCACTACTAAAAAAATGAGCTCCAGAGCTTACTAAATGAGGGGAAACTCTGCTGTCTTCCGTCATTAATCATGTGCAAGCAAGAGTGCTTTTATTTTTATTTTCCGAGCATGTGATTAGGTATTCTTTGCAAAGTGAAGCTCTAGATTAAATTCCCTGAAGTGAAAAGTCTATATGCCTTTAGTAAATCAACCCCTAAGGCCATAGATTGTTCGAATCAGGATTCAGCAGGAACCGGCTGAGATTCAAACCATTAATGGGCAACTTGGGTACAACCAGCCTGCCGTATTCGCTTGCAATTATCGCAAGTGGCTGCTATAGCCGCTAGCCATAATCACTGGCTTCCTCTATTGAGGTGCTACAGAGTTAACAGAAAGACAGACATAATATACAACGTAACTATCCCGTGGAGTAAACCTAGCTCTCCATACACAATCTACTACCATCATTTTGAAAAATATAGCTCTTATTTTGTTGTATTCTATCCATTGCTGTTTTTTTTTTTTTTTTTATAGATTCTCAGTTGTTTCTCCTCATTATTTTGTTGATGCATCCGTGATATGTTCTTACACGTAACATCATTAATTATGTATTGTACACAGCTTGTTCCTCAGGAAGCTCATGGGTTTGGTTATTGATCATGTTTACCATGGAGACCTTGAATCTAAAAGCTCACATTCAAATACTTTCCTTCTCCTTGACACATCATAGGGTTTTACATCTGTTTACATTTTCAGCAGCTAGAGTAACTAGAAACTCTGGTCTATTATTAAAGCTGAACACTAGGAAAAGAACAAAACACACTACTAAAATACATACACGACCCAACTGTTGTGATAATAACGAACACACAGAGCAAAGGAGCCACTAGTGTAGTAAGTTATAAAAAGGTGTACATTACTTAAACAATTAAAAATGCACTCACAAATGTAATAATGAACAGAATAGGAATACGAAGTGTAGAGCAGCCAGACTCCTCTAGCAACCTTCCAACCCTGACCAGAGATGACAGAGGGGAACGCGCTACATGATGTGTAGAGAAAAGAAGCCATGCCATGGGGTAGACAGTCACCAAGCTCAGTCCAATGAAGTCCCACCCTCCAATGTCATGTCATACATGGCACTGGCACAGGTTCTGGAAAAGATGTCCCCTTCATCAGCCTGCCTATGGGATTACCCACTGGTTTTTAAATAGCTGCCCTAATGTGGACAATAATCAGGTAAGTATTACAGCGCTATATTAAAAAGAGCTGCTACTGGGAAAACAAAGCCAGCAAAGCAGCCATGTGTTCAATGAAGTTTGGAGCAGGACAATAATTACAACCTCAAATGAAGCCGGTAAAAAGGCTCCATTTATTTAAAGGAACTGCCATGGGGCAAACAAAAAGATGGTCACCCTACATATACATATGTTGTTCCTGCTGCCACTTTTGTGATTTGCATATCCCTGCCCTACTACATAGCCAGTATTGTGCCTTTTCCACAGAATCTGATAGCCTACCACTACTGGCACTTTGATACTGACCTGGGTGAGTGAGATAACTCCATTTCCAATGAAATCTGTACACACAAAGGGTTTATTCACTAGTATTTAGAACTTATTAAGCATATTTAACCATTCAAGGTTTTACCCTCTTCTTGACCAGGCCATTTTTTGCGTGCAATGCTGTACCCTAATAAAATTGATTTCCCACAAATAAAGATTTCTTTTGTTGGTATTTGATCACCTATTCGTTTTTTTTTTTTTTTGTGCTGTAAACAGAAAAAGACCGACAATTTGAAAAAAGAAAAATATTTTTTACTTTCTGCTGTAAAACATATCCAATATAAAAAATGTAAAAAATCAAATTTCTTCATCAATTTAGGCCAATTTGTATTTTGCTATATATTTTTGGTAAAAAAAATCCCAAAAAGCATACATTGATTGGTTTGCGCAAAAGTTATAGCTTCTACAAACTATGGGATAGAATTATGGACTTTTTATTTTTTGTATTGTTTTTACTAGTAATGGCGACGATCAACGATTTTTAGCGGGACTGCGGCATTGTGGCAGACAAATCTGACACAGTGATACTTTTTGGGGACCAGTGACTCCAATATAAGTGCTAAAACAAATGCACTGTCACTGTATGACACTGGCAGGGAAGGGGTTAACATCAAGGGCAATTAAAGGGTTAACTGTTTCCTGGGTGTGCTTTCTTACTGTGTGGGGGATGGACTGACTGGAGGAAGAGACATCTGTGTTCTTGATTAGCAGGAACACAAGATCTCTCTTTCCCTCTGTGACAGAACAGCGGTCTGTCTTGTTTACCGCCGTTCTGTCTCTCCAATGAACAATCGGCACACGCCCCAGAGGCAACAAAGGGAATCATGTACAGATATGTGATTTTGCGCCTAAGGGCTGCCCTGCCGCAGAAAATGTATGTGGGGCCATCCTTAACCACTTTAAGACCGGAAGGATTTGCCCCCTTCCTGACCAGAGCCTATTTTGCGATTCCGCACTGCATTATTTTAACGAACAATTGCGCGGTCCTGCAACACTGTTCCCAAATAAAATCGATGTCCTTTTTTTCCCACGAATATAGCTTTCTTTTGGTGGTATTTGACCACCTGTGCGATTTTTTTTTTTTTGCGCTATAAACAAAAAAAGGAGCGACAATTTAAGAAAAAAAAAAAACAATATTTTTCACATTCTGCTATATGACATTCTCAAAAAAAAAAAAAAATAATGTAAAAATCGAAATTTTTTAACATTTTAGGCCAATTTATTTTCTGCTACATATTTTTGTTAAAAAAAATCGCAATAAGCGTATTTTGATTGGTTTGCGCAAAAGTTATTGCGTCTACTAACTACGGGAAAGATTTATGTAATTTTTATTGTTTTTTTTTTTTTTTTTACTAGTAATGTCGGCGATCTGCGATTTTTGGCTGGACTGCGACATTGCGGCGGACAGATCGGACCCCTAACTGACATTTGACACTTTTGGGGGGACCAGTGACATTACTACAGTAATCAGTGCTAAAAATATGCACTGTTACTGTAAAATGACACTGGCAGGGAAGGGGTTAACATTATGGGTGATCAAGGGGTCAAATGTGAGCCTAGGGAAGGATTCTAACTGTGGGGGGGGCGTGGCTTCTGAAATGATCACAGAGACCTGTGTTCCTATATAGAAGGATCACATGGGCATTCCTGTTTACAACAGCTGACCGTTCTTCTCTCACAGCGGGCAACGATCGCGGTTATCAGGCGGCAATCGAAGCTGCCTGCCCGCTGCATTGGCTTCCCCGCTGACGTGCGGGGGCGGGAGCACATCGCTGGTGGCGTGCACTCCCCCTCCTAGCCTCCCGAGAGCGAGCGACGTACATGTATGGCGATTTGCCTGGGAGCAGCCGCCTGCCGCAGTATAACTGTGGCGGGCGGTCGAAAAGCGGTTAAGTGGTTAAGCTTCTGCTAGGATTATTTTAAACATTTTTACAGGGTATAGTTCCAACTTAAGCAGAGAGAACAGTGTAGGACACAGAAGGTTTTACAACACGGCCTGCATTTTTGAATGGACCTTAAAATGCAGGATGTGGTGTAAAATAACCTTGAGAAGTATAGCAGTCAGTGATATTCACTCTGTAATAAATGGGCCCTTAGTGTTTTGCTTTTGCAGTTAATGGTTATATGTAACACATGTGTGCTCACATGCATATATAACACAAAATGTACAGTATATTTAAGTGCAGTTTTATCCTTTACTTACCACCATTAGATAATTGTTTGGCTAATGATGTCATGCCAGTAGATGTTTGCAGCTAAAAAGCTATGATTCTGTGCTCTATATAGCAGAATTATCATTTGCAAGTAATAAGAAAAGATGATAAAAAAAAAAAATGTTTTCATCCTGAGATAATTAGGCCATTTACAACTGATAAAAGATGATGTACTTTTTATTTTATCCACACATGTTCTCTAGATGTACGAGTTTGAGCAACTGAAACAAGAAAATATCTTTAGTCATAAAGTTTTAGCTAAACTGCCAAGATGTGTCAGAAAATCAACATTTTCCTTCTGTTCACCATAAAACTACAAAAACAAGGATTGGATTCCCCTTTAACCCCACAGGCAGTTATGAGGTAAGAATCCACATCCCATGTGATATGAGAGGTCTAACCAGAAAGAAGTATACTTCATAATTAGGTGCTATCTTAATATGGTGGTATTTTGTTTCCCTATTAGGTGGCTTACATCACAAGAAATTGGGACTCGCACTGTTACCACCTGAGGTCTTGATACCGGGATCCCTATTAGATCCTACAAGGTGACCTTATAGAAAGGGGGCTAAGAACAAGAGCAGGCCCCCAGCCACCGGATAACAACATTACGCCACATGCATCAATTAGTATTGAGATGTGAGTCACTACTATAATTTCTTGCTAATAAATTGTATACCGCACTCAAGAGGCGCTTTTCCCCCTTTTCTATATTCCTGCTGCAGAGCCGCTTCGCTCCTCCGGATAGCTGCCTAGAGTGTCTACCAGTCCATCCTCTTATCCATCCCAAGAAACTTGGATGTATACTTCTCACTCTCTCTCCCCTCTCCCCCTGAACTAAGAGAGTAAACCACCACCATTTTACATTGAACTGGCACATGGTAGCTAATCCCAACCTTGTGCATATGTTTTTATCATATCAATTTTACTATCTGTTCCCACTTGCAGCCCTTATAGTGTCTAGCACCTCCTGTGAGCGCCTAAAACTCTCTCTATCTACAAGGTGACCTTGGCCTCTCTGCAATCAAAAATTGCTTCAACTGAAGCAGAGAACAATGGGGCCCCTCCACTAAATAAACAGCAGAGTGCATTTTCCATTATTTGCTCACCTCTTCCAAAAGACATCTGTAATCACTGGGTTTATTTCAGCACGGTTGAAACCTGATAAAGCTGAACTGTTGTTAATGTGACTGGAACACCATCTGCTGATTGGAAAGAAGACCGCATAATATTCAGATGCAATATTTCATATTTACCGTATATACAGGAGTATAAGTCGACCTGAATATGAGCAAAAAAACTGGGAAAACTTATTGACTCGAGTATAAGCCTAGGGTGGGAAATGCAGCAGCTACTGGACCCAACTGGACCACCACAAGACCCAAAACAGGGGCTACGGGCATAGTGAAAGGGCTGCAGACATGGTACAGGAGATGCAGGGCTGTGGGCATGGTACAGGAGATGGTACAGGAGATGGGACAGGCATGGCACAGGAGACGGTACAGGCATGGCACAGGAGATGGTTCAGGCATGGCAAAGGAGATGGCACAGGCATGGCACAGATGGTACAGGCATGGCACAGATATGGCACAGATGGTACAGGCATGGCACAGATATAGCACTGATGGTACAGGAGATGCAGTGCCGCAGGCATGGTACAGTAGTCTCACTTACCTTTACCTACAGTGCTGCAGAGGAGTCTCACTTACCTTTCCGCCTTACATTTAAAAATGGTGCCACCCGGAGCCAACACGTCACTGTGCATGCGCTGTCTGCCCAGGAATAGCCCAACGTGCACGGGCTTTCCTGAGCAGCAGCGGCGCATGCGCACTGATCGGGGAAAGGGTAAGTGAGACCGTGACTCGAGTATAAGCGGAGGGGGGGCTATTCCAGCATGAAAAAACTTGCTGAAAAACTCGACTTATACTCGAGTATATACAGTAATTGACTAAAGAAATAAAAGCTATTTTCTCTGCTCACCCTAGGGAGATTGACTCACTCTGTTTGCCCTGTTGAACACTGTGACCAAGAATGAAAGTACAGGCGGTCCCCGGGCTACAAACATCTGACTTAAAAATTACTTCTTCTTACACACAGAGGGAGACAACAGGAAGTGAGAGGAAATCTACCCCTAGGAAGGGAAATTCACTCCTGTAAGAGTTATCATGGGAAAAAGATGTCTCCACTGAAGCTTTATCACTAATCATTGTTTTCACAACAACCCAAAATTTTCAAAATCCAATTGTCACTGGGACAGAAAGTGAGGTGAAATCTACTGAACAAGGACACAGACAGCAAAACAAATGTGATAGGAAAATCAAATATTTGGAGTTCTGATGACTTTTTAAGATTCGATTTTGCTTTACTTGGAGACGTTTCCTCACTTCCTGTGTCCAGTGTGACTGCGGTATCTCTGACATGAGACAGGCAGAAAACAAATACTTGGCTGGGAGCTAAAACTAAAAAAAGAAAATCTGTCCAATGGGGTTGGTTTACGAAAGGCAAATATTACTTTGCACAGGATTTTTCTGTTGGTTTAGTGAAGGTGATGAAAGTTCACTATTGAAAGAATTACAATTGCAGTAGACAAAGGGGCCTTGAAAAGACAATACAGCTTTGACATATACATTGTTTGTGTGGCACCCTCCTCGGTAGGGGCTAGATAGAGAGTATAGTTTTGGCTCTGTCTGTCTATCAGAGGAGCAGCAGGCAAAATCTATATTGCTCTTTGCTTAACAGGGAGCAGGATCTGTGAGTTAGGTCTGCTCATGGTGCTCAGTGTGTGATTCATCTGGTCTGGGGAGTGTCCCCACTGGTCCAATAGGGAGGCATGTTGGATAGTGGAGGAAACCTGACCAATGGACATACAGGCTTTGATACAGCCCCAGTGATTGGCACAGACTGGTTGTCTCGGTGAATTGTGGGGTGTAGTATAAAAGCCAGGAGCACATGTGCTCGGGGTCTTTGGCTGGTGAGCAGAGTCCCGTAAGGAGGGTGTCGGCTGCCTCCTTTTCTGCAGCAGTTGGTGGGTGGTCACAGGCAGTCGGCCTGGTGAACAGAAAGGAAAAAGCTGAGCCCAGAGGTCCAGGAGAGCTGACTAGAGGGGTTGAGACACTGGAGAAGCTGGAAAAGCAGTATCGTGAGTACAGAGGATTGTGTCTAAGGGCCTGACCAGGAAGGGGGCCACCTAGGCACGTATAGTAGTAAGAGGACAGGTGTCAGCTGGAGGAAGGAAAGGAAATGAGAGGTGCTAGGTGAAGATAGTGCTAAATCAAGTCTTCACAACAGAGACTTTACCTCAAATTCACCTAGTGGCAAGGTCAAAACTGCAGCCTGGCTGCAACTTCAGATAAAGGTCCTCATCAAATGTAAATAGTTCAATTCTGGAGTATCCCACTCTTCCCTTTTCCCATCCCTGTTTATAATAAAACAATAAAAACAGCCAAAGCCCCTAGAGTGTTCATTCACTGAGCTAGAAAGTAAAGTCTCAAGTTTCTGCATGCAGTTGCTAAGGACCTGAGGGACCCAAAAAGGTGGAGAATTCAGCAGTTCTCAAGGGGGCAGTGCTACATTTGCAAATTAAAACCTCTGTTTTTAACGCAACTGTAAGTGTATTTTTTTTGTGCTGGTTAGCTGTGTGCTGGGAAATATATTATGTTTTGTTTACTCTGTGCAAAGCCCTTCCATGTGCACCTTTAAGAGATTTATTTTAATTAGGGTGGTTGCCAGTATTGTTTAGCTAAAACTTTGTGCCTTGAATATACTCTGCAGCATAAAACTGTATATTCAAAATAAAAAGACATTTCAATAAACCATTCTTCGCTGCAGAATATATATTTTAAGGGATCTTTGACAAACATACAGCATGTTCCTACACCCTGACAAGAAAATAAAAAAACAAAGAATATATAGCAGCAAAGTCTTTTGAAATATCTCTCCGTGTGTGCTAAATAACCCAGAGCTATGTCTTGAACTCTGTTGGGATAGAATTTCAGAGGCATCTTTTTTTTCAGTTAAAACCTAATCCCAGCCAAAATTTGATGTTGTTTTTGTTTAATGTTAGGTTCACATTAATGGGGGTGTTGAGGCTCGTGATGATGCAAGCACAGCAACCCATTCAACACAGGGAAAAGCGGGGAAAAAGTCCCTGACCCTTTTTTTTAAAACATAGCAGCATGGAACCACATTTATTTCAGAAAATAATTTTTTTATCTATTAAGAATTAATGAAACCCCTCGAGAGTCTACTAAAACAGCAGGGCATTTTGGCTGCGGATGCGGGAACGCATACGATTTACTCACATTCTGGCACCTGCAATAGCATGAACCTAACTTTAGGTAATGTTCCCATCAGGGAGCTTTCCCCTCATGTTTTGATGTAGAAGAATTCCCAAAGACTAGAGATAGCAATAAAAAACATTTTCAAGTAGAACTGGTAGAGGTCAAAACCTGAAGTTTTCATTACCACTGTTTTTTGTTTCAGTAAAACCCATTCCTGCTATTTGTTGCTTGCACTCACAAGGCTGAGAAATAAAAGGACAAAACCCCACCGGGGCCAGAAAGCAATACTTAAAGCAGGCAAGTCCAACCTGCGGCCCAGGGGCTGCATGCGGCCCGGAACCGCAGGCAATGCGGCCCACTGACCCCTGAATTTTTTTTTTTTTGCTGGGGAGGAAGGAAGTTGGGTCGGGGGCACGGCCACAGCGGCTTCCAACTAATGGTAGGGAGAGGCTGCACCGAGGGGAGGGGGGGGGGAGGCGAGAATGTGCAGTGTTTCTGACTCCTACCACCATGACCAGTTCATGGTGGTTACAGTTTTCCTTTAATATCTCTCAGAACAAGTAAACCGCTGTATAATGATTCCATTTCATTTGATCATCTTCTAGTTAAATTAGTGCAGGGGGTGCAGCGGGATTTTATTACTTATATATCTTAACTATAGTATATATTTTATATGCAGCCCGAGAAAATTTCTCTACACTCAATGTGGCCCAGAGAAGCCAAAAGGTTGGACACCCATGACTTAAAGCAAACAAAACAGAAAAAAAAGGTTTCTAATGGTCTTCTTTCAAATATATAGCAAAAACTAATATTGCTATTTGATGCGGGAAAATTAAAAAATATGGTGGCATTTGTACAAAAGCACAGCTACACTGTCAGTTTGTTTCAAGTACTGGTAAACCACCCAAAGAAGTGCAAAGAATGTTACAAAATACAAAGCAAACATAAGTGTAAAATAACCTAATCATGTTCACTTGAGATTGAGGATTCCTGACAAAAAAGGGCACAAGAGATCGGGTGTAAAGTACTTTACAGCTTGTAAAGAGAGTGCTGGTCTCTTTAAAATGGAAATAAGAACACTGATTTAATGGATTCTCAAAACAGTTACATTCAAGGCAGGTCTTCTGACTGTTACGATTTCTAGCATGCTTTTGTTAGCTCTCAACTGAACTGGCAAGCCATCAAATAGCTGGTGTCATAACTGATCACTATGGCATTTGAAGACCAAACAGAAGCTGGCCTCCTCTGCTGTGAAGTGTATTAAGGTTTAGTTCCACTTTTACATGAGGTCATCCCTGAATGTTGATGAGTGAATGTTGATGAGCAACCTTCATTTGCCACTCTTACATTTGTACACAGTAATATATAAGTTAGTTAAAAAACCCAAAAGATGGGTACAGTGCTGACACAACAATAATTTTAACATTATATAAATCAAATTTATATACTGAAAATTGTAGCCAGCACCATCTAGTGCAAGATTAACAAATTGCAATCTAATGCATATTGTTATACCTATTGTGGCAGGATGAGGCCATGCCGCTATGTGATAAGGAAGTCTGGGCCAGGTTTTGGACAAAACAGGCCCACTAATAGCACAGGTGTGTGCTGTTCTTTTAGCAGCATCAGGATTAGAGGTCCCACCTTCTGTGAGTGTAAGGGAGACAAGAGGTGCATGTTTGCACCGTGAGGTCCAGGACGGGACAGGCAAAGTAGCCTGGGTCTCATCCAGGGGTCAGTGGTGCCCCAAACCAGAGGCCTGCATCTAAAACAGAAAGAAGCCGAGAGACAGGGTCTCACCCAGGGATCAGCAGTGCCCCAAGCTAGAGGTCTGAATTGGAAAGAAAGTCTGTGAGAGACGGAACAGCTGGGAGCTGTAAAGGAAAAACACAGAGCGAGAAAAGGTACAGCGTGTATGTACTAGCACTGGGGATGGGGGCTAGATGATCTAGAACAGTGGTCCTCAACTCCGGTCCTCGGGGCCCACTAACAGGCCAGGTTTGCAAGATAACTAAATTACATCACAGGTGATCTAATTTGCTGCTCAGTGATTGCAGTATTCTAGTTTGCATCTCCCCAAGGTAATACTTAAAATCTGCATATAAGGTGAGGGTAAGGAGCATATGGTTATAAATTGCTGTTATAGGTCCCTGTATTAAAATAATACTTGTCTGACCTAACCAGAGCAAGCATACAAAAGGTGTTCTGTTCAGGTGTCAGAACTAAGGGTAGGTTAGATGGTCAGTGCAAAAATATAGGGATTCAAACGTAAAAAGTAAACATAGCAATTTATTGTGAAATAGTATTATCTTTAGTACATTTCCGTACAGATATAGGCTCAGCCTTTTATATGTGACCAGTATAAACACAAAAAACATACATAAAAAACAAGACATACAACGTAAAACATTAAACATTTAACAAGGTACCGGCCGGTGCATAATATGACATCATTAGGGTATTAATAATCAAAATTAAATCATTCTGGCGATGTACATCGTTTTTATATTCTCCTATGATGTGTGTCTGTGGACTTGTGGGGGAAGTTATTAATCAGTAGTTTTTTGCTTGAAAAAAGCAGGTTGGGTGGGGGTCCGGGGTGTTGGGTAGCTGGAGTAGTTCCTTCTCCACTTAAGGTATTTACACAATCCGAGGTTATGGCAGTATTTTCTCTCCTTTACTCCGAGTCTATTCTATGACTCGTGGTTGGATCGGCAATTGCCTTGATTTCTAACTGCTTCCCTCTCAAGGTGTAAAATGGAATGTCAGGTTTCAGCGGGTCATTGATTTGGTTAGGGGGTTTTTTCAGAGTATATCTCCTTTTTGTGTTTGCAGCATTGGTGGAGGGGTGTCAGGTAGTTTGAATGCCCCGCCGTTTCTCGGGGACTATGCAGAGTGTGTGTCTGTGTGGCTATATTGCGGGATGCCTCAGTATTTGTCCCCGCCTCATCAGAGACACTCTGTCAGCCGAACGGCTGATTCTTCACCCCTCTTCCTGGACGGTTTAGTGTTTTTCACTTACCTGACCTCCGACTCCTTGCCGCACTGTTCTGTCTTCTGTCCTCCGCTGGGATGCCGCTGAAGTGCCTGGTCCGTGCGTTGCTTCCGATCCTCCGGCTCCGAATAGCTCCCCTGCTGTCCACGTCTATGACACTCGTTTGTTGCACTGGTCGGGAGTGATGACGTCAACGCGTTTCGCTTCTCCGATTGGCGTAGCTTCGTCTGGACGTCCAACAGAACACCTTTTTAATACTTAAAATCTGGCCTGTTAGTGGGCCCCGAGGACCGGAGTTGAGAACCACTGATCTATAAGACAAAGGCATAAGCCCTGAGCCATAGGGCTGATAAAGAGAGCAACCCCCTGCGTAAGAAGATATTTATTTGTAAACGTTTCGCTTTCTTTACATAAAAGTGGGCAGGAAAAGCTCTGAAACGTACTTCTGGCATGGAGTAAACTCGCTATTTTTGCATCTGCCATAAGAGTTAACAACCCCATGTCACAATTGGTGGAGGATGTGGGCAAAGATGGTTGAGTTTCAGATCCTCACCAAAACAGTGAGTAGCCAGAGACTGTGTGTTCTGCAGAGTGCAGCAGCTGATGTGATTGCAATAAAATCTGCATGGAGAGGTGTATTGTCTTGCAAGCCTTAAAGAGACAGTACACCAACATTTTCTGGTTTGTGCCCTACTATGGAGTAAACTTTACCATCAGCCATGACAGTACCACCATCTGCAATGTAATAGAGGAAGTTGAGTGGATCTATACTTATATATCACGCCTGTCTAGACTCTTACAATTTGGAGTCTAGACCTCTGGTAAGGAGAAATTTTATATCAATATCGGTAAAGTTGCACTTGGGTGATCAAAACACACATCAATTATACTCACTGTTATTGGATGTTCACCAAAGAATTCACCTGCATTTTTCAGAACAGCACCAGTTGTTCACACTTATTGGACACTTGTTTATTAATTATCTATATTTAGCACAGCAACATTTTTTTATTGTTTCACGTTTATCACCATTGGTCCTGTTGTGTTGTTGCCAGCAGCTGGCACTTTTATATGTTGTCTGTATAGCTGCACAATAATTTTTTTGTTTATGTTGGCAGATATATTGTCCACAGCCCAATAGACGAGTAATGTTACAGTAAGTGTCAGAATGACAATGTAATTGGTAATACCTTGGAATGTCTCAGTGTTGCTGAAAGGGAGGGAATGAGTATGAGACTGTCACAAGTTAGCCTGCAGTTTTTTCTTGTATACTCTTACCTCCTCGCTGCAGTGTTTCAACCTTGCTTCCTTTCACATGCCTGGTTTGGCTGTGCTCACTTATGGGCGTTGTCTGCTATTCAGTGGGCTTTTATTTCCTGTCCCTTCCATCACTTCCTGGCCCGCCTCCTAGTTGGCTTGTCTATATAAGTCATGCTCAGTGTAACCTTCATTGCCTGAGCAACTTCACAGTTCTCTGAGCTCCCATTTGCATACCCCTTGGCTACTGTGTCTGATTAACCAAGTGAAAGGAATTGGGGAGGTAAATGACGCTGCCAAAAATGTGTGTAGGGAAGGACATTTTTTGGGGTGTATATATCTAGGTCACAACTGCAAGGACCAAATTTAGATAGGTACAATATAATCACTCTAAAACACAATGTGTATAAAATGCAAAACTGTGCATATATGAACAAGATAAAAATTATATATAAATAAAAATGTAAATGAGTGACTGTAGTTGATAAAGGGAACACAACCCTTATAGGAATAAAGTGCAGAAATAAATAAAGTGACTGGTGTCTCAGTAAATTTAAATAGACTAAATCAGTGCAAATGAACCAACAAGTGCAAATAAAGTGCTGACGTGCTTATATATAAGAACTACTGAGAAAGTGAATGTGGGTAACCAAAGAATTGGTATCCACACTAAAGTGCCAAATAATAATATAATATAGTGATAATCTTAGATAAAATGCAATGCGATACCCAATCGCAAGTTTGCAAAAAGTGAAAAAAAGGACAAAGGAAAAATGTGTATACAATTTAGAACACTATACATTAGTCCAAATCGCACAACTAAAATCTCAAATCGCATGAACAAAAAAGTGCTTCAGTGCAGATGCTGGATAGTGCAGCTTCACAGCAAGGGTGACTCGTATATCTTCAGTGCTTTTTTAAGTGTGGCCGGTGTGGTGGGTCAGGGTGCTCCCCACTCTCCTGGGACCGCACTTACCAGATATATAAACCCCTACAGGGGTACTGCGCCTGTGTTAAAAGTGGTTCCAGTATCCTTCAATGGTCATCAGGCGATTCCTCTGGTTAATGGGGATCCTATCACCCTAGGGTGAGTAGAGGGGTCCTGTACTGTGTATTCTCAATGGCCAAGGGTAGTCCGGGAATCATATGAGGAAAGGAACTTGTATAGTGTAGTACTGTACTAAAACCTTAAAGTTTAATAATGAAAATGTACTCACATTTACAATAAATCAATCAGGCATTGAAAAAAACAGGAGATCTGCCGCCCTGTGAAAGTTCCAGAACGCTATGCGTTCCACGCGGTCCAGAAGTGCGTTCCATAGGGCGGAAGTCAACTACCGCCTTTAAATACCATGGAGTAACCAAGTGTCACGGAACCATGAACCAGACGTACAACAACAGATAAGTGAAAATAGAAAGCTTTATTGAAAAACAAGCTATAAAGCAAAAGTCCAAACGGATGGCGAAACCGAGCAGAGTCTTTGCGAAGCCAGGGGTCAGGAACCAGGAGGGTAGTCAGACGAAGCCGGGATCAGGAACCAGCAGGGTAGTCAGACGAAGCCAGGATCAGGAACCAGCAGGGTAGTCAGACGAAGCCAGGAACAGGAACCAGAAGCAGCAGCAGTCTTAGAAGCATGTGAACACAGGAGGACCAAGCAGGGAACTGAAGCCACAGACCTCCTATATATATGAGCTAAGCATCCAGCTCCTCCCAGTGGGAAGGAGGAGCCGCAGGGTGGGAGGCTACAAGAAACCCAGAAACCAAGATGGCCGCCAGCACATGTCAAACGAAGGAGAACAGCAAGAAGGTAAGACCATGACAGTACCTCCCCCTCAAGGGCCCCTCCTCCGCGGAGTAAAGAATGGTTTCTGAGGGAAGCGTGCGTGGAAGGCTCGGAGCAAGGCAGGAGCATGGACATCTGCGGAGGGAACCCAGGAACGCTCCTCTGGACCATAACCACGCCAATGAACCAAAAACTGCACCCGACCGCGGACCAGGCGTGAGTCCAGGATATTGCTCACCTCATACTCCTCACGATTGCCCACTTGGACCGGACGAGGCCGAGGAACCGAGGAAGTGAAACGATTACACACCAGTGGCTTCAACAGGGAGACATGAAACACGTTGGAGATCCGCATGCCAGGAGGAAGCGCAAGGGCATGGGCTACCGGGTTTACCCTGCGAAGCACTCGGAAGGGACCAACAAAGCGAGGCGCCAGCTTGGGAGTGGGCACTCGAAGGTTGAGGTTGCGGGTGGACAACCATACACGGTCTCCGACCTGGTAGGAAGGAGCAGGCGCTCGTCTGCAATCAGCCTGGAGTCTCTGGCGCTGCGCAGAGACCTCAAGGGACTTCTGGATCTGTACCCAAGAAGCACGTAGGACGGAAAGGTGATCCTCCACAGCCGGAATATCCTGGGGAGAGAATACCTCCGGTAACACGGCAGGTTGGAACCCATAGTTGGCCATGAAGGGAGACGTCCCAGAGGAAGAGTTCACCGCCGTGTTCCTGGCAAACTCAGCCCAAGGCAGGAGGTCAACCCAATTGTCTTGGTGATCGGAGACATAGCAACGAAGGAATTGCTCCAAGGCCTGATTGGATCGTTCTGCGGCCCCATTGGACTGAGGGTGGTAGGTCGAGGAGAAGGAGAGATGAATCCCCAACTGGGAGCAAAAGGCGCGCCAGAACCTGGACACCAACTGACTCCCCCGATCCGACACAATCTCCTTGGGCAAACCGTGCAACCGGAAGACCTCCCTGGCAAAAATCGTGGCCAACTCCTGTGCAGAGGGTAACTTCTTGAGAGGAACACAGTGGCACATTTTGGAAAACCGATCCACAATCATGAGAATGACCGTATGGCCTCGGGATGCAGGGAGGTCCACAATGAAATCCATCCCCAGGTGTGACCATGGGCGCTCCCCGGTGGCTAAGGGTTGCAGAAGGCCCAACGGAAGGTGCCGAGGGGACTTACTCTGGGCACAAACGGAGCATGCCGCTACATATGCGGCGATGTCGGAACGTAGGGAAGGCCACCAGAACAGACGTGAAACAGCCCAGGACAGCTGATTCTTTCCAGGATGCCCCGCGGTCTTGGAGTTATGGTAGGTTCGCAACAACTGAGTGCGCAACTCCTCAGGCACAAAACATCTGCCGTTGGGTCTCCCAGAGGGAGCACCAGATTGAGCCGCCAAAATCTGCTCACCCAGGGGAGAGGTCAGGCTGGTGCGAATGGCGGCCAGGATCTGATTCGGAGGTATGACCGAAGTCGGAATCGACTCCTCCCTGGACAGGTCGGAGTACTGCCGTGATAAGGCATCCGCCCTGATGTTCTTGGAACCGGGTAGGTAGGAGACCACGTAATTAAAACGTGACAAGAACAGAGCCCATCTGGCCTGACGTGGTGTCAATCTCTTGGCCTCAGAAAGGTAGGTCAGATTCTTGTGGTCCGTCAGGATGAGGACCGGAACCACCGAACCCTCGAGCAAGTGCCTCCATTCTTTAAGAGCCTGCACGATGGCCAACAACTCCCTGTCACCAATCTGGTAGTTGCACTCCGCGGAAGACAGTTTCCGGGAGTAAAACCCACAAGGAAGCAGAGGACCCTCTGGTGTTCTACGCTGAGACAGAAGGGCGCCTACTCCCGTCTCAGACGCGTCCACCTCGAGGACAAAGGGCAACCCAGGGTTGGGATGCGACAGAATCGGAGCCGACACAAAGGCAGACTTTAGAGCCTCAAAAGCTCGGATGGCCTCGGGCGGCCAGACCTGGGAATTACTGCCCTTCCTGGTCAGATCCGTGAGAGGCTTGGCTAGCATGGAAAAGTCCCTGATGAACTTCCGATAATAATTGGCGAAGCCCAAAAAGCGCTGCAGGGAGCGAAGACCACTGGGCTGGGGCCACTGTAAGACAGCCGAAACCTTCTCAGGATCCATGGAGAACCCCTCAGCGGAAATGATGTAACCTAAGAAGGTTACCTGGGATCGGTGAAATTCGCATTTCTCAAGCTTACCGAACAGCTTGTTCTCTCGTAACCGTTGCAACACTCGTCTGACATCCAGAATGTGGGTCTCCATGGACTCAGAATATACCAAGATGTCATCCAAATAGACCACCACACACTGCTGCAACAGGTCACGGAAAACATCGTTGATGAATTCCTGAAAGACTGCGGGCGCATTGCACAGCCCAAAGGGAATAACCAAGGATTCATAATGACCGGTCCTGGTGTTAAACGCGGTCTTCCACTCATCGCCCGCCTTGATCCTTACGAGGTTATATGCCGCCCTCAGGTCGAGTTTGGTAAAGACCGTGGCCCCTTTAAGGCAATCGAACAGCTCGGAAATCAAGGGTATCGGGTAAGCGTTCTTGATCGTGATGCGATTGAGACCCCTGTAATCGATGCAAGGCCTCAACTCACCGCCCTTCTTTTTCACAAAGAAAAATCCAGCCCCTGCCGGGGACGAGGATTTGCGAATGTGTCCGCGTGAAATCGCCTCCCTCACGTACTCCTCCATGGCCTCATTCTCCGCTACCGACAGTGGATAGACTTTGCCACGAGGAGGAACGGCACCAGATTGTAACTCGATGGCACAATCGTATGGGCGGTGCGGAGGTAGGGCAACCGCGCGCACCTTATCGAATACATCCCGGTACTCCTCGTATTCAGGAGGCAACAGAGAGTCCGAGGAAGTACACAGCAACTTGACAGGCCCATGGATGCAACTAGCCCCACACTGCGGTGACCACGAGAAGATCTCGGCCGATCTCCAATCGAAAATCGGATTATGCTTCTGGAGCCAGGGGTACCCCAAGACCACCGAGTAGTGTGGAGACGAAATAACCTGGAAGCAGACCGACTCTCTGTGGACGGCACCAATGGCTAACCCCACTGGAAGGGTCTCATGAGTCACGTGTGGCGGCAGAAGGGGTCTGCCGTCTATCGCCTCAAGAGCCAGAGGAGAACCTCGAGCCTGCAGAGGAATGGAATTGGCGGCAGCGAACACACTATCAATGAACAAACCACCAGCACCAGAGTCCACCAACGCCTGGGTCGTCACCGAGCCCCCGACCCAGGAGAGAACAACAGTGATCAGTGGTTTGTCAACACGGGAAACCGGGGACGAGGAGACTCCACCCAAGATCTGCCCCCGACAGGATCTCAGGTGCGAGCATTTCCCGGACGGTTCGGACATGCCAACCGAAAATGCCCACCGAAACCACAGTACATGCATCGGCCCTCGCGTCTCCGGAGTACCCTCTCCCCCTCGGACAGGCGAGCAAACCCCAGCTGCATGGGTTCACCCCCAGACAAGTCATCCCCAGGAGGCGTGGGAGGAGAGGGAGGCACGGGTGGGACAGCAAAGGTAGGTGCCAATCTGTTAGGAGGCCTCCGCAGACTCTCCTTAAAGGAAGGTCTCTCCCTGAGTCTGGTGTCAATCAAAATCAGGAAAGAAATAAGAGACTCGAGCTCCACTGGTAGGTCCTTAGCTGCAACCTCATCCTTCAAGGCATCCGAGAGACCATGAGAGAAAGCAGCGACCAGAGCCTCATTATTCCAGCCCACCTCTGCTGCCAGGGTACGAAACTCAATGGCGTATTCAGCTACGGATCGTGAACCCTGTCTGATGGACATAAGGAGCTTCGCAGCAGAGGCAGCACGAGCCGGCACATCGAATACCTTCCGAAGATAAGCAACAAAACCGGAAAACTCGGCAACCACCGGATTGTTGTTCTCCCATAAAGGGCTGGCCCAGGCCAAGGCCTTGTCCGAGAGCAGCGAGATTAAGAAGCCCACCTTTGATCTCTCAGTAGGAAAGGCATGTGGCAGCAACTCGAAATAAATGCCCACCTGGTTAAGGAAACCTCGGCACTGAGTTGGCTCTCCCCCAAAGCGCTGTGGAAGGGGGGCAGAACCGGACATACCCCGAAACACCGCAGGCGCAACAACAGGTGTCGGGGTAGACTCTGGCGCAACAACCGGAGCGGCAGTAGGAGCGGGCCCAGGAGCGACAACCGACCCATCGGCAACGGGAGCGAAATGAACTGTGCGTTCAAGCAGGGTTTGCAACGCCACGGCGAACTGACCCAACAGGTGATCCTGCTGATCAAGTCTGGCAACCAGCGTGGGTAGTGAGGATGGCCCTGTACCGTCAGAATTCATGGCCTGTGGTGCCGTGCGTTCAAGCAGGGTTTGCAACGCCACGGCGAACCGACCCAACAGGTGATCCTGCTGATCAAGTCTGGCAACCAGCGTGGGTAGCGAGGATGGCCCTGTACCGTCAGAATTCATGGCTTGGTCCTAATGTCACGGAACCATGAACCAGACGTACAACAACAGATAAGTGAAAATAGAAAGCTTTATTGAAAAACAAGCTATAAAGCAAAAGTCCAAACGGATGGCGAAACCGAGCAGAGTCTTTGCGAAGCCAGGGGTCAGGAACCAGGAGGGTAGTCAGACGAAGCCGGGATCAGGAACCAGCAGGGTAGTCAGACGAAGCCAGGATCAGGAACCAGCAGGGTAGTCAGACGAAGCCAGGAACAGGAACCAGAAGCAGCAGCAGTCTTAGAAGCTTGTGAACACAGGAGGACCAAGCAGGGAACTGAAGCCACAGACCTCCTATATATATGAGCTAAGCATCCAGCTCCTCCCAGTGGGAAGGAGGAGCCGCAGGGTGGGAGGCTACAAGAAACCCAGAAACCAAGATGGCCACCAGCACATGTCAAACGAAGGAGAACAGCAAGAAGGTAAGACCATGACACCAAGCAACTAAGGACGGACCAATCAAATAATTCAGGGCTTCAGCCAATTAGATGTGACGGATTTTGTTGCCGGGTAGAAACCGGCCAGGAAAACAGAACACAGACACTGTATTAACCAATACAAATATAGTAAATAAATGAGGTAGTTGGTTAATAGGGAGAAAATACAGTCCTTGATGTGTCTGTTGAATTACATGCTGCCCTTTCAGCTGTCTAATTCCAGAATGTAAGAAAGCCAGTAAAGCCTTCGTAGAAAAAAACAGCCAAAATTAATAAAATCAATAGGTAATTTTTTAAGGATTGGTGTAAATACGTTTAAAATTAGTAGTACAAGTACTGACCCTGGCTTCGTTTATCATCTGTGTTTGTTCGCTACCTGCCTTGACCTCAGCTTGTCTCCTGGATATCCTTTCGTCTGCTGCTTGTACTCTGCACACGCCAGTGGTCTTCGCATCCTCAGCTGGGCCTACCTGGGGGCCACGACCTGGTTCCAGCTTGCTGCAAGTCCATCCCTACCATCAGGGGTGAAGAAACAGGCTGTGGCTTAGACTCCGCACCCTGGGGAATCCTAAGCTGGCGATCTACAAGAGCTCACTACCACAGACTCCTGACAGAGACATGCTTCTGGCAGTGCTCTGAGGGGTACCAAGATGTGATAGCGGATGCCTCCAGAAAGGTGGAGGTCTCTTTAAATGTCTTCGCCTCTCAAGCCTTAGCAAATGAGACCCTCTGTGTTGCTAATAGGGGAAGAGTCCCTACTATCCTGTGTTTAGATGTGGGGGGTGTCTAGAGATAACTGATACATTATTGAAAATGTTGAAGTTGGTGAAAACCCTTTCAATGTATACGTGCGTGCCTCCACCGCAAATGGGGCAGCCTGGTATGGTGTAGTATCAATCAGTGGAGACAGGTGGTACAGGCAATGTTAAGCTGTTGGTCAAAATTGGTATTGGTTTCTGCAATGCTGGCTACTTGTATGGAAAGTGGTCTCGCGATTCTCTGCAAGAGTGCTTCCAGCGGCTATTTTGTGCGGAAGGGAATTGCTAGAGGAATCAGAAATGACAGACATGTTGGAAGTCTCTTTGTTTGATGGTGTGATGAGTAGCACTCCTGCTTGTGTGACCCAAGGTGTGGCTGAGCAGTGGTTGGTACATGGCACATATACTGTTTCACCCGCTAAACTTCATGAGAAAGAAGGGCCCAAAACAGATGTGGCAGTTGTGGGGATTCGGTCATTCACCTACAAATAGGTACAGGTTAAGGTACCCAGAGACACTCCAGAGGATTGTGTCACACCGGTGTTGTGGATAAGAAGCACTCTTAAGCACTGTTGGACAGTTCAGATGTGTTGACTGAAGTACCAGAGGACACAGAAGTGATTCTGGGTAATGGTGACAATAATGAGCTGGATAATCCACTGTGGAAGATTTCTATTGATAATAAACAGAACAATGTGATGTCAATCTTAAAGGATTCAGTGGCCAAGGGTACTCATAGGCATTAACGAACCTGAAAAACAGATGGTGGTATCTGAGACTTATTCAGGTAGTAAAATAGATGGATCCCTAAGAGCCGGTTCACACTGAGGCGACACGACTTCGGGGGGCGACCTGTGAAGTCGCGTGCACCGCGAATTCGGCGCGACTTGCAGGGAAGTCTATGCAAGTCGCTCCGAGGTCGCCCCAAAGTAGTACAGGACCCTTTTTCTAAATCGGAGCGACTTGTGTCGCTCCTATTAGAACGAGTGCTGTACTACTCAATGGTCCGAGTAAGTTGGGGGGGGAGGTAAAAAGAATTATTTATTAAAAAGAACTATTTATACTTCAGACCACTCTTGCTTTGCCAAGGTTTACCAGCTGTATTTAAAATGCATGTCATCATTTTTAAAAAAAATAGTACATAACTTTTTTTTTTTTTTTTTTTTTTAATACAGCTGCCAGAAGTTCAACTTTAAAAATCAGGAAAATAAATGGATTTTTAAATACTGTCTGTATTTGCTGTGTAAAAGGTATCATGCATCTTTGATTGCTGAACCTTTTAACTTGATTTCAAATTAATAACATCTCAGCAAATCAACATATCTCAGTTTTCAGGAAGGGGATTGAAATAGGACATATATACTTTCATCTAGTTGAAAAACAGCGTGCTTTGATATATTTCAGACAAAACCTCGGTAAGGAGTCAAAGTCACCTGGTCTTTTCATCCTTTGTATCTGCTCTTCCATTGTACAGATGGGCATTGATAGAAGTGTACTAGAATTGAAATAGATGCAAAGAAGAAAACGAGGATAGCACACAAGAGGATCTTCTATACAGAACCATAAAAAATCAATTTTGTTTTCTAAATCACTAGATTTGTAGCGTTAAAATGTTGGGAAATTGCATTGTTTTTTTGTGCAAATTATAAAAACAAAAAAAAAAAAAAAAACAGCATTTAACACTTTAGTTTTAATTTTAGGCTGCGTGAAAGGCATCCTTTAATCAACTATAAAATTTTGCCTTTAAAATCAGAGGACACGACTTATCGAGTGAGTGGTTTTATATTTTTATCCTTGTATTTATCTTGTAAAGCTGACCGTCCTACTCTTTAAATGCCTACGGTTCTTAGTATCATCATTTTAAAACAGTGTTTAGCCTAGTGTAGCCAGGTTATTAGCTTTATCAACAAGAGAAGGAAGCTGCTGAGCAGGACAAGTTTAATAGACTGAGTCAGGCAGCACTGTACTGTGGGGAGATTGGTAGTAGGAGGGGAAAGAGCTGCACTTTCTCAGGCTGTACAGAACACAGTTTCCTCTTGCCATGAATGAGCCAGAGTCATGTGAGTGGAGAGTGAACTAATCGGTGTGTGTGACCAGATGGTGAGGTGCAATTCCGATGGGCCTGGGGAGCTGCTGCTGTAGGGATTTACTATCTGCTGCTAGAAAAATGGAGCTCTTTAGGAACTGACCATCGATTGGTCTATTCTCACGTGCACCAACTGTACATCTGGGCCCCAACGCTAGCCAGCTGCTGAGGTAGGACAAAATACTGTCCCTTTGCAGCTGTTACACAGAGACCTTCACTTATTGCATTTGCTAAGAGGTACCCCTCAGGGGACATTGCACCACATTATATCCATTCTCCTAGAGTGCACTATAGACTATTTATAGTATTATTATTCAGATGGCAGTTAATGCTTTAAGACTCTTAAGCCCCGTACACACGCACAGATTGTTGGCCAACCGATCGGCCGCCTTTTGTCCAGTGTTGTTTGTTGGTTGAAATGTGCTCTAGACTTGCACTGGACTTTTGTTGGCCAACAAAAACCAACTTCAGAAGTGATGTCATGTGATGGTTGACTTTCCCTGTGTTTTTTCTTCTCTGAGCATGCCCAGTCTTGCTCATCTGTTTTTTGTCTGCCGAAATCTGTACTGACTGAGGAACAATCGGCCGTTCTTTGTTGGCCAACAAAAATTTTATAGCATGCACACCAGATTTTTTTCAGCAGAAAATTCGCAGTTGGTTGTCGGAAGCATCATACTAACAAGCCTACAATCGGCAGATCGGACGTTGGCCGACAATTTATGGCCAACAATCTGTGCGTGTGTACGGGGCTTTACTAAACACCTTGGACTGTCTACTTGCCAAAAAGAGGTCATTTGGGGGTAATTTGTATTGACCTATACACCAGGATTAATCGATTTATATATATATATATATATATATATATATATATACACCATAGTTTGTGGACTATAGCTTTCCTACAGGCTAAATATTATACACTGATTTGGGTTATTTTCACCAAAGAAATGTAGCAATGTACATTTTCACCTAATTTTATAAAGAAAGTTTATTTATTTGAAAAAAAAAATTTTTTCACAATTTTCAGTCTTTTTTTTATTTATTTAGAAAAAAAAAAAAAAAAACAGTGATGATTAAATACCACTAAAAGAAAGCTATTTTTGTGAGGAAAATTAAAAAAAAAATCATATGGGTACAGTGTTTCATTCATAGTGTGAGAGTGCTGAAAGCTAAAATTGGAATGGGGAGAAAGTGGCTGGCATTGAAGTGGTTAATAAGAGACATTCCAACCTGGGGCAGGGTCCCTATAGATTTACGGACATAGTTTGCAGTATTTTATGCTCTTCTTGCTGCTTTCGGTCATGATCTTATTAGTTCTCTCAGTAGTTTGAAAACTTGTCCAGTATTTACTTCCCACTGTAAGTTCATTAAAGTATTTTAGTAACAATCATCACCTCTCTTGGGCATGGGTAGACAGTGTGTTGTCACAGTTCAGTATTAGGTGTGAAATGTGCTTGAAACAAAATATTAAAGCAGTCCCAGATTTTTAATACAATAACACTTAGATAATGAGGTTTAATTGGATCATTTCATTTAGTTTTATTTGTCCAGCATTAGCTATTTTCTTGCTTAATGCTAGGACATTATGTGAATGCATGATAATTATCAATCATTACTAACAGGCAACCATGGTGATTGGTGGGGGGTGGATTATAGGTGGCTACTTTCCTTCTTCGCCCTTTCAGTTAGGAATTCTGTATGAAATATAGGGAAAACTCACCTAATTGCATTGTTAGCATATTTTATACCTTAAAAAAATATTATAGCGCTTGCCTTTGATGAGCAATTGGGAACAATACATGTTCACATTTCTACCTGGTAAGTATTAAGCAGTGTGGAATGTCATGTTTGCCAAGAATTAAGCAAACCTCCATTCACTCCATCAAAATAGGAGTATGTTGCCTTCAAACTATCTTTGGGGACTCGACTGGGAAACCGATTGGTGAGTGGCATGTATTTAGGACACCTGGGTGCCTCATTTGCCATGTATCTAAATTTGTTGGGATCATTGTAGACCTGATATAAGATTGCAGAAACACTGTTTTTCTCCAGTTCAACCTCACCCAATTATTTTGAAGAAGGTAAAATAGCAAATATGACAATTCCACAATGTGACAACCTGCTATTGTACAGTAAATCTGCCTTCAAGGTATTAGGCTCCATTCACACCTGGGCGTTTTTGAGTGTTTTTCAGCTCCAAAAACGCTAAAAAAAACGTTCCAAAACGCCCAACAAGTAAAACCCCATTAATTTAATTGGCCCCTGTTCACATCTGAGCATTTTTCAAAACGCCTGTAGCTGAAAAAAGTACATGAGCTTCTTTTCGGGCTGATTACCAGCGTTTTTGATAGATGTCAATGCCTGCCTCCAAAAACGCCTGAAAATCACGGTAAAATCGGGGTAAAAATCGCGGTAAAACACTACGCTCAAGTGTGAATGCAGCCTAAAGTTACACTGTGGGGAGAAAATATTTTTAAAATCAAAGTTTGTCCTGAATAGCAGGCATCTAGGGGAGTCTAAGGCTGGCCATACATGTTCAATTTTCTTGTACAATTTTCTGTTAGATTTACCAAAAACCATATAATATGAGGTCAAAACTAAACAACACTTTCAATTGTATCCAAATAGGCAGGCCTTTGTACAACATTGTTGAAGGTAAAGTTAAAGAAATTTGTACAGAAAATTGTAAAAAAATTGTATAATGTATGGCCAGCCTAATTGAAAAATGTGACTCTGTAGTGAACTAAACCAAAGCTGCAAGCACAAAAGTGAAAAAAGCACTCAACATATGTGTATAAAAATATGCTGCGCCGATTCATAAACCAAAAAAACCTATTAACATGAAAAACCAAATTAACATAAATAAGACTTGTGCTAACTATAGATATGTGTGTAATTATAACCCAACATCACTGTATAACAGTCCGTGAATAAAATTGATACAATGTGCCGAGACAGTTCAATTCAGTGATATTCAGATTGTGCAATGGCATACGCTCACCTTATGGACTGGCCCTCATTACAAAGGTCTTAGAAAAGAAAAAAAAATGCACTCACATAATAACTGCATAAAATGGCCAGTATCTCTTTCAAACCATTTATTAAAATGGTCTTGGGTAGATGTCTCTAACATCGGCAATATACAAATATCTTTGGCTGCATGAATTGCTCTCTCTCTCTCTCACAGAGTGCTGCCAACCCATTTCCTACACGTTTTGTCCTGACGTCATCATGACACCAGGAACTTTGATTGCTCGTGTCCATAGTTAGCACAATTCTGATTATTGTTAATTTGGTATCTTATGGTAATTTCTTTTTTTGGTATACGAATTAGCATAGCATATTTTTGTACACATGTGGAGGAGCCTGAGCACCACCTCTTCTCACCTGTAAAGCGTCTCAGTATTCCCAAAACCAGTGCAGTACAATGCAAACAGTACCTAGCTGACTAATGATGTCACCAAGCACGAAAGTGAGGGTAAATCTAAACTTTTTGAGTAGCCACCAGAACAGGAAGTGAGGGGAAATATTTCACTAACTCCCATGACAACTGTCTTAGAGAGGAGTTTTCTTAGATTGGAAATGTATTCTCTCCCTTCTTGATGAATTTAGATGACAGGATGCAAATGAAAATCTCCATATTAAAATACCATTTAACCCTCCTCTACTCTATCTAAAATGTTTTGGATTTAGGTATACCTTATAAGCTTTTGTTGCTTTCATTTATTTAATTTATCATTCAAAAAAACTTGTATCTGGTATATCACTCCTATACTAATGTACACTCAGTAGAACACTGACCTGCAACAGGCTAATCTCACAGGAACAAAGGGTATTGCAGGGATTTAGGAAATCTGAGGATGTTGATTACCATCAGAAGAGCGGAATGGAGGAGGACGTCTGAGTGTGTTAGGAAGACATACCAGACTTCACACATATATGAAGCCAGAGGTGGACACAGAACAGAATGGGGAAGTGCAGCTTATAGCTTTTACTAAGAAATAATATTGAAACTTGGTTGCAAGTTATGGAGCTGTTGCCTGGGAAGAAGAACCACATTGCGGTGTTCACCTGTTTTATATGCAGATGTTTTTCAGATGCACAGACCACCAGCCTAAGAAATGAGAAGTGATTTTCTGTTAACTGGACCATAAAGAATCAGATGACTCCTGCACCTGAACCTTATTATTTTACTGAATTTAGCCAAAAATGACCAAAGGTGGCCAGAGGAAGGAAACAAAATAAGAAAAAAGTTATTGCAATTTGCATATTTAACTCTCCTCTTGTGATAGGGTCAAAACTGACCCATTTTCAGGTTTTGAATGTCTATAAGTATCACATAAATTTGTTTATTGCATCAAGATTTTTTTTACTTTGTCAGGAACCTCTATTTAAACAATGTAATAGAAAAATAATCCTTTTCACTAAATTATAAAATACTGTGGTGAAAATTAAGACGTTCATGGTGTTAGGGTCAATTCTGACCCAGTTATAATATAGGATTTTAGGACACTAATAAGTGCCAAAACTGAAATCATATACACTCTCTCTGCTTAGTAACAGTGACAGCCAATCCCCTCTCAACCCTGTGAGCTGTAGTTAGGGAGGGGCCTATCTCTTTTCCTGCTTGTCTGCTTCTCTAAATAAAGTGAAGAAACATAGGACAAATTCATTTCAGAGTTGCTGACTTTATTTTACCATTTTTTAAATTTGACAATGAGAGGTATGCTATCAAAAGAAAGGTCTAGGGGTCACACCAAAAATATTAAAACCAATCTTTTCAAGGATAAAGAAGCCTAACAAGGTAACCAAGAGGTAAGAAACAAATTTGATGATAAATAATTATTCAGAGGGTATTTTATGGCTGATTTAAAACACGGGTCAAAACTGACCCTAACATCATGGATAGTAACGGAATTCTAACATAAGAGGAGGGTTAAAGATTGGTCCTTTCCCTTCTAACCCTTCTGTCCTACACAGTGTCTCACAAGTACAAGTTCTATTATAGTAAATAAAACACATGGTGAAGAAATTGCTCATTTAAGTTACTTGTCTAATATAATGACACTTCTTGCCCACCTCAGTCTTCATGAAACTTTGAAGAAAACTCCAAATTAGCACCCTTTTTGGAAGATTTAATTGCATCATTATAACTGCAATGACATCATTTTGGTTTGGTACATGAAGCCTGTATCTCTAGAGAACAAGATGCATTCAGCTCATCAAATCAAACTGATATCCTACTTTACACCTCCAATAAAAAATGGCTCAGTGAGTGCATTTATTAGCTTACTCAGGCATGATATTAAAACAAACCACAGCCCGCACTCAGGGTGAAATACAGTCAATTTCCTGGTGCTTTATTTCAAAGGTTTACCATTCTCAAAGACACAATTCCTGCTGGGGAACAAAATGGAGATGACGCAGGGAAAGGTTTTGCTTCGATGATTGGAACCAATGCATAAGCAATTACCAAGGGTTTTTCTTCAGCTAGTTTCTAATCAAAGATTTAGACAAAGTCTGAGTTATTCAGTCTGGCTACTTGTCATGCAAGGACAATATATCCAGCTGCCTCTCCCACTTTGGGAGTATGCAAATGGTGCAGATATTTAGCTGCTTTTTAAAAAATCATTTTCAATTGATATCCTCCAGGAAATTACAAAGACTTGGACAAAGAAAATGTTATGCTGCAGAAAGATGTGAAAAGTTTATCAATACAACTTTAAAGAAGTTAGAAATGATGTATTGCATCCCCTACATCTAGACATACTTCTGTCAAGAAAAACACTTAGCATTTAAAAGGGTATCTTTTTACCCAAACGTTTCTTTTTTGTTTTGCATAGAGTAGGGAAAGGCTTAAATCCCAGTCAGATTTTTATTGCCATCTGTGCTCCTGCCGAGGAAGCTTCACCCTGTCTGTTCTGGACAGAATGTGATAGTAAATCCAAAATTTACCACTCTAAAATCTTCCAATGGGGACACATGTTACAGTAATAAGTATCAAAGAGGGGATTTTCCCCTTACTCAATATTTAAAACCTTCCAACTGCACCAAAAATGTATTTCAGCTCTTGATGTTCCTTTTCACTGCAGCCAAACTGACTCTGGGGAAGGCTTAGTGGTCCTTTATACCAACATCCACCCAAGTCAAAAATTAGATGATGTGATATGTGATATGTCCAATGCAAGACTTGCTGCCATCTTTCGCAATAAGTCCTCATGCACACTGAATGTTATAAAAAGGCCAGTAGCATTAGCTGTAGAAAGATGTAGCCATAGAATGAGTTTTTCAGAGTTTGTGCAGTAGTATTTTTCAGCATTTTTTTTAGCTGTAGCGTTTTTTAGCTTTTTTAACAAAATTATATTCCCACAAAAGCTTATGTCTCAAAAACTCTGATAAACACTGAATAGCTGCCTTTTTCCGTTTTTTTTTTTTTTTTTGGTTTTGTTTTTACAGCTAAAAAACTCCTCTTAAAGCCCACTATTTCTGGGGGGGGGGGGGTTCCAGCCAGAAAACGCCCCTGCCAAAAACTGCTGATAACAGTCTATGTGTGCATGGACACATAGGATAACCTGCTGGGGAGTTTGTTGGCTGCATAAAAAAACTTCTGAAGCTAAAAACAGCAGCTGTAAAAACGTCCAGTATGCATGAGGCCTAAATCCCATAAATTTGAGAAAATCTGGTCTCCTTGGATCAAATCATATCTTCCAAAAAACTTTGAAAGGTCTTTGCAACACATATAAAACAAAAGATTGCTTATATTAGCATCCACATGCAAATTCCTCACGTGTATTTTCCTCCCCAGACCTTCTTTCATTTATATACTCTTCCCTGTTCTTCTCTTTCCTTTTCCATCTCTTTAATTGATCTCACATCAACATTTATACATTTATCTATGCTAAAATAGTGCTACAATATGTATAACTCTATTATTCATATTCACTTTTAAAACTTTATTGACATTTATTCTATAATTGACTTATGATTGATAACAGGATAAGCATATAATATATATTCATAGCTATTATTGTATAAATGTCCCTATATACATCTTTTTTTTTTCTGTATTATTGTTTTATATTTTATTAAAAAAATGTATTAAACCAAAAACAAAACAAAAACAATAGTGCTAGCTTTTGCTTGCTGTATCTATTTTGCTCCTGTAGCAAAGTTCATCTTACGCAGAAATAAATGATAATGCATGCAAAACGCATAAAACATTATTGCAACTACACTGCAAAAAAAAAAAAAAAAAAACACAGGAATATAGCTTGTGTGGGTCTGGGATGTAATATGTAGTATAATGGTTTGCCTATACACACTTTTGCTGTTTCTGGTGGTATACCACCTGACGCAGTACAAGGAAACAACTGGACACTGATACAATGTCAGTACAGTAGACAGTGCAAGCTATCCCACCACAAGTACTGTGATATCAGTTTTAAGCGTAACTTCTCCTGTCTCCACATACCTAACCAATCTGACTGAAAAGAAGCTCATTACCACCTGTCCTTCTATTTCTATGCAGGTTGTTAAAGCATCCAGTGCTCTCTATTATGCTTAATGAGAAATGTTCACATTTTGCTGGTAGCCATGTTGTCTGATAATTGTATTAATTGCATATCAACAACAAAATTCAAAGTAAAGGGGAAAAATGCAGCGCTAAAATAAACAAATAAAGCCCACAAATGTTGAACCATCCATATGGATAAGTCACAAAATAAATTAGATAGGATAGCCTTCACCAACACTCGATCACACTGCTCCTTACCAGAGAATGTAGACCCTCGCTACAGAGATTTACATCGGTATGATGAACACAGAAACACAATATCCCAATGGAAATTAGTTGCAGGCTTCATATGGAAGTAATCAGTATTCAGCCATATCCTAATTTCTCTCAATGGTCACAGGCAGCCACATCAGCATTCACCGAGTATATGTAGAAAGATGATAGAAACCTCTCATAGTGTAATTATGCACAAATTTATTGGAATAAAAAGTAGCCACTCACATTACAAATTGGTGATCACAGGGTGTGTTGCTAGATGCGGCGTTTGAAGTACAGGGGAAAGCCACCAGAGCCCAGGGAGTATCTACAGTTACAAGCCTCCCAGGCTCTCCTCCCAAAGAGGATCAATGCCTTCTCTTCTGAAAGAAAGTCAATAGGCAGATTGTCGTTCTGCCTGTGTCCTATGTAATCAGCTGGTGCCAGTGGACATCAAGTCCATGGTACCCGTCGCTGGGCTCACGTTGTGTAGAAGTGGAAGCGGGTCGCAGACCCAGAAGTGTCAGATCACATACAAGGTACGTGATGTGGCATAGAGCGGCCACCCTGCCGCGGTAAATGTACAGTGGGCTGTCCGCAAGTGGATAAGGTACAACCATAAGACTGCCAAGGGTATTTTCTTAACATGACAGGCCATGTCATTGAAGCCTTTCCACAATTGAGAAAAGTATCCTACAGGGCATTCTCTTTACATTGCAGTCTATCCAGAGCTTTCTCTTCACATGACAATCTATCCCAAGCTAGACTTTTTTCATGGCAGAAAACATTTGGGAGAGTCTTAGAGAAAGCAGGCTCTCTCAGTGCTCTCTCCCCATTCTGGAGATGATCTCTAAACAGTCTCTCCACTAAGCATGTTCTCTCAGAACAACCTTTCTACAAAGCAGGCTCACTCATGGAAGTTCGTCTTGGAGTTTCTCCCCACGGTAGGCTCTTTCAAGGGAGTCTCTCTCCAGAACAGTCTCTCTTTATGACAGTGCAACTGTGGTATGCAAGTACATTGACAACATCATGTAGACTCAGAAGCTCAGGCATTATTTTACATGCTTTTTCAATACATCTATAATTTGAATTCAATGCACAATGCATTAAAACAAAAAAATAAAACCTTCTGTGTATAGTGGGATGCCTCAACATTTTATGGGATACACACTTTAATCCTGGCCAAGTGAATCAATGAAAAAATCAGAAATGAAAATATTTATTAGGTTACTGTATGCAAATATTACTCTTTATTTTAACATATGGGCCAAAAATGATTGAAAAACAGCACCCAGAAACACAATTCCCGCTGTGAAAAGTTGAAAACAGGTGACAACATTTCCAGCCAAAACATTCCAGCTACTCAATCATTGATACTGGTATCTCAGGTGCTAATGCTAAATATTGCACACTGCTATATAATCCCCATATCCCTATGGGGTAAAGTACAAAAAGGACAGGATGCTAGTTCAGGATAGTGACCAGCTTATGAAGATGATCCCTGTTATTGATACTATGGCTACCAAGAAGAGGTTAATACATGTGGCTGAGCTGATAATGGTGTCTCACATTGCAATCATTACAGTCCATGCTGTGAAATCCATATATATTGCACAATCTGTAAACAAGCCTAATAAATGCACACAAATACCCAAGCATGCAACAACATTGACATACATAGACCCATAGGCAGCTTCAGTGTGTAGTATTTAGTATAAGCACCTTAGGCGCCAGTAACATGGATTGAGCAATTAATGTGTGCTGGAAAGTGTGGCTAATGGTTTGCCTACAATGTGGTCATCTGTTTTCTGTTTTGACAGTGGAAATGGTGTTTTGGGGGGCTGTTTCCAGTTGATTTTTGTCCGTATGTTGAAATAATGAATATTATTTGCATACAGTATCCTAACAGACCTTTTCATTTCTGATTTGTTTTCACTATGTATTTGAACCCTGGCAGCTCTGGTTCCCATGGGTACATGTGAACTTAACATTTTCAGCTGTCGCTAACTTTGGAAAGGTTGTGTAGCAAGATACATTTTAAGAACATTTATGATTTCACAGCCTGCACAGGCACAAAGAAACGAGACAAGCAATGAGTGCTATTCACAAATGTTGCTTTTTACCTGTCATGTCTCACAGTATTACATTTGCCAAAAATAGTAGGTCACATTTTAAGGTTAGTTAGTAAGAAGTAATCTTGCCAATCAGATCAGTGGAAATGTAAAAACTCAAGAGTACCCAGCTTACACTTTTTAAAGCACTCCCTGCAAAGACAAACTGCTCTGCTAAAGTACAACACTATAATGATAGCCAGAGAAAAAAATCTTGGCGGGAAGAATACCCACTCATCATCTACTTTTAATGACAGTTTGAGACGCCGTGGGGGTGACCATTATGTGCAATGATTGCTTTCAAGTCCCTGGAGTCCATAGTGGAAAACCACAGGTTGTCTTTCTATGTAATATGGCATATTAGCCTCTCTACAGGTGATTTCACACGTTTCCATGTATACTGGTCTATTACATTAAGGTTTATAACAGTAGGAAATGAATCAATCTGTACAATGTTTACACATGTCATTCTTTGCCTATCTGTTGGTTTATTTTTAATTTTTTTTTCCAATAAAAGGCTTTTATTGAGAATTAAATACAAAGATAAGATTAACAATGTGAACAATACATATGAAATGCGCACATTTGCAATTAACAAATATGAACAGGCAATCCAATCAACAGATTGTATCAATTTTGTAGACATATCAAACATATCTGTCCAGCATGTAATAGGACAATCAAGTAAATTCCAGCATAATACTTGGTTTAATGAAAAGTCCTAGATGTATTAGTTTAAATCAGTTACTTATTCCTTAACAAAGAACTCTAGCCTAATTAAGAAGAGTGCTTATGTTTTATAACATTAAGGTGATAAGATTCCTAAATATGACCTATGAACCCCCTTGAGATGTGAGAGGAGCTAATATAGGATTCTCATAACTTCCCTTAGAAGCCCCTCTAATCCCTTTCTGCATAAAATTGTCTGCTTGATTTACCCATAATGGTCTAATATTAAGTAGAGAGGGCAAAACATATTCAAAAAAGTAAACACAACTAATAAATACTGTATTCTTTAATATGCCACACGCACCACCGTTGCCCTAAGTATGCTTTGTCGCATTAAACAAGATAAACACCAGATAGAAAACGTCACATGTTAGGTTAAGAAATACAGTGATAGATTTGAAAGTAGAACTAAACCCTAATTGGATGACATTTAGTTTGACAAAGCAATATCACAAATTAATGGCATTTTTTTCTACAAAATACCGTTGTCACTTTTTTTTCCTTTTTTATATATGAGTGCTGATCATGTTCTCTGGCTTTCCTCAGCCAGTTTTAGACGTTAGTCTCACAAATAAGTAATCTGTCAGAGCTACGTATGAAGCCAATAAGCTGTTTGTTCAAATCATCAGCAGTGAGATGACTTAGAAATCAAAGAGCCGTGGTGCATTTTACACCACTGTGCCTATGAATAAGGCATTGCTCTGGACCAGCATCCTGATAGCACCAACGGAGGACAACGCCTGCGCAATGTGTGCTTGTACGGCCCCTTGTAGTTACGTGTATAAAAGGGTATCAGTGCAAGAGTACATTTAGGAGACAGTTGTAAGCCCATAACAAGAACCAAGACCTTCATGGCAGGATCACCAGGTATTATTTTAATGTAAGCTGCAGATTTAAAAAATATTGGAAACATCTACATTTCCATGTAAATGTTGTATAAGATTTGTTACTTTAAAGCATATGTAAACCTAATCACTAAAGTCTCAAATGCAGTCATCTTATATAAAAATACACTTTAATACATTTTAATACTTTTAAATCGGTATCTGTACTTAAAATAAATAGGTAGTAAAATATTTTTATAGGTAAAGTTGATCAAGGGAATATCCAATTGCCTCTTGCGGGATCAGGAAGGAATTATTTTCCCCTGCTGTAGCAAATTGGATCGTGCTTTGCTGGGGTTTTTTCGCCTTCTTCTGGATCAACTGTGGGTATAGGATTGTGTATATGGGATTATATGGTTGGGTTTTTCAATACTGTTTCTTTTTTTTTTTGTTTGTTTTTTGGTTGAACCAGACTTTTTTCAACCTGACTAACTATGTAACTATGTAACTATGTAAATCTGGAGCTTTCACTAAAATAATACTTGGCAATCCTATCATAAAGGTGCTTGTTCAGACACCTCCAATATATAGTGACAATACTCTGCCTGTCTCCCATTAAAGACTACAAGTTACCGTTTCAACACACATTGCGCAGGTATAGTCCAAACCCACCCTGAGAGATGTCATGCAACCACCGCTGGATCCAATGCATGTAGTCAGGAAGTGGCTGCAGAAGATCAGCAGCACTAAGATGCATGAAAGGATGAAAAAAGGTGAAAACAAGTTTTCTTTTTATTTTTTAATTTATTTACAATACACAGCACTGTAAACTAAATGACATTCAGCTAGGGTATACATTGAAAGGGAGATGGTAACAGTTATGAATCTAATTTATTTATTTTTTTTGCAATAGAATGTTTTAAACAGTTTTTTTTTTTTGTCTCCTTATAGGCGTATAATTACATAATACAGGGAGCACCATTAAAAGTGTTTCCATAGAGCAGAGTAGAAGATGTTTGCCCTGAGGTTACCTTACTTTAATTACAAGTATGTATGACCAGAGTTGTATAAAGTACTCGAAACCCATACTTGAGTAAACGTACAAGTGCTCGATCAAAAAGTGACTTGAGTAGAAGTGGAAGTGCTTGATCAAAAAGTGACTTGAGTAGAAGTACTAAAGTATTCAACATTTTTTGTACTTAAGTATTGCAAGTAGTTTTTTTAAAAATTTTGCTACTCAAGTACTGAAAGTAAAAGTACCAGTAGTTTTGAAAAAAAAATTGCTACTGAAGTACTGAAAGTAAAAGTATAAGTACTGTGTTATGTAGTTATTAAAGAAAGAAGTCAAAAGTTTGAATATCATATTGTTTTTTATTATTTCAAATGTAGCTTTTATTTATACATACAGTAGCATTTATTTTCGTATGCGCTGATAATACACGTTTTGAGCTTCATGAAACCTGCCATCTACTGTTCTGGCAGTGGTAATTTTTATAATTGTAACGAGTAACTATGCAGCACAAAAAAAAAATATTGTAGTAGAAGTATTGAAATCATTGAAAAAATGTAGTGAAGTAAAAGTGGAAGTAGGAGAAAAAAATTCTACTCTAGGAAAGTACAGATACCGCCTTTCGGTACTTAAGTACAGTAGTGAAGTAGTTCTACTTAGTTACTATACATCTCTGTGTATGACCCATCAAACAAAGTAAAGAGAAAGGGAGGTGGAAGAGGGATTTAAAAAATGTATGGATGTATGTAATTTGATCTGCTTTATGCAATTTGACTATAAGCTATTGAGCTCTGTTAACAGGCTTTTTCATACTAGAGAGAATGCTATCCTGGATCTATTGATCACTAATGACCCAGACATAATCTCGGAGGTAGGAGTCCAGGACAACCTGGGCTCTAGCGATCACAGGATGATCACATTTAGTATAAATAACAATATAAAAAGGCAAGTGGGGAACATAAGAACCCTAAACTTCAGAAGGGCAGACTTTCCAAAATTGTACTCATTGATGGAAAGGGTAAACTGGGACCAAACCCTGGGATCACTGACCACAGAGGAAAAATGGGAATGCTTTAGAACAATATTAAGCAAAGGCATCTTGCAGTGCATTCCTATGGGGAATAAATTTAGAAGAGACAAAGCCAAACCTGGCTGGCTAAACCGTAGCGTTAAAAAACTTATTAGGGGAAAAAAATTGGCCTTCAAGAAATATAAATCAGAGGGCACAGTATCGGCCTTCCAGCAATACAAGGAGGAAAATAAGAAGTGTAAACACGAAATCAAGATGGCTAAAATCAACTTTGAGAGACAAATAGCGGAGGATAGTAAAAAAAACCCAAAGAAATTCTTTAAATATATCAACAGCAAAAAAACTAGGGCAGAGCATATTGCACACATAATTAACGATGATGGGAGGATGGTTACAGAGGACACTGAAAAAGCAACCGTGCTGAATTCTTTTTTCTCGTCAGTCTTTACGCAGGAAAAGGAAGGGTACACTGACCATGACTGTATGGTTAGTAGTAATACACAGGACTTGCCACTATGGCTAACAGAGGGGGAAATCAGGGAAAGACTGGATAAACTTAACACAAACAAATCACCAGGCCCGGATGGCGTACATCCGAGAGTGCTCAAGGAACTCAGTATGGTTATATCTAGACCACTGTTCCTGATCTTTGCTGACAGTATTAGGACAGGAGATGTACCAGGGGATTGGAGGAAGGCTAACGTGATTCCGATATTCAAAAAGGGCCAGAGACATATCCCGGGAAATTATAGGCCTGTCAGTCTGACATCAATAATATGTAAACTTTTGGAGGGGATGATAAGGGACTATATCGTAGAGTATGCTAAAGACAACAAAATCATCAGTAGTAACCAGCACGGGTTTACAAATGGGCGTTCTTGTCAAACCAATCTCTTAGCATTCTACGAGGAAGTGAGCTGTGAGCTAGATAGGGGGAGACCAGTGGATGTGGTGTACTTGGATTTCGCTAAGGCGTTTGATACAGTTCCCCACAAGCGCTTAATTTATAAAATAAGGTCTGCAGGTATCGACAGCAGGGTTTGCTCTTGGATACGGAATTGGCTAAAAGGCCGTGTCCAAAGGGTAGTAATAAACAGCGCATACTCAGACTGGTCTGAGGTAGTAAGCGGGGTGCCCCAGGGCTCAGTCCTGGGACCAACCTTGTTCAATTTATTCATAAACAGCATTGAGGAAGGGATCAGTAGTTCGTTATCAGTTTTTGCAGATGACACAAAATTGGCCAGGGCAATAACTGCACAGCTTGAAGCAGATATCCTACAGAATGACCTGGACAAAATTACGGAGTGGGCAACGACATGGCAAATGAGGTTTAATGTGGAGAAGTGTAAGGTTTTGCACTTGGGGACCAAAAACATAAAAACACAATACACGTTAGGAGGGGAACCCTTGGGGGAATCAAAAATGGAGAAAGATTTGGGAGTCTTAGTTGATGATAGATTAGGCAACAGCATGCAATGCCAAGCGGCAGCTTCCAAAGCCAACAGAATATTAGCATGCATAAAGAAAGGGATGTATTCCAGAGATAAGACTATAATCCTTCCACTTTATAAAACTCTGGTCCGACCGCATCTGGAGTATTCTGTCCAGTTCTGGTCGCCAGTCCTCAGGAGGGATGTGTTGGAGCTGGAGAAAGTCCAGAGAAGGGCAACTAAACTGATTAGGGGGTTGGAGGACCTTACCTATGAAGAGCGGCTGCAATCGCTCGATTTATTTTCCCTGGAGAAAAGACGTCTGAGAGGGGACATGATAGCAATTTATAAATATCTTAATGGGGATCTCAGCTTAGAAGAAAAGCTGTTCATTCGAAGGAATTGCATGAGGACTCGAGGACATACAATGCGATTAGAGGAGAAGCGTTTTAACCTCAGGCAACGTGGGGGGTTCTTTACTGTTAGGGCTACAAGATTGTGGAATTGTCTACCACAAGAGGTGGTTTCTGCGGGTAGTATGGTGACTTTCAAAAGACTCTTAGACTTACATCTCAAGGATCAGGAGATTGAGGGCTATGTTAGATGATTACAGTCACACACACCTACACAGGTTGAACTGGATGGACTATTGTCTTTATTCAACCTCGCCTACTATGTAACTATGTAACAGCTAAAATTATGTGTTGCTGTCCGGAAATAGGTAAATATGAAAACATAATTTAAATTTTTGTATTCAGTCCTGAATGAATAACTCAATAAATAACAAATATAAAACAAAATAACTTTCACTTTAATAAAATGAATAAAATAATAAATAAATATTTTTTTAAATAAAATAAAAAGACATTTTCACATGGCAGTGACAAATAAACCCTTGCAGAAAATGTAATTCCTTGAAAGTCACAAAGAAAATTTTCTTGATGAAAGCATGGGATTAGTATAAAAGCCTAAAAGTACAACAAAGAACTACATTAAAACAGATTTGCTTTAAAAATAAAGAATATGTTGCTCATTTATCAGAAAATCCTAAAATTTGCATGAATAATGTGAACAGCCGAAAAAGTTTTTTTTTAATTTCACTTTGAAGCACAGAGTGTGATTGGGCAGTAAAAAAAAAAAAAGCTTTGTACTTTTTAAAGTAGAGCTGGAATGGCTTAACTATGGGAACTATACTGTAACACTGTGTGATGAGAAAAGCTTTAGGACACTAGATATACAAAAGAATCACAACTAAAAACTGATTCCATTTCTTCACAATCTGTAATGAAGTCGCTGTCATGGGTTGTATTTTTTCCGCTTTGTACATGTTACATAGAAATGTCTAAAAAAAAATGGGATGATAAGGTTTTTACATTTCTGCTCTTTCAAAGGCAATTGAACAAAAGCATGGAGTCCTATCTCCAATATTCATGCTGGGATTAGACAAAAGCTGGCTGAGGCCATTAGAAGAAATGCCAGCCATTGACTACTTGAATATTTTCAGTGCTAAGAAAATGACAGACTTGTTCAGAGATATGTATTCAATAGTTATTATTCCTATAATATGCTCCCTTTATGCTGTAGCTGTGGCCCCAAAGTGCTGCAAGGTCTACAAAACTTATACAGAGTTGGGTTTATTCATTAAAATAATGCAGGGAGCTAAGTATAAAATGTACTAATAATAGCAGCCAAACAAAATAGGATTAATTTACTAAAAGTGATAGGCTGTTTACTGTGCAAGGAAAGTTACATGCTGTACGGGAATTTACCCAGAGATTAGTAAATGTGGTGAAACTTCACTTTGCAAAGCTGTGATGGACTTTTTCTGTGGACAGCTTCCAGGTTGTAGTCCCCCACGTTTATGTGGACTGGCAACAGCCGACAACTGGCAGAAATTAAAGCGGAGTTCCACCCAAAAGTGGAACTTCCACTTTAGGTAGTGCTAACCCCCTGACATGCCACGATTGACATGTCATTTTTGGGGGGGGCGGGTGCCTAGTTTTGACAGGTACCCGCTCCCACTTCCGCTCGGAGCGCCGCAGGGCCCTGAGCGGAAGTTCTCCTCTCCCCCTCCCTCCCTGCAATCTTCTGGGACATGTCAGAGGTCCCAGAAGATTGCCGGCCAATCACGACGTGCAACGCAACGTGCGCATGCGCAGTGCGTACCCGGCTGTGAAGCCGCAAACTGTCACAGCCGGGTGCCCACACCAGTGATGCCGGCGCCGGAGAGCAGAGAGGGAGAAGAGCGAGGCTTCGGGCGGCCGCATCGCTGGACCATTGGACAGGTGAGTGTGTTAGGCTGGAACTCCGCTTTAAGGTTCAGAATGAAAATGCATGGCGAGTTAAAATACTGGCCATGCATGTATGGGGTCATGGCAGGACAACAATAAGAGTAGTAGGTGATTGGCCAATTAAGCGGGTAATGCTGATAGGTCAATTAAATAAATTTAGAGGATTGGACAGTTAGTTAAAAGGACAAAAGGACTGGCTAATAATTCAAAATTTGAAACCTTGAATCCTAACAGTTCCCTATAAAAATAGGGCAAATCCGTTGGTAGCATCAGTCAGCGGGAGCAGACCAAGAATTTGTCCCACCCTCCCAGCCCCTATGTCGATTTTTTTTGTCTCTTTCTGTTGTATTTTGACATTTTGGTACTTTATTGCTGGGGTTGTTTCTTGTGTTTATTTTATTAAACAGTAATGGGTAACTTGGGCTTTAGGGATAAGTTACGTATTGGAGTATAAGTATGTGTTGATAGTTCGAGCTCTAGGGCTGAACTATGTTTAAAATTTTGTGTAAAAATGTAAATAAAAGGCCTCGGCCATTTGTTACCACAATGCAAGTCTGTGAGTCATAGTAATTTATTTCAATTTAGAGTAATAAGTTTAATTGTTGTTGTTCCTCCTATGGCACCATTTTTTTTCTGTTGCCCACCCCATCATTTTTTTAATTGTATCAAACCTTTTTTTGCTATAGTTTAAATAGAGTTGTGGTGTCCTAATAAGATAATGACCACAAACATACCTCCAGGTTGTGTCAGAACTACCTTAGGCCTCAAGCGTACTGCTGCTCCTAAACTCAAGTATAGAATCTTCTGACTTTTTTTTACCAAAGCCGCTGAACTCAACACTGTAAAAGCCGTTTGGTGTAAAGGAAAATAGGCTGTGCACTTGGCAAAGTGCAGTTGCTCCAGAGCTTAGTAAATGAGCTAAAGCTTCACTTTGCAAAGAATACCCAATCACATGCAAGGAAAATAAAAAAAAATGCATTTTTGTTTGCACATGATTGGATGATGCAAGTCAGCAGAGCTTCTGCTCATTTACTAAGCTCTAAAGCGACTGCACTTGCAGAGTGCAACTGCACTTTTCAAAGTGCACAATCTATTTGCCTTTAGTAAATCAACCCTTATGTGTCTAGGCACACATAGGCTTTTACTAGAGTTTAGGAGAAGCAGAGTTTAGAGGCAGTCAAAGCTCCTCTCCTGAATGCAGAAGAACAGCATCCAGGAGAGGAGCTTTGGGGCATAAAAAATGTCAAATACGCTTAAACACGCATAAACCTGTGCAAAAGTGCCTAATCTCACCTAAACACAAGGCGCGTTTATCGCTTCAGCATTTATTCATTTTATTGGCCAGAATAAATTAAAATTCTGGCCAATTAAATAAACTCCCAAATGCTGCTAAAGGCCCCTTTCAAACAGGCTTTCCCGATTAGGTCCACCTGTCAGTTTTTCAGGCAGACCTGATCGGATGTTCCATTTACCTTTATGGAGCAGCGGATGTCAGCGGTGACCTGTCCGCTGACACCCACTGTTATTCCATCTGATCCTGTCCGTGAAATCCAGATGGATGGTAACCCTATTTTCCATCCGTCTAGAGGATCGGATGGGATCGGATAACAACAGACAGGCGGTCCTTTTTCATCTGATCCCCCGTAGAGGAGAACTGGGCTCTGACAGGTCCATCTCAGCACAGTGAGCAGAGACAGACCTGTCATCCGCCTGCTCGGCGGGGATCAGTGGATCGATCCCTGCTGAGCGAAACTGAGTCCCCTGGGTGGAAAGCCCGTGTGAAAGGACCCAAATTCACCTAAATTGGATTTAAAAAAATGCAGCTTATAAGAGTTTTAATGCTGATTTTGTCCTGTCAGGAGAAACAGCATTTACAATAAACCAGTGTATATGAGGCCTTATAAGAAAAGAACAAGACAGTATGCTTCAAGTAATGGAATCGCCAGCATAGACTCCAGACTTAAACCCCATTGAGCTGGTTTGGACTGAACTAGACAGAAGGGTGAAAGCAAAGCAATGTACAAGTGCAACACATTTGTGGGAACTTCTGCAACAGTGTTGGGAGAAACTTTCCAAACAACATTTGATTTCCATTGTAGAAAGAATGCCATGTGTGTGGTTGGCTGTTTTACTTACAAAAGGTGACTACTTTGAAGAGTCAAAAATTTAGATTATATTTTGTTAAAGAAAATAATTATTTGATTTCTTTGTTATGTCCAATTGTTTATTTGTTTTATGCATTGAGACATTGACTGTAAATTTCAATAAAAAAAGAAGAAATGGGGATGTTCTAAAACTTTTAACCAATAGTGTGTATTGTACTTTTTTAAAGGGATACTAAAAGGTTACATAAGAATATTTTTTTAAAAATAAATTTCATCTGCTAAGATCTGCTAAGATGAATATCTACCAGACATGCTGTATCTTGTTGTTTTGATGATCTTCTTTCATGCTGCTTCAATTGGTTCCCCCTCTACTGACTAATATCAGGGTGTCTCCTTTCACCTAAAGGGTTCTATGGAGACACCCCTGGATGTGTGCTCCTAGCCAGGGCTAGAGCTGAAAGGACATACGTCTATTTAAACACACAGCCCATGCAAGCCATCCTCCTCCTCCAAGCTGACTGTCTACTGGAGCCTGGCCTGTTCCCTTTCACTTAGGTAAGTAAGCACTTACACCCAGATGAAAGTGGGAGAGGCTGCACTGAGAGACCCAGAGTTGGTGGTGATAATTAGAGAGAAGATAAATGTCTGTGCACACTCTTTTGCATTAAAGGTACTTGCAGTGCCTTGCGAAAGTATTCAGGCCCCCTTGAACTTTTCGACCTTTTGCCACATTTCAGGCTTCAAACATAAAGATATAAAACTGTAATTTTTTGTGAAGAATCAACAACAAGTGGGACACAATCATGAAGTGGAACGAAATGTATTGGATATTTCAAACTTTTTTAACAAAAAAAAACCTGAAAAATTGGGCGTGCAAAATTATTCAGCCCCCTGAAGTTAATACTTTGTAGCGCCACCTTTTGCTGCGATTACAGCTGTAAGTCGCTTGGGGTATGTCTCTATCAGTTTTGCACATCGAGAGACTGAAATTTTTGCCCATTCCTCCTTGCAAAAGAGCTCGAGCTCAGTGAGGTTGGATGGAGAGCGTTTGTGAACAGCAGTTTTCAATTTTTTTCCACAGATTCTCGATTGGATTCAGGTCTGGACTTTGACTTGGCCATTCTAATACATGGATATGTTTATTTGTGAACCATTCCTTTGTAGATTTTGCTTTATGTTTTGGATCATTATCTTGTTGGAAGACAAATCTCCGTCCCAGTCTCAGGTCTTTTGCAGACTACATCAGGTTTTCTTCTAGAATGGTCCTGTATTTGGCTCCATCCATCTTCCCATCAATTTTAACCATCTTCCCTATCCCTGCTGAAGAAAAGCAGGCCCAAACACTGATGCTGCCACCACCATGTTTGACAGTGGGGATGGTGTGTTCAGGGTGATGAGCTGTGTTGCTTTTACGCCAAACATAACGTTTTGCATTGTTGCCAAAAAGTTCGATTTTGGTTTCATCTGACCAGAGCACCTTCTTCCACATGTTTGGTGTGTCTCCCAGGTGGCTGGTGGCAAACTTTAAACAACACTTTTTATAGATATCTTTAAGAAATGGCTTTCTTCTTGCCACTCATCCATAAAGGCCAGATTTGTGCAGTATACGACTGATTGTTGTCCCATGGACAGAGTCTCCCACCTCAGCTGTAGATCTCTGCAGTTCATCCAGAGTGATCATGGGCCTCTTGGCTGCATCTCTGATCATTCTTCTCCTTGTATGAGCTGAAAGTTTAGAGGGATGGCCAGGTCTTCGTAGATTTGCAGTGGTCTGATACTCCTTCCATTTCAATATTATCGCTTGCACAGTGCTCCTTGGGATGTTTAAAGCTTGGGAAATCTTTTTGGATCCAAATCCGGCTTTAAACTTCTCCACAACAGTATCTCGGACCTGCCTGGTTTGTTCCTTGTTCTTCATGATGTTCTGCGCTTTAAACGGACCTCTGAGACTATCACAGTGCAGGTGCATTTATACGGAGAATTGATTACACACAGGTGGATTCTATTTATCATCATTAGTCATTTAGGTCAACATTGGATCATTCAGAGATCCTCACTGAACTTCTGGAGAGAGTTTGGTGCACTGAAAGTAAAGGGGCTGAATAATTTTGCACGCCCAATTTTTCAGTTTTTTATTTGTTAACAAAGTTTGAAATATCCAATAAATTCCGTTCCACTTCATGATTGTGTCCCACTTGTTGTTGATTCTTCACAAAAAATTACAGTTTTATATCTTTATGTTTGAAGCCTGAAATGTGGCAAAAGGTTGCAAAGTTCAAGGGGGCCGAATACTTTCGCAAGGCACTGTACCTGTCTATCCGCCCCTGTGCAGTTGTGCACACACAGCTCAGGGTAAGAATTTCAGCAAGGCAGAGACCACTGCATTCCCACCCACGCACGCGAGTCATGTCAATGGGAATGGCCGGAGATCGATACCCAAGAAACTGCTGGGCTAAAGATGACAGCAGGGGGCTCTGGGACATCACATTGCTGGACAGAAGGCAAGGATAGTTTTGCTTTAAGGGCTGGTTCATACAATTTCTGTGATCCTGATGCATTTTTGCATATGCGTTTACACATGTTTTTGATGCATTTTAATGTTTTTTTCCCTCTAATTTTATTTTGACACTTGAAAAACTTTATCTTATTGTTTTAGGGGTTGTGCAACAAAGGGCTCCTATCTCCATATTTTTTGGAGCTGTGAAGTAATTTAACGAATCTGTCAGAAAATGTCTGCAATGGCCTCACAAATCACATCTAGTTCTATTACGCCTTTTTCTTCAATATATTTACTATTCACTCCAATTCCAGGAATGTCTTCCACATTCGTACAATTGATTCATACATTGTCTGTTGCCACACTATTGGCCATAGCATTTAATTGGAAGAATCCTTCTGTACCCTTCTCGCAAATTAACCACTTGCCTACTGGGCACTTTTACCCCCTTCCTGCCCAGGCCAATTTTCAGCTTTCAGCGCTCTCACACTTTGAATGACAATCGAGCGGTCATGCTACACTGTACCCATATGAAATTTTATCATTTTTTTCACACAAATAGAGCTTTTTGTCACACTAGTGCGGCTGCGGCGATCGCATGTAATGTCGGAGCGCACTGCTCCTTCATTACATGCAATCGGCTGTGCGGTGCAAGTTTAGCCATACACTTTGTATGGCTAAATTCGCACCGCACCCGCAGCAAAGACGCACAGGACCCTTTTTTGCAGCCGCATCAGGATCGGATCGCACAGTGGTTCACACTTGTGCGATCCGATCCTGTGTGAACTGTAAGATCGCACTGCGATATGCGATCAAACTGGGGGTGTCGTTAAGATTACATTGACACCCCCAGCGTATCGCATATGGCAGTGTGAACTGCCAGGGGTGCGTTTGCGATGCGGGAACAGGTTGCGAATTCGCAGCCTTCCCGCATCGCATAAGTGTGAACCGGCACTTATACAGAAAAAATGCAACAGGTTCTACTTTTGTGGCCTGCACTGGAACTGACTGCAGTGGTGTGAACTAGGGCAATTGGAATACATATAAAACACTGTGCATGCATTTTTGATGCACATTAAAAATGCACTGAACTGCATCTGGTGTGAACAAGCCCTAGTAGTAGTAAGGGATGTTTTACTACCCTACTTAGCATACATTGCTAAGCAGGGTAGTAAATTAGCAAAGCTAGCAAATCATGGTAGCAAAAGATACCCCTGAGACAGTTTCCGTGTCTCTGCTCATCATCCCCTGGGTCCAAAATGTCACTTCTGGTTAGATGTCAGTAAACAAAGCTAGTTGCCATGCAGCCACATTTTGATGCGTTTCGTCATCACGACTTCGGCCTGAGATTCGTCGTGATGATGAAACGCTTCGGGACATTGCTGCGTGGCAACTAGCTTTGTTTACTGATGTCTAACAAGAAGTGACGTTATGGACCCAAGAGATGACGATCAGAGAAACAGAAACTGTCTCAGGGGTATCTTCCTCTACCACAATTTACTAGCTTTCACTGTGGAGATTATTCTGCTCATTTTCCCTTCAGGATATGTGAGTTTAATGTATGTAGTTTATTTGAATAAAGAATTTGTTATTTTGGTATCACGCTATGGTATTTTTAAATCTTTTTCCATCGAATGATGTTCATAGAATGCTTATGAGCTGCTGACTACCCTGTTGGATATACACTCATACACAGCTCCTTATCTGGTTTGCTGCATTTGCGCATTTTGGCCAGATTTCTGGTGAGTTTAATACCTAGAGGGAGCGGTGTCACTTTCTCACGTGGTTTGATGAATGGCATTACATCCGGATTGTCATTGATTGAATATTGTTTCATTCAAACATTTATGAACTGTGCATGGACTTTGTAATTATCACTTTATTCACTTTCAATCACGGGGATTCATGCTGTGCGCCACTGGTCCCTCTCATTTATATGGGATTTAGACTCGTTTCTATATTCTGATTTATTTTTAAAGTGGCCAGCACTGTTTCATTTTTTAATCTATATTGTATATTTGGTCTATATCATGCCTTAATAAGGAGTGGTGATTGATCACTTTATTTTATTCTCCTTTCTCTATGCTGAAGTGCAGTGGTAGGTTTTATCTATAGAGGGCTTTTTGGGTGAACCTTTTGTTTTTTGAGTGCTATAGGAGGGATTGGTAAGCATCAGTGTTTTGAAAAAGTGTGAATGAGCCCTAAAGCAGATAATTTTGTCACAGGGTGACTCATTTCTTTCCATAGATCTCAATGTCTTTCTGAAGCCTTCCCTTCTTTTCCCCATGAATGTGATATCATTTATCCAGACTGAGCTGGATTTACACTTTCTGCCCCACTGGGCCAAATGTTACTTACTTTCCCACTACTATCTAGTAATTGGCTAGCCTCAGTATCACACAAACAAGATCAGACATTATAGCCAGGTATGGCACACCAGAACTGAGAATAGAGAGGCTGAAACAAAGTGTTTATCCTTTCTGCTTCAGTACACCCAGAAAATACATCTTTAAGAGATCAGCAAACCTTCTACAACAGGTATGGTCTAGGTGTATGGATCCAGAGTGGGGTAACTGTTAGTACACATTACACTTTAAACCAAATGTGTCAAACACAAGGCCCTATTTCATATGGCTCTGCACCTCTCCTGCAGCTGCTGCATCTCCCTTATCTCCCCAGTCTTAGCAGTCGGTAGCAGAGAGGAGGACACACCCCTCTGTGCAGACGCAGCACCCCCTTGTCTGCACCTTCCCCTGGTCTCAGCATTCAGAAGACTCCGGCAGCTGAATCCAGCCCTCCTCTGGTCTTCCTGCAGACCCTGCACTTTCTGCCTCCCAGCCCTCCCGCAGCTTCTTCTTGGCAGCAGCACAAGGTAAGGCGGGTGCACTGTGATGTAAGAGAGGTTGGGGGACTCATGACTTTTGATGGTGGGGGGGTACAAATAGAACTGGCCCTTTGAGGGCGACCATAGTGCTAATGCGGCCCACAATGAAATTGAGTTTGACACCCCTGCTATACATTATTTCTCCAACAACAATACCCAAACTATAAAGGTGGCAGAAACAATACAGGAGCATTTGAGATGTACTGGCAGACAGGGTAGTGTTCTGGAACCTTTTATTATACACATGTCGAGTTTACTGACAGTCAAAATGATGTGTGGGTGGCTCAGTGCTGCTCCCTAAAGTGGTTGTGAAGGCAGAAGGTTTCTTTTACCTTAATACATTCTCTGCATTAAACCCTACATGATCAGCTCCCTCACAGCCAACCCTAAATACTTACCTGAGCCTGATCTCAATCCAGCGCTGCGCCCAAGAGCAGCAGTGCTCTTCTTCTCTCCCTCTCCTCATAGGAGACTTGGCAGCAGTGGGAGCCATTTGTTCCTGCCAATCAAATACTGTGAGGAGGAAACATGGGGCAGGGCCAATCCGGGCTGTGTGTGGTGATAGTCGCACACAGCCCAGATCGGGAACCAGCTGCACTCGCAAAGGGGGAGAAGCTGAGAGCTGAAAGAAGCTGAGGTTGCCATTGGGGGACCCCAGAAGAGAAAGTTCAGGGTTGCTTTGTGCAAAACCATTGCACAGAGCAGGTAAGTACTGTATAACATCTTTATTATTAAAAAAAAAATTGAACCTTTACAATCACTTTTAATGCCACAACCTATTACATCAATGGAAATATCTATTTGCTAGTGTTAAATTTGAGGGTGGTCACAGCCGGATGATTACATTAAACAAAACTAGACACGACATACAATAATCTGGTCATATATTGTTTAACTAATGACTGCAAATAAGCATTATTACTGCACACAGATGCTTCCCCATATGTTGGAAAGTCTCTGTGACCAATTACTAATCACTCCCTCTTATCTGTTCAAAAAGAAAGAAAACTACATATGCAGTCATATATTAGTTTTTTTTCCTGCCAAAACATCATTCTCAATAAGAGGCCAGCCCCTTTGTAGGTACCCTAAAGACTGGTACACACAGGCAGTTTTTTGTTGGTCAACCCAAACTGAGGAGCTTGAAAGGAGCTTGCTGTACTAACTATGTGATAGTAGTACAGAGATCTCCCCACTTAGCTATTGTGTTCTGACAGGGGGATTGCCCCCACCAATTCAGAATACATTGATCAGTGCTTGAAGCCATTGGCTGCGAGAGCTGATCAGATGCAGATTGGCTGCTGTTTTTCCAGGATGCCTGTTGGTCAGAAGCCAGACATTGGGCTAGCTTCTGTTGGACAGGCTGCTCTACACATGGGTCAATTGTCCAACAGTTTCTATTGAACTGGCCCATACCGGCTGATGTTTGTCATGTGTGTACCAGGCTTAAAGCGGTAGTATACTCATTTTAGGTACTTTTCACAATATAAATCATATCTGCCCGTATGACATCTCTAATCTTTTCTTCTGCCTGTCACTTCTGCCGTTCTCTTCATATTTCATTTGTTCTTGTCAATGACGTCACCCGCACATTCTCAGTTTACCCTGATTTTCCGGCAAGCTAATGATGCTACCGGAATAATGCAGGGTCTATGCGGGGGCTGCGTCATTTCCTGTGCTGGACGTCAGCCCCATGCTCACACGAGACTCCAACCGTCCTCATGCAGAAAATTCTCCACTACCCCATGTGACTTGCTACTTGCCTCCTAATGGCTGTCAAAATGGTTAATGAACCCAAAACGAGGCTTGGTTTAGGCGGCTACTGCGCATGCGCGGGATTTCCGAACACTACACATAATGTGGGCGGAAATACTGCAATGCTCAGGAGACGGAAACCAAAGCAAGGATAGCGGCGCCGAACAGGAGAAAATACAGACCTGAACGGAAAAAATAACTAATGTAAGGAACATTGGTAATACCTTATTTACAGGCTATTTTATTGCAAATGACATGTTACTGGCTTACATTGGATTTAGAGATATCGAAGTGCTGAGTATACTACCGCTTTAAGGATCTTCTCTCACTTTGGCCTGCGACTTTTGATGATCTGTAAAATGCAGGCTGCGATGTTCAACCTTTGTTTCTCCAAGAGAGCTCTATGATTGAAGAAGTGAACCTGGCTTTGTTTTTAACACCTTTTATTTTCATTGTACTCCACAGGCTTCAAAACTCTAAAGCCAGTAGAGTGCAGAGAACAGTTATAAAGTGCATTGCTGTGCTTGATAAAAGTGCATTTTCTCTTTTTTAATTAAATAGCCATGTTCAAGCCATACAGATGGTTTTCAAATGAGTCTCTAATCTATTGTTGACAGATATGAAGAGTGACACAAAGAGTGCTAAAACTGGCAACAAGCAGCAAAAGAAAAAAAATCTCCAGCTTTATTAACATGTATCAACCTTCTGAGTGTGCTGAGGGTGTCTTTACAATCATTTATACACCCCATGAATTGTCATGTTCCCTGGGAATTTAAAAGTCACAGCATTGCTAAATCTATGTTTCAGTGATTAACATTAAGAAGGTATATAAATGCAAACCTTCACCTTTTTTTGCTTGATAAATCCAATTTTTCACAGCTCTTAACTGGCTCTTTAAAATAGACCAAACATGTCATGTTGTGGTGCTTTGTAGCCAGGGTTTTTTTTCTCAGAAAATAGGTGAAGGAACTTGACCATGACCCCCAAACCTCACCCCCCCCCCTGACACACACACCCTCCATACCGCATCAAATAGTGGGTGTGGTCAAATTTCACCAACAGTGACATGATCTTAAAGGGGTCCTAAATACCAGGAGTGCATTGGGTACCAAGCACAGAGTTTGGGGGTGGTTTACACATGGAGAGCAGAGTTCAGCCATCTTCCACAGCTGCTTAAACCTGTATCCCCTATCTACATCTCACTTTCTCCCCTCCTTTAAAGCTCCACCATCTTCCACATGTCTTACTGTTCCTTTATTAGGCTGGATGATCTCCGCCTCTCTCACTTGCAGGGAGATCATCTAGTAGGGCTGCCGGCATCCACAATTTGCTCCAGGCACCTGCATCTCCCTTGTCCCCATCTTACATTTAGAGGGAGCCGCTCAGGAGATCAGATCTGTGGGAACAGTTGGGAGACGAGCTGTCACTTGTAAACACAGAAGCCAGAATTCTGCATTAACAAGTGATAGTGGTGAGCAGGGAGCAGAGGGCCTGAGCCAGAGGTGGTGGAACTGAGTTCCACCAAGTTCCAGATGAAAAAAATGCCCTGTTTGTAGCTATGATAATATAATTTTAAATTCTGGTCAGTTAAGTTTAATTTCATATAGCATCTACAGCATCTTTACTCAACCAAAGTTCCTCAAAAAGGTTGCTAGGGTTTCCTTGAGCAAAAAGCAATTTCTACTTTTCAGAAAAGCTACTACTAACACCAATGATTTTTTCAGATATCTTTCACGGGGAATAAGAAAAAATCTAAGTAAATAAATCATTCCAAAAAGAAAGAACTCCACAGAAATGGTGCTCATTTCCCAAATGAAAACCGTATGTCTCTTAAATGCTGGAAACCGTGTGAAGAAAAGCCGCCACCATAAGGGGTTAATCAGCCTCTTACCAAAACTCTATGATCCTTATCACAGGGATCATAGACAGCAGAATTCAAAGTGTTGTGGATGTCATGGAGAGACCTCTCAGCTTCCCACTTATCGGTGTATCCAGCGCCCCTCTCACAGGTTAACAGGTCATGTGGAGAACAAAACACTCCTCATGGTGTAATACTGTCATACAAGTTTATTAGAGGCATAAAAAGACAAATGGTTACTTACAATTAGCCTAGAAACACAGAGCATATCTTGTTATATCCCATTCACTTAGTGCAAATTGCTTTCTAACCAAGGAAATGGCCGCCGCGTCCCCCGTCCGTAGCGGCGTGACGTGCCGCAAGCTCCTCTTTCACGGGGGCCTTCTCTACACTGACCATCATCTAAAGGAGCTTTTTCCCCACTGACCACTACTACAACTTCTACTATTACTACTACTTTTACAACTACTGGTATTTATATAGTGTCAACAGTTAGGGACCACCACTGTAATGGATAATTTTTCAATGGTATTAAACCCAAAAATTTAATATAATGCAGCTTAGCAATCCTTAGATGTGGTGGCTGCATTCATTTTCTTTTGGGATTGGGAATACTAATCCTCTTCACCAGGGCTTTTTTTCAGCTGGAACTTGGTGGAACTCAGTTCCGCCACCTCTGGCTCAAGCCCTCTGCTCCTTGCTCACCCACTATCACTTGTAAACACAGAAGTTTGGCTTCTGTGATTACAAGTGACAGCTTGTCTCCCAATTGCTCCCACAGATCTGATCTCCCGATCTGCTTCCACAGGATGTGCAGGATGGGGACAAGGTAGATTCAGGTGCCTGTGGTGCAGTGCAGATGCCAACATCCCTACTGGATGATCTCCAGAGAGAGGCGGATCCATCTACAGTGAGCAGGGAGGTACTAGAGCCAGCTGGGTGCTTCAGCTTAATACAGCAACAAAAGTAAGACATGTGAAAGATGGTGGAACTTTTAAGGTGGGGGAAAAGATGGGTCCAGGGGAGGGACCATGGGGAGGTGCATGCATAGGTCAGAGCTGAAGAGGAGTGAAAGTGAAATGTAGATAGGGGATGCAGAAGTAAGCAGATGTGGAAGAAGGCTGAACTCTGCACTCTGTATGCTGCTTGCCCCTAAACTCTGCACTATGTATGTAGCGCACCCCTGAACTCTGCACTCTGTATGCTGTGTGCCCCTGAACTCTGTACTATGTACATAGTGAATCCCTGAACTCTGTACGTAATGCACTCCAGGTATTAAATGCCCCTTTAAGACCCTCCCAATAAAATGTTATCACATCCACTTGCAAGGTGTATGTTTGGGGGGGGGGGGGTTGTGGTTAAGTTCCTGCACCTATTTTATGACAAAAAAAAGCCCTGAATTCTTCACTATTCTCCCACAAATACACAAAAAATATTTTTCATCATCTGTTCACTGTTTATCACATTTATCAGTTTTACGATAGATTGATATTTGCATGCGTTTATAATTTTTCTATTGCATTGGTTGATATTTTTATGATGAGAGTTCATGTACGTTTTACATTCATTTAATTAATGACTATATTTTTTCAGGAAATATATCTGATTGCTTTGATTGTCAATTAGATGCACCATTTTCTGTGCAGCAGTTTATATTTATTCTTTAAATATCTAAACTGACTGATTGGGGAGTGATTGGTGCAAGCCGCAGTACTCCTTAGCCCTAACACCACAGTATCTCCCAGGATCGCTACATTACTTTGCATTCATTTTCTTGTTTAGGCTTTTTCCTCTGTTTTCACCTTGTGATTTGGCCAACAGCACACTTCCTGTATTAGAGGTCCCCACTCTAGAAGGAACACAGGGTCACCATTGGACAGCAGCATTGTCAGTTTGGGGGGAGTGGAGTGCAGTGTTGCCAACCCCCCGGAGTGAAATTTACTGGCAGAACGCCAAAATTTACGGACGGCACCAATTTTTTACTGGTACTGCAAAAAATGTACATAAAATAGCCGTTTTCAGTGCTAAACCGTGCAAACATGAATAATTAAACTATAAACATGTAGATAGTGCTATTAGCAATGTGTTTAAGTTAAACAAAAGTCATAAACCATATTTCTCCATTTACATGAAGGTCAGATTAATATAACCCAGCCAGCACAGAGTTCCCCTATATATCAGTGTGGGCAGGATTTCCCTTACAGTGTAACTGACGTAAAGAGGAATGCTGTAGATCTTGATTTAAGGGGGAACTCTGATGTAAGCGGGTGCTCTGGTGACCAGAAACCACCTTATATCAGAGTCCACTGCATTCCCCTTTACATCAGAGTTTCCTTTTACATCAGGGTCTTCAGCATTGCCCTTCACATCAGAGCTCCCTTTTACATCAGGGTCCACAGAGTTCCCCCTTGCACTGTTGACTGCAGACATGGCACAGGAGGTGGTCAGAGAATGTGGTCATGGTACAGGAGGTGGTCAGAGAATGCGGTCATGGTACAGGAGGTGGTCAGAGAATGCGGTCATGGTACAGGAGGTGGTCAGAGAATGCAATCATGGTACAGGAGGTGGTCAGAGAATGCGGTCATGGTACAGGAGGTGGTCAGAGAATGCGGACATGGCACAGGAGGTGGTCAGAGACTGCGGACATGGCACAGGAGGTGGTTAGAGACTGCGGTCATGGCACAGGAGGTGGTCAGAGACTGCGGTCATGGCACAGGAGGTGGTCAGAGACTGCGGTCATGGCACAGGAGGTGGTCAGAGACTGCGGTCATGGTACAGGGGGTGGTCAGAGACTGCGGTCATGGCACAGGAGGTGGTCAGAGACTGCGGTCATAGTACAGGGGGTGGTCAGAGACTGCGGTCATGGCACAGGAGGGGGTCAGAGACTGCGGTCATGGCACAGGAGGTGGTCAGAGACTGCGGACATGGTACAGGGGGTGGTCAGAGACTGTGGTCATGGCACAGGGGGTGGTCAGAGACTGCGGTCATGGTACAGGGGGTGGTCAGAGACTGCGGTCATGGTGCAGGGGGTGGTTAGAGACTGCGGTCATGGCACAGGAGGTGGTCAGAGACTGCGGACATGGTACAGGGGGTGGTCAGAGACTGCGGTCATGGCACAGGGGGTGGTCAGAGACTGCGGTCATGGTACAGGGGGTGGTCAGAGACTGCGGTCATGGCACAGGGGGTGGTCAGAGACTGCGGTCATGGTACAGGAGGTGGTCAGAGCCTGCGTGGACAATGGAAGTGCCCTCCTCACCCCCTCACAGTAGTTTCTTCCTCTGTCCCCCTTAGCTCTCCACATCAGTGTCCTCCTCCTAAGTCCCCTTCACCTCTCCATAGCCATATCAGTGACATTACTGCAAAGTGAAGCTGTGTGACTCTGCCTGTGGAGAGGTGAAGGGGGCACAGGAGCTGGACACTGATGTCCTCTGCCCCCTGACTCATCTCTCTACTACTTCAGTGACAGTCTGCGCTGCTAGCTGAGTGTCTGAGCCTCGGTGGCTCGGAACCCCACTCACCAGACCAGTCCTCTGCTCTTCTGTGTGCTCTCTCTGCCTCTGCTGTCACAGCCTGTCTGCTCTGTCCACTCCACTCCACTCCACCATCCATCCATCCGTCCGTCCGTCGCGTCCGTCCAGCAGCATCTTCTAGTTCTTGTCCACAGCTGCAGCACAGACTCCACCCCATACTGTTATTGGCGCGGTGCCTGGCGGCCGGAAAATTTAAATGACGGCGGGGGGCGGAGGCAGGGGCGGGCGCGGGCGGGCGCAGGTGGGCCGTGGCACTCGTCTGGCGACGATCATCATCTAGTGCGAGTCTGCATCTCTCTGCGAGTGCGAGAGAGCTTGGGGATCTCCGGAACTGCGTGCCGCGCACGTGCAGTTCTGGCAGTGGCGCCGCCGCCGTAGATTTACTGCCACTTTTCTCCTGCTATGGGCATTTACGGGCAGGACAAAAGTGCCCTGTTTTTACGGGCTGTCCGTAAATCTACGGGCGGTTGGCAACACTGGTGGAGTGTAAGGCTGCATTCACACTTGAGCGTGGCGTCTTCGCGCATTTTTTACAGCGATTTTTACAGCGATTTTACTGCGATTTTCAGGCGTTTTTGGAGGCAGGCATTGACATCTATCAAAAACGATGGTAATCAGCCCAAAAAGAAGCTCATGTACTTTTTTCAGCTACAGGTGTTTTGCTTCAGGCGTTAAAACGCTCAGATGTGAACAGGGGCCATTTAAATGAATGGGGTTTTACTTGTTGGGTGTTTTGGAAGGTTTTTTTTTAGCGTTTTTGGAGCTGAAAAACGCTCAAAAACGCCCAGGTGTGAATGGAGCCTTAGATGTACTAGCAGATAAAAATATACTAACAAATTGAAGCCAGCCAACACTTTATAAATAGTAACAGCAACAGTTTTTTTGGATAAAAGTTTTACACAAATAAATAAAAGATGATAATTGTAAACATCCCAGTCAGTGGTAAATGTTTTTTTTTTTTTTTTTTTTTTATCCCTGTAACACTATATCTGCAAGAGAGCTTGTACTTTAAAAAAAAACAACTGACTTATTGGCCAGATCATCAGGTGTTTATAAGGGAAAGAAAAGTCTGCAAAAATAATCTAATGTAGCCATTACATTTAAGAATTGGTAAGCTGCAATATAATAAATGTTTGCTTTTGGGTTTAATACCAATGTGAGGAAGCAGTAACATTTTTACTGTCTGAGTTTCTTTTTGGCCAATATTATTATTTTTGTTATTGAAAATAATGTTGTGCATAGAGCAGCCCTGAGTGTCATATTCAAAAAGTATGACGCCTTCTTTATTCTTTTTATTTTTTATTTCAACAACTTACTACTCACTCTAATGTCTTGTGAGCTGTTACAGTAAATATTAGCAGACGTCTCTGCAGCCTGAAAGTTCTTTTTGTTAAAAAAGTTGAGAAAGGCTGGTCTAGTTAAGTTGGCCATACACTAGTAGATTTTCAAATGAATGTTCATGTGAACATTGGTATGGATATTCTCAGTAACATTCCATGACTTGATAAATGCCATTTGAAAGTGCTTCAAAATTATGTTTGCTTTTATCATTCAGTTTTGGAATGCTTGGAATTTCCCTTGAGAAAACCACATGCACTGTTTAAAATGTGTTCATTTAAGAAAAATTTTCCATCCTGCTCCTTTGAATTTCCTCGTCACTGTCAATTTCACCCTACTAGCGAACTGAATAGATGTTCTTAAAACAAAAAATTTAAATCAAATTAAATTCTACTGGTTTATGTCCAGCTTTCAAAGTCCTTCATGGTTTATTTTCATGTTAAACATCTAACAAATAAACAAGTATGTATGATAAAATTGTTTCATGTGTAATCAAAGTTTTCATGCTAAATTATGCTAACATGTGGGACTTTTTTTTTTTAATTATGCTAAAGCAGTTAAAAAACCTGGATGTTTCAAAAAGAAAAAAAAAAACCCAGCAAGGCATAATGTGCTAGTAATGCATGAATGATGAATATGAAGTACTCTCCTTGGATCGAAGCCCTCCAGTGCTGTAATGTCACTACTGATAGGGCTGATATGTTCCCCTGGTCTTTTTTCCGGGTTCGCGCAATCCGGCTATGTGATTGGTCAGTGCCTCGATGACACACTTTTCACAGTCCGGCAAGGTATGCTGGACCTCCAGAGATGCCACTGCCTGCATGTAGGGTAAATATCTCCTAAGACAGTTACTCAGGGAGATCATTAAATATTATTAACAGGCAAATTATTAAATAAGTGAAAGCCATTTTTTATCCACAAAGAATTCCCAAACTGTCAGAGCAAGAAAAAAAGGCAATTTTAAAGAGAAGTTCGGTAATATGAAAAACAAAAAAATCATACTCACCCAAATTGTTGCAGCACCGATCCCAGCTGCAGCTATCCCCCGCCGTCTCAAAAACTAAGAATTCAGTGATCAAACACCACTGATTGCTCAGCTCTTGGTCCTCAGCCTATAGAGAGCTGGTGGTGACAGTCAGGCACCCGCTCTCTTTTCTGCCTCTCTGGTGCTCACTGAAGCACCGGACTGTGGAGGGGGCAGGATGGCTGGCTGAGGCTCTTAGTGGCTCACTGAAAATTGGAGCCAGCTGTCAGTCCAGGCTTCTGGGTAGATCCCAACCATATGGTCAGTATCTTTTCAGAGCCTTGACTAGGTCTGTGATATTAGCCAACAGCAGGCTTTAGCCCACTGTAAGCTGAAAACGGGTCACAGGAGTGCAGAGCTAACCTCACTCCTGTGACCCACAGGGGAAGTATGGCTAAAAAAAAAACTTTGGCCATGCTTCTCCTTTAATTCTTAATAAAATCGTAAAAATCTGGTCCTTAAATCCACAGAGAAGTTTGGTAATATATTGGTGATGCCTAAAAAATACTGAATGACTGAATCCATGAGACAGCTGAATGATGGGTCTATCTGTGAGCCTTTGAAGGGTGATACTATGGTCAAATACCTAAACGTTTTACGCCCCTTTTTTTGAGAAAGTGCTGAAAATGGCTCTATATCAAAGAAAAAAGGCGAGGAAGTATTCAGGCAGTTTCCACAGAAATCAGTGTGATATTTCCTGCCCAAAATGTATAAAGGTTTTAGACATCTGAGGTGCTCTATTGTATCTCCTTGCAATTTTATCACAGAACCAATGCAATGTGTTTCTATATTTTATTTTGCGACCCTACCTAGATCAGTCACCCACACACTTAGATACAAATGATGTATTATGGAGAGTTGAGGCTTTTCACATCTTAGAGGATAATAAGCAAACAACTAGAGAAAGAGAGAACCGCTCCAGTGAGGGGATATTCCCACGAACACATCCAACACAGGTGCAGGCAAGGATCCGCAATCCAGACAACAGCAACATGTGAGTACAAAGAGCCGCACTACTGGTTGAAGACGTGCAATTGTAAAATCCAGATTTATTGAAGTCCAAAAGAAAAAAACATCCAAAGTATAACCACAACAGTCAGAGACATGTCTCTGACTGTTGTGGTTATACTTTGGATGTTTTTATCTTTTGGACTTCAATAAATCTGGATTTTACAATTGCACGTCTTCAACCAGTAGTGCGGCTCTTTGTACTCACATGTTAGAGGATAATAAGCTTTGTTGAGCTCCGTTGATGTTGTTAGTCTATATCAGTGATGGCGAACCTTGGCACCCCAGATGTTTTGGAACTACATTTCCAATGATGCTCATTCACTCTGCAGTGTAGTGGGGCATCATGGGAAATGTAGTTACAAAACATCTGGGGGAACAAGGTTCACCATCACTGGTCTATATCAACCCTTTCAACACAGAAGAACCCTTGAAATAACTTTCCATTCTCAGAAAAACCCCTGCTAAAAGTTATTGACTCATGATACATTAGTTGATGACCAATGGGAAGAATGCTCCTTACACTTTTGGTAATTGGGAAGGATACCCCCTTGCAGATAGCTAAAAGGATAAATGGTGTCAGTGGGAATTTATCTGAGAGGCAGAAATTTCTCATTGCTCAAGGAACCCCTAGCAACATCTTAAGGAACTCTAAGGTTCCATGTAATCCAGGCTGAGAAACTCTGATCTAGCGGTATCCCATATAAAGAGGGCATCAAGTGTTAATTTTGAAGTATAAATAAATCCAAAACTTTTCTTTTCAATTTGGATGGAGTAGGGAACGGTGAATGGTGAAAACATTTTTTCTATCTGTGCCACACTGAGAGTATTTCCCTTCACTTCTCTTTATGTAACAGGTAAGAGGAAATCTCTCCAAAGTACGAAAAATGTCTTCCTAGACAGTTGTCCTAAGTGTCCCCAATGGAAAATTTGTCGTCTATTTCTGTTCTGGTGGCATCTAAAAATGTTGGTTTTCTCCTGATTATTAGTCCAACTGACAATGGTCAAAATGGATAAAAATTAGAGAGTACCCCCCCCCCCTGGTGGGGACAAAGACAGCAATAGAAACAGAGGTTCTAACTACTTACCACTCTATCCAAAATGAAAGTAAAAGTTTTGAATTTACATTTTGTTGACTTTAAATTAAAAAAAAAGCATTTATCTTTTTTGAGTTTTTAGGGGAATCCCATGAATTTCTTTTTTCCTATATGGTGTGCTGGCCATTTAAAATAAAAAAGTATGGGGTCACCTGAAAAATTCAATGAAACCTGGATGCCCCCATCCTCCTCTGAACTATACCAGGCCACATGGCTGGATAGGGGTGTTTTATTAATTTTTAGGGGGATCCAAATCCATAAGCTGAAAGAACATTTCATGTCCTCACAAAAGATATGTGCTTACCATTGGAAAATTACTTTTTGTTTTGTTTTTGAATGCAACATAAATTATTACATATTACAGTAACAATTTATCTTTTTTTATGTTACAGATTTATTTCCTTTTTTCTAATAACTTTTGTTACATTCTTGTTTTAAAACTGTAAAATGCCTGATATGTGCATATTACTTTTTTGTGATTTATAACTACAACAAAACTAACAAACTTTAATCTAATTCAAATAAAACTATTATTCAAAAGAAAAAAATGCAATAAAAAAATGTATAGTAAATCTTACTTGTAAACCAGTGAAAATGCTTCAGAGCATATTGCAGGACATGGAACCAGCTTGATCAAGATGTGTCCAAAGGCTGCTGGGAAATGGGCTTTGGTTACTTTCTCAAACACAGAGCTGAAGGTGTTAACATCAGCCACCTTGTTGTTGATATCGCCTCCTCCTGTATCAAGTATACTACCGCCATGAAGGACAAGAACAAGGACATGTGTTTTACAGGTGCTTTGTGATGCCATATCCTGTGGGAAAAAAATACATATTTAAAAAGAGATATCACGCTCACAATCAGTATATCATGCTATTTTTAGCTGCTGTTCAAGCATGGAAGTAACTAAACTTCTCTGGGTTGCGATGTAAAATGTGTACCAGGGCTTTAAAGGGTCATCAAAGCAGTCATGTCTGATGGAGGTAAGAAAGCTTTAAGTGTATATAGTTTTGGCATTAAACAAGATAAATGTGACTTAATTTAGTGTTAGGACTAAACACTTTTGACTGGAGGAAGACATTTTTGAAAAGACACATGATGGAATTTTAAAGGTGCTAAGGACAAATTAGAACAGTTTTTTAAAATCAAATAATTTTTATTTTGTATATTGAAAGTATATTGAAAGTTAAAATTAGACATTTTTTTTATAAAAGACCAACATGATAAATTCATACGGTCATCATATATGTATAAGTGCCGGTTCACACTTGTGCGAGTGTACTGCAAATGCGATGCGTTACAAAAAGTCTAGATTCACATGTCTTCCCAAAATACATTGTGTTCGTGACGGTCATTCACCTCTATGCGTTGCAATTCAGATGGGAATGTAATGCGATGTAGAAAAGGGTCTTATGCGAGTTTACAGTCCTGCGTTGCAAATTTAGTCTCCATAGACATTAATGTAAATCGGTCTGGACTCACATTATCAGTTCAGATATGTGCGAATTCTTATTTTTTTATGTAGAGTTTTTCCCCTCAGCTCTACCCCTCCTTACTTCCTGTTTCCTGTCTAATGTCCATGTGCCCATCCGCAAACATCCGTGATCATGGCCCCCAGACGTCGGAACATTGGCATTGACAATGAAGAGCTAATAAGACTTGTCTGTGCCAGGCCATATATATGGGACAACACAGAAAATGGCCTCTGCCCCCACCTATAACTGGCCTTCATAGCATGGAAGGGCAACGCACATGAGAAAACAGATAAAAATTCCCACTTCAATTTGCCAACCAGTTTGCTTACCAACCAAATTAACCTGTCTAACACTTTGCGTCAAAACAGGGGTTTAGTTAGCACGTGTAAGCAGCAGGGCCACTCCACGACACCCTGTATGACCTGCAGCCCTAACTCTTGTAAATTTATGAGAGTCTTCACAGTGTAAGCACATGCAAGCTAATGGATAGATGGGGGCAGGTGAGCCTGGAGGTAGCCCAACCCTCCTAAAGGTACTTGGGGGCATAATGGATGCCCAGCCAATGGTACAACAGCAAAGGCATCCAGTATGTCCACTCACCAGTATACATTAACAACACAGAACATGGCCTCTGCCCCCACCTATAACTGGCCTTCATAGCAAAGAACACATGGAAGGGCAACGCACATGAGAAAAACAGATAAAAATTCCCAGTTCAATTTGCCAACCAGTTTGCTTACCAACCAAATTAACCTGTCTAACAGGGGTTTAGTTAGCACATATTTGCAAACGCATGTGTAAGCTGCAGGGCCACTGCATTTGCAAATGTGTGCTAACTAAACCCCTGTTTTGATGCAAACTGTTAGACAGGTTAATTTGGTTGGTAAGCAAACTGGTTGACAAATTGAACTGCAAATTTTTATCTGTTTTTCTCATGTGTGTTGCCTTCCATGTGTTCTTTGCTATGAAGGCCAGTTATAGGTGGGAGCAGAGGCCATTTTCTTTGTTATTAATGTATACTGGTGAGTGGACATACTGGATGCCTTTGCTGTTGTACCATTGGCTGGGCATCCATTATGCCCCCAAGTACCTTTAGGAGGGTTGGGCTACCTCCAGGCTCACCTGCCCCCTATCTATCCATTAGCTTGCATGTGCTTCCACTGTGAAGGCTCTCATAAATTTACAAGAGTTAACTAAACCCCTGTTTTGACGCAAACTGTTAGACAGGTTAATTTGGTTGGTAAGCAAACTGGTTGGCAAATTGAACTGGGAATTTTTATCTGTTTTTTTCTTATATATATGGGACAGCCGTATAGCAGAATATAAAAACTATGCCCTAAAGAAAAGAGGGTGGGATGAGATCTGCAAAAGTCTGTATGCAGACTGGGGTGGCTTCTTTCCTCAAGTTCGCAAACATAAAGGTAAGTAGATACGTTATATGGTACCTGTGTGTATATTCATCCCAGACCAGAAATGTAAAATGTAAATTCATCCCACTGACCACCAATGTAAGGGGCATTCTTTCCATTGACCATGTAAGGGGCAATGTAATGTTAATGCATGCTCAGTATGTAACCACAGATGTCAAAAAATACATTACGCACTGTTGAACAATTGAATTATAGTGTATTTATTTAAACAAAGTACAGAAAATAAACCATGTAGCATGGCCTGCAAAATAGTCCTCTTAATTGAATGGCATCAAGCTGCCATGACACCTGACCGGCAGGACTCATAAAGAAGTCTTTAAAATCCTCCCGGATGTTGGGCCCTCTGTAGTTGCCCCTGGTGTGGATCCACTCTGTGCCTTCCATATCATCGTTCAACGAGTCCTTGAACAGGTATCCATCTCTAGACCGAACAAAATTGAGGAGTGCACAGGCAGCTTTGATGGCAATTATGGCGTTATCCATGGTTAGAGTAATTGGGCTGTGAAGAAATCGCCACTTATTTGCCAGGATTCCAAAACTACACTCCACAACTCGGCGCGCTCTTGTGAGCCTGTAATTGAAAACTCGCTTTTCCAAAGACAGTGACCGATTTGCATATGGGCGGAGCAGGTGTTCTGAAAGCGCAAAAGCCTTATCCCCAACAAAAATAAATGGAAGACTGGGTTGAGATGTTCCAGGGAGTGGTCGTTCATGTGGGAGGTCCAGGCTTTTCTCACAAAGCATTTTTCCAAAACTGGAGTGAGAAGAAATGCTGGAGTCAAAACTGCTCCCGTACAAACCAATATCAATGTAGGTGAAGGAGTAATTTGCATCTGCCACTGCCAGAAAAACAAAGGAAAAAATATTTTTTATAATTAAAATATTTGGTCCCGCTACCAACTGGTCTCACAATCCTGATGTGCTTGACATCTATGGCACCGACACAGTTAGGGAAGTTGCAGGGCTCCCAAAACAGCTCAGCTATAGAGATCCACTTCCCTTTTGTTGATTTTCTCATCACCACATCTCTTAGGACCTCCCAGATGGCAGTGCAGGTATCACGGGAAATTGTGCTCACAGTGGATTTCCCCAATTTAAATTCATAATGCAAGCTGGCAAATGAATTTCCAGTTGCTGGGTACCTGAAATAAAAAATAGAAAATTATTATTAGTCATGCTTTTTCTCTTACAGAATTACTCATACGTACAAGGTGGCGTAACCTTAAGGACACCTTACAAAGACACCAGAGACTTGAACGTGAAGCAAGAAGTGGATCTGGTGCCCTCCCCAAAGCGCCCCTTTGCCTTCGCCAGATGCCTTGACTTTCTGAAACCAGTTCTAGAATTGGAGAAGTAAGTTATTGTCAAATTCCCTCTTTCACTAATTAACCCATCCTTCCCCCTCCCTCTTCCCCCACCCCCTCACCTTAACTTGCCCACCTATCATCTACATTGTATTTGGAGCTGATAATGAACAGTTACATGTTTTTAATTGCAGCACAGAAGCAAGTTGGGAGGAGGAAGAGGATGAGGAGGAAGAGCACGCTGCTCATGTTGAAGAAGAGGAAGGAGTTTCATTTGCATGCACAGATGTAGAGGATGTATCTCTAGAGGCACAGGGCTTGGATGAGTCCTTATCTGCACATGAACCTGAGTATGAGGAAACTGATGTTTCCACACCTTCCAACAGAAGACAAAGACAAGGATCTACTTCCCGCAGGAAGCGAAGCAGCAGGGCAATTGCACAGGTAGAAGACCAAGATCATTCAAAAAATCTACTCCACATTGTGTCAGGCATCAGTCAACAAATTGATGCTTAGCGTTGCCCTCGTACATTATTTGCGCAAAGTTTGGTGCCTGTTCTTAAAGAGGTCATGCCAGACCGCTACTTTGAAATGAGAATGGCAGTGCAACAGTGTATCCACTCTGTCACTGTAGCACGCCAGGTTTTGCAAGAGAATCCTTGGACCCCAAGTCATAGACCCGTTCATTCAGGCCCAAGCATTACACCAAACCCTTATCCCTCTAGTTTTGAGGAATACTCTAGCATTTATGAGACCCCTAGATCCCAAATCACATATCCTATTCCAGGGATCTGCAAACTGTGGCCCTCCAGATGTTGCAGAACTACAAGTCCCATGGTGCAAAGCAAGACACTGACAGCCACAAGCATGACACCCAGAGGCAGAGGCATGATATGACTTGTGGTTTTGCAACAGCTGGAGGGCCACAGTTTGCATATCTCTGTCCTATTACTTCCCCAATTCCCTCAGTAATTCCCCTCCCCCTTCCCAACTAGAACATCGGATATTAGACCACTCGTTGTTACTTCTTCCTATTTCCCCCCCCTGCAGCAGACCACCACAGCTCTACGATTAACTACATATGACTCAACTACCAGCCATGCCAAACCAATATCCTCCTGCAACAAGACCTTTGCAACAACCCAAACCAAGAATTCCAAGTCACTATCCATACCAACATAAATCACTTGCAGTTGCCTCAACCTTGCCTCCCCCCTATCCACAATATAGGCCCCCAAGTGGACCATCGGATACAGAGACATCCCCGCTTGGGCCATTGAGGCAATATCGCTCAACACAAGATAAAACTATGGAGCTTACACCCCCAAGCTCTGCAACAGCTACAGCACTACAACATGATTGCACAAACTCGGAACAGAGTTCACCAACCTTTTTGAATCTCTAGATAGATGACATGCTAATGACACTGCCACTGTCAAGTTGAACTCAATGATGGATTTGTTTGGCTATGTTAATTTTTTTTTTTTTTTTTTACAAAAAGGACATTATGTTTGTTCCAACATGTACTCTATAATTTGTGGTACAGCAGGGGAAAGAGAGAGGGAAAAAAATAGGGGAAATGGAGGATGAACAAATGAGGGAGGGAGGAGGAGGTGAGAGAGAGGGAGGAAGCGAGAGAGAGGAAGAGAGAGACACAGAGAGGGGGAGGAAGAGAGGGAGAGAGAAAGAGGGGGGGAGGTAGGGAGAGAGAGAGAGAGAGAGGGGGAGGGAGGGGGAGGGAGGGGGAGAGGGAGAGTGGGAGGGAGGGGGAGAGAGAAGGAGAGGGGGAGGGAGAGAGGAAAAAAATGAGGGGAAATGGAGGATGAACAAATGAGGGAGGGAGGAGGAGGTGAGAGAGAGGGAGGAAGCAAGAGAGAGGAAGAGAGAGACACAGAGAGAGGGTGGAAGAGAGGGAGAGAGAGAGAGAGAGGTGGGAGAGAGAGAGGGGGGGAGGGGAGGGAGAGAGGTTAAAAAGAGGGAGAGAGGAAGAGAGAGAGGGAGAGGAAGAGAGAGAGGGGAGAGAGAGAGAGGGGGGGGAGAGAGAGAGGGGGGGAGAGAGAGGGGGGAGATGGGGGGAGAGAGAGGGGAGGAGAGGGAGGAGATAGGGGAGAGAGAGAGGGGAGAGAGAGGGGAGAGAGAGAGGGGGAGAGAGAGGGGGGAGAGAGAGAGGGGGGAGAGAGAGAGGGAAGATAGAAAGCAAAGGAGAAGGAGAGAAATTGTGTCTCCTTATTAAACATTGTTCTTGTTATAACATTGGTCTTGTTATAATTTTTGAAAAGTACATGCAAATTACAGGTTATTTCCAGCAACATAAAAAAAAAAATAATAATAAAAACTTGTTTTGAAGTCAACTTTGGACTGATATCTGTCTGCATTCACTGTATTGCTTACTATGGTGAAAACAAATGACATTTCACAAAGTATATGAAACTTACCGTAATGTAACAAGCAATCTTTCAGCTGACACAACACTGTTCCGGAAGGTGGTGTTCTGGCGCGCCAAATGGGTAAAGAGTAGTCCCAGTAATTTGTCAAAACTAAGAAATAAAAAACACAACACACACGTAAGTGGCAAGCAAAATGGGGAGATGGGGACGTTCAGGAATGATTAATGAAAGGGAAGAGTGCAAGACGGGGGGATTTATAGTAGAAAAGAGAGAGGGGAAGAGAGAGAAATAGAGGGAAGGAGCATGAGAAAGAGAGGAAGGGGAAGGAGAGACTCCCTCTCACATACTGACCTATTAACTGACATCCGGGAATAGTTGAAGAACTTCTCTTCATGTTGACGGAGATCATTATAGAGGACCCTGAACTGACCTCTCTCTTCCCTATTTGAAATTATTGGATGGACCCAATATCTTCGGCTTCTCATCAGCCTACTCCTCCTCTCTTTGTCCTTCTCGATCAGGACTGCAGCAGTGGCCACTGCTGCCATGACCAAGGGCAAATAAAACATCCTGCCAAAAGCAAAAAAAAAAACTACGCCACACAACACAAACCACACTCCATGACAGTACTCTCCCCACAAAGACCATGAAGTGCACAGGAAGTTTACACCCATTTTTTGGATTGGCCTGAGCAGAAATTGCATCTGAGCTTAATTAACATGATCAACGCAATCAATTCGCATTACAATCGCGCTGGTACTATTGAAAAACGCAAGGTAAACTCGCACTGCAAATTCGCATTGCAATCGCACCCGTTCGCAATCGCACAAGTATGAACCAGCACTAAAGGTTTCCATTCAACATGTTTAATCAGGAACGTGCCATCTTCAGGATAATCATAAAGTCTTGTATACAGTATCACTATAAGGCTTTATGAGTATACAAGGCTTTATGAGTCTCCTGAAAAAGCCAGACTCCTGGTGATACATGTTGAGCGGAAACCTTTATACATATAGTATCTCACAAAAGTGAGTACACCCCTCACATTTTTGTAAATATTTTATTATATCTTTTCATGTGACAACACTGAAGAAATTACAGTTTGCTACAATGTAAAGTAGTGAGTGTACAGCTTGTATAACAGTGTACATTTACTGTCCCCTCAAAATAACTCAACACACAGCGATTAATGTCTAAACCGCTGGCAACAAAAAGTGAGCACCCCTAAGTTAAAATGTCCAAATTGGGCCCAAAGTCTCAATATTTTGTGTGGCCACCATTATTTTCCAGCACTGCCTTAACCCTCTTGGGCATGGAGTTCACCAGAGCATCACAGCATGCCACTGGAGTCCTCTACCACTCCTTAATGACGAAATCACTGAGCTGGTGGATGTTAGAGACCTTGCGCTCCTCCACCCTCCGTTTGTGTATGCTCCACAGATGCTCAATAGGGTTTAGGTCTGGAAACATGCTTGGCAATCGCCTTTACCCTCACCCTGATGTAAGGGGGCTATGGGGACCCTGATTTAAGGGGGGACTTTGGGGACCCTGATGTAGGGGGGGGCTTTGGGGACCCTAATAAAAGGAGTGAAAGGGGGTCAGGCCCAAAGCTGTGTAAGGGGCCCCAAAATTAATGATGGCTGCTCTGTTCCCCACACACTGTGTTCTGCATATGGCTGAAGCTGGATGACGTTAGCTGGAGACGAAGCCAACCCATGAAGAAGAGGTATCCAGCCAATGAGGTGCCGTGCAAGCTGTGCTGCATGCAACATTTATTTTTTTTGGGGGCGGGTGCAAGTAGCTGGTCTTGCCTAGGGTGCAAAATGGTCTAGCACCAGCCCTGCCCATTACATAGTATGTGCAGAAGTCCCCAGAAGTCTTCTGAGATTAGTGGCAGGGAAGAGAGGGCATAAGCAGGCCAGAGTTTTTTGGAAAGCGGTGAAGAGTGTGCCCAGTGACTGAGATTGCTGGTATCCTACATGTGAAGGAGAAGGAGGAAGATTCTGGCAGTAGATGCCTGGAGAGTTGGGTTTTCAAGCATCCAGGCAATTGGTGAGAAGCTAATAAAAAGGGTGCCAAAAAGGAAAGGAGTGGAGCAAACACCAAGGAAGCATCTATGACATTGGTTCCAGTATGTATAACAATAGATATTTGCAAACTGATGAGATGCTAAACACTAACACGGAATGCTTCCTCTCCTATGCTTATAGTCAACCTAATACTGAAATCTGTGTGACTATAAAGACTTGCTGAGACTTTGTGATGATTATTAATACTAAAGCTGTGGCTTTGATGACCTGCTGAGACTTTTACTGAGACTGAAAGTTCCATAATAATCTTCGAATAATATAAAAGACACTGGGCTTTGTGGCTTTAAAGACCCATTGGGACATGCTTCAAATGAAAGCTTTTAGAATAAGAGTTTTGTGGCTTTAATGAGTCGATCTGGCTCAACTATCTGTACAGCCATAAAGATTCACTGAGACCTTCTGCAGATTTTTAATGCTAGCGTTGTGGCTTTAAAGACCTATTTGAGACTGAAAACGACATATCTTTTTTGTGAACACTATTAAAGACTCCCAATAGTGTCCTGTGGTTTTAACAATCTAGTGAGATTTTATTTAGATGGAAGAATACATCGCAATCTTTGTAAAACTTTTTAAAGCTACTCAATAGTGGCTTTGTGGTTACAGAGATCTGCTAAAACCTTGCCTATACTGAAGATAATTTAATAATTTTTGAGGAATTAATGGTTCTCCAGCCCCAAATGGCACTTACTAATAAAAAATAAATAAATAAATAAAATATATAAATAAAAATATATATACACAGATATATATACACTATATTGTCAAAAGTATTGGGACACCTGCCTTTACATGCACATGAACTTTAAGGGCATCCAAGTCTTAGTTCGTAGGGTTCAATATTGAGTTGGCCCACCCTTTGCAGCTATAACAGCTTTAACTCCTCTGGGAAGGCTGTCCACAAGGTTTAGAAGTGTGTCTATGGAAATGTTTGACCATTCTTCCAGACGCACATTTGTGAGGTCAGGCACTGATGTTGGACGAGAAGGCCTGCCTCACAGTCTCCGCTCTAATTCACTTCAAAGCTGTTCTGTTGGATTGAAGTCAGGCCAGTCAATTTCCTCCACCCCAAACTCGTTCATTCATGTCTTTATGGACCTTGCTTTGTAAACTGGTCCAAATCATTTGCTGGAGGGGATTATGGTGTGGGGATGCTTTTCAAGAGTTTGGCTTGGCCCAAGAGTTTCAGTGAACTTAGAAAGAAGAGTATATATTCATTGTGGTAATGTGGTTTGCCAACATCCCTTGACCAAATACAACCAAAGAAAATATCCATTTTAATAAAAGTTAACATTTATATACAGTATTTGCATACCACATGATATAGGTGTCATATATGAATTGTACAGAGAAGCAACGAGTTTCAATTCCTTTTTCTTCAGGGGTGTATCCAATAACATATATTGCATTATATCTGTAATAAAATATATATATATATATATATACAGTACAGACCAAAAGTTTGGACACACCTTCTCATTCAAAGTGTTTTCTTTATTTTCATGACTATGAAAATTGTAGAGTCACACTTCAAGAGGTAGTCACCTGAAATGGTCTTCCAACAGTCTTGAAGGAGTTCCCAGAGATTCTTAGCACTTGTTGGCCCTTTTGCCTTCACTCTGCGGTCCAGCTCACCCCAAACCATCTCAATTGGGTTCAGGTCCGGTGACTGTGGAGGCCAGGTCATCTGGCGCAGCACCCCATCACTCTCCTTCTTGGTCAAATAGCCCTTACACAGCCTGGAGGTGTGTTTGGGGTCATTGCCCTGTTGAAAAAAAAAATGATGGTCCAACTAAACGCAAACCAGATGGAATAGCATGCCGCTGCAAGATGCTGTGGTAGCCATGATGGTTCAGTATGCCTTTAATTTTGAATAAATCCCCAACAGTGTCACCAGCAAAGCAGCCCCACACCATCACACCTCCTCCTCCATGCTTCACAGTGGGAATCAGGCATGTAGAGTCCATCCGTTCACCTTTTCTGCGTCGCACAAAGACACGGTGGTTGGAACCAAAGATCTCAAATTTGGACTCATCAGACCAAAGCACAGATTTCCACTGGTCTAATGTCCATTCCTTGTGTTCTTTAGCCCGAACAAGTCTCTTCTGCTTGTTGCCTTTCTTTAGCAGTGGTTTCCTAGCAGATATTCTACCATAAAGGCCTGATTCACACAGTCTCCTCTTAACAGTTGTTCTAGAGATGTGTCTGCTGCTAGAACTCCGTGTGCCATTGACCTGGTCTCTAATCTGAGCTGCTGTTAACCTGCGATTTCTGGGGCAGGTGACTGGGATGAACTTATCCTCCGCAGCAGAGGTGACTCTTGGTCTTCCTTTCCTGGGGCGGTCCGCATGTGAGCCAGTTTCTTTGTAGCGCTTGATGGTTTTTGTGACTGCACTTGGGTACACTTTCAAAGTTTTCCCAATTTTTCGGACTGACTGACCTTCATTTCTTAAAGTAATGATGGCCACTCGTTTTCCTGTACTTAGCTGCTTTTTTCTTGCCATAATACAAATTCTAACAGTCTATTCAGTAGGACTATCAGCTGTGTATCCACCTGACTTCTGCACAACACAACTGATGGTCCCAACCCCATTTATAAGGCACGAAATCACACTGATTAATCCTGACAGGGCACACCTGTGAAGTGAAAACCATTTCGGGTGAATACCTCTTGAAGTGTGACTCTAGTCATGAAAATAAAGAAAACTCTTTGAATGAGAAGGTGTGTCCAAACTTTGGTCTGTACTATATATATATATATATATATATATATATATATATATATATATATATATATATATACTGTATATCATGTAAGAAATTTTCTTCATGTATATATAAATTATGCCAATATGTAATTTTCACACACCAGCAGGCCGCACATTTTCTTTTTTTTTTTTTTTTATCTTGCATGTTTTTATTTAGGCTAATAAATAAATGTTAATGTTTTAAACATGTCTTTCATGTGGTTGCCTTAAAAATCCCAAGGTAGATACTTTCTTTGGTTGTATATAGTCAGGGGATGTTGGCAAACCACAGTAACACAATCTATCATACCCCTGATGAAGTCACGTGGCCGTGATGACACGCGTAGGGTGAGTCAGGTGACACTGCTGCACACAGGAAGTGATGTGAGAACCTTTGTATCCTGCTGTCCATTACAGGAGCTGTTTGTTTAAAACTTAAATGTAAGGTACTACTTCTAAATAAATACCTACTTTTAAATTACTTCACCACGAGGACGCCTTTTTTTTTGCATGAATCTTTATATGGAGAAAAAAGGCAGTTCTAAAGGACCACACACCCCAGTAAAGAAAGGATATCTGGATATACAGTGGAACAAACGAGGAGGACGCAAGAGAAGCCCACTGTGCATATATATGATATAGATGTATATTTGTGTTTTCACCAATATTATTTATAAAGGACACTAAGGAGGAAAGTTTCAGACTTTGGTTGCACTTGTTCTCGGTAATAATATGGATTCACTTATAAATTGCATATAAATGTTGCGTTTTTTAAGGATTGTTTTTGTTTATGCGATTATATTGCGATATTGTGATTTTGCGATCACGCCATGCAGTTGCGACTTTTTCTCAGTACATACAATATTTGTGTTTCACATTTACTGTATAGCACTGTATTAGAGTTTACCTAGGAACCAGTGTTTGATTTTATAATATCGATGTTTATATATGAGCCACTTTCTATTTACCAAGGACACTAAGATAGAAGACTTCAGACTTTGTTTGCACTTTACAACACAATTCTTTTACTGACACTACTAAGGGCATTAGGCACAACAACACACACTCTCATTATTTGATTAACACAATTAGTATCTCCTCTTCTTTCTAATTTCACTGGAAATAAGGGGCCAAGCCCAACCCCCGAAAGACAACCCCGCACCATAATCCCCCCTCCACCAAATGATTTGGACCAGTGCACAAATCAAAGTCCATAAAGACATGGATGAGCGAGTTTGGGGTGGAGGAACTTGACCGGCCTGCACAGAGTCCTGACCTCAATGCGACAGAACACCTTTGGGATAAATTAGAGCGGAGATTGCGAGCCAGGTTTTCTCATCCAACATCAGTGACTAACCTCACAAATGCACTTCTGGAAGAATTATCAAACATTCCCATAGACACACTCCTAAACCTTGTGGACAGCCTTTGCAGAAGAGTTGATGCTGTTATAGCTGCAAAGGGTGGGCCAACTCAATATTGAACCCTTCGGACTAAGATTGGGATGCCATTAAAGTTCATGTGTGTGTAAAGGCAGGCATCCCTAAACTTTCGGAAATATAGCATATATATATATATATATATATATATATATACATATATATCGATAGATAGAAAGATAGATAGATAGAAAGATAGAAAGATAGATAGATAGATAGATAGATAGATAGATAGATAGATAGATAGATAGATAGATAGATAGATAGATAGATAGATAGATAGATAGATAGATAGATAGATAGATAGATAGATAGATAGATAGATAGATAGATAGATAGATAGATAGATAGATAGATAGATAGATAGATAGATAGATAGATAGATAGAAATATCTTTATTTATTTTTGCCTCCCTAGCTAAGATACAATCACTGAGCTCACAAAAAAGGCTGATCCTGCTCCAGGACTGGTGATACTGTACGTTCAATGAGATAAAAAAAGAACTCAGGTAGTCAACAATTTAAACTAATTATCGAAAATGTACAAAAAGTAATGGGAGAGCCAAAAAACAAAAAAGTTGTCAGTCATTTGTGAGAAGAAAGGTAGAGGCGGAATCAATAATTTGTGCCCCAAAAGGCCAATAATTCACTATGAAAGCATTCTAACAAAATTAAGTTTGGTTATTAGATAAAGTTGACAGTCCAGAAAACAGATCAAGATGTAACAATATCAGACTAGTGGGCATATCAGATTGCAGGCAAGAAACTGGAATAATTTTTACCAGAAACAATACCTAAATTATTGGCTATAAAAAAGAAATATATATATATATATATATATATATATATATATATATATTATATATTATATATTATATATATATATATATATATATATATATATATATATATATATATATATATATATATATATATCTTTTTTATAGCCAATAATTTAGGTATTGTACTGGTAAAAATTATTCCAGTTTCTGGATGATTTGGGGAGCCATGTCATCTGCTGGTGTTGGTCCACTGTGTTTTATCAAGTCCAAAGTTAACGCAGCCCTCTACCAGGAAATTATGGAGCACTTCATGCTCCTCTCTATGGAGATGCTGATTTCATTTTCCAGCAGGACTTGGCACCTGCCCACACTGCCAAAAGTACCAATACCTGGTTTAATGATGATGGTATCACTGTACTTGATTGGCCAGTAAACATGCCTGACCTAAACTCCATAAAGATTCTGTTGGGTATTGTCAAGAGGAAGATGAAAGACACCAGACCCAACAATTCAGATGCGCTGAAAGCTGCTATCAAAGCAACCTGGGCTTCCATACAACTTCAGCAGTGCCACAGGCTGATCGCCTCCATGTCACGCAGCATTGATGCAGTAATTCATGCAAAAGGAGCCCCGACCAAGTATTGAGTTCATACTATACTGTACATGGACAGACTTTTCAGTAAGCCAACATTTCTGTATTAACCGTTTATGGACCAAGCCTATTTCTGACATATGTTGTTTACAAGTTAAAATCAGTATTTTTTGCTAGAAAATTACTTAGAACCCCCAAACATTATATATTTTTTTTTAGAAAAAACTATGGAGAATAAAATGGCGGTCATTGCAATATTTTTTGGCACGCGGTATTTGCAATTTTAGCAATTGTTTGGAAAAAAATACACCTTACTGAATAATAAAAAAATTAAACAGTAAAGTTAGCCCAATTTTTTTGTATATTGTAAAAGATGATGTCACACCAAGTAATTAGATACCTAACATGTTACAGTTTAAAATTGCGCACACTCATGGAATGGTGACAAACGACGGTACCTAAAAATCTCCATAGACAACATTTTAAAATGTTTTAACTGTTACCAGTTTAGAGTTAAGAGGAGGTCTTTTGCTAAAATTTTTGCTCTCGCTCTGACATTTGCGGCGATACCTCACATGTGTGATTTGAACACTGTTTTCATTTGTGGGCGTGACTTACTTATGCGTTTTCTTTGGTGCACGAGCTCACGGGGACGGGGGGCTCTCTAAAATTTGTTATTTTTTTTCCTATTTATTTAACCACTTTACCACCGGAGGATTTTGCTGTCTTACGTCCAGGCCACAACGAAATTTACGTCCTTTTTTTCCCACAAACAGAGCTTTCTTTTGGTGGTATTTGATTACCTGTGCAATTTTTACTTTTTACGCTATAAACTAAAAAAGAGCGTTTATTTTGAAAAAATAACAATATTTTTAACATTTTTTTATATGAAATTCCCCAACAAAAAAATTTAAAAATCTAAATTTTTTTACATTTTTGGCCAATTTGTTTTCTGCTACCTATGTTTGGTAAAGAAAAAATCACAATAAGCATATTTTGATTGGTTTGCGCAAAAGTTATTGCGTTTACTAACTAAGGGAAAGATTTCTGTCATTTTTGGTGGGTTTTTTTTAACGCGTAATGGCGGCGATCTGCGATTTTTTTTGCGGGACTGCGACATTGCGGCGGACAGATCGGACCCTTGACTGACATTTTTTACACTTTTGAGGGTACCAGTGACATTACTGCAGTAATCAGTGCTATATATATGCACTGTTACTGTAAAAATGACACTGGCAGGGAAGGGGTTAATTTTATTGGAGAGGGAGGGGTTAATGTATGCCTGGTGCTTACTAACGTGTGGGGGGGGAGGTGACTGAGTGACACAAGGACAGATCGCATGTTTAGCTATGCTGAACACTGCAATCTGTCACTCCTTGTCACTGAGGAGATCCGCCCGCTCTGTTTACACAAGCGGGCGGATCTCCAAACTAGATTCCCTGATGATCGGGAAGAGCAGCTGCGATCGCCGCCCCTCCTCCCCTGGCCCGACTCCCGCTGTGACTGAAAACAGCGGGAGCGAGCCTCTGGTGGCGCGCGTGCGCCGCCCACAAGGGGCGGAGTCCAGCGACGTAGGTCTACGTCGCTGGACGATAACGAGCCACATTGCTACAGTAGCAGCAATGTGAGCAGTGCTAAAGTGGTTCAAAAAATTTTAACACTGTTTTAAAAAAATAAATCTGATCACTTTTACTGCTGTCACAAAGAATGTAAACATACCTTGTGACAGTAAAAGGCAGTGACAGGTACACTTTATGGAGGGATCTGGGGTCTAAAAAATGCAGAAATCTGCATTTTTGAATACTGACAGTTTTTTTTAAATTGGCGCAATTGGCAGCCAAGTAAACCTGGAAGTGATGGCTTCGTTCGGGACTCCAACCAGCTGGCGGAAGTTCCGGCTGGTTGCTCAGGTCTCCCGGTGGGACGAGAGATCCGGGCAGAGCCATGGAAGGCGGCAAGAGGGGGGGATTTCCCCTCCCGCTCACTGGGATAACGGCTGAGTGGCTGCTGAACCGCATTGGTTGTTATCATCAGAAAGCCGACCGCCGGCTCTAAAAAACGGTACTTGGGGGATGCCTGCAGGTATCACCCCGATACTACCACTTCTTCAAATCGACGTACAGGTTCGCCAGCTTGGGGGAAGTGGTTACAAATCCTTTTTTTTTTATTGGTCTTCTGTAATATTCTAATTTTCTGAGATACTGAATTGTGGGGTTTCACTAGCTGTAAGCCATAATTATCAAAATTAAAAGAAAGAAATGCTTGAAATATATCTCCCTGTGTGTAACACATCTATATAAAATATATGAGTTTCACTTTTTGAATTGAATTACTGAAATAAATAAAGTTTTCATAGTCATGGTTTACATCCACTTTAAAGTTTAGGCATCATGCAGACAGATTGTTTAAGACTTAAAATATGGTCTAATGCAAAATCCCAGCTCTTCGCCCAGGGAACGGCAAGTGACACGCACCACCATTGGCCATATTCAGGTATGTGCCAATGCTGTCAGCGTATGACATTTACGACCTCATACTTCTGTGGCTGGTGGTAAGTGCCCCCATGGGATTTTTGTCCTAGAGCATGTTTTAAGCTCCAGACCATCTTTGCATGGATCTGTGCATGAGGCCTTGGGGTCATCTTTTACCGTTAGGCTAAGGTAAGGAAAATCTTCAGTCATCTACAGTTGTACAGGTGTTCAGTTCTACAGTTGTACAGGTTCTTCTCCTGTACTGAAACTGTTTACTTTAATTTTACTGCACACTGTGAGCTTCTAAAGCCCCTTACACACGTACCGAATGTCGGCCGAACGATCGGCCGTCTTTTGTCCGGTGCTGTCCTGTCGGTTGAAAAGTGCTAAAGACTGCACACGAATTTTGTCGGCCAACAACAGCCGACTGCAGAAGTGATATCATGTGATGGTTAACTTTCCGTGTGTTTTTTCTTTTCTGAGCATGCCCAGTCTTGCTCATCTGCTGTTTGTCGGCCGAATTCTGTACTGACTGAGGAACAATTGGCTGTTCTGGTGTTGGCCAACAAAAATTTTAAAGCCTGCACACCAGATTCTGTTTTGGCCGAAAAGTCGCAGTCGGTTGTCGGAAGCATCATACCGACAAGCCGACAATCGGCCGATCGGACGTTGGCCGAATATTTACGGCCGACAATCGCTACGTGTGTACGGGCCTTAAGTCAGTCAGATAGAGTCTGCCATATTTCCTGGATGGAGGGCATCCAGGATCATCTTTCTACCCAGCTGAACTGTCCTTGGCCCACCTCTTTTATTCATTGTATTTCTTGTTCAATATACAGAATCTCACACAAATCAGTACACCCCTCACATTTTTGTAAATATTTTATTATATCTTTTCATGTGACAACACTGAAGAAATGACACTTTGCTACAATGTAAAGTAGTGAGTGTACAGCTTGTATAACAGTGTAAATTTGCTGTCCTCTCAAAATAACTCAACACACAGTCATTAATGTCTAAACCGCTGGCAACAAAAGTGAGTACACCCCTAAGTGAAAAAGTGCAAATTGGGCCCAATAAGCTATTTTCCCTCCCCGGTGTCATGGGACTCATTGGTGTACCAAGGTCTCAGGTGTGAATGGGGAGCAGGTGTGTTACATTTGGTGTTATGGCTCTCACTCTCTCATACTGATCACTGCAAGTTCAATATGGCACTTCATGGCAAAGAACTCTCTGAGGATCTAAAAAAAAATTATTGTTGCTCTACATAAAGATGGCCTAGGCTATAAGAAGATTGCCAAGTCTCTGAAACTGAGCTGCAGCACGGTTGCCAAGACCATAGAGTGGTTTAACAGGACAGGTTTCCCCTGAGAACAGGCCTCGCCATATATTGCCATATATCCTGTCATATCCAGAGGTTGTCTTTGGGTATTAGACATATGAGTGCTGCCAGCATTGTTGTAGAGGTTGAAGGGGTGGGGGGGTCAGTCTGTCAGTGCTCAGACCATACACCGCACACTGCATCAAATTGGTCTGCATGGCTGTCATCCCAGAAGGAAGCCTCTTCTAAAGATGATGCACGCAAACAGTTTTCTGAAGACAAGCAGACTAAGGACATGGATTACTGGAACCATGTCCTGTAGTCTGATGAGGCCAAGATAAACTTATTTGGTCCAGATGTTGTCAAGCATGTGTGGCCACAACCAGGTGAGGAGAACAAAGACAAGTGTGTCTTGCCTACAGTCAAGCATTGTGATGGGAGTGTCATGGTCTGGGGCTGCATGAGTGCTGCTGGCACTGGGGAGCTACAGATCATTGAGGGAACCATAAATGCCAACATGTACTGTGACATACTGAAGCAGAGCATGATCCCCTCCCTTCGGAAGACTGGGCCGCAGGGCAGTATTCCAACATGATGATGACCCCAAACACCTCCAAGACGACCACTGCCTTGCTAAAGAAGCTGAGGGTAAAGGTGATGGACTGGTCAAGCATGTCTCCACCTAAACCCTATTGAGCATCTGTGGGGCATCCTCAAATGGATGGTGACATCACGGAGCAAGGTCTCCAACATCCACCAGCTCCCTGATGTCATCATGGAGGAGTCAAAGAGGACTCCAGTGGCAACCTGTGAAGCTCTGGTGAGCTCTATGCCCAAGAGGGTTAAGGCAGTTTTGGCCACACAAAATATTGACACTTTGGCCTCTATTTGGACATGGTCACTGAGGGGTATACTCATTTTTGTTGCAGATGGTTTAAACATTAATGGCTGTCTGTTGAGTTTTTTTGAGGGGACAGCAAATTTGCACTGTTATACAAGCTGTACACTCACTACTTAACAAAGTGTCATTTCTTCAGTTTTGTCCCATGAAACGATATAATTAAAATATTTACAAAAATGTGAGAAGTGTACTCTCTTTTGTGAGACACTGTGTGTATTTAGTTTTTATATGTAATACAATGCTCGAGATATAAGGACAGTGGTCAAAAGTTCAGGTAGTAATACATACAACATCTGAGCATACAGCAGAGCATAGTAAAAAAAAAATATCAAAGGCTGCGAAATATAGCCGATGGCTCAAGTCTCAAAAAGATATTGACTGGATTTCACTGCTTTTAATCATATAGGCTCAGAATCACATGTGGGCATTAATTAGTGTGGTCTACTGTTTTCAGAAAGCTATTTATAGCCCCCAACACCAGCCATGACATGCTTGCATTGCATAGGGATGTACAGAGAATCAGTGATGATATAACTGGGTTCAAAATAAGGTATTCAATGAAAATGGAAATGTTTTATTTACGAAAGCCATTGGCACATTGATAAAATAAGGAAGGCAAAAATAGAAGTAGATTAAACCTAAGCTTTAAATACCAAAAGTTTCTTGCCAAGACCTGTACTGGTGACTAACGCCCAAGTTCTGTGCCGCCATAATTACATAACTTTTATAACTGGTTTATGTGAAATGTACAAATATACTTCTCATGCTGGACTTCTGCTCACATAACATTGTGCAAACATTAGCAATGTGCATCCATAGAGAATAATCACATTTCATCTTTCGTTAAACAGCTCAGTGTAAGCTGCTAAATGGCAATGTCAGACATTCAACGTCCCAGTTTCTATGGATGCGCTGCATGCTTTGCAATATTATTAATATAATTGTTATATAATATATATATATGCATATAATATATGCATATAATATATATATATATATATATATATATATATATATATATATATATATACACACACACAGTATCTCACAAAAGTGAGTACACCCTTCACATTTTTGTAAATATTTAATTTTATCTTTTCATGTGACAACACTGAAGAAATGACACTTTGCTACAATGTAAAGTAGTGAGTGTACAGCTTGCATAAAAGTGTAAATTTGCTGTCCCCTCAAAATAACTCAACACACAGCAATTAATGTCTAAACCGCTGGCAACAAAAGTGATTACACCCCAAAGTGAAAAATGTCCAAACATGGGCCCAAAGTGTCAATATTTTGTGTGGCCACAAATAATTTCCAATACTGCCTTAACCTGCAGTTCACCAGAGCTTCACAGGTTGCCACTGGAGTCCTCTTCCACTCCTCCATGACGACATCACGGAGCTGGTGGATGTTAGAGACCTTGCGCTCCTCTATCTTCTGTTTGAGAATACCCTACAGATGCTCAGTAGGGATTTGGTCTGAAGACATGCTTGGCCAGTCCATCACCTTTACCCTTAGCTTCTTTAGCAAGGCAGTGGTCATCTTGGAGGTGTGTTTGGGGTCGTTATGTTGGAATACTGCCCTGCGGCCCAGTCTCCGAAGGGAGGGGATCATGCTCTGCTTCAGTATGTCACAGTACATAAATGGAAGAAGAGTAGCGCACGAGATCAACTATAAGTGACTCAAGATGTTGTAAGCAAGCTATGAAGGATATTGCTAAACAAACATTTCAAAAAAGTAATCAAAAAAGAAGAACTAATGTCCATTTAGTCCATGAAATCCAAGGGTAAGTGAAATGAGTTGGATTGCTAGGTCACCATCCACCACCAGGTGTCACACCACAAAATAGTAGGATTGGCCACTCACCAGAACTCAATGCTCAGGTGTTCTCACACAAGAGCAGACTGCGCAGAAATGTTAGATGGATATAGAGCCAGAACCTGTTCACCACTGCTTCATAACAAATCCTTGCACGCACTCCCTCAGTATCAGGATATCATGGAGAAAAAGAAATGGCCCCACATAGTGAAGTACCGTAACCACAAAATGCTTTATTAGAAGTAAAAATGTGTTGCACTCACATGTATAGGCTGATCAGAAAGCATGTAACCACATAATGCTCGGTGGAAGGACACCTAACTCGTCCAGTTCTCGGGCTCACTCCACGCCAGCCCTGTACCTTCCGGGTAGGTCCCTCACCGTCACGTGATGTCGGATGTGTAGTCTGGTCACGCCCCGACCGGTTTCGTCATGTCCGACTTCAACTGGAGGCGTGACCAGAACGACAACATCCGGCATCTAAATAACCCTGCTGGAACGCTCTACGTCCAATCGGCAACGAGGTGAAAAACCGGAAGTTTAGCCAGCTCACTACGCCGCGGAACTTCCGACATCAACATGACCAAATAAAGAGTCGACCCTTGCAGGATACCAATTTACTTAGGCACCATGGATAATAAAAAAATTTTTTGCAAAAAAACTTTTATGCATAAAGTTAAGCGATAATAAGAACAATTTTAACCCTAGGCTGTGCGCCAAAAAAAAATTAAAATATAAAATTAAAAAAAAAAAAAAAAAAAAAAAAAAAAAAAAAAATCGCTTAACTTTATGCATAAAAGTTTTTTTGCAAAAAATTTTTTTATTATCCATGGTGCCTAAGTAAATTGGTATCCTGCAAGGGTCGACTCTTTATTTGGTCATGTTGATGTCGGAAGTTCCGCGGCGTAGTGAGCTGGCTAAACTTCCGGTTTTTCACCTCGTTGCCGATTGGACGTAGAGCGTTCCAGCAGGGTTATTTAGATGCCGGATGTTGTCGTTCTGGTCACGCCTCCAGTTGAAGTCGGACATGACGAAACCGGTCGGGGCGTGACCAGACTACACATCCGACATCACGTGACGGTGAGGGACCTACCCGGAAGGTACAGGGCTGGCGTGGAGTGAGCCCGAGAACTGGACGAGTTAGGTGTCCTTCCACCGAGCATTATGTGGTTACATGCTTTCTGATCAGCCTATACATGTGAGTGCAACACATTTTTACTTCTAATAAAGCATTTTGTGGTTACGGTACTTCACTATGTGGGGCCATTTCTTTTTCTCCATGATATCCTGATACTGAGGGAGTGCGTGCAAGGATTTGTTATGAAGCAGTGGTGAACAGGTTCTGGCTCTATATCCATCTAACATTTCTGCGCAGTCTGCTCTTGTGTGAGAACACCTGAGCATTGAGTTCTGGTGAGTGGCCAATCCTACTATTTTGTGGTGTGACACCTGGTGGTGGATGGTGACCTAGCAATCCAACTCATTTCACTTACCCTTGGATTTCATGGACTAAATGGACATTAGTTCTTCTTTTTTGATTACTTTTTTGAAATGTTTGTTTAGCAATATCCTTCATAGCTTGCTTACAACATCTTGAGTCACTTATAGTTGATCTCGTGCGCTACTCTTCTTCCATTTATGCATTTACAAATATCTTCCATTATTTGTTTAAGTAGCAGCAATATTTATCTGTTATAATAGTCAAGAGATTGACTCCTCCTCAAGCGCAAAGATATATTTTCCTTGACCATTTGTGTCCAAGTTTATATATATTTATCTAATGTCACAGTACATGTTGGCATTCATGGTTTCCTCAATGAACTGTAGCTCCCCATTGCCTATAGCACTCATGCAGCCCCAGACCATAACACTCCCACAACCATGCTTGACTGTAGGCAAGACACACTTTGTACTCCTCATCTGGTTGCCCCCACACACGCTTGACCACAAATTACCAAATAAGTTTATCTTGGTCTCATCAGACCACAGGACATGGTTCCAGTAATCCATGTCCTTAGTATGCTTGTCTTCAGCAAACTGTTTGCGGGCTTTCTTGTGCATCTTTAGAACAGGCTTCCTTCTGGGACCACAGCCATGCAGACCAACTTGATGCAGTGTGCGGCATATGGTCAGAGCACTGATAGGCTGACCCCCCACCCCTTAACCTCTGCAGCAATGCTGGCAGCACTCATACATCTATTTCCCAAAGACAACCTCTGGATATGACACTGAGCACATGCACTTAACTGGACTTTGGCCGACCATGGCGAGGCCTGTTCTGAGTGAAACCTGTCCTGTTAAACCACTCTATGGTCTTGGCAATCATGCTGCAGCTCAGTTTCAGGGTCTTGGCAATCTTTTTATAGCCTAGGCCTTTATGTAGAGCAACAATTTTTTTTTTTAGATCCTCAGAGAGTTCTTTGCCATGAGGTGCCATATTGAACTTGCAGTGACCAGTATGAGAGAGTGAGAGCGATAACACCAAATTTAACACACGTGCTCCCCATTCACACCTGAGACCTTGTGACATTAACAAATCACATGACACTGGGAGGGAAACTGGCTAATTGGGCCCAATTTGGACATTGTCATTTAGGGGTGTACTCACTTTTGTTGCCAGTGGTTTAGACATTAATGGCTGTGTGTTATTTTGAGGGGACAGCAAATTTACACTGTTGTACAAGCTGTGCACTCACTACTTTACATTGTAGCAAAGTGTCATTTCTTCAGTGTTGTCACATAAAAAGTTATAATAAAATATTTACAAAAATGTGAGGGATGTACTTACTTATGTGAGATACTGTATATATATATATATATATATATATATATATATATATATATATATGGAAAATGAGAATTTATTTTAAAATAAAACTATAAAGGAATAATGTTCTTACCTCATTGTCCTCATGTATCTCAAAACTGCTCTGCCTGGGGCATCTGTGTTTTCTCCCATTAACTCTGTAAATTTCAGCTATTGATCAAAAAGAAAAAAGGCAACACCAGTTAGCTTATAATACTCTATACATATTGTTATCATAAGTGTTTATACTCATAACGTTTCACATACAAAGTGCTTATAATCTGTGTTGACCTGAATGAAACCCATATAGAGCATCAGCACCACTTTACTTGAACTGTTCAAAATGAAATTAAACTAAAGAAAAAACTTTTTTTACTAACTTTTGGATGGAGTGGAGAGGGACTAGGGAGATGGAACCTATGTCAAGTTTTAATCACTGTCTCCCTTAGGGAGATTTGCTCTCTTTTTTTTTAATTGTCCTGGTGACGGTTATCACCAAGAGTGAAAGAGAATGAAAATTCCAAAATTCGAGCCATCACCAGAACAGTAATAGAGGAGAAATATTTCAATGGGAACACTAGTTCTGGTGACCCTGATGACAACCAGGGATTCCCTCGCTTTGGAGGAATTTCCTCTGTCTTTCTGTTTTGACTATGGGACAGAAGTGAAGGTAAATCTCCCCAATGGGACACAGATAGCAAAAAAAAAAAAAACAAATGGGAAAACCATCTCCTCCTTCCCAAATGAAACAAAAATTGTTTCAGTTCTACTTTAACAGACATGTTATATGGCTAAGAAATCCAAGGCTCCAGAAACTTTTGAGAGAAAATATATTTTTTTGTGTGACAAGGTATAGGCAATTGATAACTTAACCACATCGCTGTCGTTTTAAGAGTATAAATGGTTATCTGGGACAGTCAGCTGCTCATCAGATGCCCAAGCTAAGAACTATAGGCAATTGTTGGAACTGTAAATCACTATTCACAGCGATGTCCCTATCATGCTGCCACAAGCACAATATATACCTTGAATGGACAAAAAATATCTGGTGAGTGACACAGGGTACAAAGCAATGCATGCAGCACTGCGAAGGAGAAATAGCAGCAAAGAAGCACTTTACATTGGAACACCTTAAGAAGTCATGTTTTGGAGTACTTTAAGCACAATGACACTTTGCAAGACAGAAATATAATTATCCATAATTTTTTTTTTGTGTGTTTAATATTTTTGGACTGCATTGGGACATTTGTTTTGTGGAAATTTTTGCACTAAGTATTTTTTTGTCCATTGAAGGTATATATTGTGTTTGTGGAAGCATGATAGGGACAGCGCTATGATTAGTGATTTACAATGTATAGGCAATGGCAAGTACCGAAATACAATAGTCAAAAATAAAATCTAAAACCTATGCTAAAATCTAAATTGGCAGCAGCAACTTCAAAAGCCTGAATACTGTCTTTCTTAAATACATTGGGCTTTTGCTTGCCCAATGTAGTTAAGAAAGACAGGTGTGCTCATCCACTAAATCAACCATATTAATAAAAATCAAGAAATGGCATCAGTTTGATATAAACATGACTCAAAAAAGTGCAAGAATATATAAAGTGCAAATATATAAAGCGCAAAAGAGTTCTAAATATATATATATATATATATATATATATATATATATATATATATAAACAATGCAAAAAAATACATGTAACAAAATGTCCAATAAAAAGTCCAGAAAGTATGTAACTCAATCACAAAAACAAAATTAATAAATAAAATGAATATACCTAAAGTATATGTAACATAGTCCCACAAAATAAAGTGCAAAAAAAGTCCCAATTAATAATTGATTAAATCCAGTTATGAAAAGTGTTCACAGTGCCAAAGAAATATTCCAATAAAGTGCTCCAGTGCTTGAGGGAAACCAGACATGCAAAGCTGCTTACCAAATATAAAAGATCTCTGTCTTTCTTAATTATTGACATACAATAAAATAATTGTGCTTTCATTTGCTTTTTTTATAGAACCCATTTAATTGGGTCTATAAGCCTGAGAGCATTTCTTGAGGATATGGTAGTTGAACATAGAAGAGGCTCTGTAGGGCACTGGGGCAAGTTGGGTTCCAGCAGTGACATTTCTAGGTACACATACAGTACATGCATAAATCTTGGCAAAGAGAGCTATAGAAAGTCATATTCTCCATTCTACTCAAATCAGGTAGTTCTTTATCAGAATTTGCAATAGCCAAATTCTGTTAGCTGCAATCATCCATCAAACTCACTCAGTAAGTTATGTCTAAAAAGACTAAACCAATCATGTATGGGTTCCTTCACCATAGGATCGTTCAACATGGAAGTGTCACGGCCCTACCCTGAGAATGGTGTCTGCTCTCTGCATCATCCAGGCTCACCCACAATCAGGAGAAAATCAAAGAGAAAGAGGACCTTGAGAGACAACTGACTGCATATTATATATCTGGTGGGAGCCTCAAGAGAAATAGGGGGCCACTGGGGGGGGGGGGATTGAGAAATGATTAGGTCCTTTGTGGAATGAAACACATTGGAACGAAAGGTGGACAGGCAAGGCTGTAGGTTTTTTTTTTTTATAATAATTCTGCTTTTAGGTGGTGGTGACCTCATCCGTTCATTTCTACTTGATTTTGATTAAGTTATAGCTTCATTTTGGCTTTGGTATAACAACATTTTGGCTTTACTTTGGTGAGCCCGTGCTTTTCCCATTATTGAAACTGCCAGATAACAATTTATCAAGGTAAAGGAACATCTTTTCCTACCCTACAGCTATTTATACTTACCTTTCTTTCGCCCAGGGAGGTCACGTACCCAGGAATTCCAGAAATGAGGAAGCATTTGACTCACTGCTCTTCCTCCCATTTAACATTGCAGATGCATGGCCTGCATTGGCTACACACAGGTTCACCAACTAGCATAAAGTTTTTTTTTAATACAGTATTTTAACAAGGATATTCTGTAAAATAGGAGGAAAGAAAAGGAATGGTATTATTCATTTCAACCAATTATTTTCAAGAATAAAATTAAATGAAACTGCTTAAATGAGGGCTTCGCCTTTTTCATACTATGACATAGGCTATTAATTTAACCACTTTAGCCCCGGAGGATTTTGCTGCTTAATGACCAGGCCCTATTTTGCGATTTGGCACTGCGTTATTTTAATGGACAATTGCACGGTCGTGCGATGCTGTACCCAAATAAAATTGACGTCCTTTTTTTCCCACAAACAGAGCTTTCTTTTGGTGGTATTTGATCACCTGTGCGATTTTTATTTTTTGCGCTATAAACAAAAAAACAGCGACAATTTTGAAAAAGAAAAACAATATTTTTCACATTCTGCTATATAACATTCCCAAAAAAAAAAGAAAAGGAAAAATCTGAATTTTTTAACCTTTTAGGCCAATTTGTTTTCTGCTACATATTTTTGGTAAAAAAAATCGCAATAAGCGTATTTTGATTAGTTTGCGCAAAAGTTATTGCGTCTACTAACTACGGGAAAGATTTATGTCATTTTTATTGCTTTTATTTTTTTTTTACTAGTATTTTTTGTGGGACTGCGACATTGCGGCAGACAGATCGGACCCCTAACTGACATTTTTGACACTTTTGGGGGTACCAGTGACATTACTACAGTAATCAGTGCTAAAAATTTGCACTGTTACTGTAATAATGCCATTAGCAGGGAAGGGGTTAATACTATTAGTGATCAAGGGGTTAAATGTAAGCCTAGGGAAGTGATTCTAACTGTGGGGGGTTGGGCTTGTTAAGTAATCACAAAGACATGTGATCCTATATAGCAGGATCACATGGCCTCTGTAATCACTTCAGGGAGAATGACGGACAGCTGTGTTTACATCAGCCGTCCGTCCTTCTCTGTCAGCGGGGGAGATCGCGAGTGGCCGGCGGCCATCGGAGCTGCCTGTCACATGCACTGGCTCCCCGGCTGACGAGCAGGGGCGGGAGCACGCTGCCGTCGGCGCACGCTTGCCCCCTAGAGTCTCCTGAGCGAGCGACGTAGTACTACCCTCGGTTTGCCCAGGAGCGGCCGCCTGCAGCAGTAAATCTGCGGCGGGTGGTCGTCAAGTGGTTAAAATATAATACATATGGATATTACTGAAAAAAAAAAACAAATCATGATCATTTTAGGTATGTTTCAGTTTTCATATTTAAAGATATCAAAATGACAATGAAAATTACAAAATGATAAACAGACATTTATCTGCCACCAGCAGAATTATGATACCTTTGAAATTAATAATGCATTTGTTCACTCAGTTACCGACATCTGTTAACAAAAAGGTTACTTCTAATATGTGTTGGGGCAAGAGGAGGTTTCTGTAGAAACATGATTGGGGCTTTATGGAAGAGAGTGGGGATTTGCAATGGTAAGCTTGGCACACACATGAAATATCACCTGACATTTTGAATGTGCTGAATAGCTCAGTTACGGCAGTCTAAGAGCGATGGAGGAAAGCTCAGACACGCGGGAAATACCATATGACATTTTTCATGTATCCGTACCATTGGAGTTCTGAAAATCTCAGTCACACGATCTGTCACTTTTGACATGTAAAGTTTTGCAAAAAAAACAAACATATTTGTTGTACCAGTATGCTCCACAAGCCTAACAGTTGCTAGGAAGTACTTCATGAGTCAAGAATGGTGGAGCAAACAAGATAAATATAACCAGACAGTTGACAGATAATATAACTACAACATCAGAAATGGCAGGTCAGCTTCACTGTCATGGTACAGACAACATTCTGCTTTGGTGGTTGAATTAAATTGCAAATGTGTATATACCGGAAGTATTTTGTCATATATCACAAGGAGCTTTATTTCTGAGCAGTGTACTGTGAAATAGATTTTCTTGTACAATGCACAATTTCAGCTATACTGATTTTATGTTATAGGAGGAAAAAAAAAGGAGAAAAGAGACATGGTAAACATGTTTTTTCCTTTGGTTCTACATGTTAGCCTATCACTGATGTAGCACCCTCTAAATAAGTGGCTTCCAGTACAACCCTCTAGTATGGATATCATATCTCTCAGCTTGGGGACTGGATAATAAATATCTGAGGTCTGGATACATTACTAGGGTTGATTTACTAAAACTGGAGAGTGCAAAATCAGGTGCAGCTGTGCATGGTAGCCAATAAGTTTCTCACTTCAGCTTGTTCAATTAAGCCTTTAAAAAAAAAAATATATATATATATATGGAAGCTGATTGGTTTCTAAGCAGAGTTGCACAAGGTTTTGCACTTTCCAGTTCTAGTAAATCAACCCCAGTAAATGAATATCTGAGCTTAACCTCCCTGGCGGTATTCCCGAGTGTGGCTTGGGGTGGAATTTCAGTGCCATTAGCGGTAACTCCGAGTCAAACTAGGGGTACCGCCAGGGAGAAATCGCTGGATTCTGGAAGAGGTTACTTATCTTGTCCCCGGGATCCCGTGATGTATTCCGGCAGTGTATAGCGGCCGGATCTTCCACCTTGATGCTGTGTGCCCCGGGTTCCGTTCCCTGCGTGAGTCGCGTTGCAGGGGGGTGGAACTGGCGGCAAATTCAGAAAGTAAAACACACAAACACACTGATGTATTGTAATCCTATTGGATTACAATACTAAATAAAATAAATTGACCTTAGTTTGCCCCCCAGTGTCCTTGCCTGAAGTTTTACTGTACTATATACATACTGTATATATACACACACACACACACACATATGAATATATATATATATATATATATATATATACATACATACATACACACACACACACACACACACACACACATATATATATATATAACTTATTTATAGTTAGTATATTATAATTTATGATTTTGTGTTTCCAAGTTTATCATAACCGAGATGTTATAAAGAAGAACGCACAGTAAAAAAAAATCATATGTAAATAGTTGGTTTGGGCTGCTCGTCCTTAAGAATTGCTAGCAAAATAATGGTACCGCTTTCAGCACCTAAAATCTGAAATAATCATACTGCCAGGGAGGTTAATAAAAGCACTTCAGATATGCCTAAAGTTATCCAGTCCCCATGGAATAACTTTAAAACTTTATTATTATTTGGAATAAAAGGAGTAGGCTAGAAATGATTAAATATCAATGTAGAAATTAATATATTATTTTACACGTTGACCATATAGATATGCTTTAAAAGAAAATATATGATTTTACATTAACCAGATACGCTTTAAAAGAACAGTGGGAAATTCAAAAAGAACAAACATTTATACTCACCTATTTACATGCAGCATCAGTCCGATGCTGCAGCTGTCCCTTGCCGTCTCTACACCAAGAACTGAGCAATCAAGGACCACTGTTCACTCAGATTTCGGGTCCGCTCTGAGCGCAGAATGGTGACTATTAGTCACTGCTCTATGCTCTGCCTCTCCAGCGCTCACTGGAGCACCAGACTGTGAAGGGGATGGGAGCGGTTGGCTCAGGATCTCAGCAGTGCGTTGAGAAGCTGAGCCAGCTGCCAGCCAGGCATCTGGCTGGATTTGCACATTGTAGGGATCCTGCAGAGCCTGGAACAGCTGAATCTGAATAATAGAAGTACAGCACTCCTGTGGCCCATAGGGGAAGTGTGGCCAAAAGAGATTTGGTCATACTTCTCCTTTACTTCCTTCTCCCTTTACTGCCTACACTCCTAGATGTGATATGGACAGCATGTTATGTATTATATGGTAATTGTTATCATTTCTTTCAAACGAATCACGGCTTTTTGGTATTAGTGACACAGGAGAGTTTTGTCTAAATGTCTAGAGGAAGCAGAAATTCAGTGAAACATGCTGACTTACAGAGCTGATTCATGTGCACTGTGTTTGTAAAGCTATGCAAAATTGCCAAAACTGTATTACCTCTATAGGAGGGTCATATACAATTGGTTTTTAAATGATATATGCCATAAAACTGATGTCATTTTAAGATGTATGTTTTTACATGTCTGTAGCAATGGTAAGGCATATTTTAAGCCCCTTTATTCCTCTTTTCCCATTTGCTATATGTGATTTTCCCTTGGGGATGCCCTCCAGTGTTATTTGCACAGTTTTTTTTTCAGAACCTACATTACAAACCCCTGCCTTTTTCTTTGTGACTTTTGTGTGAAAACATTTAGTACACTTGGGCCAAATACCAGGCGACATCAGCCGGTTCAATAAAAGCCATTTGGCCGCCTTCTGTCAGATGAGTATGCTGGAAAATCAGCAGCTGGTCAGCTTCTGATCAGTACTCTCACTGATCAGTTTAAAAAAATCACCATGCAAGTTCACTGCAGTAAGCTAAAGAAGTAGAAAGCCAAACTAGGGTGATAGTTTCCCGTGACACAATACGGAGTACACTGCAGAGGAATGGCATGCATGGGTGTCATCCACGAAGGAAGCCTCTCCTAAAACCCATCACAAAAAAAAATTTCCCAGGGCCCGTGTCGAAAAAAAAGAAGACTACTAGGACTCTGTACTCTGAAGTGATGAGACCGAGATAAATGTTTTTGGAACTAATGGCTTCAGAACTTTATGGCGTCGCAAAGGTGAGGAGTACAAAGATAAATGCATGGTGCCTGCAGTGAAACATGGTGGTGGCATTGTCCTTCTGTGGGGCTGCATGAGTGCTGCTGGTGTCGGGGAGCTGCATTTCATTGATGGTATCATGAATTCACAGATGTACTTCCCTATATTGAAAGAGAAGATGCTACCATCATTTCGTGCCCTTGGTTGTCGTGCAATTTTCCAACATGACAATGATCCAAAACACACATCTAAGGCCACTGTTGCATTTTTGAAGAAGAACAGGGTGAAAGTGATTCAAGTATGTCTCCTGATCTGAACACAATCAAACACCTATGGGGAATTCTGAAGAGACAAGTTGAGTATCATTCTCCATCCAGCATCCAGTCTCCAATAGAGGTCGTTCTTGAAGAATGGAAAAAGATAGATGTTGCAATATGTTGCCAACTTGTTCATTCCATGCCTAGAAGAGTTGGTGCTGTCCTTACAAATCATGGAGGTCATACAAAATACTGGATGTAGTAGTTTTTGTTGTGGGGTGTATATAGTCTTGCATCAACTAATTTGGGTAAAACTGAAGATTTTGTAATCTAAGTTATAATATTAACCTTAATTTCATGTAATTAACTAAACAAATAATGTATAAAATTCAGTTCTGTCAAAATTTTGTAAATTTCTCTTGTGTTCATTGAGATATTGATTAAAATCTTTCTTTTCGAAAGGGTTGTACTCATGTATGCTGAGCACTGTATATACACTGTATACATACTGTATGTGTATATATATATATATATATATATATATATATATATATATATATATATATATTTTATTTTTTTTTATAAATCTGCCATAAAGTGGTTTCAAACCTAAAACCAAAAATGTAATATATTGCAATTTACCAAGAGGTGGTGGCTGCATAAAATGTATTTTTTCCCCTCTGTTTTTACCCAGTGATCTGACCAATAACACACCACCTATATTAGGGTGCCTAAACTCAAGCTAACACTTTTTAAGCAGTTACAGCTGTTTTTTGGGGGACAAAGGTTTTACCTAAATGAATAAAAGCTGACTATTGTGAGCACCCCTTTCAGTTGTAAATGATCTTTCTCAACTTACAAATTCTTTAAATCCCTCAGAGCTCTAATACAAAATGTGAACAAGGGCTGTATAAAAAAAAAAAAAAAATCATATCACACAAACCATGTAATCGTACAAAATTTACAGAGATGATTCTACTATAACTGTACATTCACTAGACTCTTGACGTAGAGATATTCAGCATCTATGTCTGCAATTCTGTATGAGCTAACATTTGCACATTCCTCGCACCTCTCCCTCTCTTTCCTTTTTTTGTAAATGAGCCTTGTGTAATGAGATTTGGCCTCCAGTCCTGTTAAATATTTAACAGCCCTTTTGACTCCACATTTGACCAACTTTTTGGACCTTTATAAATAAATAGCCAAGCGTAACTTATCTTTATACTGCAATTAAATTGTGTATTTTTTAGGCAGTGTGAAAAATCCATTCTAACAGTTCAAGGACACATCTGTAGGAGGGCATTTTAAGCCCCAAAGTGCGGCACGTGTATAAACAAAGTTTGGCCTTCCCACACAATGCTAGTATTACTATCCGCTGCTTCAGAACACTACAGTGAAAGAAGGTTAATTAGCGTCTGCCCCGTGGTGAATCAATACTTTAATCCATTAAATCATAATTAATGCGCTTTTCTCAACAGCAAGTTGTTGGATTCTGTATTGACTGGAAAACTACTGACTGTAGTTGTTGCTCGCAAAGCCGTTTATTCACTTGAATGTTTCAGTATTTCTTAATATCTTTAAAATAAAAAAATATAGGAACAAATGTGAAAGGAAATAATACTTTTATATAGAAAATAGAAAGAAAAAAAGAAAAAATGTGAAAAGCACAATTTAACCCATGCACATGGAGGTTATGGCATGAATGCATAAAACACAGCTGTGTAGGAGTTTGACAATGCATGCTATGCCTACAATTGTATCAAATTAGTGAGGACCATTGGGACAACATTCTGGCTGAATGTTAAAATTTTTCTGAATCTCTCCTTATCTCTACTGATAAAAATGAATTATTCTGCTGTAATAAAATCCTGGGAGTGACTTTTGTAGCATTGGAATCTCTAATTTTGTCAGTCAGTTAAGCTCAGAATCTGGAGACGGTTGATAATAGTATGTTTTGTAATGCATTTTTTAAATCTTATTACAGCTTCATGTACCTTATATTATTAGGGAAGAGTGAACTGATATGCCTGGATTATTATATTTTCCATTATCAGGCAAATTTGCAGACATTATATATATTTGAATGTTGTGACAAGCGAACCATACTAATTAGTGCTCTATTTAATCTGCAATTCGTTTTTTTTTTTTGTAACCACTTTCCATCCAGCAAACATATATACTGTATATATGTCCTAAACCGAAAGCAGTTTTACCAGGATCATGGCTGCAGCTGCAACCGTGATCCTTGCATTGTTTTTAACTGTTGGCGATCAACTTTCATGTGAAAGGGATCTGAGCATCTTTACAGCTACCCAATCACTTTACTACCCCGGCCTGCCTGTTTCTATTCCACCAGGGAGCCACCCAGGACTACTGTAAGAGGTCAGGTCATCTGCCTACAGAAGACATTCCTTCCTCCGTCTCCTTTGTAAAAATGGACACCAGAGATGACGAGGAGTCTCTGTTTGATCAGCTGGCTTGGAGGCTGCCTTGGAGGGTAAAGGAGGGATCAGAGGTCTAATAGATGATCCCTGATCTATCTAAAAGAGTACCTGTCACTGCCCAAAGCTATCACAAGGGGTGTTGTTAACCCCTTGTGATAGCAATAAAGTTGAATTTATTTATTTATTAAGTCAAAATAAAATAAATAAATGCATTTAAAAAAAACTAAAGCACCCCTGTCCCTCTACCACCCCCGTTCTCATGAACACATGCCTGCCATTGGTCATATTACTTACTGGCAATGCATGTATCTGCTTTTTCCTTTAGAAGGACTGGCCATCTTTGATTTTTTCTTCAGCAGTTCTGAACACTTGCTTACTCTAGCAACTAGCGTATTTTGAAGTCTACATAATGTACAAGATATATTAGAATGCATGATATTATCAAAAGTGTGTTAATGCCATTTCACACCAAAGGCAACATTTACTGAAGTGCGAAGCAAAGTAAACTGAGGTTAAATGAAGTCAATCTGAGCTAAAGCATAAAATAAGGTGTAGTTAGATGCACCTGTATGGACTTCACCTGTTCAAACATGCAAAAGGGACAAGTAAAATAGCGTTTTTTTCTTTTTTAACATAATGCAATTAAGTACAGTTCCTTTCAAATTACACTCTAGTATAGTAGTCCCCAAACCTTTGCCTTTTGCTTGCCTTTATTTCAACGCTGGGGCACTATTGCTCTCAATGACATGATGTCAAGTATGAGGCAGTATTTTAAATACTTGCACAAACAATGGAACAATATTCCTCCCACTAACAACAATCATAGGGAATAATTTCTCCTATTGACATCAAAGATGGGCACAATTGCTCCCACTGTCATTATTGACGAGGCACAACTCCTGCCACAGACATCAATAATGGGACATTATTTATACCACAGAGATCAAAGATGGGGCACTATTGCTCCCACTGACACCAAAGATGGGCACAAATTCTTCTAATGACACTAATAATGGGGCACAGTTCCTTCAACTGACACCAACTGCAGTGCACTATTCCTCCCATTGACAAAAAGGATAAGGCACTGTTCCTCCAACTGACACTAAAGATGGAGCCCTATTCCTCACATTGACAACAATGAAGAGGCACTATTATTCCCACTAATACCAATAATGGAGCACTATTCTTCCCCCTGACACAAAAGATGGGTGTAATTCCTTCCACTGAACCCAAGGAGGGGCACAATTCCCCCTATGACCCCAACTTTGGGGTATTTATCCTACCACTGACACCAAAGATGGGATACTATTTATCCTACTGATGCCAATGGTAGAGGAACATTTCTTCCACTGACACCAATAGTGAAGAATCGTTCCCCCTCCCACTGATCACAGGCATTTGGTCAATGTTTTAATCCTACTGATCACCAACTCTGGAGCATTATGTACTCCCACTGATGTCAGGGAATATTCTATTCCCACTGGCCACAGCTTCCTAAAGTTTTAAGGACTATGAAATGGTCCTGTGTTTAGAAAGTTTGAGGACCCCTGCTACAGGCAATCAGGCCCTATTTATAGAGAAGATGTGAATATCTGTAAACTGATTCTTCCAACATTCAATGACCATTTTTAAAGTTGTGCTGCACAGATAAACAGTCAACAAAATGAAATGGCTCTTTAAAGTTAAGAACTAAAAGAGGTAAATTAGTTATGAATGTCACTGTTGTAGTGCCCTAATAAGCCTACAAACTCTTGTTCTCAAACTCCTATTGAGTTGTATTATTATTAGGGATCCTTTATTCCTAATGTAGTTTTATTCATGTGTTAAAATTCAATGGTATATAGGACAGAGCCTAAAAAAAATGTGAAATGTAAAAATATTGTGCCAAATAAAAGTAACCCATACCTTGAACACTAAACCTTAAACTATCCACTGCCTTTTCTCTTTACTATATATTTAAAGTTTTGTGCACATACATGACTCCAAAGAATCTTGCGATTCCTACTAAGCTAAAAACTGTGATGAATACTTCAAATATTAGCTTTAATGAATACAACTGAACAAGTTGAAAGTAAAAGAAGATCTGCTACATGTATAAGACTTTATTCATCAAAAATTATCAAAGATAATTACAAGATAATTATACAAGATAAAGCACATTTCAACCCACCACCATCAAAAAATGTGTCAGATCTGCCTAAACCACTTATAGCGCCGCTCAAGGTGCTCTGGTAAATTCAGTGTCTCACAGCACTATATGGGTGCAGGCTGTTTTATCCTTAATCCAGAAACCAGTGAATTATGGGAGAATGAGAGACACCGCAGACTACTACCTTAACAATTGAAGAGAAATGTAAACGGCCTCAGCCATGATCTCCCCCTGAGCCCCGCCTTTGATGCGTTTTGCCCCACTCAGAACTTAGAAAACATAGAAATCTGCCAAAAAACACTGTACCAGGATACCCCCACAAACCAATTTACACAATCAGGGAAATATAATTTAAGAAACTACACATCAATCCACGTAATTAAGAAACTGACACTTGGATATACAACTATTGAACTGTACTCTGTTGCCTTCACACAGCAACGATGTTGTTACACATTGTCCAATTAAGGCTTGTTAATAAAGATGCTTCCAATAGTAGAAATAAATGGGTGGATTAACCACAGGCAAAGAGGGCTGTTCACTTCACAAGGGAATGCAAAGCAAGACTAAGAAAGCCACTAACGACCTGGAATCGTTCAATGGCGTGATGTCAGCATGGAGACACTGTCCTGACTAGTTTCATCCAAACAGACATTCTCAAGGAATTCCTTGAGAATGTCTATTTGGATGAAACTAGTCAGGACTGCGTCTTAGTGCTGATGGTAATCAGTGACTTTCCTAGTGAGGTTTTTTTACAGTTTTTTTGCTGTCACATTGTTTTAACTGGATGACTGGTTCTCTTCTACAATAAACCTTTATACCACTTCCTTACCACTGGACGTCATATGGCATCCTGGGATTTAAGTGGGGACACCTGAGTGATGCCTGCAGCTGCAGGCATCATTCTGATATAATAATTTTTTTCAGCCAGCGATTCCCTTCACCATAAGTACAAACATCAGCCGCTTGATCGTTCTTACAGGTGGCGGAAAGGGACACCCCCCCCCCCTCCTGCCACCCTCCGGTGCTTCTACCAGCTCGCCTGTGTGATCAGCAAGCCGGAGAAGGAATTGGCCACCGGCGGAGGTACACCATAGAGACTGCGAGGATCAGATGGTCCCCGGCAGTCACTATAACTCTCGGAGGCCCGGGCAGTTTTCAATACTGCCCTGATCTCAGCTGAACAGCCGAGATCTTTTTTTTTTTATTTCAGGCTTTCTAGCCTGTAGGAGCCCCATAAAGAGGACCTGTCATTCATTATTCCTATTACAAGGGATGCTTATATTCCTTGTAATAGGAATAAAAGAGATAAAAAAAAAAAAATGAAAGGGAAAGTGTAAAAATAAAAAATAAAATAAACAAAAACAAATTTAAAGTGCCCCCGTCCCCACGTGCTTAAACGCAGAAGCGAACGCATGCGTTCATCGCAGCCACATATATAAACGGCATTCAATCCATACATGTGAGGTATCGCCATGAACATAAGAGCAAGAGCAACAATTCTAGCCCAAGACCTCCACTGTAGACTGTAAACTGGTAACCTGTAAAAATATTTTAAGCGTCGCCTATAGAGATTTTTAAGTACCGAAGTTTGGCGTCATTCCACGAGTGTGCGCAATTTTAAAGCGTGACATGTTTGGTATCTATTTACTCAGTGTAACATCATCTTTTACATTATACAAAACAACTGAGCTAACTTTAATGTTTTTTTTTTTTTTCATAAAACAGTTTTCTTTCCAAAAAAAAAAACGCATTTGAAACATTTCTGCGCAATTACCATGTGACATAAAAAGTTGCAATGACTGCCATTTTATTCCCTAGGGTCTCTGCTAAAAAAAAATATATAATGTTTGGGGGTTCCAAGTAATTTTCTATCAAAAAGAAATGATGATTTTTACATGTAGGAGCGGAGTGCCAGATATCGACCGGTATGGAAGTGGTTAAACTACTATGCTATCACTGGCTTTATGTTGGCCCCCTTGGTGAGCTCTATCTGTTTCAGTGGGAGTTGCCTTTTGCTGTTAACTAAGAGGAGTGATTCCAGATTTCCATGGTCTGGTGAGTGTGCATTTTGAATAAGATGGTGGCACTCTGTGTTATCCTTACACTACAAGGATCTGCTGGCTGGTTGAAGATCTATTTTATTTGAATATACAGTAAACCCCAGCTCCATCGCGGTTTAGTTTTTGCGGTCCCGGTATATTGCGTTTTTTTCTGTAATGTTATTTTACTAATTAAATCATTGAAAATTAAATATTTTTGTGTTTTCCATAGCTCTTGCTCTGTCTCTCAACATCTTTTATGTGTTTAAATGAGTTTCTATTGTTTTAAAAGTGTGTTCAAAAACCTTAAAATTATTTTAAAAGTACAGTGACAGTAAAAAATAAAAACATGCCTACAGTGTATTTTAATAGGGTTTTTCTATATCGCAGATTTTCACTTTTCGCGGGTGGGTCCGGAACGTAACCCCCGCGATAGAGGGGGGTTTACTGTATATGGACTTTGCGTTAAGAGGGTCTTCACGTTTGGCACATTGAACACTGTTTTTTTACTTATGTTTTTATTATTGAACTTACTATTTACATCTACATACCTACATATAGGACAGTTCTCACATTTGTACGTTGCCGTTGGGTCATCTGAAACTCAGTTTTCACCAATAGGTGGATCTTTTTCTCACCATTAAAGCTAGAAACTCAGACACAGTTTGTCCAACAGGGAATATTCCAATGACAATCCTGGACCTCCTTATTGAAATAAAGAAATAGGTGCGCTATTGGTGAGGAAAAAGCTGCTACCAAAGATCCAATTATGCAATTGGAATAAATGAATGTGTGTGGGTGATCTGGTGCGCTAATAAAATATGACAAAATGTATGTGCTCAAAACACAATATAAACGAGGTGGTGAACAATAAACAATCACATGAGACTAAAGAATATAAATAAACTCCAAAAGTCCATAAATAACACTTGTTCAAATCAACGGTGAATCCTGTGTTCCCAAGATCAAACGGTGACAGTTCATAAACGGTGATTAATAAATCCCTCCACCTTACAAGCTGTTCTCTCACCAGACGGAAATGATGAAAGTGCAAAATCAACTTTTAAATTGACTCTTGTGCAGTTAGGTGAGGTTCCACTTTCCACTGTGTGCACACCCAGCAAATCAAAGCCTCTTACCAGACGGCAACATATATGGGCATGGATTCTCTCTTGGAAGATATCCCTCTCCCAGCATAGATAGGACAGATCCAGATATGCTCAGAGTGAAGTCCAGCTATCCCATACACTGCCTTAGAACGATGGCCTCAGAGTAATACTTTTGTGGATTCCGATTTTTCTGTTTTTTTCAAAACATTAACTGATTATATCCCCACAAAAACATGTGGCTTTAGCCATCACTCCTCTTGCTCGTTACACAGCACTGTGCACTCTGATTTCTATGTTCAGATACAAAAACAGCCCCTGGCTGTAAGTTTGGATGGAAAACTTTTTCCATCCTCCCTTATCTTCAACAGGTCGCAGGTGTTAGTGGCATATGTACAATACCAAGCAAAAGATAGCCAGAAACTCTGTTTAAATCTTCCAATTCTTTATTGTCACCCCTCAGTGAGCAAAAACAAGGTGGCTAATGCATTTCAGTGATGAGCCTTGATCACAGCACACACAACATATGAAGAAACATTTATATATATATGTATACATGCACACATGATAGGAGACTCCACCCCCACACAAATCAATTAGTAATTGACTTGAGTGCTGTGCTGACCAAAAGGTTCAACAGCTGTTACAAAGATTCTAGGAGGGAAGTGGTCTCCAATGTGTGTTAAATAAAACAGATAACAGCCATAACAAAATATATAATATCTTAAGATACATTAAAATACATGGGGTCATAATATAATTCACTTAAGAAAAAGATCCACATCATAACGATGATTCATTCCTAAAGGCATCCTTGTATGGAGGTTAAATATCCACAAAACCTCCCGAGATAGGAGCATACGGTGGATGTCACCCCCTCGAGAGGACAAACCAAACCTTTCCAACCCCTGAAAGGTAAAAGAAGCCATATCTCCATGCACATATTTAAAGTGTTTAGACACATTGGACAAATTCTTATCATTACTATATGAGGTTCCATGGCTCACTTATACATAGTTACATAGTTACATAGTTACATAGTTAGTAAGGTTGAAAAAAGACAAATGTCCATCCAGTTCAACCTATGCATCCAGTTCAACCTATGAATGCGTGTGTGTGTTTGCTTTTAATCGTACATTGTATACCCCTGTATGTTGTGGTCTTTAAGGTGTCCATCTACTAGTTTTTTGAAACTATCGATGCTCCCTGCTGATACGACTGCTTGTGGAAGAGAATTCCACATCCTTACTGCTCTTACAGTGAAGAACCCCTTACGCACTTTAAGGTTAAACCGCCTTTCCTCTAGTTTTAGTGAGTGGCCACGTGTCTTATTGTACCTCCTTTCTCTGAATTTCCCCTCTCAATCGTCTTTTCTCCAGAGAGAAAAGGTTCAGTGCTTGTAGTCTTTCCTCATAGCTGATGTCCTCCATTCCCCTAATTATTTTTGTTGCCCTTCTCTGGACTTTCTCCAGTTCCAGCACATCCTTCCTGAGGACCGGTGCCCAGAACTGGACAGCATACTCCAGATGTGGCCGGACCAGAGTCTTGTAGAGTGGGAGAATAATCTCTTTATTTCTGGAGTGAATCCCCTTTTTTATACATCCCAGTATTCTGTTGGCTTTGCTTGCGGCGGCTTGGCATTGCATGCCACTGCCAAGCTTGTTGTCTACCAGTACCCCCAAGTCCTTTTCCATCCTAGACTCACCCAGAGGTTCCCCCCCTAGTGAGTAGCTTGCTTTCTGGTTTCTGGCACCCAGGTGCATTACTTTACATTTTTCAACATTAAACCTCATCTGCCATGTAGTTGCCCACCCCGTTATTTTGTTCAGGTCTGCTTGCAAGGTTTCCACATCCTGCATAGAAGATATTGGCATGCCTAATTTAGTATCATCTGCAAATACTGAGATTGTACTAGATATCCCCTCCTCTAGATCATTTATGAATAAATTAAACAGGATTGGTCCCAGGACAGAACCCTGGGGGACCCCACTTTCCACACCCGCCCAATCCGAGTACTCCCCATTAATCACCACCCTCTGTACTCTCCCCTGGAGCCAGTTCTCTATCCAGGTACTCACCTTATGGTCCATACCTACCTTCCTTAGTTTGTACAGTAATCGTTTGTGGGGAACGGTGTCAAAGGCCTTTGCAAAGTCCAGATACACCACATCCACAGGCTTACCTTTATCTAGGTGGCTGCTCACTTCATCGTAGAAGGTTAATAGATTGGTTTGGCAAGAACGATTTTTCATGAATCCATGCTGATTACTACTTATAATACCAGTTTCATTACTAAAGTCTTGTATGTGGTCCCTTAACATCCCCTCCAAAATTTTGCAGACTACTGATGTTAGGCTGACCGGCCTATAGTTACCCGGGATATATCTCGGCCCCTTCTTAAATATTGGTACCACGTTGGCTTTTTTCCAATCAGCTGGCACCATACCCGTCTGTAAACTATCCTTAAAGATCAAGAATAATGGTCTGGCAATCACCTGGCTGAGCTCATTAAGAACCCTCGGGTGCAAGCCATCCGGTCCCGGGGATTTATTTATGTTAAGTTTCTCTAGTTTAGCTCTAAGTCTATCTTCTGTTAACCATGGCGGCACTTTCTGAGGTGTATTATTGGCCTTACAAGCTGGGTTCGTGTAGCCCCCCGATTCTTTTGTGAAGACTGAAGAGAAGAAATTATTTAACACTTCCGCCTTTTCTCTGTCCTCAGTGGCCATATTTCCCTTATCATCTTTTACGGGGCCAATGTGTTCTGGCCTCGCTTTCTTACTGTTTATATACTTAAAGAACTTCTTAGGGTTCTTTTTACTCTCCTCCGCTATATGTCTCTTGTGTTCTATTTTAGCCGCCCTGATTTCGTCTTTACATTTCTTATTACACTCTTTGTAATGCTTAAATGCTGCCAATGACCCCTCAGTCTTGTATTTTTTGAAGGCCTTTTCTTTAGCACTAATATACATTTTTATGTTGGAGTTTAGCCATCCAGGGTTTATTTTTGCTCTTTTAAATTTATTTCCCTTTGGAATGCACTGGCCAATCCCCCTGTTTAGTATGCTCTTGAAGCACTCCCATTTTTCCTCCGTGTTCTTTGTTTCCAGGGTTCTATCCCAATTGATATTTTCCAGCAGCGAGCGCAGCTTTGGGAAATTGGCTCTTTTGAAATTCAGTGTCCTTATATTACCCCTCAGCTTCCTATTACTGTAATTAATACTGAAACTTATTGACCTATGGTCACTGTTTCCTAAGTTGTCCCGTATTTCTATATCCGTGATCAGGTCTGTATCGTTGGTAATCAGTAGGTCAAGTACCGCATTGTTTCTTGTCGGTGCATTCACCATCTGACCCATAAAATTGTCCTGCAAAACATTTAGGAACTGCCTAGCCTTGGCTGAGTGCGCGGTTCCTTCTGCCCAGTCTATATCTGGATAATTAAAGTCCCCCATTATAATGACATTTCCCATCCTTGCTGCCAATCCTATCTGTAAAAGGAGGGCCGCCTCACCCTCCTCCCTCTGGTTGGGGGGTCTATAGCATTCGCCCAATATTAACTTCCCCGCCGTGCCATCCCTTTGAAGCTCTACCCATAGGGATTCTGCCTCATCCATAGCTCCATTATTAATATCATCCCTCATATTTACCTGTATGCTGTTCTTAATATACAGACATACCCCTCCCCCTTTTTTACCTTCTCTATCTCTGCGATAAAGGGAATACCCCTGAATGGTCGCCATCCAGTCATGGGAGCTGTCAAACCAAGTCTCAGTTATCCCCACAAAATCTAAGTCCTCCTCAAACATCAGCAGCTCCAGCTCTCCCATCTTGTTGGCCAGGCTTCTGGCATTGGTATATAAGCCTCGTAATTTTGATGTTTTTAGGCTGCTCTCTTGATTTTTCCCCGTACCCACCCTGGGTATAGGAGCTCCGAACACCCTACCGCTAATGCCCCCATTTCTGCCCTCTGAAACTTTCTTTCCACTGGCTAATTCTACATCTGTACCCTCCCCCCCATTCCCTAGTTTAAAAGCCCCTCTAACTTTTTGGCCATCCTCGCACCCAGTACGGCTGCACCCACCCCATTTAGGTGCAATCCGTCCCTACCAAAGAGCCGGTGACCGATTGAGAAGACGGCCCAGTTCTCCAGGAACCCGAAACCCTCCTTACTACACCAGCTCCTCAGCCACTCGTTAACTTCCCTAATCTCCCGCTGCCTCTCTGGTGTGGCTCGAGGTACAGGTAGTATTTCGGAAAATACTACCTTGGAGGTCCTAGTCCTCAACTTAGCGCCTAAGTCCCTGAAATCATTTAGGACTCTCCGTCTTCCTCTACCTATGTCATTGGTACCCACGTGTACCATGACAGCTGGGTCTTCCCCAGCCCCACCCAATAATCTGTCCATCCGATCCGCAATGTGCCGAACCCGAGCGCCCGGCAAACAACAGACTGTTCGGCGCACACGGTCTTTGTCACAGATTACACTATCTGCCCTTCTAATAATTGAGTCCCCTACCACCAGCACCTGTCTTTCCTTTCCCTTTCTCCCAGCCTCACTGGAGGAGTTCTTCCCCTGGCAGCTAGGGGCGTCGCTCTGCTCCAGCAATGCTGGTCCCTGACTGGTTTCCCCAACATCACACAACGGGGCGTATCTATTGGGGTGCTCCAGCCCAGGATCAGCCTCCTTGACTTGTTCCCTTCTACCCCTCCTAACTGTCACCCCTCTAAACTGCTCTGATGCCTGCACCTCCGATACTCCGCCCACCTCTGTGCAGACCCCTGCCTGCACCTGACTGGTACAATCCTGGCTCTCCTCCGGTATGGACATTCGTCTCAGTGTTGCCAGCTGCTTCCCTAGATTCAGGACCTGAGCTTCCAGGCAAGCAACGTGCTCACATTTTGCGCATTTGTATTCGCCCTCGATCACATGTCCGAGGAACGCATACATATTACAAGATGTACACCGAGTTGCATCTCCACACCCACCGGGCATTGTACCTACTAATCTAATCTAATGGGGATTCAGTAATTTAAGTCTATCCTATGTGGCTATTTCCTAGCTTCCTAACGCTACCTTCTCACCCTCTGGTGTTCCGCTACACTCACTTGACACTCAGTTGCACAACACTCACAATCTCACAGCCCGGTCAGTCTCACGACACTCCCAGTCGCACCACCCGGTCAGTCGCACAACACTCCTGTCGCACACACTCACAGTCTCACAGCCTGATTTAGTTGCACCACACTCACAATCGCACAGCCGGTCAGTCGCACAACACTCTCAGTTGCCCAACACTCAGTTGCACAGCCCAGTCAGTCGCACCACACTCACAGTCGCAAGGACACTCACAGTCGCACGGACGCTCACCAGTCGCATGGACGCTCACCAGTCGCAAGGACGCTCACTTATTCTAGTTCTCAGGGGTCTGGAAGTACATCCCACTCATTTCTTGTGACAAGAGGTACATTCCACAGCATAGATAACGTTGCTTGTGCCACAATTAATATATTCCCTAACTGAGAATTCTTTCCCAGTTGCACATGAAACAACAGTTCTGTGCTGTTTGGAATGCCTAAGGGTCCATGTACACGGGACGCTGGAAATGGACGTTTAGGAGCAGTTGGGCGTTTTTTTCAGAAGCCCCTGAACCCACCCGCATGTTATCTTATCTGTCCATGTACACCAAGTCGTTTACAGTCATTTGCAGGCAGTTGCGTTCAGGGACTTTTTTTAGAACGCAATTATTTGCGTTCAAATGTGTGTTTCCCGGCGTTTCAAACGCACAAACGCGTCCGAACGCGTCCGAACGCGTCCGAACGCGTCTGAACGCGATGACCCGCGTTTAGTGTTCGCGTTTTTCCATTTTAAAGGGGAATCATTTTTTTGACCTCTAGGAACGCTTCTAAACGCAAACGCCGCTAAACGCGGGTACAAACGCGACCGAACGGACGTTTCAAACGTCCTAAAAATTCCAGCATTCAAAGGGACTTTTAACAACGTCCCGTGTACATGGAGCCTAAAATTTGCAACCAAATTTTATGTGAATGTTTAGTTTTATATAAACTAGGAGACAGTATATTACCTAAAGTCTTGGCACGTCTGCTAGAAAATTTGCACCCTGTTGAGAGTAAAGGGGCCAAGTCTTTATCTGTTGCGAGTATAGGTAAATATTTAGAAACAATATTCTTAATTGAGCCAAACTCTAATGAATAAGTGGTCACAAAAGTAACACAATTTTTTTTTCTAGACAGTGGCATCTTTCTAAGACAAGTTTCATTTCTCTTATGATGCTGACTGTGACGGTACTCACCATCACTGGGAATGAAAGACAAATACTTAATGGTTTGGATTGCTTCAAGTGGGACAGTAATATTTGTCAGCCATGTATCTCCAGAAATATGTGCACTATTCCTGTTTGATTCTGAACATGTTTATTGAAAGAGCTGATCACATTGGCTTCTGCTCCATGTCCTTCAGTGCCAGAGACAGGCTTTCCCTATTGTTTGGGTATTGTGATAATGTGTATTGTATTGCAGGAGCTTGAGGACGGAAAGTCTGCTAGTTAATTGGCTCAGGTTGATTGAATCATTGTCCTCTGTTAGTTGCTGAGTGGAAATAGTACACTGTTTGTGTTGGTTGTTCTTTAGAAATGTTAATTCTATTTCTGTATACAATTTCATCTGCATATGATAATGTAAACAGGCAACCCCTGTACTGTGTGTGGTAATCTGATCAGAAGGGGGGGCATGCTCTATTTAAACTCTGTGTGACTATTCAATAAAAGGGGAGATTTCCAGTACAAGCTACAAACTCTCCCATTGGTATTGAATGCATCGTGTGTGCTGGATGGCAACTGGAAGCCAGGAGCAAAGTATTTTCAGCACATCCTTTGTGATAGGTATACGTAAAGACAATACCATAGTGGCATATGTACGCTCTTCTAAAACCCTGATGCACTTTTTTATACTTTTAAAAGTGAACCTGTGACCAGTATGGAGATTCAAGTATTTGTATTTTCTTATGTAGCACTACCCCCAAGGGAGCTGCTGGTTACGGGTCCCCCTGGGTTACCATTGGCAACAGTAGAACAATCTGGCATTTTCCAAGTGTTTTTACCTCAGACAAAAATGAGTCCAGTTTCTTTGGTTTTTATGTTTTATTAGGAACTTGGATTGGAGAAGGGATGAGTGGGATACTCTAACTTGAACAACTATGCACAATAGACAGGGACGAATAGAGTAAATGCTGGTTAACGCTGAGTAAGGCTGGGTAACACTGAAATTGAGCTAGTCACAGCAAGGCTGCTGGTTTCAGTCTGTCACTAGCTGTGATGCAGAACTGAAGAAATTCTCTGAGGTAATCTGTACTCTGAAGCAACTGTACTGCTGAAGTAATTTGTACTGCAGAACAACTTCAGGGCCCTTCCTGGCACCCCCTTTGTCCCTATTCTTCAGGGTTCACTACACGGCACCCCTTTACTGTAACACTCTGAGGGAGCTGGCTCTGTGATCCCCTGACTTCTCTGGAGTGGTCCCCTCTCTTAGGCAGACCTCTAAGAGGTCAGCACACTGGATCCTCTGCAGCCCAGCCCCACTCCTGGTCCCTAGGCCAACTGCCTGGACCACCTTCCTCACTTTGCAGGAGGAGAGACAGCCATCCACCTCCTCCTAGGACTTTGCTCCCGCCAAAAGACACTCTGCCTCAGATGCTCTCCGCTTTTATTTCCAATCCCATGATGCACCACTCCAGGTGCCAACCCACTGGGACGGTTACAAAAGCATGTGTATCATTGGCCAGGTTTCTTCCACTGTTCAACAGGCCTCCCTATTGGACGCAGTGGGGACACTCCCTCAGACAAGATAAATACACTCTGGGCACACTGAGCCGGCCTAACTAAAGATCAAACTCCTCTGATAAGCAGATGAAGCAATTATGACTTTCCTGCTGCTTTCCTGTAAAGCAGAAAATTATAAACTATATCTTCTATCTAGCACCTATTATTAAACAGTTTTTGAGCTTTAAAACAAACCTCAGCTGACCTCTGTAGCTCCAGGAACTCTGAAGCTACTCATCCAGCCAATAGTCATGAGAGATAACGATTTTACAAAAGTTGGCGCTTACCACAAACCAATATCAGGACAAGATAAGCATTTAGGTCTTGTTTACACTTGCAGTTTTGGGCAGTTAAAACAGTTGAGCTGTGTTTTTACAGATCCCCTCACAACCGCTCCCCCTTAGGGGCCATTTACACTATGTGTTTCCTTACTTTTTCCTCGAATATGAGTAACTGCAATGACACACAGAAAACAATAGCTTTCTGTGTGTCATATTCAGTCTAGAATGAAAATGAGCGGTGCCTGTTTTAAGGCACTGAACTCATGGGATTGTCACAGCTGAGCAGTTTCTAGGCTCCCCACCTTTCTCCCTTCTAATCAGTTAGGCAAGTGGGTGACGTTAGGAGTCAGTTTGGGCGAATCAAAAGGTTAGAAAAGTCAATAGGGTCAGCTGACCTCTGTAGGTCAGCTGACTATTAGGGAATATTTCAGAAGTTCATGTCACATGACCTATGTAACATTCTAGAAAGGGTCTGAGCCCCTATAAAAAGCAGCTCCAATGGCTCCGCTCTGCCAGTCCTCAGAGATCTCCTGCCTGTGAGCTCCCTGGGCTATAATACAGGAGCTCACAGCAAGGGTCGTCTGGTGGATATGAAGAGCCTGATCCGGCGCCAGAGGGAAAGAGCAGGGGAAGAAGGTGGTGAAAAGTGGATGAAGGGATGACTTTCCCTTCCTCGACTGGGACATCCTGATTCCCCTGCTGGCACCACCACTTCTGCCACCGCATCGGCTGCTTACAGCTCTGCTGCCGCCACTGCTGCTGTTTCGCACTGCAACCGCCGCCGGGGACTCCGGTCGGATGGAGGGACCTGGAGTGGCTGCCCCATGGAGGGATGAAGACGCTGGAGATGGAAAGGCAGGAAGTGACCTCTTCGATGAAGGCCTGGAAGAGGAAGCCATGGCCCTAAGGTCAGCAGTAGGTGGAGAGGTTGGCGGACATCCAGCCAAGAGGAGGCAGGCCCAGCACTGCAGATACTCCCCCTCTCTGCACAGCCGCAGGCCGAGTGTCTCCGCTGGGAGGGAAGAAGACGGCTCAGCCAGAAGAAAATTCAAGAAAGGGTCTGAGCCCCTATAAAAGGCAGCTCCAATGGCTCTGCTCTGTCAGTCCTCAGAGACCTCCTGCCTGCAAGCTCCCCTCCCTCCCTCCTTGTCATGGCCTGAAATATTATGTGGTATGGTCACCTTTCATGTTAGAAAGGAAGACGGCTAATGAAATGGATTAATAGTATGAGAACATGAGCCTTAGTGGCTGTATTGTTTTCACTGGTATGTTTTGAGTGAGTTGTTATTAGCTACAGCTTACGTTATGCATTTGTCTTGATATGTATTCAACTTTTTACCAATAATAAAGAGGCTGCGGACATTTTAACTCCACCATTTGATTGTTTGGATCTTCTTTCTGTGTTCTACAGTCCCATGCAGTGTTTCATTGCATTCCAGATCTGTGCGATATTATGCAACATGGTTGCCTAATATTGAACCACTCTGGATGGCCTTACATATCACCGCACAGTGAGAGCTGCACGCCGCGCTGCTGTGGAGTGGTATGAATGAAGTGACACTATGTACGCTTCAAATAAAGTTCAGTATTGGAAAAGGGCAGCTGTGTAATGCCATAAAACACGCATCGCATTGCTCCCGCTGCAAAGTACTGCAACCACTGTTCGGGCGGCAGCGTTTTGCTTTGTGTGAATGGGCCCTTAAGCTGCAAAGGCAGCAGACAGGAGTATCAAAAGAAAATAGGAAAGACCTATAAGTAGTTCAAATAGTGTAAAGAGGGAATAAGGCATCCAGTGGTTTCTCCTTGAACAAACATTATTAATCAGCATATAGAAAAAGTGGAAAAATTAAAATGGCAGTTGATAGGCAATAGACAATAGTTCAAAGTCGACAACGCTGTCATACATAAAAGACATGCCTGGGTGTACAACCACACCCAAAACCAAGCACACAATGATGCCTTATAAATCTGGGGTACTGACTATGCCAGCTCAAGTGTGGGGGGCAGAGTGTGTGGGGTCTGAAGGAGTCCCAGGTAACCACCGTGGTGTCAGCCCTTAGGCAGCTGTAAAAACCCACAGTGGACATTTGGGCTTTTTAATACCCCAAATAGACTGGATGAGCTGGGCAGGGAACTGTATGTCACAGCATGCACTGATGTTCCTGCAGTTGTCAGATATGGTGCATGGAAAGCATGGGCAGCAGCTAAGATTAACCAGATCTGCGGCTGTGAATCAGTAGATGCAAATCACAGGCAAAGGTATCCACAGCCCTGTGCGGTGTAAGTGACATTCTTTTGGTTTGGCCTATGGCAGTCTATGTTTTTTGCATGTGTCCTAGTGGATTTAGGCTAAGCTTGTGCAGTGTTGTTAATGGAGGGGCACTGCCCCTGGCTGGGTTCACACTGGAAGCATTTGACGGGAGTGTACAGATGCATTTCAGTCAAAAATAACCCCCCCCCACACGCTATATTCAATGTGCAATACCTGCCAAATAATCCTTAGAGATCAATTTTTACAAACTGGTCACAGTTTGTTTTGGTCGTTGTCCAAGATTTAACAAATTGATTCGATTGTGAAATGCAAAGGAAAAACGAACAGGCAAACTAACCATTTCTAACTGTACCCCACCACACTTGGGAGGCTCATTTGCAGACAATGCTATAAAGTACCAGAAAATGCCAGCCAAGCACTGTGAAAAGGAGTCTCAAGCAGCAGAGCTTAGACAAGATAAATTGCCCTTCAATTAGAGCGTGAAACACATGTCTTATAAGCATATCTGACTTTGCTTGAAACAGGGGACTAAGAAGTAAATTGTGAAGTTCACAAGTTATGTAACAAAGCTGCTGTTACTGAACAAATACCTTAGGGGAACAAGATAAATGCCTGAAGAACATGAATTTCTGAATGACATTGAAAAGTTATTTAATTCACTTTTTTTTTTTTTTCAACACAGAAGAATACATTTGTAAATGGAAATGCTGCTGGCTCTTTCTCAGGATTTGCACAGTTATAGCGCATCTCCAGCTAAACTTTTATCTTAGTTCTGGATCAAATATGGATTAGGGCCATTGTTTGTATTTTTTCTAATCAGATTTTATTTTAAGAAAATGTTATACACCACTAGACAAAAACAAGAAAAAGAAAAATATCAATACCACATAAAATTTAAACCAGTAAATTAAAAGAAAGGAATACATTACAAATGTCCTTGTAGAGAAAAAAACACATATCAGGACAAAAAGAAAACACATGTTCCATCCATTGGGACCATATAGCATTAAATGTATGCATAGAATTTCTGAAATAATAAGAATGTTTTTCATATAAATATATCTAACTATATCTGTTATCCACTCAGAAAGAGTAGATGGGTTAGGCGAGGTCATTTTTAGTGCAATCTTCCTACGAGCTATAAATAATTTTCTAGAGATGGTAGATTCATAAAAGAGGGATCAATAGATCAATATAGCCTATTTGTCCCCAATAAACCATTTAAGGTACCTACCATTCTCAGCCTAAAATCGCTTTAACTTGGGGCACCGCCACATAAGATGGATAAGAGATCCTGAAGATTGACCACACCTATTACATTAAGGGTCATCTCTCACCCAGGGCCGGCCTTTGGGGTGTGCGAGCTGTGAGGCCGCACAGGTTGCCATGGGCAACAGGGGCGCCATGTGGCCATCACAGCTCGCAGTCAGTTACTCACAGGACAAGACTCGTCTGACAAGTCACAGCAGGGGCTGCCAGGGCAAGTCCCCCTGCCCTGGGGCTGGCTGAAGATCAACGCAGCATCGGGGAAACCGTCACCTGATAAAAAAAATGGCCCGTACACTGACGGGCAGACGGCACATGTGCGGTGACGTGTTGGCGCCGGGAGGCGCCATTTTTAAATGCAAAGCCAAGGCACCTCACCAAATGGTAAATGAGACCCCTCCACAGACCCTGCATCTCCTCAGGAAATGAAGTGCTGCAGGCACGGTATAGGAGATTTTCCAGGAGAATCGAATGTACCATGTCTGCAGCACTGCATCTCCTGTATTATGCCCGCATCACTGGCTCTCCTGTACCATGCCCACAGCTCTGCATGTACCATGTTCACAGCCCTGCATCATGCCCGCAGCCCTGCATCTCCTACACCATGCCCGCAGCCCCTGCATCTCCTGCACCATGCCCGCAGCCCCTGCACCTTGCCCGTAGCCCCTGCATCTCCTGTACCATGTCCGCAGCTCCTGCATCTCCTGCACCATGCCCGCAGCCCCTGCATCTCCTGTACCATGTCCGCTGCTCCTGCATCTCCTGCACCATTCCCGTAGCCCCTGCATCTCCTGAACCATACCCACAGCCCCTGCATCATGCCCACAGCATCTGCATCTCCTGCACCATGACCACAGCCCCTGCATCTCCCGTACCATGCCCGCAGCCCCTGCATCTCCTGCACCATGCCCACAGCCTCTGCATCTCCTGCACCATGCCCACAGCCCCTTCATCTCCTGCATCATGCCCACAGCCTCTGCATGTCCTGCACCATGCCCGTAGCCCCTGCATCTCCTGTACCATGCCCGCAGCCCCTGCATCTCCTGCTCCATGCCCACAGCCTCTGTATCTTCTGTACTATGCCTGCAGCATTGCCTCTCCTGTACCATGCCCACAGCCCTGCATGTACCATGCACCACAGCCCTGCATGTGCCATGCCCATAGCCCTGCATCTCCTACACAATGCCTGCAGCCCCTGCAGTTCTTGCACCATGCCCGCAGCCCCTGCATCTCCTGCACCATGCCCGCAGCCCCTGCATCTCCTGTACCATTCCCACAGCCCCTGCATCTCTCTCTTATTTGTTACAAATATTTTTTTCCTCTTTGTGTATGTTTAGGTGACCAGGGGGCGAGGGGTGAGGATGGGGGGGGGCACAAGATTAGCTCGCATAGGGCGCCTGAACACCTAAGGCCGGCCCTGCTCTCACCCCAATTGTGTTTAAAAATTTGGGAGCTCTATACACTATGTAAAATATTTATCTGGTTATTTATCTCAATCCATGAGAGGGAGAGAGAGAAACCCGTTGCACTGGTTGTAAGATATCCTCCTAATATCATCTGAAATATTGCCTATATCCCTCTCCCATCGTGTTCTATAAGTTAGGAAACTCAGTAAGAAGTGGTCTAATAGCACCACACACATGGTAAAAATCAAACCCCTCGTATATGATGCCTATACAATATGCATGTGAGAGAAAGAGACAGAAGCCACTTTAGATTGTGCTTGCATGGCATGTCTTAGTTGAAGAAATTGGTAAAACCTTTTATTTTGTTTTTTGTTTCTCAATGTTTCACTAATGGGGTATTTCCTCTCAGTTCCTTAAAAGACCAAAAAAACTGAAAATGACGAGATAGAAATTACTTTAAAGTCTAGGTTCACAATGTGAACCACTTGTAAATCGCACAGGAATTGCACGGCATTCCTATGCATATCACATGCGTGTTCTTTGTAGTGCGATTTGAGCCCATTCATTTTGGATGGCTCAAATTGTACCACATCTATGTCAAAGGGTTGCAGGCAGCTTTTATTTAATTTGCTTGGGATCGCATAGGTGTTGAAACCCATTTGGTTCAGGGCAGGCAAACGCACTGCATTTGCGACCTGCTTTTGGGGTGTCGTTAACTTTTCATTGACACACACAGCAGTTGTGCATTTTGGGTGCATAAAAAGTAAAATTATGCATTTTGGGCTAAAATGTGTAGTCAATAACATTCTGCAACATTCTCTAGGTCTGGTGTCCATGTGAACATAACAGTAAAAGTAATTACAAAATTAAGCCCACCTATAACTTTTTCTAACTTTTGACCTTGCAAAATGGTTTTTAAAAACACAAGAAAACTTACTGTAAACCACGTTTTTTGATGTTCATTTCCTAAACAAAATATATTGTTATACTTGTTATTTGTAATGTATGTCACATTATTTTGTTGATTTCCTTCATTTTGTAAAAACAATATGCCTGCAACAAACAATCTAGGAGGGGGTTTCAGTAATGGAGAAAAATCTAAGTGTTCGTGTACATCATAAATTTGGCAAAATGACGGATTTGCTTAGAACTTTACTCTGGACTATACTCTGGTGATAATCACCAAATGTATTCTTTTTTAACCTCCTTCTTACTTTAGAGGGTACCACGATACAGGAGATATAGTGCATATTTACTGGACCAACCTTAGAATTCGCCACCTGTGGATAAGAATCTATATAATGATTAGCTTATTTCTTCTGATCAACTTTTCACAAACCTATTGATAACATCCCTCATCATAGTTGTACACTTATAACACATATATTTATAGCCACCAAACAAAATATTGCCCAGACATGCAAATCCTCATCCTCTAATTTCCAGGAAGTCAAAAGTCATATACAGGGCACTTTCATCAACGGGACATTAACTGCCATATTAAATGACACTTTTTCTCTTGATCTAGTAACCATGACTTAATAATTCACCTCCTTTACAGCAGATCTCCCACCTTCTTCAACTTTGAGAACCTGAAGCATGCCCAATACACTTAGTTAAACCCAAATATCTTTTCTATTAAACGGTTTCTATATGCCTTTCTCAGCAGCCTCTGGGAATCGTCCTTCTTTAATCATGGTGGAGTATAGTGGGAGTGCCTTCATCCCGATATATACAGAAAACAAAATACCCTCCAAACAAATCCAAGGGACCAATATTGGCACAAAAGACAATATGAAAATTTAATTATATAAAAAATATAACTTTATTACAGAAACATAATAAACTAGAAATATAAAAGGGCCATAAAAAATAATGGCAGCTAATAGAGTTATGGAAAAACAACACAGTGATGGTAGTGGAGAGAAACTGCAGAAGACTCCTTTCGAAAATAGAGATTTTTGTTCTTCTTAAGGGAGGCTGGTGCTTAGGTACAAGGGTGTTCTATAATGCAAAACAGCATTAAGTCTTATATCTATCCATGCATAAATACAAATGGCGTAGATGTAACAAAGTTACTATCCAGACTGTGTTGGATGTAAGAATGTACTTAGCCGTGAAGGATGAAAACAACAGGGTAGAGGTGTATTGCTGCCTCCCAGGAGGTTCCCATGATTGGAGGGAGCCAAACTGACCAGACCGACAGGCCACTGGGGTTACCAAAGGGCTGCAAACCATTGTAATAAAATTAATCAAAGACTTAACAACCAGCCTGTATATATTACATTTTTTAAATATGTTATTATAAAATTAATATTAATTTATTGTAAAATCAGCAATTAATTTTATTACTGTTATTTGATATGCAGCTGTGTGACCTTGAGCCGATGGTTTGCAAACCTTTGGTAGCCCCAGTGGTCTGTCGGTCTGGTCAGTTTGGCCCTCTCCACTCATTGGGATCTCCTGGGAGGCAGAAACAAACCTCCACCTTTTTGTTTTTATCCTTCATGGCTAAGTACATTCTTAGATCAAACTCAGTCTGGTTAGCAACTCTGTTACGTCTATGCAATTTTTATTCATGCACAGATATATGAGGCCTAATGCTGTTTTTGTATCAGAATACCCTTGTACACAAGCATCCCTGAAGATGAACAAAAATCCCTATTTTCGAAACATGTCAGATACCTCTGCAGCTTGTTTGATTTGATCAAGGTTTCTCTCCACTACAATTACTGTATTGTCTATTCATAACTCCATTAGCTGCCATTTTTTTAAATGTTCATTTTATTTGTCTAGTTTGTTGTGGTTCTGTAATAAAATTATATTTTTTATATAATGGCATTTTGGAGTTCACATTGTCTTTTGTGCCAATAATAGACCCTTGGTATGGTTTGGAGGGCATTTTGTTCTATTTCCCATTTCCCCTCTTTTAATTCACAAGCTCAAGGTCTTTGTGTTTCAAAGTTATGCCTGTAGAGTCCGCCTTTCTATTTTCTGATTTCTATATCTTCTTACCTACTACCTAGTGGCTTTTTCTTAACGGATTATCCTCTTGCTGTTATAAGCATTGCTGTTTCATCTTTGTGCTTTTTGATGTAGTGATTGTCCATTGTAAATTTTAGGTTATTATATGAGTAATTTTGATGTCCACGAGCGTTCTGATCTAACGTTATATGATTCACCTGGCTTATACTGTATCTCTATGTTTTAAAAAAAATCATTTGATAAAAAAAACACTGTAGAATGTACCTCTATGTTACTTAAGTCTTACTCTGCCTCAAAACATGATTTTGGCTAATGGATAAGCAGTTTATTTTGAACATCCTGTGCTGACATTTCTGTGCCCAGGTCCGTTATAGAATGATTATCTAATTTAATACCTAAAAAATGTCGTCTTCCTCGTCAAATGGCCTAAAAAGAAGGAAGGCAGTGAGCTTCATCTATAAATACCCAGGAGCAAGATCCTGCCAAGAATAGGTCTGTTTTCTGAAGAAATCTGATAATTCATTTTTAAAAGGATGCTATGTTATATGGCAGGGGACAATAAATGTCAGAGACAAGAGCTCTTCCTGAATGTATCTTTTTAAAACACAGAACTCTGGCTACAAAGAAGAAAAACTCCTCTAGCACATTTTGAAAGCTTTGAAGTTTGCTAATAAGAATATAGAGTAAAACATTAATAAAATGCGTAACAAATTGGATTAACTATATTCTGTCATTTTTCAAACATTAAAGCACATGAATAAGCATAAAACAATATGTTGTTAAAAATGCATTTAGGCAAAATAGGCATTGCAAATCAGGTAAATTCTGCCCGTTTAGCACGAACCGACTTTATAGGGCCACTCAAATGAGATAAGTTAAAATGGACAAACATAAAAACACTCAAGGTTCTAACCCTTTCCCAGTCTATTCAAGGCTTTAATAAAATCTGGAGATGGGTTTTAAGGATCGAGCCTACCTGCTGTGCGGGGCAGTGTTTACTCCTGGCATCTGATGGCAGAAGTGATAGATCCAAACTTGGAACAGAAAGCCAAGTTGTGTACAGTAGAGGGAGATCGTTATGCATCTGGGGTCTGTCTTTATGCTACCTAGGAAGATATACATGCCTGCGCATAGGCTAGAGAAAGATAAAACATAAGTAGTAGATACCTTGTATAAACCAGGTAGCGGGAACAGTGCAATTTAGAACTAGCAAATCGGTAGCTTGGCCTACTACATGTAGGTTGGAGATTTGTTTACCACCAATGGTGGTATTACATTAAATACTTAAAGTGTTTGTTAACTCAAAAACAAAAATGGAATATATTACAGCATGACAATTATTAAATATGGTGGCTGCTTTTATTTTATTTTTTTAGGCTTTTTTTCCTTTTTTTTTCAGCTGGTAATCCAGGGCAGTAACACACTTCCTGTCTTAAGGTGTTTCCACTCTGGTTGGAGGAGCAATGGAGATACCTTTGGACAGCAGCATTTTCAGTCTCAGGAGAGGGTAGTGTTAGATGGACTAGCAGATTTAGAGTACTACAGTAGAAACAGTTTTAATAAAGTTCTATCTGGAAATAAATTATTGTGACCCAAAGAATCTACGATGGGAGGCCTCCATCTCTGAAATATGTATACAAGAACAATAAAAAGGTCCTGGGACTTTTAAAGAGGCCAACCACCAAAATAGGGGTAGCACCCTCCTAGGTAGGTGGTAGGAAAAGTATATATTGGCCCTGTCTGCTTATCAGGGGGGCCTGATCATTCAGTTAGGCTGTCATATGTTTCCAGGTGTGGTCTGTTGAGTCTGGAGAGTCTCCCCACTGTATCCAGTGAGGGCTCTTATTGGACAGTGGAGGAAACCTGGCCAATAGCGCACCAAGGCTTATAACTGTCTCAATGGGCGGAGTTTGCCGCAATTCAACCTGGATCAGATATAAGTCTGAGGGGAGAATGTGACAGAGTGTCTTTGGCAGGAGGCAGAGTCTCAGGAGGAGGCTTACGGCTGTCTCTCCTACTGTCAGAGCAAGCGAGGGTATCCTGGACGGTCGGCCTAGAGGACCAGAGGCAGCTGGGCTACAGGAAGGATCCAGAATACTGTAGACCGAGTGGAGCTGCTGGGCAGAGGTTTCCTGGAAAAACAGTGTTGCGAGTACTCAAAACTACCCAGGGGTCTGCCTGAGAGAGGGGACCACTCCAGAAGGTCAAAGGGATCCAGGAGCCAGCTAGCCAGTAGTGGTGGCTTAGAAAGGGGGTGACAGTATCTGAGCCCTGAAGATTAGAGAGAGAAATGGGGCACCGGTGTGGGCCCTGAAGTGTTCAGCAGTGCAGCAGTGTATTCAAGTAGCTACCTCAGCAGGAGTGCTTAGGGGGGCTTGAAGAGGACTTCCTCAGTCAGAAAGCAGTCCCAAATCAATTCAGCATTAACAGGCATCTGGCCAGTGTTAACCAGCGTCAAGTCAGCGTTTATAGACATTTAGCCAACATCAAGTCAGCACCAAACAGCGATATTCAAGTGTCTCCGCCAAATGTGCCTAGTTTAGTTCCAGGAGTATTCCACTCATCCGTTCTCCCATCCAAGTTGCCAAATAAATACAAAAAAAAACAAAGATACTGGACTAGTCATTGTCTCAGTGCTCACACTTGGAGAAAATGCTTAAATGTGCTGTTGTTGCTAGCGGTAACCCAGGGGGACCCACATCCAGCAAAACAGCTGGGAATTGTGCTACATAGGTATATAAAGTACATATGGTAATATATTTGTTGAAAGATGAAACAGTGCAGCAAAAATCAATACAAAATAACAATTCCTGAATATGATAAAAACATATGGAGTGAATAGCTGACAAAAACAATTCATAATCAGTAAAGTAGATACATAATACACTAATACATGATAATAATGTATAGGTAAGAAAACATGATTGGTATAAATATGATACACAAAACATCTTGACATCTTAAAACTTAACACGTATCATGGAACCCTGTCCGCTTCTTCAGGAGTATGATGTAAGGAGAGATCTAAAAATCTGAATAAATATAGACATATATAAAAATAATGAATGGATCCAGCAAAAAAAAGGGGGAATTGATAACTCACAAGTCAGCTCAACCAGTGAGACCAACATCTAAAAAGGGGTGGAGGGCGACAGACATCCGTCTCACCCGGGGCTGTGGCAAGAGGACCTGCCCATGTCAGGGGGACATCCGGAGGGCAGACCAGGTGCGAGGTGTGATCCATGGAATGAAGAAATGTGGGTATAAACCAGCCCATATTGATCTAAAAAATATATATAATATAAATGGGATATACATAAAAGTGAGGAATAGATAATGAATAAAATAAAAGTGGTATAAACTGAAGGATATAACCCATCATTCCAAAGGAAAAGACTCCAAGTATGTGCACATAAAGAGCCACACTCATTGAAACAACAAAGGGACAAGTAGGAAGGGACCATTTGAATGGGTAAAGACAATGTGAAAAGTGATAGGGAAAAAAGAGAATGTGTGTGTGATTAAAAAACATGCGCTAAAAAGTCCCAGGACCTTTTTATTTTTCTTGTAGTGATAAAGTTCTATTCAACCTTGATAATTAACACCTGAGGGCAACCAGGAACATGCCACTGATAATACTGATCATATGTTATGGGTGATAGATATAGCTGGGTTTTTTTCTTGATGTATTTTAACAAATTACATTTTGTTTTGATAGTAAAAAATTAGGTGGTTTAGCATTTAAGGCTTTTATTTGTAATTACTTTTTGTAGCTGTTATATGTAATATGTAAATATACTGTTTTTTTGAGAGACTGCATAATTAGTATTTCATTTTTGCACTATTCTTAGATTGTATTCTCCACAGTACAACTTCTTTCTAAAATGTGTTTGCAATGTTTGTCAAATGAATATTTTATTCACAGTTTTCTTTGTGAAGTCCCGTGGCCTAGTCTAAAAGCAGGGAGAGTGTTGTAAGAACTTCCCACTGAGTTTAAGTCCTAGTAAAAGGCAATCTGAAGCTGCATATCTCCTTCATGGGATCTAGTAACAAATTATTGTTGAATGTTAACAAGTTCATAAACATCATGAGGGGGACAGTTAGAAGAGTGCTTTGCATAGAATGCATTAAGGTAAAAAATAGTATTTGTGTACTTACTGTAAAATCCATTTCTCTGAGTTCATTAATGGACACAGTGTTCCATATTCATAACCATAGGGTTATATCGCCCCCTACAGGAGTAGGACAGTAGGTAGAAAAAAGTCCTAGCTGGTATACATTCCCCTCTCTACTATAGGCCTTCAGTTTAGTAACAAGCAGTGTCAGAAGTATTAAAAATCCATAAAGGGGAGAGGGGGGCTGTGTCTGACAATGAACTCAGAGAAATACATTTTACAGTAAATACTGTACAAGAGCCAACAAGGTAACAGGAGCTCAACAAAAAACAACTGGAGCCAAACCTGAACAAAACACCCCCAAAGAGGAAACATACCCTCTAAACAGCAGCCTGCAAAACCCTGTAGCCAAAGGAAGCATCCACAGATGCCAACACATCCACTTTGTAGAATTTAGTGAAAGTGTGCACCGACGACCAAGTGGCTGCCTTGGAAACCTGCACCACTGACGCCTGATAACAGAAGGCCCAAGAAGCACTAAGCGCCCAAGTAGAGTGTGCCATTACAGGGAAAAGAGGAGCCTGACCCTTGATAGAATAGGCCTGAGTCACCGTCTGTCTGATCCATCTGGAAATGGTCGAAAGAAGAGGTGGACAGCCCTTTTATTGCCCGTCCGTGATCACAAACAGTAAGTCTGACCTCCAAAAAGACTCCATAGATGCCAGATACACACGAATCGCATGAACCACAAATCTTTGTGGGCCACTAGGTAGGGGGTACGACAAGATAACACCACCAGTTCTGACAACCTGCGAGCAAAGGTGATGGCCAACAAAAAAGCTACCTTCTGAGGCAGCGTAAGCAGGGGAATCTCCTGAATATTTTCAAAGGGGGGCTTTTGGAGAACTGAGAGCACCAAGTTCAAATCCCATGGCGGTAGAGGAGATTGCACCAGCGGAGCCATGTGTCAAACCCCTTAAATAAAAGTACACACCAGTGAATGCGTGGCTAAGGGTCTCTAAAAGAAGACCACCAAGGCAGACACCTGGCCCTTAATGGTACTTAACCAGGTGTCTGCCTTGGCACTCAACTTCTGCTCAACACCTCATCGAAGGAAGGTCAAAATTTGAGTCACCGAAAAAGAACGAGGGTGAACACTGATCGACCACGAAATGTATGCTTTCCACGTACAATGGTAAATCTTCATAGAGGTAGACTTGCTAGCCTTCAGCAGTGTCTGAATCACCCAGGCAAACCTCTATCGTTCAGCATCTGGCTTTCAACACCAGGCCGTTAAAGCCAGCGACTGTAAAGCAGGATGGAAGATCAGCCCCTGGAGAGGCAGTCTCCAAGGGATGTTAGGGACCAATCACAACAGGTCGGTGTACCAAGACCAGCAAGGCCAGTTTGGGGCCATCAGAAAAACCCGAATCCCTTCGGCCAACGATCCTCTGCAGGAAGAAGCTTATTAGGAGAGAAGGTATAAATTTGACGATAATGGCCCCACAGGGTCACCAGAGTGTCTGTGGCATCCGCCAGAGGATCCCATGACCTTACCGCAAAACTTGAACCAAGACGCCAACAGATCCACCTCAGGGGTGCCCCACCGCAGACATGAAATACGTCCAGATTAAGGGACCGCTCCCCTTGGTCCAATACCTGCTGACTGAGATAGTCTGCCTGCCAGTTTTCCTCTCCTGGAATGTGTATGTCAGAGAAAGCCAGAATGTAGTGTTCTGCCCACTGCAGAATGCTGGGCTACTTCCAGAGCTGCCAACATACTCTTTGTTCCGCCCTTGTGATTGACATAAGCCACTGCCGTGGCCTTGTCCAACTGGATCCATTCCGGGAGCCCCCGGAATTAATCCGTCCAGTGATCCAGGCACAAACTGATTGCCCAAAGTTCCAATACATTGATCGGTAGTCTGGATTACTCCAGCATCTAACAACCCTGAGCGGAGCTTAGTCCCAGGACACCTCCCTGCCTGAACAGACTGGCATCTGTAGTGACCACTGTCCATCAAAAGGGGAGAAAAGATTTGCCCTGCAGAAGAGTCGGAGAGCGAAGCCACTAGACCAGGAAACCCCTGGAATGCCGAATCCATACCGGCAGGGGTCACAAAGAGCGGAAGTCAGCAGTGCATGGGGAGAAGGGGCTACATAGCGAAGCCACTAGACCAGGAAACCCCTGGAATGCCGAATCGGATTGTCCAGAGATTTCGGACACTTGTCCCATTTTACCAGGATCTCCCTTTGAAGGGACCTCATATGGAACTGTGCAAATGGAACCGCCTCAAAGGTAGACACCATCAGGCCCAGCACCCACATGCAAGTTTGTAGGGAGGACCACCTGATGGACAGCAATTGGTGAATCACAGCATGCATCTGGAGTTTGTCCAGAGGAAGGAACACTCTGGCTAGAGCTGAATCCAGAGTCAGACCCAGATAATCCAATTTTCTGGATTGAATCAGAGAAGACTTCTGGTAGTTCAGAAACCAACCAAACTCTTTCAGGGTCTGTATAGTGATCTCCACGTCACCCATCAAGGCAGAAGAGGACTACACTCGCAAGAGGAGGTCATTCAGGTAGCCCAGTACTGCAATCCCCTGCTGAAGTAGCAATGCCAGAACCAGGGCCAACACTTTTGTGAAGACCCGAGGAGTGGAGGCGAGAGCAAAGGGTAATGCCACAAACTGATAGTGCTCCTTCCCCATAGCAAAACGGAGGAAACGCTGGTGTCAGGCACATATTGGAACGTGCAAGTAAGCATCCTCGATGTCGATAGAGGCTAGAAAATACCCCTGATGGGGGCGTGGCTTGGACCCGATCCAATATGGCCGCTTGAATCTGAGCTCCTGCGCTGTGGAGTCTGCCATTGCCTTTTTCTGAGCCCTTTCCCCGCGTCTGTCACATTCAGAGACATGGGAAGCAAGGCTAGGAGCTCTTCTGCCACTCGGGTGGGCACCCCGAGGGAAATGGAGTCACAGCCCAGCCGCAATATCCCGGAGATCTTCCGGACACAGAGGCCTTCTCCATCCCCCTCAGCCTCTCAGCCCGCCCGCTCACGTTCCCGCTCGCCGAACAGGCAATCTGTGGAGCTGGGTGCCTCCCTGCCTATGCCTCTTCACGATCCCCCGAAGCCACCGCTGACTCCTCCGACCCTCTCCATGGCGGATTTACAACTTGTTGCGGCTGACATTAAGGCTGCCATGGCGGCGGCCATAGCTGAACTGCGCAGTGATTTCCAGGCCATGTCGGCAAGGGTGGAGGAAGTTGAACTAATCACTGCCCGCCATGACACCTCCCTGGGTCATGTCCACCAAGTGACTGAGTCGCACGCTGTGCTCCTAAGGGACCTTAACCGGCATGTCGAAGACCTGGACAATCGGGGCCGCCGGAGGAACCTGAGGGTGCGAGGGGTCCCCGAGAGTATTGAACATCAGAATTTACCTCAGGCCGTCTCCTCCATTTGTAACGATCTTCTTGGCAGACCCCCTGAGGCGCCCGTGGCATTTGAACGAATTCACAGAGCCCTGAGGCCCCGTGGCAGGGAGAATGATCCCCCGAGGGACGTGGTGTGCTGCCTGGCCAACTTCCAGCTCAAGGAGGATGTTTTGCGGAACGCCAGGATGCGGCAGCACCTCACGTTCCAGGGCGCGGATATCAAGCTGTTCCAGGACCTCTCTGCCATAACCCTGCAGAGGAGGAGGGAGCTTCGCCCGCTGCTGGAGGAACTCAGATCCAGGGCGATCGTTTATCGCTGGAAATTCCCCTTCGGCCTGTCAGCCACGTCGCAGGGTCGCACCGCTCTACTGCGAGTTCCTGAAGACCTCGAGCACTTCTGTGCCACGCTGGGCATACCCCAAGTTAATGTACCCGACTGGTACAGTGAATTCCGCTGCTCTCCGCTGCATCGGGCAATCTCTATGGATGGCATCCAGATGGCTGACAACTTTGTGTTGAGTCGCCGACGCTCCCACCCGCCTTCTTCACCTCCGGGCTACGGTAGGGATGTTCCTCGCAACGGAAGCCCTTCGGCATCTCCGGTTCACCGGAGGGCACGTCACGACCACTAGATGCCGGAACTCACCGCTCCTCCTGCTGGACAGCACAGGGACCTTTTACTGCTCTTCGGATGTCTGCTGGACCTGACTCTCTCCACTGACGGATTGCTACTACGCCTTACTTACCTCCGTGATGTGCCCGCGGTCCCGGATTTTTCCTACTCCATCGATCTGCCTGCTGCCTCTCAGCAGTTGCCTTCTGCGCATGGTCCCGCGGGCGCCATTCATCTGGTGTCTTGACCTCCTGTGAACCGTGAGTTGCCTTTCTCATGCCTTCGGCTTTGGATTACTCAGCTATGTAGCCCCTTCTCCCCATGCACTGCTGACTTCCGCTCTTTGTGACCCCTGCCGGTATGTATTCTGGATTACCCCCTCATCTTGCCGGCATTCTCCCCCCCTCCCATCTCCCTTGCCTTCACTGGTTTCCCTGGCTTCCCCCTTTTAAGGATACGAGACTGTTTGCCCAGGTTCTCCTTTAGCCGGGACTTCAGCCCCCGCACCTCTAGGTTGCTTCCCCCTGGTATCCCTTTCCCCCGGTCTTTTCTATGGCTAACAAAGGCTTTCTCCACAGGTTTACGGACATGGACTTGATTTGCCTAGTTGGTGCTTTGCTTATTACTATGCCGAGGACTGTATTCAGATTTATGTGTTTTTTCTTGCATTACTCTTTATTGCCCCCTGGGGTTCCCCCCCCTCCCTTTCCCCTTCAGCCCGTCCCGCTCTCCATTCCTCCCCCTCCTTCCCTCCCTTCTTCCCTCCCTCTTTCCCTCCCTTCTTCCCGCCCTCTCCTTCCCTCCCCTCTTTCCCTCCCCTCCCCACACTCTCTCTCCCGTCGCTTATCCCTCCTCCCCCCCCCACCTTTCCTCAGATTCTCCATGCCTGCTCATGTGGACAGCCTGTGCTCTGACCCTGTTGTTCTACCTAGATGATAGTACCCCGGCTATGCCGCAGGGAGTGGGGCCTCCGCTTTTCTTATGGGGCTTCTCTTTCTCTTGGTTGATTGGGCCGCTACGGCTGCCTCTATGCTGCCCGCGGGACACCACTGCTCTGCCTTGCCTCCCCCCCTGGCGCTTGTTTCCGCCTCTGGGAGGGGGGGTGGGGTGGTCAGTGGTTGCCTATACCCCTTGTGCTGTTTCCCACTTGAACTGACCGTGGGCGCCGGGTCCCGCTGGCGGCTCGCGCCCCTGGCTACAGAATCCTTGCCAGCGTTCCTGGTGGTTCACACCCGCTAGGGTGTGCTGGGGTGCAAGCCGGCGGCGGGTCCCCGGTGCCGAGAATGGTAATGGCGGTGGCTACTGCCCCGCCTGTGCACATTACACCGGGACAGGGGCTATGTGATATATGATCTATGCCTACAGGAGAGTGTCACTGTTGTTTTATTGCATTACTGTTCCTTTGATGCATTAGACCCAGCACACCTTTAGTTAGCATGTTTCCCTGTGCTATGTTGAACGTTGACTCTTACAATTCCTTGTTAATGCCTGTATTGATCGATCTGGATGTACCTCACCTGATTGCGCATCTTTTATGAGCTTATCCCTCTCTTGCATGGCTTTCTTTCCTGTTCTCTCTTCCTCCCTTTTATCTGTGTGCCTGCCTGTCTCAACCCTGACTGCCCCCGGATGACTTGCCCCTGCACGACCATAGAGCTGCTGACCTACCTGCCACCTCTCATGCCGCTCATGGCTCGCCCACGGAATTCCACTCTCTCTCGCCATTGTCGCATTCACTTCCCGCCTCTACGACTTACGTCCCTACCTCCGGCTTCCTCTTTACGTCTGTGTCCCTGACACTCCCTTGCTGACCTGCTACGGATCTTGCCTATTTTTGACCCCTGCACTGACTCTCCCATGCTCTCTCGCACATCGGGCTCCTTTAATAGCTACTAGTGACTCCTGCAGGTCCTTGGAGTTCTGGCCACCGTATTGGTTGCCTCCTTCCACGCTCGCCAACGGTCGCCGTCCCCTGACGGTTGTCCGACTTTTGCCGACTTCCAGTCTCCCCCACCCGTTTTGAGTTCCTCAGCAGGTCTGTTGGTTCTCACGGTACCTTAGGCCTTCTACCAACCCCCGCCCTTACCTCCTCCTCCCCTCCTGTTTGTGTGTTTCCCCCCCCCCCCCCCCCTGTGTTTTTTTTTTTTTTTTTTCCCTCTCTCTCTCTTCTCTCTTCCATCTAAGAGTGAGCCTAGATGGCCGCTTCCGCACCACAGCCGAGCGACCTCCGTCTTAAAGTAGTCTCCTTAAACGTCCGTGGCTTACACACGCCCCAGAAACGCTCTAAACTGCTTGGGCACATGCACCGACTCAGGGCGGACGTGGTGTTCTTACAGGAGACACACTTTCGCTCAGATGCCCTCCCGCGGTGCACGAACAAGTACTTTACCCAAGCATTTCACGCTCCGTCGGACACTTCTAAATCTAAAGGAGTCTCCATTCTGGTCGCTAAATCGACCCCTATCTCCATTTCTGATACTCTGGTAGATGCCCAAGGACGCTACCTGTTTCTTAGAGGTTCCCTTAAGCATGTTCAGATCACTCTTGCGAACATCTACAGCCCTAACAAGTCTCAGGTTTCGTTTTTCAGATCAGTACTGGGTGAACTGGCACCCTTTCAAACAGGCACCTTAATTCTTGGGGGCGACTTTAATGCTCCCCTGGAACCACTGCTCGACACCTCCTCAGGTTCCTCCTGCCTGCCCTACAGGGCTCTCAAGCAGATCAAGCTGTGCCTCCGGGATCTCCAGCTCCACGATTCCTGGCGGACGCTTCACGCACGAGAGAGAGATTATACTTACTTCTCCCCGCTCCACGCCAAATATTCACGGATCGATTATTTATTCTTATCCCAGTCGGCCCTCTCGTCCCTTATTGAATCCTCTATAGAACCGTCAATACTCTCGGACCATCACCCTGTCTCTCTCACTCTGTCCTTCCCGGTGACCCTATCCAGGGATCGGGTCTGGAGTCTTAACTCCGCCTTATTGACGGATAAAGCTAACTTGGCCGCGATACGCGAAACCTTGACGGAATACTTTTCTATCAATGCGACTCCTGACACATCGACCCTCACTCAATGGGAAGCCCACAAGTGTGTGGTCAGGGGAAAATTAATAGCGCTCTCAGCGGCACTGAGGAAACAAAGGGAGGCTCTTGTCTCTGATCTGCTCTCGCGCGTTCGTACCTTAGAACTTGCCCACAAGCAATCCCTTGCACAGGACACCCTGTCGGCCCTTACCTCCGCCCGTGAACAACTTACGGAGGAACTGGACAGAAGGACCAGGCGGAACTTCCTCCTGTCCCACAAGGTTTTTTATGAACAGGCCAATAAGAGTGGTCGACTGCTGGCCACAGCTCTTCGCCAGAAGAAGGCGAAGACCACGGTCCACTCTCTTCGCTCACCTTCTGGCTCTTTGGTGGCTAATAACCGAGATATTGCAGCCACATTCGAGGCCTTTTACAGCACTCTTTACAACCTTGATTCAGCCCGCTCTCAACCCGTCTCCCACCCTTCCAGATCTCAGGCCATTTCCGACTTTCTTGCGACCAATGTTCCTCAACAAGCTTCGTCCGACTTTCGCACTGCACTGGACCTCCCCATCTCCAAACAGGAATGGGACTTGGCGCTGAAACACATGCAACCCAACAAGAGTCCCGGCCCTGATGGCCTACCGGTTGCATACTATAAATCCTTCCCTGAAGTCCTAGCCACCCCATTCTTATCCGCCTTTAACTCAGTTTCGGCTGAAAACCCCCTGTCTTCGCGGATGCTTGAGGCCCACATTGTGGTGATCCCGAAGGAAGGGAAAGACCCGACTTCCCCGGCCAGTTACAGGCCGATTTCACTCATCAATGTGGACGTCAAGCTGTTCGCAAAGATCCTGGCCAACAGGCTACTCCCCCTCCTGTCCAGAGGGATTCACAAGGATCAGGTTGGTTTTGTCCCGGGCCGTGAGGCCCGTGATAACACCATCAAGGCACTTAATCTACACCATGTCCTCTCTACCACTAACCAGAAGGGGTTTCTGCTCTCCCTGGACGCTGAGAAGGCATTCGACAGGGTGTCGTGGGATTTCATGTCGGCGACGCTTTCCGCCTGGGGCTTAGGTCCCCGATTCCTTGCATATGTCAAGGCTATGTATACTTCGCCACAGGCACGGGTACGTGTTAACGACACCCTGTCGGGTGCCTTCCGTATTTCCAACGGTACTAGACAGGGATGCCCCCTGTCCCCCTTGATCTTTATCATGACTTTGGAACCCCTTCTTCACAAGATTAGACACTCTGATACGGTCCACGGGGTTCGCTTCGCTGACGGTACATATAAGCTTGCCGCCTATGCGGACGACCTACTGTTGTTTCTCACCGACCCCATCACGACTCTGCCTGCGCTCCTTAAATTATTTGACGAATACGCTTCTCTCTCCAACTTTCGGATCAATTTTTCCAAGTCTTTCGCGCTCAACGTCACCTTACCCCGATCGGAGGTCGAACGCTGTCAGGCGAATTTCCGATTCGTGTGGAAGTCGGACTCCATCACTTACCTAGGCATCGAAATTCCATCTGATCTCCATAACCTCTTTGATCGTAACTTCCCACAACTCATTGCACGAATATCGAAGGATCTCCGTTCCTGGTCCAAACTGCAGCTGTCCTGGTTCGGCAGGGCGGCTGTCCTGAAGATGAACGTCCTGCCCCGCCTCCTCTACGTTTTTCAGACGATCCCCATACTACTCCCCCCTTCTTTCTTCAAGACCTTTCGTCGTATCAGCACTGTCTTCTTATGGGGGGACAAACAGCCACGCATCTCCTATAAAACTCTCACGAGGCCAAAATCCAAGGGAGGTATTGGCCTTCCTGACCTGTACAACTATTATGCTGCCTGTCACCTTACCAGAATAACAGATTGGAACATACATGAGAGCCACAAGGACTGGGTTTCCATAGAGAAGGGCTTTACCGCTCTGGATCTCTACTCATCTCCGTGGCTCAAGGACGCACATGTCCCCCCTGCCCTTAAACTCCATCCCCTTATTGGTCCCACTCTGAAAGTCTTCCGGACAGTTTCCGTGTCTCGCTCTATCTCCGCAGTTCCGGGTCCCATGACTCCTGTGCGCTTGAATCCAGACTTCCCTCCTGGCCTGCACCGTACCTACCTGGCCTCGAACTGGGCTCCAGACCAACTGAGAGCCCATCATCTTTGGGACAACGACGCCCCTCTTTCCGTTTCCTCCATTTCTGCGAAGTCTGGCATGCCCCCCATACTTCCCTGGTCACACTTGCTCCTCCAGCAGTACCTTAAATCTCTTTCTCGCATTTGCCCCTCCTTGTCCACCTTGTCTCCGTTCGACCACCTTTGCCAACAGGAAGGCCCGGTCCGCGGATTACTCTCCACCATCCACTCTTTCTTGTTAGATGAGCCTGAGCAGAGGAAGCTCAAGCGCTGCGAGGATTGGGAAGCGGAACTGGGAGTCACTTTCACCCCGGAAGACTGGGACCTTATCCATACCAACAATCACAAATGTTCACTTAATGTCACCACGCAGGAAAGCGGTTACAAGCTGGTCAGCCGCTGGTACTACACCCCCACGAGATTACATAAGCTTTTCCCTTCCACCTCGCAGACTTGCTGGAGGTGTGACGCTGAACCTGGCTCGCTCCTCCACATCTTCTGGACCTGCCCTCGCCTCACCGCTTTTTGGGAGGAAGTCCATAGGATTGTAACGCGAGTGACCACAGCGGACATTGCCTTCACTCCTGCCCAGTACCTTTTACACCACTCCTCTACCTCCAGTAGAACTTACTCTAAATCCCTTGCGATTCTTATGGTGAACGCTGCCAGACAGTGCATCCCGGCACTTTGGAAAACCTCACAAGTGCCGACCGTCAAGCAGTGGTTCCAGCGCCTCTCCAAGGTTGCGGAAATGGAGGAGCTCATAGCCGTCGCAAGAGATGCTCCTTCCAAACATTACAAAAAATGGGCATGCTGGATTGAATATACTTCCACGCCGGAATACTCCCGACTTTGTCAGTGATGACCTTGTGGTACCATTTTCGCTGACCTCTTGGGTGCTTCGCTCTTTCTGCTTTTCATTGTCTCCTTCCCCCCCCCTCCCCCCCCCCCTTTTTTTTTTTTTCTCTCTCTTCCTCTCTCCTCTTGGCCCTCCCCTCCCCTCCCCGCCCCCCTTCCCCGTATCCCTTTCCCTCCTTGTCCTCCGCTGGAAGCCGTGTTGTCTCTGGGCGGGCCCGGACAACTGGCTCCCCCCCTTTTCTGCACATCCTCCTGGCTTTGTCGTCATTCCCCCCCCCCCCCGGACAACCCCCCCTGTCACCCGTCCCTGGGTCTTTGTCCATCCAGGCCATGGGTCATGACTCGGACTTGCCTGACGTGTTTGCGTGGTTCTCCTGATGTCTCGCATTCCTCTTTGATGTCTAGTGCTTCTTCTTTCACTTCCATCACTCCTTTTCTTTCTACTTCCACTTCCTGTTTGTATGGATGCGCTTCACAGGGCGGAGTTGTCCTGGTCCCCCTTGGTTATTGATGATGTTTGCTTTACACGGTTTCACACAGTTACTTTTACCAATGATGGCTGATTGTTTGTTTGTAATTTTACAATCTCTCTCTTTGCATAATACTGTACGGCCTCATTATCTACTGTGGCTGTTTGCCTGTTTGTAACTTTATATTTTTATAATTCCAATAAACTTTAAAATCTTTAAAAAAAAAAAAAAAAAATACCCCTGATGTAGGGATGCCCCTACCGTGCGAATGGACTCCATTCTGAATTTCTGTACCTGCACAAAGCAGTTCAGGGCCTTGAGGTCCAGAATCAGACGGACCTTGCCATCCTTCTTTGGGACCGTAAACAAGTTTAGATAAAAAACCTTGAAACCCTTCCAATGCCGGAACTGGGACAATCAGTCCCTTAAGCAACAGGTCTTGTACTGCCCCAAAGAGAGCTTGCAATCGGTCCAGGGACAGACGTACATTGGAAGGAAAGAACCTTTCCGGAGGGCAAGAACTAAATGTTATCTTGTAACCTGACAGTATCATTTCGGGGACCCATTTGTCTTTTACCAAGGAAGTCCACGGGTCAGAAACCAACGAAAACGTCCTCCCACCCCATGCATGGGTTAGGGCACACCTTCATGCTGATGGCGGGTTTATCTATATATGCTTATGATGAATAAACGCTTTTAACCAGTTCTGGACCAGAAGGATTTGCCCCCTTAATGACCAGGCCATCTTTTGCGATTTAGCACTGCATTATTGTAACTGAAAATTGCGCAGTCCTGCGACACTGTACCAAAATAAAATTGATGACCTTTTTTTCCCCACAAATAGAGCTTTCTTTTGGTGGTATTTTATCACCTCTGCAATTTTTATTTTTTGCGCTATAAATAAAAAAAGAGTGACAATTCTGGAAAAAAAAACAATATTTTTCACATTCTGCTATATAACATTCGCAAAAAAAAAAAAAGAAAAATCTAATTTTTTCATCCTTTTAGGCCAATTTGTATTCTGCTACATATTTTTGGTAAAAAAATCGCAATAAGCGTAGTTTGATTGGTTTGCACAAAAGTTATCGCGTCTACACACTAGGGGAAAGATTTATGTCATTTTTATTTATTTTGTTTTTTACTAGTAATGGCGGTGATCTGCGATTTTTAGTGGGACTGGGACATTGTGGGGGACAGATCGGACCCCTAACTGACTTTTTTGACACTTTTGGGGGGACCAGTGACATTACAGTACAGTAATCAGTGCTAAAAATATGCTCTGCTACTGTAATAATGACACTGGCAGGGAAGGGGTTAACCTAGTGGGTGATCAAAGGGTTAGGTGTGAGCCTATGGAAGTGTTTACCAACTGTGGGGGGAGGGGCTTGTGAAATGACCATAGAGACCTGTGATCCTATATAGAAGGATCACAGGCGCTCTTTAAACATTTCAGAGAGAAGAACGGTTGGCTGTGTTTACAACAGCTGACCGTTCTTCTTTCTCAGTGGGGGAGCGATCGTGCGTGCCCTGCGGCAATCGCGGCCGCCGGCCCCATGCATCGGCATCGATCGATGTAGTACAGTAAAACTGCGGTGGGTGGTCGGCAAGTGGTTAAAAGGATAATGCACTATGGAAAATCCTCTTTCATTTACATAAACTGTGAAATTGGTCCACTGAGATAAAAATAGGGCATTCATCCATTACAAAAGATGGACATTGATGGAAGCGGATGAAAACAGACGTTAACGGATGATCATCTGTTGTCATCAGTTTTTATGTAGAGATGCATTGATGTCCGTTTGTCATCCGTCAACGGATGGATGAAAAACGGACAAATGGACTGTATGTGTGAAAGGGGCCTTAGTACTTTATATTGGTTTTGTTCTAAGAAGCCTTTTAATCACAACATCATTATATGTGTACCTGGATTGAAAAGCACCGCATGCATCGATAAAATCACGGACTATACTATAGATTATCACTGTTTTCTAATCACGGATTGTTAACAAAGATTATCACTTCTTTATTTATTTTTATGCCATCAACTTTATGTGTATATTATGAATAGGCACTGTTGATTATTTTCAATAACTTATCCTTATATACATGCTGAAGGAGGGCTTTAAAGGTTTTGAACCCTTGTCAGTGGACCCAGAGAGTCGGTTCACACTAAGGCGACACGACTCTGTACTACTTCGGGGGTGACTTGTGCATTGCCATGCACCACGACTTCGGAGCGACTTGCAGGGACTTCATATAATGGAAGTCTATGCAAGTCACTCCGAGGTCGCCCCGAAGTAGTACAGGACCCTTTTTCTAAGTCGAATGGACCGCGAGGGAGCGCGACTTGTCAGGCTGAAAAGTCGCCTGACAAGTCGCGCTAGTGTGGACCGGCTCTTAGGGACAAAAATAACGTTTTGTGTGCCAAGAAAGAAGGGCCACATCTGCAACATGGTCCCTTTCCTTCCCAGACTGTGGAAGAAAGGTACTCTTTCCCCCTGTGAAACTCCTAATGATGTCATTCAGGGTAGCCCCAAACAGGTGATCGCCTTGAAAGGGTAAATCAGTTATAGCTTTTTTAGAAGTCTGATCCATAGACCAACACTTAAACCACAACACACGACTAATCACCACTGCTGAAGCAAATAGCTTAGAAATCAAGGGAGCCACTTCCAAAGAGCCATCGCAGACAAACTGCAGCCCCTGGACCAACTGGTCTGCCAACTAAGTAAAGGCAGGGGGAATCTGCTCACCCTCTATATCATGGCACAAAACAAAAATTTAGCCCACTCAATTAGTATTTGTAATCCTTTGGCCAGGACCGGCCTCAGCGCAGAACCAGCAATAGTGAACATATTGCAGGCCAAAGACTCCGTCTTTCTGTCAGCCAGATCCTTAAAAGCCGTAGATTCCTTTATCTAAATCATGGTTGCCTTGTTCAACCTGGAGGCAGGAGGGTTCACCACTGATGGGACAGTCCATTTCTTGAGAAACCACATAGGGACATTTTGGACGCTCCCAATCTCTATAGACAAACTTCTCAAATTAGGAGGATAAGGGAACACTTTTGCCATGTGAGACAGCTTGTGGGTGCCAAAGGGGACGGCCACCTCCGCAGCAGCCTCAGATGATCCTCCATTTGTAAATTCTCCCGCACAAATGTAATAAGTGCATCAACCAGCGCCTTCTCGTGTGCAGCTACAGGTGTGGAGGAATCATCCTTACTATCTGATAAGGGAGCCTGGCTACAAACCCCACAGGATGGGCCATGGGAGACAGATGAGGCAGGGGAGGGCAGGGGACACTTTTTGCTAGTTTGCCAACGAAAGGCCACCTCCACCCAAGAAACAAGGGACTCCAGGACCGCCATCAGTGCATAAATGGAGGGCTGGGACCCTGAGGGACTTACAGCCTGCAAAAGGCGGTCAAGCGGGGAAACATGCTCCTGAAACCCCATAAGGTAAAGGTGGAACCCACCAGAAAAAAAGTGTCTAGCGCTGCTATGGGACTCCCCCCCTGCACCTGTATCACCACAAGGGTACCTGAAAGCAGAGCACCCCACAACCTGCAGCTGAGAAAGGGAGGGACCCCACCAGAACTTACCACCCCACTGGAATAGCACCGGTCTGCATCAGAGATAGCCAGTATCCACGTGTCAGGTCCAGGGGAAAAGGAAACCCAAGAGTAGACACCAGGGGAAAAGGAGGAGCCCCCACAGGCAAAATTGCCACCCATAGGCTTCACTGTCATGGCCGCCGCTCCAAATGCACACCGGACCAACCAAACGAGGCCACCAGACTACACAAACATTACCACCTGCATAGAGATTCACAAAGAACCCAAAGGTATGGCGCAACCATGAGGCTCCCCTGGAGCTCAGGCTACATCCACAATGGAAGAGGGGATCCAGGCAAAGGACCACCATCAGCAGCCCTCACCCACTCCAGCCGGGAAGTCCGTCCGCCAGCGGCATGCCTGCAAGACCCCCACCGGTAAAGTGCAGCATACCATCCCCAACCATCTGCCAACCCACCACGCTACCCCGGAAGGGGGTGGAGGGGGTACCTGAAGTCCTATAGCAGAGAGGGGGATGTATACCAGCTAAGACTGCCCATAGGCATAGCCAAGTCTTTTTTCTGCCTAGTGTCCTACTTCTGTAGGGGGCGATATAACCTGATTCTGAATATGGAGCGATGTGTCTGTCAATGAATGAAAGAGAAAAAAGGTTTTACCTCTAGAACCAATCTTTTCTGGCATCAGAAGCAATGACTCTAGTCAGTGTTCCAGTGATTAGGGAAAATTATGCAGGTAAAATGAATGCTCACATTTATAATATTGATAGCAGCAGTGCTTTTTTTCAGATGGAACTTGGTGGAACTCAGTTCCACCACCTTTGGCTCAGGCCCTCTGCTCCCTGCTCATCATTATCACTTGTAAACACTGGGTCGTGGTTGAGTTCCTGCACCTTTTTTATGAGAAAAAATGCCCTGGATAGCAGTGTGTAGGTTTAGACGCTAAAGCCTAGTACACACGCAACGATTATCGGCCGACCGGTCGTCCGTCTTTTGTCCAGAGTGGTGTTTTGTTGGTTGGAATGTGCCTAGACTGCACAAGAATTTTCTCGCCCGACAAAATTCTACTTCAGAAGTGATGTCATGTCTTGGTTTGCTTTCTTTGTGTTCTTTCTTCTCTGAGCATGCCCAGACTTGCTCATAAGATTTTTCCCTGTCGAAATCTGTACTGACTGCACGAAAATCGGCCGTGTTTTGACGGCGGACAAAAATTTTATAGCCTGCACACCAGATTTTTTTCGGCCGAAAAGTCTGGGTCGGTTGTCGGAAGCATCATACTAACAAGCCGAAAATCGGCAGACCGGTCGTTGGACAAAAATTCCCTGCCGAATTTTGACGCGTGTGTACGAGGCTTTAGGCCTTTAAACTTTTTCTTTTAACCCCCCACCCTCTGTATTTTAATCATGCTAACTATACACCTTGCCAATAATTGTGTGGGATACTCTAAGTATGTTAGAATCCCCTGTGTGTTACCTTCATAAACAAAATGATTCTGATGCCTGACAGTTCGAAAAGTTTCTTGTTATAGAGACACAATAGGCTGGTTCATAAGATTGGACACTTCATTCCTGCTGCTGATGACCTTTTGTACACTCTGATACAAAGCATCACAGAATTATTTTCCGCTACTTGCCTTCCTGATGGTTGTCAGGATATCTTTTCCCTTGGCACAGATACCATTTATAATGTAGAACAATTAAAATGAAATGCTCAAAATAATTTCAGAGGGAGGACTTTTTCTTTCTTTTTTTGTAGTTTCAAGCACTGTTAGGGCACTCTCAGGAATTAGCATTCAAAAAACGAGTCGACTGCTATAATACCTAACACAGCTATCTCTGTGCCGACCCCTTCTTCAGCTTATCAAGAGCTGCACACTCCGGTTTAGCCTGTGTCAATCCTGTCAAGTAAACTGCTATTAGCCAGGCATATCTCTCATCGCTCACATGTGACAGGCTCCTTTATCAAAAATTGGAGTTTGTTTTTTAAAGGCAAGCTTTGGGGGGAAATGTATGTATTGCCTTGTGCTAAATCAATTGTTTGATAGATTTATATTTTACTGGTGATTATTATTTGTGCACCAGAAAAGTGGGGAACAGGTTCATTTACAAAAGCAACCAAATCCCTTAATTTGAACCATGAAAATTGATTTGCCTATTATGGATACCAGCAAAGCTCTTTGCCCCGGTTTTCTTATTTTTTGTGCATTTTAACCACTTCTGGACCAGAAGATTTTCCCCCTTAATGACCAGGCCATATTTTGTGATTCGGCACTGCATTATTTTAACAGACAATTGCGCAGTCATGCAACACTGTGCCCAAATAAAATTGATTTCCTTTTTTCCCCACAAATAGAGCTTTCTTTTGATGGTATTTGATCACCTGTGCGATTTTTATTTTTTGTGCTATAAACAAAAAAAGAGCGACAATTCTGAAAAAATATATATATATTTTTCACTTTCTGCTATATAACATTCTCAAAGAAAATGTAACAATCACCATTTTTTAACATTTTAGGCCAATTTGTTTTCTGCTACATATTTTTGGTAAAAAAAAAATCGCAATAAGCGTATTTTGATTGGTTTGTGCAACAGTTATCGCATCTACAAACTAGGGGAAAGATTTATGTCAATGTTATTGTTTTTTTTTTTTCTAGTAATGGCAGCGATCTGCGATTTTTAGTGGGATTTCGACATTGCGGCGGACAGATCGGACCCCTAACTGACATTTTTGACACTTTTGGGCGGATCAAGGGGCAGCCTGCCACAGTAAATATGCGGTGGGTGGTCCGGAACCAGTTAACTGCTGACTTCCTTCTATAGTATACAATATATAGTAGGTATGTAAGACTCTAGTCTATTTGCATGGCTCTGCACATTCAGTCGAAAATTGTTAAGAAAACATTTTAAATTTATTCGAAAAATTTGCATTAGTAATCTATAAAACAGTGTTTTCATTAATTTATACTTCAAGTGGACAGTTTATTAACGTTATAAATCTGCATGAATATACCCCAATATACAATGGGGTTGCCCTACAGCAAATAGTCTGTTTACTTTGCATGGGAAGTTGCACTGTGGAAGGGAACTTGGCCCAGAACTTAGTGAATGTGGTGGAATTTCACTTTGCAAAGAATACTCCAAAATTTACAAACAAGCATTTTACTTGCATATGACTGGAAGGTGGAAGTCAGCAGAGCTTCATCTTATTCACTCATCTCTGGGCAAAAGTCTATGGCAAAGTGCAAATTCTCCTGTAAAGAGAACAGTCTATTTGCAGTCAGTTCGGTGACTCTACTTATGCTGAGATGATGCCATTAGGTGGCAGCAGAGCAGCAGAGGGCTGATCTATGTCGGGCGTTTGTGAACACAGAAGAACCGCACAAGCACCAACTTTGCATGACAACATCTCATTTCAGGAAGTAAATATGCTCCCTGAATAATGCCAGAGCAAAGATACCATGAGTATCTGAAAGATACTTTAATCTCTGAAAGATAATACACTGAACAAAATCATAAACGCAACACTTTTGTTTTTGCCCCCATTTTTCATGAGCTGAACTCAAAGATCTAAGACTTTTTCTATGTACACAAAAGGCCTATTTCTCTCAAATGTTGTTCACAAATCTGGCTAAATCTGTGTCAGTGAGCGCTTCTCCTTTGCCGAGATAATCTATCCATCTCACAGGTGTGACATATCAAGATGCTGATTAGAAAGCATGATTATTGCACAGGTGTGCCTTAGGCTGCCCACAATAAAAGGCCACTCTAAAATGTGCAGTTTTATCACACCGCACAATGCCATAGATGTCGCAAGTTTTGAGGGAGCGTGCAAATGGCATGCTGACTGCAGGAATGTCCACCAGAGCTGTTGCCCGTGAATTGAATGTTCATTTCTCTACCATAAGCCGTCTCCAAAGGGGTTTCAGAGAATTTGGCAGTACATCCAACCGGCCTCACAACCGCTGACCACGTGTAACCACACCAGCCCAGGACCTCCACATCCAGCATCTTCATCTCCAAGATCGTCTGAGACCAGCCACCCGGACAGCTGCTGCAACAATTGGTTTGGTGTAACCAAAGAATTCTGCACAAACTGTCAGAACCCGTCTCAGGGAAGCTCATCTGCATGCTCGTCATCCTCATCGGGGTCTCGACCTGACTGCAGTTCGTCTTCGTAACCGACTTGAGTGGGCAAATGCTCACATTTGATGGCGTCTGGCACTTTGGAGAGGTGTTCTCTTCACGGATGAATCCTGGTTTTCTTAGATCTTTGATTCCAGCTCATGAAAAATGAGGGCTAAAACAAGTGTTGCGTTTATAATTTTGTTCAGCATAAGTACCTGCGTAAGGAATTCTATGGTCACAACAATAGCTTTAATTTTATAACATCAGCATTGTACTATCAATACAATCAAGTTATTTTTGAAATTCCAAAATAAGCTTACTTGAAAAAATCTCCTTTGATGTTGTGAGTTCTGCATATCTGCTGACTATCTCGTTCCACAACTTTCTGGATTCCCTGTATGCTTTGCAACTTCCGCTGTTTACTTTTAGATTCTAAGGACTACGTATTCCAGTACCTTGTTGCCTACAAGAAGTGATGTACTAACTACACCTCCTGAAACTTCTCCTCTCAGCACGTCTGTAGTTCAGAAGGCAGGCTCTATGATATGTGTGACACAGCAGTGCCTACTCACAGGGCTGTAAGATTCTGGTACCTTTGGTACCCTTATTTCCCATTTCTACCTTAATATTGCATCCCACCTTGCTAACTAGGTGGAACGCATACACCTTTAAGAACGATGACATCATCGCCGAGCACCGCTATGAGCGGCTATTTCAATCGCCGGTTTTCTCTCACTCATTGCTCGTTCAAACCATGCTTGACCAGTCTTGTCCTATGCTGCCGGAGCTTCTAGCTATTCCTTTGCCTGAACAAAACCGGAACCTCGCTACCGATCCCGTATCTCGCTACCGGATCACTCTCTTGCTACTACTAACCCAACTTGTGATAAGTACCCCACAGGGGATTTCTTCCTAACTAACTTACACTATCTACCTCTGCATACTAAGGACTGTTACTATGTAAGCACTATTCCTATCATCTGCATAACTTCATAGATTGCTAGCTCTTGAGCCTACCATCATCTACATCATTGCACTAGGTTACTCTCTCTTGTATACTTCATCTGCTGTCCCCTACCACCTGTTACTATACATGATTGCTAAACCTATCTGCATACTACCTATCATCACCTACCACTCTCCTGAATATTACTACTGAGTGCTCACCATTTCTAATGCCTGTCTCTCACCTCTATACTATCATATACATCCTATCACTCCAGGAACATCATATTGAGTGTATGTATATTTGCATAAAACAGGCTGTGCACGGTGATGAGTCCTGAGAGTTGGATATGTTTGTTCAACACATCTCTACATGACTACTGAGTGTAATAATTCTGCAGCTGCAAATCCATTCACTAACAAAAAACGCAAGAGCGTTACAAGGGCATAGTGATTATGTGTCACAGAATCAAAGAAGAAAATGTGTGGGGATCTTCACACACTAAGTTTATAAACTTCAAGATCATTCATATTAATTGGAGTAGACTAGAAATAATTGAAATTCAATGTGGAAATAAACATATGACTTTACCTTTTGACCATAGATACGTTTTAACATGAAAAAAACTTCTGATTCAAAGGTAAATTTAGGTTCTTTCCCCTCTTACCCAAATCCAAACTAAAAGCTAACCGAACATGACTCCATTTTTTTTTTTTCTTGAGCCAGCCAGATGAACGAAAAAAGGGAAGCTATTTCCCTCATTCAAGGCGTTTGAGGAAATCCTCTCCGCTGTATCTTAGTAATCTGACTGCACTGTAGCCAATTGGCTGCATGTTCTCATCAAATGCTGGTTTTCCAGCAGGGCCATTAAATAGAAGTCAGTGTAACAATTGGTTTCTGTTGCACAGAGAGGGCTACACACTGATCAAAGTTCCACCAGTTCCTGCTGAATCAGCCAAAATTTTGATCCATGGATATTCAGCTTTACCTTTAATCTTCCAAGGCAATTCATTGCCCAAGCCAACAGTGATTTTTCTATTTTGGTTGTATTCCAAACAGCACAAACCCTGTCTAAATACAGAATCCTTGTCTCACAGATAGATACAAGATATTTGCTAAGTGTGATCATTTTTACTCTGTAGAACTTTGCACCAAACAGTGGTTATATCTCAGTAATATGCTTTAAGTGCCGGTTCACACTTCCGCGAGTGCGGCGATCGCATGTAATATCGGAGCGCACTGCTCCTTCATTACATGCGATCGGATGTGCAGTGCGAATTCAGCCATACATTTTGTATGGCTAAATTCGCACTGCACCCGCACAAAAGTCGCACATGAGGCATTTTTTCAGCTGCATCAGGATCGGATCGCACAGTGGTTCACACATGTGCGATCCGATCCTGTGCGAACTGTCAGATCGCGCTGCGATATGCGATCAAAACTGGGGTGTCGTTAACATTTCATTGACGCCCCCAGCATATCGCATATGGCAGTGTGAACTGCCAGATGTGCGTTTGCGATGCGGGAACAGGCTGCGAATTCGCAGCCTTCCTGAATCGCACAAGTGTGACCCGGAACTGAGACAAGTCAAGTAATTTGTAAACTTTACATTTCACACACCAATATTTTTTTTTTTTAATTATATTTTTATTTTTGTTTGCACAAACAATAAAGCACATTGCATAAACATCACATTGTCAAAGAAAGTAAAAAAAAAGAATCTACACCGGGAGTGGTGCCCCCAAAGGACAAAAGCAAATCAAAGAAAAACAGTGTGTCAACAAGACAAGCAAGCAAACAGTACATAACTGCAAAGAATAAAAAGATAATCAATCAAAATACAGTAGCATACAAACGTATACAGTACACATCTCAGGGGAGGTAGAACGGGATCAGAGGGAGTTCAAAGTATAAGAATCCCAAGCTTCCCAGACAGCATTGAACTTAGTCATCTCGTCATGCACCCTGGCTGTCAGGGACTCCATTTCCCGGATGTCTCAGACCAATTTTAAGAAAAGGGCCCTGTCCGGGGGAGCCTGCTGCAACCAGCATAAAGGAATGGCCCTCTTAGCAGCCAGTAGGAGGAAGGAGATCAGCTTAGATGCCAGTTTAGGGACCCTAGGGAATGGTACACCTAATAAACAATGCAAGGGGTCCAGTGGCAATTTTAAACCCACCACAGCTTGGAGCGTATCCAAAACCATAGACCAAAAAGGACTCACAAGGGAGCACGACCAAAAGATATGTTAAAGAGAGCCTTTATCCTCCCTGCACCGCCAACACAAGGCGAAACAAGAAGGATTCATCTTATGGAGACGTTCTGGGGTCCTATACCAAAAAAGGAGAATCTTGAGAGCGGTCTCTCTCTGCGCCACGCAACGGGACGACTTAAAAGTGGACGTCCAGATTCTGTTCCACATAGGTAATGCACACACCAATATTTTACCAACTCAAATGCATTGATGTACATTATCAAAAAATACATTTTCTTTATTTTTAGTACGACTGTTTAAGCGGAGTCCAATGTGTTTTAAGGTTCTTAGGCAGTAGAAAAGCAAGTAGTAATGATTGCCTTCCTGTCTGATACAAGAGCTGAGCAAAAACCTTGGGGACCCTAGGAAAGTTTTAGTTACAGAAATGTCTCTGACTCCCAGGCAGCACACATCAGTGGAAAATCTGTATTGGAATTGTGGAAGAAAGAAAAAGAAGGTTTACAGGAAACATGGGAGTCTTCTACGTTATTAGTGACTTTGCATCCTTAGTTCATAGAAGACCACTATAAATATATGCTGTAAGCACAATAATTGGATGCATATGGATATTAAAGCAGAGTTCCGGGCACAGATGTCATTTTTTAATGAACATACCCCCGGGACAGTCAGGGCTAGCACATTCCACAATGGCTAGCCTCTGATCTGTCCCGGTTCGCACTTACCTTTTAGAAGAAATACTTACTTATAAAATTTCTTCCACAGCGTTTCCATCTCTCTTGTGGGCAGCTGAAGCCGGCGCGGTCCTCTTCTGCGTCTTCTTCCGCGTCTTCTTCTCCCAGAATGCGCCGCACCGGCCCCTCTCGTCACTTCCGGTGCGGCGCCGCATTCCTAAACAGCTTCTGGGAAGTGACGAGCAGGGCCGGTGCCGTCGCATTGATTCCTGGGAGCGATGACGTTTAGCTCCCAGGAATCATCGCAGCGCAGGAAGTGACAGCGGAGCCGCGGCGCTGAGGGAGGAAGTACCCTGAGGTGAGTATTTACGATCGTCAATTACAAGGTGAGTTTTTTAAAAAAAAAAATCTAACTATCCAATTCCTTTTCAGGTTAGGCTGAACTAGCGGACGGGCACAAAAAAAAATATCGTTTTTGTGCCCGGAACTCCGCTTTAATTTCATTTTTTTAAAATTTTTATGAAATGTATCTTTTGTATGGCACCTTAAAAGTCTCATTCTCTTTGAAAATGTTTAAGCACAATAAACACCAAGGATACATAGCTCCCTTCATTTGGACAGACTGTCCTTATTTTAAAACCACATTCCTCTGTCCCTCTTTCCTCCTTCATTGTCCTCGTTTTTTGGTTTTCCGTATAGAACTCCACAAGAGAATTTGCTATTTAACCACCAACAAAGTATTTTACAGCACTAGGTCTTTTATCCAACCTGTGTTTTATTGCATTTGTTATTTTGAAGAGCTAACATATTAAAAAAGTAGTGTCGGATAAAAAAAAAAAAAAATGCAAATGCTTTTACCCATTTTTACGAATAATAAAGTAATTGTAAATAAAATGTTCGTATTGGCAATGTGTTTTATATGTATGACATTATTCTTTTAAAAGCGTAATGTGATATTTTTATTTTTACTTTAATCAGTTGTTGATACCCTGACTTTTTCGTAATCAGCACCGTTTATTTATTTTATCCCATTGCTTGTTCCTATGTTACATTATATAAGTTTCAGAGAAAAGAATTAAATTTATATAATGGTACACTTTAAATAATGTAAACATTTTTATGTTCCTATTGCTTGCATTGAGAGATCGTCTCCTGAATAACCATTTATGTACCAATGTATGTTTTTTTAACGGCAGATCAGTGACCCTCTATTTACCCAGTACTGTAAATGGCACTGGATAAATAGCTGTCGGGCAGCTGATGTGCTGGGTGATCACTGTGTACCCAGCTGGGTTCCCAGAGACACTGTACCCAGTCAATCTGAGGAGCTAGGTACCATGTGATCGCTGTGATTGGACATCACAGCAATCACATGGTACGGTTTACAGTGTTGAGCCCTCCCCTTCCCCCTAAAATAAGGGAAAGAGGGAGATCAGTATTTATGAATGGGCATAGAGAGAATGGATAAGCAACTGCAGCAGCTGATTTATTTATTCCATTATGGTGATACAGGGACATTTTTTTTCACCCTTTCCTGCCCCGCCCCCCATCTCTCCTACAAATACTATATCCAATACTGTCACTAGTGACCTGTAAATTAATTCCTCACCCCTTATCCTGCACATCTAATCAATAACCCCTTCATCTCCATCCTGTCACTGTATGTGTCTAACACATAAACCCCTTCACTTTCTCCTTTCTCTGTGTATGACCTGTATATTATTGTGTCTAGTGCACTATTCCCAAGAGGTTTAACCCCCCTCAGGATCAGCATTTTTCTTCATTTCCAAAACAATGTGGCACAAGTTGAGATCATCTTGGGGTGTCTGCTTTCTAAAAAAAAGGATCCTTTTTCGTACTATTCTGAAATTTTATTTTTACCAGAAAGCAAGGGAAATAGTTTTGTTTTTGTTTTTTTTTGCCTTTTTTATAGGTAAACTTTATTTTAAAAAACCAACGGTTATTAAATACCACCAAAAAAAAGCTCTGTTGGTATTGAAAAAGAGTAATTGTGAGTCAAACTATCACACAGCTGAAAATGTAAAATGGCCTGGTAATATCTGAGTTTTTGAATCAATAAAAAAGTTGCTTTGGAAAATGTTGGCGTTCCATTGTCCATCTTCTCTGTTGCAAGCTGTGTGGGCATCATGTATAGCATTTGTAGAAGAGAAAAGTGTTTCTTTGTAGTCTGGGGTAGAAAACAGAAACGGATGTTTGTTTCCTATGGGTAAATGCCTCTTTTCCTTCCCTTCAGTCTTATATACAAGGCCTGATAATCCTCTGGCAAGCTGTTTGGAAAGGCATCAAAAACACTACTTTATAAAAAGCTGTTGTACAGAGTTTTTCATTTTTATTCTTTGAAGCTAAGGCAGCAGTTAGTTTCATTTAGAGGTAAATTTAGTTTTGCTTGGCGTGTGTATGTCATTATTTGCTACATTCAAGACAGGGAATTTGTGCTTACAGCTAATTCCATGTCAATTTTCTTCACCAACCTTGCAATCTAATTTCCCTCTGCTAAAGTGCCATTCCAAAAGTCACACAGAGTCTTAATCGCCAATTCTCATATACGTGTTCTATGAGCAATGCCGTGCTACTTTTTCGAGGGCATATAAATATATAAAACATACTGCAGTCTACCTGGTAGCCAGTAATGTCACTGCCTTTTTCCCACAAGGAATCCTTCAGCCTGAAGCCATCTGCTGCACAGCTATTACAAGAAGTTAATCTGTCAAGATAAATATCTTCCCACAGCAAGCATGACATATGCTCTGGGTTTCTCCAATCAAAGGAACTATTAGGTCAGAAAATGGAAGAGGCCGATCTCACTTTTCAAGATAGCATGTTTTTTAATATGGCAGCTTACACTTCTGACACATCTGACCTATACTGCCAAGGTATCCAAAAATGCAAAACCATCGACACCCTATTGCTTTTCTCCCATGCGACTTTTACGGCAAAGAAAAACAGTTTGTATAAAGCAATACATTTTTTATTTATACAATTTTAAAATATATTTACATAAAAAACAGATGTTCTGGCAAAGTGGTGCATCCTACAAATGGGTCACACTAAATCATTGCCGTACTCATGTACTCATAGGGGTTAACCATATATAGACATACAATATTAGAATTTCTTCACAAAGTACATAACGCATTTCAACTGGGAAAGGGTATGTCAATATCTCAGATGTGCCATCACTGAATGCAAGCTAGAGAACGTATCAATGTGTTTGTACATGCACTAGGGGTTTGCAATACACATCTCAGACTAGGCCTAATCTGATGATAAAATGCCAAAACATTGGGTACAAATAACAGGCAAATGCAACGTACATTCAAGTGTATGCTCCCCAAAACAAAAAAATCTAATCTTTGCTTTTCATATATTGCAATTTATTATTGCTCTGTGATCTTTGATAAGTATTATTTAAAGCTGAATTTTAGGCAAATATAAAATACACAGATCAATGCACCCCAGTAATCTTTAATGCATCATTAAATGTATTTTTCAAATGCAACTGAAGAAGCATGCTGAAAGGAAGAGATAGCAGAGTGACAGAGAGATGAGCTCCTACAAGTGCTACTGCTCCTTTCACTGTTCAGTAACAGGCTGGGGCGGGTCCAGGAAGATCTGTGCTCAGAGGAAGTGGGTTGACTGGGACCATAAGTCTGAAGACATCTAGCCATAGAAAAAAATATACTGTGGAGGCTACATGGAGGGGGGGGGGGATGTGGGACTTTAAATGAGACTCATGACCAAGAGAGTCTCCATCCCTAATTTGATTGACAATAAATAAAAGCAATGTGGAACTTTAGATGAGGTGTGTCCAACTAAATAAATTATAAATGTATAGTAGAAAAAAAAGGTAATAATGTAATCAATTATTTAATAAAAGTCTAAGGACCAAATATTGGTAAAACCAAAGTATTCACTATACAAATGTATCCCATGGTAATGGGAATTACATGAATGATATACATATGGATATAAATGATCTAAAGACAGTAGTACAAAATAATACAGTTTTGTCCTGATACATTCTGGTATATGATAAAACATGTAATAGGGTCATGAAATAAAGATACATGATGAACATTTGTAGTTGATGGATTGCCTGTATTAAACTCAACGCGTTTCGTGAACACACATTCACTTCATCAGGAGTAGGCACAGTTCAAAGATCTAAAAAAGATACATATAGGTAAGTAACAGTATATGTCCAATCAGCAGATGGGCCTGGAGAGCCTATCAAAGGTGTAACTTACAATAGGATTGTAACGGAACCGTCGACCCACACCGTGCTTGTGGTCTTCCGTCAGTATGTGGCTTCCTCCAGTCTGGACATAGATGGAGATATTCCAGCTGCCCTACATACAAAAACTAGCCTGAACTTAGCTTGTATGTCTCTGAAAAGCAACTAACACTTTATTGAACACAGGCACAAAAGATCACAACTCAGGGGACAATCCCCCCTCCCCCTCTTTGCATAACAACAACACACTGGGCGGGGAACTACATTCTGTAACATGACACACAGGTGTATTCAACTTTCCAACAGACAGTCTAGGAAGGGCTGCTGGAGAAATCCCCTCCTCCCCTCTAGAAGCTAATACACATACACATGTATATCCCATAATAGGTTTAAGGCAGACAGAACAACAATAGAACAAAGAAATGCAGGAACTTAACCATAACAAACCCCACCCCATCTCAACCTATCTAGCAGAGGTCTATGGGACACCATTTCCAATATTATAACAGTCTGAAATTGTTCATCTTTATATATTTCTTTGAGGAATATTGTTCTTAAATATTGCTGTCATAGGTTCAACACAAACCACACATACAGAACCCAGGATAGCCGGGATAACACCAAATGCTGAGTCCGGTGTGGTTTTACAGCGAGTCTGGTTAGTGCAGACCCAACTGGGGTTCTTGGTCACCCTGTGCCCCTAATAGACACAGGGGACTTACACATAAGAGGAGACTAGGGGGCAGAGAGAGGGTTTTCCCAACCCCTCTAAGGTAAGCTGAGTTCCACAGGACCTCCAACCAAAGTGACTACCGTCACATCTCTCCCCTTTCCAAAGGAGACTAACGCAGGAGGAGACCCCAAACGGGTTGACTTCGAAGTTAGTCCATAGTTCCCATCCCCCAATGTCTGTCCCCACACAGTACCCCAAACATATTGTCCGGAACACAGCGTTACTCACCCAGCCAACCTCTGCCTCTCGTGTAAAACATACCCGCCGCTGGGGAGAAGCGTGGACTGGCCCTTCTCCCAGGAGTCCTTTTAGCTGCTGGAGAGAAGACAGGGTGGCTGGGCTCACTTTGTCAGGTTGTTCTTCTGGGCCGACTATCCAGCATCCCTGGGGTATGCAAGTAAAGACCGTAGTCCCATCCTCTTTCTCAGGAAACCCATCCTTTGTTAGTTGAGGGCAGAGGCCAGCCGCACTCTGCCCTGTTGCCAGCTCTTCTGCTGGGTTGGTGTCATCATTCTGGGAAGCCGTCTGCTGCTGGGGAGTGACCACCACCTTCTCACCGTGGGCCTCCGGAACTGCCTCCGGTGTGGGGAAGATGTCTTGGACCCTCTGTCCAGTTGTCAGCTCTTCTGCCGTAGAAGCTTCTTGTAACTCCACAGATGTTGGTGTTGGGCAGAGCTCAGTGATATTAGGCCCTGATGCCCATTGTTCCGCAGGGAAGTAAGCTGAAAAGTCAGTGGCCTTGCACACATCTTCCTGGGCCACCAATTGTTGCAGGCAGAGGTCAGCAGTGCAATGCCTGGATGCCCGCTCTTCTGCTGTAAGCTCACTGGGACGTTCCTCCTCAGCAGAAAAGTCTATTAAATCCCCAGCCTCTGGAATTGCTGAAAGTCCAGGGCACAGGCTGGTGGCACTCAGGCCCAGTGCCAACACTTTGGCAGGTGATTTATCACCCGTATCATCCTTCGATGAAAAGTCAGGTACATCTGTAATCCATGGCTGGTGCTGAGTAGTGGGACCGACCATCTCCACTACCAGTGCTGTTTGCTGCTGCTGGGACAAGGGACCTACAATCTCCTCTCCCGGTAACACTGGCTGGTGCTGGGTAGGGGGACTGACCATCTCCACTACCAGTGCTGTTTGCTGCTGCTGGGACAAGGGACCTACAATCTCCTCTCCCGGTAACGCTGGCTGGTGCTGAGCAGAGTCTATCAGCCGTCTGTAGGCGATCTCCAGCTCCCATTCCTGAATGGCCAGAAACTCCATATCTTCCAGTGCCCAGAGCACTTCCGAGATGTTCAGGATCTTTTCTCTGGAATCCATAATTTCCTCTAATCGCCACTCCAAATCGCTCCCAAAGTTAGGGTCCTCTGACCACTTCTCTAATGACAGTCCCAGGCCGCCATAGCCAAAGCCTTCTGTTGGGCTGTCTTCCGCGGTCCATGGGCACACTTGGCTTACATACCAGCGGAGAGCTCTGTACCTCTCATCCAATCGCATCTCCTCCTGGACAAGCCTGCTTAATTCAGCTTTCCATTCCTTGTGTGGTTTATCTCCCAAAACCAGCACCCACAATCCATACTGCGACCAGTACCTTTCCTGGAAGGAGGAGAGGATTTTTCCCTGGTGTCGCTGCTCACAAGCTAGCGTTTCCTTCCAGAGTTCAAAGCGGATTGAATCATACCATCCTAGCAGGACCTTCTCTGACACCGATCCCCTGTGCTGTATCCGCATCTCTCGCAACCTCCTTCCGAATTCCTCTTCCATGGCAGCTGATATCTGTACCTCTCCTCTTCTGTTATCCGGACCTTGGATCCCGGTGGAGGTTTGGATGTCCCAGACTGCAGGAAGCATCCCGCCGCTGCCAACCAGTGTAACGGAACCGTCGACCCACACCGTGCTTGTGGTCTTCCGTCAGTATGTGGCTTCCTCCAGTCTGGACATAGATGGAGATATTCCAGCTGCCCTACATACAAAAACTAGCCTGAACTTAGCTTGTATGTCTCTGAAAAGCAACTAACACTTTATTGAACACAGGCACAAAAGATCACAACTCAGGGGACAATCCCCCCTCCCCCTCTTTGCATAACAACAACACACTGGGCGGGGAACTACATTCTGTAACATGACACACAGGTGTATTCAACTTTCCAACAGACAGTCTAGGAAGGGCTGCTGGAGAAATCCCCTCCTCCCCTCTAGAAGCTAATACACATACACATGTATATCCCATAATAGGTTTAAGGCAGACAGAACAACAATAGAACAAAGAAATGCAGGAACTTAACCATAACAAACCCCACCCCATCTCAACCTATCTAGCAGAGGTCTATGGGACACCATTTCCAATATTATAACAGTCTGAAATTGTTCATCTTTATATATTTCTTTGAGGAATATTGTTCTTAAATATTGCTGTCATAGGTTCAACACAAACCACACATACAGAACCCAGGATAGCCGGGATAACACCAAATGCTGAGTCCGGTGTGGTTTTACAGCGAGTCTGGTTAGTGCAGACCCAACTGGGGTTCTTGGTCACCCTGTGCCCCTAATAGACACAGGGGACTTACACATAAGAGGAGACTAGGGGGCAGAGAGAGGGTTTTCCCAACCCCTCTAAGGTAAGCTGAGTTCCACAGGACCTCCAACCAAAGTGACTACCGTCACAAGGATATAATTTTTTTTTTTATCTGGTAACCAGGTTGTCCGGGAGTATGTCCAGCCTGGGAGCTGAGGGAGCGAAGCCTGCGTGCATCAAGCAGGTATGTAAAGTAAAAAGTATACAAGGCGGCTCTCAAAAAGGGGGGATCTCAAGGAATACCCTCACCCTTAGAGTAAATCTGTAAAGATAATGGAAGCTATATGAGAAAATATCATAGGCAAGGTACAAATAATGATATAGAGGTGAGTTTGGGTGGGACCCCAAAGGAACCGGAACCACAAGGAGGTGAAATATATGATGGCGATAGTAGCCGTGCTATTAAACATCTCAAGGGTAGGTGAACCAAGGAGATAACCGAATAAGTTAAACCACAGTGAGAAGGCAAGAAGCCGTGAGGACATCAGGATCCAGCCTAGAATGTGAGAAAAGGAATGGGGGTATGAGGTGAGCTGACAGTGTGATCTAGGTCACACAGAGAACAAATGTGAGTGCCTAGGTAGGAGTGATAGCAGATAGTACCGTGTGGAGTCATGAGAGGAATGCTGTGGAGGCTATTCATTGTTTTCTTATTTGTGGTTGAAGTTCTGCATTAATTGCCACAGACCCAGAGCTTTTTTTCCCCCGTTTTCACTCTTTTATAAAAATGATGGCCAAGCTATGAACATTCAATTATTTGCATTTTTGTAACAATGAGTAGTGCAGCTTTACAGCAAGTTCTCATGTACCTATATAGCTGCACACTCTGTGGAGTAATTTATCCTCAAATTTACAGCAGAAAGTACTTCCAATTTCATTTCAGCAACTCGGATCATTCTGCTCCCTCTCCCAATGGCAAGTTGTCAGTCTTCCACTGAACAGGTGCACAGGAGGAGGAAAGAAAGCAGAGCACGGAGTCCCTGCTCAAACACTTTCTCTGCTTCTATTGTGAAGATTGAGGATGAACTGCTCCATAGTATCTTCAATTACAGAAATCAGTGAGGGCTTGTTTTAAAGTGTATTTTAAGGGTAGATGATAGTTTGATCATTTTTGTGTGGACCTGAAATAAATACAGGGTGGTTTTGGATCTTCCCTATTTATTATAAATATGTATTATCTGGTCTATTCCTATAGTTAGCTAGTCAAAGCTATCAAAGCTCTGATAAAATTAAGGGTGAAGATATAATAACAATATTAGCTATATAAATAAAACACACTGTTTAAGCCCCCGTTCACACTGGGGCGACCTGTTAGGCGACCTGGTCGCCTGACAGGTCGCCTTCCATAGAGAAGCTGCGGACCCGTTCTAATAGGAGCGACACAAGTCGCTCCGACTTAGAAAAAGGGTCCGGAGCTTCTTTGGGGCGACCCGGAGCGACCTGCATAGACTTCAATGTTATGAAGTCCGTGCTGGCCGCTCCGGTCGCCCCGGGAAGTAGCGTCGCCCCAGTGTGAACGGGGCCTAAATGAGCAATGATCTAATTTATTCACAAAGAATAGCAGATATGTTACCATAAAACACTAAAAGAATACTACAGAGCATATAAAACAAAACAAGCATAGATGATATTTTACGTATGGTTGTCCTCTGTGTTCTGTAGGTTAGCTAGGCTCCAGGAGAAAGAGGAAGATCTCTAGCTGGCCATTACCTTTTAAATCACTCTCAGACACCACCCACACAAACACCCTCTGCCTGCCTGTCTCATCTTCTGTCCAATGAAAATCCATAAGAGGCAGTCCTTCCTAATCACCAGGAAGTATATTCTTCTCCTGCCTATCTTCCAGGAAGCATTTTGTAGTCTCCACTAGGGGCAGCATTAGTCCATGAATCCCTGCTTTTGACCTGGGTCATCTTCACTAACAGCTGGCCTTTGATGCTGTTGTAGCTCAGGGAATCAGTCATTTTAACCTCCCCAGGAGGCCTTAACTGATGCTTCTCTACCCCCATACATTACATCAGGAGGCCAATGGGAGAACATCCTGTTGGGATATGAATTCCCATTTATGACTCCTTGTTTCGAATGCCCTACTAGGTAAACTTCCCGTACTAGCATTCCAAGGTGACAATTTGTCTCAACCGGGCAGTAAAACTTCAGAAATATATGATATTAAACCATGTTGCCTTCCAACAGTACCTAATTATTTATATTTGTTTTTTCTTTAATAATCGTGTTTTTAATATTTTTCAGCATTTTTTTTTCTTTAGGTATAAGCAAAATTTAAAGCCCAACTGTATTTCGTAGTTTGTACCAAGTTCATGCTCCCTGCAGATTGGAGAGATCTGGTTTTGACTGCAGAGAGACAATTGTATTCTCCCAATGCAGCAATACATCACTTAAAATTGCTATTTAGCTTGCTGAAGCAATGTGTATTATAAACAATTACCAGTTAAAAAAATAATACTTATTTACACTTTTCTTTTGCTCTTGTTGTGAATCATAACAGATTTTTTTCACAATCAAACATTATCTATTTTGCATAATGATAAATAACTGGAAAGAAAAAGCAGGCACTCATGTAAGGATGCATAAAATAAATAAAAAATCTCAAAGGCAAAGTTTTGTAAAGATTGAGGTATGTTTGTCTATAGAATCATTATTATTATGCTGACAACAAATACTGCAAGAAAGACCAGATGCAATCAGTACAAGGCCCAGAGCATGTGCCCTGAGTGCCAGGGTTTAGTAATGCTCTGCAAACAGAACTGGGAAAGAGGAAGATCCTCCAATCGATCAGAAAAAAACAACCTAGGGCTGGACATACACTTTAACTGTGGAAATTCAGTACATTGATCATTAGCAATGTCCACAATATCTTATCATTACACTTGAACATTACTTCACTTCCTCAAGGAATGAAAATTACTCTTTTAGTAAAACATCCCCCAAAAAACATCCCCCAAATCATTCGTCTTTCCATAGTCATATGCTGTCGGATTGAAGTGTTTTGGCTTTTGCACTGAAAATGAATTAATGAGAAACTTGATTATTTTAAGACTGAAGATAACGACTTGAGTGGAATAATCTAGATAATCAGACAACTTCTATGTACTCAAGTGAAACATTTGGATAATAGATGTAATTATGATCAACTGATGACATAATGTTGGAGTGATCGACCATCAATGACGCATGTTGTGGAGGACATTAGAAGCCCTTACTGAAAAGAGATGATTAAGTGTTTTGTAATGTACTTACCATTCATATGTGGGCATTGTTAAGACTTTGTAAGCTTCCCTTTGTGGCTTTTTTTGGATACATTATGGAAACTTTAGGACCCCTGTCATCTTTTTTTTCTTTTGTTTTTTTTTACTTGGTGTCTTTTGCCAGCTCGGTTTATTAAGGACTCCCAGGACTGGGAGCAGGACAAAAGGCGATGGGTAAGGTCCCTCACATGGGGAGAACTCTATTTTGATCAGCAGGTGATCAGAGCAGAGAAGATGGATGAGCTATCCGTGTCTGCTCAGTTTATGCAAAGTGGACACGGACAGAGACTGCTCTGCTTTATGGGCAGCCAAGTGTAAACAGGCTCCGCTGTCCATTTACATGCAACTACCTACAATCCAATCTGCCTAGATGGAGGAGGACAAACCCTCTTCCATTTGGTTTGATAGTGGCCTGGGTTGGATAAGAGGAAGGATTGTGTCCATTTACACCCGCCATTCCATAGGGTTGAATGGACTGTCCAATAAAGTCTGCCTGTCATCTAAAAGGGGCCTAATCCAAAATGTTATAGTTTCCAGCAGATTTGTAAGAGATTTGTAAGCATATTTGTAAGCAGATTTGCAATTTGAAGAGAAATCTTCCATTGGAGACACCTGTTCCAGTGACAAGTGCCTATGAGGGGATTTTAGAGACATGTCCTCTAGTGTGGAATGTTAAAAAAGATCTCTCCAATGACAGCAAAAGAGAAAAGAAACTGTCAAGGTTTTGACTATAGAGAGACTCATAAATAGACTGAAAATTTTAAATTCCTATCAAAAGCTTAAAGTGGAAGAAATTTCTAACTATAACTATGCTTAAAAATATATCCCCCCTCCTCCTACCTATACTGCCTAACCTATATTATTATTAATATTATTATATAGCGCCAACAGTTTATGCATCGCTTTACAATATGAAGGGGAACAGTACAATTACAATACAGTTCTATACAGAAGGGATAGGAGGGCCCTGCTCATGGAGCTTGCAATCTAAAGGGGGGGTGTGGTACAAAAAATTATAGCTGCAGGGGTTAATATAATGGAGGAGACTCAAATACAGTTCTTCAGTGGAGGTGGAGTAGGCTACCCTGAATAAGTGAGTTTTCAAGGATCGCCTAAAAGGGGACAGGGTAGGAGCTGACTGGACTTACTGGGGCAGGGATTTCTAGAGGATGGGAGAGGCTCTACAAAAGTCCTAGAGGTGAGCATGGGTAGATGAAGAGAAGGAGGAGCTGAGAGGACAATTTTGGCGATACCTGCAGATGAGGTTGGTGATGTAGCTGGGGGCAATGTTGTGGATGGCCTTGTAAGTTGTGGTTAGTATTTTGACTTTTATTTACGATGGGGTAGGGGAAGCCAGTGAAGAGACTGGTGGAAAGGGGCAGCAGTCACGGATCGGTTAGTATGGTGTATTATTCTTGCAGCAGCATTTATAATCGGCTGAGGGGGATAGCATGTGTAAAGGTAGGCAAGTGAGGAGAGAGTTGCAGTAGTCAAGGTGGGAAATAACCAAGCATAAACTGTGTTGCAGTGTCATTAGTTAGGAAAGGACAAATTCTAAAAAAAAGAAGATTTGTGTACTTACCTATTTTTAATCTGCTACAGTCCAGTCATGTGATCCTGCAACTCCAGGTCCCCTCTGTTGGTGAACTGCTTGTGCAAATAAGAGGAGACAGTGCCAACAATGGCTGGGCCATAGTAGCTTATGGGTGTCATGACTCCATGTCATGGGTGTATTCACAGCCATTCACAGCGCTTCTTTACACAGATCACATCTGGACTAGAGCGGATTGAAAATAGGTACGTACACAGATCCTTTTATACAGGATAGGCAGGATAGGTGGGGGGAGGGGGGATTACATTTTTAAGAGTAGTTATAGTTATGGTTTTCTTCTACTTTAAATCTGGTGTCCAGGAAAACAGCTTAATGACCAGAAGAAATACATACGTAAGAGCTGTTTATCTACCAAATCATTTTTTGCCCATCCAGTGCTAAGATTTACTCAGATTTGCCCAACAGTACAGCCCCGTCTCAGAGTGGAGAGGTCCTGATTTTTCTCTGCTGTAGTTTCACTTTGACTTTAGGGTCTCTTTACCCACACCCTGCCACTGGCCTGTGAAAAAAGAATAAGTACATTGATGAGCTCATCTCTTTTCCCATACCAGCTTGTTCTTTGTACTGCAGCACACCTAATGGGCGTATTTTATTGCTTCCCCTTATCCCTCTCTGAGCTCTAATGTTCATCTTTACTGCAGTACATTGCAAGAGGCTGATACTAAGTCAAATTCATGAACTAATACAAGTTTTGGAAATGTTGCAATTTTTTTATTGCTCGACAGTCACGTCAAAATTGCATCGCCTTTGGGATGCCTTTAAGAAATAATGCTCAGGATGGAGCCTAACTCCCATTTTCTTCAAATGTGTATGGTAAAAGGTTTTCTACCCTAATACATTCTCTCTCCTCTCTCACAGCAGGCTCTTGGTGCTGTCAACCAGCTCCTGTGTTTAGGGAGTGGAGGGCAGGGCTGAGCTCCACTGTTTTTCTTTGGATGCACACAGACCGGCTCGAGATCAGGCCCGCACTAGTGCCCTTATAGCAGGGGGCTAGCTATGGGGGCACTTAGAGAAGTGGAGAAGCCAGGAGTGCCGGCGGGGGGGGGGGGGGGGCAGAAGAGAAGGAAAACTATTGTACAGTACAGGTAAAGATAACCTACCTATATAAACCTACCTACTAATTACCAGTGTACCTAAATGCAAATTTTTATTTTTATTTTGGATAGCTTAAGGGAAGGTAAAATCTCTGTTCATGTTCTACCTTTTCCCTTCACTTCTTGTCCCATAGCCAATTACTTTTCTGATGTCATCTCAAAATTTGGGATTTCCCTTTATTTTCACTTTCAATGATAATGATAACCAGGACAAATAGAGAGGGTGTATCTTCCTAATGGGGACACGTACAGAAATAAAATCTGACAGGTGTTCTAATCCCTCCCAACTCTATCCACAACTAAAAAAATGTTTTGTCTTTAGTTGCACTTTAATTTGTGTCTTCTATATCTGCCGAGGGTTCAGCTTTAATTAATTGGCCCATCCATTTACCGGATTGACCCACTAGATTCCTATATCTGCACAGCAGAATGCAGGTCAGCAAACATGGTCCCATTCTTGATTCCTAATTCAAATTCTAATTTACATTTTGCAGCAGGATGAATGAGACATAGAGGTGGGTTGCAGGCAGTACCAGGAGCTCTAGTAGGGAGTCATGGCTTCTGGAGTTGACAAACGGCTCAAAAAGCAACTCCATGATTTACCTCTGTTATCAGTGTTGGGTGAACTGAACATTCCAAGAGAAACACAAAGCCACTATTGGCTCACCAGTTTCAGGGCATAACCTATTTTTAGGATAAAAATAATTACTGGGAAGGACATGGCTCTACATACAATAATAAAACCATAAAGCTTGAAGTGTCAAGTAATATCCTGTCTAATAAAATATACTTGTTTCAAGATTTGGTTCAAGAGTGTCTAGACTAGAGCAATTTTATTATGAAGAGGACAAAGAACATTTATTTTCCAATACCATCATGACACTTTATTGGGATTTAAATTATAGTTATAGTGTGAAGATTTGAGAACAGTCATTAGACTAATTTAAATTAGGATAGAATCAGCAACTCCTTTAAATCAGGATAAAATAAGTATGTTTCAGTTTTGAAAAATACTTCAATTTAAAACAATTATATTTATTAACGGCTAGAAAGAGGTATTGAGAAGACCATAAGTAAAATGATGCTTACCTACACATTACAGTAGATCTAAGGCTTTGGGTGCATTTGGTTATCCTCTCCTTTCCCTGCTGCAGTTGTTTCTATATTTCAAAAATGGGGTTTTAACCAAGTGAAAGTACCCTCTATTAAAACTGACCCAGCCTGCAAACTATATGGTTTTCTGTGTCTTAACTGATTTTCTGGTGAAATATCCATTGGTCTATTAATTTTCCTATTAAGTTACTTGTTCAGGCACTACCTGTTGTAGGGTGAAAACTCTCTCTCAATTCTGCTCCTGTGTTGCCATCCTGTGACATACAGACATACAGGTGGCTGTACCAACACACATTATACAGGCATAGTCCATCAGTGTCACCATCAGGAAGCCATTCCCGAAAAATGGCCAAAAAAAAAAATGCTAGAGGGATTCTAGCATTACTGAAATGAAAAAATGCTGAAAACTAAGTTTTATTTAAAAAATTGCAATTGTTTATGATACATGCTGCTTTATAAAAACCAATGGGATGTAAGCTTTTCATGATAGAAAAGCTAAATATCAGCATAGGTCAAGAATAATAGTAAAACTCTTCAATGCATAAATAGAAATCAACAAATTGAATTGTGAATTATATTTTAAAAATGACTTGGTATTGTATTGTAGTTGAAACAGAATGTATTCTCAATCTCTGTGGATGTTAAGCTGATGTGCATTATTCACTAATTTTCCAGTGTTGTATTTATTCATCTTTCCATTATCTGTAATGCCTGTATTGTGTTTGTCAGCCACTCCTGACTCTCTTTGCCGTTGCTAAAGGGCAGCATAATTCTCTAGAGTGATGCTGTATGTTGTGAGTAGTGATGTGCCATAGGTTGAAATATGCTTTTACTTCCTACTATCCTAATTTCACAGCTAAAGCTCTTTATCATGTCAGTAATGACAAATACTGTATGGATTAGAGACCCTCCACACTGGAAACATGTTGGTATGTAAAGTGATACACACATGATAATATATGAGATAACATGGCACGAGTTTACAATTCCATTGCATACAGTATATTTGTAACATTTTTAAAGAACTTTAAAGTGCAGTTTGAGATAGCAGGTAAAACTGAAGTGTAGAAGTATTAGCCTAAAGATCAGACAAATAGCAGTGTACAATTTGAGGTTTACCCAATGATGCAGGATACATTGACAATACAAACAAGGTGGTAACAGGGGTATATCATAAGCACAAAATAAATAATAGCAGGAAATGCAACTATTACAATAACAGTAGCTGCCTAGGAGCAGTTTTCCAATAAGGGCACTAAGTGGCAGCACAGTACAGTCTATTAGGCACTCAGAGAAACAGTAAAGTACAAAAGACTACTTGGGTTTCCCCTGAAGCAACATCTCTCACAATTTGAAAGATAGTCAAGGTGGCCAGCTATAGGGGTTCCTGAACCTCTGCAGTCAAATAACATACAAAGTCTCTGATATGGACCCCCAAGTGAATAACTGTAGGACTGGGACCATCCCACTGGAAGCTCACCACCCTAGAGACAGTTGGAGCAGTGCCCTCTACAGTGACTGGGTCTTCTTCTGAAGCTGCAAGCAATTGTGCCCCAAACTGGCTTCTCCTATGCCAGATAAAATGAGGAAGGACCAGACAGCTGGGGACAGATCTCATGCCCAGTCACCTCTGTCTCAATACGCTTGTTTTTTTGGGGAGGTGGTGTCTGAAAAAGGCAACATTTAGAGAAGTTTATTTTCCCTTGGCGTGCCCTGGAGTCCAGGGGCTTATGGGAGCCCACTAAGATTATGGGAAAAGTAAAGGAGCCTGCACCCACAGGGACTCTACTACAAAACTATTTGATGAACTATGAATGATAAAATTAGAAAGTTCAGACGATTTACCCTAACCACTTACCCACTGGGCACTTAAACCCCCTTCCTAACCAGACCAATTTTCAGCTTTCAGTGCTCTCACATTTTGAATGACAATTACTCAGTGATGCAACACTGTACCCATATGAAATTTTCATCCTTTTTTTCCCCACACAAATAGAGCTTTCTTTTGGTGGTATTTAATCCTCATTGGGTTTTATATTTTTTGTGCTATAAATGAAAAAAGACCGAAAATTTTGTAAACAAATGCATTTTTCTTTGTTTCTGTTTTAAAATTTTGCAAATTTAGTAATTCTTCCTCATAAATTTTGGCCAAAATGTATACTGCTACATATCTTTGGTAAAAATAACCCATATAAGTATAAATTATTTGGTCTTTGTGAAGGGTATTGAGTGTTCAAGCTATAGTGCCAATCATTTCTTGAGACCCTAACAAGCCAGTAAAGTACAAATACCCGCCAAATGACCCCTTTTTGGAAAGCAGACATTCCAAGGTATTAAGTAAGAGACATGGTGAGTTTTTTGAAGTTGTAATTTTTTTCCACAATTCTTTTTTTTTTCCACAAAATTTTCATATTACCAAGTTATTTCTTACACACTGTATAGGCATACTTGCAACTACACCCTAAAATACATTCTGCTGCCTGAGTATGGCGATTCCACATGTGTGGGACTTTTACACAGCCTGGCCACATAATGAGGTCCAACATTCAAGTAGCACCTCCAGGTGTTCTAGGAGCACAAATTACACATATAATTTCCTGACAACCTAGCAACTTTTGAAGGCCCTGGAGCACCAGGACAATGGAAATGCCCACAAAATTACCCCATTTGGGAAATCAAACACCCCAACACATAATCTAGGGTCCATAATGCGTCTTTTGAATGTGTCATTTTTTCCCACAAATTTTTGGAAAATGTGGAAAGAAAATAAAAACTTTTTTTTTTTTTTTTACACAAAGTTGTCCATTTATAAGATATTTCTAACACATAGCATGGACATACCAAAAATGACACCCCAAAATACCTTCTGCTACTCCGCATGAGTATGACGATACCACATGCGTGAGACTTTTACACAGCCTAGCCACATACAGAGGCCAAGCATGCAGGGAGCACCGTCATTTCCTGACTTCCCATTACAATTTTGTGAGGCACTGTAGGGCAATGATAAGCACTGTAGTGGCACACAATGTGGAAGGATGAGCACTGATGTGGCATGGATGTGGCAAGGATGAGCACTGATGTGGCACGAATGAGCACTAATGTGGCACGGATGAGCACTGACATGGATGAGCACTGATGTGGTACGGATGAGCACTGACATGGCGTGGATGTGGCATGGATGAACACTGACGTGGCATGGATGTGGCACGAATGAGCACCGACGTGGCATGTATGAGCACTGATGTGGCATGGATGAGCCACGGATGAGCACTGAGGTGGCATGGGTGGGCACAGATGAGGCATGGATGTCACACGGATGAGGCATGGATGTGGCAAGGATGAGGCATGGGTGAGGCATGAATGTGGCACGGGTGAGGCACGGATGAGGCACGGATGAGGCATGGATGTGGTATGGATGAGACACAGATGGGTATGCTTGAGGTATGGAGGAGGCAGAGGATGAGTGTAGCTGCAATCTTTCTCCTCTTCCCGCACACTGCACTGATCATTGTGTACAGTGTGTGAGGAGAGAACTGAACCAGACATGCGCAGGTTTGTTGACAAGTGATCTCTCTGTCATTGGATGGAGCGATCACGTGGTAAAGGGTCGCTGTCATTGGCCCCTTACCATGATCCGTGATGCGCTGGGTCCCCGGGACCCGGTGAGTATGGAAACTCCCGTGTCGCACCCCAAGGGGCGCATGGGAATCGCGATTCTGGGAGGACGTCATTGTGCACCCTCCCACAATAAGCTGACAATGCTGTAGCCATCATTCGACTATGGCTCAGTCAGCAAGTGGTTAAACAGATTGCACTAAAATCTACTGTAGCCACAATCCAAAGAGTACCTTGTAGGATGTGCTCCCCCCATACACCCCCACCATGTTTATCTATCTCTGCTTCCTGTATTATCAGTCACAATTAAGTTTTATTGGTAGATCTGAATCTGATTTGTACCTATCACAAACTTCTTAGTACTGCCTTTTTTAAAATTGGATTTATGTTTACGAGAGTCCACAAGAAGCCTGCAATGAAGTATTGAGGTTGCAGGTTCTATCCTTCTATCCAAAAGCTTAAATTTCAACTCAAACTAGCCCTGCATTTAGTTTGGGAATATAATCACAACAAAATACAGAACATAAATATTTGAAATAGGGTTCTGATTTTGGGGGGTGATGTTTTCCTTCTCTATGTATTTATTACCACCATGACATGTTGCATTATGTTTTTCTTATAGGAACAATAGCAATTACAATGGTGAACAAATGAAATATTTGATCACCTGGAGCTCTGAATATTAATTCTGACATCCTGTTAGAATGGCTGATCTTTGTTCTAATCTTCTGCAGCTGGTCATAAGAATGGATTTTATGCACACCTGTAGATGTTACCAAATATAGCCTATTTGCTGCTTTATTGTATTGTCTCACTTATTATATTTGCATTTTTATAATGACACATTGCTGAGTTCTGAATACTGGATTGATATAGTTACCTTGATACATTTTTACATTTCCTTACCTTAAGACTATATTGATGATGTCTTGATTCCTTATTTACCCAATAATAACCTCTCCCACAACTTTGTGTAATACTTTTGATGGAAAATTTTCACTTGAATGATTTTATTCTAAAGCTGGATACACACTATACAACGTTTGTTGTTCAATTTCCTTTAGATTTACCTTTAACTATGTAGTGCAAGGGCCTGTCTGATTGCATACTAATTAAAAGTGTTTAGATTTGATCTCATATTATAGGGTTTTGGTAAATCTAAAGGAAAAAATCTAAAGACAATTGTATAGTGTGTATGGCCCATTAGAGTGCATGCCATTTTCCTTAACCACTTACCGCCCGCCCGCCGTCATATGACGGCGGAGCGGTGCGGCTATTATCCTGGGCGGCCGTCATATGACGTCCGCCCATTCAAGCAGGGCAGGCGCGCGATCGCGGGCGCGCCGCCGTGCACTGCCGGTGTCGGCGTGTCCCCGGGACACAGCCGATCACCGGCAGGGGGGAAACAGCCAATAGGCATGGCTGTTTCCCACGTGATCGGCTGTGTTCCAATGACACAGCCGATCACAATGGAGGCGCCCGGGAGATGACCGCGCATGCGCGATCGGGAGCGCGCAGCGCGGTCATGTCGGTGGCATTGTGTTCCGTAGGAACACAGCTGTCACCGGCGGTAGTAAACAGTCACTGACAGTGACTGTTTACTATGTGATCGGCTGTGAATCCATTCACAGCCGATCACAAAATGTAAACAAAGAGCAGTATCTCACTGTTACTAGCTCTTCTCTCCTCATACAGTTTCCAGTGTGAGGGGAGAAGAGCTAGAAACATTGAGTTACTGCTCTGTACCCCTGTAAAAAGCACACAAATAAAGGTCCCCACACACAGTCCTCAGCCCCCCCCAATGTCCCCTGTCACCCAACAGTCACCTCATCAGTGCCCAGAAATTGACACCCATAACGTTCACATGTGAGCGTAGCGATCGCAGGCAGAATAACCGCGATTCTGCCCGCGATCCGGAAATCATTGCAAATCGCGGGGCGCCTGTGCGTTGCCCGTGATTTGCAATAGCACCCCAAACGCTGTGCGATGTTGCCGCCATTTCCGCCTGCCGAATCGCGGTAACATCGCGCAAACATCGCATGACGCCCAAAAAAGGTACAAGAGTTTCTTTGGGGCGTCATGCGTTGTTTGCGTGATGTTACCTCGATTCGGCAGGCGGAAATCGCTGCAACATCGCACAGCGTTTGGGGTGCTATTGCAAATCACGGGCAACGCACAGGCGTCCCGCGATTTGCAATGATTTCTGGATCACGGGCAGAATCGCAGTGATTCTGCCCGCGATCGCTACGCTCACATGTGAACATAGCCTAAAGTTCACCGGTCACCAGAGACTGCCATCAGTAACGCCGTGCATCATCGCCCGTCACCTGTCACCCATCAGTGACCATCGCCCGTCACCTGTCACCCCATCAATCACCGTCACCTGTCACCCCATCAGTCATCGTCACCTGTCACCCCATCAGTCATCGTCACCTGTCACCCTATCAATCATCGTCACTTGACACCCCATCAGTGATCGTCACTTGTCACCCCATCAATCATCGTCACATGTCACCCCGTCAGTGATTGTCACCTGTCACCCCATCAGTCATCGTCACCTGTCACCCTATCAATCATCGTCACTTGACACCCCATCAGTGATCGTCACTTGTCACCTCATCAATCATCGTCACCTGTCACCTCATCAATCATCATCACCTGTCACCCCATCAGTCATCGTCACCTGTCACCCCATCAGTCATCGTCACCTGTCACCCCATCAGTCACTGTCACCTGTCACCCCATCAGTCATCGTCACCTGTCACCCCATCAGTCATCGTCACCTGTTTGCCATATACATGCAATCACTTACTGACCGCCTAAAGACTATATGCGTCGGCCATTAAAAGCTAAATACTGGGGTTATGGCCGCAGATAGCCCCCATAACCCCGGTATTTTTTGAAATGGCGGGCGGTCGGCTTTCAGATAAGGGTGGTCCCAGTGGCGGATTTGCCGCGGAATTACCCTTACGGTGCAGGGGAAGAGGTGCCCCCCCCCCTCCTGCCGCGTCCCAGACGTTTTCCCAGCTTACCGGACCCGCCGGCAGCGGGGAAAACTATCCGGTCCCGGATCCTCAGAGACAGGAAGTCGAGTGAGGGCAAGATGGCCCTCACTCAACTCTATGGTCTTGGAGGACCGGAGCTACGTCAAAAGACGTTGCCTAGCAACCGGTTTAAAGGGCCGCTTTTTTTTTTTTGCTTTTTTTTTTTTTCCTCTTTCAACAATTTTTTTTTTTTTTTTTGCTTTTTTAGTGTAGTTGTGAGGTGTGAGGTCTTTTTGACCCCAGATCTCACAATAAAGAGGACCTGTCATGCCTATTTCTATTACAAGGGATATTTACATTCCTTGTAATAGGAATAAAAATGATCAAAACATTTTTTTTTTAAACTGTGTAAAAATAAAAAAATAATAAATAAAATAAATAGGAAAAAAAAAAAAAAAAAAATTAAAGCGCCCTGTCCCCGTTAGCTCGCGCGCAGAAGCAAACGCATACGCAAGTCCCGCCCACATATGTAAACGGTGTTCAAACCATACATGTGAGGTATCGCCGCGATCGTTAGAGCGAGAGCAATAATTTGAGCCCTAGACCTCCTCTGTAACTCTAAGCTAGTAACCTGCAGAAATTTTTAAAATGTTGCCTATGGGGATTTTTAAGTACCAATGTTTGGCGCCATTCTGTGAGCATGCGCAATTTTGAAGCATGACATGTTGGGTATCTAATTACTCGGCGTAACATTATCTTTCACATTATGGAAAAAAATTGTGCTAAATTTACTGTTTTCTTATGTTTTAGTTCAAAAAAGTGAATTTTTTTTCAAAAAAACCTCATTTGGAAGACTGCTGCGCAAATATGGTGTGATAAAAAATATTGCAATGATCTCCATTTTATTCTCTAGGGTCTCTGCTAAAAAAAATATATATATAATGTTTGGGGGTTCCAAGTAGTTTTCTAGCAAAAAAAAATGATTTTAGCTTGTAAACACCAAGTGTCAAAAATAGGCCCAGTCTTAAAGTGGATAAATGGACAACTTTGTGTAAAGCGCTACTTGGATGTTAGGCCTATGTATGTGGCCAGGCTGTGAAAAAGTGTTACACATGTGGTATCGCCATACTCAGGAGGAATAGCAGAATGTATTTTGGGGTGCAATTTTTGCTATGTACATGCTATGTGTTAGAAATATTGCATAAATGGACAGCTTTGTGTAAAAAAAATGTGTTTTCATTTTCTTTCCACATTTTCCAAAAACTTGTGGAAAAAAATGACATATTCAAAAGACTCATTATGCCTCAAAAATTATACGTTGGGCTGTTTGCTTTCTAAAATGGGGTCATTTTATGGGGGTTTCCATTGTCCTGGTGCTCCAGGGCCTTCAAAAGTGCGATAGGTTGTCAGGAAATTATATGTGTAATTTGTGCTCCTAGAATGCCGGACGGGGCTACTTGGATGTTAGGCCTCTGTATGTGGCCAGGCTGTGAAAAAGTCTCACACATGTGGTATCGCCATACTCAGGAGGAGTAGTAGAATGTGTTTTGGGGTGTAGTTGCAAGTATACATGTGCTGTGTGAGAGAAATAACCTGTTAATACGGCAATTTGTAAAAAAAAATAAAAAAAAAAATAAAAATCTTCATTTTGCAAAGCATTGTGGGAAAAAATTACAACTTCAAAAAACTCACCATGCCCCTTATTAAATACCTTGGAATGTCTACTTTCCAAAAAGGGGTCATTTGGGGGGTATTTGTACTTTCCTGACTTTTTAGTGTCTCAAGAAATGAGATAGGCCTTCAGTACATCAGGTGTGATCAAGTGTGATCAATTTTCAATGATTCGCACCATAGCTTGTGGACTCTATAACTTTCACAAAGACCAAATAATATACACTTACTTGGGTTATTTTTACCAAAGATAAGTAGCAGTATAAATTTTGGTCAAAATTTGTGAAGAAAAATTACTAATTTGCAAAATTTTATGACAGAAACAAAGAAAAATGCGTTTTTTCACAATATTTTCAGTCTTTTTTTATTTATAGCACAAAAAATAAAAAACCCAGTATTGATCAAATACCATCAAAAGAAAGCTCTATTTGTGTGAAAAAAAGGACACAATTTTTGTATGGGTACAGTGTTGCATGACTGAGTAATTCTCAGTCAAAATGTGAGAGCGCTGAAAGCTGAAAATCGGTCTGGGCAGGAAGGGGGTGAAAGTGCACTGTAGGCAAGTGGTTAAACTCTATCTCATAATCCATTGTCAATTAAAGTAACACGAGGTGGAATTTGGCTTTGGCCTTTTGGAATTTAGGGACTTGGTAATAAATGTAATTAGTGTAATTGAAGACCAATCATGTACTATGGTCCCTCTATGAATTTTATTACATCACTGGCTTACCAAACATGACAGTGGTCATTTAGCTTGACAAAAATGATGTTCCTCCTTAAACTGGGTTTGGTTCTACAACAAGTTCCTAATGAATGTTCTTCAGCTATATGGGTATTAGACCCATAAGCAAACACTTATCATATTGTAGGTTACTAATTATTGAATGTGGTGGCTGTATTCGTTTTCTTGTTTTATGCTCTCTGTCCTTTATTTTCATCTGGTGATCTGGCTAGTAAGTCTGTTATTTTTCAAAAGAAAAAGCTGTTCTGCAGATGTAGCAGTTAAAAGGTTGAGACAAAGCATTCACCACTGACAGGGGTGTTTACAATAACCAACCTTTATTTATGTAAAATCTTCACCCCAAAAGGGAAAAAAAACATTTGCAGTAACTGTTGAAAAAGAGTTAACTAAGTTAAATTTCAGTTTGTTTGTGTATTTAAATCTTCTAGTAAATCTAATACTCCCCTTTCCCCAGACTGACAAAGCTGCTAACCAAATGTAGCCCCTGTGCTCCTTCATCCAGAGTGGGGGGCACTCTAATGCAGGAGGTGTGTTACTGGCCAGAACACCAGGTAAAAACCTAAAACTAATGCAGCCACCACATCTAATGATTGGTATGCTACAATATATTATATTTTTGGTTTTGGGTCTAATACTGCTTGAAATTGGCCATATATGGATTGAAATTTGGCCTGTTCAGCAGGGACCAGCCTAATTTCAATCCATGTATGGGCACTGTGGTTGAACAGAAGTGGATCTGCCGTTCTGATGTTCAACCACCCTGTTGGAAAATGTCTGCTCAGAAGGGGTTCCCAGGTGTCTCATGCTGTTAGAATGCAATGTTACAGAAGGAGGATTCCCCCATCTAGCTTGAATGTGTGGATGGAGGGGTTGGGTCAGTTTTTTTTCGTTCAATCCCTTTGGCTGAACAAAATAACTGACTCATCTATGGCCTGCCTTAAAATTTAAAGCTGAACATTGGAAAAACCAAACATTTTCTAAATACAGGAGCCATGTGTATTTTTACATGAATCTCCCTATGATTTGTGATTTTTTTCCAGATCTGTGCAGTAATCCAGTGTGAAATTGTACCTCTGTGCAGAAGCTTCCTATAATACAGACAAGACCAAAAGAGTCTAAAAGAGTCTGATGGGGAAAAGGGAACAGCCATTTTATTTATCAAACATGTATTTCTGATTAAGCAGATATATTGGATGTATATTTTGTGATAAGTCATATTGTATAACAGCTGTTGTCTTCAAAAGCCATTTATACCTCCTGTTGTTAGATTGCTATCTCGACCTTTGAAGACCTGTCCAGTTGTTTACTGCCCTACTGGAAGTAACAAGCCTTTGTGAACAACTATTCCGCATTTCAATCAAGATGTGACTTCAAAGAAACTTTAGTTAGATAGGTGCCACCCTCTTCAGAATGTATACATTGTAATACAAGTTCCTCCCAAGGAAGTTAGAGCAATGTTTATTAAGCCAACAGAATGTAATGTGATTTACTTGCTCTCCAAACATGTCTTCCTATCTACATGTTTGTCTAAATAAATATAATTTTCAATCTGGCTTCAACAGTCAAAATGTTACTGAAACCCGTGAGTTTTTGGGTTACCCCTAAAAGTCCAAATTCATTTTTTTTGATGATGTGTTAAAAGACAGTCATCGTATTACGGGGGTCAAAGAACCCCCCCCCCCTCCCCTTCATCAGGGCTTCAGTTAAAAATAAGAACCTTGAGTGGACTCAAAGTAAGGCTTTTCTGTTTGAATCTGTTTGCTGGATTAGGATTCCTGGCCAGCAGTGTCTGCATCAGCAGTCAAAATAAGAAGGCTTCTTATCTTTTGGTCTGGCACTCCTTCCCTATATGCACATCTTTTCCTGGTAACCTGCTGAAGTATCCACAGTAGGGTAACCTTGCCTGTTGTGAGCAGCCTAACCTGAGCCAGTGGGCTTTTCAAATGTTTTTTGCCCTCCCACTACCTTGTTTAAACTCATATCAAAGTCCCAGCACCTCTTGAATGCCCTATTTTCATTGGAGTGCAATATAGACCAGACACTGCTGCTCTCTCTCCTTGTGTCCCTCCTGAGTGACTAGTCTTGTCTCCACATCCCCCCCGTAGTTTTCTGCAAGGAGCTTGTAGGGGGGGACCTGCTTGGACCCTCCCGCATCTCTTTACTCTGCAAAGGCTATGTACAGCACAGTCATGATGTTTCACCTACTTCTAAAGGGTGATACTTCAGTTTGTAAGGGCATTTGGTGCAACACAGTGGATTTATATCTTTTGTGGTTTTTGAGGAATACAGTATCTCACAAAAGTGAGTACACCCCTCAGATTTTTATAAATATTTTATTAAATCTTTTCATGTGACAACACTGAAGACATTACACTTTGCTACAATGTAAAGTAGTGAGTGTACAGCTTGTATAACAGTGTAAATTTGCTGTCCCCTCAAAATAAATCAACACACAGCCATCAATGTTTAAACCACTGGCAACAAAAGTGAGTACTCCCCTAAGTGAAAATGTCCAAATTGGGCCCAAAGTGTCAATATTTTGTGTGGCCACCATTATTTTCCAGCACTACCTTAACCCTCTTGGGCATGGAATTAACAAGAGCTTCACAGGTTGTCACTGGAGTGTTCTTCCACTCCTCCCTAATGACATAAACGGAGCTGGTGGATGTTAGAGACCTTGCGCCCCTACACCTTCCGTTTGAGGATCTCCCACAGATGTTCAATAGGGTTTAGGTCTGGAGACATGCTTGGCCAGTCCATCACCTTTACGCTCAGCCTCTTTAGCAAGGCAGTGGTCATCTTGGAAGTGTATTTAGGCTCATTATCAAGTTGGAATACCGCCCTGCGGCCCAGTCTCTTAAGGGAGGGGATCATGCTCTGCTTCAGTATGTCACAGTACATATTGGAATTCATGGTTCCCTCAATGAACTGTAGCTCCCCAGTTCCGACAGCACTCATGCATGCCCCAGACCATGACACTCCTACCACTATGCTTGACTGTAGGCAGGACACACTTGTCTTTGTACCCCTCACCTGGTTGCCGCCACACACACTTGACACCATCTGAGCCAAATAAGTTTATCTTGGTCTCATCAGACCTCAGAATATGGTTCAAGTAATCCACATCCTTAGTCTGCTTGTCTTAAGCAAACTGTTTGCGGGCTTTCTTGTGCTTCATCTTTAGAAGAGGCTTCCTTCTGTGCCATGCAGACCAATTTAATGCACTGTGTGGCGTATGGTCTGAGCACTGACAGGCTGACCCCCCCCCCCCCTCACCCCTTCAACCTCTGCAGCAATGCTGGCAGCACTCACATCTATTTTCCAAAGACAACCTCTGGATATGACATTGAGCAAGTGCACTCAACATCTTTGGTTGATCATGACGAGTCCTGTTCTGAGTGGAACCTGTCCTGCTAAAGCGCTGTATGGTCTTGGCCACCATGCTACAGCTCCGTGTCTTAGCAATCTTCTTATAGCCTAGGCCAAGGCTCAAAATTTCAAGTCCTGAGCTACTAGCCGGGCCTTAAGAGTTACTCGCCACCAGTTGCCCCACTTAACCCCTACCCTGCCCCACCCCTAATCCTGCCTTTAAACACGACCTTCTAAATTATCACATTAAATTACACTGTTAAACGTTTTATGCAGAATGAATGAAGTTACAAAATTATAAATGAACAATATTATCATAAAGCATATTTCATTGATCTGACTGTGGTAAATAAAGCAAGAATAAAATATAAATTGACTGCTTTAGGCACTGTACACATCATTATTGCCTTGTTAAGTAAATATGCGCTATGTACAGAGTGTACGGAGTGCAGGTTTGAGCGGTGCACTACGTACAGCCTGCGGAGTTAATCGGTGCACTACGCTAGGTGACTGGGCAGGAGTGATACCTTTTTCTGGGTTTGCACCAAACCGATCCACAAGGCTCCACTCACACCTGCACGTTTTATAAACGCATGCAAAATTGCGTATTTCTGCACGCATTTATAAAAAGTATTTGTTGCACCATTTGTTGGTAATGCCGTCCCAAACACTGCAAGCTGACATGCACGAGTAGTGTAAAAGAAAAAAAAAACACCCAAAACTGAATGTGGCAAAAGCTCCATGAGCTACTTTGCCTTCTGTAGGGTATCCTCATGCAATTAATGGGCCCTATGCATTTAGCGCATAAAATCCTAGGTGTTAATGGGGCCTAACAGCAACCAATCAGAAGCCAGTACAGTTAGTATGGCTACTGCACTGAGTGATTAGGCCCAACTGTCTGTACATCCTCACACTATAGAGACAAAAATATGAACACTCAGTGCAGTATCCCTGGTAATCGATCAGAGCCTGCCTTACATTGCTGTGATCTCAGTGAGCCTAGTTCTGATGCTCCACTTCTCTTCTGAAAAAGGTAGGTAGGAGTGTGATTCAGTAAGTGGGCAGCCTACGCCCACCATCCCTGTAAACTTACATTCTCAGACTTGTGCCTCTCTCTCTCTGATGGTCTCCCCGCCCTCTCGGGTCTCACTTTTCACCAGTAGGCTATTCCCTGAAGACCACACTTTCACTACTGGACTCTTCTTCCTTCTCCTTACTGTCCTGGGACATGCATCACATCTGCCGCCTCCTGTCCAGCATGTCAGTGAGAAGAGAAACCGTTCCGTGGGGCTGCGCTGGAAACTACACTTCCCGGCGTGCAGCGCAGCACACAGAGCCCTTCATAGAGATGACTGGAGAGGTGGCTTTTCCGGCTTGTCTGAGCCAAGGAGACCCACAACCCGCCTGAGCTGGCCGACCGGATCCACTCGCCTTCAATTAATTTCCACTCGCCAAATGCGAGCAGGCAAGTGGAAATTTTGAGGGCTGGCCTAGGCCATCTTTATGTAGAGCAAATTTTTTTTTTTTTTCAGATCCTCAGAGAGTTCTTTGCCATGATGTGCCATGTTGAACTTCCAGTGACCAGTATGAGAGAGTGAGAGTGATAACACCAAATGTAACACACCTGCTCCCCATTCACACCTGAGATCTTGTAACACTAACGAGTCACATGACACTGGGGAGGGAAAATGGCTAATTGGGCCCAATTTGGACATTTTCACTTAGGGGTGTACTCACTTTTGTTGCCAGTGGTTTAGACATTAATGGCTGTGTGTTGAGTTATTTTGAGGGGATAGCAAATTTACACTGTTATACAAGCTGTACACTCACTGCTTTACATTGTAGCAAAGTGTAATTTCTTAAGTGTCGTCACATGAAAAGGTATAATAAAAAATGTACAAAAATGTGAGGAATGTACTCACTTTTGTGGGATACTGTATATTTAATTAAAAGTTTCCTGTGTCTAGAGTTCAGCTTTAAATTTAAACTTCAGGCACATATAAAAGACACACATTTATAATTTTTTTTAATACAAGTGGTTAAAGCTGGCAATACAATAGTAGAATTTTAAGCAATCGTTCGTAAGAAGATTCTGTTTTATTCTTATTTTCTTACATTTTACGGTAAACATTACAAAAACAAGGAAAAAGGAAGACATTCTGACATATCCAAAAGCAAATTTATAAATCATATATTGTCCAGAAACAAAGAAAAATGCGAGTTTAAGTAATATATAGAATACTTGGTATTCACTAACTATACCATTCTCCTTTAAATTAGGATTTAAACTAAATCCAAAAATGACATTCTTTACGATTGACAAGATAAAGAAATCCACTCATGAAAATAAAAAGTAACTATCTCCTATACCCTCGAGATTTCGCGTAAAACCAGTTCCCAAAAAAGGTACTGAATGTTCTAGACTTCTAGAAAAAAATATATTTATAAGAATAAAATACAAGAGGAAAAAAAAAATCCCTCCATCATGGAGCGATATTTTTTCTTTCAGTAACCCAAGTCATAAACTCTGAAAAGCGACGAAAAGAAAGCCATGGGATCCATGTACTTAAAAACTGTTCTGTGTTATCATTTTCCTGTGACAGCAGCCATTCAAGATCACAAATAGCATCTAACTCCACCACCCATTCCGCCATTGATGGTATCACAGTAGACTTCCAATGTCAAGGAATTACAGCTCTTGCTGCCAAAATGAAATGTCTAAATACATTGAGGTTGATTTACTAAAGGCAAATATACTGTGCACCGCAAGTGCAGTTGCTCTAGATCTGATTGGAAGCTCTGCTGATTTCTATCATCTAATCATATACAAGCAAAATGTTGTTTTTTTTAATTTTCCTTCCATGTGTTTAAGTATTCTTTGCAAAGTAAGGCACTATCACATTTACTGAACTCTGGAGAAACTGCAGTGCACAGTATATTTTCCTGTAGTAAATCAACCCTATTGTTTTTAACAGATTTAAAGTAGAAGTAAACTTGTTTTTTAATCAAATGGCTGTCATGTTCGCTGCGCCGAGCATGCTCAGTTCAGAAAAAATGTATGGCTCTGATCTGTCCCCGATTCCTGCCGCGTTGAGGTGACTCTCATGCATGGGAATAGGGCCATCACGGCCTGGCCTGACAAGTGGTCAAAGACACGGGACCTGGAAAGAAGACCGTTTGAAGATGGCCAGGGGCCCATTGGATCAGTCCCAGTGCTGCGCTGGAGAACACTATATGACAGGTAAGTTTGCCATATTGTACTAATATGCTGTGTAAACTAGTACATTATGGCATAACCCACCTGGGAGGCCTTAAAAAAAAAAAAAAAAAAAAAAACAATTATAGTGGACTTTACTTCTGCTTTAATTAGGCCTTGGATGATGGAGAAAGTTCTTACAAAAACTCATATGACGATTCTCTGTACGATCGATGACATGATAAAAGTGCTTTCAATTTGTGTTTGTTTTCAACATTTGAGTTTGATACAAATAGACTTTATAAACGAAAATCACAAATAATTTGTCAAAGAAACACTTTCCATCCTTTAGGATAGCTTTCTTGGCAGCCAAGATACATAGGTGGACCCATTGGGGTATACTTGCAGGATGTTTTGCATTGTTGTTGTTGTTGGAGCATACTGCTCCTTTAAATTTTCTCATCTCTGTGGCCAAAAATGAACATTAATTTGACCCCACTGACAATTCAACAATCAAAGGAATATTCCTAAAAGATAATATTTCAAATTACATTCTACTAGTATATGACAAGCTTGAAATGATTCTAAAGGTTGTCATTTATTTTTCACAAATAATCCATACTCAACCCCCACTTAATAGCCCTGTAATCTATTTTTCATGGAATAATTTTTCTGCCATCTTTTAACATCCTCCTTGAGCCCCTCAACATATCCCCCCCCCCTCACTTTCATTTGTTTGGAACGCACAGTCTATGGACAATCCACGTTAAAAAGACATACTTGAATAGATTCCATAACCCATCTTGGCAGTAAGCAAGAGAAGGTTCCTTTATACATGCATTCCTTTGTACAAAAGGACCATGGAAAATTGATATAACCACCCTCTAACAGGAAGCTGGTTCACAACAGCAAAATAATAATAATAATAATAATAATATGGAGATGTGAAAAGACAGGGTCCTTTTTACATTAGAGACCTGCAATGAATAAAATAACTTCAGTGCTCTTCCTTCACCAATATGCACTCTCCAGAATAATAATAAATAAAAAATTCAACTGTATAAAATAATCCTCCAGAATGCCATTGATAGACACCATTCCACCAATCTCGAGGAATTACCAGCAGTCATACGATCAATCCTCCAGATACACAGTGATCATTCAGGGGGAATCAGTGATGGCCATCGATCTGAGCCTCAGATATGGCGGTGTGACGTCAGCACGTAAGTCTCCCTCCAACGCATTTTGTGCGAATGCACGTTGTCAGGGGATACTCCTCAGGGTCCATCACTGATTCCCCCTGAATGAGCACTGTGTATCTGGGGGATTGATCATATGACTGCTGGGAATTCCTCGAGATTGGATTGATACCGAATGCTGCTTATTAATGGTGAGTGCAAATTGGTGAAGGAAGAGCACTGGAGTCACTTTATATGTTTACATCACTATACTGGGAAGTGTTACCTTCAGAGGACTATTCTTCAATTGCAAGATTGATGAAAACTATCAACGCAATTAACTGTACAAAGATATGTGCAAAAATAAGTGATGAAACAAGTGATACCATATATATCAGTGAATATCAGTGTCTGGCTGCTTACACCAAATGTGTTTTCACTCCACAATAAAACATACTTAAACAAAATGTGCTGTCCCAGATAAATATAAAGAGTGATATATTAATAAAACACCCCAAAAAGTCCTCAAGCCAATGTTGGAAATAACTGCATAAGTCCAAGTGATAAATAAGGTAATGCAATGAATAAAAATCAGTATAGTGAAAATGAAGTCCCAGTGTCCAAAGGATAATAAAATCCAGAAGTAACTCAGGTTTCCTACACCTCTGTGAAACCACAAAAGCAAATGTGCTCCTTAATCCTCCACCACTGAGTGTTAGAGCCTCTCGCCTTCCTATCTGACCCAAGAGTCTCCAATGGATCAGATACAGCAAGTCCCTTAAAGGGTTAACGGATCGATGGACGCATCTACACTTGGAGAAGGGCAGATATTTCCAGGGCCAGGCTCCAGATTACTCGTGGTCCACCCCAGGCATAGGAGAGATAAATAAAACAAAATCTAATGCTCTCTGATAAAGTATATGGATGGATTATTCAAGGATGTTACACTTACAAAGTCGGCACTTCAGCAGTGCAAGCTGTAGGGGTCCCTACCGAAGAAGTCAATGCTGAACGCTTAGACGTAACGCGTATAGGAGGTGGAGCCTGTCGGTCATATGTCACATCCTCTCCTCCGGGGAGAAGATGCCAGCGCCAACAAGGGACTTCATGGGTGTGGGACCATTGAAGCAGAGGTAAGTATTGCAGATTTTAGTTCTACTTTCAGAACACATACTTGAAAGAAATTTTTCTTTTTTTTAAACCAGTTTTTAACTGCTTTCGGACCGCCCGCCGCAGGCCGCTGTGGCAGGCAGCCCCTCCTGCGCGAACTGACGTAGGTCTTCGTCGGTCGCTCGCCTGTAGCTAGGGGGCGAGCGCGTGTCACCATAGGCATGCTCCCACCCCCATTTGGCAGCGGGGACTCCGATGCACAGGGCAGGCAGCTCCGATTGCCCCTGCCACCAGCGATCGCTCCCCGCTGAGAGAGAAGAATGGTCAGCTGTTGTAAACACAGCTGACCGTACTTCTCTCTGGAATCATCACAGAGTGCCTGTGATCCTTCTATGTAGGATCACAGGTCTCTATGATCATTTCAAAAGCCCAACCCCCATACACTTAGAATCACTCCCCTAGGCTCACATTTAACCCTTTGATCACCCCTGGGTTAACCCCTTCCCTGCCAGTGTCATTATTACAGTAACAGTGCATATTTTTAGCACTGATTACTGTAGTAAGTGCATATTTTTAGCACTGATTACTGTAGTAATGTAACTGGCCCCCCAAAAGTGTAAAAAAAAGTGAGTTAGGGGTCCGATCTGTCTGTCGCAATGTTGCAGTCCTGCAAAAAATCGCAGATCACCGCCATTACTAGAAAAAAAAAAAAAACAATAAAAATGACATAAATCTTTCCCAATCAAAATATGCTTATTGGGATTTTTTTTTACGAAAAATATGTAGCAGAAAACAAATTGGTCTAAAATGTTAAAAAAATTTGATTTTTAAAAATTTTTTGGGGAATGTTATAAAGCAGAATGTGAAAAATATTATTTTTTTTCAGAATTGTCGCTCTTTTTTTTTTTATAGCGCAAAAAATAAACATCACACAGGTGATCAAATACCACCAATAGAAAGCTCTATTTGTGGGAAAAATAGGACATCAATTTTAATTGGGTACAGCGTCGCAGGACCGTGCAATTGTCCGTTAAAGTAATGCAGTGCCGAATAGCAAAAAATGGCCTTGTCATTAAGGGGGCAAATCCTTCCGGTCCAGAAGTGGTTAATGTCACTTTAAAGTTAAACTATTTGTACCTTACTTCTTACCCTTCCATGCCAATAAAATATAAGAAAAATAGGAAAGGAAGAAATTAGGCAAATGACGGAGTCTGCACTCAGGAAGCCCAGCCCAATGATTCTGCTTCCTTCTCAGCGGGATGTCATACGTCTGCAGACACATAAGGGACCTATAAGCTACAAATCTATCTCCGCCACAGCATGAGTGTTACTATTCTTACAGAAGAATACAAAATCTTATTATAAGCAGCATCTCAATGCTTATGATAGATTCTTCTCCCTAAGGCATTATTTGTCATGTCACAATAGAAAAGCAAGATAATAGATCTATTTTCATTTAACCCAGCCAATTATCCTACCGCGCGTTCTCCTTCACCCTGCACTGTACATTGCATGTTGTTTAGTGACAGGGTCATCGTCAGTCTGTCTGAGGAAGAAACATTTCTATTTACATCTGCCTGGAGTCATTTCAATAATTGCATTTACGCTACTGACTGTATGTGGATTAAACAAACTATATATTTAACGGCGTAATTGGCATTTAATTTACTACGCAAAGCAGTTAGATGGTGAAAAATATGTATATTTATACGCACTTCTGTACTTATCTGTTTAACTATATAAACACATTTGTTATATTCATACGTTTTGTCTGTCCAAGGCAGCTCTTGCTAGATTAATTAAAAAGAGGTTATATCTACTTTTAGATCATTAATGCTGTTTTAAGTACAACAGAGATATAACCTCTAAATGAATGACGGTCAGATTTCGAAAGCGCAATATATCACCAAAAAAATTGCAGTTTTTGTTTTTAGGGCCCATTCTCAATTTAGCTTTGCAGTATGTTAACAAACAGCCATTGTTTTGCGCATTAATATGTGTTTGTGCTACAGAAGCCCATTCATTTAAACTAAGTAACCAGTGCACCACAACGCAACCACAATCATATATGACCCATTTTTTTCTAAGTCAGTACACCGCAGAGTATGACATCTACGTAGTGGTGTGCTGCAGTGCATTGGGGTGCCATCCAAATGATGAACGGCCCTGCATCACATAGGCCCTTGTGTAGCTTGAGTAGCACCATGCTGTGTCTGTTACCATGCATTATCCTAATGTATAGGCCTCATGCACACCGCATGTTTTTTCTGCTGCTACTAGGGGTTTGTTACATTTTTTTTCTGCCTCTAAACGCCCCTGCATGTTAAAACAGCCAAACACTCCCAGCGCTCAGTGGTCCTTATTAGAGGGATGGCCAAACCAGTGATATTTCAGATACAGTACATGGTCCAATGCCCGGTGGATGCCTCCCTCCTCAGATAGGGGTACCCAGTGTGGAACTACAAAAACAAAAAAGGGAAGGTGTAAACCCCTGGTGCAATACCCAAGTAAAACAGTATTTATTAAAATGAAAATAAAATTACAATTAAACTTGTCATTTCATTTTGTTAAATACCATTTTACTCAGGTAATGCACCAGAGGTTTGCACCTTCCTTTGTTTGTTTTTATAGCCCCTGCATGTTAGCCTATGTATCCATGCACACATAGGCATTTAGAGGAGTTTAGAGGCCACGAGGACACACAATGCGATTAGAGGAGAAGCGGTTTAACCTCAAGCTACATAAGGGGTTTTTTACAGTAAGGGCAATAAGATTGTGGAACTCTCTTCCTCAAATGGTAGTAACTGCGGGGTGTATGGCTACTTTTAAAAGACTCTTGGACGTACATCTCAAAGATCAAAACATTCAGGGGTATGGGAAATGAATTCGTCCACACACACTTACACAGGTTGAACTGGATGGACTATTGTCTTTATTCAACCTCAACTACTATGTAACTATGAAAGACAAAGGCATAATTAGGGATGAGCTTCGAGTTGAACATAAGTTCAACTCGAACATTGGCTGTTCGCTTGTTCATCGAATGACGAATAAATGGGCTTCTTCGTGAGAACTTCGAGTTCCTGCATTATCATGGACTCTGACCTCAATAAATCACCTGCTTGCCAGGAGATTTGAACCCCACAGCCATGTCATTGCAAGCCTGTTAATCTACCATCTACACCACTGTTAAGCCTGCTTAAGCTGAACACACTCTCCCTAACTTTTATCTCATCCACTGTATGTAGGGTGAGATAGGAGTTAGTTAGTTAGGCAGGGAGAGTGCGTTCAGCTTAAGTAGGTTTAAGGGTGGCATAGATGGTAAAATACCAGGCTTGTAATGACATGGCTGTGGGGTTCGAATCCCCTGGCCAGCAGGTGATTTTTAAGTGAAATTCTATAGTTAATAAATACATTGCTGGCAGGGAGAGAGATTTTTGCCTTTTACAGTTATATATATATATATATATATATATATATATATATATATATATATATATATATATATATATATATATATATTATATAAATAGGCACTTCCGTTTATGTCAGTTTATGTCAGTATCGCTGAAAAAAACGGCGTGGGCCCCCCCCCGGGTCCCGCCCCCGCCCCCCCCCCCCCAGTCCATTCCAGGCCCCTCGGGTCTGGTATGGATTTTAAGGGGAACCCTGTGCCAAAATGTAAAAAAAAAAAAAAAAAAAAAACTGTGTGGGGTTCCCCCCAAAATCCATACCAGACTGTCAGGTAAACGCATGTGGGCTAATTTTTGGGGCCTGGAATGGCCAACACTTACTTCTTTATCCTGTGAATGCCTAATTTTTCAGACTGGAAATAAAAAACAATGTATACTGTGTGAATGCCTAACGTACCTTCAGCCACAGAATACTACGTACTTAGCTGTCAGGTAAACCCATGTGGGCTAATTTTTGGGGCCTATACAGGCCAACACTTACTTCTGTATCCTGTGAATGCCTAATGTACCTTCAGCCACAGAATACTACATTCTTAGCTGTCAGGTAAACCCATGTGGGCTAATTTTTGGGGCCAAAACTGGCCGACACCTACTTCTGTATCCTGTGAATGCCTAATGTACCTTCAGCCACAGAATACTATGTTCTATCTGTTAGGTAAATGCATGTGGGCTAATTTTTGGGGCCTGGAATGGCCGACACTTCTTTATCCTGTGAATGCCTAATTTTTCAGACTGGAAATTAAAAACAATGGGTCTGTAAAGGTTCCGCCAAATTGTGGAATGGATGCGGACCCATTTTACAGATGTGTATGGACCCTATATGTATAAGACAATGTATTTACCGGCTGCTGTCAGTTCTGGCTGATTTATGAAAAAAAAATAATAATTTTTGCTGTAAAAAAAAAAAATAAAAATATTTAGGGCAACTTTTTCAATTGCAATACTTCTGTTATGACATTGTCCATGTGCTGGGACTATTTGTGCACAGCTAGCACGTTTTTTGTGGCTGCAAGTATGACCTAAAGGTTTTTAAAGTTCGCCTCCCATTAACCACTTTACCACTAGAGGATTTTGCTGTCTTACGTCTGGGCCACTTTTTGTGATTCGGCGCTGTGCAAATTTAACTGACAATTGCACGGTCGTGCGATGCCATACCCAAACGAAATTTACGTCCTTTTTTTCCCACAAACAGAGCTTTCTTTTGGTGGTATTTGATCACCTGTGCGATTTTTACTTTTTGCGCTATAAACAAAAAAAGAGCGTAAATTTTGAAAAAACAACAATATTTTTCACATTTTTTTATATGAAATTCCCCCAAAAACAAATGTAAAAATCAAAATTTTTTTTAATTTTTGGCCAATTTGTTTTCTGCTACCTATGTTTGGTAAAAAAAATCACAATAAGCGTATTTTGATTGGTTTGCGCAAAAGTTATTGCGTTTACTAACTAAGGGAAAGATTTATGTCATTTTTGGTGTTTTTTTTTAACGAGTAATGGCGGCGATCTGCGATTTTTTTGAGGGACTGCGACATTGCGGCGGACAGATCGGACCCTTGACTGACATTTTTGACACTTTTGGGGGTACCAGTGACATTACTGCAGTAATCAGTGCTATATATATATGCACTGTTACTGTAAAAATGACACTGGCAGGGAAGGGGTTAATTTTATTGGAGAGGGAGGGGTTAATGTATGCCTGGTGCTTACTGACGTGTGTGGGGGGAGGTGACTGTGTGACACAAGGACAGATCCAGGGTTCAGCTATGCTGAACCCTGCAATCTGACCCTGCCTGTCACTTAGGAGATCCGCCCGCTTGTGTTTACACAAGCGGGCGGATCTCCACACTAGATCCACAACGATCGGGGAAGAGCAGATCCTCCCCTGGCTCGACTCCCGCTGTGACTGAATACAGCGGGAGCGAGCCTCTGGCGGCGCGCGCGCGCCGCCGAGAAAGGGGAGTGTCTTGCGACGTAGGTCTACGTCGTCAGACGATAACAGACCACTTTGCCGCAGTAGTGTCAACGTAAGCAGACGGCAAGTGGTTAAAGTCAATGGGGCCCGCCGCAAACTCCCGCCCACCCCGGACAATGTTCGTCCATCTCTACCCTTAATATGTTGGATTTGAATCATTAGATCTTCCATCTCATTGTCCATACTACTTGCCCCAGCTTCCTTTTCCTGCATTTCTCTGTGTGTGTGTTATGTAAGGACAAACAGACCTTATAGCTCCTTCTCCATTCACAGAAATGAAAATAAAAAATGTATGGTCAATGTTACAATGTTTCTAATTCTAATATGTTTTCTGCTTTCTGCTTTCAACAACTGCCACTGGATTAGTATTGCAACGACCTCTAAAAATAGAATCATGTTTTCTCAAGTAGAACATTCCTGCCTCTCAATACAACAGCGTTTTCAAGCCTTGGAAAATGAAAACAATCCTTGTCTTTCCTATGTACTGGTTAGAAAAGAGGTTATTAAATATAAAAAAATATATACATACACTATATTACCAGAAGTATTGGGACCTCTGCCTTGAACTTTAATGGCATCCCAATCTTAGTCCGTAGGGTTCAGTATTGAGTTGGCCCACCCTTTGCAGCTATAACAGCTTCAACTCTTCTGGGAAGGCTGTTCACAAGGTTTAGGAGTGTGTCTATGAGAATGTTTGACCATTCTTCCAGAAGCGCATTTGTGAGGTCAGGCACTGATGTGGATGAGAAGGCCTGGCTCACAGTCTCCACTCAAATTTATCCCAAAAGTGTTCTATCGGGTTGAGGTAAGGACTCTGTGCAGGCCAATCAAGTTCCTCTACCCCAAACTCGCTCATTCATGTCGTTATGGACCTTGCTTTGTGCACTGGTCTAAATCATTTGTTGGAAGGGGGGAAATGGTGGGTGTTTTTTTTTTTTTTTTTTTTTTGCAGGGGTTCGGCTTAGTCCCTTAGTTCTCCTTAGGGAACTCTTAATGTGTCAGCATACCAAGATATTTTGGACAATTTCATGCTCCCAACTTTGTGGGAACAGTTTGGGGATTGTCCCTTCCTGTTTCAACATGACTGTGAACCAGTGCACAAACGTGTCCATATAGACATGGATGAGTTTGTTTGGGGTGGAGGAACATGACTGGCCTGCACAGAGTCCTGACCTTAACCCAATAGAACACCTTTGGGATGAATTAGAGCAGAGACTGTGAGCCAGCCAGGCCTTTTCATCTACATCAGTGCCTGACCTCACAAATGCACTTCTGGAAGAATGGTCAAACATTCCCATAGACACACTCCTAAACATTGTAGACAGCCTTCCCAGAACAGTTGAAGCTGGTTTAGCTGCAAAGGGGCGGCCAACTCAATATTGAACCCTATGGACTAAGACTGGGATGCCTTTAAAGTTCATATGTGTGTAAAGGCAGGTGCCCCAAAACTTTAGTGTATATACAGTATATTTATTAGAGTTACCTTTATAGCGCTGTCAATTTACACAGTGTTTTACATATGTATTGTACATTCATATCAGTCCCTGCCCTCAAAAAGCTTACAATCTAAGGTCCCTAACTCACATTCATATACATACTAGGGCCAATTTACCTACAAGCAGGTATTTGGATTATGAGAGAAAACCAGAGCACCCAGAGAAAACCCATACAGGCAGAGGGAGAACATGCAAACTCCAGGTAGATAATGTCGTGGTTGGGATTCGAACCGGTGACTCTACTGCTGCTAGGCGTGAAGCACTAACTACTTAGCCACTGTGCTATATATACACAATGTTTCCATCAAACAAAACTATTTGCTAACAAAAGTCATATGTATGTGGAAGTTTTATTTATGCCCTGGATAGTTATCTCCAAAAGAACATCTACCAATAACAGGTTTTCTTCAATGGAGGTGTTGTCCATAGTAACCCATCATATTTAAGCCACTTAAAGTGGAACTCTAAAGGTCTTTGCACCAGTTTTATTTCATGTTCATTATTTGAATGTTTACAACTTTGTAAACTAACATTCTATATATTTTTCCAATACTTTTTGGATTAGAAAAATGGTTTTGCCCTCAATATCAGAAAATCTAGTCTATTAACAGTATACGATAGATGACTGTGGAAATACGCAGCCTCCATCATGCCACCTGCTGGTTGCAAGTGGTAAATATGAGATTTTTTAATGCAATATCTCACATTTACTTGACTAAAAAAGATAATTGAAAAGGTTCTGAACATAGTGTTTATCATTTAGGGATAGCACACGAAATAGATTTATGGCATAGGGGGAGATTTACTAAAACTGGTGCACACTGAATCTGGTGCAGCTATACATAGTAACCAATCAGCTTCTAACTTCAGCTTGTTCAATTAGGGCTCTTAAGCCCCATACACACGATCAGATTATCGAACGATCTGTCGTCCATTTTTTGTGGCATGCTAGTCTGATGTGGAAGTGAAGAGGTTATTTTCATACGAATTTTCCCGTACGACAGAATTCTACTTCAGAAGTGATGTCATGTGTTGGATTGATTTGTACGTGTTATTTCGTCTCTGAGCATGCCTAGTCTTGCTCTTAAGATTTTTTTCCGTCGAAATCTGTACTAATGAGAGGAAAATCGGACGTTGTATTATGGGCGACAAAAATTATATAGCCTGCACATCAGGATTTTGTCGGCCGAAAAGTCGGAGTTGGCTGTCCAAAACACCATACTAACAATCCGAAAATCAGCAGATCGGTCATTGGACGAAATTTCCCTTCAGATTTTCTTATCGTGTGTACGGGCCTTTTCACACATGGAGCCCGTCGGACGGATTCCGTTTTTCTCAGCGGGGGGATCGATCCGCCGATCCCCCGCTGAGCAGGAGGATGACAGCTGTTCTCCGCGCTGTGTGCGGAGACACAGCTGTCAGATCCCCATACATCTCTATGGGGGAATCAGATGGGAACGGACCGTCTGTCCATTCTTATCTGATCCGATCCGCTGGACGGATGCAAAATAGGGTTTACATTCATCCAGATTTGACGGATTGGATGTCAGCGGACATGTCTCCGCTGACATCCGATGCCCCATAGAGATGCATGGGGTGACCATTCAGATCCGCCAAAAAAACTGACAGGCAGATTTTAAGGCCCCTTTCACACAGGCGGACCGTTCAGATGTCCGCTGACATGCGACCCGATCTGATCTGACAAATCTGGATGGATGGAAATCCTATTTTCCATCCATCCAGTGGATCGGATGGGATCGGATGAGAATGGACCGACGGTCCGTTCCCATCCGATTTCCCCCATAGAGATGCATGGGGAACTGACAGCTGTGTCTCCGCACACAGCGCGGAGACACAGCTGTCATCCTTCTGCTCAGCGGGGGATCGGCGGCTTGATCCACCACTGAGAAAAACAGAATCCGTCCGACGGACGGATAGTGTGAAAGGGGCCTAAGGGGCCTTAAGCGTTGACAATAAAACCTGGAATCTGATTGGTTCCTATACACAGCTGCACCAGATTCTGTGTGCACCAGCAGCAGTTTAAGTAGATCGCCACCATAGTGTATCAAGTTCGCTGTTTATAACATAGACATAACTTGATGTGCACCACTAGTCATCCAATATGCATACCACATTATTCAACACTCCAAAACTCAGGGGAAGGTATAGAAACCATGGCAACTACAGTGAAGGGCTTGTCAAATAACGGTAAAAACTGTTTTTTCTCAGTCCTCAAATGCTGCCAACAGGTGATGTTTTAATGATTTTCTGTTGCGCAGGTGATTCAAGTCTCAGATATGACCTGTTAGGTTTTCCAATCTGTATGACAGTCATGGAAAGAGTATTTTCATTCCCACAACTCCCTGGTGCCTCCAGGGATGGTCCAGCCAAGGGATGATTCTCCTCTGCGGGACCCTTCATGAAGGGGAGCTAACAGTTCTCTAGGGAGCTGCATGTTGAGAGCTTGTTTTAGGCTTAGGGATGCTCTTCCTTGTACCTTTTTCTAGGGGCAGCAGTTTATTACTTTTATTTTTTATTAAATTATGCCTGTACATCAAGTGAAACTTATCTGCAATATTAAATAGGTTTCTGATTATACTCATGTCTCTTCTTAGCTCTGTCAAAATGAGGCCTGCCCGTTATTGCAGTAATAGAAACGTCTACCTGTAACATTATTTTGTACATGCATAATAAACTTTGAGTTTTAAAAAACGTACGACCCATTCACTTCATCACCCGTGTATGTGCTCTATTGGCCACACACGATCACAGATAGGATGGTATGATTAATTGATCAATTGTTTTGTCATTACCACTTCTGGGCCGGAAGGATTTGCCCCCTTAATGACCAGGCCATTTTTTGCGATTCGGCACTCCATTACTTTAATGGACAATTGCGAGGTCGTGCAACCTTGTATCTCAATAAAGTTGATATCCTTTTTTCCCCACAAATAGAGCTTTCATTTGGTGGAATTTGATCACATGTGCGATTTTTATTTTTTGCGCTATAAACAAAAAAATAGCGACAATTCTGAAAAAAATAAAATATATATTTTTTACTTTCTGCTATATAACACCCCCCCCCCCCCCCAATGTAAAAATCACATTTTTTTATCCCTTTGGGCAAATTTGTATTCTGCTACATATTTTTGGTAAAATAAAATCGCAATAAGTGTATTTTGATTGGTTTGCGCAAAAGTTGTCGCGTCTACAAACTAGGGGTAAGATTTATATCATTATTCTTTTTTTTAATTTTTTCTACTAGTGATGGCAGCGATCAGCATTTTTTAGCAGGACTGCAACATTGCGGCCGACAGATCAGACCCCTAACTGACATTTTTGACACTTTTGGGGGGACCAGTGACATTACTGCAGTAATCAGTGCTAAAAATATGTACTGTTACTGTAATAATGACACTGACAGGGAACGGGTTAACCCAGGGGTGATCAAAGGGTTAAGTGTGAGCCTAGGGGAGTGTTTTATAAGTATATGGGGGAGGGACTAAATAGGAGGATCACAGGCGCTCTGTGATCATTTCAGAGAGAAGATTGGTCTGCTGTCTTTTCAACAGCTGACCATTTTTCTCTCTCAGTGGGGAGCGATCCCCGCTGCCTAGTGGACTGTTCCCGCGAACCGGGCGATTCGGGCAGCCGAGCCAGCCTGCGTATATGCAGTGGGCGGTCGGCAAGCGGGTAACTTGCATATATATATATTTGTGATTTTAGCTTGTGGTCTTTTCAGCTATGATTAAGCACCAGTAAGGGTGTGAAACGCGTCAGTGGCTGTTGATTCCTGTACCTTCTGTTGCTGTATGGACAGTTTTTAAATCTAATAAAGTGTTTTTTGCATTGCAATGTGGCTGTCCATATCTTTCTATTCACACAGTCTATGAATGCAGAGAGAGCACACTTTCTTGTGTGGGGAAGGTGTAATTGAAGGACTGACACCTGGAGAGGTATACTACCGTTTGGCCTGTTCAGGGTTCTTGAAGATTAGAGCTTTAGGGCTCTTTCACACAGGCGGACCGTTCAGATCCACCTGTCCCTTTTTTTGGCAGATCTGAACGGTCCCCCCATGCATCCCTATGGGGCATCAGATGTCAGCAGAGACATGTCTGCTGAAATCCGATCTGATCCGTCAAATCTGGATGGATGGAAACCTTATTTTCCCTTCGTCCAGCGGATCGGATGGGATCGGATGAGAACGGACCGACGGTCCGCTCCCATCCGATTCCCCCATAGAGATGTATGGGGAACTGAACAGCTGTCATCCTCCTGCTCAGCAGGGGATTGGCGGGTCGATCCCCCACTGAGATAAATGGAGTCTGTCCGACGGACGGGCTGTGTGAAAGAGCCCTAAAAACGTATGGTGCACGAGACAGGACAATTGGAACCAAAAGACCACCTGCAAGCATCTTCGCAAGGTGAATTTTAACTCTGTAAGGGCATTATCACTTAGCTCAGAAAATAAATTGAAGCCTTGCTGACTTCATTTATCCAATCATGTGCAAGCAAAATAACCTGTTTTTTATTTATTTTTTTATTATTTTCTTTGAGTGTTTGTATAGTAAATTTTCACCACATTTATTGTACTTTACAATGTACGCATGTGAATCAACCCCACTGTCACCTGGGACAAAAAAATAGAACCTTAAAGCAGAACTTTACCCATAACATCTTGATAAAAATAATGTTCCAACATTCCACATTAGTAATTATGTTACCAAAATTAGTGTGTGCTGTAAAATGCCTCCAGCATTGTTCATGTTTCTTCTTGCTGGAGGCTGCCATTTTGCTGAAGCCCAGCAGTTAATCTTTAGGCTATCAGCAGACCTCTACATTTCCAGCACAGTGCAGAAACAAAGAGAGCAAGTTAGCATGTGCCGAGCAGGGTGAGACAATAGGGTGCAAAATCTGATGCAGCTGGTAGCCAATCAGCTTCTAACAGCTTGTTCAATTAACCACTTTACCACTAGAGGATTTTGCTGTCTTACGTCTGGGCCACTTTTTGCGATTCGGCGCTGTGCGACTTTAACTGACAATTGCGCGGTCGTGCGACGCTGTAACCAAACAAAATTTATGTCCTTTTTTTCCCACAAACAGAGCTTTCTTTTGGTGGTATTTGATCACCTGTGCGATTTTTACTTTTTGCGCTATAAACAAAAAAAGAGCATTTATTTTGAAAAAAATAACAATATTTTTCACATTTTTTTTATATGAAATTCCCCCCAAAAAAATGTAAAAATCAAATTTTTTTAAAATTTTTGGCCAATTTGTTTTATGCTACCTATGTTTGGTAAAAAAAAATCACAATAAGCGTATTTTGATTGGTTTGCGCAAAAGTTATTGCGTTTACTAACTAAGGGAAAGATTTCTGTCATTTTTGGTGTTTTTTTTTAACGCGTAATGGCGGCAATCTGCGATTTTTTTTGCGGGACTGCGACATTGCGGCGGACAGATCGGACCCCTGACTGACATTTTTGACACTTTTGGGGGTACCAGTGACATTACTGCAGTAATCAGTGCTATAAATATGCACTGTTACTGTAAAAATGACACTGGCATGGAAGGGGTTCATTTTATTGGAGAGGGAGGGGTTAATGTATGCCTGGTGCTGACGTGTGGGGGGGGGAGGTGACTGTGTGACACAAGGACAGATCGAGGGTTCAACTATGCTGAACCCTGCAATCTGACCCTGCCTGTCACTTCAGAGATCCGCCCGCTTGTGTTTACACACAGCAGGCGGATCTCCAGACTCGATTCCCCGACGATCAGGGAAGAGCAGCGGCGATCGCCACTGCCCCTCCCCTGGCCCGACTCCCGCTGTGACTGAATACAGCGGGAGCGTGCCTCCGGTGGCGCGTGCGCTGTCGAGAAAGGGGAGTGTCTGATGACGTAGGTCTACGTCATCAGACGATAACGAACCACTTTGCCGCAGTAGGCTCAACGTGAGCAGACGGCAAGTGGTTAAGCTTTGGCAAAGCGGATTGGTTTCTATGCAGAGCTGCACCAGATTTTGGACTCCCCAGTTTTAGTAATTCAACCCCAGTATATTACCGTATTTTAAACAGTATAAGCACTTATTTTTATTGTTTTACATAGCTATACCTGTAAAAGGGGCCAACCTGAAGTGACTTAGTAGGGCTTAATTTTCTGACCACAGTTCCACTTTAAAAATGCTTACTCCTCATTCTTTCTAGCAGGAAATATAGTGAGAGGAAAAAGTATTTGATCCCCTGCTAATTTTTTACATTTGCCCACTGACAAAGAAATGATCAGTCTATAATTTTAATGGTGAGTTTATTTTAACAGTGAGATACAGAATAACAACAAACAAAATCCAGAATAACACATTTAAAAAAAGTTATAAATTGATTTGCATTTTAATGAGTGAAATAAGTATTGACCCCATGACTTAGTACTTGGTGGAAAAACTCTTGTTGGCATTTACAGAGGCTGACGTTTGGTAACTCGAACCTTCGGCTCCCTGCACATATTTTCTATGGGATTAGGTCTGGAGACTGTCTGGGCCACTCCAGGACATTAATGTGCTTTTTTTTGAGCCACTGCTTTGTTGTCCTGGCCGTGTGTTTTGGGTCATTGTCATGCTGGAATACACATCCACGATGCATTTTCAATATCTTGGCTGAGGGAAGAAGGTTCTCACCCAGCATTTGATGGTACATGGCCCGTCTATTGTCCCTTTGATGCGGTGAAGTTGTCCTGTCCCCTTAGCAGAAAAACACCCCTAAAGCATTATGTTTCCACCTCCATGTTTGATGGTGAGCATGGTGTTCTTAGGGTCATAGGTAGCATTCCTCCTCTTCCAAACACGCCGAGTTGAGTTGAGTTGATGCCAAAGAGCTCGATTTTGGTCTCATCTGACGACAACACTTTCACCCAGTTCTCCTTTAAGCCTAGTACACACGCAACGAATTCCCACCGACCGGTCGTCCATCTTTTGTCCAGAGTGGTGTTTTGTTGGTTGCAATGTGCTTAGACTGTACACAAATTTTCCCGCACAACAAAATTCTACTACAGAAGTGATGTCATGTGTTGGTTTGCTTTCTTTGTGTTCTTTCTTCTCTGAGCATGCCCAGACTTTCTCATAAGATTTTTCCCTGTCGAAATCTGTACTGACTGCATGAAAATCGGACGTGTTTTGACGGAGGACAAAAATTTTATAGCCTGCACACCAGATTTTTTTCGGCCGAAAAGTCGGAGTCGGTTGTCAGAAGCATCATACTAACAAGCCGAAAATCGTCAGATCGGTCGTCGGACGAAAATTCCGAATTGCCAAATTTCGACTCGTGTGTACGGGCCTTTAGATGTTCATTAGCAAACTTCAGACAGGCCTGTACATGTGCTTTCCTGAGCAGGGGGACTTTGCGGACGCTGCTGAAATTCAGCCCTTCAGTGTGTTGCCAATTGTTTTCTTGGTGACTATGGACCCAGCTGCCTTGAGATCATTGACAAGATTCTCCTGTGTAGTTCTGGGCTGATTCCTCACTGTTCTAAATGATCATTGAAACTCCACAAGGTGAGATCCTGCATGGAGAACCAGACCGAGAAAGATTGACAATTATTTTGTGTTTCTTCCATTTGCGAATCATCGCACCAACTGTTGTCACCCTCTCACCAAGCTGCTTGGCGTTGGTCTTGTAGACCATTTCAGCCTTGTGTAGGTCTGCAATCGTGTCCCTGACATCCTTGGACAGCTCTTTGGTCTTGGCCATGGTGCAGAGATTGGAATCTGATTGATTGATTGCTCTAGTGGACAGTTGTCTTTTATACTAGTAACAAGGTGAGATCTCCTAAAGCAGGGATTCCCCAACTACTGCCCTGCAGCTGCTGCAGAACTACACATCCCATGAGGCATTGTAAAACTCTGACATTCACATACATGACTAGGCATGATGGGAATTGTAGTTCCTGAACAACTGGAGGGCCGTAGTTTGGGAATCCCTGTCCTAAAGGGTGCGCTCCTAATGTCAGCTTGTTACCTGTATAGAATGCACCTGGGAGCCAGAAATCTTGCTGATTGATAGGAGATCAAATACTTATTTCACTTATTATAATGGAATCAATTTAAAAGTTTTTAAAAATGTTTTTCTGGATATTTTGTCTCTTACTGTTAAAATAAACCTACCATAAAAGGAGATGTATGAGAATCCGTTTTCTCCCCAATTTATACTTACCTAGGCAGATGCAGCATCGGTCCAACTGGTGCCTCTGCACTGAGAACCAAGCGATCAAACACCGCAGATCGCTCGGTTCTGACATCACCCTTAGCAGATACAGTCAGCAGCTCTCCGTTCTGCCCCCTCCTCACTCATTGGCGCAGGGCTGTGGAGGGGTGGGGAGCGGCCGGCTCAGGCTCTCAGCAGCCAGCTGAGACACTGAGCCGGGTTGGGGTCAGGAAGTGGTGCCTGGACTGACTCCTGTGACGTCAGCAGAGAGCGCACTTCAGACAGCTCTCTGCTGAAAACGGGTCACAGGCGTGCAGAACAAACTGCACTTTTGTGATCCATAGGAGAAGTACAGCCAAACGAGCTTTGGCTGTACATCTCCTTTAGAATTATAGGCTGATCATTTCTTTGTTAGTGGGCAAACGTATAAAATCAGCAGGGGATCGAATACTTTTTTCCCTCACTGTACTCACCCATCCAAGCTCCCCTGCTGTCTTTCCACTGCTGGACTTCATAGTAAGCTATGGTAATGAATACTGTCAGAGCTTATCCGGGTGAATGACGTCAATGCCTACCCCCAAAAGACAGGTTTTATCCTGGTCTGACCATTGGCTTCTTACAAGTGAGCACTGTCACAAGGGTAAGGTCACATGCTACCCAACAACCAGAAGACCCACTCTGTTAGAGCAATGGATCAAGAGCAGATCATGGGCTAGGGTGGGTGGGTTAATAGGGTAATGGGCAATGTGACAACGTCTCTCTTAATTATGAATATGTTTCTTGCTTTTTGGGATTAAAAAGTAATCATTCTGTATGTTGCTCACATTTTTTCTTTTAGTCACCCTTTTTAGGAAACTTTATTGCTGTTCTTAAAAGCTAAAATATACATTTTTGGCCTTCTTTTTATAAATCATGACTTGAATATTCCAAATGTATATTTTTCACAAATCTGCCTCCTTGACCCTACAAGTAAAATCATTACTTATCAGTTGACGCCAGATTTCCTTTTAGAAAAAGTCAATTTCCGGACTGGATTAAACTGTTTATTGCGCTCTCATAACCATTTCCCTTTGGGAGCCGAGAAATATGCACTAAACAAACATACCATTAATGATGACATGCTTCTTATCATCTACTAAACTCAGTTCTTATATACACAATGCAGGTTTGTGTATAACATTCATAAAATATTATCATTAAAAAATAAAACTACAACAAGATCCATAGATTGAAAAAAAATAAACAAAACTAAACTACTCTAAATATACCACCAACAAAAATCATATCTTTTAAAAATATGTATTTATTTTTTTCAAGCAAATTTCATCTAAGCAGTGAAATTGAGCATTTCTACTTTACCGGAATGTCACCGACATAAAAATCTGTAATTTTGTGTTGATATCATCTTTACAGAAATCATTATGCTCATCACTATCCCTGAGTGTGGAGACTATTATGTTGTGTGGAACCCGCAGAAGTAGATTGCCTGAGAAAAAAAAATGTATTTTCTGCTACAGGCCCAAAATTATAACACAAATATAATATATATATATATATATATATATATGTATATATATATATATATATATATATATATACATATATATATATATATATATATTTTTTTTTTTTTTACTAACAGTGCATTTAAAAGCAAGCAGTGCAATAGTATAAATAGATTCACATATTTATTGGTGAATTGTGGAAGGATAAACAAGTTTCCAGTCATTATTTTAGTTATTTACACCTATTTTATGCAATATCTTGGAAACTCAGCAGGCACGGACATTTCTAGCAATGGGAAAGACATTTCAAAAGTCTTTCAAAGGCATGTAAGCCAAATCCCTCTTGTAGGAGATTTTTTTTTTTTCTTAGCGGTTATTTAAATGACTTTAAAACTTTCTGTCATTGTGTATTTTTGGAACAATCACTGTCACCCAGCTAGTGGTTTAAAAGATTAAAATATCAGATCCACTGGTCCATGGCAAAAACCTTATTTTTACTCAACTATTGTATTAAACAGAGTTTCAGCTCTACAGAATTCAGGGATTCAAGAAAAGCCAGTTATTGCAGAGTTTCATTAAAAAGTATAATGGGAAATTGATTGAATATTTGGAAAGCAATTATAATCCTGCCATACTATGTAGCTATGAATGTTTTCTGGACTCTGCTATGTCATGTACACATGTCAAAATGTTCTTGCTAAAAAAAAGTATTTCATTCTCATCAATGCAAGCTGTATTTTGGATTATAAATCGGTGGTAACAGAAGGAAATGCCATTGACGGTTTGTTGTAACAGCCTTAGAAATCATATAATTATTAGGGCTGTTCAGTTGGTGGGTTACATGTTAGGACCTTGCAGTAGGTAGGTAGGCTGAATATTTTCCAGTAGTGCTGAATAAAAAAAATAGTTTGGGATTCAAATACTCCTAGAATATATCACCACAGCCCTTTGCTTTGTGCATACGTTGTGGGTGGTGGAGTCCTACTTTAAAATTTTGATTCATTTGGAATGCAAAAGATTTATTACCCATTTCTTTTAGTGCACCATTTTGGATTTATTGTTTAATTCAGTGATGGACTATAAGTAATTATTTACACATATTAATTCATTAATTATTACAAGTAGTACTGGATCCAAGATCGTTCTGGATTTCAGCATTCTAGACACTGTTCTATTGATCCGGTAGTTATCTCTTGCCTGACAGGGATACTATAGTTTCATCCCGATGTCATGGAAGCAGCGATGAAGGGTGTGTTCAGGTAAGTAACCTCTAAACTCCTGTGAAGAGGGGTTTATTACTTTTGCCCCATCACTAACAAGAATTGATTGAGTTTTGTTACTGGTTCCACTGTTACTGACAACAATGAATGGGGGTAATTATTGTTATTACTGTCACTGACAACAATAGGGGGGCGGTGGGTGATTATGTAGGTGAGTGGTGGAGGATGAAACTTGCTGGAAAGGGGTTATCACTAGGGTTGAGCGAACACGGACTGTATTATTCGTGTTCGTACCGAATAATTGGATTTTTTTTACCCGAACACGGACACGAACACTTTACTGTATATTCGGGTAAAAATCCGCGTTCGTTTTATTTCCGGGTTTTGCATGCTTTGGCGCGCTTTTCATGGCGGGCTTTCAACAGCCAATCAACAAGCGTTTAACTGGTGTGCCTAAGCCATCCCAGCCATGCCTGCAAATGTATCAGTAGCTGTGATTGGCCGTCTGAAGCATGTGACCAAGTCTTTATAAATTCGAGGCAGCGCCGCTGCGGCGTCATTCTGCTGTTTAGATCAGGGAGAAAGCACACATCAATGTGCTGGCTGCTGATTAGGGACAGACAGGAAAAAAAAAACATTTGTGTCCGGATAGAATTGAGAGACAGGTCGGAGTGTGTTAGGCAGGGCGAGTTGTAGGCATTTTAGGGAGAGAGTCTGCTGATTTTAGGGACAGTGCGTTCTACAAACTACAATCGACATTGCTGTGTGGGGTGGGGTTTGCAGTCACCCGATCTACGATCTGATAAATCCTGTTAGGGAGAGAGTCTGCTGATTTTTAGGGAAAGTGTGTTCTACAAACTACAATCAATATTGCTGTGTGGGGTGGGGTTTGCAGTCACCCGATCTACGATCTTATCAATCCTGTTAGGGATAGAGTCTGCTGATTTTTAGGGAAAGTGTGTTCTACAAACTACAATCGATATTGCTGTGTGGTGTGGGATAGGAGATAGGCAGGTGTCAGTGGTCCACATCCATTTTGCTGTGTGTGGGCTGCAGTGAACACAATCTTTTTGGGGTGCAGTGAACACAATCTTTTTGGGGTGCAGTGAACGCAATCTTTTTGGGGTACAGTGAACACAATCTTTTTGGGGTGCAGTGAACACAATCTTTTGGGGTGCAGTGAACACAATCTTTTTGGGGTACAGTGAACACAATCATTTTGGGGTGCAGTGAACACAATCTTTTTTGCCCACTGAGGAGGAGGGAGAAAAGTATTTTTCTATCAGGCACTGTGTGCAGCCTTTTTCCTTCAGCTGTGCTGTGCTGAGTGACTGATCATACACTGCTGTGTTCAGTTCACATGTGCTAATATTGAGTGGTTTCAAAAATCATACACTTTTTTTCTATTCCACTATTCAATATACAGCCTTGGGTTAAAAAAAATTAAGTTATGGCCTGCAGCAGAGCTGAATGATATTTGGGGTTTTTGGGGTTCATCTCATACTTCTGAAGATTTGAGGGTGCTGCCTGTTCCATACTCCCCCTACTCCTCATCCAGCCTTTTTAGGGGTACAAACAATAGTAATTGGGGCCTAGTGTGGTTGTGTACGTGTGATATACATACACTTTTTTTGATCATATTTTCTATTCCGCTATTTAATCAAAAACCTTTGGGGATCAGTTAAATTGGGGGATAGTCTGTGTTGGTACGTGTGAGATCCACCTTTCCAAGTTTTTGGGGTTCATCTCATACTTCTAAAGATTTGAGGGTGCTGCCTGTTCCATACTCCCCCTACTCCTCATCCAGCCTTTTAGGGGTACAAACAATAGTAATTGGGGCCTAGTGTGGTTGTGTACGTGTGATATACATACACTTTTTTTGATCATATTTTCTATTCCGCTATTTAATCAAAAACCTTTGGGGATCAGTTAAATTGGGGGATAGTCTGTGTTGGTACGTGTGAGATCCACCTTTCCAAGTTTTTGGGGTTCACCTCATACTTCTGAAGATTTGAGGGTGCTGCCTGTTCCATACCCCCCCTACTCCTCATCCAGCCTTTTAGGGGTACAAACAATAGTAATTGGGGCCTAGTGTGGTTGTGTACGTGTGATATACATACACTTTTTTTGATCATATTTTCTATTCCGCTATTTAATCAAAAACCTTTGGGGATCAGTTAAATTGGGGGATAGTCTGTGTTGGTACTTGTGAGATCCACCTTTCCAAGTTTTTGGGGTTCATCTCATACTTCTGAAGATTTGAGGGTGCTGCCTGTTCCATACTCCCCCTACTCCTCATCCAGCCTTTTAGGGGTACAAACAATAGTAATTGGGGCCTAGTGTGCTTCTGTACGTGTGAGATACATACACTTTTTTTGATCATATTTCCTATTCCGCTATTCAATAAAAACCTTTGGCGATCAATTAAATTGCGGGATAGTCTGTGTTGGTACGTGTGAGATCCACCTTTGCAAGTTTTTGGGGTTCATCTCATACTTCTGAAGATTTGAGGGTGCTGCCTGTTCCAAACTCCTCCTACTCCTCATCCTGCCTTTAGGGGTACAAACAATAGTAATTGGGGCCTAGTGTGGTTGTGTACGTGTGATATACATACACTTTTTTTTTGATCATATTTTCTATTCCGCTATTTAATCAAAACCTTTGGGTATAAACAATTAAATTGCGTAATAGTCTGTGTCGGTACGTGTGAGATACACCTTTCCAATTTTTGGGGCGCATCTCATACTGCCGAGGATTTGAGGGTGCTTCAGTCTGCCTCCTGCCTGTTCCGAACTCCTCCTACTCCTCATCCTGCCTTTAGGGTAGAAAAAATTGTAATCGGGGCCTAGTTTGTGTTTGTACGTGTGAGATACACCGTTTTGTAAAATTTGTCCTATTCCGCTATTCAATATACACCGTCTTTGAGTGTAAAAAATTAAATTGCGGGATAGTCTGTATCGGTACATGTGAGATACACCTTTTTAAATTTGTTTGGCGCATCTCCTTCTACCACCGAGGATTGCAGGGCGCTTCAGTTTGCCTCCTGTTCCCAACTCCTCCTACTCCTCTTCCTCATCCTGCCTTTAGGGTACAAAAAATTGTAATCGGCGGGGCCTAGTCTGTGTTTGTACGTGTGAGATACACCGTTTTTTATCCTATTCCGCTATTCAATATACACCCTTTTGGGGTAAAAAACATTAAATTGCGGCATAGTTTGCATATTTGACTGTGAGATACACCCCTTCGATACTGTTGTTGTTTTGTTCCGCTATTCAATAAACACCTTTCTAGGGCAAGATCTTAAATTACAGAAATATGAGGAGACCGTCAAATAGGGGCCGTGGCCTGGGTCGTGGTGCTGCTGGTAGAGCTCCTGTTGCAAGGAGAGGACGTGGTCGATCTGTGCCAGCTACACGCACAAGTGAAACACCTTCCTCAAGTGTGCGTAGGCGACAGAACCTGCATCAGTATTTGGTAGGGCATCATACGCCTCTAGAAGTGATGAGGCCAGAACAAGTGGAGGCGATAGTAGATTGGTTTGCTGCTGACAGTGCCTCCAGTTCCTTCACATTGTCTCCCACCCAGTCTACTGCAGAAAGGTCAGAGTTGGCACCTGCAGCCGATGTCCAACCGTCTTTCACCTCACCCCCTTGCAAATCAGGCAAGCAGTCTGAGCCCCAAGCCATACAGCAGTCTCTTCTTTTTGATGACTCTGTCAGCAGGGTTTCCCAGGGCCATCCACCTAGCCCTGCCCCAGAAGTGGAAGAGATTGAGTGCAGCGATGCCCAACCACTTATTTCTCAAGATGAGTACATGCAAGGACCATCGCAGCACGTCTCCGATGATGACGAAACGCAGGTGCCAACTGCTGCGGCGTTCAGCATTATGGAGACCGACAAGGAGGGCAGGGGTGAAGACTGGGTGGAAGATGATGTGGAGGACGATGAGGTCCTCGACCCCACATGGAATGAACGTCATGCAGGTGACCTGAGTAGTTTGGAGGAAGAGGCGGTGGTCGCACAGAGCCACCAGCACAGCAGAAGAGGGAGCAGGGTGCAGAAGCAGGGCGGCCGTGCCCTAGACACTACGCCAGCTACTGCCCAACGCAGCAAGGGAACGAGCACACCAAAGTCAGCTCAAAGGAGTTCTCTAGCGTGGAAGTTCTTTAGAAAATGTGCTGATGACAGGACACGAGTGGTTTGCACCCTGTGCAATCAGAGCCTGAAGCGAGGCATAAACCTTCTCAACCTGAGCACAACCTGCATGATCAGGCATCTAAGTGCAAAGCACGAGCTGCAGTGGAGTAGATACCTTCAAAACCAAGAAACGTCTCTGGCTCATCCTGCTTCCTCTTCTGCTGCAGTCTCGGCCGCTCCAGCCACATCTGTAGTGATACCGGCACCTGCCACCCCGCAAACAGAGGATCTGTCAGCAACACCACCACCTGGGTCACCAACCATCTCCACAATGTCCCGTGGAAGCGTTCAGCTTTCCATCTCCCAAACACTTGAGAGGAAGAGGAAGTACCCCCCTACCCACCCGCGATCCCTGGCCCTGAATGCCAGCATTTCAAAATTATTGGCCTTTGAAATGCTGTCATTCCGTCTGGTGGAGACGCACAGTTTTAAAAACCTTATGTCGGTGGCTGTCCCGCAGTACGTCATGCCCAGCCGCCACTACTTTTCCAGGCAAGCCATCCCTTCCCTGCACAACCAAGTGGGGGAAAAAATCAGGTGTGCACTGCGCAACGCCATCTGTGCCAAGGTCCACCTAACTACCGATACGTGGACCAGTAAGCACGGTCAGGGGCGTTATATCTCCCTAACGGCACACTGGGTAAATGCAGTGGCGGATGGGCCTGAGGCGGATAGCAATTTGGCGCATGTCCTTCCACCACCGAGGATTGCAGGGCGCTTCAGTTTGCCTCCTGTTCCTAACTCCTCATACTCCGCTTCCTCATCCTCTACCGCCTCCTCATCTGGACAGCGTAACACCTTCACCACCAACTTCAGCACGGCCAGGGGTAAACGACAGCAGGCAGTTTTACAACTTGCCTGTTTGAGGGACAAACCACACACCGCGCAGGAGTTGTGGAGGAGCATGGAACAGCAGACAAATGAGTGGTTGCTGCCAGCGAGCCTCAAGCCCGGCCTGATGGTGTGCGATAACGGGCGAAATCTCATAGCAGCTCTGGGCCTAGCCGGTTTGACGCACATCCCTTGCCTGGCGCATGTGCTGAATTTGGTGGTGCAGAGGTTCCTTAAAAACTACCCCGATATGTCAGAGCTGCTGCAGAAAGTGCGGGCCGTCTGTGCGCACTTTCGGCGTTCTCACCTTGTTGCTGCTCGCCTGTCAGCGCTGCAGCGTAACTTCGGCCTTCCCGCTCACCGCCTCATATGTGACGTGCCCACAAGGTGGAACTCCACCTTGCACATGCTGCAAAGACTGTGCGAGCAGCAGCAGGCCATAGTGGAGTTTCAGCTGCAGCACGCACGCGTGAGTCGCTCTGCGGAACAGCACCACTTCACCACCAATAACTGGGCCTCCATGCGAGACCTGTGTGCCTTGTTGCGCAGTTTTGAGTACTCCACCAACATGGCCAGTGGCAATGACGCCGTTCTCAGCTTAACTATCCCACTTCTATGCCTCCTTGAAAAAACAATTCGGGCGATGATGGAAGAAGATGTGGCACAGGATGAGGAGGAGGAGGAGGATGAAGAGGTAACATTTCCAAGGCTTTCAGGGCAGTCATTCGCAAGGGGCTCCCAGGGTGGGTTCCTGCACACACAAACGCCAGGGACACAATTGTCCAGCAGTTCTGGAGGATGAGGAGGATGAGGAGGAGGAGCTGGAGGAGGAGATGGAACCATGTTCACAGCAGGGTGGCACCCAGGCCAGCTCATGGCCATCACTGGTGCGTGGCTGGGGGGATACAGAGGACACGGACGTTACACCTCCCACAGAGGACAGCCTTTCGTTGCCTCTGGGCAGCCTGGCACACATGAGCGATTACATGCTGCAGTGTCTCCACAACGACCGCCGAGTTGCCCACATTCTAACTTGTGCTGATTACTGGGTGGCCACGCTGCTGGATCCCCGTTACAAGGACAACGTACCGTCCTTAATTCACTCACTGGAGCGCGATCGCAAGATGCGCGAGTACAAGCGCACGCTGGTAGACGCGATGCTGCTGGCATTCCCACCTGACAGCGGGGCCACAGTGGAAGCACAAGGCAGAGAAGGAGGAGGAAGAGGTCGCCAACGCAACCAGGGCACCGCCAGCACCTCAGAAGGCAGGGTTAGCATGGCCGAAATGTGGAAAAGCTTTGTCAGCACGCCACAACAAACAGCAGCACCAGCAGCTCAGATGGAACGTCTTAGCAAGAGGCAGCATTTTACCAACATGGTGGAGCAGTATGTGTGCACACGCCTACATGTAGTGAATGACGGGTCTGCCCCCTTCAACTTCTGGGTCTCCAAATTGGGCACATGGCCTGAGCTTGCCCTTTACGCCTTGGAGGTGCTGGTGTGCCCTGCAGCCAGTGTATTATCTGAACGGGTATTTAGCACGGCTGGGGGCGTTATAACAGACAAGCGCAGCCGCCTGTCCAGAGACAATGTGGACAAGCTCACGTTCATTAAAATGAACCAGGCATGGATCCCACGGGACTTTTCCATACCTTGTGCAGAATAGCGATGGATACCGACCTTACCCACCCATTGTTCCATTTTTGCTCTTTCTCACTCTTTTGGGGTGTACCCTCATTTAAAATTTGTGAAAAGAAGCAGTGTTGGCTACCTCGTCCTCCTCAGGGCCAGATTAACATAGGGGCTATTGGAGCTGCAGCTCCAGGCCCCTACCTTTTATATAGGCCCCGGGTTGGCCATATTCACCGTTACCGCTCTTCTGTCACTTGTAAACACAGAAGTCTGGCTTCTATGCTCGCTTCCCCAGGCAGCTCCTTCAGAACCTCCCCACACAGCACGAAGGCCGGACAAGGAGGGACAGTTGCCGATGCATGGATGTGTTTATGGGCTTCAGAGACAGCATCCCATGTTGAATTAGGCATGCATGGCTGCACCCTTCCTCCTCTGGGTGCATGCCAAGGCACGGCCCTTAAGGCCCTTCAAAATCCTCAGCACCAAGCCCATGATGCTCTTAATCCGGCCCTGGTCCTCCTCCACCGCCGCTTCCACCTACACCGCCCATAGGTGTGCGCAGCCTATTGCATTAGGGTGTGCACCCCAAAGTTTAAATACACATGCATGTGTTTGCCTACATGTACATGGCCCCGATACATTACTCTCCCTGCTGGCAAAGTGAAATAGAGCAGAGCAGGTCCGAGGGAGATCTTTCCCATCTCCTCACTGGCAAACAGAGCGATAATGCTAATGTGCCCTAGGTGATTAGGGTGTGCCCAGGTACACCTGGCACACCCTGTGCGCACGCCTATGACACCGCCACATCCACCACCACCTCAACCTCCCTCCTACTCCATATGGGCCTCGTCCTTCAGAGATGAAGAACATTGTTTTATTTTTCTGTTTTTTTTTTGTTGTTTTAAGTTATTTCCCTATCCACATTTGTTTGCAGAGCACTTGCCATGCTCTTAAATATGTTTTGCTGCCATTTGCAGCACTCTAGCCCTTTCCTTTGGTGTTTTAGAGCCATTTTAGTGCCTGAAAGTTCGGGTCCCCATTGACTTCAATGGGGTTCGGTGTCCGGGAAAAGTTCGGCAAAAGTCCGGGACACGGACCCGGACTTTTTTTTAAAGTTCGGCCGAACCCGCTGAACACGGACATCCAGGTGTCCGCTCAACTCTAGTTATCACTGTTATATGCATGATTTTTTTCCTGGTTTTACCATGATACATATGGCCTTATTTTGATATTTTTTCATTGGAAATGGTAGAAGTTGATTTAGATGCAATCTTGCACTTGACAGGATACAAATATGGCCTTTGGGCTCTTTTCGTTTTGCTCATCACTGATGTATTAAATGTATCTTAATTTTCAAGGCAGCAGTTCACACTGGGTATTTTATTTTAAGGTTCAATAATTATGAAAAAAAAAATGTATAATGTTTACATAAAAAAAATAATTATGTAAAAAAAGATTAAGGCAAAAACGAGCTCTCAGATTCCTACTGTATTAAAGTGTATTGTATTTGTACAGTCTATCCTTAAGTTGTAAAGCGCTGCATAAAGTGTTGGCGCTATATAAATCCTATATCATAATAATAATCATAACTGGTTTGGTAATCTTACTCTGGAAAGTCTCTCCTTAGTCTCAGTACCTTCTAACCCTCAACATGTTGATTTTAAATTTATTTTATTTAACACAAAAGTTTAAAGTGATTGTAAAGTCTTGTTTTTTTTTTTTTTTTTTTTTTTAATAACACACATACTTACCTCCTCTGTGTAGTTGGTTTTGCACAGGACAGCCCAGATCCTCCTCTTCTTGGGTCCCTTTTTGCTTCTCCTGGCCCCTCCCTCCTGTTGAGTGCCCCCACAGCAAGCAGCTTGCTATGGGGGTCACCCGAGCCAAGCTGCAGCTCTGTGTGTCCATTCAGACACGGAGCTGTGGTTTGGCCCTGCCCCCTCTCTCTCCTTATTGGCTAGCTGACTTTGATTGACAGCCGCGGGAGCCAATGGCGTCGCTGCAATGTTTTGGCCAATTAGGAGGGAGAGTCCTGGATGGCCAAGTGAATTGTGGACATCGATGGATAGAGATGGGCTTTAGTTAAGTATCAGGGGGTGTTGGAGAGGCTGCTGCACACAGAAGGCTATTTATCTTAATGCATAGAATGCTTTAAGATAAAAATAACCTTCGGACTTTACAACTCCTTTAACACAATCTACTGCAAGTTCATGAACATCACCAAAGTCCTCTGCTTTCTGGATATATTATAGGTGATGACAAAGCTGGAACTTTGCTTTAAATGTTTGTTTCATTTTGAATGCATGACGTTTAGTATCCCTGTTTAGTTAGGGCAGGGGTCTCAAACTGGCGGCCCACCAGCTGTTGCGGAACTACAAGTCCCATCATGCCTCTGCCTATGGGAGTTATGCTTGTACCTGTCAGCCTTTCAATGCCTCATGGGAATTGTGGTTCTGCAACAGCTAGTGGGCCACCAGTGTAACTGCTTCCAGTTATACTGCGGCAGGGCGGCCCTCCTGCGCGAACCGATGTAGGTATACGGTTGCGCGCCTGCAGCTAGGGGCCGAGTTTGCGCCTCTGGCGGCATGCTCCCGCCCCCACTCGTCAGCAGGAACTGCGATGCACGGGGCAGGTGGCTCTGATTGCCGCCTGACACCCACGATTGTTCCCCGCTGAGAGAGAAGGACAAGCAGCTGTTGTAAACACAATTGACCGTTCTTCTCGCTGGAATGATTATAGAGCCCCTGTGATCCTTATATATAGGAACACAGGTCTCAACATTCATTTTACAAGCCACGCCCCCATACAGTTAAAAAAACGCCCCTAGGTACACATTGAACTCCTTGATCACTTACTGTGTTAGCCCCTTCCCTGCCAGTGTCATTATTACAGTAACAGTGCATATTTTTAGCACTGAATACTGTAGTAAAATCAGTGGTCCCCCAAAAGTGTCAAAAATGTCAGTCAGGGATCCGGTTTGTCCGCCACAATGTTGCAGTCCCGCAAAAAATCGCAGATTGCCGCCATTACTAGTAAAAAAAAAAACAATAAAAATGACATCAATCTTTACTGTAGTTAGAAGACGCAATAACTTTTGTGCAAATCAAAATACACTTATTGCGATTTTTTTTTACCAAAAATATGTAGCAGAAAACAAATTGGCCTAAAATGTTAAAACATTTTGATTTTTACATTTTTTTGGGGAAATGCTATATAGCAGAATGTGAAAAATATTGTTTTTTTTTTTTCAGAATTGTCGCTCTTTTTTTGTTTATAGCGCAAAAAATAAAAATTGCACAGGTGATCAAATACCACCAAAAGAAAGCTCTATTTGTGGGGAAAAAAGGACATCAATTTTATTTGGGCACAGCGTCGCACGACCGCGCAATTGTCTGTAAAATAACGCAGTGCTGAATCGCCAAATATGGCCTGGTCATTAAGGGGGCAAATCCTTCCGGTCCAGAAGTGGTTAAGATCCCTGTTGTAGGGTGTACCACTTGGCCACCTGCTGGCTGAATGGAAAAAAATGATTTATCTACCTCCAGCTGAAGTCAACTTTAGCTCTGCAGGTTTTCAACTGTTTTTCAGATATAAATGTCAATTAACACATAGAGTACATATAGGAAACTCAGAGGATGTCGGATTTACCAAAAGTCCCATTTATATCTAAGGAAAGACTAAGCAAATTGCTTTTGCAATGCTGAATTCATATTACAGGCTTTTTTTTTGCAGCAGTATTTGATTTTGAAAGTGTTAATGACTGATGATTCCGATGAATATGAGTTTGTGTACTGAAGAGAACAGCATTTGGGTGATTGTATAATTGCAGCAGTTAGTACAGCTGGCTCTGCAGCGTGAGACTAACAGCTAGAAGCGAGAAGAGGCAGCCCGCAGCTCAGCATCTGTGTAAACAATCAGTAACAAAGATCCAGATAAAACTGCAGCAACATGCTAGTCTTATAAACATATACAATAGTCTCTGTTTACTGCAAATACTATTTCCACTCAATTTTGTCAGAATTGAAACACTCAATACCTATGTTCTAAGCACGCAGATGGTGGAACGGTACTATGACTATATGAAGTACTTTACAACACTTTAGGGTACATGTGCATAGCTGTATTAAAATATGACATTTGGTATGTAGGATCTTGCTGGCTGCAGCAAGATCCTACATAAAAAGAGCCCTGGATGCTGGGGATGCTTTATGTATGTGCGCTGACTGATGCTCAGCTCTCAACGCTGATGTGGGAGCCTGCTGCTATGTGAAAAGGCTGTGTGCTGACAGAACACTAAAAAGATACAGGTGTCATCTGTTTGTTTTAACTACTTAGCGACCTCCCTTTAGCAGTTATACTGCTACAGGGCGGCCACTGTGTACAGGATCACGTATATATATATATACAGTACCTGATCCTGTGCTCCTGGGTATCGGGCACAAGTGCGCACTGCTGGTGGCTTGCTCACTCTGTGATTATTAAAAAGGTATTATAAAAAGGTACAGGTGTCATCTGTTTGTTTTAACTACTTAGCGACCTACCTCTAGCAGTTTTACTGCTACAGGGGGCCGCTGTGTGCAGAATCACGTATATAGACAGTACCTGATCCTGCACTTCCGAGTATTGGGCACAAGTGTGCACTGCTTGTGGCTCGCTCCCTCTGTGATTATTAAAAAGGTACAGGTGTCATCTGTTTGTTTTAACTACTTAGCGACCTCCCTTTAGCAGTTTTACTGCTACAGGGCGGCCGCTGTGTGCAGAATCACGTATATATACAGTACCTGATCCTGCACTTCCGAGTATTGGGCACAAGTGCGCACTGCTTGTGGCTCCTTCCCTCTGTGATTATTAAAAAGGTACAGGTGTCATCTGTTTGTTTTAACTACTTAGCGACCTCCCTTTAGCAGTTTTACTGCTATAAGGCGGCCGCTGTGTACAGGATCATGTATATATACAGTACGTGATCCTGCGCTTCCGGGTATCGGGCACAAGTGTGCACTGCTGGTGGCTCGCTCCCTCTGTGATTATTCATAGCAGGAGCCAATGGTCAGGTACCGAGGACTGAATGTCCACTGTCACCCGGCGATCACTCTGTACATAGGCAGAACGCCTGTCTGCCTATAGAAACAAGGCAGATTGCCATTCTATCAGGAGGGAAGACATGGATCCAGTGTTCTTGCAAAGCAGGGACATGGATCCATGTCTTTCCCTAGTACAAGCACCTCCCCCACAGTAAGTCAAGGTTCACATCTATGCGGGCTGCGTTTGATGCCTTTTTCTGGCACGTGTTTTTAAACCCACGTTTTATCTCCCCCATATCTCCAATCTTCTCTCTAAAAATCTCCAACATCCAATATATTTTGGTGTGTTGGGTGCCTGCCAAAACCACTGCAGGTACACCCACTAGCTGCTACATCACTACTTTGTCCTAGGAGGTGGAACCACAGTTTGAAGGCATCTGATACACCTAGAAGTGCTGGATACTGAAAATTCTTTTGCCGGTGTAGCAAGACAGCAAAGATCAGCAGCATGAGCAGCAGGGCAGGAGGATATTATTATTCTTCTTTCACACAGTTCTTTTATTTCAGTTTTGGTTTTTCCGCCAACAGGGTCCCTTTAAAAACAATCAGTGTATTTTAATCATCAAACTGTGTTTCCTCCAGTACTGGCATACCAATCTGGTCAATCCATTTTCAAAGAGTGACAGCCAATCCATCTGTAATATTGATGAAATAATCAAAAACACCAAACTGCGATTTTGTAAATTGTGTGCGGCTTGAGCTGGGGAAGACCTTGTGAGCATGGCCATGATTTCATCTATAATGCTGTGCACAAAATGACTGCTATTTCACAAAACTACAAAACTGATTTTATAGCAGCTGAACACTTTAATGAAAGATGATCACAGGAACGAAAGAGATGAATATATTTTCAGGCATAGCACACTGCAAACTGGGACAACTTCAGAAGAATATATTATAATGATCTATAGCTGTCTCCATCAATATACCTATATTTGGTTTACCTGCTCTGAATCGACCAAATTGTAAAAAAATTATTTTGGTATTATGGTTCACTGGCTTCCAGATATCCATTGCGGTCGACAGCAGGTCACTAGAGAGCTAAAGAATTCAGAATAAGCTGGTGATAATGTAGAAAGGACTGAGATCTCAAAGGAAATGGCACAAATGTGTAGAGGCCAAAGTATGCTCTATGATTTATCAATGGCATGGAAAAATATACAGCAATGGCTGTAAATATACAGATACAATAATATATATATATATATATATATATATATATATATATAATATTATATTACCAAAAGTATTGGGAAGCCTGCCTTTACATGCACATGAACTTTAATGGCATCCCAGTCTTAGTCCGTAGGGCTCAATGTGGAGTTGAAAAAAAATAAAAAGGCTAAGTTCCAGGCACTTTCTACTGTAAACCCCCACTTATATATGTGCAACAAAAGCACAGTGTTGTAATCACAGCTAAACTGGCATGGGATCAAATGCTGAAAGGATGAAAATAACAAATACTGACAGCGCTCGGGATATAATAAAAGCTGGTCCTGGAGAATGGAAGCAATGATCCACAGGCAGTGTTCAATAAAAGTGCTGTAATTTTATTCATAACATTAAGAGCCCATTCAGACTAGCGTGACACGACTTTGGGGGGCGACCTGTGAAGTCGTGTGCACCGCTGTGCACCACGACTTCGGCGCGACTTGCAGAGACTTCATATAATGGAAGTCTATGCAAGTCGCCTCCAGGTCGCCCCAAAGTAGTACAGGGCCCTTTTTCTAAGTCGGAGCGACTTGTGTGGCTCCTATTAGAACGGGTCCTGTGCTAATCAATGGACTGCGACCGAGCGCGACTTGTCAGGCTGACAAGTCGCCTGACAAGTCGCGCTAATGTGAATGGGCTCTTAAAAGAATGTATATTCCAAATAAATTTGCAAATAAATATTCTTTCTTCATACATTTGTTTCAAAATGTATTCTGCAACACTTCTTTGAAAAAAAAAAACACAGTATATTATTTAGCCTGTTTGAGTTTGAAAAGAACAATATCTACAGTATATATTTGAAAATTGATCAATCATGATGTACTGACTGCCTTTCGCATTTCATGAGGATGTAAAATATGAGTACAAATACCCCCCAAATGATCCCTTTTTGGAAAGTAGACAGTCAAAGATATTTAGTAAGAGGCATGGCAAGTTTTTTTAAGTTGTTTTTTTTTTTTGGAGAAAGAAGAAATTAAATAAAATTTGCTTTTTTTCCACAAAGTTATTATTTTAATGTGTTTGAAAAGGCTAAAGGTTTTGGTACCTTTATGCATTTTATGAAAAAAACCTTCTCTGTGTAGCATTCCCCTCAAACCTCCCTTAATACTTTCCTGGGCCCGATCTTCCTCCAGCGATGTGCACGAGAGCCTAGCCTCTCCAGAGACTCTCCTTCTTAATTGGCTAAGACAGCTGCTGTCAATTGCAGCCAGTGAGCCAAGGAGGAAAGAGAGGGGGCGGGGCTAAGCCACGGCTCTGCGTGTGAATGGACACACAGAGCCGTGGCTCGGGAGCGAGCCTGCCCCAGGTGCCCCCATTGCAAGCTGCTTGCTCTGGTGGCACTTGGCAGGAGGGAGGGGACAGGAAAGCCAACAGGGGACCTGATAAGATGAGGATCGGGGTTGCTTTGTGCAAAACCACTGCACTTTAAAAAGTTATTTCTCACACACCTATTACGCGTCTAATTTCCTGACTACCCATCGTATTTCTTCCCTAAAGTGGCAGGACAGGAGCAAACACCCACCCACCATCCAAGGTATTTTCTGAAAGGCATAATGAGTCTTTTGAAAAAATGTTTGCCACAAGTTTTTGTAAAATCCAGGAAAGAAAATTAAAATGTATTTTTTTGCACAAAGTTGTCAATGAAAAAGATACTTCTTCCTGCCCCCTGGCCTTGACATCACTTTGCTGAGCCCATGACCATATTCTGGGTCATGATTGTAAACGTATTCAACCTTCAGCCCTCCGGTCGGTTCCTTCCCTGGGACACACACACACCCCATGTCTTCCCCCTTCACTCGACCTTTCCCCCTCCCCCCCCCTTTTTTTTTTCCTCCCCCCCCCCCCCTCTACCTTCTGCTTCTCTCTTCCCGCTTTTTAGGCTGCCCTCGATTATTTCCACCCACCCATGTACCATGGTCTCCCAGACTCCTCATGCTCTTTGGCATTGTCCCCCGTCAAAGGGCTACGTTTTTTGTTATGTTTCATGTCACTAGTGGTGGACGACAGCGCAAATTAATCTCCCCTATGTCTTGCATTCTTTATCCCGTTTGTTACTATACACCCCTGTTATACGATGTTACTGTTAGCAATTTGTTTTCATACCACAGTTGAACAATTCATTGTTGTTGAATCCTTGTCTTTGGTACCTACTGCCTTATACTGTGCTCAATGCCACACTCTGTACCACTGCTCCCTCTCATTTGTTCACCCTTTATTCTTAATAACATTTTTGAACAAGAAAAATATACTTCTAATACACAGCATAGGCATAGCATTAGAATTACACCCATAAACACATTCTGCTAAGTATGCGGTTACCATGTGTGAGACCCAAATCCAAGAAGCACCTTCAGGCTTTCTAGGGGTATAAATTATACCTCTAATTTGACTGGCTATCACATCACAACCAGCCTTTCCCATTTTACAGAAAAACTTTTTTTTTTGCTTTCTCTGTCTTTAATGGTACAATAAGGCATTCTTCGGGTGCTCAATCTTTGATGCACTGTCAATAAGTTGCTTCCCATTACCCAATTTTTTTACTAAAGCATTATCCCCTTCAATAAAGTGTTTGTTACTCCTACACTTCATATTCCTGATATGTGCCTGCTGTACCATGTACTTATGAACTTGTGAAAAAAAATCTCCTGATCTCTTTGTATTGCTTCCTTTGTGTGAAATCCCTGTGTTCCTGCAAGTCTCTCTACTTTTCTAATAAAAAACTGACCACACAAAACATGAGAACACAGTGTGGTCAGTTCTCTAGCGATGCTGGGAACTCAGCCTGCTCATCTCCAATGATCAGATTTTTCATGACATGCGTCCCCTCCATAGCCTTTCACTGGGAAGCTCAGTGTACTGCTGTGTCTCCTACCCTCGTATGCAGCTTAGAACAGAGAGAATGTAATCACTTATAAAAAAGGGGAAAAAGGTATTTATAATGTTTTTTTTTTAAATCTATACACAAATGTTTTGCCTTTCATTGCTAATTAAGGGCCAGTTCACACCATAGAAACACAGTCCAGATGCGTTCCAGATGCCTTTCTGCATGAAAGTTTTTGTCGCTTTTTTTATGTGTTTTTGGTGCATTTTGATACTGTGCTTTTTTACTGTGTTTTTTACCCCTCTTGTTTCTTAACCTCAAATAAAGACATGTGCTTTCCAGTGCATTTATGGTGCATTCCAGAGCTCTCCAGTGCGTTTTTGATGCATTTTAACCAGTTGCCGACTGCCGCACTACTATTTACGTCGGCAGTCAGCCCCTCACAGGCAGAGCGACGTAGGGCTACGTCGCTAGCCTGTGAGGGTCTAGGGAGCGAGCGCGCGCCGCCGGAGGTGCGCTCCCGCTCCCGCACAGTCACGGACCCCCCACGTGTGTGACTGGTGGACCCGATGTCCGCCGGTCACTCGCGATCGTCCGTTAGAGCGGGAGAAAGGCAGGCGGCTAATGTAAACACAGCCGCCTGTCATTCTCCCCTGTGTATGAATGGTGATCATATGGTTCTACTATGTAGGACCGTTGATCACTGTTCATACACCTCAAGCCACAGCCAATCACAGTTAGAATCATGCCCCTAGGGACACACATAACCCCTCCCTCTCAAAAAAGTTAACCCCTTCACTGCCAGTGTCATTTTACAGTAACAGTGCATATGTATAGCACTGATTACTGTAGTAATGTCACTGGTAACCCCAAAAGTGTCAAAAATGTCAGTCAAGGTTCCGCTCTGTCTGCTGCAATGTCGCAGTACCGCAAAAAAAATCGCAGATCACCGCCATTATGCGTTAAAAAAAAAAAAACAAAAATGACAGAAATCTTTCCCTTAGTTAGTAAACGCAATAACTTTTACGCAAACCAATCAAAATACGCTTTTTGCGATTTTTTTTACCAAACATATGTAGCAGAAAACAAATTGGCCTAAAATGTTAAAAAAATAGATTTTTACATTTTTTTGGGGGGAATTTCATATAAAATAATGTGAAAAATATTGTTATTTTTGCAAAATGTATGCTCTTTTTTTGTTTATAGCGCAAAAAGTAAAAATCGCACATGTGATCAAATACCACCAAAAGAAAGCTCTGTTTGTGGGGAAAAAAAGGACATCAAATTTGTTTGGGTACAGTGTCGCATGACCGCACAATTGTCCATTAAATTCACGCAGTGCCGAATCGCAAAATATGCCCTGGTCAGGAAGGGGGTAAAATCTTCCGGGGCTTAAGTGGTTAAAGCGTTCCAGTACAGTCCGGTGCAGGAAAATGCAGCATGTTCTCCTTTTTTTCTGGAACTGCATGCGCTGGTGTGAACTATGCCATTGGAAACCATATAAACAACTTTCCATGCGTTTTTGATGCAGAAAAAAAAACGCACTGGACTGCATGTGGTGTGAACTGGTCCTTAAACTGAATGGGTTGTTTTACTTATTTTACAAGGTAATCGATTACCTTGGACTTGTTAAGAGGCTACATGGGCAATATATATGGAAAAATAATTGAGGGCAGTAGACCTCTCTTTTTCCAATATATAATTTCTACTTTTTTTAATGTAACTTTTTAAATATGTGTCCTACCTCTTTAACCAATGGATGAAGACGGCGAAAAAACAAGACTTAGGGCTCTTTCATGCGGCCGCTCCGTGTGTCTGCAAATCATCCTATTTTTTTGCGGATGATTTGCGGACATAATGAATGTCAATGGCACTGCGGATGTCAGCGGAATACCATCCGCTGACATCCGATTTTCCTCCTTTCAATTCTGTTCCGTTTTTTGGAACGGAACAGAACCCTATTTTTTCATCCGTTCAAAAAACGGAAAGGAAGGAAAATTGGATGTCAGCGGTGTCATCCGCTGACATCCGCAATGCCATATACATACATTATGTCCACATATCATCCGCAAACGGATGGGATGATATGCGGGCACACGGAGCGGATGACAGAAATGTCATCCGCTCCGTGAAAAAAAAAAAAAAAAAAAGGACCGCAGCGGAGCTTTCACACGGAGCGGCCGTGTGAAAGAGCCCTTAACCATTGCCAACCTAAAAACTGTGTTTTGGCTTCCTAGTTTAAGGTGTAATCCCAACTAAGTAAAACTAACTACTGTTTACCAATTTTTTCTTTTTTTTCACTCAATCCACCTTTATCTGAATTCTTTGCAATCAACAGGACTTTACTACTTCTTAGCACTTCACCTTGCTTCACACTTTAGTAAATCAGGCCCTTTGTCACATAATAGAATATTCTAGAAATGGATTGCCATTTGACAGTTTGCATCCTATATGTCCTTGAATTCAGTGAACAAAACAAATATAGACTGTGTAGAAACGTGCCATGTATGCTTCATTAATTGAGAGACACAAAGAGCAAGCAGCAGCCTGCCAACACACATGAATCAGCTTCAGCAGAAAGTTGCGAATGTCACATCGTTCCAGAAATGAGAACACATTTAGGTGTCTGGGATAGTTTCATTTTACAAATTTACCTTCCAGATTAGATTTCCAGAGGTCCTCCACAGACAGACATCTAATTATGATTAGGGAAAATGTTATCAACAAGAAAACTCCTAGATAGGTAATATGTAATAGCTTGTTTGCGCCATCGAAAATCACAAACCCAAGGTCGATGATACCGAGCTATCATTTCTGCATTTCATAACCTGGAAGTTTGACATTTATGGTTTTAAGGCTATGACTCTATGCGCTGTTGGATCTTCTCCCTCCTTGATACTTAAAAAAAAAAAAAACAAGGCTAGAAGAGTTTAGTATGGATTTTACTTTTGATATAGCTCAGTAAATATATGGATACTGTCTGTGCACATTTCAAAACTTTTTTTCTGTGCCCCTTATACTCTGTTTTAGACCATAACACAAGTCAAACAATATTTTTTTTTTTAAAGGGAATGCATTGTGGTTTGTATATATTGTCTTATTGTGTTTACGGCAAAAATATATATTTTTGTATTTCCTTATGCAGCTAATGAAATATTACATAAGAATACTTCATGCTTACATATTACAGACAATGCTCTGAATTTTATTTTCATGGTTATCAGGTTAATCAATTTTATTAAAAAAAAAAAAAAAAACACTTGCTTACTGTACTGTATCTGCAGAGGGGCAGCGCTTTCATCCTAGATCAGGAAGTGTGTTAGGACTAGGGAAAACTCCTCCGGCTTCTCATCTTCATAACTTTGGGAGGAGATGTTTTGTAGTTTACAGACAGTAACTCAGAAGGTTGATAACTGTTTAAAATGTTTAAGTGCACAGGAAGTTGCACGCTTTCTGCCAAGATCAATAGGCATTTTTCTGTGCTTGCAAAAAAAAAAAAAAAAGGATAACTTTTCTTTAAAATAAAAATAATTTTTTTTAGGAGCCTAGAAAGCATTGCACCAGCGATCAGCAGATCACTGATGCCATACAGGTTTCACACTGACAGAAAGACTCATCGCTCATCAGCGCCGTGGTAGTTAATTGAGAACTACAAGCCAACAGCCACAATGGATGTCCGGACTTGTAATTTATTTATACACAGAGCTCTTCAGTCCTAACTCTAATTTTGAAAGCACATGCATTATAATGGATAGGCAGGGGGCTGGTCAGCCTGGAGTGGGCGCACACCCCTCCTTAATACGCATGTATTTGCAAATTTGTGCAAATGAAAACCCTGTTTTTAATATACTTTTAGACAGGATCATTCGGTTGATTGCAGACTGGTTGGCAAGTTAAGCTAATAAATATTTTTTTTTTTGTTTTTTTTATGTATCAACCACTTTTGTTCTTGGGTTCTTGGGTTTTTGGGGCCAAAAAGCAGTGTATTTTACAGTATATCTCAAGGCAAAACCTTTTTTTTTTAATTTTCAGAGTGGGGAAGAGTTAGATTCTCTGTCAACTTTGTATGGCTGTCTATTTCCCTATTGGAGACATTTACCACTTTATTTGAACTGGTCACCATTGCCCTAAAGAAAGAAAGCGAGGGGACTGACAAAATTGTGGAGTTTTCCCCAAAGCAAGAGGTAAGGGGAAATCTTCAAATGGAGATACCTGTTTCAGGGACGACTGTTTACGAGGGGAATTTCCCTCAATTTACGAGATTTCCTATAACATCCTGTTGCTTCTTTGGGACAGGAAGAGAAGGGAAATTTCCCAATGGTACACAAACAGCAAAGAAATAAGCCAACAGTTGTCAGTAGTTTAAACCCTTTTATGGCTTTTATGAATGAAGGAAGGATGAGCATAGTCATGCACACTTGATGAGTGCTTGTCACACCTTTGTCAGATCCAGTAATCCCCATCTCTCAGCATGAATATGGCAATGGGGGACTCGTGGAAAATCAGAGAAAGAAGAATTCTAATAATGGAAGAGTCATCAGCACAAGGAATACATAGAATTGATCATAAGTAATTTTTTTTATTAAGTAAATTTAGGCTTTTACTACATAGTCCATAGAAGACTATATAGTTTATTGTATCCAAAATAAACCCACAAACTCCACACCAGCAAGACTATCTCTTTATGGGAGCCATGCAAGGTGAGATGCAAAGCAATGGTGGTAATGTCTCACTGTAAAGTGAACAGAGTAATGACAATGTCCACCCTGACCCTAACACTGAAATCTGTAATCTACAGGCATCCACAATCCAAGACTAACTAATCTAGCCCAGTAGAGTAGAAATTGTTATACCTACCTTTTTTAAAGCCGATGTCGGCCGCTTCACTGTGGAGGCGGGTGAAGAAGAGGCAGCCGACAACTGAAAAGACCCATAGTAACTCTACGGGCTATGTCACTTCCCATTCATTTCCCGGTCATCAGCTGCCTCCTTTGCAGAGCTTCCACCGCGTGAGACTGGGCCAGAGCAGCTTCAAAAAAGGTTTGTATACTGATTTTCTCTTTACAGGCTAGATAGGTTAGTCTTAGATCACAAATGCCTGTAGATTTAGAGATTTTAGTTTTAGGGTGGACTTCTACTTTAAGCTAGCCATATGCCGTAAGATTTCTACCGTTCCCCCCATAAACTGAATGAGAGAAACCACTTAATTCCTCAACCTCACTGTTTTGTGAACCTCTCCTGACTGCTGGCACGCATGTCAGAATACCTGCAAAGTAACTGCATCTGATTGGATGAACCCATTGTTTAACCATAAATTTGTCCACCTGACTCTTTTGATTTTCAGATCTATGGATAACGAACAGGAAAATGCTATCAAAATCATCCACTAAATTATTGCCAGTTCATCACAAACTGGACAAAATCTACTCCCCGTGGGGCCAGATTTAATCCTGAATGGGGAAAGTGAGAGTCTTCCTTCAATGAAGGGGAGCTGTCAATTTTTTTGCCTTCTAGGTCATTTCAAAACTATCAACAACGATCCTTCAAACCATATCTTTTTTGGGTATTGTTTAGTAGAAAATGGTTTTTATTGTGCAAAAGCAAGATTTGCTGTTTGGATCACTATCAGTCTAGACAGACTGGATATACATCACTGAAAGTCATTGTTCTGTTTTGATAATTGACAGGTGGATCCGTTTCATCCATTTGAAACATGAAGGTCACAAGTTAAGCCTTGACAAGATCTGCTCAACCTTTAATGTTATATATAAGATGGCATAAGGGCCTGTTACAAGTGCTTATTAATAACTGTACTTATGTATAAATTGGATCTGCAAAGTGCTTTGAGATCTGAAGATGAAAAGGGCAGACTGAGAGAGCAAGGTTATTAATGTATCCAATGACCTTCCCAACTTACTTTACTCCTGATATGTAAGCTACTGGGAATTTTTTTTTAATCAAGCAGTCATATTTCCTGTCCAGCTACGCTTTTTTTTTTTGTTATATAAAACCTTCTTAGTGTTTTGTAATTAACAAGAATTTACACCTTACAAAATGGCCCAGTTTATCATACATGTGCTAACTCCATAAAACTGTGTTGTCATAATAACGCCAGTAATTTTTTCGTACAAGTGTTGCTAGCATGGAGAAGGTCTGTAATGCTGTTAGCAGCTTCACATTCTGTTCTGGTGACTGTCCCACAAGATGTAAAAGTGGACTGTGCATGAAAATGCAAGGTCCACTTGTCTTGTAGCTCTTGTTCCCAAGCATTAGGAATAAAACAAAAAAACAAAACAAAAAGAAATTACCTTGGACTACATTGTGAGGGTGACATTACTTTTCATTCTAGTGGGATCAAGGAGAAATGAGGACTCAAAGCCTCACGAGACCATACTCCAGCAGTGTTTATGACATTGGTGTTGCCCTTAGGTACATATTGTACAGCCCGTGAGCCCCAGTAGCCAGTAGTCGGTACTTTCTTTCCCCAGATAATTACTCAGCGTTCCACGCTTGACACGCTGAGATCAGCCGGTCCCGGAAGACAGCAGCTGGATTGTTCTGTCCTCCGATTCCATCTACCGGCTTCGGTCACCTCTTCTCCCAGACTCTGGACATTGGACTCTACCACCATTTCCTGGCATCAAATCGAGCCTACCATTTTGTACCCCATGTGAGTTGTTATATCTTGTGTGCCTGTTGGATTAAAAACTTACTGCACTTAGAGGCGCCTCGCCTGTTTGTTTTTTGCATCTTCCACAGAACCGACTTCCCTGTGCGGTGGGGCCGGCCCTTTGTTGCAGATTGACACTCCAGCTATATTGGCACACCTATCTTCGTTGGTTGACTTACATGATGGACTTGATTATTTCCCATGATAACATGTCATGCACATAAAGGTATTTTGCCTAACAATGTATGTCTTTTTACCATTTTAGCCATTTATACACCTATCACACCGACTCCACTACAGTAGACCAGAGCACCAGCTGTTCATTTTCTTTCAGATAATTACTCAGGGACAATAAAGAACAATATTAATTCAACTGTTTTATATTAACTAAATAATTTGGTTTTGATTCTTTCACACTTTCTTACTTTGCTGTCAATTCTTTTTTCTTATTTTCTGTATTCTTTCGGTGACCTTTTAAAAATCGATCTTGCTAAGGAGAATTTAAAATGTGTTGACAGTAATTATGTAAGGGTGTTGTGGGGCCACTTATTTGTAAAGGAACTGTTATGACAGTAATATCTAGCAGTCTCTTGTAACATGTTACTATATCTCAGACAGGTTTTTGCAGTATGTCATCAGTCTCCAACCACACTTGCAGCATATCTCCAGTCTCTAACCACACCTGTCATACGTCCACAGTCTCTGACCAGGCACTGTAGTGCATAAAGTATCTGACATTTTTTGTAGCATTTCATACTTTTAACACTATGTGCAACCCTTTTTATAATGTCAGGGGTCATATACAGTATAAGGCCCCAACATGTATCAAAGTAAGCTGACCACCACTGGTGTAGGAACGTTTGTTTTTTTTTTTTTGGATTAGAAATCCTTAGTTTTCACAGAATTCATTGATAAGGCTGAGTTACATCATCCAACTGGTGTAGCTGGTGAAAACTAGGGTCGAAGGTAAGCATGTCGTTTTTCCCTCCTAAATATTTTTTCATTTAATACTGCATTTTTTGCATGATGAATCTAGAAGAGAAGCATACCTTGAACTGTTATGCAAGGGAATCTCGTCAACAGCATTTCTAGTTTCAGCATTCTTATTGCTCCTGAAATCAGCCAGGAATTGGAACTCATTTGGGTATTTGCTGAAGGCTTTGAGTAAAGCCTTCAGCAAACATATATTCTCAAACCATAGTACCTTTGTCTCCTCTAGTCCTGGTGGACCAGAATCCCCAAGAGTTGCTAAAAAGACTAAAGTGTTAAAAAAAGCATTTATTGAGCAAACCATTCACAGCTCGTTTGTTTCCTCTAGTAGAAAATGTAGGCACTTTCAGACCCTTTTGATATATGAAATCAGAAGAGTTATTATAATTAAATGTTTTTTTTTTTATTTAAGTAGCATGTACATTAGTAGATAAACAGAAATACATACAGCTGCAAGAAAAACTATGTGAACCCTTTGGAATGATATGGATTTCTGCACAAATTGGTCATAAAATTGGATCTGATCATCATCTAAGTCACAACAATAGACAATCACAGTCTGCTTAAACTAATAACACACAAAGAATGAAATGTTGCCATGTTTTTATTGAACATACCATGTAAACATTCACAGTGCAGGTGGAAAAAGTATGTGAACCCCTAGACTAATGACATTTCCAAGAGCTAATTGGAGTGAGATGTCAGCCAACTGGAGTCCAATCAATGAGATGAGATTGGAGGTGTTGGTTATAGCTGCCCTGCTCTATAAAAACACACACCAGTTCTGGGTTTGCTTTTCACAAGAAGCATTGCCTGATGTGAATGATGCCTCGCACAAAATAGCTCTCAGAAGACCTTCGATTAAGAATTGTTGACTTGCATAAAGCTGGAAAGGGTTATAAAAGTATTTCCAAAAGCCTTGCTGTTCATCAGTCCACAGACAAATTGTCTATAAATGGAGAAAGTTCAGCACTGCTGCTGCTCTCCCTAGGAGTGGCTGTCCTGTAAAGATGACTGCAAGAGCACAGCGCAGACTGCTCAATGAGGTGAAGAAGAATCCTAGAGTGTCAGCTAAAGACTTCAAATGGTAACATCCCTGTTAGCTAATCTACAATACGTAAAACACTAAACAAGAATGGATTTCATGGGAGGATAACACAGAGGAAACCACTGCTGTCCAAACAAAACATTTCTGCACGTTTACAGTTTGCACAAGAGCACCTGGATGTTCCACAGCAGTACTGGCAAAATATTCTGTGGACAGATGAAACCAAAGTTGAGTTGTTTGGAAGAAACACACAAAACTATGTGTGGCGAAAAAGAGGCACAGCACACCAACATCAAAACCTCATCTCAACTGTGAAGTATGGTGGTGAGGGCATCATGGTTTGGAGCTGCTTTGCTGAATCAGGGCCTGGACGGATTGCTATCATTGAAGGAAAAATGAATTCCCAAGTTTATCAAGACATTTTGCAGGGGAACTTAAGGCCATCTGTCTACCAGCTGAAGCTCAACAGAAGATGGGTGTTGCAACAGGACAATGACCCAAAGCATAGAAGTAAATCAACAACAGAATGCTTAAACAGAAGAAAATACGCCTTCTCAAGTGGCCCAGTCAGAGTCCTGACCTCAACCCGATTGAGATGCTGTGGCATGACCTCAAGAAAGTGATTCACACCAGACATCCCAAGAATATTGCTGAACTGAAACAGTTCTGTAAAGAGGAATAGTCAAGAAATACTCCTGACCGTTGTGCACGTCTGATCTGCAACTACAGGAAATGTTTGGTTGAAGTTATTACTGCCAAAGGAGGTTCAACCAGTTATTAAATCCAAGGGTTCACATACTTTTTCCACCTGCACTGTGAATGTTTACATGGTATGTTCAATAAAAACATGGCAACATTTCAGTCTTTGTGTGTTATTAGTTTAAGCAGACTGTGATTGTCTATTGTTGTGACTTGATGATGATCAGATCACATTTCATGACCAATTTGTGCAGAAATACATATCATTCCAAAGGGTTCACATACTTTTTCTTTCAGCTGTAACTCTGTGGGAAATAAGAGGGCTGAATCTGTTAGATCCTGCAAGAAAGCAGGAACTAGGAATGAATTATATAAGAAGCATACGCGATCTTTTGTGTTAGGAATGAGCAATAGGGGATTCACAATATATGAGAAGTTTCTATGTGCTCAGAGGCAGGAACAGACCTGCTGTACAGCTAGTATATATCTGGGAGCACATTTAAAGTGCTAAGTGGTGCCCTAGGTAGCAGATGTCATTAACAATCTTGAAGAATAAGTGAACAGGAGATACATAGCTACTAGGTAAGCAGCAGGAAGGAGAATGAAGAGAGGTCACTAATAACTGGAGTGGACATAAAAGAGGGACAAATAGAAAAGGGGGGGGCCTGGTTGGCAGCCGAAGGACATGGATGCTGGTCTGTGAGCTCCGGCACAGTTGGATCCGATTAGCGGCACTCAGCGATGGGGAGCGGACTTCTCAACTCCTCACATACCGGGGGACACCTGGGAGGCGGCAGTGAATGATGAGGAAACGTAAAAACAGAGAGGAGCCTAGCAAATTGACTGATTTCTTTGGTCCGGTGGGAGCCTGAAGAATCCAAGATGGCGCCAATCACTCAGGCACAGCAGGCGGAGCTTGGCTGGGAGCAGCCCAGAATCTGGAGAACTACTGTGTGCCTCCACATCTGCCAGTCCAGTTAAACAAAGGAGGAGGCTGGAGGCTGAAAAAAGTCAAGCAGGTGCACATCAGTCTGACAATACCAATATAAATTATATTAATGGATTTGGAGAGCAATTGGATTATTTCCCTACAGTGGGACAGCCAATTTTAGACACTACACTTAAAGATATGCTGATTACCCTAGGGGGGCCCAACAACAGGACATGGCCACCTTTATGAGACAAACAAAAGTGGAGATTGACGCTTTAGGTGACAGAGTCGAACATATAGAAGATAGAATGGAAGAAGATGCTCAAGCTCACAATGAGATGGTTGATGCACATGAGGAGCTAGTGGAAGATTTACGCAATATGAAAATCAAAATGGCGGACTTGGAGGACAGATCCCTTTGTAACAATGTAAAATTCAGTGGAATAGCCGATTCGGTCCCTGCGGCGGACCTCAGCTCATTCTTACAAAAAATGATTGCCGAGCTACTACCAATAGTGAAACCTCAGGAGATTATAATCGATAGAGCTCATAGGCTCCCCCCAAATCATCTTATTTACCTGAAAGGGTGCCCAGGGATGTGATAGCGAAGATCCAATTTTTCCACATCAAGAATCAACTCATGCAGTTTGCTCACCAACGCAACTCGCTACCTGAACCCTACACTAGTATTTTCTTGTTTGTTGACCTTTCCCATGCAACTGTGTTAGCTCGTAAGAATTTAAACATGGTCACTAAGATTTTCTACAATAACAACAAAAAATACAAATGGAAATTTCCTACTAAACTGGAGATAGAAAGGAACAACTAATCCTATTTGGACTCTGACCAAGATGACGGCCTCAAACTGATGATAAACTGATGAGAAATCGCCCCTCCCATGGTCGAGACATTGCAAAATGGCAAACAAACCCTGACTGATGACTAACGGGACTTACCCTGTACCTAATGGAGCCCTCATAAACCACATAGTTTTCCTCTGCGGATAAGTTAATAGGTGGTTCTCCTCTACCTCAGCTCCCACCTCTATTCATTAGGATCCTGTCCGGCTGGAATTTAATCCCTTCGACTATTTTGTGTACAGGGCACCTCTGTACCCTGCAGTTGTTTTTCAACCCTCTGCCTTTTGTTGTTTGGGCAAATGCCCTACTGTTCAGATCTGTTCACACAGTTCTTCTGTTCCTGATCAGTTTTAACCAGTACTTAAAAGCACACAATCGGATAAAAGAATGAATCGGTACTATGTATACTAAATCTTCCTATCAATGGTACTCAAAGTCATGTAATTAAGTGAAAAAAAAAAAAAACACAGAGCACTTTGGAAAGATGCTATGGCTCAGCACTGCAACATTTTTTTGTGTGCAAGAAACATATTTCTCGGCTATCAACCCTCCAGGTTGCACGCATAAAAACTTTCCCTATATATTCCAAGCTAATCACCTTAAGAAGAAACAAGGGGTCATGATAGCAATAAAGGATACCATTTCATTTAAACTTCTCAATTCTATAGGGGATGAATGGGGCAGATACATCACCCTAGTGGCTGAATTGAATAGCGTTACCTACACTCTTTTGGTCCTGTATTTCCCGAACACTCACCAACGACGCTTTATTAGAAAAGCAGTGGAGAGAGTAAAGAAAATCGAAAAAAGGATACTTATTGGTCTGTGGAGATTTTAATGCCCCTTTGGATCCTATAATGGACATGACAGCGTCCCCTAATCGAAAAATAGGACTTAAACTCTTTTTTTCCCCAATAAGATCTACAGTACATGACCCCTGGAGATGTCTGAACCCCTCAGAAAGGGACTCATTCCCACAACACTTATTCTAGAATAGACTTATTTTTGGCAGACCAATATTTACCTTTACCGATTTTTACTGCCAAAAGTAACCATGGCCCATATCCATTATATCCCGTGGTCTGACCACGTGCCAATTTCACTAGATATTGCCGATGGCCAACCTGGGGTCAGTACATCTCTATGGAGGAATAATACATATGTTTTGGCTAATCCTAGCTATGTTAACAAAATGAAGAAGCTTCTTGAGGAATTCTTCCCTTTTAAAGTTGAGGGATCCAGTAATGCCTTTAACTTATGGTGCTCCCACAAATCATTTTTTTTCGTTTTATTAGGGGGTCTTGATCCAGTTGACTGCCAGGGAGAAAAAAAAGAAAATTCAACACATCTCTTCCTTACTGGCAGAAATTGCTCAGTTGGAAGGCTTACACAAAAGGAATCCACAGGAGCCCACTTTAGCCAAACTCAAATCACTTAGAGATGAACTTAAATCAATTCTTGTGGCTGACCATTACAAATATATAAAAAGGTTGCAATTAACCTCCTACTCCCAAAGGAACAAGGCAGGGAAAAGACTTGCACCCCAACTTAAACAAAAACAAGCTAAAACAAGAATTGCCCAGATAAAACACCACAGCACAGGTGAACTAGCCATTAGCCCACATGACATAGCACAGTCTTGCTGCGACTACTATTCATCATTATATAACCTAAAGGATGACACAAATACCCACCAGCCTTCTTTGGAGGACATTTTCTCAATCCTTAAACTCAACCTTCCATCATTAGACCCAAATACTGCAGCTCTAATTAATCGCCCTATTGAAATCCAGGAACTTACTAAAGTTATCAAGGACCTCCCATTAAACAAGTCCCCGACATAGATGGGCTCTCATATAAATATTACAAAACGTTCTGGTCATTTTTAAGCCCCCACTTGGTGAATGTTTACAACTCTGCAGCTACAACTGAGCAATTTCCCAAAGAAATGCTGGAAGCAGTGATAGTGGCTCTTCCCAAACCAGGCAAGGAACCCAACCAGCCACAGAACATTAGGCCGATATCACTGCTTAACTCTTAACTTAGCCTAATTCGAACATCTATTCTAAAGTGGGCTATGTTAAAGGTCAGCAGGCCCCAGATGGCACAAGAAGGATAGTTAACTTAATCCATTATGCGGAGACTAGTCGAAGGCCTTCTCTGCTTCTAGCCTTGGATGCAGAGAAGGCATTTGACAGGGTCTATTAGGGGTACCTATCTGCGGTCATGCAAAAGTTTGGGTTCTCCAGTTTCATCCAATAAGCAATTATGTCACTGTACAAAAACCCGTCTGCAAGATTGTTTGTGTAAGGTTCCTTGTCCAAGGTTTTTAGGTTAACCAACAGAACCCGTCAGAGATGTCCTTTGTCCCCAACTATCTTCTCCTTAGCTATCGAACCATTTGCAGAGGTCATCAGAACTGACCAGCTCATAAAGGGAATGCAGATTGGAGACTAAGAGCACAAAAAAGAGCACTTTGCTTACAAAATAATTTTTCCCTCTCTGACCCAATTCGCTCCCTGCCTAGGGTACGAGACCTAATAGATCTCTTTGGACGATTATCCTACTATAAAATAAATACAAGCAAATGTCATGTTCTCCCTATGGGTATTTCCCCTGGCATTGTAAACCAACTAAAGCACAAATTTCAATTTAATTGGGATTACGTATCTGGGAGTACAATTGACCTTCCCTACTAAATTGCTCTGCAGAACTAACTTTCCACTTCTGCTTTGTGTAACAGCAGAAGATTTGAGCCATATAAGCAAGGCTCAACTGTCTTGGATAGGTAGAGTAGCAGCTTTCAAGATGCAGTTCCTTCCCAAAATTCTGTATGTATTTCAAACTCTCCCAATACTTGCTTTCTTCACCAAATGTAACACAATATTCCGAAAATTCCTCTGGCTAGGCAAGAAACCAAGGATAGCCTTTTCCACTCTTACCAAACACAGGGACTGTGGGGATATTGGTCTTCCTGACCTGTTAGCTTACCACAGAGCAACCCTGCTCGACCAATTAAAGTTTCTTTAACTCAGTGGAGAAAGGCCATTTAAATCCTCCTTGTGTATTGATCATTGGGAGATGTTCCAAAAAATATATATTATAAATTGTACATGACCCCCTACAGACTAAGATCTATCCCAAAATGTCCAATACTTGCTGGAGATTATGCAAATGTGTAGGTAGCCTTTACCACATTTGATGGAATTGTACAATTATACAATCATTTCGGAAATCAATAGAAAATCTCATTGGGGAGTTAGCTCTACTTAATTTGGGCATTGAGACCAATCCTAAAACACTTAGAACAGTAGTGGTGCATATTCATTTTGCTGCCAGCATTTCTATCACTAGCCACTGGAAATCCCCAGCCCCTCCTAAACTAGATGAAGTCATTGCAGGATTAAATGTGCAATGCAAGTATGAAAAATTGTTGGCCTTTAAAGCTCTGAAGCCCTCTGTATTTCATGATTCCTGGAACTCATGGCTGCTCCACCCCAAGGCCTCCGCTAGTCGGACATTATTAGTTGAGTACCCTAAGTATGTTGTGGAACTCTCATGTCCCCATCTTTGTACTGATCTCCCTAATTTTGGGTTATTTTCCATCTCACGGATGTTTTTTTTTTTTTTATTTTATGCAGGTTGGTGGCCTCCCCTACACTCGGACACAGTTTGTTCCCACAGTGGTGTCCCGGTGACATAGGGGTCGGCTCACAGCCTCAGTGCATTTCGCAATCACGATCATTTGGAGGTTTTCTATTTGAGTATGTTTTTGTGTTTTTTTGCTGGTTGAACTGGATGTTTTTTTTTTTTCAACCAAATAACTATGTAATGAAGTTTCATTTTAACAAGAATGTTATTAACAATACAGTATTCATGTTACTGTTTATTTTGTGCTTAGTATAAATGGTTAGTATGTTTGCTTGTGTATTTGCCCTCTTGGATGACTGCACATAAAATGTACATATAGGTCATGTATCTGAATACCATGAACGCAACAAATATTTTGCAGTCTTAGATAAAAGAAAAAAAAAAAAAAAAAACAGGTCCAAGCAATGGCTAGAATCTAGGGAAATGGTATTTAGGTAAGGGTCAGGATGCCACATGCTGCTTCTTCATGTGATCTACTGCATCTGACCCTTATAAACATATTTTTCTGTGAAGCTGGAACTGAGTTTACTGTGTATGATTGCTGGCGTGCATAGAACAACTTGTGAAGTTTGATAGCAAAGCCCATGCCAAGTCAAACTCTGGAATGTGTGTAGCTAAAAATGATGTAAAGTTTTAAATTCAGTGTCTCAAGAGAGATTTCTTTTCTCTTCCAGTTTTGTCCTACACTTATCACTTGTCAGGAAGTGAGGATAAATCACATGCATGGTGACACAGCCAGCAGCAAATTATTCCTTGCACTACTACTACTACTTTTTTTATTGCTGCCTGCATGCTCATTGGCATATTGTGCTCTGTTTGAAACCACTAATTTGATAGAAAGTAAGGGGATTCTCCAGTACTGTTTTTTCTGTCTGTCAAATAGAAAGGAAGTAGAAATAAATCTTTATACAGGCAGTAAGTTCAAAAAAGTTGCCAGGAATTCTAACTAATTCTCAATCCCAAAACAAAAATCTTTGGGCAGTAGTTGGGTTTTAAAAGACAATGGAGGCTATGGAATATTATGAGTGCTGGTGGTTTCAGCCCTAGATTTGAACTACTCCATAAGTCCCAAATCAACTGCAGATTATTCTAATTGTGAACATATCCCTCCCTATGTAATTAAAAATTTAAAAGGAATAACATGGTTTGTAGTATTTAAAGCAGGAGTCTCCAATCATTTCAGTACAAGGGCCACGTTGTATATTTTACAAATCTTCGAGGGCTGAAAAAAATCAGGCTTATAAAGAATGAATAAAATAAAAGATACCAGGGCTTTCTCGTGGTCCATTCCTACCAGGGCCTGCCTCTCCAGGATAGACCTGGCCTTTGGAAATGATAAGACTATTACTAAAGTAGCTGGTATTACCTACCTACCTAGAGGAGTGTCAGACCATTCACCACTATTACTCACCTTAGATACTGGATATTCTGGTGTCTGTAAGCTCTGGAAAGTCCAGCCTTTCTGGTTGTCCTTAATTGGGGATAAGGATCCCTGATTAAATACATACTTTTCTGGAAGCTCATGGCCCTAACAGGACCCTAATATCCTGGGATACCTTAAAAGCTTATTTGAGAGGAGCCCTAAAGTCTACTATTTCTTATAATAAAAAATCCACTCTGCAGGAAGAGAAAGGGTCAGCTAGGAAATCTCAGGTAGGGGAGGCGACTTATTTGGCTTCCCCTTCCAGCACCAATAGAATACATTGGGAACAAGCGTCCCACACATACTCGGCTCAACTGTCAGCTAATGCAAAACGAAAGGCTTTCTTTGCCCAACAAAAAAACTTTGAATTTGGTAACCAATCTAGTAGACTGTTAGCACATATGGCTAGACAGCAGGTATCCAGCTCTGTGGTGATATACTCACCTGCTTTCATGAGTTTTATACCAATATATAATGTATAATAACACTCTTGTATACATTAGACAGGATATAGACAAGTACTTGGAAGATTTGAGTTTTCCAATCTTGACACAAGAACAAGTATCAATATTAGATGCAGATATCACAGAAGATAAAATCAAGGAAGTGATGGCCTCCATGGCAGCTGGAAAGGCGTCCGAACTGGATGGCCTTCCCCTGGAGGTTTACTGCAGATACTTGGATATCTTAGCACCCATACTAACACTAATCTATTACAAGGCATTTCAAGAGGGTAGACTGTCCCTATTTATGTACTCAGCCACAGTAGTACTTATACCCAAGCCAGATAAACTCCCCGATGAATGTGCTTCTTACCATCGAATCTCATTACCTAATATAAACTATAAGACTATAAGAAATTTCGGCCAAACGCCTTAATTCTGTAATAGTAAGTATTATTCACCCAGACCAAACCAGCTTTATGCCTGGAAAGTCCATGTCTTTTAATATTCGTAGGACGCAACTCATTATACAACTTAGACAATATCTCCCAAAGTCTAGTGTGTTGGCGTCATTTGACACAGGCCAAAGCCTTTGACTCAATAGAATGGCCTTTTCTGCAGGCTGCACTACGATCCGTTGGATTTGGGGAGAAATTTAAAAAATGGGTTACTATTCTTTATGCAAACTCTATGTCTCAGTTAATAGTTAATGGCCTGTTATCAGCATCTATATCATTGTACAGGGGCACTCGACAAGGATGTCCTCTGTCCCCACTACTGTTTGCGGTGGCTATTGAGATGCTGGCACAATGATTCCGACAGTCTACTCTCATTATGTGTATCACCTTGGGTGGTAGATCTGATGTCATAGGCCTATATGCTGATGATCTTGTATTATATCTGCAAGATGCGTCAGCATCCTAGACTAAAGCCATGCAAATTATAGACAAATATAGTAAATAATCTGGACTCAAAATAAACTGTCAGAAATCGGTGTTGATGCTTCTTTATCCTCAGGCTTTTTCTCACAAGGCAGCTTAAGGTGGTATCCTCATTTAAATACCTGGAAGTAATTATTAAGCTATCATGAAGGGAAGCTCTAAAACTTAACCTAGACCGCTTCTTCAAATGATCAAGCTTAAACTTAATATCTTGGCCAAATTCCCTCAGTCAGTGGCAGGCAAATGCTTAAATGTAACTGCTCATATATCAACAGTGGTGGCTAAATCATTCTTTAAAACCCTAGATACACTGTATCTAGATACACTGTTTACATCATTTATATTGGCGAGCAATAGAAGGAAACTAAGACTCTCTGTCCTAAAGTGGCCCAAGGCTGAAGCTGGTATGGCACTTCCTAATAATTAAATCTTTACTATTTAACAGGGCAACTACGCCATTTGGTTGATTTGCTATCCCCTGTCACCCTGGCAGTGGTAGAATCACATTTTGCTCATGTTTAAAACTTAAAGCACCTGTTGATTGCATTAGAGGCTCCTGTGTCCTCTTTGGGAAGAGACCGCATACCAATTCTAACCCTGGCACGTATGGTATGGAGAGAAGTTAAAAAAATAGACGGTTTAATGGTATTAATCTGGAGTTACTCTTTTGACACAGTGTTCCCTCAGATTCTGAGCTTCACAGATTGTTCCTTCTGGGAAAGTAGGGGTATTGCTACACTACAGGACATACATACTTGAAATGTTTTGGCCTCATTTTCGGATTTACAGAATAAATATGTACTCCCCCCAGTACAGCTTTCTGTAGATACCTCCAGCTGAGCCATGCTCTACTAACTCAGTTTGGTGTTACCGGCACAAAATTTTCTGATTATACAATGATAGGGGTGATAAGATCACAGGGCCCTAAGGGCTTGATCTCTGTGGTCTATTCCCATTTACTAGCTGCCTCGATTAGCCAATATCCTTTGGAGATTCAAACTAAGTGGCAAATAATTATACCTGATTTGTCGAATGAGAACTGGGAGGAAGTGTGTAACTCCCATCTGACTATCTCACCGGCTATTAATAACAAACGTATTCAATTATATATGATTCATCATTCATACTTAACCCCAGTGTGACTCCATGCTATACATCGTATCCCCACCTCTACCTGCACCAGGTGTACCTGCTTGAGTGCAGATTTTATTCACGTAATGTGGTTATGCCCTGTCATTGATACATATCGGAGACGGGTGATAGATGTATTGTCTAGAATTCTTTCTATTTCTGTGCCTTGCACCTATTCCTGTGCCTTGCACCCCGCACATTTGCCTGTTGAGTATACTAGATTAAGCACAATGGCCAAAACATACCAGGATTTTATTGAGGGAAACACTATTTTTGGCTCGAAAGGCTATTGCGCTTAAGTGTAATCAATCTGCTCCTCCATCCATCCGTCAATGGATCCAGATTGTGAACCAGATACTGCCCTATGAAAAACATATTTTCAAACACAGGGGCTGTCCCAATAAGTACAACAAGGTGTCGGATGTTTGGTGCTTCTCCACTTTCACCACCACTTATATGTTATTGCCTTTGTTTGCATAGGAGATTATTTCCATGTACTAGTTGCAGCTTTGCTATACATTAAGGCTCCATGTACACGGGACGTTGTTAAAAGTCCCTTTGAATGCTGGAATTTTTAGGACGTTTGAAACGTCCGTTCGGTTGCGTTTGTACCCGCGTTTAGCGGCTTTGCGGGCATTTGCGTTTAGAACCGTTCCTAGAGGTCAAGAAATGATTCCCCTTTAAAATGGAAAATGCGAACGCTAAACGCGGGTCATCGCGTTTGAACGCGTTCGGACTCGTTTGGACGCGTTCGGATGCGTTTGAAACGCCGGGAAACACACGTTCGAACGCAAATAATTGTGTTCTAAAAACAGTCCCTGAACGCAACTGCCTGCAAATGACTGTAAACAACCTGGTGTACATGGACAGATAAGATAACATGTAGATGGGTTCAGGGGCTTCTGAAAAAAACGCCCAACTGCTCCTAAACGGCCATTTCCAGCGTCCCGTGTACATGGAGCCTTAGACTGGTTGTATTGGATCAAATGGCACTTTTCCACTGCATGGAACCGAACGGTTCGGCTCGCTTTTGTGCTTTTCCACTGCTGGTACCGCATGGTATAGTGTAGGAATGGTTCGGTACGGTACGTTACGGCGGCGCTTTTCCACTGCATGGAACCGAACGGTACGGCTCTCAAAAACAGTACCTACTCGATTGTGGTTCCAACAGGTACCATACCCGGTACCATATCCCACAATCCTTTGCATGCAGTCACTACTAGCCACTGATTGGTCAGAGAATCCCACCCACCCCGTTGTTATCCCACCCACTTAACTTTAGTGGAAAAGCAAACCATACCGTACCGTACCAAACCGTTCCAACACCATACCATGCGGTACCAGCAGTGGAAAAGCAAACCGAGCCAAGCAGGGCCGAGTAGAGCCGAGCCGGTACTTGCAGTGGAAAAGTGCTAAAAGTGGGATTTGTCACTGATCTTTGTTACGACTGGAAGCCGAAATACATACAAATGTAACTCTGTAATTGTTATATCTATGTGTACCAAACTTTACACCTTTTCCTTTTTTATGCTCATGTTGAGCATGTTGGATTTTGTACCGATTTGTCTTTTGCTTCTTTGTTAATAAAAAGAGTTAAAAAAATAAAAGGTGACTTAAAACACACTCCAAGTCATAACTTCCCACTAGAGTCCCCCTTTTACATCATAAACACCGCTTCCCTATTACATCAGAGTTGCCTTTCACTTTAGAAGCTCCTTTCACATCAAAGTTCCCCTTTCACAGTGGGCTGGATGAGGCTCATGGGCTGTAGTTTGCTTTAACCCCCTGCTCTAAAGGATAGGTGCATCCTTCAAGAAAAACCTCTAAACTGCCTTTGCAGATCTCCTGAAAATGTTAGGTCACTCATCCATAACAAGTACAGAGATAAGGAACTCAAACGTCTTTGACTTTCATTTAAAGCTTTCTAACTTTAGACCTATGATTTAGAATTATTAAAACCAGATAACATCAGTATTATTTTGTGGAAAGACCACCCCCATATGTCTTCCATGACAGATGTGCTTTAAAGTGAACATGCCACCAGTCAGACATAGGTATTGCTTTTTTACAGCCTATTTATGGTCTATTTTTTAACAAGACCACAGGGTTGCTTTAAGCAATTATCTTGACGCCCCTGTATTAATTATCAATATAACTACCCAGCCAGTTCTCAATGTGGCATGCTCTTCTGCTGATGGCTTTCGGCATACAGTAAATCAGTTGGTAGGAAGATTACTACCAATAGCTGGTAGCTATAAAGTGTTTTGTATACATGCATTTAGTTCTGCATTCAATACAGGAAACATGCCTTGATAATTCATGTGAATACAGAAATGTACTTACAGCTTGCCATATGTTTTTCTGAGCATACAGTACGGCACAATGGATTTATCACCATTGCCATGCTTGGAAACACAAATCTCCACCCTTTCTCTTTTCAGCACATCTTAGCTCATTTAATGACCGATAATTGCATTTGTGACGATCGCCTGACTAAGGACACGCCTTGTAATTGAATTAACTGGCATATCTGAAGTGAAAATGTTAAGGAAATTCAGGCTAAATTGACTAATAGCTTTTAAAATGTCGTCAAGGGAGAATGATTAAATAAGCAGCTGAATAACATAAGAAGCAGTCCTAATTCATACATGCAGGAATAGGAGTTGCAAGTGATACTGCTGAGCTCTTTATAAGCTTTCCCTGTGAAAACAGGATTTCATCTGAGATTAAAACCACAAATATTAAAATAGAACTTTATTTTTTTCTAGGTTTTATAGTACAAACTGAGGAACCCATAACCTAGGGCTGCAGCTTTCAAATATTGGAGTTGATTTATTATAACTGGAGAGTGCAAAATATGGTGCAGTTCTGCATAGAAACCAACCAGCTTCCAGTTTCTTTTTTTTCTGTCAAAGCTTAATTGAGCAAGCTAAAGAAGCTGATTGGCTACCATTCACAGCTTCACCAGATTTTGCACACTCCAGTTTTAGTAAATCAACCCCATTGTGTTTGGCATTGTGATCTCTCCTACCCACAGGTATAAAGAGGTGCAAAACCTCCCTGCGTGTAGAGGCACCTCTGGCCACAGTAGAAAGGAGTGTATATTATTATTTTAAGGGTCACTATTATCCTGATATAACCCAACATTTTCAATAAATCTAATATTGCAGGGTAGGGAAATTAAATTGTTCGTTGTATACCATTTATTCTGTAACATATTTTTAAAAAATTGACAAGCATCCAAGCTTTTACCAAATTAGATTTGATAGATGCTTGAGAGTTCTGTTTACTTCCATAACAAATTACATTTTCTCTCCCCGGACTGACAATTCTGCTGTCTGCTGTGCCCCCAGGGCTCCTTCATCCAGATTGGGGGCACTCTAATACAGGAAGTGTGGTAATGGCCAGATCACAGGCTGAAAGCAGAGTGAAAAAACAAATGTAGCCACGACTATCTAAGGATTGGTAAACTGCAATATAAGACATTTTTGGTTTTGGGTTTAATACTGATTTAATTCAAAAGCCTTTTTTTTAAAGAGACATTCATACGATCACAAACATTTTTGGTTAGGAAAGTCTTGTAGACCAAACATTTTAGGATTTATTGGAAAACCTTATCAACAATGTTATTACAATATGTACATATTCAGACAATCTATATTCCATACAGAAACACAAATAAAATGCTCAAACAGTAGAGAAGATTTAAGGAAGAAGAGCAGAGCTCCTTATTATTCGAACATGACATGTGTTTATCGATTTATAAAAGAAGAATATGTCCCTGAATGATTGCGGAGCACAGGATGAAGGATTAAGCCATCTAACTGCAGAAGTTACTCAGGTGTAGACAGCAATGGGACCAAAAAGATCAGAACAGTGTCTGATAAGAGAGAATAGCAAAAAATAAAATAATGCTAAATACAGGCTTAATACCTGATAGTAAACAGACATTAAAAGTCTGAATTGAAAGTGCATATGAGCATATGGACCACCCAGACATATAATTTGCCAGCTCATTTATTACCAAAGGGGATCAGTAAAATGATTATCTATATAAAGGAAATGCGATGACCCAAAAATATAGAGGGGCTGTGTTGAAACCTACAGGTAGATGAATTATGCTCAGAGATCTCAGGATTTCCATCAATAACTCACTGTAGGTTATAACTCTGGCCATTCTCTATGCTAACATACGGAATTGGATGATAAAAAATCTTGATTCCCAGCCCATTAGGGCCAGAAAATGTGGTATTAATGTGTTCTGCATGTGCGCAGGATTGTATACACCAACATACAACACCCAGGTCATTGCTAATGAACACCAGCGAAACACCTTAGGCATTTAGCCAACCAATCAAAGAGGCTGGTCAGTATCTGGTGCCAGTTCTGTGTGGTCACCAACATTGAAATTGCCTAACACATTTATAATGGCCAACTGTACTATAAAGACTAAAAATATAAATATACTCAGAGTGCTTCTCATGCTAAAAGTTGAGTTTAGTATTATTCATTAGTGGAACTTAAAGCAATATTAAACTCAAAAGCAGAAATGTATTATATTTTAGCTTACCAATTCCTAAATGTGAAATGTGCATTAATTTGTTTCTGCTTTTTACACCTTATGATCTGGCCAGTAGTCTTTTGTTTTTTAAAAGAATAAGCTCTCTTCCGGTTTTTTCAGTTTGCAGGGATGAAACAAACTATTTACCATTGACAGGGGTGCGTACATAGATCAGCTTTTATTTATTCATTTAAAACCTTTATCCCAAAAGGTAAACAAACTGTTTGCTGTAACTAATTTAAAGAGTAAGCCAGAGTTTGGCTTCAATTTGTTTGTGTATTTAAATCTGCTTATACATTTAACACTACCCTTCCCCCCAGACGGACAATGCTGATGTCTGATGTGGTCCCCTGTGCTCCTTCATCCAAAGTGGGGGTACTTTAACAGGGGAGGTGTGCTACTGGCCAGATCACCAAATGAAAAAAAGCCTAAAAAAAAGAAAACGAATGCAACCACCACAGCTAATGATTGGTAAGCTGCAATATATTACATATTTGGTTTTGGGTTTAATACCGCTTTAACCTGTCTGTTATTTTCTAGATCAAATAAGGTTTGGTTTTTTTAGCCTAAAACAAAGATACAATAGAGAAGAGAACCTACCAAAGGCAAATCTTTAGTTATGGCAGATGAATTGCTACCTAGTTCATCAATGTTTCAATGGCCAAAATTCTATACTTAAATATTTACATGATTAATCCCAAAGTTTTGCAGAAATATATATGCCGAGTACAACTTAAAGTGATATTAAATCATTTTAAAGTTATTAATTAATTTATTATATATTTATTTAATAACAGACATGATATATTTACCTGCTCTGTTCAGTCGTTTTGCAAAGAGCAGCCCAGATCCTCCTCTTCTCAGGGTCCACGCTACAGCTCTGTGTGTCCATTTACGCATAGAGCCACAGGCTCAGCCCCGCCCCGCCCCCTCTGTCTACAAATTGGTGTACTGGCTGTGATTGACAGCAGCAGGGGCCAATGGCTTGTGCTGCTGCCAAAATCAAATCAGGAGTGCGAGTCCCCACAGAGGCAAGGTAAGTATTGGGGAGAGATGTGGGGGCGGGGGGGCTGCTGTACACAAAAGTTTTGTTTACCTTCATGCATAGAAGGTAAAAACCTTTTACACAAACCTTGTGCCTTTACAACCACTTTAAAAAGGGAAATTAATTCAGAAATTCAGAAATCATATATGTATGTGTAGCACTGTTCCCGTAGGGCTTGCTGTATGATGACCTGTTAGGCCTCCTTTGATTACCAGCATACAGTCACTTAGGGTACAGTTCACACATTCATCCTTACTCTTAATAGCTCGTTGCTCAACAGTCCAGGGGTGTTGGTTTTTAGTATTTATTGTGGAACTTGAATCAAGGAAGGTAATAGTGGGATACTCTAACTGGAACTATGTACATTGGATAAGGACAACTCTCACTTGGCCTCACCAGGTTGCTTGTGGAAGCAGTCACACTGCTTAAACCATACTGCCGTATAGAAAGGGTTAAGTCTCCCTGCTCTTTCTCCCCAGCAATAGACCTGGTGATCTACATCCTCTTCAGGATACTCACTAGCATCCCCTTTACTGACACCCGTCCACTGACTCTTCTAGCTGCAGGGGTGACCCCCCTCAGGTCAGGCCCCTTGACACAGATCTGTACTCACTATACTGCAGAATCAGATCCTCCAGTGCAGTGTCTCCCCTCTCAGTCAGATCCACAGGACCTCCGGGTTCAATTCCTCTCCTGCCTTCTAGGCCCTCAGATCGACTACCTGAAGGTGCATGGCACCTCTACAGTGGAGGAGCCAGCCACCTCCTGTCTCCAGGACTCTGCTATCTAGACAAAAGACCCCAAGAACATGGGCTTTTATACAGTATCCCAGCATGCACTGAGGTACTTTCTGTATTAAACGTCTGTGCACTAATTTGTCAGGTCCCCCCCCCCCCCCTGTCCAATATTCCTCCCTATTGAACCACTGTACAATTACTCTGAGTTACACCTGAGCACATTGATCAGACCTCATGAACAGATCCTGCTCTCTGGTAGGCAGAGAACAACATAGATTTACCTGCAATCCCTCTGGTAAGCAGTCAGGATTCAAACACGATACTCTCTCTCTAGCACCTACCTAGGAGGGTGCTACATATGTAAGGTTTATGCTGCACTTGGTGGATGGTAGTAATGACAATTCATAATTGACCAAACGCTTTATGTGTAGCCTATGCATCACATAATTACTGCCACAAAATCTAAAAACTTGAAAATCGTTTTTTTTTTAACAGATACTATTTATTGAGTTTGAGGTAAAATGTTATCCTAAAGTATACACATATACAAATAAAACATAAAACAGATGTCCACACAAAACCAAACAATAAATAAATAAATGAATGAATAAAGACTTTAAAATCTAAAAATACAACACAAAAGAAAGGCATTTATTAAATGATCTAATAAATACTTGGTCTTAAAAACACATGCATGGTAAAAGCAACAATAAATGCAAATGACATTTTTCCATAAAATCTAATTCAAAATCTACACTCTGTGTTCCAGCCCTCTTACAAACACATCAGAAATTGCAAGTCAGCAGCAAAACATTTATACCCGTGTACATTCTACCCCCACCTAACAGCTGTACTTTTATTTTCTCTATCAGTTCATCCCCCTTTTGTATTACTTGACCCTCCTTTTTAGTGTGTAAGCTCTAACGAGCAGGGCCATCTAATTCCTCTTGTATTAAATTGTATTGTAATTGTACTGTCTATCCTCATGCTGCAAAGTGCTGCACAAATTGTTGGCGCTATATAAATCCTGTATAATAATAATAATATTCTGCATGTCAGCAGTAAAATGCAAATGCTCATGTAGAGTACATATGTCAGCAGCAAAACACGAATGTCCATGTAAAGTACATATGTCAGCAGCAAAACACAAATGTCCATGTAGAGGTCATATGTCAGCAGTAAAACACAAATGTCCATGTAGAGTACATACGTCAGCAGCAAAACATGAATTTCCATGTAAAGTAAATATGTGAGCAGTAAAACACAAATGTCCATGTAGAGTACATATGTCAGCACTCAGCAGCAAAATAAAAATGTTCATGTAGAATACATATGTCAGCAGCAAAACACGAATGTCCATGTAGAGTGCATATGTCAGCAGCAAAACATGAATGTACATGTAAAGTACATATGTCAGCAGCAAAACACAAATGTCTTTGTATAGTACATATGTCAGCAGCAAAACACAAATGCTCATATAGAGTACATATGTCAGCAGCAAAACACAAATGTCCATGTAGAGTACATATGTCAGCAGCAAAACACAAATGTCCATGTAAAGTACATATGTGAGCAGTAAAACACAAATGTCCATGTAGATTACATATGTCAGCAGCAAAACATGAATGTCCATGTAGAATACATATGTCAGCAGCAAAACATGAATGACCATGTAGAGTACATATGTCAGCAGCAAAACACACATGTCCATGTAGAATACATATATCTCAGCAGTAAAACACAAATGCCCTTGTAGAGTACATATGTCAGCAGCAAAAAAATGAATGTCCATGTAGAGTGCATATGTCTGCAGCAAAACATCTATGTCCATTTAGAGTGCATATGTCAGCAGCAGAGCAGAAATGCTCATATAGAGTACATATGTCAGCAGCAAAACACAAATGTCCATGTAGAGTACATATGTCAGCAGCAAAACACGAATGTCCATGTAAAGTACATATGTGAGCAGTAAAACACAAATGTCCATGTAGAGTACATATGTCAGTAGCAAAACATGAATGTCCATGTAGAATACATATGTCAGCAGCAAAACATGAATGACCATGTAGAGTACATATGTCAGCAGCAAAACACACATGTCCATGTAGAATACATATATCTCAGCAGTAAAACACAAATGCCCTTGTAGAGTACATATGTCAGCAGCAAAACACAAATGCTCATGTAGAGTACATATGTCAGCAGCAAAAAAATGAATGTCCATGTAGAGTGCATATGTCTGCAGCAAAACATCTATGTCCATTTAGAGTGCATATGTCAGCAGCAGAGCAGAAATGCTCATGTTGAGTACAAATGTCAGCAGTAAAACACAAATGTCCATGTAGAGTACATAAAGTATGTCAGCAGCAAAACACTAATGTACATATATAGTACATATGTCAGCAGCAGAACACAAATGCTCATGTAGAGTACATATGTCAACAGCAAAACATAAATGCCCATAAAAACTGCACATCTCAGCAGCAAAACACAAATGCTCATGTAAAGTACATATGTCAGCAGTAAAACACAAATGTCCATGTAGAGTACATAAAGTATGTCAGCAGCAAAGCACGAATGTACATATATAGTACATATGTCAGCAGCAGAACACACATGCTCATGTAGAGTACATATGTCAACAGCAAAACATAAATGCCCATAAACACTGCACATCTCAGCAGCAAAACACAAATGCTCATGTAGAGTATGTGTCAGCAGCAAAACACATATTAAACAAATGCCCATGTATATTTGCCCGGATATATGTCAGGAGAAAAAAAAAAACAAATCCCTATGTACAGTACATACACTCAAATTTATGTCAGCAGCAAAACACAAACAAAAAGCCATCTATACTACTGTAAATTTATGTCAGCAGCAAAACACAAACAAAAAGCCATCTATACTACTGTAAAGTGCATTCATCTCCACTGAATTTTTTGCTGATTTGTTTATTTCTAAAGTGTTTTACAGAAATTAATTACTGTGCCCTAGTGAAGAGATAGATTACAGAAGTTTGTTTCAAGTAGATAAGATCAGCATGGACCAATCCAGGTGATTTATTGCACTAGGAAGATTTAAACTGCAGCAATAGTGCAGTGTCTAACAATACAAGCTATTTTTAGATGTCTGGAGGAAATGTTAAGATCATAGGGCTTACACACAGTGTGGAGTTAAAAAGGCAATCTTTCCAAACCCCATGTCCCCCCATGTCTTCCCATGAGTCCCCCTGCTAAATTTGGCAACAAATGTCTGGGACGTACAGGTGGAGAGGGGCAAGGAAAAAAGAGTTGATTAAAAATGTCCAAAGCAGCACCATTGTAGTCTCAACTACACATCCAGGAAGGTCCCACATTGTTGAATTGATTAACAAAAAGAAGAAGGATGAGAAGCTTTCTGAATCAAGCTATTATGGAATGCAAAAAACTCAGGTCAATGAAAGTGTTACTTCTGATAAAAAAATGAAAACAAAACATGCATTTGGCATTGTTAAAGTGGAGCTCCATCCAAAAGAGAAAGTTCTGCTTTAATCACTCCTCCCCCCTCCTCCTATGCCTTATTTGCCATGTAATTTTTTTTTGTTGGGTGGGGGGAGGGGTACCTAGTTTTGACAGGAACCCACTCCCACATCCAATCAGACCACCTAGAGGATCTGAGCAAAAGTTCTCCCCTCCTCCTCCCTCCCTGCAATCTTTTGGGACATGTCACAGGTCCTAGGAGATTGCCCGACCATTCAGGAGGTGCATCGTGACCTGGCTGTGAAGCCGTAAGCTGTCACAGCGGGGTGCCCACAGTCGTAATGCCAGTGCCAGCGAGCGGAGAGGGAGAGAATCGAGGGTTCAGGCAGCCATATCGCTGGATCCTGAGACAGGTTAATGTGTGTTTATTAAAAGTCAGCACCTACACTTTTTGTAGCTGCTGACTTTTAATAAACACCTAAAAGACTGGAACTCAGCTTTATTAAAGATATCAAGAGGGCAAAAAACCCTGGGAAGGGCAAAAAACCTGGGAAGTGGCTGGCAAGGACACTGAGGAAAAAAAAAGCCTGTGATTTTCATAGCTAAAATTTGAAATGAGGATCGTCTGATTCTACACCGATCATAGCCAAAATATTCAATACATATTATAATAAGCCATATCATGTAAGTCAGAGCTTTATCAAGGAAAAACGTAATGTAATGATGCAACAATATTTGAAGGCACTAGATTTCCCAAGGTTGCCTAAAGAGAGAATAGGGTTTTTGAAGAGATCGATAAATCAGGAAGCAGTGAAGAGGGGGATGAATGACATGTGGGAAGAGTCTCGGTCCAGATGGGTATACGATCATGTATTATAGAAAAGGCAATTGCTCCCTCAAATGTGTGAGCATTTGAATTTTTTTATTGAGGGAGTACATATGCGTGAAGTGTCTTTACTAGGACATATTTCAATTATATCAAAACAAGGTAAGGATCCATCAATGCCCATAAGCTATAGGCCAATATTGTTTTTAAATGTAGATACCAAGATCTATGCCAAAATATTAGCAGGCAGATTAAAACCTCTGATGCCAAATTGGATTCACACAAATCAGGTGGGATTTGTCTCAGGCCGGGAAGGGGTAAGATACCTCCCTTAGGACACTCTTATTGATGCACAGGGTCAGACGATATGGCTCCCCAGTTCTAATCCTGGTACTGGACGCTGAAAAATCTTTTGACAGGGTAGACCAGGGATTCATGTTTGCAACTTTGAAACTTCTTGGCATTGGGCCAAGAATGATGCAATGGATAACAGTGTTATACTACCATCCCACAGGTACAGATACATGACAGCTTATCTCAATCTTTTGAGTTAATGGAACAAGACAGGGGTGTCCTTGCCCCTGTTGTTTGTTCTGTCTTTAGAACCTTTGTTAGCTTTGATCTGGGTGAATGTAAACATAAAAGCGGTAAGAGTCGGACATGGAGAATGCAAGGTTGCAGCGTATGAAGAAGATATACTCTTTACTGTCTCAAACCCAAGATTTACCCTGCCGAATGTCCTGGAGGAACTAAGGCATTATGAGGATCTGTCAAATTTCAAAATCGATGCAACTGTGTCAGAGATTCTCAAGAAAAGGACAGAAAGTTATACAACCAACATTCCCCCTTCACGTGGCATAGTAAGGAACTCAGATACCTAGGCATAAAACGAACGGCTTCGTTTAGTGACTTAAATCAATCTAATTACATTTTGATACTTAATTCAGTTAAAGATGAGCTGAATTCCCTCAGACATAGAGCGATCTCGTGGCTGGGTAGAATCAACACAGTTAAAATGAGAATACATCCCAAGATATTTTATAAATTTAAGACGCTTCCAATAGCATTACTGCAGATTTATTTAAGGAAATTAGGATCAATTATATTGAAATTCATATGGTTACATAAGTGCCTAAGGATCACTTATGCTGTGATGGCTAAGAAATAAGAGAAAGGAGGAATAGGTTTGCCGGATTTTAAAAGGTACTATCAGGCAGTAAATAATGATTATTTGGGTTCAAAATAAAACACATAAAAGTTGGGTTGGGACTGAGGTGGCACAGAGCAAAGCAGATCTACAGCAGATGATATGGCATAAATTATTTTGATTACTTGTATTTTATTCGTTGGGTGAAAAGGAAACACTGTAGTTGGGGGACATAAGTAACCACTTCTGGACCAGCGTCGCACCCCTGTGTCGCTGGACTTTAACCGCTTCCATACAGAGCAGTTAGACACCCTTCCTGCCCAGACCAATTTTCAGCTTTCAGCACTCTCACACTTTGAATGACAATTGCTCAGTCATGCTACACTGTAACCAAACAAAATTTTTATCATTTTTTTCACACAAATAGAGCTTTCTTTTGGTGGTATTTGATCACAACTGGGGTTTTTTTTTTTCGTGATATATGCAAAAAAAGAGCAAAAATTTTGAAAAAAAACACTTTTTTTTAGTTTCAATTATAAAATTTTGCAAAAAATTTATTTTTCTTCATACATTTGGGCCAAAATGTATACTGCTACATGTCTCTGGTAAAATTAACCCAAATTAGTGTATATTATTTAGTCTGTGTGAAAGTTATTGAGTCTAGAAGCTATGGTACCAATTACTGAAAATTGATCACACCAGATGTACTGACTGCCTATCTCTGTTCTTGAGGCCCTGAAATGTCAGGACAGTATAAATACCGCCCAAATGACCCCTTTTTTGTAAAGTAGACAGTCCAAGGTATTTAGTAAGAGGCATGGTGGGTTTTTTTAAGTTGTAATTTTTTCCCCACAATTCTTGGGAAAATGAAGAAAATTTTTTTTTCTTTTTTTTCCCACAAAGTTGTCAATTTATAAGCTGTTTCTAACACATAGCATGTACACAGCAAAAATTACACCCAAAAATACATTCTGCTACTCCTTCCGAGTATGGTGATACCACATGTGTGAGACTTTTACACAGCCTGGCCACAAAAAGAGACTCCACGTCCAAGAAGCACCTTCAGGCGTTCTAGGAGCATAAATACACATAAAACTTTCTTACTACCTATCACATTTTTCAAGGCCCTAGAGCACCAATACAATGGAAAAGTCCACAAAATGACCCCATTTTGGAAAGCAAACACTCCAACGTATATTCTATGAGGCATTATGGGTCGTTTGAACGTGTCATTTTTTTCCACAAGTTTTTGGAAAATGTGGGAAACAAATGAAAACCTTTTTTTTTACACAAAGTTGTCAATTTATAGGATATTTCTAACACATAGCATGTAAATAGCAAAAATTACACCCCAAAATACATTCTGCCACTCCTCCTGAGTATGGCAATACCACATGTGTGAGACTTTTTCACAGCCTAGCCATATAGAGGGACCTAACATCCAAGGAGCATCATCATGCATCCTAGCCACTTGCCTAGGCCTATTTTTGACATTTGGTGTTTACAAGCTAAAATCAGTTGTTTTGCTAGAAAACTGCTTAGAACCCCCAAACATTATATATTTTTTTTTAGCAGAGACCCTAGAGAATAAAATGGAGATTATTTCAATATTTTTTATTACACCGTATTTGCGCAGCGGTCTTCCAAACGCAATTTTTTGGGAAAAAATTCACTTTTTTTAATTAAAAAATAAGAAACCAGTAAAGTTAGCCCAATTTTTTTCCATAATGTGAAAGATAATGTTACGCCGAGTAAATAGATACCCAACATGTCATGTTTCAAAATTGCGCACGCTCACGGAATGGCGACAAACTTTGGTACTTAAAAATCCTCATAGGCGACAATTTAAAAATTTCTACAGGTTGCCATCTTTTAATTACAGAGGAGGTCTAGGGTTTAAATTATTCCCCTTGCTCTAACGATCGCGGCGATACCTCACATGTGTGGTTTGAACACCGTTTACATATGTGGGCGGGGTTTCCGTATGCGTTCACTTCTGCGCACGAGCTAACGGGGACAGGGCGCTTTAATTTTTTTTTTTTTTTTTTTTTTACTATTTATTTTATTTATTATTTTTTATTTTTACACCGTTTAAAAAAAAAAAAATTGATCATTTTTATTTCTATTAAAAGGAATGTAAACATTCCTCGTAATAGAAATAGGCACGACAGGACCTCTTTTTTGTGAGATCTGGGGTCAAAAAGTCCTCAGATCTCACAAGTACACTAAAAGATAGAAAAAAAAAAATTATTATATAAAATGAAAAAAAAAAAAAAGGACCTTTAAACCGGTTGCTAGGCAACAACATTTTCCGTAGCTCCGGTCCTCCAAGACCATAGAGTCAAGTGAGGGCAAGCTTTGAGGGCGAATCCGCCGCTGGGACCACCCTTATCGGAAAGCCAACCGTCCACCATTTAAAAAAATACCAGGGTTATGGCAGCTATCTGCTGCCATAACACCGATATTTAGGTTTAAACGGAGGACGTATATAAACCTTTTTGGACTTGGACATGGTGGCTGTATGAAGGGTGACAGGTACTCGGGTACTTTGTTGGGCAGGTGACAGGTACTCTGGTACTGATGAGCAGGTGGCAGGTACTCGGGTACTCCGATAGGCAGGTGACAGGTACTCGGGTACTCTGATGGGCAGGTGACAGGCAGGTGATAGGTACTGATGAGTAGTACTGATACTGATAGGTGATACTGTACTGATGGGCACTGATGATCAGTACTGATACGTGATAGGTACTGATGAGTACTGATGAGTAGTGATGGGTACTGATGAGCAGGCGGCAAGTACTCGGGTACTTCAGGCGTCAGGTACTCTGATGAGCAGGTGGAAGGTACTCGGGTACTCTGATGGGTGGGTGACAGGTACTCAGGTACTCTGATGATGGGTACTCGGTTGACAGGTACTCAAAGCACCCGAGTACCCCTCATCAGAGTACCCGAGTACCTGTCATCAGAGTACCCGAGTACCCGTCATCAGAGTACCCGAGTACCTGTCATCAGAGTACCCGAGTACCTGTCATCAAAGTACCCGAGTACCTGTCATCAGAGTACCCGAGTACCTGTCATCAGAGTACCCGAGTACCTGTCATCAAAGTACCCGAGTACCTGTCATCAAAGTACCCGAGTACCTGTCATCAAAGTACCCGAGTACCTGTCATCAGAGTACCCGAGTACCCATCATCAGAGTACCCGAGTACCCGTCATCAGAGTACCTACGTACCCGTCATCAGAGTACCCGAGTACCTGTCATCAGAGTACCCGAGTACCCGTCATCAGAGTACCCGAGTACCTGTCATCAGAGAACCCGAATACCCGTCATCAGAGTGCCCGAGTACCTGTCATCAGAGTACCCGAGTACCTGTCATCAACGTACCCGAGTACCTGTCATCAGAGTACCCGAGTACCTGTCATCAGAGTACCCGAGTACCTGTCATCAAAGTAACCGAGTACCTGTCATCAGAGTACCCGAGTACCCGTCATCAGAGTACCCGAGTACCCGTCATCAGAGTACCTGCGTACCCGTCATCAGAGTACCCGAGTACCTGTCATCAGAGTACCCGAGTACCTGTCATCAGAGTACCCGAGTACCCGTCATCAGAGTACCCGAGTACCTGTCATCAGAGAACCCGAATACCTGTCACCAGCCCATCGGAGTACCCGAGTACCTGTCATCTGAGTACCTGATGGGCTGGTGACAGGTACTCGGGTACTTTGATGGGCTAGTGACAGGTGCTCTTTATTGGGGGGGGGCAATCAGTGTGGTTGGGGTGCACTGTACTTGGTAACTAGCTGTTACCACACTCTCTTCCTCACACAGGATCAGTGTGTGAGGAGGAGAACACGGTGACAGCTAGTTACCGTGTTCTCTGTTGACATTTGTGACCGGCTGTGATTGGACACAGCCGGTCACATGGTAAAGAGCCAATTTCATTGGCTCTTTACCTAGATCGGGGATCGACTCTGTCCGAGGGACGAGCCTCGTCCCCGATCGCTGCTCTGCGCGCCCCAGGGGGCGCGCATTGCAGAGAGAACGAGCGGCTCGTGCTGGAGCCGCTCATGTGATCGGCTGTGATTGACACAGCCGATCACATGGTAAACAGCCAATTTCTATTGGCTGTTTACCTTGATCAGGGATGGGCTATGTCCGAGGGACGAGCCTCACCCCCGATCGCCGCCCCCGGGGGCGCGCAGTAGAGGGGAGATCCGGGCGACGTCATATGACGGCGGCCCGGATCCTTACAACCACTTTGCCGACGTCATATTACATGACTCGGTATGGAAGTGGTTAAATGGTTAGACCGGCATAATGCTTGCAGCTGCAGGCATTATCCAGGTGCCGTTTTTTAGAGCCGGCGGTCCATTCTTTTGTAAAAGCAGTCCTAGCGGGAGACCTGAGTGACCAGCCGGTGCTTCCCTCAGCTGTTCGAAGAGCCGAAAAAAGCCTCGGCTTTGATTGGCTCTCGGCTATGGTAACCTGGAAGCGATGACCTGACATCACTTCTGGTTTACCTGGATGTCAACTGCACCATTTTCAAAAATTAAAAGTATTCAAAAAGACTGATGTTGGTGTGATCGAATGCTTTTAAGGGCAGAGGAGGGATTTGAGGACTTATAGACCCAAGATCTCTCCATAAAGAGTACCTGTCACATGCCTACTGCTATCACAAGGATGATTAAAAAAATTACGAACTCACGCAACCGCAAGCAAGCAAACAGCGATCATCCTACACATGTGAGGTATCACCACAAACATTAGATTATGGGTTGTTATTCTAGCTCCAGACCTATTCTGTAAAGCTAAAGTAGTAACATGTAAAGGCTTTTAAAATGTCAGCTATGGATAGTAAAGTTTAAGTTGTTTATCACTGTTGCACGAGTGGGTGCAGTTGAAAGCATGACAGGTTTGATATCTATTTACTCAGCATAACATTATCTTTTATATTTTACAAAAATTTGGGTTATATATTGTGTTTTTTGCATTAAAAATAAAAAAAATGGTATTTTTTCTAAAAACAGTTGCGTTTTAAAAACTGCTGTGCAAATACAGTGTGACATATAAAATTGAAAAACCCACTAATTTATTCTCTAGGGCCTCTGCTCTAATAAAAATATATATAATGTTCAGGGGTTCCATGTAGTTTTCTAGCAAAAAATACTGATTGTTACATGTAAACATGAAAAGGCCTGGTCTGGAAGTGCTTAAAGTGGTTGTAAACCCACTTTGTTGACATTTACCTATAGGTAAGCCTATATGAAGGCTTACCTAAAGGTGCTATAAATATCTCCTAAACATGCACCATTTAGGAGATAAAGTGCCTTGCAAAAGTATTTGGCCCCCTTGAACTTTGCGACCTTTTGCCACATTTCAGGCTTCAAACATAAATATATAAAACTGTAATTTTTTGTGAAGATTCAACAACAAGTGGGACACAATCATGAAGTGGAACGAAATTTATTGGATATTTCAAACTTTGTTAACAAATAAAAAACTGAAAAATTGGGCGTGCAAAATTATTCAGCCCCTTTACTTTCAGTGCAGCAAACTCTCTCCAGAAATTCAGTGAGGATCTCTGAATGATCCAATGTTGACCTAAATGACTAATGATGATAAATAGAATTCACCTGTGTGTAATCAAGTCTCTGTATAAATGCACCTGCACTGTGATAGTCTCAGAGGTCCGTTTAAAGCACAGAGAGCATCATGAAGAACAAGGAACACACCAGGCAGGTCCGAGATACTGCTATGGAGAAGTTTAAAGCCGGATTTGGATACAAAAAGATTTCCCATGCTTTAAATATCCCTAAACTACAGCAGAATGACGCGGCGCGCTGGGGCTCTCGAACTTATAAAGACATGGTCACATGCTTCAGATGGCCAATCACAGCTACTAATACATTAAACGCTTGGTGATTGGCTGTTGAAAGCCCGCCATTAAAAGCGCACCATTACATACAAAACAGGAAATAAAATGACCGAACACGGATTTTAAACCCGAACATACAGTAAAGTTTTCGGGTCCGTGTTCGGGTAACAAAAACCCAATTATTCAGTACGAACACGAATAATACAGTCCGTGTTCAACACTACCCATGATCACTCTGGATGAACTGCAGAGATCTGCAGCTGAGGTGGGAGACTCTGTCCATAGGACAACAATCAGTCGTATACTGCAAAAATCTGGCCTTTATGGAAGAGTGGCAAGAAGAAAGCCATTTCTTAAAGATATCCATAAAAAGTGTCGTTTAAAGTTTGCCACAAGAAACCTGGGAGACACACCAAACATGTGGAAGAAGGTGCTCTGGTCAGATGAAACAAAAATCAAACTTTTTGGCAACAATGCAAAACGTTATGTTTGGCATAAAAGCAACACAGCTCATCACCCTGAACATACCATCCCCACTGTCAAACATGGTGGTGGCAGCACCAATGGAATGGTTCACAAATAAACATATCCAGGTGTTAGAATGGCCAAGTCAAAGTCCAGACCTGAATCCAATCGAGAATCTGTGGAAAGAACTAAAAACTGCTGTTCACAAACGCTCTCCATCCAACCTCACTGAGCTCGAGCTGTTTTGCAAGGAGGAATGGGCAAAAATTTCAGTCTCTCGATGTGCAAAACTGATAGAGACATACCCCAAGCGACTTACAGCTGTAATCGCAGCAAAAGGAGGCGCTACAAAATATTAACTTAAGGGGGCTGAATAATTTTGCACGCCCAATTTTTCAGTTCTTTATTTGTTAAAAAAGTTTGAAATATCCAATAAATTTTGTTCCACTTCATGATTGTGTCCCACTTGTTGTTGATTTTTCACAAAAAATTACAGTTTTATGTCTTTATGTTTGAAGCCTGAAATGTCTCAAAAGGTCGCAAAGTTCAAGGGGGCCGAAAACTTTTGCAAAGCACTGTATATATATATATATATATATATATATATATATATATATATATATATATATATATATATATATATATATATATAATGTTTGGGGGTTCTACGTAGTTTTCTAGCCAAAAAACAGATTTTAGCTTGTAAACACCCCGTGTCAAAAATAGGCTTGGTCTTAAAGTGGTTAAATAGAATTTGTGACTGTAGAGCTTGTACAGTGGTTCTAAAATGCTATTGGGAGTGCATTCATTGACTATTAGTAAAACTGTTCTGTATACATGATCTCCTAACATTATCTCCTTAATTTTCCCATTCTTCATTCTACAGACTTGGTCAGACAGAATAAAAAATAAATAAAGTGGGTTCTATTTTAGGAGTCCAATACAGAATTTGGTCACTGGTCTCTCTAAAAATGCCTTTACAATGAATTACTTCTGCAGAATACACAGCACATGTTGCACACCGAAGGTTGAACTCCTTGGCATGAAATCATTTATTTCAGTCTCATCAGCCCTTTGTAGATCTTGCTTATGTCTGCATTTGCTGAAGTCATTTTTCAAGGCAGTGTTTACTTCAATGGAAAACATTGTGCCAGCCTACTTTCATCATTCTCCAGAAAAATACATTTTTCATTTTCAGTTCACTCTAATGTTAATGTTACAGCTATTCTTATTTGGACAATGTGATGTCAGATTTAAAGCCAGTAGGTATTATTTATGATGATATCCACATTTTGCTACAAGATAACGAAGCACATATTTTACCATAATTAGATTAACACACAAATTTATACTTTATAAATATTAACTAGTATATTGACGCTGTCACAGAGATGCTTTCAAAGTCTAACAAATCTGCTAGTAAAGCTCATATAAACAGTTGCATTTACTTTCATTGATATTCAAGGCATCATACTCCTCAATAGAGAGAAGAACCTTGTCTCTGGTGGATAGGGCTGGATTTATCTCTCTTGCCACCCTATGCCAACTACCTTGTTTTACCCTTCTACCACAGTTAACTGGCTAGCCTTACACTTACATCATATGTAGGGCAGAGCCAGGACTGCACTGGCTGTTTCGTCCCAGGCTTAATTCCCTAAAAGGCACGCGGCACGCAGCAGCTGTGCATGTTTTGTTTTGTGGTTTTTATTTTATTAGAAAAGGGGTAAATTGTGAGGGTGAGCCTAGGGATACTCCAGTAAACATTAACAACTTGTAGTAGACACTTTATCTGAACTATCCCTTTAGGGTAAAGCCCTCTAAACAGGGGCTCCTCAGCAGAAGTATAGTCCTGAATGTACAAAGGAAAAGCTCTCCAAAAAGAGGCTAACAAAAAGAGCCCCCCCAGCCAAGGCAGGAGGTGGGGCCCCTAGAAAGGATTATTTTGGCTGCAGTTGAACTCTCAGTTCAATTGCGGGCTTCCCCACTGACAGCTGAATGTAAAAAGAAGAATTGCTGGCAAAAATGTAAAAATCTGCAAAAAATGGCCGCTCTTCGGGGCCGCCAAAATCACATGGGGGGGGGGGTGTTGCCAACAGGTGACATTGCCAGGTGGCCCCGCCCCCTAGCTACTTAAGAAATGTCACACGGCAGCAAAGGCAGACGGCGGGGGCATTCATCGCGAGCGGAGCTTTTTTTTTTTCTATTTTTGGGTTTGGTGGTGTGGCGGGTGTCATTATTGACAATAAAGCTACATGTGGCTGGTATAGTTCGGGGGGGGGGGGGTTGATGCTCACTCGTCCCAATCTTTCCTGACCTGCTAGATTTTGGGGAGGACCCCACGCCCTTTTTTTAAATTTTGTCAGGAGGTTCCCCTCCAAATCCATACCATACCATTTTTTTGGGGGGGGGGGCACACTGTTTTTTTCCCAATTTTTTTCGCCAGCAATTCTTTTTTTTACATTCAGCTGATGACTCAGCAGTTGTCAAGGACACGGTGGGAAAAAAATGCAATACCCAAAATGCATGAAAATTGCATGCAAAAACACATAAAAAAGAAGGTTTAATAACTTAAAAAGCTCCATAAAACGCGCCGGGAAAAACTCATTAAGTGCAGCCCACATAGATGTGAACCTAGACTTACACTTGCACAAAGTCAGGGAATTTGTAGGATTAGAGCCAGATGTATGATTAACGAATTATACCATGCGGGCATTAATGATCATCAATTTTACATGTAGGTTGAAACACAGACAATAAATGAAACAGAAACAGTTGTGTAGGAGGCTTAAAACTGAGTGAGGAACAGCCAAACTCTGCTACTAAGGTGAGGTTGTAGAACACAGTTTCATGTCACAGTTCATACACCATGGCAAGAACTGAGCACATTAACATGATACAAGTTAGTAATCCTGCATTAGCAAGGTCTCTCCTAGACAAAGATTTCAAAACAGACTGGGGTTTCAAGATTTGAAGAAGCACACAGTGGTCAGCCAAGGAAACTTTATGCAGCAGATGAAAGGCATATCATGCTTACTGTGTAAATATCATGCTTACTACCCTTCAGCATTGGAAGATGTACAGTAGTGCCATCAGGACAGAAATGGCGGAAATCAGTGGCACCTAAGTACTTCCATCTACAGGCCAGAAAAGGTCTTCATGGAAGAATTACAGCCAAAAATCCATACCACCGATGTGAAAACCACGGATTGCAAGAAAATCGCTAGAATCTCTCCAGTGGAGCTATTGTGTTCTCCTGGCATAGTGATTATTGCTAGCGGCTTTGGAAATATCCAACAGGTTGAATGTACTCGATTGATCAACTTGGGTACAATCAGCCTACCCATACATGGTTCCCTGCTGAACCATCAGAGATTTGAACTGTCTATGGCTGACTTTAGCGACTTAACTATGCCCAAAAACATAGGAACTTGAAAATTTGAAGTGTTTGGTTGGTGCAGGAGGTATTTTTTTTGCCAAAGTTCTAGACAGCGGTACAATAATGGATGTCTGCAGGCAACAGTAAAGCCGGGTGGGGATTCAAAATAAAAACTGCGTGATGCCCCCCCCTAATTTATACCAGTCCCCTTGGGTCTAGTATGGATTTTAAGAAGGACCCCATGCCAAAAAATAAAAAATGGCAAAGGTTCGCCCAAAATACATACCAGACCCTTATCTGAGCAAGCAACCTGACAGACCAGGATAGGGGAGGGGGGCAAGGGTGTATCCCTCTTCCTGAACCATGCCAGGCCACATGCTGTCAACATGGAGTGGGCACCTTGTCCCCATGTTGAATAGGACAAAGGCCTCTTCCCCACAACCTTGGTCCGGTGGTTGTGGAGGTCTGCTAGTAGAAGGGCCTGGTATGGCTATGACTTTTAACATCTTTTAAAAGTAGAAAAGAAAACTGTTCTAATGCATGAAAGTACATTGATAGATCTTCAAGCCTCAGGTGCAGGGCAGAGGAGCACATGCTCTGTATGCAATGTTGTTATGTACTGTACAAGGGGGATGCTGGGAGCTTTCAGCTGCTCCATTCTCCAGCTGACTTGCTAACAGAAGTAACGGGCAGTGTGTCACCCATCAGAGAAGACGGCTGTACCTTCAGGTCAGACCAAGGGCAAGAGTAGAGGCCTTGATGGCTGCAGTAGAGAGGATTCTGCTCTTTCCCCCCTCCAGCAGCAGCCTACTGGAGGAATAAGAAAGGACAGTGTCCACTGTGAACGCACCTCTTTCCTCAGTATGGCCACCTCAAACACAAAACTCTGATACAGATGCTCTGCCTCCTGAACTTTTTTAAGCCACACTAACAGCCCCAGCCTACTCGTTTTACTGACCCACCACTTTTTACTGGTGCAGTATTGGAACCTGGGCAGGGGAGAAGACTACTGTCCCTCCAGGTTTGACCAAGAGACAGCCAATCAGGTAAGCACTTTTTCCCAGTGACAGACGGCATGGGGTTATTCCTGTAGGGAGGCTTTCTAAGCTGCAGGTTGGACCAGCAGAGATAGCTAATGGAAGCAGACTGTCTAGGAATAGGCTTGTTTAGTTCAATGCACCCAGAGACTACCCACCACCAACCTTCCAACTCCTCTCCTTTATCCTAGAAACACAGATGCCAAATTAGTCCTCCTGGGGCTGGCAGCGCTAACACAGCAACATTTTTTTCACTACCAATACTGATACAGCAACATATTTTATTCCAGTGACACCGCCAACACAGGGGCAGTTTATTCATACCAGTGACACCACTGACACAACGGATGCTGTGACATTTTTTCCTTCACCATTGTTAGCTCCATATTTTATTCTTGGACAGAATGTGCATTCCTAAATATTTTAGTTCACTATATGGTTGTGTGCCACAACCACTGGCATCATTTTAGCGACTGCCACAGCCATTACATATGTTTTGTGTCACAAACAGCTATAAACCCCCTACTTCACTTAGGAAGGGGGGTCACAATTTCCCATCTTTGGCTTGGGCACTGGATGACCTTGTCCTGGCACTGCCACAGTGTATTCACTTGAGTTTCCTAAGATTACTTTCCTGTTTTGCATCTCACTTTGAATCAATATATGATCACGGTATGCAATTTTTAGCTCTCCTAAGAAAATATATTTGTTCGCATTCCCTTGTTGACGTTGTCCTAAGTTGTGTCCTTCACTAAGCATGCTCTAGTGTCTTTCACTTTAGAATTCCACACAAAGAAGCCTTGTTATTCACCTCATTAATATGTTAAAAGTGATTAAAATAAATATAGTTTAATCATAATATAGTAGAGAAAACAAACTTGTAATTAATGATAAAAAGAACAAAGACTGATTGTATATATTGTAGCTGGCTGAACTCGATTATCAGACAGAAATGGGTTGTGATGTCCTTTGGTACAGGAGCTCACATGCCTTTTTTTGTACATTGTAGCTCAATTACTTTACTAAAATCATTAAAGATTACCCTAGGGCTATACAAGCAATTAAATCTGTTTTTGAGAAATTTAACAACTTGCTGCCCATCATCTACTAAATGGCACATAGTTTTAGTGTGAAATAGATAAGGTTATTGATAACAAATAGTTAAATCTGTCAGTAGCAAAGAGATTTTTTTTTGAAAATCTAATTGGAAAGCTGAAATCTGGGATAAGAAAATATTGTCTAAAAACAAGAGGTCTGTATAGTCTTACTTGTATCTTTTTTTGCTTTGTGTATTTCTTCCAGATCTGTGCAATAATCAAGTATTGAACTTTGCCTCTGTGCAGGAGCTTCCCTAATTAGTCACTGCTGCTCTCCCTGCAGGGTGACTCCTCTTGTCTATGCCCCCAGGTAGCCTGTAATTGGTGGGCCTGCTAGGTCCCTCCCACAGCTTCGTTCTCCATATAGGTTATGGGCAGCAAGGTTTGTTTATGATAATAACTGGGCATGCAAAAGCATTTGGTGCATACAAAGTGGATTTACGTCCTTTGAGGCTCTTGAGGAATATATTTAAATTACTGTTTTTGTGTCTTAAAATTTAAGCTATAATCAATTACATTAAGAAGCGTTCAATAAACAGATGGCTGCCTTGTATATGAGTTGCAACAGTAGTATGCAGTAGAAATTAACTGCTTATGAGTGGAGCATTGTGTGATCATGTGCAATTTGTTTGTACTACATTGCCACTAGGGTAGCTCACATTGTAGGGAGTCATGTCTTCCATCTGTGTAGTGGTCTATCACTAGACTTAGCCATTATTATCTTGTCATTTTAGTCATTTGACCGAGCGATAAAAATCAAATGTGTGTTTCTGCACTTAAATGAAACCTTCAATGAAGAAGTATGAAGGCTGCCATTGCCGATTCTCCTTCAGAAAATATTAGTTGTCTGGCTGTTATGGTGATCCAGTTGTTTCACTACTTGCTAAAATCACTTAATCACAGTTAGGATCGGGGTCGGCAACTCATCAATCGTAATCTACCCATCAACCGAAGGCAGGTGAGGGGTAGATTGTGGCCATGCCCCTGCTTTGCCGACCCACACTCAATAACACTTATTCTCATGTCAGAGCAGAGAGCTGGAGGCAGCACAGGTCAGGGTGGAGGGTGGGAGCTGCTCAAGGTAACTGGCAGGTGATTGGTTGCTAGGACACAGGGCGGTCCTAACAACCAATTACCTGCTTGGTATTAGTAAAAGTGAACTCTAGCACCTCTCACTCCCATCCTCCGTCCAGCAATATGCTTCCTCCCACTCTCCGCTATGCGGCACACCTGAATAAGTAGGAGCTGAATAAGCAGTTTGTGTGTGTGTGGGGGGGGGGGATGATGTGAAGAAGGTAGAGGACACTACTGTGGAGGGGGGCAGAAGAAACTACTGGGGGGTCCAGGACACTGCTTTGGGGGACATAGGACACAGCTTTGGGGGGGGTAAAGGTGATGAGAAGGGGGACAGAGGACACTGCTATGGGAGGGGGAGGTCATTACTGTGTGAGGGGCACAGGGCACTTCTGTGGGGGGCACAGAATACTGCTTTGCGGGACATAGAACACTACTGTGGGGGGGCACAGGACACTGCTTTTGTGGGAATAGGACACTACTGTAGGGGCCACAGGACACTGCTGTGGGGATGATGTGAAAGGAGGCAGACAACAGTGTTATTGGGGGGCAGATGTTATTACTGTGGAGGGGAGGTGGACAGAGGGCACTTCCATGGGGGGAGGGGGGACAGCAGACAGGCAAAGGACACTACTGTGGGAGGTGATGTGAAAGGGGGAAGATGTTACTACTGTGGGGTTAGCAGAGGGGCAGAGGAAACTACTGTAGGGGGTGATGTGAAAGGGGGACAGAGGTCACTACTGTGTGGGGGAAAGAGGACACTACTGTGGGCAGGTGATGGAAAAGGGAGCAGAGGACACCACCGTGGGGGGCAGAAGGGCAGAGGACACTACTGTGGTGGTTATGTAAAATGGAGGCAGAGGTAATTACTGTGGGGGTAGGGGTCAGAGGACACTACTATCGGGGGAGGGTCACAGAACACTACTGTGGGGGTGGTGTGAAGTGGGGCAGAGGAAACTGCTGTGGGGGGGGCAGCGTACATCATTGTTGGGGGGACATGAGAAGTAGGGCAGAGGATACTACTGTGGGGGGGGGCAGAGTACATCACTGTGGGTGTAAACATGTGAAGGGGCAGAGGACACTACTGTGGCGAGTGATTTGAAGGGGGGACAGAGGACACTACTGTGGGGGGGGGTGATGTGAAGAGAGGCAAAGGACACTACTGTGACACACCTAGGGATCTTTGATCTCTTGCATGTTGTCCAGGTAGATCTCCGCCTCTCAATTGTTGCCTACCCATGGCTTAGATGTTCTGAATTTGTTGTGACTTTCCTAATCTGCTTGCTTGTAAACATGTGCAGTCTACTAGATTTTACCGTAAATTGGCTGTTTCTCCCCTATCCACCTGTTTCTGTAACATAAAGAAATGGATAACAGCATTCCTCTAATGCACCCCTATCAACTTTACAAAGCCAATCCTTTAACTCTATCTTTTGATGGAACTGTACTTGAGCATTTAGTCTAAATGTAAAAATCTAGGAATGATTTTTGACACACTTGCACAGATTGTTGTCAGAACGTTTTTTTTCCTCTTGAGAAACATTAATTGGCTATGGATATGCCATCATACTCTTTGACTAAAAAGCTGATCAATACATTTTCTTCTGATTTTGTTATAACACTCTACTTGCTGGGATACCTAGTTGAGCACTATACAGACTACAGGATGTTCAATAATTTGCTGCCAGAATCCTGACTAGGTCTAGTGCAAGTGATCAAATTACTAGGGATGTACCGATACATCGGCCGCTGAAAATAGGGCATTTTGCCAATAGAAAAAAAGGTGCTGATCATTTTTGACTAAAAATTATCAGCTGAAAATAGGGTTATCGGTGACAGAAAATAGGGTTATATTCATTCAAAAGGATATTAATTCAAAAGTTGAATACAATACAATTATATATAAAAAATATATATTTTTAAAAAACTGTCCATTTCGATTGCTGAATTTTCGGTTTCGGTTTACTATACCAGAATTTTCATTTTGGTGCACCACTACAAATTACCCCATCCTTGAATTCTTACACTGGCTATTTGTCAGCTTTAGTGTTCTTTTCAAGATCCTCATGTTCACCTAACCGCATGGTGTGGCACCCCATTAGTGTTCTAATGTAATGATGCGCACATTTGCTCATTCTCAACTACAGCATTATAATTAGAATTATATTCAGATATCTTAAATACTATTCCGGGTTTGAAATATCTCTAAGATTTTACTCATCTTGGAAAAAACACTTCAATGGAAGTTCATATGGGGGTTCAGTGGAATTTCAAAGGATGTTCATACCTTTCCTGTATGCTATCCCACACAACCAAAATAAAAACAAGGCCTACTTCTCTGATCTGGATTTTCCATTGCTAATCAAAGTTAACAATCCTCACTGTTATTCCCAGCAAAATAATTTCTTCAAACTGAACATCTGACATAAAATAAATATATTCATACTCCTGGAACTTCATGTAAGAAAGTATTCATACCTGTGTTTTTTTTCATCCCTTCGATCAGCTATACCTGACACATAATATAAATTTAACCAACTATAATTCCCATTTTTAAGCTAATATTACACTCAAAGAATTTAATTCTAAAATTTTAGTTTTAAGAATGCTTGTTTAATTTTCTAATTGTTAGTGGGGTCAAATCAATGTTTGTTTTCCACCATAGTGATAGGATCTTTTGTATGAATGTTTGTGCAAACATTCTTTCAAAATTAGTGAGGTGCAAAATTAGGAGGTGCAAAGCAGGACAGGTATGCAGAAATCAACGTTCACTGAATATACTGTATCTATCACTTCATCTAAACCCTGCCCTCCTCAACTGAGAAATTAAATACAACCCATGTCCAGAATATGCCACAGAACAGAGAGGAATGAAATGTAAAATCCCTCATGTTTCCATCCTGCTACAAGGAATTATGTAAAAAATGAAAAGCAAAATAATTCATGTATCTGCTCAATCACAACTACCCTCTGTAATGCCAGATCAATAAGGAAAAATACAGCTGTCATAGCTGATCTTATTGAAACCTGTGACCTAGCATGCATTACAGAAACATGGCTAGATAAGAACGCAGAACCTGTGACGGGAGTCACATTGGGCATGGGGGTTGTGGACCCCAAATTCCTTTAGAGAGGTTGGGGGGCACCATGCCCACCCTTATGGGGCTCTCTTATGTTTAAATCACCCCGCATCTGTTATGGATGCAGGGTGACCAGGAGGGTGGTGAACACCGAAAATATGGTTTGGACTACTACAAATGGGACAGTAATATTCAGGAATAATGTCGCCCTTGTAACATGAAGACTTTTGTTCCCTTTGCCATGAGGTTTCTGAGCAGGAAGCCCACTCCTAATATGGTCATCCCAGGAAGTTCTGAGGAGCCGGACTGTCTAAGGTGGCTCCCCATTCAGCTATTATCAGGTGTGCTAAAGACCGCACCTGTTGTCTGCTAAGGGAGGTATTGACACAGAGTAATGTGTATTGAGGGCTCGTTAGGGAACCATTGTTCTGTGTCTGACTATTATGAACATTGATTGCCCCCTGGGGCTTCTGTCTTCTTGCATTGGTCAAAGCTATCTGACCAATCCCTGTGGACTCATTTTCAAGTCCTCATTTGCATTTCCTGGTCAAGCTATCTGACCAATCACTACTGACTCATTTTCAAGTCCTCATTTGCATTTCCTGGTCAAGCTATCTGACCAATCACTACTGACTCATTTTCAAGCCCTCATTTGCATGTCTGGAGAGGACCTGAATGGAAACTGCAGGTACTTTACAATTGACCAATAGGAAAGCGGTTGTTGGGGGCAGGATGTTCCAAATTCTGTATAAAAGTGTGCTGTGTTCTTCCAATAAAGTGTCTTCCTGTTTGAACTTACATACAGCCTGCCTGGTGTGTGTTCTAATGGATTCCGAATGGCACATAGCTGTAGTTCGGATCCCGGATCCTTGGTTGACCGAACCATCAGACGTTGTGATCTGCAAGCTGACTTACTAGAAACAGAGGAGTGTCGGGAGAGCGGACAGAGCGAGCAAGGGTCTCGTCACAGAACCCTTCCTAAAAGTAGCAGTACCAACCAACCACTCAGTATTTCATTGCCAAAAACAAGATTGTAAGGGAAGGAGGAGCTGCAATCTGCTTTAAAATCCAAACTGAGCCTTAGACCCTTCTCCATTGACCCAGTACTTTCATTTAAACATTTAGAGAAATCTGGAGAAACTAACTTAAAGTACAGAAACTACAGTAATTTTTTTTTTTTTTTTGAGTAAAGTGTTAAAGGCTTAGTAATGTTTTAAGACTATTTTGCTGTATGGCAGAGTTCCCCTCAGTTTTTGTGTCGTTACTCCGAAAGGATTTGAGGCATTATCTCAACAACAGGGCTTTAGAAAAAGAATAAAGTATATCAGTTTTCATGTTTGCCATTTCTTAACAAAGTATCTTTAGTACTATTGTAGGAAGACAACACCCCTAATCTACAGAGCTGTCAAAATGATACGTTTTCTACACAGAATAGCACTCCTGAACACCACCTGACATATGCATGCACAGTATAACATGCGTTGCACATATTTGATTGTGACATCAGAGAGTTTCCAAACCTTCCTCATTCTATGCAAAAAACAAAGAAAAGGATTGGTTGAAGACCCATTTCAAATCTTTAATTGTTTTTTTAAAACAGGGTTCTGTTGCACGTATACGTTATGCTTTAAATACTGGCATTCTGTAGTACCCAATGAGACATCTAACAAGTGGTCAGAAATGGTAACCTTTTGCTTTGGCAGTAAAAAATGTGATCGAGTTATAACTGGTAATCATAAATCTCTTTGCCATCTGAGGTCCCAACACTCAACTGTAAGTCAATGTAAATAAATAATATCCTCCGCATTTACCACAAATAATGTTGCAGTGGTGTGACAAAAAAAATTGGAGGTGTGGCCAGATGACGTCATTACATTGGGGCGCGACAGGAAGTGAGGTTTAGTAAATAATGCATCCAATGCTAATGCATTCTTTAAGGGGGCAACAAGGTTATTAAAGGAGCAATATATATGTGTGCTTAAGTTACAGTGCACTAGCTTTCTGAGTTGTTTACCTTCTGATTTTAATGAATGTGGGCTGTTTTAAAGCATATTGCACAATGAGAGCTATTCTTGAGCTAACATTGCTGGAAAAGAAGAGCTGGGAATGTGGTGAAGCTCATAGAGAGGCATTGGAGGCATGTGGCATAGTAACACCGCCAAGGCACAGCACGTTTTGACCTGACTGAAAAGTGGGCATAATCCAGAGGTAAGCCATTGATGTGGAAGGTGGAGGAGCACGTTTCTGCTTACGAACTGTAATTAATCGCATTGACATGGAAAAGAGGCTTATTGGTGATTTATTGCAAGCACTAACACATGGAAAATAAATCTATTGGGACTTTTTTTGCATGATTTTCCATACATAAGTTAGTCATATTCATTTAAATATTTAAATTATTCTGTTACATGTGTGGAATATAACCAGATGGAGTTATGAGACACAAGTATAGTGGAGCATTTCGTTTCGCTGCACATTTTTATTATTGTTTACCACTTTAAGTCAAGATAGTATGTTGCAGAATCTTGGTGCTGATATTGTTCAAAATAGGAACAGTAGATCTTCAGTGCAGAGGATCCTGGCACCGGTGAGGTAAATATGTAAACAAGGGGTTAAAGGCTAATTTCACCCTTCCAGTAAAAAGTCCCATGCATTCAAGCATGCCCCATAGATTAAAATCATTGAGCAACTTTTAAAAAAGGTGCTTCATTTAGATATCATGTGTCATAAAACTCCTATTGTTAGTGACCCCCACCAATCTGCCTAGATACTAGGATGGAACATATGTTGGGCATGTGCCCCCAGCAATGCAGAAATGAGTGCTCTGCCATGTTCAAAACCCAGACAAAGTGTTCTCCCTCTGTCGCACAACATTGAGCTCAGCCACTGCTCTGACAGGTAGAGTTAGTTACAATTACAGTAGGTTTACTATGATGGTCAGAGGTACAAAGAGGGTGAATGTGAGGAATGTTGGGGTACAGGTAGGGTGGCTATTAGAGTTCGGGTTCCAAGGAAGATAAATGTGAGATTTTTTTGTGAGTTTGTCTTACCAATAGAGTTAGTGTTGAAATTAGGAGTTTAAACAAATTATGTTTGAGGGTTTATTTGAGGGTTGGGATTGCAGAAAAGATGAGTGTAAGGGTTAGTGTTACAGAGAGGATTCGTTTTATTGTGGTAGGGTACAGGGAAGGTGTGAAGTGTTTCATTACAGGGAAAATTAGTTTGCGGTTGACCTTAGGGCAGGGCATTTTGCTGATAGGTCTGCACCGAGACTACCAGCCCTTCTGCCTCTTTTACATGAAAGATAGTGTATTAGCTTCACAGATGTCTTAAATAGTTCCATGGATAGTTCCATGTCTAGAGCTAGTTCCATGGATTAACCGGAGAAAAAAAAAACCTGTAAAATGTACTGATTTACAATACTTGAAAAATGGGGTGATACCACAAGCCACATTTTCATATCCACTCACCTATAAATTAACAGAGATGTCTCATACATTGTCGATAAGTTCTCCAAACAGTTTATTTACTATACAAATGTAAAATGATATTGACATTGATTTACTATTTGCTCATGCAAAGATACTTTCCTTGCAATTGATTGGGTATCCTTTACAAAGAGAATTTTAACTAAATTACCTAATGAAGGGAAAATTCCTTTGAAAGTGAAAATTCCCTTGCAATAATAGGCTATTTGTCCTTAAGTAAATAAACCCCATAATCTCTTCAAATATTACACAATTAACAAATAAGCCGATGTAATGCAAGCTTCAATTATTGTATTTAGTAGTAATTCTTACCTGGACTCTCTTCCAGCTTTCCAATGGTTTCAATTTGTTCCACCAAGTCATTTGAGTTCCATTGACTCATTCCAATAAGCATTGCACTTTTTCCTTCAACAACTTCCTCTGCAATGATCAATAAAAAAACATAAAGGATTTAGTAATATATAGTAAACCTCATTCCTACAAGAGAAGAAAACTGAAAAGGATAGTCTGTTGGTAAACATTTAAAAGTGGAAGCAAACATTTTAAAATACATTTTAATGGAATATATGCATTTTAGAAAATGTAGATATCATTCTATATCAAGAGGTACTGTATATGTTTCCACAGGGGCCTTACTAGGGTCTTAGGTTGTTTACCATCTTGAGTTCATCTGACTGTTGATTTATAGTGGGAACACTTGAATCTATTATGCTGTATTACATACTGTATGTACTATATGAATAGTTATCACAACTTTGTGTACAATGTTTTTATCCTTTTAAATGTTTTTTTTACTATATATATATATAAAGTTTTAGTATTTTTTACTTTATCATACGCTACAAGCAGTGAGACATTTTTTCTCTCTTGCTGCCATTTAAAGTCCCACCTATGTGGGCTTTTTTCTTCATTTGGATATTATTAAGGGATGTTGGCAACCGTTAGCCAACATCCCTTAATAACATCAGTATTACATAAGTTATTCAGTATTACTTTACTAGGGTCTTAAAGACATGGACTACCCTTACACGCGGTTTATACTGAGCAACTACAGTGTGCTGCAAGCACCACAGTGATTAGTGGGAATGGTCAAGTTAGGTGTGTGGCTTAAAGGAAAAATGTAATGAAAGAAATATGGAGTCCAGAGCCCTACAATACTTAGGCTAAAACATTTTTGGGCTTCACTGTACTAAGTGGAGTGGTGATCTGTTTTTTTCTTAAGATCGGTGCTTGATTGTTCCTTTCTGCCTTTAGAGTAGGCTTTCAGAACATAGAATGGGACCAACTGATGTATGATTATTTTTCAGAGCCCAGTCAATCCCTGGGAAGTGGGTACCCAGAAGGTAGCTAGGAGGGGGGGGGGGGGTTGATAAATGTTTGGGAGGTCTGTTCAGAGTGTTCTTGTCCTGGGGCTCCTACATCTAGGATGCAGCCCGTGTACTGGAGTTGCTGTGTGGACCTCATCAGGTGTTGGGCTGAGGGCCTGGAGAAGATATGCTAAAGGAATTTTGTCTTCCTCACTCAAGAGTGTCACTTGAAAGCTGGCTGGGAGGCAGCTATCCTAGTACATTGTGAGTAAGACCTGGTGTTGGACTCTCTGGACTCTTAAGTGTGTGTGTGCGTGTGCTAGAGGGAATTGAGTATTAGAGGTTACTGGATGGACTGGGTCTTACAGAAACCTAAAATTACTGGCCCTTCCCTATTACTTTTAGTCAAAGCTGTTTCAAGAGGATTTTGTAAAAAGTTTGTCTTCCCATTGATTTCTGCTATCATTTTGGAGTATCCTGAACTCTTAAATGCTCTCCTGTTCAAGTTTCTGCTTAATATATCCACAGAAAGACATAAACAAGAATAAACTAAGTCTGTGTGTTTGGAACTGTGTCTGTGGCAGGCAGCCGCTATACTAGCAAGGGGGGCCTGGGCATATTCTCAGCAGCACCTCCGGAGGATGCCATGACTGAGATCCATTTATTAGCTGGGTGCTTATATGCTGTCCCTCTGACTTCAATACCTTTGAGACGAGGACAAATAAAAAGATCCCAAGGTAATAGAATATTCAGAGGTCCATAAGCCTTGTTTACACAGGGCATACTATACCGTATGCCCATGCAGGGCTGTGTTTACCCACATAGGGGTGCACATGTGTTTTTTGCATCCCGTGCAGACAGTTCCTTTGATGTCTATTGGAACACAGCAGCTGCACAGACACATCCGCACGGGTGCTGGTTCATGAGATGCCCTGACACTATGTGAGTGTAGGAAAATGAACACAGAAATTACATACGATTTGCATTAAGGCTTAATGTGAAGTTCCAGACTATTGTTTTTGAGTGGAGAAAGCTGTGTTTTAAATTTTTTCTGGGTTTGGTAGTCCTGGATCGGGGCCTGAAGGTTTCAAATTGTCTTTAAATGGAACCTTCAATCCTATGTCTAGGTTTTTCTGCAGTCCTGCAGTTTGTGTATGTGTCCAGGTGTAAACACTAGTTTAAAGCCTGATCAGAGTTACTGCTGGTTCAGTTGCTGCCATTTGCAGACAGTACCCTGTACGGAAAGCTGCGTGTTCCTGCCAGAGATTGCACCCCATTGTGGGGATTTTCCTTGCCCAAGGACTGGGTCTGGGAGACCAAGAGAGGGTCTGAGCATTGAGAAAGCTGATGTGGCTAGTGTGTCCAGGGGGCTGTGGGAAGTCCGGAAGTCTCTGGAAGAGTGAGATAGCTTTGGGGGCTGGAGAACTCCTTTTAAAGGCCAGTAGTGGGTACTGCAACTGAGGCTGAGTGAGCCTAAAGAACCTTCCTGCGGTCTAGAAGACCAAAGAGAGCAGTGGCGATGCTGATCAGGGAGCCTGCTGGCTCTGCATTTTTTACTTGATTGTTTCTAAAAGTTGAAACCTCTGCATGGGCAATTTTATATGGAACTTTAGTTTCGTTTAAGAAAAGTAGGCTGATGTACCCTAAAACTGCAGTCTGGAATGACACAAGCTCATTAAAAGCAAATGCATAAAAGGAATGCATGGAACACTTGTGCACCCTGTGTGGGTAAACATGGTCATGCACAGGCATACAGTAAAGTATGCCCTGTGTAAATAAGGCTTTATTTGTATGCCTGCTCCAAGTTGCTGACACAAAGTATAGAGGCATAGGGGTTATGATGACAGCCAGGCAATTAGCAATTAGCATTTCCTTAGTGGTAGCCGCCTTTCTCTCATGACAAGTATCCTTCAGAACACATGGTTAAATAGTTCCTGATAGTATAATAGGTATGTGGAAAGCACAGTCACAGCCTTTCGGCATCCACTGGGCTCAAGTCCAAATCTCTGAAAAAGGTCAACTTGCCCAAAGGACTTAAGTAGCTCTTTTATGTGTACATTGTCAGGTAAACAGCTCAAAATGTTAATATTTCGGACAGCAGAGTTTTCAAGCTATTTACCTAACAATGTAGACATAAAAGACCTATTATTCTGTACACTTAAGTCCTTGGTGCATGTAGACATTTTTCAGAGACTTTTACATACCTTTTTTTAGGCTAGCTATAGACAGGGATGTGTTTGCCCAATAATCTTAGTTGGGGACATATCTGTCCATCATTTATAATGCTAGTTTATAGTCAGGGCTGTTGTTAGAAATCATGGGGCTCCATACAGTCTACCAGACAGGACCTGAAGGAACTCAGAGGTAAGCAGGTGTACATGAACAAAAGTCCAGTTACATCAGTCTGCCCATAGAGCTGCATGGAGTTTCCGATCAGGAAAACAACTGATCAGGGGACTTGATAGCAAAGCTCTAAAGGGGAGTGGTTGGGAGGCAGTATAAATGCGACTCATGTCGAGCCGCATGTTTCTACTGCCCCTCAAACACAAGCGTAAACTAGAATCTCACTACTTATGATCATCATGATAATCACAGTATAGTAGGTTCTTTAAGGCTGTCTGTCACATGTCTGTTTGATGCTGTCACTTGTTCTGGACTGGCTCCACTGTTTACTGAGAACTGAACCTTCCAAAGAGTAGATAGAAGTGCTCAAGGCAGCCTGTGCAGCCACCCATGAGATCCCTGAGCTGCACCCTCGGTCACCTCTCATTCACCGCTGGCTACATCCTAGTCCTCAGCACTGAGGAAGCGGAGGTATATAGAATCACTCCATAAAGGAAAGGTTGTGAGCAGCTGGCCTTGAGCATCAGGACCTGTAGCACTGGCTTTATTGACTGTGCTAAAAATGAAAAAAGTCTCTCTATTTTACTGATGGAAAATTACATTTCAATCCTAGGAAGCCTAGTAGGAGCGGTGGACTGCGGTGGTCTGTTTTATACATTTACTGTATCCATAAATGAACAATACAGCTGGCTGGCCCCCTCTGATTAGGCCTGGGACTGGTACAGCAGGATTGGCTGTACTGATTTATCAGTGACCCGGATTATAGTGCTCATTATCACACAACTCACTTGATTGACTCAAATGCAACATGTAAACAAAGAGATTCTGCTAGCACGCACATACATTCTGCAACAAGCTGGAAAACCAACCTGTGAAATGAGTGCTTCTGACACTTACAATCCTTATTATTGCTTCCTGGGAATAAACTTTTTTTTAAAAAAGGCAAGGCACTGCCAGGAGCAATTCAAATGCCCTTGAAAACCCAGGAAACTACTTTTAGTATCTCCTACCTTCAGAAGTGTCAGTGCTAAGTTAGACTCCAACAATGCAATGCAGAGCACTTCTGAATAGCTTGCTAATGCACCAAATTGCTTTTAGGGAATTGCCTTGGTCAGGGCTGGCCCAAGATGTTGTGCTGCCTGGGTCCAAGAATGAAATGCTGCCCCCCAAACCCCCCTACAAAAAAAAAAACACACTCACATCCATTGTTTTATATAAATATAAAATGTGAAAAATGTTATATATACTGTTATATTCTTCCATAACTCACCACAAGACCAGTCCACCAAACACCTACTGTCTGTCCTCAGTCATCCTTTCACTCCTGTGTCTGCCGCGCTCACCGCCCCAGAAGATCCAGCCTGCCCTGCGTGAGATGGAGTGTGCTGATGTCTGATGTCATTGTGCACACCGCGATCATGTGAGGGAAGTTCCACGGAGGAGACTCTCTGCCTCCTCATACTCATCAGTTTGCACTATGTGTGGCAGTATGAGATGGGGAAATGCTGGCTGTAATGTGCCTGCATGCAAACTGATGACACACAAAACTTTTTGAGAAAAAAACTTGGGAGTCAGTTTTCTGCCCCTCTCCAAGTTCTGCATGGTAGGACCGGCCCTGGCCTTGGTGTACAAAGATTGCATACTGCAGGCTTGAAAAGATCAGTGGGCTCTTTGCAGCAAATGTTGGTTTTTCTGTGCCTTATCATCACTTCTAAGGTAAGTTTGGAGAAGTGGACTTGTTAAACTTATGACAAATATACTTTAATAATAGGACAAAGAATAATGTGCAAAGAACTATATCCATAGTAACTAAGGGGAACTGTGGTCCAGGAAGACACTTTGCAAGTCATAAATAATCTTTACACTGACATGGTAAAACATCTGTGGTCAAAATGTAGAATCAATTATTCATTTCTATATTGTATTTCATCAATTTTAAGCCGACTCTTATTAAAGCTGAACTTCACTCTCTCAATTAACATTGACTATTTTTAATCCTTATGCTGCTAGCATTAGTAAATAGATAGGAATATATACTGTATCATATTTACTTATTTTAAATTGTTTTCTTTTTTTGTACTTCTTTAGTCACTTCCTAGATTCCATGCCTAAGAAAATGTCGTTGCACATCCGAAGGATCTTCAGGATGGGAGGAGGAGTTTTCTCAGCTGAGCACACCCTCCTGTCTGCATGTTTGAGCTAATGGCAGATGGATTCCAATAAATTCCACATAAATCATCTGCCCTTACTCTAAATGGCCATGGCCAGAAATGTTAGAAGTGATTTCCCAGCAAAATAAAGAATAGAGACACAAATGGATGGGGGAGTTTGCTTTGAATATTAAAAATGAAATAGTGTTTTGGTTTGTGGTCCTTAGATACAGTGTACTTCAGCTTCAATATGAATGATCATGAAGTTTGTAAACTTACTTTGTGAAGATCCCCACATATTTACTTCAGGGGCGCGTGTGGTAAGGTCAGTGGCTGGTGAGGCACTGGCTATTATCAGAGCCAGATACACACAGGTTACATATTCACAAGTTATGTATTTGATTCTCATTATGTAGCCGATTTTAGTTCTACTGGTTCTCCTAGTTATACCCATTTAACTAAAATATATAAAAACGCTGTCCCTTTAAGATATTTTTCAGTTACCCTTTTTCTTGATGCTGGAAACAATATTACTAGCCACATGACAATAAAGATTGTAAATATTTATTTATTTTCTGAAGCCAGAAATATAAAAGTAATATTCAGTAATAAACAAGTAAACAATAAAGGGTTCAGGGTTATTTACTAAAAGGTGAAATGCAGGAGAATTAAAAAAAAAACGGTAAAACAGTGAAACAGTCCAACCAAATATATATATATATATATATATATATATAATGTTTGGGGGCTCTGAGTAATTTTCTAGCATAAAAATTATGATTTTTACATGTAGGAGAGAAGTGTCCGACTTGGCCTGAGTGGCAAGTGGTTAATTACCATAAGTAAGTAATATACAAATAATTATTATATATTGTTTTTAAGCTAATTTACTATATTTTTAAAAACTATACTCAAGCTGGTGGCTTAATGGACAAATTACTGAAGTTTGAAGTTATAAACCAGTAATTTCACATACAATAGAGAAATGAAAAAGTATTATGTTAAAACATATGGCATAATTAATATATTATTTTGCTTGATTAAAAAAGTTAATTTTCAGCTTTAGCAACAGCAGATTCCCCCACTTAACTGTTAAGAAGGCTGGGCTGGAATGGAAAATTTGTCTTTTAGACACATGCCCTCTTCTATGTTACTGCTGTGAGAGGAGAGCTTTCACTGCAGCATTTTTTATTGGACAGCTTAGACCAATGGTGTTTTACCATTGGTCCAAGGCTTCAAGCTGTCCATTGAGCTCAATGTGTTTGACAAGAAGTCAGAGGCACTGTGAGCTCCTCTCAGTCTGCTGCAAACAGCATATGCCAGCTTGTATTTAAACTGGCTGGGCTGTATGTAGCTTCTGACAGGCCACGCAAGGCCCCGTATGTACGGAACCATAGATGCTAGGAGCCCCAAATTTTGACCAGTGGTGGGGGCTGCCTACCCCCCCCCCCCCAATTTGGGGTCTCTGCGTCCAAGCTACGACCCTCAAGCTCCATCATTTTTAGGTTAATGGCAAGTGAGGCTCTGCCTCACCTGCCTCCCCTGACTGCACATCCCTGATTTACTTCCTTGAATTAGGTGGCACGTTATCACTGTGCCCTTTGAGAAGACACTGCTGTATCACACAGTTCTCAGAGCTTGCCTTCTAAACTACAGAAGTGCTGAGAGGAGGAGTTTCAGGAGGCGGAGTCAGTACAGGAATCACTGCTTGCAGACAGCAAGATACCATGGGATATGTAGTCCTTAGAAATGGAAAACAACCAGCAGAGGAGAAGCTACAAAGCGTGCAAGGAATCCGAGAAGTTGTGGAAAGCAATGGGCAGCAGACAGACACAACCCCCAACATGAAATGAGACTTTTAAGTAATCTTAAATTGGATTGTCAAAAATAGCCTTTGTTTGTATTTTTACTACAATGCGGATGTTAAAAAATGAAAGTGTGTGCTGTGACTTTAGATTTTTAGGTAAGCCTGGTTGTATGTTCAAAATAAAAAGAACATGTTGCAAGTATACATTAGGCAGTGTTCAGTTACACAGTACTGCCCAATCAGATGATCACAATTTGTTAAGTTTATAATTTACGTTGATACATATCCGTATTAATCCCAAATCCTTTGTTTCTGATAGAGCTTGTAGAAGTCATTATTTTTGTTCAGCACCATAAACAGCTCATGTAGTCAGCCTCGCTCTTTGTCGGATCTATTTTAATCCACGGCTTGTTGGTAAACATGGCTGCATTAACCTTTGCCTTACAACGTTTCTATTCACAGCAGCCTGGCACCATAAAGCAGGAACAGACAAGCTGTAATAGCTCTACTATTGGTGGTGCAAATTAGATATGTTAAAGCGCCCTGCAAACAGCATATTTTAGCAGAAGAGTCAGTAAGGTGCTGTGGTATCTTTAACAGACCAGCCAGAGCAGTAATGTGAATGGACGGACATGCTACTATTGTCAAAATCTTCTGGTTGCCATGGTGACATTTCAAAGCCCGCAGCAAATACCCATGCGGTGAGAGGCTGCTTTAGTTCTAAAGGATACGGTCAAGACTAAATCCAATAATAACTGCTTGTTATGAGGACAATAATGAACAGATTTCACAGCGATTCTCTGCAACCTCTTCCCCTCTGTGCAAAAAGAGGGCTAATGATATTAATTAGAAAATGTGGGGATTAAGATAGACTACACAGGGTATGTGATCCAGAAGTACTTATGTAGCCTTGTTTGATGATGTGCTGCATGCTGAGAGATCTAGTTTGACAACAGTTTGGAGCTACAAGATACAAGATCTTCAGCCCAGCAGTCACGTGTGCTGCAAATTTAGAGCAGCACAACATGATATAAGTTATTAAAGAGCACAAAAACATCAACATATCTATAGAATAAGTGTATATGGTAGGCAGTACATGTTTAGCTCTAATCCTTGAGGATCCACTGATTATAATGGGTCCCCCTGTTTTCTAGAGAGCAACACCCCGTATTTGCTTGACACTCACGGACACATCTTGAGGTTGTTTCCAATTTTCGTGGGCTGCACAGCCCAGGGAATATTGTAAACATATGAATAATCACAAACAATAGCAAAAGAAGTTAAAGCTGGTACAGCAAGTCACAGTAAACACAAATACAGTGTATAGTGCACACTTGAATAGTTCTGGACAGTTTCTACTTTGAACTTTGACCTATACTTCTAGTCCTGATAGTGTCTAACTGGCCAATTGACTAAACATATAGTTGGCTGGCGTTGGATTTGTGTATCTTTGTTGGAGCACTCATTGACAGGTGTAAAAAGTACTGATGGCCACAAGGCCCCTCATTACTCCTGAAGGTTTGTCCTCCCAACGTGATGAAAGGATACTCAGGCTTTCACATCGGGTCCTGAAAAACTCACAATCTCCATTCTCCTCTGGGCTCAAGAAATACATGATCATTAAAAAAAAAAAAAGAAATACATGATCTTTGGCTCCAGCAGTGTCATGGGTTACAGTGCCATTTACCAACACTCAAAATACACCATCCAGCCCTGAAGCAAAGCAGTAAGGGTAATCACAAGCACAGTCTCTCTAGTCAGAGCACCCAGCTCAGTGTAGTTTTACATTCTCTACATGGGAGTACAATGCGTCAATTGCGCAGGTCCAAGGCGAGCTGAGACTTGTAATACACCTCCTCCACCAGGAGTAAGTGAGGGGGTGGCTAAGAAAAGCAAGGCTTACTCAGACCCAAGTCAGCAAAGCTACAGGGCAGAAGGGAGCTTTGTCCACTTTAGAATAGGAGCCAGTAATAGACACCAGAGCTTCTGGTCTCACGTTTCTGTTCCCCTCTGTTTCTTACGGTGTTTCCTGAGTCTCTTCTTTCTCCACTTCCCCCTTCTGGCTGCACCCCCATGCCAATCACCATAAAAAAAATTGACTTTTAACTCTTAAAAGATTCCAGCTGCACAAACTTGTTGAATCTACACAACATAACACACCCTTTTTTAAGAACTTTATTTATCAAGATACACAGGTTACAAGGACATTTACATGTTATCCACTTGTAGTGAAGCAAGAAGTTAATTTATTTTAGTAATTCAATTTAAAAAGTGGAATTCATATTTTATATAGATGCAATACACACAGAGTAATATATTTCAAGCATATTTTTCTTTTATTTTGATGATTATGGCTTACAGCTTGTAAAAAACCCTAATTCAGTATCTCAGAAAATTTTAATATTATATAAGACCAATAAAAAAAAGGATTTTTATTACAGAAATGTTGGCTTACTGAAGTATGTCCATGTACAGTATAGTATGCACTCAATACTTGGTTGGGGCTCCTTTTACATAGATTGCTGCATCAATGCAGTGTGGCATGGAGGTGATCAGCCGGTGGCACTGCTGAGGTGTTATGGAAGCCTAGGTTGCATTGATTTCAGCTCATCTGCATTGTTGGGTCTGGTGTCTTTCATCTTCCTCTTGATAATATCCCACAGATTCTCCATGGGGTTTAGGTCAGGTGAGTTTTCTGGCCAATCAAGCACAGTGATACCCTGATTAATAAACCAGGTATTGGTCATTTTGGCAGTGTGGGCAGGTGCCAAGTCCTGCTGGAAAATGAAATTAGCAACTACATAAAGCTGGTCAGTAGAGGGAAGCATGAAGTTCTCTAGAATTTCCTGCTAGAGGGCTGCGTTGACTTTGGACTTGATAAAACACAGTGGACCAACACCAGCAGATGACATGGCTCCACAAATCGTCACGGACTGTGGAAAAGTTTGCATTTCATTTAGAAATCAAGGTCCCCGAGTCTGGTGGAAGAGTGGAGAGGCACAGAATCCAAGTTGCATGAGGTCCAGTGTGAAGTTTCTACAGTCAGTAATGATTAGGGGAGCCATGTCATTTGCTGAGGTTGGTCCACTGTGTTTTATCAAGTCCAAAGTCAGCGCAGCCCTCTATTAGGAAATGCTAGAGCACTTCATGTTTCCCTCTGGTGATCAGCTTCATGGAGATGCTGATTTCATTTTCCAGCAGGACTTGGCACCTGCCCACACTGCCAAAAATACCAATACCTGGTTTATTGATCATGGTATCACTGTGCTTGCTTGGGTAGCAAAATTGCCTGACCTAAACCCCATAGAGAATCTGTGGGGTATTGTCAAGAGGAAGATGAGAGACACCAGACGCAAAAATGCAGATGAACTCAAAGCAGCTATCAAAGCAACCTGGACTTCCAAAACACCTCAGCAGTGCCACAGGCTGATCGTCTCCATGCCACGCTGCATTGATGCAGTAATTCATCAAAAGGAGCTCCGATCAAATATTGAGTGCATTCTTTACTGTACATGGACATACTTATCAGTAAGCCAACATTTCTGTATTAAAAATCCTATTTTTTTTATTGGTCTTATGTAATATTCTAATTTTCTGAGATACTGATTTTTGGATTTTCACTAGCATTAAACCATAATCATCAAAATAAAAGAAAGAAATGCTTGAAATATATCATCCTGTGTGTAACACATCTATAAAAAATATATGAGCTTCACTTTATTAATTGAATTACTGAAATAAATTACCTTTTTCATGATATTCTAATTTTATTAGATGCACCTATCTATAATAGCATGACATACATAATATAGCAAACATAGGACTCTGTGTCTCAAGATGCATATACTGTATAGGAAGGATGGACCAACATATGTAACATGTATTGAACATTTGAACTTTTTCCAAAACAGTGAGCTATGGCTTCCTCTAGCTCTATCCAGTCTTTCTGGTCTCTAAGGCAAAGTCAATCAATCCTCCATTTAGGGAGATAAGCTACCTTGTACAGTTTCAAATATTGCAGGTCCATTCTGCCTTGTGATTTTGGCTTAGTTAAGAGGTTTTCTTATAAAATAAGCTGGGAATCATTACACACAACCTTAGTGATTACTAATTGGATGCATTTCAGAAGGGAGAACGGGGGTTAAACAGGAATAGTTTAAATCGGAAATATTGATGCCAATATTCATCTTGACAATTGCCACCCATTCAAACAAGGAAAAGCCACTAATATGCTAAAGCTGAAGTAGAAGTTAAAAAGATACCTGAACAATTTAAAATTGGAGCATGACATTAAGAATAGAAGTGAGGGGTTATGAAATGTAAAAGAGAAGATCATCACCAAAGGCTACCAGGAAGCAGAGATGTATAGTAACTAAGTAGAACTACTTCACTACTGTACTTAAGTACCGAAAGGCGGTATCTGTACTTTCCTAGAGTAGAATTTTTTTCTCCTACTTCCACTTTTACTTCACTACATTTTTTCGATGATTTCAATACTTCTACTCCGATATTTTTTTTGTGCTGCATAGTTACTCGTTACAATTATAAAAATTACCACCACCAGAACAGTAGATGGCAGGTTTCATGAAGTTCAAAAAAATGTGTATAATGTCATGTGTAAATCAGCGCATACGAAAATAAATGCTACTGTATGTATAAATAAAATGGTCTACATATCTGCTATTAAGGGAAAAGAGAACCTCCCCCAACCAAGGAGAGTCACAAGCATACATAGACCTTTTTCTGGTAAGAGGCTGATTTTGCTTTTTTCCCTGGAAGTTGAGAGCACAGGTTTTGCAGTTTTGTTTACCTGGAAGAGTCTATTTGGATATTATTTTGCACTTACCTTCATCCGCCGGGTAAGGGGGAAATCCACAAGGTGGTGGGAGTCTGCACCTATTATTAGGAATAGCAACTGTTTGATTCCTGCACCTTATATTCATCTTGTTTTGTCACATATATATGGTATTATGGCATTATATATATGGACTTTTTATTGACTTTGATTTCATACACTCTCCCTTTATTTCATTATTGGAATATATTGTTGTATATCACATTGGTTTATATATGATTTTGCGCACCAATAAGCTGTGGAGAAAAAAAAAAAAACATGCAGGGAAGAGAAGGAGGGATGCTTTAAAGGGGAAAGGGAGGGACATACTTTATCTGTTTTTGTTTACAAAAAGTTACAGCCAAAGGAATTGTGATTGTCCTTTAGGTTAATCATTTGAAATAATAAAAAACAATATGATGTTCAAATTTTGACTTCTTTCTTTAATAACTACATAACACAGGACTTGTACTTTTACTTTCAGTACTTGAGTAGCAATTTTTTTTAAAAACTACTGGTACTTTTACTTTCAGTACTTGAGTAGCAAAATTTAAAAAAAAAAACTACTTGCAATACTTAAGTACAAAAAATGTTGAATACTTTAGTACTTCTACTTAAGTCACTTTTTGATAGAGCACTTCCACTTCTACTCAAGTCACTTTTTGATCGAGCCCTTGTACTCCTGTTTGCCCACTGTAAATCTCTTAAGCCCTTGTTCACACTGAATGCGGCTTTGAAATCATGCGACTTCACTTGAAGTGCAATTTCAGAAGCAACTTGGCTGACATCTGTGTAACTTCATGCATAGATGTCTATGCAAGTCGCACCTGAAATCGCCAAATGTAGTGCAGGGACTACTTTTTCATATCATTGCGGCTCCCATTGAAACTGTCAATAGCCAAGTTGAAATGGCACCCCAGATTGATGGAATCAGATGTAAAGCATTGGAGTTCAGAAAGAATGTGCTTTAGGGCTTGTAGCTGTAAGTTAGGTTGGTAAATGCTCACTAGCATGACTAGTTTGTTATCCAAAGATCCAGCAAGAAATGAAAACCTCCCCATGTTATTTTTTAAATTTTGAATCTACTGTAAAAATGAGTTTTCACTGTTGACTTTAAAGATAGCCATGAGACAATATGTCCCCTAGGAAAAAGTATTCAGTGAATTTAAGAATATTGTTCCTCTTGAAATAGATCTCTTGTACAAAAACGTTGCAGGTTTTATTTTTCTTGACCTTACAATAATAGACATTTTTTCTGAAGTACCTTTGGCATTTATGGATAGAAGGTGACAAATTCAACTCATAGAGGCACATTTTTATAAGAATAAACCAGGATAGGGCAAGATAACAGAGTAGGGGACTTTGGGGTGTGTGTGGATAGGAATAGGTAAAGAAGGGGAGCTAGGACAATAGAGATATAGAAGGTTATGAGGGAAGGGAAATGGAAAAGTGGGAAAGGGAAAGGTAAAGGGAAAGGTACAAGGAAAAGAGGACATATAAGAGAAAAAGGGTAGAGGTGAAATAAGCTTAAGAGAAAATGGTGTAGAGATAAAAGCAGAAGTAATTGAAAGAATATGGGGAAATGAGAAGGTAAAATCATTTGGTAAGAGTTTGGAGATAGGAGAGGGGATATACAGAGTTAAGACAGGTTAGAAGAGATGAAAGAAGATGGGAGGTGATAAAGATGGAAGCAGTTAAGTAACGGGTGCTCAAATTGAGGGACACTACTGTACTGGTATTTTTAGTCAAACACTTGAAAATAGACACTCAAAAGGCTGTAGTGTGTGAGGGGGATCCTGTATCCATAAAAAAAATAAAATATATAAAAAGGGGGGGGGGGGGGTTGGACTTTAAATGGAGCCCATGACATGCTATAGCCATGTGCCTCCATCCTTATATATCAGAGATTAAATTAAAGGAGCCTGGGACTTTAAATTAAGCATGTGGCAAACAGCTGGTAAAATGATCAACACATGATAGCACATTTATTATTTCATATATGTACAGGTTAAATCATAGCACAATGCAATTTATAAATAGTAATGTTATGAGCTGATTTGTAATATACAGAGATCTTTTTGATCCCCATAAGCAGATTACATTAAAAAATACTTCATGATTACAAAAAGTTCATGTATATGGTCAGAAATATAAACACATGACACCATACCTCACTTTAACAAGACATGGGATGCTTGGGACACCTCATCTTTTGGTTCCCCATTGGGCCCGACATTGACAGAGGCCACAGGGGATTCCACTTCCCCGTCTCGCTGACTGCCCCTCGCACCCCATGCCTTGGCTCCTCTTGGGTAGCTTGCGACTTTAAGTTATCGTACTCCAACATTTCTCAGGTCATACTGTAATAGACTATATCTTTCATACTTCATGGTTTTCTCTACTTTTTCCATCCTTTCCTCTCACAGTGTTTTCTCCTTTGTTTCCTCCCCTTCTCATTTTTTCCTCCTCCTAATTTTGGCAAGGTTTAGGCTCCTTGGAGTCTCATTTGTCTGTAAATTGTTGTATTTCTATTAATGTTTGATACGTCCCTTTGGGACCCACTCTGTACATGTTTTCAAGAATTCTTTAATAAAAATCCAATTATAAAAAAATATATATAGTATATAAACACATGATTGTAACAAAGCAGCTCCACTTCCTCAGGAGCAGATGCAAGGTGCGTATCTGCAAAAAATGGAAAAATACCGAAATAGTCTAATGGTTAACTAAAATGGCAGAGGGGGCCATAGCAATAGAATATGCCTTCCTAGGTTACTTGCAAGTCAGCTCTGAGTTCAACATGTGTGCTAAGGACTGAGCGTTACTGAGGGTATCTGCACCAAGAGCTGTAACAGTACTGCCTGTGAACGCCGAAGGCACATATAGACAGACTTTAAAGGGAATACAGATCCCCATGTTATGATTAATAGTGATGCAAATAGCAACTCCAAGGGATTTCTGTGGAAAATCTTTAAATGTGCACAAATATATTGATAGATGTTGCTACTTGCATAATAGCATATAGCCTGTGACTGCTAGTTGGATCAAAGAAACAAAGGACAATTATAGGGTGAAAGTTGTACTATGCAATCTGTTGATAGGGATCAAAAAGATATACAAATCAGCTCATAGCATTACTATTTATAAATTGCATTGTGCTATGATTTAACCTGTACATATATGAATTGATAAATGTGCTATCATGTATTGATCATTTTACCAGTTGTTTGCCACATGCTTCATTTATGATCCGTACACACTTTCCGATAATCGTACGATAAAACTCGCTTTTGACCTGATCGCACGATGATCGTTAGTACACAGCTTTCGACAGCTGATCACGACAGTTGGTCCAACAAAATCCGAAGGGACAAACAGGAAAACTTCTGTCGTACAATAGCCCCCGCGAACGACAATCGTTTCATCAGTACACTATGCATCTGCTAAAAATCGATCGACAAAGACCGCGCATGATCAGAAACACTAAAATAGCATGGAAAAAGCCTGGCTGCCATTGTTTTTGTTTTGCACCATCTGATACGTAGCTAAGCATCCAGGAAGATTTTTCCGAATCGTATGCCAAAAATTATACGATTTGTACGCATTGTTGAATTCGATGTTAGTATCATGTAACAAAATGCGAACGATAAGTCGTCCGATTATCTGAACGTGTGTACGGGGCTTTAAAGTCCCAGCTCCTTACTGTATCCACAAGGTCCAGTGGTAGGTTAGGTTTTGGGTTTAGTAGGAGGTCAAAAAACACTTCTGTACACCACCAAGGGATTGAAAAGTATACCAACAATAACATTGTGGCATGCCATTTAAACCTTAATCTACGTGGGCAGCGAGATAACAGAGGTCCTGGCGTTAGCTGTATCTGTAGCTTCTACTGGAGGCTCAATCAGTAGTTGTAGATATAGCATCAGTTTTGCAAACACTGAATATACAGTAAGTATCAACAGGGTATGCCAAAAAAGACACATACTGTTTGTGTTAATAGCAGTAGTGTAGGTAAGGGCAACACAGAGGACATTATTTTCAGGGAAGACATTTTATTTTCTTGTTTTTGGTGATAAAAGCATTCTAAGAACTGTGCTAAACTAGCAGTATAAAGTTACCACTGACCTATTGGGAGCCACTGCAGATAACTTGGGTCATTATAGAATAGTTATACGATACGTAGGTATTAGAAGGTCATGAACAAAAACTGTTTCTTGAATAGAGTAACAAAAAAAATAAAAAATTTGCATTAAAAGACGGTAAGATAAAAGAGAAATCTAAGCAGTAGCTTTCATTTGTCTATTACCACCCAATATTTCTTAGGGCTGTTATATCTGAATTCTAAGAACTAGATGCTGCTAGGTAACAGACTACCAAGACTGAAGCATTTGGAGATTTAAAGGCACTTTGTAGATTAAATGTATGGGCAAGTATAATACCTGAAGTACATGCAAAGAATGAGGAGAAACAAATCAAAGGATTATGCTCAGGAAACAAAAATGGAAGATGGCATGTGGAACACATGAATTTCGGCAGTAGAGAAAAAAAAGAGAAAGCAGTACTGTCATGGTTTTTGAAAGATTACAATAATTTCAACAGATGTTACTTTTGTAGTTTGAGCCACAGCAGAACTACTGCTTAAGCTAGATAGTGTGTTTTAGAAAAAAGAGAGCATTTAGGAAAGAGGGCTTTGCACAAACAATAGGCAATATGTACACCATAGTGAACTTTTTATAAGGGTTCTCTGTTGTTGTGGGTGTTTTTCCAAATGTGCCTTTGATTTTTTGTCCTGAAACCCAACTCAGTGAAAATAAATTAACAATGCAACTGTATTGTGTAATATCAATGGTTTACCATTAAGTGAGCTATATATAATTTGGCACGGCGTGATGGCAAGTATATCCCCCTGAGGAAGTCACGTGACCCTGTGGAGTAATGCGTAGGGGAGAGGCCAATCTGTCGTCACGATGAGGGCGCTTTGTGAGCATACCATGGAAATACTGTCTGATTGCTTTATACCCGCACTGTGAGGACTGAATGTTTTTTACAGTTTGGTGCACTCTAAGCACCAGGAAAATTTGAGTTTTTATATTTAGTGTTTAAAAAACTGCTTATTTTAAAAGCTAAAACACTATGTCCAGCTTTCTCTCTTTCTGATTTGGGCGTATGGAGATAAGTGTAAGAGAAGGAGGATTCTAAACCCAAGATAGCCACCAAAGGAGTGAAACAGCATAAAAACAGATCCCCAAAGAGGGACAAAAGCACATATAGACCATTGGTTGGTCTTATCTCCCAGGTGAGGGCACATCAGATGAGGGATTATCACTAATGTATGTGGATGATTAGAGCACATAGTGGTGAACACTAATTAACCACTTAAAGACCAGCCGAAGCAGATATACTGCGGCAGGCTGGCTCTCTTGTGCAAACCGCCGTACCCATACGGCGGCACGCCGCCGGCAGTGCAATCACACGCCTGCTCTATAGCCCTGCAGCTAAGCAACAGGTCCAGCGGCAATCGCTGCAGGGACTGACAGAAGGTGGTGTGCCATTGTAAACATGGCACACTGCTCATCTGTCACTGATTGAAACAGGGCTCCTGTGTTCCTGTTATCTCGGAAAACACAGGAGCCCTGTTTCCATCCACCAAGTCTGCCCCCACATAGTTAGACCCTTAGATCGCCCTTGATGTTATCTCTAGCACTGATTACTGTAATAATGTCACTGATCCCCCCAAATGTGTCAAAAATGTCAGTTAGGGGTCCGATCTGTCTGCCACAATGTCACATTCCTGCTAAAAATCGCATTACTAGTAAAAAAATTAAATAAACAAAAATGACATAAATCTTTTCCCTAGTTTGTAGATGCGATAACTTTTGCGCAAACCAATCAAAATACACTTATTGGAATTTTTTTTACCAAAAATATGTGGCAAAATACAAATTAGCCAAAAATGATGAAAAAAATAGATTTTTAATATTTTTTTTTGGGAAGTTTATAGCAGAAAGTGAAAAATATATATATTTTTTTAAATTGTCGCTCTCTTTTTGTTTATAGCGCATAATCAAAAAACTGCAGAGTTGGTCAAATACCACCAAAAGAATGCCCTGTTTGTGGGGAAAAAAATACATCAATTTTATTTGGGTACAGCATCGCACGACCCCACAGTTGTCAGTTAAAAAATAATGCAATGCCAAACCACAAAAAATGGCCTGGTCATTAAGGGGGAAAATTCTTCCAGTCCAGAAGTGGTTAAGGAAGCAGCCGTTTGAATATGTGAACACAAGCCTGTTTTTTATAAAATATTGAGCATATGCAAGCAAATTCATACCAAAGGACACTTTATGGACTGATGCATTGTTTTGTTTTTTGTTTATGTTATATATGGTTTGATATGATATGCTGATTCTAAAAAATTGCTATGTAAACAGATTTAAAGGGATACTAGCACATTGGCTTTTGGGAGCGTGGCGCCACTTTTGAATATAATTTTGCACATTGATACACGTTTAGAGAGTGTGTATAAGTGTGAGTGATCCGCTACGTTTTGTAGTCTTGTAGTCTTAAAGCACATAAAAATGTTATTGTGTATGAGGAAAAAAACTGTTTTTACACAACTTTACATTTTTACAAATTAGCATTATGTACCCTAAAATGTCCTTGTGCTATATCCTTGGTTCTGCAACACATCAGGTCTCTGTAACAAACAGAGCTAAAAAAATCTCTATGACCCCTTCTCCTAAATCGAAAATAACCTGCAAATATCAGTGACCCTTTCTCTATTTCAACACAATGGTGTATCTGGAAATGTCCCTGTGCCTTTAGCACCTGATGGGTTAAATAAGCATACATTTTTTTTAATATTATTATTCTTATTATTAATATATTATTATTATTATTATTATTATATATTTATTGTAATGCAGGTCAATGACAGACCTGAATCTGTAACTCACTACAACTGGTGTCTATATGTCCTATATTGGCACTATCGCCACTGAAGTATGCTATAAGCAATCAAGTAATTTGCAGAGTAGAGTAGGGACTGGCCAGAGAGGGATTAGTTTGAAGCATCGGGCCAGCTTAAACCTGTATTGCAATTTAGAAAGTGTATATAGCAGTGTGCAGAGGGTGCATTCAGAGCTTTCTAGTGTGCCACATCCATGACTCTTTATCACGCCATCCCTAAAAAACTCCACAGCCCCTATTCAAAATTCAGCAATATAATTGTATATAGCCTGTGTTTGACAGGTTGGGAACAAACATGTTTACCTTGCAATGACAATTTTCACTTAGCTTAGTGAATGACGTGCATTTGTGCTGATTTCATTCATCTAATTACTGTATGTGCAAGAAAAAAAAAAACATTTTTGTATGATTTATAGCACATGGTTGGTAATTCTTTGCAATTTTCACTTTGCCTCACCTCATTCACTAAGCTAACTGAAAATTCACTTTGCAAAATAAAGATGCTTTACCCCTTTAGTAAATCAAACTGACCAAAAACAAACACTCAAATAAAGACCCCTAAGTTTACTAATCTGCTTTCCTGTTCAGAAAGGAAGAAAAAGTATTGAATCTAGAGGGTCAGTATAACAGACAGTCAACTAACTTTTTCACAAGACGGCAATAGTAGTTGCCATATTTTCCGCATGATGACTATTATCCATTGAAGAGTTCACACTCCTAACCAAAATGCAAGGGTGTTTTACAGCTCTGTGAATTTGCTGTGTGAGTACAGAATACTGCCAGTCATGATCCCTTGGGGAACACTTTTGCAAGTCCTAATTAAATAACACATCTATGTGGAACACTTTGGCTGTGTCAGCTTTTTGTCTAGATGACACTTACTCCAGGCGACATGAAGCACTGAGCTTTAACAGACACATGAATACCGAATTAAAAAGTACTGTACCCATCTGATTGGGGGCTGCATAAACTCAGTATTTTACAGTACAAACACAATGAAACATAGAAGAGCGACAGCAGAAAAAAGATGAAGTGGTTCATTGAGTCTGACCATTTTCCTTCTTTTTTTAACTTATTAACTGTAAAGATCTGCTTACTATTGACTGACAAACTTGTAATAATATACTCAAAGAAAACGGTTTTGTCTACTTTATTAGGATGGATTTATTACCATCTGTGTCTCTGTTAGGGGGATCTCCTTCTCCTTTAAAGGTCACAGCATATGGAAAAGGTAGGGATGATTCTCCAATGGGCACACAAATTGCAATAAAGCATTTTTTTTAGTATCAAGGAAAGGGTTAGAACTTCCATAAATTGTTAATTGCTGTATGTGTTCCCGCTGTAGACTTTTCTACCCATTTCCTTTCACAAAGAGAACTGACATAAGGACATAATGGAAGTACAGATAGCAATAAAAAAAACTTACAAAAGTTCTTCCAAACTCTACAAAAAGCTGGATTTCTACATTAGGCCTTACAAGTCAATATTTAAAAACGAAGTGCACAAAGCTTGCAGACTTATCTATCTTTACATACCTCTTGCATCAAAGAATTCATCATCAGAGCTGTCCACCGAATCATTCACAATTTTCTGCAGGTGCCACTGTGCCCCACTAAATCGCCGTGTTCCCCCTAGAAGAAATAAAGAAAAACGATCATGTTTCTCACTGTTAAGTAAGAAAGAAGAGGAATCTTTAAAAGTACATACATGTACATGAGAGTCACCAGTAACTTTCTAGGACTGCACCCCCCTACCAAGCAAAGGAACCATGAAGAATGGACAAGCTGCTGCTGAGTATTTTGAGAACGCAACCCTAGTTTGTGAGTAGCTGGAAAAAAAAAAAAAGGATAACTGAAGGTAAAACTTTTTTTTTTTAGTTTTGGATAGAGTGGAAAGGAAATAAACTATCAGTGCCCCCGTTAAGGAAACTTAACCTCTCTATTTGTCCTGTTTACCATTATTATTGAAAGTGAAAGTAAAATCCCAAATTTGTCCCCAGAAAAGTAATAGAGGGGAAATCTTCCAATTGGGACACTAGTATTGATTATGTGGGGGACCCCAAGGAATTCCCTTAATTTGCAGGGATTTCCTCTTACTTCTTGTTTGGTTATGGGACAGGACTTAAAGGGAAATCTCTGCAATGGGAGACAGATGGCAAAAAACTCTGACAGAGGTTATTATTACCCTTCCTTGCGCTATCCAAAATTAAAAAAAAAAAGTTTTACCTAAAGTTCTACTAACTGTTAAGATCTCGAATTTTAGGAGAAAATGCTGTCCATGGGGAAGCTAAATGCCTCCTGACAACTCTTTAGTTATTAGCAACCAGATGCACTGTTATCATGGCTTGCTAGCACAGCAGGAAGCAGAGAAACCTACCAAGCACCTTGCCACTTTATAAAGATATGTTATTATCGCCCTAACACTCTGCAAGTTTGTTTTTAATAGGTTTCTTGATTTGCCCACCAGTGATGACTTAAACCCACGTGGGTACATAATCTCGGTACTCATTGGATGCCTAGATTGTACACTAAGCTACACATGTATGGCTTAAAATGATTAGATTACAGCAGACACCACAAGAATAGTGCTTGCCTTTTTTGACTTAAGAAGTACCCAACACAACAGGAGTGCTTCATTAGTCAATAAGGGTGATCACACTGGAAAGCAGAATGGCAGTTGGTGGGGCTTAACCCAGGGAAAACAAGCCACAAAGGAGGCTTTTCCTGAATGATAAAGAAACACCAATACAATAAAAAATAAATAAATAGTAGACTGCCCTAAAAAAAAGTAGATTCAAAAAGTAGATTTTTTAAAAAAAATAATTTCGAAAGAAGTGAAACTGGGAGCTTGTAATTTGGTGAAAGTGGTAAAAAGTTTACGATGGCAAAACTATTAATTTTTGCTACAAAATCAATTTGTTCAAATTACTCTTCTAATCTGTATTCAACATATGTTTGGCATGTTCCTATTGATCAACCTATTTTATGAATATCAGCCATAAAGTAGCAGTAAAGCCTAACAATAACTATTCTTAAAGTTCCCTCCCCCTCCCCCTCCATCTACCTATCTTGCATATCATGTGTAAAAGTGATCTGTGTACTTACCTTTTTTTTTAATCCTGTCCAGTCTAGTCATGTGATCCTGCACCTCCAGCTCCCCTTTTTAAAGGAACGCTCGACAACGGCTGTGGATTCTGGGACCCATGACGTCGCCCATAGGCTCCAATTGCCTAGCCATTGTCAGTGCTCCATCTTCTCCCTTGCTGCAGCCACTCAATGACACAAAGGAGCTGGAGCTGCAGGATCATGTGACTAGGCTGGAGCAGATTAAGAATTGGTAGGTACACACATCTTTTTTACACAGGGTATGGAGAATAGGTAGAAGGAAGGAGGAAGGAATGGTTTTAGGAAAAGTTTGTATCAGGCTTTTTTTATACTTTAAAGTGAATGCAAACCCCATTCATGAAATTTGACCACATATACTTTATCTGTAGCGTTTACTTATCTCTTTTCAAAGCCCTAAGTCTTACGTCTTTCTGCAGCTTCGTTCCTCTATTATCAGCATGATAACTTCTGAAAAGTTCTCTGACACATGAGATAAAAGCAGCTGGAAATTTGTGTCAAGGAGGTAAGGCTAGAGGCTAGAGACAGATAAGCAGAGAGCTGGTCTATTCACAGCCCTGCATGTTTCTTCCTTCCTCTGCCTATGTGGAGGGGGGCGTGTGCCTTTCCTCCAATCAGCTGTCACACAACGTATGCCAAGACTCCCCACCCGGTGCTGGAAATTCTAACACGATGTTCACTTTCTAAAGTGTAGAAAGCTGAAGACAGCAGATATACAAATAAAACTTATGTAGGAAGATTTGTTTCATCGCTGTGTATTATCTGAGGCCATTCACTTTGCTGCGTATATATGAGGGTTTACATCCACTTTAACTATACCTCCACTCCCAGTCAACTGAAAAGTACATTGGAATTCCAAGGAGGATGGGAATTATGTGTTCAAATGTAATGATATGTTATTAAAAAAAAAGAAACTCCAGCCAAACATTTTCATTTTGTCCCTAAGGGCATCACAGGTACAGGGATTGCGGGAAACATTCCTCACTGGGGTTAAAAACAGAAATAAAAACCAAAAACCAATATTATAACTTCTCCAAACTCACCAAAGCTTAAATAAAAAAATGACCAGAGCAGGGTTTTAAATTATGTAAAAATATATTTATATTTATATCTGAAACGTTATTTCGTTTTTATTGATCAAACTAACCAAATATACTTCGGTATCCACTATCAAACAAAATTACAGTCAATAAATGGCAAAAAACAGACAGCTTTCTATGATAGCATTTTTATTTTTCTTTACTGTACTTATATTAAGTTACACTTATTTGAGGAAGTAAAACCTAAGCATTTAAAGTGGAGTTCCACCCATTTTTGGAACTTTAGATCTTTGTAATCCCCTTTAAAATGGCTTTTACCAATGGAAACTTTTTTTTTTTTTTTTTGCTAGTAAATACCTTAATTTTGGCTTTATTCCTCCTCTCCTCACTTCCTGGTCCGATCGGCGATGACGTCATTCGGCGATCCGCAGTGTCTGCTGGGATGTATTCTACTTGCAGTAGCTGTATCTGTACTGAGCCGTGCCTGCCCCGCCTCCGCCCCGCCTCCTCTCATTGAATTGCATTGTATGAATGTATTAAGGCTGTTCTCTGCCCAGCCTCCGCCCCGCCTCCTCTCATTGAATTGCATTGTATGAATGTATTAAGGCTGTTCTCTGCCCAGCCTCCGCCCCGCCTCCTCTCATTGAGTTGTATTGAGAGGAGGCGGGGCGGAGGCTGGGCAGAGAATAGCCTTAATACATTCATACAATGCAATTCAATGAGAGGAGGCGGGGCGGAGGCTGGGCAGAGAACGGCCTTAATACATTCATACAATGCAATTCAATGAGAGGAGGCGGGGCGGAGGCGGGGCAGGCACGGCTCAGTACAGATACAGCTACTGCAAGTAGAATACATCCCAGCAGACACTGCGGATCGCCGAATGACGTCATCGCCGATCGGACCAGGAAGTGAGGAGAGGAGGAATAAAGCCAAAATTAAGGTATTTACTAGCAAAAAAAAAAAAAAAAGTTTCCATTGGTAAAAGCCATTTTAAAGGGGATTACAAAGATCTATGTATTCCAACCTATTAAAAATGGGTGGAACTCCGCTTTAACCTTGAAAAATTGAATTTATGCTGTGTGGCTTGTTTCATTACTTTCTAGTGGCATTCAAACTTCAAGTATGGCTCACCTTAATTATTTCATTTCTCAATTAGCATGATTGCTTCTTTAAGGTGGCTTTTAGCTGTCTGGCCCTACTCATTGTACATATCACGACTGAAATGTAAGAATAACTATATTACACAATGGGCTCCATTCTTTTCACTCTTAAATTACTTTAAACCTGAGGTGACAAATGACACACAAGATTGTGTTCATTCAACATAAAAGGAAGCAATTTTCTTGTGTTATTTCTATTATGTTCTGGATGAGCAAGGAGAGAACATACGTACTATATGACACAGAGACTTTTTTTCTGACTAGTTCCCTTTACAAGGGGGAATACATTTGATCTAAAATGTGAGATATTATGTATTAAAGGTTACCTCTTCCAGTGTCGGTTGATTGATAATGCAATAGGAATGTGCATGCTACATCCAAATATGAAAGACTCATTTTGTGATCTAACACAAATGTTTTTGTTTGCTTTTAGTGATATATGCACATTAGCACTACATTAGCACAAACACACAAGACCCCTCATGTGTGCATACTTCCCAACTTTGGAACTTGAGAAAGAAGGACACTTTAACCCCTTGCCTACTGGGCACTGACTTTCCGGTCATATCAAACCATTGACATCATTTCCTGCCCTCCGTGGAACGCATGCTGGACAGCGTTCCCGGAAGCTATACTTCCTCGTTCTTCAAGCTGTTTTTTTTTTTTCATTTGTTCTTGTGGGTAACATTTCAGCGAACATTAAAATTTGCTTTTATGGACTTCACTATGTTGGCTGTTCTGTTTGCTTGAGCCCCAAAGACCCGCTTTAGATGCCATCAAGCGATAAAGTGACCAGATTCTACAGGTGGAACAAAGATCCTTTCCACACTTAAAGCTTCTTTGACACTCAGACTGAAAAGCTGAGGGTCCATTGTTTTCGGTGAGTGGGGACACAGGAGGGGAGTGACACACCCCGGACTGCTGATTGGGCTGAAGCACTCCAGAACTTTTTTCACTTCCAAGCACTGTTGTATATTTATGGACATTTTTGGAGCACTAATGCACTTTATGTCATTTTTGTAGATTATTTAGAGCACTATTGAACTTATATATTATATCAATCTAAACACTTTATTGTGAGTATGAAAATATTTTTTTTTGCACATGAACACTTTATTACACTATTTACTTGAGGTGTAAGCACTGTTTTATTGCTATTATATATTTCTGAGTATTTACTTAGTGAACAGCAGCTGCACTTTTTAATAATTTTATCAATAGTTTCTACATAGCGTGGGTTTGATATAAATTTAACCACTTGAGTTTTTATAGTTTGTTATAAAATTTTGCAAACAGGTAATTTTTCACCTTCATCGATGTGTGCTGATGAGGTGACACCGAAGGGCACTGATAGGCTGCACTGATAGGCTGCACTGATGGGCATTGATAAGGTGGCATAGATATGGTGGCAATGATGGGCACTGATAAGGCAGCACTGATGGACACTGATAAGGTAGCACTGGTGGGTACTGATAGGTGGCACTGATGGGTGGCACCGGTGGGCACTGATGGGTGGCAATGAAGAGTACTGATAGGTGGCACTGAAGGGCACTAATAGGTGGCAGTAATAGGTGGCACTGATAGGTGGCAGTCATAGGCACTGATGGGCACTGATGGGCACTGATAGGTTGCACTGATAGGTGGCACTTATGGGCACTGATAGGCACTGGTAGGTGACGCTGATAGGCAGCACTGATGATGGGGCACTGATTGGCACTGATAGGTGGCACTGGTGGGCATTTATAGGTGTCCAAAACAGAATAATGAAAGAAAAAAAAAAAACTTGCATCAGATTTGAAGACTCAGCTTTATATTCCATTTGTATGCTATTCACACATAGGACTAAAATCAGAAATCCCTATAGATTTATACATATAGAACAAAAAAGGATTACAATTTACAACACAATGCAAGTACGCATTAGAAACGTCTATGGTTGTTTTATCTTCTGGCATATAAAGGTTTAGTTACTGTAAGCCCCTACAGAAAGAAGACTTAGATATTTGATCTTTTGCCTCTAAAAGCCAAAGTATACTGTGTGTCCTCAGGACTGACTGGCTGGGAAATGCTGATCCAGCCACAATCCCGTACCATGAAACACAGAGACCTGACTTCAGCTGCCAGCAATACACAGCCCATCTGTGATACAGGAAAAAAAGCTTAATGAATCCTGACAGCAGAAAGCAATATTTTGGCACTTACTTTTTTTTTTTTTTCAGAAAAAAATCTGCCTTGAAATGTGCGAATGATGTCTATAAAGAGAATAAGGAAACCCCATATAGACTAAAAATAATCACAATGTTCTGTTTACAAATGTGCAAAATATGATCAAATGGTAAATGCACATTTGCTTATGAAACACATTGGAATGTTAAATAAAATTCTGTCACTTAAATTATCTCAGAATGCATAATTACACAATACTATATAATTACATAATACTACATAATACTCAGTTCGACAAGTTCCCAGCTGGAAATTGGGGATAAATTGATTATATCATTATGCTCATGAGATACTTTGACAGTCCCCTGAAGCAAATACTATTAAGAAGAATAGATACATTAATAAAATAGATTATCCCAGCCTATAATTGAACTCCCCAGAGGAATGAATAGCTATCTACGTCTTACAGGGTGGATAAGCTAGCTAGTAATCGCAGTGTGCATTGGAGGGAGCAGGTATTCGGCACACCTGGAAGTATCAGATACCTGCAGTGGCTGAAAAACATCAATGCTGCAGTTTTGGAAAGCTAAGTATACTATATCTTCTTTTGAAGACAAGTCACTTTAAAGTTAAAAACGGTTCCATAGTCTGGCCAGAGTTCCACTTCAAAGTGACTTTTGTACAGATGTTCTGCTTTACTAATTGCATGAAGATTTCTGTTTTATACTAGCCTGGTTTCAAATAACTACAAAAATACCATTGAAACCATTTGAATCGATAAATTTGATGCATTTTTGTTTGTTTCTTTTTTTTGTTATTTTCTTCTATAATATGTGATTTTCCCATATCATTTACAGTAACAGGTGGAATGGGTTCCATCATTGTACAGTTTCCATTATTCATTCTATGTTTGTACATTAAAAAAACAATGGCAATTCATACAAAAGTACAATAGTGCACTATTATTGCAAGCATTGTAAACTAACGGAAATCAGTGTGAGCTGCTATTAAGCCCATTGCCAGATTTAAAAAATAATAAGGGTTGCATTTTTGTTTCTGAAAGACTGTCTGATCAATTCTCCCTAGCAACTGTGACAAAAGTGAACATGCAGCTGGACTATGCTCCAACCTATCATAACTGTGTACTTTGATTAATTACACACATTTAATACTTCAATTATACTGTACTTAGTTAACATTTTCTGGGATAATCTGCTGTGTTATAGATTTGTAGGTAGGTAGAAATGTGTCATTATTTACACCCAGCTCTCAGCTGTGTACTACTCACCTGGTGATATGTTGGTCTTCTCCATGGTTAAAGGCGAAGTACAGCCAAAGTTTGTTTGGCTGTACTTCTCTTGTGGATCTCAGGAGTGCAGTTCATTCTGCACTCCTGTGACCTGTTTTCAGCAGACAGCGGGCTGGAGCCCGCTGTCGGCTGATGCCACAGTGACAGTCCAGGCTAGGGAAAGATCGCAACAATCTGGTCGGGATCCGTCTACAACCCTGGACCCGGCAGCTGGTTTAGCCTCTCAGTGAGCGGCTGAGAGCCTGACCCAGCCACTCCATCCCCTTCACAGCCCAGCACTTCAGTGAGCGGGGGGCGCAGAGCTCACAGTCACCAGTTCTCTGCTCACAGAGCACTGAAAACTGAAGGATCAGTGGTGTTTGATCATTCAATCTCAGTCTTGGAGCCGGTGCGGAACGGATGCAGCATCAGACCGATGCTGCATCCACCTAGGTAAATACAATCCTTAAAAAACAAAAAAACCTGAACCTCTTATTTAAATTACAATTTTGCAAATCTTCTGGGCAAGTGTTACATCAAGAGGTGCTCCAGCCACCTATAAAAAAAAACAACAAAAACTGTAGCTGCTGAATTTTAAAAACAGACACTCCCCTTTCCCATGGTTCAGCTGTGAGCTCAACCCAGCCATTTTTATCCTCCGTCCTCCCTGGGCAGCTTACAGCTTCACAGCCGGGTGCCCAGTACACATGCACGAGTCGCGCTGCGCATCCTGAATGGTGGATGCAGGGGGGACGGAGGGGAGGAGCGGAACGGAAGTGGGAGCGGGTACCTGTCAAAATCGGGTACCTGCTTGCCCCCCCCCCCCCACACTCCTCAAAAGTGCCAATTGTGCAAGAGGAGCGGGGGACAAGTCCCTAAAGTGGAACTTCCCCTTTTGGGTGAAGTTCATCTTTCAGTACTGTATTCATTTTTTTGTAAGGTGTTCACTAAGTGCATTTCCTCTAGTTGCATTGTAATGCCCCCCTCCCACACACACAACCATTCGTGTTTAGAGATAAGCAAAAGTTCTAAAAATCTGCTCTTTGCCAGAAGCGCTCTCACATGCCTGTTTCCAGACTTTTCTTCTAATACATGATCCCTTGCTCCAACAAACCGTGGTTGCAACACTGTGAAACCTTGACCTAACTTTTTTCCAAGGGCAGGACACAACACAGGGCGGGGTGAAAGATGTGCTGAATTAGGTTGTATCATAATTTATTAAAACATCATCTTTAGGGCTCTTTCACACACGCCAGGCGGACTCCGTTTTTCTCAGCGGGAGATTGATTCACCGATCCCCAGCTGAGCAGGCAGGTGACAGCTGTGTCTCCATGCTGTGCGCAGAGACACAGCTGTCAGGTCCCCATGCATCTCTTAGGGGGAATCGGATGGGAACGGACCGTTTGGACGGATGGAAAATGGGGTTGGTTTCCATCCGTCTAGATTTGAAGGATCGGATCGGATGTCAGCGGACATGTCTCCGCTGACATCCGATGCCCCATAGAGATGCATAGGGTGATGGTTCAGATCCGCCAAAAAAAAACTGACAGGCGGATCTGAACGGTCCGCCTGTGTGAAAGGGGCCTTAAGCACAAGGAGATGCAAAACAACATTTTTTAGCACCTCGATAGAGATTGGACAGAGTACCTAAAGACAAAACCAACATTTTCTCAGTGCTGTTCCCACAGTATTATAATATAATATATACTGTATGTATTTATATAAAATACGAAAGAAAAAAAAGACAAATACCTGACAGTCTGTAAGTCTGGCTGTTGTATAATTACAATAGTAGGGCTGCAATATCTACCTTCAATCTGCTGATTGGAGATCAAGTGTTTATTCTCTATAATCCCCTTTTAATGACCGCCATGTGGATGTATCTGGATTAATTCTGGGATACTGAGCCAAGCACCGCTGCACAGCTCTAAGCGATATATAAACACACAGCTGTTAAAAAGTCACGGTAAAAATAAAAACAAAGACTTAAAAGGATATTTATCTGCTGGCATGCAATGCCAAATGCAATGCAATCACAGCAATTACTGATTTCTTAATGAGAATAAGTAGGATAGCTGTCAGTGACTAACAGATGGCTGTCAGGGGTCATTTCCTACATGGTCTTCACTTGCCACTAATTTTAAAACATGCAAAGATACCGCTCATCTGAAATGACAAGACAATCAGATTTCAATGATGCCAGTGGCCATGTTGTCTGTCAACATATTGGTTCCCTGTGTTAACAGAACAACAATGGGAACCAATATTGTTTTTAAAAAAAAGTTAGAAGTGCCATGGGACAAAGCAACAAAATAACTGAAAAAGGGTAAAACAAAAAAAAATATAAATGAAAAAATGCATAAGGTCTTAAAGCAGGCATGTCCAACCTGCGGCCCACAACTGCAGGCAATGCGGCCCACTGCCCCCTGACAATTTATTTATTTTTTTGCTGGGTAGGAAGGAAGTCAAGTCGGGGGCACAGCCACGGCTGCTTCCAACTAACTGTAGGCAGAGGCTGCCTCGGAGGGGATCATCCACTAGCTGTGTTAAATTAGTGCTGGGAAGGGGGGGGGGGCGCAGCAGCACGGGAAGGGCGCTGCAACATTTTATTACTTATATACCTTAACTATAGTATATATAAATATATATTTTATATGCGGCCCAAGAAAATTTCTCTACACTCAATGTGGCCCAGAGAAGCCAAAAGGTTGGGCACCCATGTCTTAAAGTGATTGTAAATGATCACCTTGTAAAACAACCCATTCAGTTTGAAATAGAAATTAAAGGCAAAACAGTAGATAAAAGAAAACACTATAAATACCTTTTATTCCATTTTTTATAAGTGATCACATCCCCTCTGTTCTCAGCTGCATAAGAGCTGGGGGGAGAGCAGCAGTTCACTGAGCTTCCCAGTGAATGGCTGTGCAGCGGGGGGGGGGGGGGTGCCAGGACAAGGCTGATCATTGGAAGAGAGCAGGCTGAGTTCCCAGCATAGCTAGAGAACTGACCACTCTGGGAAGGATGTGCTTCTAGGGCTGTGTGGTCAGTTTCAAAAAGGAAAGCAGAGGGACTGGCAAGAACACCAGGGATTTCACAAAAAGGAAGCAATACAAAGCGAACAGGATACTTTCTCATACAAGTACATGGCAAGGCAGGCACATATCAGGAATATGAAATGTTGGGGTAACAAACACTTAAATCTCAACTTGGGCACAAAACAGCCTAGGCCTGGGATCCATCTTCACTGCAACACAAAGTATCAATGGGAAGACTAATGCAAAACCCGGAAGGTACTACATGACTATTGCATTTTAGCCTATTGTAATTTGGTTCCATAGAAAAATGTTAGCTCACGTCAGGTTTACTTTACATGACACTTCCAAAGCAGATCCTTCATCTTTGCAACAACCAGATACTTGCCCTTTTCATTACCATGCCTGATGTATAGTAACAGTCTACAGATCTTCTCCACAAGTGTATACAACTATAGAAAAGCAGAAATTCTTAGCCAGTCCCCATGTAAGTTTGGTATGCATTGTAATTGCATTGTAATAGCCTCCATTGTAATTGCAGGTACTGTATCTGTATTATAGTGTTTCAATAACATTTTTGATGGGACTGCAGTAATGGCAGATTCTTGTGCAAAGAATGGCTTACAACTGATGTTCAAGGATGTGGAGAGTGACCGCCAGGCAGAGTTTCAGTGTATATTTGCCAGTTTCCTACGTGTAATCCAAGGACATAACATACTGTACAAATAATGTCTCCCTCCCTACATATTTACATTGTATTTATAACTGTTTGACAGATTTTAATATATTATCAAGGCTTAACATTAGAAAAAAAGACAATATATGTGTATCTAATACTGTGACATAAAGATACTTTTAAGTAAAAGGAATTTTGTCACAAAAATTATCTACAGGTTGCTGAATGGACTATGAACACAAGGTATGCTGTATGTAGAGTGTTTTCATAGTATTAGCCAGGGTATATACAGCATCTTACAAAAGTGAGTACACCCAACACATTTTTGTAAATATTTTAGCATACCTTTTCATGTGACAACACTGAAGAAATGACACTTTGCAACAATGTAAAGTAGTGAGTGCACAGCTTGTATAATAGTGTAAATTTGCTGTCCCCTCAAAATAAGTTAACACACAGCCATTAGGGTCTAAATTGTGGGAAACAAAAGTGAGTACACCCCTAAGTGAAAATGTCCAAATTGGGCCCGATTTGCCATTTTCCCTCCTCGGTGTCATGTGACTCGTTAGCAGACATGGGAGTAAGTCACACATGTGCAAGTCACAAGCAAGTCTCAAGTCTTAACCTTCAAGTCTCAAGCAAGTCCCAAGTTACTGTGGCGAAAAGAAAGAAAGCAAGTCAAGTTGAGTCATTTTATGGAAGAAGTGCTCTTCCACTTTACAGAGGATTGAGTGTCAGCAGATTGCAGATTTCCTTCCAATGCAAAGCAGCTCCAGAGCTCATTGTGATCTCCATACCTGGAGGAGAAAATAGATTGTGTCACTCATCACTTCCAGTCCACATACAGGGGAATCCATAACCAGCAACAGCGGGAGGACCAGCAGTACAGTTTATGCACTGGGAGGAGAAACGTACTTCCTATAAGCCTGAATGATCCCCCTGCCGTAAGGTAGAAGGGGATACAACTTTTCTGGTGAGTTTTCTGACACACAACCCCCGAGCACAGTGGTGGTCCCTCGCCTCTTTCTACCTAAGCACTATTCCACCTGGATCGGTTTATTGGGCTTTCACCTTGGATTTACATCCCTGCATGGTGTATTATTACACCCAACATAGACTTACATATGATTGACCTTTATGGACATTAATAATTGTTATTTTAAAAGGACTTTTTATATCATCATTCCCTTTTTTAGAGCCTGATTGGTATGTATATTGTAGTGGTGTCTATGGTGCATGTGAGCTTTGCATATTTTTATGGTATTATTATACACGTTTGAAATTTATCACTCATTTTTTTTTCACACATTTTAGTTTGCTGAAGACAATCAGACTAAGGACATGGATTACTGAAACCATGTCCTGTGGTCTGATGAGACCAAGATAAACTAATTTGGGTCAGATGGTGTCAAGCGTGTGTGGTGGCAACCAGGTGAGGAGTACAAGGACAAGTGTGTCTTGCCTACAGTCAAGCAGGGTGATGGGAGTGTCATGATCTGGGGCTGCATGATTGCTGTAGGCACTGGGAAGTTAGAGTTCATTGAAGGAACCATGAATGCTAACATGTGCTGTGACATACTGAAGCAGAGCATGATCCCCTCCCTTTTGAGACTGGGCTGCAGGGCAGTATTCCAACATGATAATGACCCCAAACACACCTCCAAGATGACCACTGCCTTGCTAAAGAACCTGTGGGTAAAGGTTATGGACTGGTCAAGCATGTCTCCAGACTTAACCCTATTGAGCATCTGTGGAGCATCCTCAAATGGAAGGTGGAGGAGCGCAAGGTCTCTAACATCCACCAGCTCCGCGATGTCATCATTGAGAATTGAAGGAGGACTCCAGTGGCAACCTGTGAAGCTCTGGTGAACTCCATGCCCAAGAGGGTTAAGGCAGTGCTGGAAAATAATGGTGGCCACACAAAATATTGAGACTTTGGGCCCAATTTGAACATGTTCACTTAGGGGTGTACTCATTTGTGTTGCCACTAAGACTAATGGCTACGTGTTGAGCCATTTTGAGGGGACAGCAAATTTACACTGTTATACCAGCTGTACACTCACTACTTTATATTGTAGCAAAGTGTCACTTCTTCAGTATTGTCACATGAAAATATATAATAAAATATTTACAAAAATGTTAGGGGTGTTCTCACTTTTGTGAGATAATGTATATTATGAAAATGTATTGCAATTATAATTGTATATATGCAAGGTGATTGCTCATTGTCCTGCAAGTGGGGTAGGCAACCCTGTAGAGGTGGAGATCTACCTGAACTACATGGAAAAGATCAAATATCACCAGGGTTCAGCACACTTTTTTAAGGAGATAACCAAGCAAGGTCCCATTAAAAAGGAAGAAAGGTGTGAAAACATCAGGGGTCAATAATAAAGCAGAGTTCATGAGTCAGTAGTAGGTAACGCAGAGTGAAAAGGGCAAAGCAGAGTTCAGAAGTCAGTCATGAGTAACACAGAGTGCAAGGGTCCAGAGTAAGTAACACAGAATTTAGTAATTGGTAATACAGAGTGTAGAGGTAAAGAGTAAGTAATACAGAGTGCCCCCACAGCAAGCAGCTTGCAGGGGTCAGCCATATGTAATACAGAGTGCAGGGGTCAGGAGTAAGTGACACAGAGTTCAAAGGTCAGGGGTATGCAACACAGAGCACAGGGGTCAAGAGTAATTAAGGCAAGATTCGGTAGTGTGTAAGGCAGCGTGTAGAGGCCAGTAGTAAGTAACACAGAGTTCAAGTAATGTAGAGTCAGGGGGATGTAGTAAGCAATACAGAGTTCAGTAGTATGTAATGCACAGTGCAGTAATATAGTGCAGAGGTCTATAGTATATAACATTTAGTGCAGTGGTGAGGAGTAATAACACACATTCCCTCCCCACAAGCAAAAATACCCCCAATCTAAATTCACCAGTAGCACAAATTTTCCTCCTTCTGTAAAATACATTCATCTTACTTCAGATATAGTGGCGCATTGCAAGGTCCTTCCAGGTCTCCCCTAAACTGCATTATAAGATATGTCAGAGCCAAGGAGGAGCCTAGAACTTTCTTTGGCTATGCAATACCTATTGGCATTATGTGAGATCTGAGAGGTGGCAGGCAGAGTCAGAACCTAGGGATTTAACTGTCACATAGTCATGATTGCCAGGTAGCTTTTGATACACTTGTTTTTCTGACGTCACAGTAGGGGATGGTTTTACATGCTGTTCTAATTGTATACTAATAATGAGTTTACATTTTTACAGGTGTATCCATATGTAAGTATTTTGAGTATAATAATGTTCAAATAGTCATGTAGTAGGCATCAAACATAGGGTCTGTGAGGGTGATAATGTTTTTTTTCAGGGTAGTTTCTGAGTTTTTGTACTTTGTTAGTTGCTAGATCTGCATGTGCTTATGTAGAACATGGTCAGGATGCACCTAAGAAGACAAAAAAATCTCTCCTTGTGATGGTTACCCTCTCAGATCCCTCCCTGTGCAGAGAATTTCCTGCTCTGGGACAACAACCATTCATGGCATCTGCTTTTGCATGTCTGCCCTTTTAACCTCTTTAGCCCCAGAAGGTTTTACCCCCTTCCTGACCAGGCCCTATTTTGCGATTCGGCACTGAGTTATTTTAACGAACAATTGCACGGTCGTGCAACGCTGTACCCAAAAAAAAATGAATGTCCTTTTTTTCCCACAAATAGAGCTTTCTTTTGGTGGTATTTGACCACCTGTGCGTTTTTTTATTTTTTGCGCTATAAACAAAAAAAGAGCTACAATTTTGGAAAAAAAAACAATATTTTTCACATTCTGCTAGATGACATTCTCAAAAAAAAAAAAAAAAATTTAAAATCTAAATTTTTTAACATTTTAGGCCAAGTTTTTTTCTGCTACATATTTTCGGTAAAAAAAAAACGCAATAAGCGTATTTTTATTGGTTTGCGCAAAAGTTATCGCGTCTACTAACGACGGGAAAGATTTGTCATTTTTATTGTTTTTTTTTAACTAGTAATGGCGGCAATTTTTGCAATTTTTTGCAGGACTGTGACATTGTGGTGGACAGATCGGAACCCTGACATTTTTTACACTTTTGGGGGGATCAGTGACATTACTATAGTAATCAGTGCTAAAAATATGCACTGTTACTGTAATAATAACACTGGCAGGGAAGGGGTTAACCCTGTGGGTGATCAAGGGGTTAAATGTGAGCCTAGGGGAGTGATTCTAACTATGGGGGGGTGTGGCTTCTGAAATGATCATAGAGACATGTGATCCTATATAAAAGGATCACATGAGCTCTATGATCATTCCAGAGAGAAGAACGGTCAGCTGGGTTTACAAAAGCTAGCCTTAAGGCTTGGTCCTTAAGTGGTTAATGATGTGTTCCCAATGCATTTATATTTCCATATGACAAATTTTTAAAATCCGGCAAGGGAGATAATTTTGAACAGAATGAAATAAGCATTTGTTGGAGACCAAATAGGATATTATTTTTATGTATATCTCATATAGGAGATCTAATGTATTTGATTAGTCTGCTGGACCTGGCAGCATAGGCCTGTTTGGTGTATAACTTGGCATGTTCCGTTGCACTGTAACAGCTTTTTATGAAGGCAACTCTTTGACAGAAGGAATTATGAAATATTAAATATGGATAGAGTTTGCCTCTGGTAGTTTTTTTTTTTTTTTTTTTAAACAGAATGTGTATTGCTGTAAACTGTCTTGTACAGAATTGTACAACCTGGCTACTTATGGACGGACTTAAAGTATAACTAAAGGCAAAAGTTTTTTTCTAATTTTGGACAGAGGGATTAGAACGCTTGTCAGTTTTTATGTTGTCTTCAGTTTTAATGCTGTCTGTGCCCCTGTTACTCCCTCTATTTGTATTGTTTACCATTATCATTTAAAGCGAAAGTAAAAGAAAATCCCACATTTTGGGTTGTCCTCAGAAAAGTAATAGAGGTGAAATCTTCCAAAATGGACAGTTCTGGTGATCTGGGCATCCCCAAGGATTTTCCCTTATTTGCAGGGATTTCCTCTTACTTCCTGTTTGGCTATAAGACAGGAAGTGAAGGGAAATCTCTACAATGAGACACATATGTTTTGCCTATAGTTCTGCTTTACTTTGGAGTCTTTTGAAGACCTGATAGTTACTTTATGACACCTCTGTATTCCAACTAAGATTTTCTGCTTATTCTGAGCTGTGATCTGTGGCATGGTGTACAGCGTGACTGCCATTTCATCAAGACAATTTGGAGTTCTTTAGACTTCATTATTATCCCATTTTTCACCCCAGAACATTCAACAAATGGCCATAAATTATGCATCTTGGTGCTAAAAAAAAAAAAAACAATTAAGGTAACTGATTTACAATATCACCTCTATTTCTCCAAACGGACCTCCAAATATCTTACCTCCAAAAAATTATCTTATCTGTTACCATGATTTCTGCCGTCAATAACACTTTGCTAATGTTTCACTGTCATGTTGATGTAAGCCCTGAAATAATTCCCTGAAATAATTCTCATCAATGATTTTTCTAAATGAAATAAAGCGTGCCCCTTCCCCGGAATTCTCTGTCAAAATCAATGGAACAACTATCAGTCCTTCCACACATGCCAGGGTGCTAGGGGTAACCCTGGTCTCTGCACTGTCCTTTCAGGCTCACATCCAATCCCTGTCAAAATCATGCCGCCTTAACCTCTGCAACATCCCTAGAATACGGCGCTTTTTAACCAATGACACCACCAAGCTTTTAATTCATGCCCTGGTTATCTCTCGCCTCGACTATTGCAACTCCCTCCTCATTGGATTACCCTTACATAGATTATCCCCCTTCAATCAATAATGAATGCTGCTGCAAGACTTATCCACCTTACCAACCGTTCAGTGTCCTCCACCCCTCTCTGCCAATCCCTTCATTGGCTTCCACTCACCCAACCTATAAAATTCAAAGTGCTAACAATAGTTTACAAAGCCATCCACAACTCTGCCCCCAGCTACATCACTAACCTGATCTCAAAATATCAACCAAGCCGCTCTCCTATGTCCTCCCAAGACCTCCTGCTCTCTAGCTCCTTTGTCACCTCTTCCCATGCTCGCCTCCAGGATTTCTCCAGAGCTTCTCCCATTCTATGGAACTCTCTACCCCAATCTGTCCGACTGTCCCCTAATCTATCCATCTTTAGACGATCCCTGAAAACCCTTCTATTTAAAGAAGCCTACCCAGCTACTAACTAATAACACTGTTTCACTTGCTCCATCAGCCCATCCCCCACAGCTATTGCCTTTTGTATCAATTGACACTTCCCTTCCCTTTTAGATTGTAAGCTCTAACGAGCAGGACCCTGTGATTCCTTTTGTTCCAAATTGTATTGTAACTGTAATGTCTGCCTTCATTTTGTTAAGCGTTGCCCAAACTGTTGGCGCTATATAAATCCTGTATAATAATTATAATAATAATATCTCTTTAAAAATTATCCATCTTTTTTACTTCTGCCCTTGACTATTGCTTAGTATACAGTGGGGCTAACGCACTAAAGTTTAATTAGCAAAGTGAATATTCATTTTCCAAAGTGAGCATTCACATAGCTTAGTGAATAAGGTGCAATTACTTTCAGTTCCATAATCCAATCATGTAGAGATGAAAAATCAAATCGAAAAATCTATTTTTTTCTATTTTCCTTGTTCACAATTAGATATTGAAAGTGAACTCAGCTTTTATTTACTAAGCTTAGTGAACATACACATTTCAAAGTATTGTAGCACCCTACAGGTAGGTGCTAGGTAAATGTATAGTGGGCCTTGTCTGCCTAACAGCAGGGCTGTGATTTAATAGTCAGGGTGTCATGGTTTCCAGGTGTGCCTGCTGAAGGGGAAGTCTCCCCACTGGCTCCTGTGAGAGGCTTCTCATAGGACAGTGGAGGAAACCCAATCAGGGGACACATCCAGGCTTGTAACTACCCCAGGAGGCAGATTGTGCTGCAAAGAATTCTGGGAGTGGGTATAAGTTTGGGGGGAAGTGCGTGGCACGGTGTCTTTGGCGGGAGCAGAGTCCCAGGAAGGAGAGTGCGGCTTTCTCTCCTCCTGTCCGAGGAAGGTGGATGTCTCAGGGTGTCGACTGAGTGTCCAGAGAGTGCTGAGTTGAGCTGAGGTGATCCGGTGTTTTGAGAACCTGCGGAGAGAGCGAGAGGGGTCCAGTCCCAGGAAAGCCTACACAGGTCGTGAGTACTGAGGATTGCACCTGGGGGTCTGCCTGAAGTGTTAGAGGAGACCACTCTGGGGGAGGTTCTGGGATCCAGTGCCAGCTAGTTGTAAAGGGGGTACCTAGGATGAGGACCCTGAAGCTACAGAGGGGGTACATAGTCAGTGGACCCTGAAGAGTTCAAGCAAAAGGGGGCGCCTGCGGTTGGGCCCTGAACTGTGCAGAGTGAGTCAGTTGCAAGTACAGCTATTCAGAGTTCTACTACATACTACCTCAAGCTAGTCAAAGCGGGGGACAGTATTCAGTGACTTCTACAGCACAACAGTGTCAGGAGTTCTACAGTTCTCAGTCCTGGATCTTCTGGACTAATAGTCGAGGATTCAGTACTTCTGTGTTCTACAGGATATTTACAGTGTTAGTGAGCGTTGGCTGGCGCCGGCTGGCGGCAAGGAGGCGCCAACGGGCATTTTTCAGGAGTAAAGTCCCACATGTAATTAGTTCAGGCCTCAAGGAGTATCCCACACATTCCCTTCTCCCATCCCCTTTAAATCAAAGAAAAACCACAAACAAAGATGCCGGAGTTGTCGCTGCTTGAGTTATCACACCCAGCATCACAGCTCACATGGACTGGAGAGAGTACCGGTACTAATGGCAGACCCACATCAGGCCACAGGCCTGGAAACCTTGCTACAGTATATGTTTACTTTGCTATGTGAACTGTCTCTATCACTTTATTGAATTAGTGTTAAACCCTCAGCACTTTTTCATTTACCACATTGAGCACTATTAAATAAATATACCCCAGTAAAATAATTCTAACCCCAGCACTTGCAGTTTACATCCTTCAGTGCTGCTTGCTTCTGCTCTCTCAGGGGTACATCTCTGAACCTCTGGTCTTCACAGGGAAGATTTAACGGTGGACAGTGCAGTCTCCAGGCAGTCTGTTATCTTGGAGAAGGGAAGAGGAGGGAAGAGAAAGGAGTGCTTTGCCATCCTAGTCTGAAGGGCTGTGTGTTTCTATTGATACACACCGTGTAGGGAGACACAACTCTTACCCATTCAAGGGTGGCTTCATAGGGCGCTGCAGGAGAAATTAGCTATCCTGAAATAGGAAATCTAAGGCAGCGGTCATGGCACCAACTTAACCTGGAACATAGGCAAGATTAAAAGATAAAGAAGCTGCATACTCAGTAAGTGATTAATTCATCTGCTGAAAGTGCTTAAAAAACTGAGGGTTTAATTTTACTTTAGGTTAACCCCAAATTCCTATAATGCTTTGGGGTTGCACTAAGAAAGAGAAATCATTTTGTAATGAATAACCCATGGGTACATGTGGTGGTGGGACTGATCCTGGGAAAATGTTTAACATTAGTTTTCTTTAAATTGTGTTAGATATTCTCCTCAATCTCCCTTGATGCTCCGGAGGTACAAAATGTGTCCAGGTTTAAAGCCTGTTTGCTTCATTAATTCCATATTAGCACGATATGTGAATGTTCCGAAAGCTGGCACAGCTCTATTAACCACTTGCCTACTTGGCGCTTAAACTCCCCTCCTGACCAGGCACTTTGAATGACAATTGCGCAGCCATGCAACAATGTACCCAAATGAAATTTTTATAATTTTTTTTCAAACAAATAGAGCTTTCTTTTGGTGGTATTTAATCACTACTGTGTTTTTTTTTTTTGTTTTTGTTTTTTTTGCTGAACAATTTTGAAAAAAAAAACAGTTTTTATAGTTTGTTATAAAATTTTTAAAACAGGTAATTTTTCTCCTTCATTGATGTGCACTGATGAGGCAGCACTGAGGGGCCCTGATAGGCACTAATAGACTGCACTGATGGGCACTGATAGGCTGCACTGATGGGCAGTGATAGGCAACACTGATGGGCACTGATAGGTGGCACTGATGGGTGGCACTGATGGGCAATGATAGACACTGGTAGGTGGCTCTGATAGGCAGCATTAATGATGGGGCACTGATTGGCACTGATAGGTGGCACTGGTGGGCACTGATAGGCAGCACTGGTGGACACGGGTAGGTGGCACTGTTTGGCACAGATGCTCCTCTCCTCTTCAGGACAGATGTCCCTCTGACAGCAGCGGGCGTACTTTTTTTCTGCTCACACTAGCGTGAGGAGAAAAAAAAAAGCTGATCGCTGGCTGCTGTTTACATCACATGATCAGCTGTCATTAGCTATCAGCTGATCACGTGGTAAGGGGCCAGGATCAGGCCCCTTTGATTTGTGATTAGCTGAGTCTCATGGACTCGCTGATCACAAAGTGAGCCACGCACGCTCTGCAGGGAGTGAGCAGGCAGCTCATGCATGGGAAGACATACATGGACGCCCTCCTGCCAATTAAGGTCCACGCTGTAGCTGTCTTTTGGCTATAGCGCGGACGAGAAGAAGTTAAATATTGTAATTGTATAATTTAAAATGTGCGTTATATGAAATACAGGTACAATGTATCCTATCACACTAACCAAACGTAACGCTGACCAACCAATGGATAGGAGCATTGAAGGTGTCTTCATACCACTGTTTATAATGTTAAAGTCACAACCACTAGCTGCTGAAGCCTTACCACTAAGAGATATCTATATATGTATCATTTCAACAGAATCATTTTTCTTCCACTTTTAATTCTGTATTCTAACTAGATGACAGAACGAGTCCAGAGACAAACAAACAAGAAAAATAGTGAAAGGTCTGAAAGATAAAACATATCAGGAGACTTTAGGAACTTAAAAGAGAAGTATGGGAGTTTTTTTTTTTAAAGAATCATACTTACCCAGGTAGATGAAGCATCGGTCAGATATTGCATCTGTCCCCTGCTGACTCTAAGACTGAGAACCAAGCCATCAAACACCACTGATCGCTTGCTTCCCAGAGCTCGGTGAGCAGAAAGCTGGTAGCTGTCAGTCATTGCTGTCTGCTCCACATTCCGCCAAAATATAGATAGATAGATTTAAAGCGGTTGTAAACCCTAGGAAAAAATCGCATACTAGCCCATTATGTGTAACTTACCTTAGAACGAAGCCCCCACACGGACCCCCGGACATCGCTGCGGGCGCTGCCATGATCCCTCGCCGTCTCTTCCGGGTTCGGTGGCTCCTGCGCGGTGATTGGCCGGAAGAGACGGCTCCGGCGCGATGATTGGCCGGAGCCGCGATGACGTCACTCCCGCGCATGTGCGCGGCAGTGATTTTCCGGCAAGCTCCCGGCAAATTAATTGAAGGTCCCCCCGGACCTTCAGAACGCATGCGCCGCACGCGAGAGCGGCTGCATGCACTGTAAATATCTCCTAAACCATGCCGGTTTAGGAGATATTATTTGTACCTACAGGTAAGCCTTATTATAGGCTTACCTGTAGGTAAAAGTGTCAAAAAGCGGGATACTACTGCTTTAAAAATAGCTAACACAATTATCTGCAATGCTCATCATTTTAGGGTCTCTGCTTTCAGAAAATATATAAGGTTTTGGTGGTTTTAGGAAATATTCAAGCCTAAAATTTTAATATTGAAGCCTAATTTTAAAATATGTGCATAAAATGAACAAAAAAAAGGGACTAAAAATTCACTAGTATACTACGAAACATAATGCAACTATTCAATTTAATGAAAACTTCATGTATAACAAAGAATATCTACTTCAGCTCTTTTAGTGCATCACGGACAGTGTCCATAAGTGATGCAGTGAAGGTGAGGAATGTATTACAGATCATTTTAATGATTTGACTCTGAAGAACAAACTCCAGTACATTAAAAGGACATTGCAGATAAGTGCTTGAAGTCAGAAATGTCTGGAAATTGTTGAACATAATTGAATAACATCAGCTGCTACATTGAATCCTTCATCAAATCTTCAAATTTCAAAGAGGAATGTAATTTTTCTAAGGAACCGAGTCTCCTGTTCTGTTTGTCTTTGATGTAAAAAATAATACGATGAGACCATCAGAGCAGTAACACAGAAATTTCTAAACTTAAAAGTGAAGCAGTTCGCCACTTAAAAAGGGATAATTGTACTTAAAAGCATATCTTATTTAATGTATGAAAATAATAACAGGTTTAAATAAGTTACGATGCCCAAAAAGAGTTAGGTTCAATTATAGTTAGATATTATGATGTTTATATTGTCACCATGCAATTGAATGCGTGTAATTATTGTACAGGCTATTCCTTTTTTGCCACCTAATTTCCATGGTAAGTCTTTTTTCTTTAATGAAAAAATCAATAAATATACATGTTATGTAGCAGCCTATTCACATGCTGGGCTGCGCGTCCTACATGTATAGTCATGTGGTAGGGGAGCACTACACCCTTTAACCCATTCCTGCCAATGATAGGTTGGTTCCTTTAGAATCAAAAGGGATCATGGGTAAAAGATCCTGCAAATACAGAGGCCACCCCCAGGAGGCCCTAGGCCTGGCCTAACCAGCACCACACCATAGCCCATTTTACATCTTCTTTAGGCATTATGCCAAAGGACACCAAAAACAGCCTCACCAAGTATAGCCTAATATGGTGGCTCTCTCCCCTTCTGATCCATCAAAGCTCTCTCCATCTGGCCATCACTACATTCTGAAGATTACAACAACAGTCTTCACGGCAGCATCGTCCTGGTTGGTTTAGTTACAGCAGACAGCACTCCGGAGATATCCATCCTGTGAGTTCCTGCCCTCTTTTGGTTTACCAGTGTGGTTGAGGGGAGCTCTGCATTTTTAAATACCGCTACATAATTTACTCATGAGTTGCTTCAATAACCTTTTCCTTGTTTTATTATTCACGCTGGTGTCATATAACTGATTACTCTGCATACAGCTGCCATTCATATTTTACATCAGTGGGTCTATTCAGCGCTTTTTTGGGGATTTTTGGTGTTTTGGTTGACTTTTCAGCACCGTTCCTGGTGCAGTTTTTCCACACAGCTGCCAGACTTAAGCGCCACACTTTTTGTTTTTATTTGGGGAACTACACAGGGCACCTCTGTGCCCCCACTTTACATATACAAGGAGTGGCTGAAACTTTAAAAGTTTAATATCTGTAATCCATTAGAATCTATGTAAACCCCAAAAAT